>NC_077234.1:114521829-116921829 GCF_027887165.1 Monodelphis domestica | reverse complement strand
ACTGTGAACTTAATTGAATAAAATGTTTCCACTAGCTTCTAACTAAAAATTTAGCATTTTTCATTGATTAGGATTAAAAGAAACATTCTGAGAAGAGGCATCATAGAGTTTACCAGGCTGCCAAGTCAATTAAATCCAGAAGCATTTATTAAGTGCTTATTGTGTGCCAGACACTATGGTAAACTGAACCCCCCAAAAGCTATGAATTCTTCTTTTTCTTTTTTTTTAAGTCCTTGCCTTCTGTCTTAGAATCAATACTGTATATTATTTCCAAAGCAGAAGAGTAGTAAGGGCTAGGCAATGGGAGTTAAGTGATTTGCCCAGGGTCACACAGCTAAGAAGTGTCTGACATCAGATTTGAACCCAGGACCTTCTGTCTCTAGGCTGGCTCCAGGTTCTAAGTCACCTAGATGCCCTCAGCTAAGAATTCTTAATTAGATAGTTTTATGAGTTTCCTCACCACTGAGATCCCTTTTAGCTCTAATAGTCTATATTCTTATGATCTCATTGGTGTGGGCACTTCCTGCATCAAAGTAAATTGTAACTTTACATCTTCTTATTTAGTATAATTATTATCCACATCTTTTCCAGTGCCAATGGGAGAGAGAAATTTCTTCTTGCAGCACATATTCTGGAAGAGGCAGGAGAAGAGTTATATTCTCTCAGGATATAGATTCTCTTTATATTACTCTCTGTCTTCTCAATTGCTAAATATAACTATCAGTGATTTTCTAAGGCCATAAGTGACATAGCTGATATTATAGTTAGCCAATTTCCCAGATCCATATAATTTTATCAGTTTTAGACTGAGGAATTTCTTCAGACCTTCTAACTTTCCTTTATACTGCTCCATCAAGTTCAAAAAGGAACAGACTATTTATAAGATAGGAATTGGAGGACATTGAGTTTGCAATATTCATATTCTATGAATGGGTCACTGGAGCCACTCAAGGTTTCATGTCATTTACAAGATGGGAATGCAACCACTCTGAGTTTAATAGATGCAAAACCTTAACACCTCATTGTTTTTTCTATCTATCCCTGTGGATTTCATCAAGTGAATTGGGGAGAATCAATTCATCAGTAAACTCCTCTGTTGAAGTAGTAACTACACTGACAAACTGATTGATTCAGTAAAGGAGGCCAAGTAGTGAAAAACCTTGAAGATATACCATATGAAACCTGGTGAAGGAACTAGGGATATTTATTTTGGAGGGAAAAGAATTTGATGGAGGGAGAACTTGATAGCTATTGTTAAATATCTGAAGGACTGTGATAAGGAAAAAGGCAAACAGAGACCACTTTTGACATAACAGTAATGCAAAGTTAAGAACCTGCTGTGGTTCTTTAAAAATGATCTGAGGGCCTTATTCAGGTCAGTCACAGAAAGCAAAATGAGGGAAAGTAGTTGGAGGTTGCAGAGACTACCCTCTGGATTTAGTAGTTATCATCTCCATATAGGTCCAGTCTTGGTTGCCCCTGATGTTCAACTCCACATACTCTCTCCATTTTGGACATTTTCACCTTCATGTACAGGAGGAAATTCACCATGTGGAAAACATAGCTCATTATCTTTCCTTTGAAAAACCCATCCTGGACATCTGGGTAAGCATGGCGGCAGTCTCCCAGTACTCACTGATATAGACTGCCTCAAAAGACCAAAATAAACCATTCTCATGAGTAAGGAGGGACTCTACAGTAGAGCACAGCTTGGAAGGTACATGGGATTTGGGCATTTCCATACTATAAGGGGGTGAAAAAGTTCCCACCCAAATGTGAGTTGATCTGCCCTCCCCCACCCCACCTATGGAGCCAGAGTCAGAGCCAGCATGCATCAGAATCAGCGAGTGAACGAGGGGCACCTCTAGGTCCTTGGGAGCTAACTAAGACCACCAAACAAAGACCTATGCCTGAGAGCAGAAACACCTGAAACCTTGGCAGGCAGGGGAGCGCAAACCTTGGGTACTCAGAGACAGCTTGTGCCAGAATCAGCGAGTGAGCAAGGGCCACCTCTAGAGCAAGCAAGAGACACTTCTATGTCCTTGGGACCTAACTAGGACCACCAAAGACCTACCTTTGAGAGCAGCTACACCTGAAATCTCAGCAGATGGGGGAGCACAGACCATGAGCACTCCTGAGCAGAGAAGAGCTACAGTAGTGGCTGTGGAGATTCGAGAGCTTGCCTCAGGCAAAATCCTTCCTCCTTAACTCCATACACAGAGAATCAGCCTAGCTCACTCAGATTTCTAACTAAAAAGGGAAGAAAAATCTTCCACAGTGATGGCAAATTCCGCCCAGGGGCAAACATCCTCCAAGAAACACACAAAAAAAGTCAGTGACCCTCGAAAATTTTTACAGAGGAAAAACCCAGGCTACAGAGGAAATACAGGAAGAAATTCAAATAAACCCAAAACCTTCCGCCCAAAATTGAAATTGTCCACAAGCTCTGGAAGAATTTAAATTGGAGCTTATCAAAAAGATGGAAGCCTTCTGGCAAGAGAAGCATGAAATGGTTCAAAGAGAAAACCAAAATATTATAGCAGAAAACCAAAAATTAAAGGAGAAAACCAAAAGATTATAATAGAAAACCAGGCCTTAAGGACAAAAATTGAGCAACTAAAAACCAATGAAAAACTGTGGGAGTAAAAACACCAAAGAAAAGCAACTGCTTGATTACATGGATCTAGGGGGATATGATTGGGGATGTAGATGCTAAATGAACATCCTAGTGCAAACATCAACAACATGGAAAAGGGTTCTGATCAAGGACACATGTAATACCCAGTGGAATTGCGCATTGATTATGGGAGGGGTAGAGAGAGGGCTGGAAAGAATAAAAATGATTTTTGTAACCAAGAATAATGTTTGAAATTCACCACATAAAAATGTCAAAAAAAAGTAAAAAAAGAAAAAAGAAAAACCCATCCCTAGAATAAATTTCTCTATTCTTTTTAAGATATCACAAGCCATTCAGTTACCAAGATTCACTACCTTTGTGTCTTTCTTAACTCCTTACTCTTTTCTCATGTCACATATATAATCTGTTGCCAAAGTTTTGTTGATTCTACCTCAAGAAAATGCCTTGCATCTGACCCCATCCTAACTCAAGCCCTAAATACCTTTTGCCTAGCCTACTGAAAAACCTAGTCTCCCTATCTTAAGCCTCTCTCTTTAAGCTATGATCTACATAGTTCCAAAGTGATATTCCTATAGCAAAGTTCTGACCTTTTCATTCTCCTGCTCAATAAACCCCAGTAGCTTCATATTACCTCTAAGTTAGGATAATAAACCCCTCTGTTTGCCATTTAAATGCTTTTACAACCTGACTCCAACATTTCTAGCATTACGATACAAGATATGCCAAAAATTTTAGTTGTCTTAAGCTTTAATTGCTTAAAATTGCACCAACTTTTGCATATTACTCATCTTAATACATGCTCTTTTCCTGCTAAAACTTCTCTTTAATTTTGCACAGGCTGTCCCCATTTCTGTAACAGGATCATTTCTTACTTTTACCTGTTAGAATCCCTAAATTCTTTCAGAGCTCAGTACATGTCAACTTCTACCTGTTTCCTGACTACTACCAGCTATTTCTCTCACTAAAGAAAAATTAAAACTATATATTTATTTTGCTTATACTTTATTCCTCCCCTCCCAAAGAATGTAAGCTATTGTTATGAGTAGTCTTACTTTTTCTTGAGCTCTTACTCATGGTGTAGAAAAAGGAAATGGTTATTGTTTTATCAGCTTTGCCCAAACAGATCAAGGAAAGAAAATAAAGAATGAAGACACCTCTCATCACTGCAGTTGGCAGCAGAGAGGAAAAGAATCCACTACTGATCAAGCCTTTTCTTCAATTGAGCTGTCATAGTCTTATCTGCCTGCTGAGAAAAATGATGGCCACCCCAGGAAGATTTTCATTGTTTTCCACTCGATTACAATTTGTCCCCAGCTTCTTGGCTATATTCTGCTTTTCAACTAAGCTTACTCTTCCCTCTCCATTCAAATGGCAAACATGCTTGATAACCAGATCCCTTTCCCCAAAGAACTATCTCAGTAGTCTATGGAAGCTTGTAGGAGGGGTTCACTAAAAAGCCATCACATACTAATTTTCTGATGCTGTTCTACCTTTCATGAGGGGAGTAAAGGATGGTTGTTTTATATTTTTGTCAGTTTCTTCTTCATTGTGTGGTACACACCTTCTGACATTGAACCCCTCTATGCCTAGCAAGACTGGTCCTTGTCCTTGTCCAGCAAGGTTCTACTTGGAACCTTCCCTATTTGATAAAAAGTAGCTGACATCATGAACTCAAAGGCTTCACCTTGAAGAACTAAAAGTCTTTGAGGACAATCTTTGAAAACCTATCCTGAGGAGGAGGATTGATATATTTCTGACATAAATCAAATTACAGTCTACAAAGTATTTTACTCACTCTGAAAATATTATTTCTGTTTAATTGATGAATAAATTGATGCTCAGAGAGATAAAATTACTTTACCCATAAATATAAGCTACTAAGTCATTCATCAATTGATCAAAACACTTAGAAAACATGTATTATATGTCAAGCATAAATGAAATACACAATGAGGAAACAAAGACTACTATGAGATAGGTTCTGACTTGGAGGAGCTTACATTCTATCATGAAAGTAGTGAGCAAGAGAAAAACCATATTCAGTGATCTATTCACTATGCTATACTGCTTCTCAGTAAAAGGCAAAATAACATAGTGAATAGAGAGCTGAACTTGCATTCAGGAAGATCTAGCATCCAAGCCCAGTTCAGATACTTACCAGATGTAGGCTTTTGTCACCTAATAGCTATGAGCCTCAGTTTCTCTATCTGTAAAGAGTTGATGATATGGCTATGAGTTTGTATTTCTTCTTCTGAAACTTTCCTATTCAAATCCTTTGCTTCTGAGGCAGTAAGGAGATGTGAACCTGGAATGAGGAAGACTCATTTTTTTTTATATTCTTCTTTTTTTTTTTAAAATATATTTTATTTGATCATTTCCAAGCATTATTCGTTAAAGACATAGATCATTTTCTTTTCCTGCCCCCCACCCCCCATAGCCGACGCGTGAGTCCACTGGGCATTAGATGTTTTCTTGATTTGAACCCATTGCTTTGTTGATAGTATTTGCATTAGAGTGTTCATTTAGAGTCTATCCTCTGTCATGTCCCCTCAACCTCTGTATTCAGGCAGTTGCTTTTCCTCGGTGTTTCCACTCCCATAGTTTATCCTTTGCTTATGAATGGTGTTTTTTTCTCCTGGATCCCTGCAAGTTGTTCAGGGACATTACACCGCCACTAATGGAGAAGTCCATTACGTTCGATTATACCACAGTGTATTAGTCTCTGTGTACAATGTTCTCCTGGTTCTGCTCCTCTCGCTCTGCATCACTTCCTGGAGGTTGTTCCAGTCTCCATGGAACTTCTCCACTTTATTATTCCTTTTAGCACAATAGTACTCCATCACCAACATATACCACAGTTTGTTCAGCCATTCCCCAATTGATGGGCATCCCCTCGTTTTCCAGTTTTTGGCCACCACAAAGAGCGCAGCTATGAATATTTTTGTACAAGTCTTTGTGTCCATTATCTCTTTGGGGTACAGACCCAGCAGTGCTATGGCTGGGTCAAAGGGTAGATATTCTTTTGTTTTTTTTTTTATATTCTTCTTCTTTTTTTTTTAAATATATTTTATTTGATCATTTCCAAGCATTATTCGTTAAAGACATAGATCATTTTCTGGAAGACTCATTTTTTAAAATTCTAATCTTATTTCAGCCACTAGCTATAGCCCTGTCTGTCTCAGTTTCCTCATCTGTAAAATAAACTAAAGAAGGAAATTACAAAGTACTCCTAAATGGTAACACAATGCATTGGAAATAATTTTTAAAATAACTGAACAACTACAAAAATCCTTTGCTTGACTATATTTGTTGTAATAAGTTGTGCTTTTTTTCTGCCTCAGAGGGGAAAGTAGAAAGAGAGAAAGAAGGGAAAGAATGTGAACCTGAATATAAAATAAAATTTAATTTAAAAATATAAAGAGTAGTTGTTATCATGAATTTGGCAGGTGTGTTAGAATCAAATGAGATAACATGTAAAAAAAACTTTGCAAATATGGTATTATATAAATGTGAACCACTGTTAAATATTATCTAAGCAGGACTTTAAGTGAGGTATTCAGTTGTTTTCAATCATGTCCAACTCGTCATGACTCCATTTGCAGTTTTCTTGGCAAAAATAGTAGAGTAGTCTTATCATTTCCTTCTTTAGGTCATTTTTTTAAAATGAGGAACCTTAAGGCAAACAGGATAAAGTGACTTTCCCAGGGTCACATATCTAATAAATGTCCGAGGACAGATTAGAACTCAAAAAGATGAGTCTTCCTGATCCCAGGATTAACACTCTGCCCACTATGTCACTTAGTTGTTTCTAAGAATAGGTGAAAATATTAAAAATCCCAATGAACAAAATTCAATAATGAAACAATTTATCCTACAAAAGTGAAACTAGATCAAAAGCAGTCTTCAAAGAAGCTCAGAATTACATGGTTTTGGCAATTTCTAATGATATAATGGCTGCTAACACAGTGAGTCTCATTTTATTATTAGTCTTGCTTCAGAGATTTGATAGAACATTAATGCCACTTGGATTTACTGCTGTTATGTAATGGAGTGTTTGAGCACACTTTGTGTCAACATGATACATATCTATGAATGGGAGCATCAACAAAGCAGATTTGTTAGAAACTGTGAAAGGACTAAACAATGACCTTTGGACATTTTTAAATATGTAAAATATACAGGTTCAAGAGCACACTAATATCTTGCTGATGCTCATGTTAAGTAAGATATACAAAAATAATCATTGACAAAGAAAGCTTAATCTTAATAGCAAAATAGTGAGCAAGGCCATAGTTATCATTCTTATGATTGAATATTAAATATGTGAAAATTAACATAATGTGATTAGCAGAAGTGTTAGAAATTAATAACAATTGTCATATGTAATTAACTGCAGTTTTAAATAGTTAGATTTATTTTTTTCAATTCTCCAAAATGCATTTTTCTAGACATTAATAATAGTGAGAAAAATGAAAAAGTTATGGCAATTTTGTTTTTTTAATACCAACTTAGAATCCTCAACTTTGTCTCCAGGTAGAGCGTCATTTCACAAACAAATGACACCATACTAAGTAATCAGATATTCCTCTTGGACTTGAAAAGAAGCTTGGCAGTCTTCTGGGTGCAGGGATTCACTGCTTCTCTATTCCATAGTCTTCTTTCTGTCTAAGACTGTGACTAGTTGGAGGGGAGACTAATTATCACTGCAAATGTATTTTTAAAAAAACTTAGCTAAAGATATCATTTAGAATGAAAATCAACTTATAGTATGGAAGAGCTTGCTGAATAGCCAGGTGCCTGAATCACCATCATGTCCTACAGGCTATGAGCTACTAATAGTTATAAGTCCTCCTAGGACTGGGGTTTCTTTCAGAATTATTTGACATGGAAAATTGGTGGATATAATACTTCTATAGATTGACATTTCATCCATGTAGAAAGAAAATCTTTTTTTTTCTTTCCATATATAAAGATGTAAAAGACCCTTATACAAGAACCCCAAAGGTATTGGACTAGATATCTATGATGTTGAAGTTAATGGAGGTGATCAGAGCTTTATTCAAAATAGAAGCATATTTTTTTTGTTTCCCCAGCTTCAAGTCATAAAAATTCCATTCGATTTTTGCTACTCATTGAGACAACAGTAAGTAGGGTTAATGTCACACTTAACATGGTGCTTTGCACATGATAAGTGCTCAATAAATTTTTGTTTAATGAATCAATGAAGCAAATATTCTTTGCCAGCATCTCCTGCTTTAAATTTCACATCTTATGATCACCTTAGTCAACATCTGGAAATGTGATAATGTTTCATGGATCTGATGTCATGAGAGAATGAAATATTCTGAATAATTAAATTTGTCATACAAGTAAAATTTTCTATTTTAGTCATAATTTTAAATATTCTTAATGAATTTTTTCTCAAAATGTGAACACAAACCCCAATATTTAAGGGATATTTGTTTTTTGTTTTTATTTTTCAAGACAGGTAGTCAGCCCATGAATCCAAATCACAGCCAATCCCATAGCTGTAGTATATAGTCTTCTTCAACTGCTATAGTTGAAAAATTAATGGTGGATAATCAAGTCATTTTGGTTTTCTCTGATTTGGATAGATGGTTTCTTAGTTGACTGCTATGTAGTCATTTGCCATTACTAAAAGACTTTTCATTTTCATGGGAACTTGAAGATGATACCAGAATGTTCTGAATTGGTATATTTAGCTTTCAATGACCCTGTATAAGAAGTTCGTCAAGATAAAGCACTGGAAGAAGATTTGAGAGAGTCCTTTAAACATAATATATTTGTAGCAGTTTTACCATTTCCTTTACTGACACCCACTGCTACTGCTATATAATTTTGGCAACAATTTTCAAAGAGAGTTGAAGTGGACAAAACAATCTTTCACCCCATGGCTAACCTGGTGATGTCTATTGAAAATTAGCCAAGTGAAGTGAGAGGAGGCAGAGCCAAGATGGTGGCATAGTAGCAGGAAGCTTCTGAATCTCCTTCCAACCTAACTTTACAAAGCTTTTCAAAAGGACAGAAATCAAAAGTAAAGGGGCAAGGAAAGGGGATCTCTTACTGGACACAGAGTAAAATGAAGGAAGTGAATGGTAATTCCCACACTATGGGGGTGGAGGGAATTACACTAATCAAAGCTCAAGCTGACCACCTCTGCCCCACACCACCTACAATGCCAGTTAAAGTAAGGTACAGTCCAATCTCCAAATTTTTGAGGGCTGGATGAAAGCACCACAGATTATGCCTGAGGGCAGTGCAAGGTCTTGGCAGTGAGACTCAAGGCTAAAAAACACAGAGCATAGGCAGAAATGTGGTTGGCCACAGTCTAAGCTGCAAAGGATTGGAACATAGCCTCAGGGAAAAACACACAGTGCAGCTATGTCCAAGAAGCAGAAGCTGAGAAATCTAGCTGCAGGGCAAAACAATTTAAAGCACACTACACAAAGAACATCACAGATCTACATGCCCCTCACTCAGATTTCTGACAGGGAAGGAAAGATAGTACCAAGGCAAAGCCCTTCAAGACAGAAGCTAAGAAAGCAATGACCACCAACATGCCAGAATCCCAATACACTAGTGGCCAAAGGAATAAACAATAGTACAAAAAGCTCTTGACCCTGTAAAATTTCTATGGAGGAAAAGAGAAAACTACAGAAGCAACAGCAGAAAGGGATAAACAACAAACACAACCAAATGTTCCCCCCAAAATAGAAATTGGTCACAAGCTCTCAAGAAACTCACAAAGGACTTCAAGGACCAAGTAAGAAAGAGAGATGAAAAATGGAAAGAAAAGTAGGAAAAAGAAATGAAAGTAATAAAAAGAAAATAACAGCTTAAAAGAGAAAATTGTCCAAATGGAAAAAGAGGCACAGAAATAAAGTAAAGTAATAAGTAAATTGGAAACCAGAATTGACCTGCTGGAAGCCATGAAAACTAGGATAGCCCAAACCTAAAAGGATAATCAAAAGATCATAGATGAATCAATTTTTAAAGATTAGAATTGTACAAGTAGAAGTGAATGGTCTCATGAGACAGCAAGAATTAATAAAGTAAAATCAAAAGAATGAAAAAATAGAAGGAAAGATGAAATATCTCATTGGAAAGACAATTGACATGGAAAACAGGTCTAAGGGAGACAATCTGAGAATTATTGGACTACCTGAAAACCTAGAACAACAAAAAAAGTCTTGAAATCATATTGTTTGTAAGAAATTATGCAAGAAAATTACCCTGATATTCTTGAACAAGAGGGAAAAATAGACATTGAAAGAATCCATAGATTCCCTTCTACATTAAATCCCCAAAATACAACCTCAAGGAATGTTATAGTCAAAGAGCTTCCAGGTCAAGGAGAAAATACTGAAAATGTCCAGAAAGAGACAATTCAGGTATCAAGGTGCCCCAGTCAGAATTACACAGGATCAGGCAATTTCCAGTTTAAAGGTACTCAAGGCTTGGAATGTGATATTCAAAAAGGCAAGAGAATTGGGTCTACAACCAAGGATCACCTACCCATCAAAACTGACTATATACTTCCATGAGAAATTAAAGGCATTTAATAAAATAGAAGATTTCCAAGTATTCCTAAAGAAAAGACCAGAATTAAATGGAAAATTTGATGTCCAAATACAAAATTCAAGAGAACCATGAAAAGGTAAATGAGAAAGAGGGGAAAAAATTAAGGGCTTCAATGAAGTCAAATTGGTTATATTCCTATATGGAAAAATGATATATGTAACTCTTAAAAATTGTTTTCATTATCATAGTAGTTAGAAGACATATCCACAGGCAGAGGTTGTAGTACTAAGCTGTTTTAAGATGATATGTAAAAAAAAAAAAACAACTGGGGGTTGGGACAAAAAAAAAGATGATCATACTAAGAGAAACTCAAAGGAAGAAATAAAATAAGATAAATTATACCAATAAATAGGCACATGGGCCTGGGCCAAGGAGGTGGGGTTTTAGTGGGAAGGGGAGAGTGAAGAATTCTATTGTAAGAAGGAAAGAGAATGTCAATCTGTAATACTTAAACCTTACTCTCAGTGGAATTAGTTCTGAGAGGGAAGAACAACTGGATCAATTGGGATAGATTCTATCTTTCCCTACAGAGAAGTTGAAAGGGAATAAGGAAGTGGGGGTGTGGGGTGAAAAGTATTAAAAGGGAGATAATGGTTGGGGGGGTGATTAATAGATCTTAAAGGGAAATAGGGGGGAATAAGAAGGGAGGGGTGAGAAGGAAACTAAAATATGCATGGAGAAAAGGGATGATTAAAAGGAAAACATTGGTGTAGAAGGAAATAGTAAAAGAAGAAAGGGCAGGACTAAAATAGGAAATAAAAATGATGGGGAATACACAGATGATAATCATAACTCTGAATATGAATGGGATGAACTTCCCCATAAAATGGAAACAGATAGCAGAGTGGATTAAAAACTAAAATCCTATCATATATTGTCTCCAAGAAACACACATGAGGTAGGGAGACACACATAGGGTATAGGTCAGAGGCTGGAGCAGATTTTATTGGGCATCAACTGAGAAAAAGAAGGCAGGAGTCACAATCATGATATCTGACAAAGCCAAAGTAAAAAATACATCCAATTAAAAGAGATAAGGAAGATAATTATACTCTGATAAAAGGCAGCATAGATAATAAGGAAATATCAGTACTCAACATGTATGCACCAAATGATATAGCATCCAGATTTTTAAATGAAAAACTATTGGAGCTTAAGGAGAAAATAGATAGTAAAACTATACTAGTGAGAGAGTTCAAATTCCTCTAACAGATTTAGATAAAGCCAACCAAAAAATAAACAAGAAAGAAGTGAGAGATGTGAATGAAATCTTGGAAAAATAAGAGTTAATATATATATGGAGAAAGGTAAATAGGGATAAAAGGGAATATACCTTCTTTTCAGCAGCATATGGTACTTTTACAAAGATTGACCATGTGCTAGGACATAAAAGCATTGCAAACAAATACAGAAGAGGAGAAATAACAAGTGCAAGTTTTTTACATCATAATGTAGTATGAATTATAATTAATAATGGAACATGGAAAGGCAAATTAAAATTAATTGAAACTTAAATAATTGTATTCTCCCAAAGTGGTGGGTTAAAGAACAAATCATAGAAACAATTACTGATTTCATTGAAGAGAATGAACATGAAGAAATATATCAAAATTCATAAGATTTAGCTAAATTTCCCAGGGGAAATTTTATATCCCTGATTATACATATTAACAAAAAAAGAGAAAGAGGACTTTAACAAATTGGGCATGCAACTAAAAAAGAAAAAACTAGAAAAAAGAACAAATTAAAAATCCTCACATAAAGGCCAAATTGGAAATCCAAAAATCAAAGAAGAAATTAGTAAAATTGAAAGTAAAAGAATTATTTAACTAATAAATAAGACTAGGGGTTGGTATTTTGAAAAAAAAAAGAAAATAAAATAGATAAAGTATTGTTTAGTCTAATTAACAAAAAGAAAGAAGAATAAAAAGGATGATCTCACCTCTAATGAAGAGGAAATTAAGGCAATTATTAAGATCTATTCCACCCAATTATATGACAATAAATATGACAATCTAGGTGAAATTGATGAATATTTACCAAATTAGCCAAGCTGATCTTAGACAAGCAACATACAAAATTGGGACATTCAGGATCATATCTGGCTTGGAGGAACCTGGCAGAGCTAAGGTTCTTCTGTCTCCTCTAACTACTGATTATCATCTTAATAACATAGTGAATGTCAGAGTAGGGCAGATAAATAATATAATATAAAAAATATCCAATTTAACTGAGTTTTTATTAATGATGCAGAGCCAGTGTTATGTTGCATGTAGGGAGCTAGCCACAGAGCCAAGAAGGCCTGGGTTCATGTCTTTGTACTGGTGCTCCTTGAACTCTATGCAGCCTTTGAAATTGTTGATCATTCCTGATTGTCAAACTTTCCTCTCTAGGTTTTTGGGATACCACTCTCTCCTGGTTTTATTCCTACCTATGACTGCTCCTTTGCTGTCTTTACTGAATTCTCTTCAAGAACAGATCCTTTAACCTTTCCTTCAGAGTTTTGTCATGGACAATTTTCTTTTTCTCCCTTTATACTTTTTCACTAGGTCATCTCATCCTCATCAGTATCCATAGATTTAATTGTCTCTTTGCTGATGATTCTCAAATCTATCTGAAAGCTCTCTATCCTACGTTAAATTCTCTAATAACCTCCAATTTTGCATCTCCAACTACTTTTTAGACATCTCAATTTAGGTATTCAATATATATCTTAAGTTAATATATAAAAACAGAAATAATAATATTTCCTATTAAATCCACCCTAAGCCCCATGCCTCCTATTTTATCTGTTTCTGAAAAAGGCAATACCATCCTCTTAGTCCCTCAGGTTCACAACCTAGTAATCATCCTGGATTTCTAACTGTTTCTCATCTCCCATATCTGAGCTATTGCCAAGGTTGTAAACTTCACCTTTGCAGCATCTCTCTAATAAACCTCCTTTTCCCATCTGATAAGTGTTACCTATTTAATGCATATTCTTATCACTTTATTCCTGAATTATTGCAACAGCTTGCTTTTGGTCTGCTTGCCTTAAGTCTCTCCCTTCTCTAATCCATTCTCCACAAAGACACTAAAGTAATTTTCCTAAAATGTAGGTTTAATCATGACACCCCTCTATTTAAAACAAAATAAACTAACAACAACAAACCCTCCAGTAACTCCCTATTGTTTGTAGGTACAAATACAAAATTCTCTGTTTGGTATTCTAAGTCCTTTTTTTTTTTTTCAGTTCTTATACCTTGTGTGAAGATTGGATTTGGCTCTCCCCTGATTGTAACAATGAAGGTACTTAGCTCTTCCTTGATTGTGAAGATTAAATTGTAATCTGTCTATTTGTAGATTTTAATTCCAAAAAATGTAAGCACAGTACTTAAAGTTGAGTTTGGCAATCTACCCATTTTGGATTTTAACCACAAAAAGGTATGAACATCCATTTTATACACTGAGTGGGAGGTCTGTGACGCATGTATGAAAGAGTGGGCAGTCCTGGAATGGAGCATCAGTTGTGATTGGTAGACATAAAATTTTAGGGGAAATGACACAAGAGAAAAAGGTCTTTAAAAGTGGAAACAATGACACACACAGACAGACTTGGAGTGAAGAGAGACACTCAGAGTGGAGAGGGAAACTTGGAGTGGAGAAAGATACTTGGAGTAGAGACTCACACTTGGAGTGGAATCTCCTGTAAGAAGCAGTTACACTGGTGTTAAGATTGATAAAGAATCTGCTGATTGAACTGACACATGGTGAGTGTAAAGCTTTATCAGCCTCCAGAAAGTCCCATCATCTTGAGACTTCTTTCCCCTGGCTGGGGCCTTCGAATTCCTACTTGGCTCAGAGGAAGTTAGAGCTCTCTTTTTCTCTCTCTCTCTCCTTTTCTTCTCTCTCTCTTCCTTAATATCTTCTCTATATTGTAAAATAAACTACCATAAATTCCATTTTTACTTTAGTAATTCATTTTGGGGGTCTAGTAACAAAAATATATTCAGTCCAACCATAAATTTAACATTTGTTTTTCAATATTACTTTTTGATCTAATAAGACTGCCCTCCTGACTGTTGAACAAATATGATATTCCATCTCTATTCTCTGGATATTCTCTTGCTTTTATTTTTTTTCCAGAATGAGCTCCTTTCATGCTACTGATATTCCTTGCTTTCTTTAAATCCTAACTAAAACTATACTAACTATAGGAAGCCTTCCCCAAGTTCTCTTAATTTTCTGTTATTTATTTCCTTGTTATCGATAGTAGATAGCTTCTTTTGTATAAATTTGTTTGCTTTTTGTTTCCTCCATTAGGATATAAGCTCTTTGAGGATAGGGCTGCTTTCCCTCTCTTATATATATATTTTTTTCATCTTCCATGCTTAGCACAATGCCCTGAACAAATGTTTATTAATTAATTTGTTGATTGACACATACTGTGTGATCCTGGGTTAATTATTTAGAACTCAGTGTCTTAGGCAAATCACTAATACAAGTTTCATGAAAGGTGCTGATCCCTATTGTTAAAGAAAGTTTTCTAATGAAGAGTCACTATGTTAATGAAGCAATAGTTTGAGGCTCTCTCCATTCATACCCACTCTAACCAGGCTCAGGATCTTCATTAGAAACAATTATTAAATTAGTCACCAATATAGAGTTGCCAGTATAAGCTATTGAATCATATCAATCTTTGAGCCCTATATTATGTGGTTTCAGAGTACTAGATTTTGACATTTTCTTCTTTCCTTCCTTCCTTCCTTCCTTCCTTCCTTCCTTCCTTCCTTCCTTCCTTCCTTCCTTCTTTCCTTCTTTCCTTCCTTCCTTCCTTCCTTCCTTCCTTCCTTCCTTCCTTCCTTCCTTCCTTCCTTCCTTCCTTCCTTCCTTCCTTCCTTCCTTCTTTCCTTCCTTCCTTCCTTCCTTCCTTCCTCCCTTCCTTCCTTCCTTCCTTCCTTCTTTTATTCCCTTTCTTTCTTTTAAATACTTTTAAAAATCATATTTCTTCTCTCTCCCACATTTTCCCATTTAAAAAATAAACAAAATACTTATAAAATGCACCCAGTGAATCTGGATTATTTTTTTATATTCCTTATTTTATGTCTATAAATACATACTACATACATGAGAATTAGAGCTTTCCATTTGGAAATAAAAAAATGAATTGCTTATTTTGTTATTCATCTGAATTTACAAATAATTCTAAAGCAAGAAACTTTGAATGAATGCCTGAAGGTAGCTCTACAGGTTTGTAACTGTAGAATAAAATGAATGGGTTTTGTGAGAGCTTTATTAAGTTCAAGTACTACCTCTGACACAAACTCCCTCTGTGGTTTGATCTTGGAAAAGTCAATGAGCCTCAGGTTGTTCTTTTCTGAGACTCCTTCCAACTTTCTTTCTTTGATCTTATGAAACCACCATTAACCAATAAGAGTGGCTACTATTTATAAAGTACTTTGAGAGTTACAAAGCTCTTTGAATGAAACAACTTTGGCAAATAGTCACTGTAAGTATATCATTCCCATCTTACAAATAAAAAAACTGAAATTTCATGGAGATATGATGACATGCTAAGACTGAATCTCAACTATAGGATTCAAAGTGAGATCTTCCTTTACTCCACTGCATTCTCAAATACCTCTATGGTTATTGAGATAAATGGAAAAATAGTCTTGGATGCTACCTTTATGTGTTAAGATTTAGATTGTATAAAATCATAAATGAAATATAAAAAATCCTATAGATACACCCATTATAAAATGTTCCTCATAATGTGTTATGTACTCCAAGAATTATAATACAGAAATTAAATATGTATTCTTTGACATCTTAATGCTTAGAAATATATCCAAACAGCTTAAAAAACAAAGTATGCTTAGATGTTTGTAAAGAAAGCCAAGAAAGCATTTTGACCATCTGGAATAAAAGGTGTTAGTTAAAAACTAAATACTCCAGAGTGATAGAATGAGCTATCATTATTATTTTCACAGTTTCTATTGCTAATATTCAAGCTTCCTCAAATTTCATTGGTTTGTATAAATGGAGAATGAACTGACATGGTCTCAGCAGTTTGTTTCAAAAAGAGGAAAAAAATGTGCCCAATTTGGTGTTCCCCAAGTGTGCATTAGTCAGGCAGAGTTAATGGAGCTATCTATCACTCCCTGCTCTCCTCTGTGAGCAGGGAGCAATAGATGACCCAGCTGACTCAGCCTAGCTAGTTTGTTATTCATGGGATGACTGCAGTGCTATTATGATGGTCTCCTCCTGGAGATCTAAGGCTCAGTTGGGCAAAAGGGTCTGAACTGCCATTTCAACTAGAGAGGTGATCCTTGCAGATTAGGACTAAGGACAGGGCAGAGTGGGAAATTGTTTGCTATTGTTCATTCAACACTTGCTGAGACAAAATGAAATTCTTGGAGCTGATGTTCAATACAGTTTACTATGCCTATTTCACTGTTGCTTTGGGTTTTAAAAAGAGAAATGCCCATAAGTCCCATTGCATCTCTTGTAGTGATAACTAAGTTAGTACAGCAGAAAGATAACCAGAAGAATATAATCAGGAATGACTGAAGATCTCTTGAGTATAGAATACAGAAAAAGAAACCACACAAATCAAGATGAATTCATATATTATTTAAGTTTAAAATTTAAACCTATATCCATGTTTGTCATTAAATAAGAAAATAATTTTCCTGTATCATAACTGAATGTTGCCTTTTCAGTCAAATGCTAAATATTTGTTGTTTTCTTTCCTGGACCCTATTATTTTCATTCATTATCCCTTCTTGAGTTTGAGAGATATAATGGATGCAATTTAAGGATTCAGAGCAAAATTGTGCCGCTTTAAGAAAATACTTGTCCCCTCCCTTTTATTTTTACCTTGAAGTATTTAATTTTTGAATGTAGGACTTTCTGTCATTTCTTTTCCTCTCCCTGGCTTCCTTTATTTTTGAATAATGTAGAGATCCAGGCATGTACCATCTTTGACAAGTCAGAATGATTATTTCTAGAGAACTGTCAGGTTAGATCAGCTCTCATTCCTATGTTAAAGCTTGAACTAGAGTATTTAATTCGAGCACTGCCTTTCTGAATTTGACAGTGTGACACTAAGGATCTACGGATATATATGAGAAGTACACCTAGAATTTGAATGATTCATTGAATGTTGGTAATGTGATTCCAAGTGGTGAGTAACGCCTTGATGCTCTGCATGTTTAGCAAAAACTTAATTATTTGTGGCTCAGACTTGGTGATCTTGAGGATCTCATCAAAGTGGCATATATTTAGTGTGTTTGAGACACTTGTCAGGGTGCCCAATTTCTCTTACAGCACACACAAATGCCTTGCTATTATTCTAATAAGCATCTTTGTAAAGAGTGTGAAACTTTTGTCATAGAACAGGTAAATTCAGATTCCTTTAATTGCCATTTTAACTTTTATTCAAATTAATTTTTAAAACCTTAGTGTTCCTTTTCCTTATTTTGTTCTATACCCCATAGAGCTAATGATCTAAAGCAGCAGTTAATGTTGACTGCAAAGAAAACTGAAAACAGAGCTAGAGAAAGAAAAATGGTTTGGTATAATAGCTAACGTTAATTTATTTTATTTTTTTAAACCCTTACCTTCCATCTTAGAATCAATACTGTGTATTGGTTCCAAGGCAGAAGAGTGGTAAGTGCTAGGCAATGGGGGTGAGGTGACTTGCTTGGGGTCCCACAGGTAAGAAGTATTTGAGACCAAATTTGAACCCAGGACCTCCTGTCTGTAAGCCCTCTCTCAGTCCACTGAGCCACCCAACTGCCTCCAATAGTTAACATTTATAAAGCTTATAAATCATTTTAGATATTTCAAGTAAAGTCAATAAGTACTTATTATAAGCACCTACTATGTGACAAGCACTGCAGTAAGTGCTGAGGATTCAAACAAAGTCAGAATAATCACTCACATTAAAGAGTTCACAGTTCAATATGGGAGACAAAATACCAAAAATTATGTGCAAAAAAATCAATATTCATAACAAATTGGAATTAATCCCAGAGAGATGGATTTTGAATTTACTCTTTCTATGACAAAATGTTCATACTTTTTAAAAGATTTTTATTAGAGTAATAGCAATGTATTTGTGTGTACTATAAGAGCATTAATGAGGCCTGGGAAAGTCTTCTTGCAGAGGTGATCTTTTAGCGAAGACTAGAAAGGAATCAGAAGGTGAGGCCAAGGAGGAAGAGAATTCCAGGCTCAGGAGACAGAGTTAGATGCCAAGAACATGAAGGAGGCCAGTATCACTTGATTGTAGCTCAGAGGGAAGGCCATAAGGTATAACAAGACTGGAAAAATGTATGAAGAGTATGTTATAAAGGGCTTTAAAAGCTGAATAGGATTTTATATTTGATCCTGAATGTAATAGAGATCCACTAGAGTTTTTTTCAGTAGGAGGATAACAAGGTCTGACCTGCTTTAAGAAAATCACATTGATTACAGAGTAAAGGAGGGACTGGAGTGGGGAGAAACTTAAGGCTGGTTTTTATTGCAATAGTTCAGGAATAAGATAATTAAGGTCCTCACCTGGGTGATAGCAGTGTCAGATAAAAGAAGGGAGTCAATGAAATGTGAACGTAAAATTGACAGGAGTTGGTAACAGATTGCATATGAGGGTGAGATAAAATGTGAAGTCAAGGATGACATCTAAGTAGTGAGTTGAACCTAGATGACTGAGAAGACGGTGGTACAAATAAGAGGGAGGCCAAGGCTAACTTAAGGAATTTTTAGGAAGGAAATTGTGAGCTCAGTTTTGGACATATTACTATAGTAATCCATTTCCAGATATCCAAGAGGGAGTTGGAAATGTGGGATTTGAAATCAGAAAAGACTTTACAAATAGATCTGAGAACACTATACTCAGAGCTGAAAATTAAATTTATGAGAATTGAAGAGTACAGAAAAAAATCAAAATAGTATAGAGGAAGAAGAGAGACGCAGTACAGAAACTTGGGGGACATACTGAATTAGAGGGCACAAACAGAATAACAATCCAGCAAGGGAGACTGAGAAGAAATGGTCAGACTGGGAGAACCAGAATGAAAATTTAGAGCCAAGGCTATCAAGAAGGTAGTTAAAGGTAGCAGCTTTTACAAATGAGGAAATGCAGGCTGAGGCCCCTAAAATGACTTACCTAGAATCACATAAAAATTAAGGGTTTTTGTCTGAGGCACCATTCAAATCCAAGTCTTCCTGATTTTTAAAATGTACTTTTAGAAATACTCTGCCTACCATGTCAGGTTGAGTTGCTCAATATTTTTCTTCAGTACAAATAATGAAAATTGGAAAAGATATAGTTATCTCTGTTCTAGTGAAGAATGTAAACATGAGTGATTTGGCAAGACTAAAAAACAAAGCATTAAAAACAAAACAACAACAACAAAAATATTCATACTCACCAGATGAAAGCAAAGCTAGAATTGCTAAGAGATATTTTGTTTGGTTGAAATCATGAAATGTAAGCTTCCAAAGATTTAATGATGACTATACAGTTGTAAAGATATCTAAGCAAGGTGAAAGTAAATCCTTCTGCAAGAGATTATGAAATTTAATTATATATTTTTTCCTGTCTATTGATTAGTCAAACTTTGCTTCCACTAAGGTCCTGCTCTGCTGAATCATCATGACATGGAGGTGATCTGCATTTTGGATAGCCATGTAAACAGAGCACAGGTTCCGGATAGCTTCGACTAAGTAGCAAATACTTTATGAATGAGGCGCAATGATTGACCCTGTAGTTTTTTCCTGTGACAACCACAGTTAAGTTGGAGAGGACTATTTTAACAACAGATAAAGAGAAATATTTTATATTTGTTGTTGTTTTTTGAACATTTAATTCTTTATACTATAGAATAAGTTAGAGAAGTTAATGAATTGAAGCAAGATTTCAGGATAAGATTATGATATTACCAGGAGTACATAATTTCAAATCTTAGTTATAACATTTTGGAGCACCTAAGGAAAAGTCACAGCCTCTTTAAGACTCGTTTGTTTATATGAGAGTTTGCACATTTTAAAGTATTCTATACATGCCAATTATCATAAGCAGAGGTAATGATTTTGTTAGTTTTTTAAAAATTTACTTTTAATATAGTCCAATTGTCCCCCTTTTTCACTCCCTCCTTCCTTCCTTCTTCCTTCTTCCTTTCTTTCTTTCTTTCTTTCTCTCTCTTTCCTTCCTCCTAACTTCCTTCCATTCTTCCTTCCTTCCTTCCCACCTTTCTTCCTTTCACCTCTTCTTTCCTTCCTTCCCTTCTTCTTTACATCTCTCCTAACTTCCCTCCTTCTATGCTTCCATACTTCCTTTATTCCTTCCTTCCCTCCTTTCTTCCTTACCCTCCTTCCATCCTTCCTTCCTTCCCTCATTTCTTCCTTACCCTACTTCCATCTTTCCTTCCCTCCTTCCTTTCATCTTTCTTTAATTCCTTCCTTCCCTCCATCCTTCTTTCCCTCCTTCCATCCTTTCTTTGTTCCTTTCTTCTTTCCCTCCAACTTTCCTTCTTTCCTTCCCTCCTTCCTTCCATCCTTCTTTAATTCCTTCCTTCCCTCCTTTCTTCCTTACCATCCTTCCATCTTTCTTATTTGTTTCTTCCCTTCTTCCTTCAATCTTCCCCTACTTCCTTCAATCCTTCCCTCCTTCTGTTCCTCTTTCTCTTTTCCCTTCCTTTCTTCCTTCCATCCTTCCCTTCTTCTTTCCATCCTTCCCTTCTTCCTTCCTTCTTTCCTTCCCTCATCCTTCCATCTTTCCCTTCTTCCATTCTTCCCTCCTTTCTTTCTTACCCTCCTTCCATTCTTCCTTCTTTCCTTCCCTTCTTCCTTCCTTCCTTTCTTCCTTCCCTCCTTCCTTCCATCCCTCCTTTCTTCCTTACCCTCTTCCTTCCTTTTTTCCATCTTTCCCTTCTTCCCTCCTTCCTTCCATCCTTCCTTTCTTCCTTCCTTCCATCCTTCCCTTCTTCCTTCCATATTTCCCTTCTTCCTTCCCTCCTTCCATCTTTCCCTTTTTCCCTCCTTCCTTCCATCCTTCCTTTCTTCCTTCCTTCCTTCCATCCTTCCCTTCTTCCTTCCATCTTTCCCTTCTTCCTTCCCACCTTCCTTTCATCCTTCTTTAATTCCTTCCTTCCCTCCTTTCTTCCTTACCCTCTTCCTTCCCTCCTTCTTCCATCCTTCTTTAATTCCTTCCTTCCCTCCTTTCTTCCTTACCCTCCTTCCTTCCTTCCATTCTTCCCTTCTTCCTTCCTTTTATCCTTCCATCCTTCCTTCCTTCCTCCTTGCCTTCTTTCTTCCTTCCCTTCATATTTTCCTTCTTCCTTCCTTCCTTCCTTTCATTCTTCCATCCTTCCATCCTTTCTTTGTTCCTTCCTTCTTTCCTTCTCTCCTTCCTTTCCTCCTTTCTTCCTTGCTATCCTTCCATCTGCCCTTCCTTCCCTTCTTCCTTCCTTCCTTCCTTCCTTCCTTCCTTCCTTCCTTCCTTCCTTCCTTCCTTCCTTCCTTCCTTCCTTTCTTTCTTTCTTAGCAGAGGAGGCCAAGAGTCTTGAATAGCCTGTGCCATTCTCTGAAGTGCACTTTATTTGTTATTCTAGAAGGCTCATGATGAAATATGTGTCCTACTTTCAGACAGAAAGATGAGGGACTAAATGTTTAGAAAGAAATGAATTTTTTTTCAAAAATTTTTTACCAATATGAGTTTGTTTTTCTTGAATATGCATATTTCTTATAAGTTTTTTCTTTTAAAAAAGAAAAATTTGAAAATGCTTTACTTATTAAATTAATACTGAAGTCCTATTTTTGTTAAGAAATTCTGTATTATATTATATAATACTGTATTATAGTCAAATATAGTGATGAATTTTCTCTATGCTAAATTACAAATTCCATAAGCGTAGTGATCATATTTTATATAAACTTATCTGCTCATTGCCAAGTATAGTATTCTGCACAAAGTAGGGACTTTATAAATATTTGATGATGTTATTAGGTTGGGGCTAACCATAGATTTGGGTATAATCTGATCAGAACCAGAATTTAATGAGAAGTTCTCTTTCTTTCTCCCTAATCCATTATACAATAAACTTTTCTAGTTACAATTTCTAAAAATTAAATCAATGGCAGAAAGACATTTTGAGCAAAATAAAGGCTATTTTGTTACTTCTATTATGGAGTATTTGTGAGTGTAAGTGGAGCTAATGAACATGCCCTCTAGTAACTACCTTATCTTTAATCTGTTCTCTAAGGAAGTTGTATTTACCTATTATGAAGCTATCTGCCACCTGATTTGGGGGAACTACACATTAATTTAAATGGCAAATGACCAATTAATTTTCAACATAAATAATAAATAAAGGTATTCAATGTATACTTTAAAGTGCTGAATTCATTTCAAGGTAATTGCATCTCTTCGGGGTGTTCCTAAGCACAGCTAATTACTATTTGTAGAGTGTGGAGTTTCTTATTCCACTGCATACAAAATGAGAGTTCAAAATCTCCTTTTGGATTTTTTTTCTCCTTTCAGCCATCATCAGGTATTTAAACATTTAGTAATGACATGCATCTTTTAAGAGGCTTACAAGTTGAGGCAAAAATCACTAAACCTTTAAATTGTCATTTTTACCCTTTCCAATCAGTGCTCTTCACCCTGCCCCCTTTAGGCCTGTCATTATCTTTTTCAGGACCTTCACACTTCTTGAAATAAGGCCACTGCCTTTCTAGTGGTTCCTTTGTCAAGCTATATTTATTTCTAATCAAGATTTCATTTTGAAAGAGATTAGAACAAGGAGAAAACTTCACTTCCCCTTAACATTTATTTTTCATTTAACAGCTATTCTATTTGGTTAATAATCAAGAATTTATTAAACAGTTACTATGTGCCAGGTACTGTGCTTATTTTGAGGGCTTTGTCTATAGGCATGAATGAAATCAGAATTCAAGTAAATATCTGTTTCAATTTAATCCACTTTTACCTCAGTGATATGCCTATTTTGGGAAATATTTCTATTCTTTCTCACTTATTCCTTCTTCTCTCTTCCTCTTTTCCTTTCTTCCTTAATTAATTTGTGTGAAAAAGATTTTATAATTAAGACCATATACATATAGTTCTTGGATTTGTCATTATGAGTGGATTCCCAAATATTTTATATTATGTGTAGTTATTTTAAATTAAATTTATCTTTCTGCTTCCTGCTTTTGACTTTATTGGCAGTATAGGGAAATGCTGATGATTTATATGAGTTTATTTTATATCCTACATTTTTCCTAAAGTTGTTAATTATTTCAATAATTTTGGGAGTTGATATTCTAGAATCCTCTAAGTATTTCATCATAGTATCTATGAAGAATGATAGTTTTAATTTCTGATTGCCTATTCTAATTCCTTAAATTTCCACTTTTATTGCTATAGCTAATGTTTCTATTACAATATTGACTAATAGTTGTGATAATAGCCATCCTTGTTTCACCCCTGATTACATTGGTGTAATATTTGCAGAGAAAGATGAGTGGGATTGAAGAACAGGGGATAGGGAAGGTTTGTAGCAGGGAATGAAGGAGTTGAAGGGAGGGAGGAAATATGGCTGGTGGTGAGGCAAAAGGAGAGAGATGCCCCCTGCCAAGAGCCTATTCTTGAACAAATTGGAGTGTCTAAGAAATGGGCCACTTATGAGAGCATGCAGGGATGTCTTCTCTATGGATTGATGCTGAAGATGCCCCATAGCAGGAATACACAGATCCTCCTGAGGGACAAGCCTTTCCCTACAAGGGTTATATAAGGAATGTCTGTCCTGAGATTCAGCTCCCTCTATACCCCAGAAAAGATAGTCCATTTATCTGACTGCAATATTAAAATAAGATAAATTTTAATAACCAGTTCGGATTGGAGAGGTATCAGAGAAAAGGGAGTAAATAAGGTTGGAGTCTTTCTCAGCTTTGGAGCTGAGGTCAGGCCCCACAGGCTGGTGGAGGGTTTCTCTTATTCCTGTCTATGCTATATCTGTGCTAATTTTCTTAATTTCAAAATCTTATCAGTAGACAGCAAGCGACAAGAAAATTTCTGACATTAAGAGCTGGTTGGGCCTGTCTCTTCGGGCTGAAGAAAATAGAGGCATTCTATCCAGAGACTGGGAAGCCAAAGCTCCTCCCACTTTCCATGCCAGGAAAGAAGTGCTAGTCACAAGTCTTGTAAATGTAATGGGGAAAATTTTAGCTTTTAGGATTGATTGTAATATTGAACAATGGCCGCCAAGGAATTTACTTATGAAATTCCTAAAATGAAACACTCAAGTCAGAATGGAGTTTATGGAGGTTTAATCACACTGGGAGTAGGGAAAGGAGAGGGAGAGAAGGAGAGAAGAGGAAAGGGAAAGGGGCTACTCAACCTCTGACCAAGGCAGAGTGAGTTCTAGGCCCAAAGGGCCAAGGTGGAAAGAATCAGTCCTTAACTCACGTGAGTGATCTGAAGGAAAGCTGTCTGCAGGCGTCCTCCCTGTCCAAGCTCCTAACACCCACTGGCGTCTAGCTCTCTCCACAGGAAGTGAGCGAATTCCAGAGGCTGTTCCCTACCTCACTTCCTGTGTCTCACAAATGCCAATGGTTGGCTCTAGCTTGGCTTAGGACAGCCCAGGTGGGCAGTTAGTTATTTCTGATTTGTCATTGACTAGCACATGCCCGTGTAGTGTGGGTGTGCACAATTTTTTGGGTGCTAGACCAAGATGGAGACTTTTAAAATTCACATCAATTTCTTCTCTCTCTAATATTCCCACTGTTGCTTGTTCCAACACAGTGGCAGAAAATCCAGAACTTGTTTTAGTTTCCTTTCCACACAGGGAATGCTTCTAGCTTATCCCTATTTCAGATATTTGTTAATAGTTTTAGATAGATTCTATTTTAGTATCTTTGGTATGGAGGGCTTGTTGTGCCCTCCTAGGGCAGCTCTCCAGCCTCTGACCCCCACCTGACACCCAGCTCTCACTTGTGGCTCCCAGTAGCTGCTAGCATGCGGCAGCAGCCACACCCCAGACAACGGCTTTGACAGGCCGGCTAAACCTTGTGAGGGTAGCCATTGGATCGTAGACCCCTGGTGAACCAGGGCCTTGCTCACCCAGCATGTGAAGACTGTTTTGGCGAAACAAGTGGAAGAAACCAACAAGAAGGTTCAACGGCTGAGATGGCGACACAGCAAAGCACTGTGGAGTGCTCAGGGTGTGTTGGAGCACAAAGGACAACCCGGCCATCCAATGCATCCAAAAGTAACGACTTTTCGTGCCAATGGACCCAGGCTTCCAATGCTGAGAGAGTGGGAGTGTTTCTGTGCATCGACTTTTCCACTTAAATCTCCTTTACGCACAAGTGTCTTTGTGCACACTCACCTATACACCATAGATGAAAACGCACAAAGACAATCGTCATCCTCAGTTACCGAGAGACTACTACTATTTATCATCTTAAGGAATGTTCCATTCATTCTAATGTTCTCTAGTGTTGTTTGTTTGTTTTTTGCTGTTGTTGGGAGTGTTGTTTAATATGAATGATTCTTGAATTTTGTCAAAAGATTTTACCTGCTTCTTTGAGATAATAATTTTGTTTCTATTGGTTTTGTTACTGATAATGGTCAATTATGCTTATCGTTTTCCTAAAATTGAATTATCTTTGCATTCCTGGTATGAAACCCATTTAGTAATAGTGTATGAACTTTTTGATATATTGTTTAGCTTCTTGCTTTATTTTAGTTTATTATTTATTATTTTATATTTATATATATATATGTATATATGTTTATATATAATTATAGTATTATATTATTCTAGTTTAGTTTATTTAAAACGTTTGCCACAATATTCTTTAAGGAGATTGATCTATAGCTTTCCTTCTCTGTTTTTTTTTCTCTCTCCCTGGTTTAGGTTTCAGTGGCATATTTGAGACATGAGATGAATCTGGTAGAGTTCTTTCCTCAGTTATTTTTCCAAATAGATTATATTATTTAGCAAAGTATAAACAGAGGGGAGAATAGACTGACTCATAGTGGATAAAAATGAAATCTGTTTGGGTATATAGAATAGGACTAAATAATAAATAATAAATCAAGTTACTGTAGTTAATACTACCTTTTATATCATCATAATTTATATAATTTTATTTGCTTTTTTGAATTCCATATTGAGTCAGATAGATTATAAGCTTATTAAACTGGGAATTAGGTGGTCTACCCTTGTGATACTTAGCAAGTCATTTAATGGTTTTGAACTTTAATTTTCTATTCTTTATACTAGTCTTGATCTAATAGTTATGAATTTTAAATATACCCTGTCTCTGTTCTTGAATCCAGAACCCCATTTTCTCCCCATCATTGCTCACTTTTTGAATGAGGAAAGGCTCTGTGCAGTTACTGTACAAAATTCTATGAAGCAAAATATGTATTTTATAGAGTGCCTAATGTTTTCTTCACCCTGTTTTAATTTGTACCTATTATTTGAATAACTTACTGACTTTTTTTCTACAAGTAGGATGCAGAGAAAGAATTTTTCTTTGAGGTAAAGGTGAGTTGAAGTGAGAACTCATTCTTTCCTTTCCAAACCTCCCTCTACCAGTTGAATTCTGGAAGAAAGTTAAGAGGAATTTCAAGTTCAAAAGGACAACCACCTTTGGCAAGACATTCTAAGACCCTGCCCTGGTATTTGGAATTCTGAATAATATGCATTTTACAAATTTATCTGAATACCACATCCCCTGCCTTTTCCATGCCATAGTGAGAGAGATATATTGCCTCCATCTCCTACACTTCCTTTCCAACTCTGGCTCAGAAAACAGTAATCAAATCAACATTATACTTTTACTGAGTTACTGTGCTTTTATAAGTGATGTCTTCCCTTATTGTAAAATGAGCTACCTGACGGCACAGACTGTCTTGGATTATTGTATTTGTATTTCCAGTGCTTATCTCAGTGACTAACATATTCTAAGTTTTTAATAAATATATATTATTTAAATTTACTCCTTCACTTCACTTCAATGATCTAGTCATTCAATAATTAGGAATCCCTCTCCTAGTCTCTAAAACTCAATTGGTAAAGCACATGAAATCATAATCATATTTAAAGATTTGCTCTTAGGTAGCTGAAAATTTTGGATCTGTAATCTCATCAGAAATATGGGAGTGGAGAGTGAGGATCATGAATTTAATTAGTTCTTTCCCTGATCAGCACCGTTGTCCATTCCCTCCATCTTTAGGTATAAGATTATTGGTTTAGATGACTGTTGAGTTCCTCTTCAACTTTAAATTTATCATCCCATAAGCTTCATGGTCAGGTGGAAGCCAACAATGTGAGAATCTAGAGATAAGAAATGCAGGAAAAAATAGGTAAATTGAGGGTTAAGTGATTCAAGGACCAGGATCTGGGAAGTCCCTGAAAATTTTGTAGAACCATCTAGAATAGGAACACAAAAATGAGCTATTTTATATTTAGCATTTTTTAGACTTAATTTGGGGATGTTGGAGGACCTAAGTTATTTAATATATGCAGAAGAGAACTGAATACAAGTAGCATCATGAAGGTAGAGAGGGTTTGCCTTGGAATCAGGAAAATCCAGATTCAAATATTGCCTCTGATACATATTATCTGTGTGATATGATCAAATCACTTATGCTCTAAGTAATGTGGACAATTCTCTAAGATATGGTTTCTTTCAGCATTCCTATGAAGCCCTCTCTGAACCTTTTCATGAATTGCTTCTCAGAATATTGTTTTAGAATTCATAAAGAAAATACCATTAAAAGGAAAACAAAGTATATTAAAAGGTAGCTATCAAAACATGTATTTTAAAAGTCATAAACTGCTAGTTAAGATCCCATGTTATGATATTAAGTTATAGCTGTGTTGTTGGTCTTCATCAATAAAGGGCATTTTCTACCCTGGAAAAACCTCACACAGATGACACCACAGCTTTGATCTTCACTGTCCCTTATCAACACCCATCCATCTCTCTCCACTCTCCCACCCTATACTGACCAAACATGTCTAGGAGGATAGCAGTTATAATTATCCTTTGGAACTATTTAAGGGGTAGTAAGGCTAAAGTGAAAAGGCATTTTTCCCCTACAAAAGTTGCCTGTTGCTTCTTTCTCTACAGGTTGAATTCATTTTAGTCTTACAACTTTTCTGCTGAGTTTTCACTTTCACTTTAAAAAATGATCCTTGAGGTTCTTCCCTGAAGCATTTCTATAACTGAAATATTTATATGTCAAAACCTTACTAGTTAGTCTCTTAGGTTTGGGGACCCAGTTTAATATAGTTGCTCTAGAAAGTTCCCACAAAAGGCTTGTATCACAAAATATGCTTACCATTATTTAGTTCAACATTTTGATTGCTTTTTAATCTACAGTACTATTTGGTGGCTCAAGACCAGGTTTTTAGTTCTTCATGTCTTTGAATATTTTTCTTGCATATTTGCACTAAACCAGTTCTTTTTCAAATTGTTTTTCTATACTTATTTTTCTCCCCTTCCCTAGTTGTATCACCCTGATATTTTCTTACAGAATTTTATTCTGCTTAATTTATTTAGGATATATATTTAATTATGATTTTTTTCTGTTCTGATAATCATTTATCCTGTTTTTCTCTGTCTTTAATATTTCTACCAGGTTACTAAAAATAATAAGCTCTAGTCTTAAGATTAACTTCTTTGAAATAATACTTTTATGGTCTTTTATATGAATATTGACTCATCAATAACTAGATACCTCTTCAGCGACTCATTTGGCAATATAGTATAATGAACTGGCATACCCACATTAACCATGCCTCCACCACCTTTGAAGATGAGCGACATTGATGTCTTGTCGCTGCACATGAACACTGACACCAGGCCACAACCGCACCTCCCATAACAACGGGTGTCCCATGCCCCATGTGCCACAAACTTTGCGCCTCAGTCTTTGGACTTCAAAGCCATATGTGGGTACATCAATAGATGATAATTCACAAAGACAATCATCATTCTCCGTCACCAAGAGACTGCCACTACTCTCTATCTATCCAGTCCTAGCTTTCATCTATCTGGTTACTGTGGGCGAATATTTGACAAAAGAGTTAATGGAGTTGTCTGGTAATGTTGCCCAGAGGAACAAGAAAGCCTGGATCACCCCCTCAACATATCCAGTTAGCCCTTCAAGAAGACAAAGAACTTCATGAATTCTTAGCTACCGCAATGATCCTAATGGTGGGGCGATGCCCTACATTCATTTAAAATTGCTTTCCTGGAAGTCTCCTTAAGATCTACCAGATGTGAGATCCTCTTCCATCTGAGAGACTTAGCTCCCTTCCAGAGAAAAAGGAAAAAAGTTTTGGAATTTTTATCTGTAAACATGTATTGCTTGCTCAAAGCAGATTCCGTTTGCTTGCAATTACTGTGTAGCTGATAATTTTGGTTTTAATTATTTAATGAGTCATATTTTAGCAATGCACACTACAATAAAGATTTTGCTGCTTTAAATTGATCTATAGAATTCCTATTGAAGCTAAGACATCCTGGAGATTTTGAATAAACATCAACCTAGGATTCTGGTTACTCTGTGTATATTTAAAGGGTAGGAAAAAAAAAAAGAAATAGTTCCACCTACCAATGCTTTACTAATAATCTATTCATTTTCATTCCATATGATTCTTGCCCACAACCTTTCAAAGATCTTCCAGAGAAGCACTTTCTCAATGTTCTGGAAACTCTTTACTAGTGCTTTTAGCCTTACATGGTTCCTAGTACAGAGCAGGATGGTTATTTTTTTCTGACTGATCCACCTTCCTGTCTACTCATAAATAACCTTGTTGATGAAGTTTTTTTTTTATAACTCTTCTCTCATGAAATCAGCACTGACCATATGCTGCATCCTATTTATACCCACCATATATATTTCCATTGCCCTCTGAGTCACCTGTAATTATGATTTTTTTCAACTATAAGTACTTTATGTAAAGCAGTTTAATTGAGAGAATACAGGTGAAAGAACTGCAAGGTATATAAAATGAAATACAGGTCTCCTCCTTTTATTCATCTCTATATTCTACTCAAACTGGCTAAAAAGCTGTTACTTAGTACTGAAATTATATTTTTATTTTTTTATGTTTTGGAAAATTTAATTTAATTAACTTAATATATTTTTCCATGGTTACAATATTCTTGTTCTTTCCCTCCTGTAAAAATGGAGATTTGAACCCCAGACTTCAATCCCCAGAATTCCCTATAATCTCACCTGAGATCCCCACCTGGGTAAGATCACAATTTGTATTTAAACTGGCTATAACACCTACTTCCTACTCTTCCTCTACTCAGAGATTGCAACAAGATGTAAGTGAATTGTGAATGGGCTAATCAGTCCTAGGCACGCGCTTTTCTTATTTTGTATTTTCTTAGTTCCTTGATTTCTAATAATCTTACTAAACCTCATAAAATATAATATTTTTATCAGTAGAGACTAAATTTAACTTTTGCAGTCTGGCAACCATTAGATTGGATGAGAACTTCTCAAATTAAAAAAAAAAAAAGATAGCCTAGATAGATTTTTTTAAAGCCACATTTCTTAGAAGCTTTTCAGAAAAGCCTCTTGATCGGCTGATGCCTGCCTGCTTCTGCAATCCTGCAATCCAGACCCAGATTGTTCTCCCATTCCTGACCCTCCCAGCTCCAGACCCAGCCCCAGCAAATCTGGCCTCCAAGCCAGATCGAAGATCTCCCCAGGCTGCTGGTAGCAGATGCAATTTTTTCAGGATCAAAAACCAGCTGGTAAAAACAGGGGTGTTCTTTCTTTAGGCTACAATTAGCCTCCATATGGACTGTGGGCAGGGATCACAGAGGGGGAGAAAGAGGAGAAGGAAGAGACTTTTCCAAACAGGAAGTTGATTACAAGCATGGGGTATTTCAAAGGATATCTTTTGAATGCACTGATTCTGTTATTTCAGGCATCCCCTCATTTTCCAATTTTTGGCCACCACAAAGAGCGCAGCTATGAATATTCTTGTACAAGTCTTTTTTCTTATTATCTCTATGGGGTACAAACCCAGCAGTGCTATGGATGGATCAAAGGGCAGACAGTCTTTTATCGCCCTTTGGACATAGTTCCAAATTGCCCTCCAGAATGGTTGGATCAATTCACAACTCCACCAGCAATGCATTAATGTCCCTACTTTGCCACACCCCCTCCAGCATTCATTACTTTCCTTTGCTGTTATGTTGAACAATGTGCTAGGTGTGAGGTGATAACTCAGAGTTGTTTTGATTTGCATCTATGATTATAAGAGATCTAGAACACTTTTTCACGTGCTTATTAATAGTCTTGATTTCTTTAGCTGAAAATTGCCTATTCATGTCCCTTCCCCATTTTTCAATTGGAGAATGGCTTGATTTTTTGTACAACTGGTTTAGCTTTTTATAGATTTGAGTAATTAGACCTTTGTCAGAGGTTTTTGTTATGAAGATCATTTCCCAATTTGTTGTTTTCCTTCTAATTTTAGTTACATTGGTTTTGTTTGTACAAAAATTTTTTATTTGATGTAGTCAAAATTATTTATTTTGCATTTTGTGACTCTATCTAAGTCTTGCTTGGTTTTAAAATCTTTCCTTTCCCAAAGGTCTGACATGTATACTATTCTGTGTTCACCTAATTTACTTATAGTTTCCTTCTTTACATTCAAGTCATTCGCCCATTCTGAGTTTATCTTGGTGTAGGGTGTGAGGTGTTGATCCAAACCTAATCTCTCCCACACTATCTTCCAATTCTCTCAGCAGTTTTTACCAAATACTGGATTTTTCTCCCAAAAGCTGGGGTCTTTGGGTTTGTCAAAAACTGTCTTACTGAGGTAATTTACCCCAAGTCCATTCCACTGATCCTCCTTTCTGTCTCTTAGCCAGTACCAAATTGTTGTGATGACCGCTGCTTTGTAATATAGTTTGAGATCTGGGACTGCAAGGCCACCTTCCTTTGTATTTTTTTTTCATAATTTCCCTGGATATCCTTGATCCTGTATTCTTCCAAATGAACTTTGTTATCATTTTCTCTAATTCAGTAAAATACTTTTTTTGATATTTCAATGGGTATGGCACTAAATAGATATATAATTTTGGGAAGGATGGTCATTTTTATTATGTTAGCTCGTCCCACCCATGAGCAATCAATGTTTTTCCAATTGTTTAGATCTAGTTTTAATTGTGTGGAGAGTGTTTTGTAGTTGTGTTCATATAGTTCCTGTGTTTGTCTTGGCAGATAGATTCCTAAGCATTTTATATTGTCTTGGGAGACTTTAAATGGAATTTCTCTTTCTAATTCTTGCTGCTGAACTGGGTTGGAGATATATAGAAATGCTGATGACTTATGTGGTTTTATTTTGTATCCTGCAACTTTGCTAAACTTGTTGATTATTTTGATTACCTTTTTGGTTGATTCCCTAGGATTCTTTAAGTAAATCATCATATCATCAGCAAAGAGTGACAGCTTGGTCTCCTCATTGCCAATTTTAATACCTTCAATTTCTTTTTCTTCTCTAATTGCTACTGCTAGTGTTTCTAGTAAAATATTAAATAATAAAGGTGATAATGGGCATCCTTGTTTCACTTCTGATCTTAATGGGAATGGATTTAGTTTATCCCCATTGCAGATGATATTAGTTGATGGTTTTAGATATATACTGTTTATTATTTTTAGGAACGACCCTTCTATTCCTATGCTTTCTAGTGTTTTTAGTAGGAATGGGTGTTGTATTTTATCAAAGGATTTTTCTGCATCTATTGAGATAATCATGTGGTTCTTGTTGGTTTGCTTATTGATGTGGTCAATTATGTGGATGGTTTTCCTAATATTGAACCATCCTTGCATTCCTGGTATGAATCCCACCTGATCGTAGTGGATAACACTTGTGATGACTTGCTGGAGTCTTTTTGCTAGTATCCTATTTAAGATTTTTGTATCTATATTCATTAGAGAGATTGGTCTATAGTTTTCTTTCTCTGTTTTTAACCTGCCTGGCTTTGGGATCAGTACCATGTTTGTGTCATAAAAAGAATTTGGTAGAACCCCTTCTTGGCTTATTCTGTCAAATAGTTTGTATAGTACTGGTGTTAGCTGTTCTTTGAATGTTTCATAGAATTCATTTGTGAATCCGTCTAGACCTATGGATTTTTTCTTAGGAAGTTCTTTGATGACTTGTTCAATTTCTTTTTCTGATATGGGATTATTTAAGAAATCTATTTCTTCTTCTTTTAGTCTAGGCAATTTATATTTTTTTAAGTATTCATCCATATCACTTAGATTGCCATATTTTGCCATATAATTGGGCATAGTAGTTTTTAATGATTGCCTTGATTTCCTCTTCATTAGAGGTGAGGTCTCCCTTTTCATCTTGGATACTGTCAATTTGGTTTTTTTTCTTTCCTTTTTTAAATTAGACTGACTAGTACTTTGTCTATTTTATTTGTTTTTTCAAAGTATCAGCTTCTAGTCTTATTTATTAAATCAATAGTTCTTTGACTTTCAATTTTATTAATTTCTCCTTTGATTTTTAGGATCTCTAATTTAGTCTTCATCTGAGGGCTTTTAATTTGTTCACTTTCTAGTTTTTTAATTTGCATGCCCAATTCATTGACCCCTGCCCTTCTTCATTTGTTTATATATGAATTCAAGGATATAAATTTCCTCCTGAGTACTGCTTTGCTGCATCCCATAGGTTTTGAAAGGATGTCTCACCTTTGTCATTTTCTTCAATGAAGTTATTAATTGTTTCTATGATTTTTCTTTAACTAGATGGTTTTGGAGAATTATATTGTTTAATTTCCAATTAATTTTTGATTTATTTATCCATGTACCATTACTAATTATTATTTTTATTGTACTGTGGTCTGAGAAGGTTGCATTTATTATTTCTGCCCTTTTGCACTTGTTTGCAATGATTTTGTGCCCTAGTACATGGTCAATTTTTGTGAATGCACCATGGACTGCTGAAAGGAAGGTGTATTCCTTTTTGTCCCTATTTATTTTTCTCCATATGTCTACTAACTCTAATTTTTCCAAGATTTCATTTGCTTCTCTCACCTCTTTCTTATTTATTTTTTGGTTTGGTTTATCTAGTTCAAATAGGGGAAGGTTCAGATCTCCCACTCGTATAGTTTTTCTATCAATTTCATCCTTGAGCTCCTCTAGTTTCTCCTTTAAAAATTTGGATGCTCTGCCATTTGGTGCATACATATTGAGTACAGATATTTCCTCTTTGTCTATACTGCCTTTTATCAGGATGTAATTACCTTCCCTATCTCTTTTAACTAGATTTATTTTTACTTTGGCTTTGTCTGATATCATGATTGCTACTCCTGCCTTCTTTTTATCATTTGATGCCCAATAGATTTGGCTCCATCCTCTTACTTTCACCCTATTCGTATCTACCTTCCTCATGTGTGTTTCTTGCAGACAGTATATGGTAGGGTTTTGGGTTCTAATCCACTCTGCTATTCGCTTGCGTTTTATGGGTGGGTTCATTCCATTCACATTCAGAGTTATGATTACTAGCTGTGTATTTCCCAGCCTTTTGATTTCTACTCCTGATCCTGCCTTTTCTTCTTTCACTATTTCCTTCTATACCAATGTTTGTTTATAGTCAGTCCCCCCCAGTTCTCCCCCTTATTTTACTTCCCTTTCTACTCTCCTCCCTTCTTATTCCCTCCCTTATTTTCCCCTGTAGTGTTTTTACAATTTCCCCCCACTCTCTCCCTCCCTTGTACTGCTTCCCTTCCCACTAGTCTGTTTTTTAACCTTCTGCTCCCCTATAGGGCGCAAATCTATTCTTTACCTCAATGGCTTGGATTGTTCTTCCCTCTTTGGGTCAGTTTCAAAGTACGTAAGAGTTGAGTATTTCCTATCTCCAACCTCTTTACCCTTCCAATGTATCGATGTTCTTCCCCCTCCCGCCATGAGCTTCTTTGTGACATATAAATTTACCCCCATTTGTTTCTTTTCCCATTTATTTTAGTCATAACCTCTTTTTTAGCTTTAGTCATGTATATATATATATATATATATATATATATGTATGCACATGTATATGTATTTATGCATGCATATATCTATATACCTATTGATGTCTTGTCCTTTCATCCTATACAGTTTGTCACTGTTCCTTCCAAGTGTAATTCTTCTAGCTGCTCAGGTGATAGCTACAGTTTTAAGAGTTACCAATGACCTCTTTTCTTATAGGGATACATATCATTTTAACTTATTGAGTCTCTTAAAATTTTTGTTGTTGTTGTTGTTTTCCCCTCTTTTTTAATTACCTTTTGATGATTCTCTTGAGTTCTGTGGTTGGACTTCAAATTTTCTGTTCAGGTCTAGTCTTTTATTTATGAATGCTTGGAACTCTTCTGTTGTGTTAAATGACCATACTTTCCCCTGTAAGAAAATAGTCAGTTTTGATGGGCATTTTATTATTGGCTAGAGACCTAGTTCCCTTGCTTTCCAGAATATCATATTCCATTCCTTTCGGTCCTTCAGTGTGGATGCAGACAGATCCTGTGTTATCCTCACCATGTATCCATGGAATCTGAATGGCTTCTTCTTGGCAGCTTGTAATATCTGTTCTTTCATCTGATTGTTTTTGAATTTGACTATAACATTTCTTGGTGTTGTCAGTTGGGGGTTAAATACAGGGGGTGATCTGTGGATTCTTTCAATCTCCACTTTCCCCTCTTGTTCTAGGATCTCAGGACAGTTTTCCTGGATAATTTCCTCTAGTATTATGTCCAGGCTTTTTCTTTTGTCATGGTCTTCTGGTCGTCCAATTATTCTTAAATTGTCTCTTCTTGAACAATTTTCTAAATCGCCTGTTTTGTGAATGAGATGCTTCACATTTTCCTCAATTTTTTCATTCTTTTTGTTTTGTTTTATAGTGTCCTGCTGCCTTGTGAGGTCACTTGATTCTAGTTGTTTTATTCTGGTTCTTAAAGATTGGATTTTTCTCTGGCTTTTTGGTCGTCTTTTTCCTTCGAGTCTGATTTTCTTTGAAGATCGTCTTACATCCTCTTTACCTCATCTTTCATCTCCTTTGCCTCATCTTTCATCTCCTTTGCCTCATTTTCCAGCTGGATGATTTTAGCTTTCAGGACACTATTTTCTTGTTTTAGTTCAAGTGCCTCTGTTTCCAGAATACTTATTGTAATTTTTAAGTTCTTTTCCCAATTGTCTTCAGCCTCTCTTAGTTGTGTTTTGAGTTCTTCCACAGCCTGTATCCAATTCTCTGGGATTTCTGGTTTATCGTTTGCTGATCTCTCCCCCTCTGTTCTATTTGCTGAGTAGTAGCTGTCTATTGTAGTTTCTTTCTTCTTTTTCCTTTGTTCATTCAAATTCACCCCTTCTTTACTCCCTGTATTTGTCTGTGCTCTTGTTCCTCTCATTTTTTTTTTGTGGACTTCTATTGGTCTTCCCTCTTGGAGCTTTAACAGAAGATCTCTTGGTGTAATCTCTGGGGGAAGGTTGTTGGGGGTTTGAGCTTTCCTGTCCTTTGGAGGATTTTGATTGGCTTAAATTCCAGCAGTCAATGAGGATGGGTGGGGAGCCTGGGCTTCCCCATGTTCTGGAGACTTTTGATGGGATTGAGTTCAGCTTATTTGGGCTGGGTTTACTCTGAGTTTTAAACTTCCTGGACGGCTGGAGCAAATATGGAGGATCTCCAAATCTCTGGCCAGGCTGCCATGTCTATGCTCCTTCTAGGCTGCCATCTTGACTCTGCCTCTAGGTTTCTGTTTTTTCAGAAGACAGTGCTCTCTAAGGGGGAAGGTGTGTGGCCTCCCTGGGCTCTGAGGGCTCGTGATGGGATTAGGTTCACCTGGTTTGGGCCAAATAAGCCCTGAAGCAAAAAACCTCCTCCTCCACAATCTGTGTTGACTGCCTGGAGACTGGCCCAGGTTGTTTTCAAGGTAAGCCCTTCCCAGGCCCTGAGGTTTTTGTTCTTTCAGAAGCTCTGAGGGCTCCTGATGGGATTAGGTTCAGGTGGTGTGGGCCTAATGATCCCCGAGCCAAAAAAAAAAAAGAAAAAAAAAACAACCTCCTCCTCCACAGTCTGTGTTGAATGCCCGGAGACTGGCCCAGGTTACTTTCAAGGTAAGGTCTTCGGAGCAACCCCTTTGCCGGCCCTGAGTTTTCTGTCCTTTCAGTAGCTCTGAGGGCTTCTGATGGGATTGGGTTCAGCTGGTGCCCTAAAGCTGGGACCTCCCTTGAGACTCAGTTGGGAGGACCCAGCCAGGGGGCTACAGGCTTCCCCCTTCTCTCTATGTTTCCCTGCCGTCTGTGTTTGGCGCCTCTGAGACTGGCTCAGGTTGCTTTCAAGGTGAGTCCTCAGAGCCCTGAGGTTCCCTCTGCTGCCTTGGGCTCAGCACTTTGGGTTGGGGGGGATGGGTCCTGGGACCTTCTTTCTGCCTACACCTTAGATCCGAGTGATCTAGGGTTCAGGCTTTTGGGGTGCGGTACCTTTTGATTCAGGTCCAGGAGGTGGGTTCCCCAAGTCTATCCTGTTGTTCAGCTTGAATTTCAGTGTCCTAGGAGCACTCCGTTTGAAATCGGTAAGGAAGGGTTTCCGAGGTCTGAACTTTCGCTGCTTCTATGCCGCCATCTTGACCGGAAGTCCTCACTACTGTTCTTTATTTAAAAAAAACAAAACTATTACTTTGTAAAGTTCATTTACTTGTACTCACAGTGGATCATGGCCAGATATGAAGATGAAATGGATCTCATTTTTGGTGAGAAAATGTTGTATTCTATATTTTCTTAGCTGACATAGGGTGTCAATGATTTTTCTTGCATGTGCAATATATTATTTCAGTCTTTTATTTTTTTCTCTCCTTTTTTATATTTGAAGCACATGTCACCAGTATTGAGATTTTCTTTAACTTTTTGATTTATTAGTAATATAAGTTTAAAGTACATTTGCTATAATGTCAATGCATGTCCCAAAAACTTGACACTATAAAAATGATGACACTAATTGTTTAAAAAAATATATGGGACTTTGCTTAATGATTCCATCTGATTCCAGGACAATATAATACAAAAAGAACCATTGCCCATGGCCAAAGAAGCACAAAGCTAAACCTGAATTGTGCCAAGAGAGCACAGGCTAAAAAAAAAAAGAAGAAGAAGAAACCAATCCAGGAAGGATTGATGAAAATTCTAAGCCAATACAAAGGACTTGTACCTAGTGTGAAGACTCAAGGTTGAGAAATTTAACATATGTTAAGACGTAGGCCTTCCGTGTATCTACATTCTTTGTGAAAATACTTACAAATATCCCTAATTTGGCTCCTACCTGGGTCCTATAATCTAATCCCTTTACTGTCTTTCATAATGTGTCAACTTTCTGTATTCCTGGCTACTGACTGGGTAAATGATTACTTGATGATATCATTTTAATTAGACCCTGATTCAAGGACCTGTTATAGATTTATTTTTCCTTTATGTGAATTGTTGCACACAAGACTTTGATAGCCTATATTTCATCCAGAAATTATCTTTTTTTATTTTTTATTTGGATTTTTCTGATGTCTTTAATTTCTCTTGCCAATTGATTCATATACCTCATAACTCAGCCATGTATCCCTAAATGACCCCTGTGTTTTTCAATCACCCTCTTCAAGGGGGGGAATGTAAAAATATTATTTTAAATTGCAAAGTTTAAATCCCTTTTGAGAAGAATTTTAGGTTAAGAAACATGCTGCCTCTCTGAATCCAGAAACTGAAATATTTGGAGAAGACATCATGAAGATGCCTCCAGACCACAAGTTACACGAGTAGATCAAGAATGAACTTTGGGTGTTGTTGATTGAACATTTATTTTTATGTATACTTTTATGCCAAAGGGGACTGCCCCCAAGCTGTTTTTTTTTTGTCAATGCATCTAGCAATTATTGGTTTTATTCTTTTTTTTCCCTTTTATCCTCAAATTATTGTCATCTTTAAGTTGATTATGTTTTCATGATCCTTTTGGGGAAACTGGTTTCCCAATATTGATCAAAGGGAGGGATGTAAAAATGGAGATTTGAACCCCAGACTTCAATCCCCAGAAGTCCTTGGTACTTCCCAGAATTCCCTATAATCTCACCTGAGATCCACACCTGGGCAAGATCACAATTTGTATTTAAACTTGTTGTAATGCCTACTTCTTCCTCTTCCTCTACTCAGAGATTGCAACAAGATGTAAGTGAATTGTGAATGGGCTAAACAGCCCTAGGCACGTGCTTTTCTTATTTTGTATTTTCTTAGTTCCTTGATTTCTAATAATCTTACTAAACCTCATAAAATATGATATTTTTTATCAGTAGAGACTAAATTTAACTTTTACAGTCCCCTATCCCCACCTCTCTTCCATAGCTGACTCACAATTCCACTGGGTTTTACATGTGTCATTGATCAAAAACGATTTCCATATTATTGATATATGCACTAGTGTGATCATTTAGAATTGACATCCCCAATCATATCCCCATCAACCCATGTGATCAAGGAGTGGTTTTTCTTCTGTGTTTCTATTCCCACAATTCTTCCTCTGAATGTGGATGGTGTTCTTTCTCATAGGTCTCTCATAATTGCTGTAATAGATACCTCTCTTAGGAGATTTATGGTAATAGAAGAGGGACACCAGGAAGCAAGCTAGAGGAAAGACTGGATCTTAAACTCCTCCCACACACACACCACTTCCTGTTCTCCTCTCAACTGATTTGAGTGCTCTTCTCAGGAATGGTTGAAGTTTTCTTTTAATAACTAACTCTCACCCTCAAATCTTTAACTAAGAGGTTTTATTCTTTTAAATAGAGGAGATAAGGAGAGGGAGTAGGGGGGGAGGGAGAGAGGAAAATAGGTTTCCCTAATTTCCTATATTTTCCTATTGATTAGAGATCTCAAATCAGGAATAAAGTTATTTTTCCCTAAGGGAAGATGTTGATAGCAAATGATTGGCAGAGTTTCCTCTGAGCTAAGCTTCAAAAGTCTCCTCAGTACTCAGTAAGATAAATAATAATTGACCAAGAGAGAGTCTGGCTTCCTCCCCACAGTCAGAGAAGAAGTAAGTCTCAAAAAAGCTCAAGCTGCCCAACTACTTCCTTCAAAATTCCATGGAACTGTAACTCCATCTCAGTTGATTGGCACTTGCCAAAGTTTCAAGCCTCTTGCTTTTCTGCAGATTCATTTTGTTTTTCCATTTCCTCTGTTAAATTGTCCTGGATCATTGCACTGCTGTTAGTGAAGAAGTCCATTACATTCAATTGTACCACAAAGTATCAGTCTCTGGGTAGAATGTTCTCCTGGTTCTGCTCCTTTCACTCTGCATCAATTCCTGGAGTTCTTTCCAGTTCACATAGAATTCCTCCACTTTACTATTCCTTTTAGCACAATCATATTCCATCACCAACATGTACAACAATTTGTTCAGCCATTCCTCAATTGAAGAACATTCGCTCATTTTTCATTTTTAGCTACCACAAAGAGCACAGCTATGAATATTCTTGTACAAATCTTCTTTATTATCTCTTTGGGGAACAAACTCCGCAGTGCTATGGCTAGATCAAAGGGTAGATAGTCTCTTAGCACCCTTTGGGCATAGTTCCAAATTGCCATCTATAATGGTTGGATCAATTCACAACACCAACAGCAATGTATTAATGTCCCTATTTTGCCACATCCCTTACAGCATTCATTACTTTCCTTTGCTGCCATGTTATCCAATCTGCTAGGTGTGAGGTGACACCTCAGAGTTTGTTTGTGTTAATTCCTTTACTTCTCTATCTCTCTCACCTGGGACCTGGCCTTGGGCCAGGTACTTTCTTTTCCAGTGCTAATACCTAGCTCTTTCTAATTCATTCCATTGCCTGCACCCTATTCTCTCAGCTGTAAGGTTCGGGCTTGGCAAATAGTCTGAAGAACCTAGGCTGATCTCTCAGCTAGCTATATCATTTCTCCTGACCTGTTTGGTATTAATTTTGGATGACTGGATGGATTATGCCTTTGTGTTGTCCAGAGAGATGGGAGTTCTGCTGTGGCTCCATTGTAATTAACACGGCCTGGTTTCTGACTCATTTCTACCATCTCATACCTAGCCCCTTCACACCCCCCGCGGAATCCAATATACTATCTTCTCTCTTTCTCTCCTTGAGGCATTCGCAGAGACTACCTCAGAGGACTTTGCAGCGCAGCCGCCCAAGTGCCTGGCTGGCCTTTTGGATCCTGGCATTAATCTCATGGTCTAGGGACCCATCATTGGCGATGGTGCTGCCCAGGTACTTGAAAGTGTTGACGTTAGAAGCTGCGTGCCATCAATTATAATGCACAGCTGTTTAGTTGGCCTCCCTGGTGCAGGTTGGAATAGCACCTCTGTTTTGCTGAGGCTAATAGTCAGGCCAAACAGTTTTGTTGTGGTGAAGAAACTGTCCACAATGGTTTGAAGATGATTTTCTTGGTGGGACATAAGAGCACAGTCATCTGCAAAGAGAGTTTCCAGGATGAGTCTCTCTGTTGTCTTTGTTTTTGCAGTCCGGAGGTGAATGTTGAATAGTGAGCCATCCAGTTGGTATTTGATGTAGACGCCCAGGTCTAGATCCATCACAGCATGTTGCAATACTTGGGTGAAGTATAGGTTGAATAGCACCGGAGCAAGGACACAGCCTTGTTTCACGCCATTGGAGATGTTGAAGTGGTCGAAAGTCTCTCCACCAGATAGGACTTCCCCTGTCATGTCAACATGAAAGAGCTAGATCAGTTTGATGAATTTTGCTGGGCAACCGAGCTTGCTGAGGATCACCCACAATGCATCCCTGTTCACTGTGTCAAACACCTTTGTCAGGTCTATGAAGACAATGTAGAGATTTAGGTTCAGCTCAAGGCATTTTTCCTGCATTTGCCTCACCATGAAGACCATGTCGATGGTGCTGCAATCTGGTCGGAAGCCACATTGTGTTTCAGGCAGGTTCTGCTCTGAAACAAATGACAGGAGTCTGTTGAGTATAACACGGGCGAGGATCTTTCTGGCAGTGGAGAGTAGTGAGATGCCTCTGTAGTTGTCACAGGCTGTTCATGAGCCTTTGTTCTTGTATAGGGCTAAGATGGAGGCATCTCTGAGTTCATGCATTTTACAATGTGAGTCGTCTTAGAGATCCATCTTATTTGCAAACATTCCAGTCCTGCCTGGATGATAAGCTATCTGCCAAGGGACCACTCACTGGAAGCTCAACCGAGAAATGGAACCAGTTCAGAGATGCAGTGAAGGAAACATCAAAGGCAGTCCTAGGCCCCAAACAACACAATCACCAGGACTGGTTGGACGAGAACAACAATGCCACAATCATCAGCACATATGCCCCTAAACTGACCAGCACAGAGGAGACCATCAAGCAATTCTACTCTGACCTGAGTGCCATCCTGCACTCAGTGCCCACAAATGACACAGCTGATACTACTGGGAGACTTCAATGCCCGCGTTGGACAGGACCATGAAAGATGGAAAGGAGTACTCGGCAAACACGGCGTGGGCAAAATGAACAACAACAGCCTACTGCTACTCAGCAAATGCTCAGAGTTCGAACTCACCATCACGAACACTGTGTTCAGAATGGCGAACAAATAAAAACCAACATGAATGCACCCAAGATCAAAACAGTGGCATCTCATTGACTACATCATTGTACACCGGCGAGACATCTAGGATGTAAAGATCACCAGAGCCATGAGAGGAGCTGAATGCTGGACAGACCACCGATTGGTTAGAGTGACTCTTCAAATGCGCATTGCGCCTCGCCATCCAAAACAGTCCCAGACAGTTCACGCATTTTACAACGAGTCGTCTTAGAGATCCATCTTATTTGCAAACATTCCAGTCCTGCCTGGACGACAAGCTGTCTGCCAAGGGACCACTCACTGGAAGCTCAACTGAGAAATGGAACCAGTTCAGAGACTCAGTGAAGGAAACATCAAAGGCAGTCCTAGGCCCCAAACAACGCAACCACCAGGACTGGTTCGACGAGAACAACACTGCTATTGAAGACCTATTGAGAAAGAAGAACAAAGCCTTTATGGAGTGGCAAAATAACCCAAACTCTGCTCCTAAAAAGGACAGATTCAAGTCTCTTCAAGCCATGGCACAGTGTGAGATCAGGAAGATGCAAGACCAATGGTGGGAAAAAAAGGCAGAAGAAATCCAGTGGTTTGCTGATGTGAAAAACTACAAACAATTTTTCAGTGCCCTCAAGACTGTCTATGGGCCATTAAAACCCACCACCACTCCCTTGCTATCCTCTGACAGTGACACTCTCATAAAAGATAAAAAAAAAGGCATCAGCAACAGGTGGAAAGAACACTTCAGTCAGCTTCTCAACCAACCCTCTTCAGTTGACCAAAGCGCCCTTGACTAGATCCCCCAAAAGTGCACCATTGAACAACTTGGCATCCCTCCTTCAATAGAGGAAGTCCAAAAAGCCATTAAACAAATGAGTACAGGCAAGGCACCCGGTAAAGACGGGATCCCAACCGAGGTGTACAAGGCCTTAAATGGAAAGGTGCTCCAGGCATTCCACATAGTGCTGACCAGCATATGGGTAGAGGAAAACATGCCCCCTGAACTCAAAGGTCTTACTATGAAGATTTGCTATACTATAGAGAATTTTCTATAATGGACTGTGTTAAATTTTATTGGTTGGACTTAATATATTATTGGTGGTTGCCAGGGATTTAATTTCTAAATCCCAAAATGAATTACTTAAGTAAATGGAACTATGGTACTTTATTTTACAATAGAGGAAAATATTAAAGAAGTGAGAAAAGGGGAGAGAGAGAGAGAGAGAAAGCTCCAGCTTCCTCTGAACCAGTTAGAAATTCTAAGGCACCAGTCAGGGAAAAGGAGTCTCAAGACAATGGGCCTTTCTCGGAGGTTCACACCTCCAGAAAGGGCAAGGAAACTAAGTCATCTATTACACTCATGAAGGTGACCTTCTAAAAAGAAAGCAGTCTGAAGTCTACTGCACATGCTCCTCCAAGGGTCCAGTTCCACAGCGAAGTGTGTACACTCCAAATCTGAATGTATGTCTTCCAGTCTTTCTTCAAGTGTCTGTCTTCACTCAAGTCCCAAGTGACTGTGTTTCACTCCAACTCTGAGTGACTGAATCATCTTCACTAGAAGCCCAAGTGACTGATTTATTTCTGTGTGTCTCTGTTTCCACTAGTTAAACACCTTTTCCTCTTGTGTTAACATCCCTAAAATTTACATCTACCAATCACAGCTGACACTCCACACCAGGACTGCCCACTCTTTCACACATAGTTCACAGACCTCCCACTCAATGTAAGAAATGGGTATTCATACTTTTTTGTGCTTAGTTCACACCTTTTGTAATTAGTTCATACCTTTTTGTGGTTAAAATGGGTAGACCTAATTTAAATACTGGGCTTACACCTTGAGGATTAGAATCTAAAAATAGACAGGTAATTACAATTTAATCTTCACAATAAAGGAAGAGCTAAGTACCTTCCTTATTACAATCAATCTTCATACATCTCTAAATATTTGTATAAGAATAGTACATTTGATGAAAACCTGAGAATCATATAGACAGTTGTGAAGATTGGATTTAGCTATCTCCTAATTGTAACAAGGAAGGTACTTAGCTCTTCCTTTATTGTGAAGATTAAACTGTAATCCCCAGTCTATTTTTAGATTTTAATCCCCAAAATGTTTACTCAGTATTGAAAGTAGATCTACCCATTTTAAGTACAAAAAAGTGCTAACTAACCAAAAAAGGTGTTAACTAAATACAAAGGTGTTAACTAACCACAAAAAGTGTTAACTAACTACAAAAGATGTAACACCCATTTCATACATTGAGTGGACAGTCCTGGAGAGGAGCATCTGCTGTGATTGATAGAGGTAAAAATTTAGGGGAGGTGACACAAGAGAAAAAGCTCTTTAAATAGAGGAAACAGAAGCACACAAGGAAGGAATCAAGAATGAAGAAGAGTCACTTGGAGGAGGAGAGACTGGAAGACAGACACTCAGACTTCGAATGAAGACACTTGGCTATGGAACTAGACACCTGGAGGAGCATGTGCAGGAGACCTCAAATTGCTTTCTTTTTAGAAGGTCGCCATGGTGAGTATAATGGCTGACTTAGTTTCCTTGCCCTTTCTGTAGGTATGAACCTCTGAGAAAGACCCATTGTCTTGAGACTCCTTTCCCCTGGGTGGGGCCTGAGAATTTCTGCCTGACTCAGAGGAAGCCAGAGCTCTCTCTCCCTCTCTCTCTCTCTCTCTCTCTCTCTACTCTTCTCTCTTCCTTAATATCTTCCCTCTATTGTAAATGAACTACCATAAATTCCATTAACTTGAGTAATTCATTTTGGGATTTATAAATTAAATCCCTGGTGACCACCAATTAATATATTAAGTCCAACCAACCATAAATTTAAGAGATGATAAAAAATACACGAGTTTAAAGTGTCTATTTTATTATTAGTGAAGTTTAAAAAATCAATAAGATAATTTTCATTCTTTTAGAATCTTCAGTTTTTTGAAAGATATGGAAACTCTATCTCCAGATGCCTTTCATATTGTGTCTATTATCTTAAGCATTAAATTCTGTATCCTCACTGTAACATATATTAATTCCTAATTACAAATTTTTTAAGTGCCACATAGGAGACGGGGTACTGAGAAGATGAAGCCTAACTACGGTAGTTCCTTTATCCTACATTGCTACAGAACTATCTATAACCATAAATTGCTATCAAGATTCTGGAAGACTACTGGTTTTTACTTCTACTTGTTCTTATAGTTCAAGCTGTAAATGATCCCAATATGATTCACTTTGTTAGAAATAATACTAGGTTTCCAATTGGGCTGTTTTTCTCTCCACTGCTGTTCAGTATTTTGTGAAGCTCTTACCACTTGCAATCTTTAATACTACTTTAACTCTAATTCTGTCACATCTTTTTATGTAAAAATTTGCCAAAGACTTTATCAATTAAACATGTTTTATCCATGGAAACCATGCTACTTTGCTTAGCAAGAAAACCAAGTATTTAATGACTTCATTGCTTTCTGGGCTATTTAGCATCTTTGTTGAGGCAATATTTTGAATTAATTAACTTTTTCCAGGAAAGGATATAGAGAATATATATTTTTTTACCTTTTTATAAAGCTAAGAGGTTGTCCAAATAGGCTAGATTTGATATATTAAGTATTATATATGATGTATTTTTTGCTGCGAGGTTGTCTGATCTTTCATAATAGCAGGTAGGGGTCTTCAGAAGAGAGAAAAAGCAAAACCAATGGGAAATGCCCTATCAGAAGAGAGATTTGCTCTAGATCTACAGCTACTTCTCTGGGATAAGAGTATGAACTTAAGGCTATGGATCTGCACAAGAGTTAGTTTATAAGATGACTTGTGAGGTAGAAAGAATTTTGGCATATCTGGGAAGAGAAAAAATAAATGACTATAAGAGGAAGTGTCTTAAACAAGATAACCATTAGTTACCCTTAAAGAGTAGCCAGAGATCAAATGATTTGTCTAGGTTATGGAGTTCCCAAGCATATTCTTGTAACCCTCTTAGATGCTATGAATGAAGACACTAAGGAAATAAATAGAAAAGGTTTTGTGGATATTTGCTAAATCCTTTAGACCCATGACTCACTCCTTTCTGACAGTCTCTTAGATTTATCTACTCCTTCAGGGAGTTACTATTGTTTTTGCTGTGTTTCTGCCTTGATTTTTCTTTTCTTTCATTACTGCTGCCTCTATCAGGCTTCTTATAATTTGGAGTTTGACCAATAATAGTCCCAAAATCATTTAACTGGTGAAAGGTCCTTTGTAAATGACCTTACTATTGAGAGGTAGAGTGTGGTAGGGACACTATTCTATGATATGTACCTATTGTAAAAATTAAATGATATCTAGTAATAAAAATATTATGTTTTATGAGGTTTATTAAGGATTATTAGGAATCAAGGAATAAAGAAGATACAAAATAATAATCATGTGCCCATGGCTGATTAGCCAATTCAGAATCCCCACACTTAGCTTACTTACTACATCATTGCAATGGAATGGAAGAGAGAGAGGGAGACATTACTGTCAGTTAAATACTAATTGTGATCTCACCCAGGTGGAGACTCAGGTGATATTATAGGGAATTCTGGGAAATACCAAGGACTTCTGGGGATTAAATTCTAAGGTTCAAAATCTCCATTTTTACATCCCCCCAAATGGTTTTGCTGTCTCTCTTTCTTCTATTTCCCCCTTGTCTCTAACTATTGTATTTTTCCTCTTACAAGGCAAAATTTTGTATACACCTGCAGTTAGAAATTTTTGGGGTGCAGGACGCTTATGTTTAGTGATCAATTGAGGTGATTAGTACCCCAATCATCATCAGGGGGGATTGTAATTTTTAGATTTTACCCATCTTGCTTAGTCTAGCACCCAGGGATGTGCACACCCACACTACAATGGCATGTACTAGGAAATGACAAATCAGAAATGACTGACTGTCCCCTGGGCTGTCCTAAGCAAAGCTTGAGCCACCATTGGTACATGTGAGACACAGGAAGTGATGTAGAGAATTGCCTTTGAAGTTCTTGTCACTTCCTGTGGAGAGGGCTAGGCATTAGTTCAATCCTGGAACTCGAGATTGAAGGAGCTCCCACAGACACCTTCCTTCAATTGGTCACATGAGTGAAAAGGACTGACTCCCCTTTCCCTTGGCTCTCAAGGGAAGGCCGCCCTCCACCAAGGCCTTGAACTCCTGCCTGGCTCAGCCTGAGCCAGAGCAGTTTGAGTTAACTCTCTTTCTCTCTCTCTCTTTCTCTCTCTCTCTTTCTTAATTTCTTCCTCCTATTGTAACTAAATCACCATAAAATTCCATTCTGACTTGAGTGTTTCATTTAGGATTGAAGAAATTAAATCCTTGGTGACCAATAATTATTATATTCAGGTGCAACCATAAATTTACCCTTTTCACTATTTAAGTTAGACTTGTTTTTTCCATAAGCCTTAGTTGGTTCAGGAGTCTAAAGATTAAAAATGTTGATAAAACTTTCTGATTTCCCAATTATAAAGAAACTATAAAAAGCTATAGAAATTCTCTGATGAATAACTGGTTGAAATCAGTGGCCACCTCATTGAAAGGAGCTTTGCTCAACTTAACTTGAGAGGTCTTCCGTGTTTATTCTTCATGAATAATTTACTGCCATGGTTAAGTAAATCTTTTTATTAAATGTTGAATTATCTACAATTGTCTTAGTCCCAGTATCATTTTTAAGCTACCACAGGATTGACCTGAGTCAGGACTGATCCAGAACAAGAATGTATATCTTTGATCAAGATCAAAATTTAGTAGAAGGATAAGAATAGTCTAGATTGCATTTCAGAAATTGTATGATACTCTCAATGGCAAAAATCATAAAGGTTAAGAAAGAGAAAAACTAATTTTATTAGCCTCTCCTTAGTCTTTATGTGAATAACATATTGGGCCTATTGAGCATGAAAGGAAATGTTCTCATTTTTACAGTTTCCTCAAATTTCACAATGACTTTGGTCTTTGTTCCAGCTTTTTCAAGCTTTATAATGATTTGATTACACCTAGACAAATGGTTGAAATCATTTTCCATAATGGTAAATAGTCTTTTCTTAATTCTTTGTATATAATCTGTAGGATTTAAATTAATATCCAATACTCCAAGAATCATATTTTATAGAGATTATTAATAATCACTTGAAGTAAAGGAATAAAAAAGAAATAGAAGTAAATAAACCTAATTATATAACAAAATTAAATCCATGTGAGTAAGTTCTGCTGCCTCTCACTTCACCTCACCTCCACAGCCCACTATCACTAAAAGAGAGAGAGCAAGAGGTTGGGCTTCACCAAACTTATATACTCCCTACATCAGCACGTAATGTGAGAAGTAACATAGGATCCTGGGAACTGGAGTTCTAGGGCACAGAAATTAATTACACAAATTCATTCATCTATTTTTTGCTATGACATTTGCCAAATTCAATGCTTTCTATGCTTCTTCTTGAAGAAAGTTTTGAAGATCTCTAACCATAAAATTTACAAGTTATCTGCCATTTTCTCAATCAATTAGCATTTATTAAACATCTATAGTGTAGCAGGCACTGAGTTCAGTGCTAGGGATACTAGTTCAACAAATCACAACTTTCAATGAACTTATATTCTAATGGAGCTATGCATGAAGCAATACATGTAAAATATATAACAAATGTAAAGTTAACAAATATATGCACATACAAAGTATTGAAACAAAGGTTTTTTGGGAGGGAGGACTCTAAAGGTTGGAGAATCAGAAAAGTTTTCATATAGTTTTCATTCATATTTCATACAAATATATCTTATAAGAAGAGAAGGACTTGATAAGGCAGAGGTGAGAAGGACCTGCATTCCAAGCACAGGGAACAAATGTATTAGTTAAGCAGTTGTGTATATACTGAGAATTCAATTGCTAGAAGAACTGTGGTGTCTTCAATAGAAATATGAAAACTGAGAAGCAGGAAGAATTTTTCAGTTCCAAATCTCGAAAAAAAATTTTTCTTAAAACCTTTTTTGATATTCTCCTCAATCTCCACATTTTCAATGAAAATATGGGCATATTTGAATTATTGCTTAAGTTGAACCCAAGGAGCACCTCAGGAAAATTTACTTCATTGATCCCAATTCCCATTAAAAGAATGATGCAGCAAGATCCTTTTATCTAGGACAGATCTAAGAAACCAAAACAAAATGTAACTAGAAACTTTAAAGTTTCAGTGTTGAGTATTATACAGTAAAAACTTATTGAGTTAAATTTTATTCTACATATAAGATATTATGATAAAAAAATCAAACTTGTAAGGTTTGAATTATTCATAAAGTTGCATTGGTTATCCTTATGAACTTATCTGGTATTATTTTTTGAAAGGTAAAAACTCAAGTTAACAGAGCTACAGTTTTCAGCTCATGAAGATTTTGCTTTCTTTTCATTTTCATTTTTTACTAATATCAGGAGCATTTGACAGAACTGTATCTCAATTTGCAGAAAAGGGATTACCTCGCAATTATTTTTCTTTTTTTGAGAATACATAAATGGATTTCGATTGTATTGAAGCTTGTCCATGCTAACATTTAATTATAAATGAACAAGAGCATAGGAATTTTTTTACCTACTTACTAACATAGAAGTTAGTCTGAAACTATCTTCTTTAGTAGCTCACTGTTAAAAAAAAATCTATTGCTCATTATTTCTTTCTGAATCCAACTTATACTACCTAAGATTTGTTGCTGGGCTTCTGGTATATTCAAGAACTATGAATCTGTTTAATTTAATAATAAAACTCAAAACAAAAAAAATGGGAAAATTGAGGCTAGACAGTGTGGGAAGCTTCCCCCACCCCATCATCCACATGTACATTTTCATATAATAAAAAATATCTCATATGTTTTTTTTCAAATCCCAGATAGTTACCATGTGATATCAAACAAAATAAGCAGAAGATAAATTATCCCCACATATAAATGCCTCCTTCAAATCATCCTTTGTTCTTCTATAAGACTACTGATTAATGAAACTACTTATTCTGAGCATCTGGTTCAGTACTTTGATAAGATGAAAGGATAATTTGACCTTGCACCTAAAACAGTTTTCCAAAGCACTAATGGGAATACAATTGGTACCTGAATCTCCTGTCTCAAAAGTCAGGCTTTCAAAGACAAAGATCATTCTGTAGTCATATAATAATCTTGACAACCCAGTTAAAAAGTGACTAGGTCCTGGTTGTGTCATTTCAAATGAAATTGTTTCCCAATATGCTTGTTAAAATTCCCACAGTTTGGAAACACACACATATCTTGTATTTGTATGATATAGACAAAAGCAATCATTCATTTCATCATTCATCCAATAATAATCAAGTAAGTTACTATTACATGAAATTTAGTAAACATCAGAGAAGAGGTAAAAATAAGTAAGTGACAAAGCATTCTGAAGGTTCTGAAGACAGTATCTAATTATTTTTTCACTTCCCTCGATATTGTATATGTCAACTACCAAGTCATTGATCTTGTCAATCATAGTAAATCATTAGGTAACTCCAGGAAATGAGTGGCGGAGTTCTGAATGAGAGGATGTGCACTGAGTAAGAATATACTCTAAGTGCTCTAAAAGCAATATGCATACTTACAAATATTATCAATCTGAGAAGTCATTGTTTAAATGTTTCTGAAAGTTCCAGTTAGTAAGGGAATGTAGACTGATTTTGCTAAAACTGGTAGATCTGAAAATAAAGAACTTGTGGCTTCTTTTCTTTTCTAATGAATGTAAAGAAACATCCTCTGTCTAAAGGTTAACAATTTTTCTGCCCTTGATCTCTGCCAAAATGCCTTCATAAGGGCATTTCTTTCTCATTCCAGAGTTCTTTCTTTCTCATTCCAGAGTTCAATTATCTTTCTCTTTCCAGAGTTCAATTATCACTTGTTCCTTGTCTTTCCTAGCTAGAGGGAGATAAGCAATATTTCCCTTGATTCACTGAAGAGATGGTTACTATTAAAATATGTGCTCATTTACATACACACAAACATATACATGCACAAACAACAAAAACTAAAAGTAACATTTAAAAAAGAGTTTTCTAAAAATTGAGCTTTTTGTTTGCGATAGAGATGTTTTTCAGTTTGACATCATGTTAGCCTTGCCCTAGTTTTCAAGAACCAGTTCTGTGGTCAAGACACCTAACTTTTCTAAAAATCTCTCATTCTTTTGGATGAATCTTGATTTCTTCATATCTGTTTTTTCTTAGCAGGTGCAGTTGTTCTATGATCAGCTGTGACCTTTTTTTTAAGGAAATAGTTTTTTCTTATTGTAGCAACAACATTCTACAATCGATCCAATACTAACCTATGAGTAGGAACATTCTTACTAACTATTAACTAGCTGTACAACCCTAGACGTGTCTCTAAATCTCTATAAGTCTAAGTTTGCCCATCCGTAAAATGGCGATGACAATGCATTTATCTCAGAGGGGCTGTTCTGAGGATCAAATGAGATAATATATGTAGAATACTTTGTAAACTTTAAAATGGCTATAGAAATGTGAGCTATTCCTATTTCTTGTAGGAATATATGCCCAAGACCTTGAGGATATGTAAAATATGATGTCCATACACAAAAAACTGAGCCTCTTCTGCAAGACTATTTCAAACATACCATAAGTTATAACAAGAATTTTGGGTTCCTTTTTTTTTTTTGCTTATTTACTGAGAAAGCCAAATGCATTGCAAGCATATTGGTATAAAGGAAGTATCTAAATGAAGGAGGATAATGAGTTCATGAATCTGACCTAGAGAAATTAGGCCCTGAGCTGAAATTTTTAGGTACATCTAACCATTTCAACAGTAAAAAAGAAAGAAAATGGATGATTAGAATCTAAATCCTAAAAACTTTCTTGAGAATCTGGAAAAATGAACAAAGCAAAGGTCACGGAAGTGTCTGTATAGGTTTTAGTTACTTTTATTTGCCCTTTCTTATGATGTGACATTTACAAACTTACATGGAACTAATCATTTCTAAAAACAAAACCAATCATAGCCTTAGGAAGAAAAAGAGGAGTCCAAACATTTCATAGTTCTTTCCATAAGTCCTTAATGAAATCCTTCCAAAAAAGTATTTTAAAATATGATAAAATATTTGTGTCACAAATATAAAATATGAAATTTTCCATAGAACTATTAGATTAGCTTTTCTCTTGGAAGTGGTTCATATAATTCTCCATGATCTCATTATATTGAATATTCCATTAGCTTTGCAAATGTGCATTTTTAGTAAATTTGATTTAATATTTGTATTCCCAATGAAGTATCAAGTCGCTATAGAAGTTTCAGTGAATCAAAACTATATTTTTTCAGTAATATTTCCATAGACTCTTAGTTTTTGTCTGGACTATTGCAAATCCGTGTTTCTGTAGATAAGCTAATATATTCTTTAAGAATGGAATTTTAAAATGAGATTGGAAGGATTCTCTGGGATTATATACATCCCAAAAATAATTTGGCAGAAAGTGATCTTTGAGTGGATTTAAATGAATAACCACAGAAAGACAGGATTTTAATGTTTCTACATATCTAGTTATAACTGAATTCTTACTTGAATGCAACATTAGCAGAATACTTATGTAGTTAGGTGGCACAGGGCAGAAAGCAGTAGGCTTAGAATTGGGAACATTCATTTTTATGAGTTCAAATCTTGCCTCAGATACATAGTAGATATATAACCATGGGCACATCACTTAAACTTGCTTCAGTTCCTCATCTATAAAATGATCTGGAAAAAGAAGGAAATGGCAAACTACTACAAGAAAAACCCAAATGAAGTCAAAGAGAGTAAGACACAACTAAAATGACTTGGTAAAATGCTTCTAAGCTGCCTTACTAAGTTTGATTGTGTAACATAGACTTTTCTTCTGATGAACTAGAGATCTTATTATCAAACATAAATAACCTTAATAGAGCATATGATCATTACTGGGCATTGGAAAGGACCTCAGTAATTACATGCACATGGAGTTATTTTCTCATATTTATAAAATATTTATAATAACAATATGTAAATTTACACAAGGCAACCATCACCAAAATATGAGAAAAAGGAAGAATTTTATTAATATAATTCTATAGCACACCACTTTTTTCAAAATCACAAAAACATAATTGAAAGGTATAGAGAATATAAGGCCTTATTCTTTTTATTTTATTTTTTGTAAAGAATTTAAACACACATATCCACACACTTGATTTTAAAAAGCAGTCACACACAGAGTCACACAGGATTCATTCAGTAGGATGTTTCTTGTGAATATGTTAAGATCATACATTAATCTTGAAAGATGCAACTTTCATTAATGATATAGTATTCTGATTATTAATTAAATGACATCTAAAATAAGGAGACATATGTTTTCCAAAAGAATTTCTGCCACTGTCAAGGAAGATACCTAGTGCAAATGCACATGGCAAAGAGATGTAACAAATCACATAGCATCTTCCAGATGCTCCTGTTTATCAATAACATTGTGGTAATTGTTTCAAGACTGGTAATGTTATAGAGAATACTTAAGTGAGATTCATAATCATTCAAAAGAATTTGGCTTAACTACTATATCTGTACAAGATAAATGAGGTGGATAAAGAATGCCTAATGTCCAAAGTATAATAAAATATCGTATTAATTGCCCATTAAACTGGACCATCAATACATATAACTTGGACAGACCCTGCATATGGACAATGAGCTGATCCCAGAATTGAACAGTAGGAAGAAAATGAGCAGGATTAGGCATGGAAAAAATGTGCAATGCTTTAAATGTTTTCTTTCTGAAACAACCTCAATTGTTTAAACTTTTTATAGCATTTAATTTTTTAATAAATATATAAATATTTATTGATTGATTGGAAATCATATAACAGTCAAAGATCAACATGGGTGGATCATTTTTTACTTGGAAGACTCTATACCAAGGAAATCACAGATTAGGGCAAGAAAACAAAAGTACTAATTATATAACACTTTAAGGTTTGCAAAGTAATTTATATCAGTTGTCTCCTTTTATCCTAAAAGAACCCTGTGACAGTGGCACAATTATTATCCCCATTTTACAGATGAGCAAATTAAGTCTCTAATATGAATTCTGTTTTTAAAAAATTTATTGCATTAGTCAATTTAGAACATTATTCCTTGGTTACAAGAATCACATTCTTTCCCTCCCCTTCTCCCTTTCCTTCCCATAGCCAACACGCAATTCCACTGGGTTTTACATGTGTACTTGATCAGAAACTATTTCCATGTTGTTGATGTTTGCACTAGGATGATCATTTAGAGTCTACATCCCCAATCATATTCCCATCAACCCATGTAATCAAGCAATTGTTTTTCTTCTGTTTCACAGTTTTTCTTCTGAATGAGGATAGTGTTCTTTCTCATGAATCCCTCTGATTATTCAGGATCACTTCATTGTCACTAATGGAGAAGTACATTACATTCAATTGTACCACAGTGTATCAATCTCTGTATACAAAGTTCTCCTGGTTCTGCTCCTCTCACTCCGCATCAATTCCTGAAGGTCATTCCCATTCACATGGAATTCCTCCAGTTCATTATTTCTTTGAGCACAATAGTATCCCATCACCAACATATACCACAATTTGTTCAAACATTCCCCAATTGAAGGACATCCCCTCATTTTCCAATTTTTTGCCACCACAAAGAGCGCAGCTATGAATATTCTTGTACAAGTCTTTTTCCTTATTATCTCTTTGGGGTATGGCTGGATCAAAGGGCAGGTTTTTAGTGCCCTTTGGGCATAGTTCCAAATAGCCCTCCACAATGATTGGATCAATTCACAACTCCACCAGCAATGCATTAATGTCCCAACTTTACCACATCCCCTCCAGCATTTATTACTTTCCATTGCTGTTATGTTAGCCAATTTTCTAGGTGTGAGGTGATACCTCAGAGATGTTTTGATTTGCATTTCTCTGATTATAAGAGATTTAGAACACTTTTTCATGTGCTTATTAATAGTTTTGATTTCTTTATCTGAGAACTGCCTATTCACGTCCCTTGCCCATTTGTCAATTGGAGAATGGCTTGATTTTTTTGTACAATTGATTTAGCTCTTTATAAATTTGAGTAATTAGACCTTTGTCAAAGGCTTTTGATATGAAGATTGTTTCCCAATTTATTGTGTGTTTTATTTGTACAAAAATATTTTAATTTAATGTAATAAAAATTATTTATTTTACATTTTGTGATTTTTTTCTAACTCTTGATTGGTCTTAAAATCTTCCCTTTCCCAAAGTTCTGACATGTGTACTATTCTGTGTTCACTTAATTTACTTATAGTTTCCTTCTTTATATTCAAGTTATTGACCCATTCGAAGTTTATCTTGGTGTATGGTGTGAGATGTTGATCCAAACCGAATCTTTCCCATACTGTTTTCCAATTTTTCCCAGCAGTTTTTGTCAAATAGTAGGGTTTTGTTCCAAAAGCTGGGATCTTTCAGCTTATCAGAGACTGTCTTGCTAAGGCCACATACCTCAAGTCTATTCCATTGATCCTCCTTTCTGTCACTTAGCCAGTACCATATTGTTTTGATAATCACTACTTTATCATATAGTTTGAGATCTGGTCCTGCAAAGCCACCTTCCTTCCCATTTTTTTTTCCTTTGGATATTTATTTCCCTGGATATCCTTGATCTTTTGTTCTTCCAAATGAACTTTGTTATGTTTTTTTCTAACAAAGTAAAAAAGTTTTTTGGTAGTTCAATGCGTATAGCACTAAATAAGTAAATTAGTTTGGGTGGGATTGCCTTTTATATTATGTTAGCTCATACTACCCATGAGCAGTTAGTGTTTTTCCAGTTGTTTAGATCTAGTTTTAATTGTGAGGAACGTGTTTTCTAATTAAGATCATATAGTTCTTATGTTTATCTCAGCAGATAGATTTCTAAGTATTTTATATTTCTAGGGTGATTTAAAATGGAATTTCTCTTTCTAGTTCTTGCTGCTGAGATGTGTTGGAGATATATAGAAATTCTGATGACTTATGTGGGTTTATTTTGTATCCTCTAACTTTGCTAAGGTTGTTGATTATTTCTACTAGTTTTTAGTTGATTCTCTAGGAATCTCCTTTTCATCTTTGATACTATAGATTTGGTTTGTTTCTTTCTTTCCTTTTTTAAATTAGATTGACCAGTACTTTGTCTATTGTATTTGTTTTTTCAAAGAACCAGCTTCTAGTCTAATTTATTAAGTCAATAGTTCTTTGACTTTCAATTTTATTAATTTCTCCTTTGATTTTTAGGATCTCTAATTTAGTCTTCATCTGAGGATTTTTAATTTGTTCATTTTCTAGTTTTTAAATTTTCATGCCCAATTCATTGACCTCTGCCCTCTCTAATTTCTTAATATATGAACTCAAGGATATGAATTTCCCCCTGAGTACTGCTTTGGTGACATCCCATAGATTTTGAAAAGATGTCTCATCATTGTCATTTTCTTCAATGAAGTTATTAATTACTTCTATGATTTGTTCTTTAATTGATTTTGGATAATCGTATTGTTTAATTTCCAATTAATTTTTTGTTTACCTCTCCATGTACACTTACTAATTATTATTTTCATTGCATTGTGGTCTGAAAAGGTACATTTATTATTTCTGCACTTTTGCACTTGTTTGCAATGTTTTTATGTCCTAGTGCATGGTTAGTCTTTGTGAATGTACCATGTGCTGCTGAAAAGAAGATATATTCCTTTTTGTCTCTATTTATTTTTCTCCACATATCTACAAACTCTAATTTTTCTAAGATTTCATTCACTTCTCTTACCTCTTTCTTATTTATTTTTTTGTTCAATTTATCTAGTTCTGATAGAGGAAGGTTCAGGTCTCCCACTAGTATGGTTTTTCTATCTATTTCATCCTTTAGTTCCACTAGTTTCTCCTTTAGAAATTTGGATGCTATGCCATTTGGTGCATACATGTTGAGTACTGATATTCCCTCATTGTCTATACTGCATTTTATCAGGATGTAATTACCTTCCCTGTCCCCTTTGACTAGATCTATTTTTACTTTGGCTTTGTCAGATATCATGATTGAGACTCCTGCCTTCTTTTTCTCAGTTGATGCCCAATATATTTGACTCCATCCTCTTACTTTTGCCCTATATGTGTATACCTTCATGTGTGTTTCTTGTAGACAACATATGATAGAATTATGGTTTCTAATCCACTCTGCTATTTGCTTGAGTTTAATGGGTGAGTTCATTCCATTTACATTCAGAGTTACAATTACCAGCTGTGTATTTCCCAACATTATGATTCCCACTACTAGTCCTGCCCTTTCTTCTTTCACTGTTGCCTTCTATACCAGTGTTTACATTTTAATCAGCCGCCCTTATTTTACTTCCCTTTCTATCCTCCTCCCTTCTTATTGTGAATTTCGAAACTACTCTACCCTATTCAGACCATTCTTTAGAAGATGGGATTTAGCTATTTCCTGATCAATAACAATAGAGATACTTGGAATAACAGAATCAGGTCTTGGAAACTACATTCTGCACCCTACTCAGTGTAACAAGATTAGGAAGTGCTACAGCAAACTCAAGATTTAATTATTTGAGAATTCAAAAGAAATGTGCAAAAAATGATAGACCTCTGCGTGGTCCTAAGTCAAGCTAGAGCCACCATTGGTACATATGAGATGCAGGAAGTGAGGTAGAGAACAGCCTCTAGAGTTCTCGGGACTTCCTCTGAGAAGGGCTAGAGTTCAGTTCAAGTCTGGTGTTGAGGTTGGAGGAGTCTCACAGACTGCTTTCATTCAGATTGATCACGTGAGTGATAAGGACTGATCCCTTTCTCTGCCTTGGCTATCCAAGGCCTTAATGCCCACTTTGGCTCAACCTGGGCCGGAGTGGTTCTGAGTTAAACATCTTTCCTTCTCTCCCTCTTTCCTTCTCTCCCTTTTTCCTTCTCTCCCTCTTTCCTTCTCTCCCTTTTTCCTTCTCTCTGTCTCTCTGTCTCTGTCTCTCTCTCTCTCATATTTTCTTCCTCCTCTTTTAATTAAAACACCATAAAATTTTGGCAGCTGACTTGAGTGTTTCATTTAGGAATTACATAAGTGAATTCCTTGGCGACCTTAAATTAATATATATCAGTCTTTTAAAGTGATTTCAAAATCACAATATTCCCCTCTTATTTTATTTATGGTCTTTTAAAACTACCCCCCCACCCTGTCCCTCCCTTGTACTGCTTCCCTCCCCACCAGTCTGTATGTTACCCTTCTAATCTCTATAGGGCAAAAATCACTTCTCTGCTCCAGTGGATTTGATTGTTCTTCCCTCTCTGAGTCAATTTGAATGCATGTTAGAATTGAGTATTTCCTATCTCCAACCTCTTTACCCTTCCAGTGTATTGGTATTCTCCCCCACTCCTGCCATGTGCTTCTTTATGACATATAAATATACCCCATTTTGTTTCTTTTCCCATTTCACTTAGTATTACCCTGTTTTTAACCTCTAGTTATATATATATATATATATATATATATATATATATATATATATACACACACATATATATTTGCATATATATTTATGCATACATATATCTATATGCATATTTATGTCTTTGCATTTCATCCTATGGAGTTTGTCACTGTTCCCTCTAAGTATAATTCTTCTAGCAATCCAAGTGATAATAACAATTTTTAGGAGTTACTATTATCCTCTTTTCTTATAGAGATGCATATCATTTTAACTTATTAGGTCCCTTAAAAAAAGTTTTTATTTGTTTAGTTAGTTTTTTCCCCTTTCTTAGTTATCTTTTAATGATTCTCTTAAGTTCTGTGTTTGGGCATCAAGTTTTCTGTTCAAGTCTGGTCTTTTCTTTATGAATGGTTGGAAGTCTTTTATTTTATTAAATGACCATACTTTCCCCTGTAAGAATATAATCAGTTTTGCTGGGTAGTTGTTTCTAGGTTGTAGACCTAGTTCTCTTGCTTTCTAGAATATCATATTCCATGCCTTTTGGTCCTTCAGAGTAGATTCAGCCAGATCCTGTGTTATCCTCACTGTAGTTACATGGTATCTGAATAACTTCTTTTTAGCAGCTTGTAATACTTTTTCCTTGGTCTGGTAGTTCTTGAATTTGATTATAACATTCCTGGGTGTTGTCAGTTGGAGGTTAAGTATAGGAGGTGATCAGTGGATTCTTTCAATCTTCACTTTTCCCTCTTGCTCTAGAATTCCGGGACAGTTTTCTTGGATAATTTCCTGTAGTATGATGTCCAGGCTTTTTGTTTTGCCATGATCTTCTGCTTAAATTGTCTCTCCTAGACTTGTTTTCTAAATCTTCTGTTTTGTGGTTGAGGTCTTTCATATTTTCCTCAATTTTTTCATTCTTTTGGTTTTGTTTTATAGTTTCCTGCTGTCTTATTAAGTTGTTTGCTTCTAATTATTATATTCTAGTTTTTAAAGACTGAATTTCATCCCTGGCTTTTTGATCATCATTCTCCTTATGGTCAGATTTTCTTTGGAGGTCATCTTTCATCTCCTTTGCCTCATTTTCAATCTGGTTAATTTTGGCTTTCAAGACACTATTTTCTCATTTTAATTCAAGTTCCTCTGTTTCCAGATGACTAATCTTGCTTTTTAAATTCTTTATCCAGTTGTCTTCAGGCTTCCTTAATTGTTTTTTGAATTGTATTTTGAGTTCTTCCAAAGCCTATGTTCAATTCACTGGAGTTTCTGTGTTTTGCTTGGTGTTCCTTAATCTTCCTCTGTTGCATTTGCTCTTTGTTCATTGCTTGGATAGAAACTGTCAATTGTAATTTCTTTTTTCTTTTTCTGTTGTTTGCTCATATTTCCCCCTTCTTCCTCCCTATAGTTGCCTGAAATCTTGTTCCTCTCATTATGTGCTGGATCTGTGGTTTGGGGTATTCTGTCCTGAAGGGGCTTCTTCTCTTCTCTGCTGATTGGTCAGGGTGATCCCTGATGCCAGATCTTCCCCAGCTGTCAGCAGAAGCTAAAAAGGAGCTGGGCTTCCCATCTTATTATTAAGGTGTTCTATAGTAGTTGGAGCCTTCACTCTTGGAGTTTAGTCAGCAGGTTCTCAGTGGAGTTAGTGGGGGAGGGATGTTGGAGCTTGCTTCCCTGTCCTCTGAAGTTTTCTTATCTGCCCTATTGATAAGATTAAGTCAGAGTGAAGTTGATCTTGCAGGGCTGGATGTGCCCTGAGGCCAAAACCTGGGGGGGGGCAATATGAAGTGTCTGCAATTGGGCTGCCTTCTATGAGCTTCTCTCCAGCTGCCTCTCAGCAGCCTGTGTTCAAAGCCCTGAGACAGGCACAGCTGTGCCCAGAAGGTACTCCCTCTGGAATAGCACCTTTGCAGGCCCGGAGATTTCAGCCACTGCTGGAGGCTCAGTACTGTATTTGGGGGAGGAGTCCTGGGATCTTCCTTCTTCCATCCCCTTAAACCCAAGTGTTCTAGAATTCAGGCTTTTGGGGTGTGTACCTTTTTAGTTGAGTCCAGTAGGAGGATTCCCTAGCTCTGTTCTGTTAGTTTTGGTTTTCAGTTCCCTAGAAGCATTTTGTTTTTAATCAGTGAGGAAGGGTTTTAAGAGGTCTGAACTTTCTCTGCCTCTACATCACCATCTTTACTCTGCCTCTCTCACATTTAATTTATTTAATTAATAAACATTTATTTATTTTCCTTCCACTTCTACTGAAAATAGAGAGAGGGAGGAAAGAATAAGGGAGAGAGGGAAAGAAGGAAGAGAATCTAGAAAAGAAGGAAGGAGGGAAAGAAAAAAGAAATAAAATAAAATTGCTTGTATGAAATATGTAGTTAGGCAAAAGAAATTCCCAAATTGTACATGTCCAAAGATATGTCTCATTTGGCATATTTAGTCCATCATCTTTCATTTCACCTCATTTCATCCCATCTCATCTCATCTCATTTCATCACTTCTCTCATCTCAGGTAATGGGCAGCAATCTTCATCATGGATCCTTTGGGATCATGCAAGCTTATATTTTTAACAACATTTTTCCTTGGATGCTGTGATAGGAGCCTGGAAGCCTATGGGAAGGGGCAGTTGACCCTGCCCTATGGGACTGCCTATGGGGCCTTCCTTTGATGAGGATGAGCTACTTTGCCCCTTTGTTCTGCTCCTCCTCCTCACCCCAATTTACACACTCAGCTGCTTTAAGTACAAAGGGCTTAGCCTGGAGGGAAAAAAGCTGAATGAAGATTACTGCTGAGCTTTCACTGCCTACTGAATGCTAAACTGGTTGGTTGCCTTAGGACTGCTGAGGTCTGATTGCCCTCAAGACATTCTCCTAGGCTCTGATAGGCTACTGATTATAGAGTCAGAGGAGTAAAGAGTTTATATACTCTTTTCTTACTAATTATTGAAGTGTTTCAAATTGCATTTTATTGTCCATAATGTCCTACTGCATTTTAAAACCTTGAACCAGAGTATTTAGTCCAAACCGAATTCAGGCTTTAAATTATAATGGTTGCTATATGACTAAGAACTTCCAAGAGACCAAATTTGCAAAGGGCAATGGAAAGATGCATGGTGCAAATAAAAAGTCTTCAATATATTTCCAATGAGTATTTGTATACTGTTACAAAAATATTATAAAAAATCATGAGAATGAAAAGACAGACTAAACAAGAGAATTTAATAATACTATCATTTATATAGTGCTTATGTGCTAAGCATTCTGCTAAGTGCTTTACAATTATTATCTCCTCTGATCCTCATAACAAACATAGAAAGTAGATGCTCTTATGATCCCCATTTTGTAGATGAGGAAACTGAGGCAAACTGATATTAAGTAACTTGCTCAGCATTGCACAGCTACTATGAATTTTCCTGAGTCCAAGCATAGTGTTCTATCCGCTGTTCCACCCATCTGTGTGACAATCAATTATTATGCACCTAATATGTGCCAATCACTGTGCTAGGTTGGTTATGTAATGACAGTTTAGTATAAGGGAGGAACATTTTTTGTTTCATATTACAGTGTGTGCGGTTTTAAGACAGTATCCATGAATAAGTCATACAAGATGAGAAGCTTGGATGGATTACAATGTGTACCAGGGTAGAGGATACATATATCAATGAAACCACAGATGCGTTGAAATATTGAAATACCCACATGGTCTAACTGTACGTTCAGGAGGATTATTCCCTCAGTCCTTACCAATTCATTCTAAAATATACCAGGAATGTTTTAGGACTAGCTGTGGTTTTGTTCTATATTTTGTTTTGTTGTTTATGACTCTCTCATTTTACAGATGAGCAAACAAAACCTCCAAACTTAAACTTAAAGCAAGAATCATGTCTATTGACACTGGATTCATCATCTTTTCCTCTATACTAGAGTAACCTTCTAGAAGCTCTCCATTCTCTTCTATCATTAAATTCTATTATCCTGCTCAAACACCTCTACCATGGTACCCCTACAAGGAATGGATAATACCCTACAACTTTTCCTCTATACCATTCCACCTCTATCAAATATACATGTTCCTTGTTCTTTTTCTTTAATATAATACCCAGGGGGAGGGGGGGACATGAGTGGTTTGGGGTTATTAATTCATGTGAAATAATCAAAAAGGATAAGATAAATTTAACTTATGTTTTATCTCCTACCCTACTCCAGTAATAGTACTTTTTTACTCAGTCAAATGTGTGCATATGCATATGTATAAATATATATAATATTTATTTTACTATATTTACTATATGTTTATATAACATATAAACAGATGTGTATATAGATATATATGCATGCATATGTTTGTGTTGAGAGGGCTGAAAAGAAAAACTATCTGACTTTCTGATCTTTTTTTAAAACTTTATTCAAAGGGGAAAAAAAAAAACCCTGGAGTTCCCTAGCTGAAATTAACTAAAGCCCCATCTACTCTGAATTTTCTCACATTCAAAGGTCCCTCCCAGGTGTGGGATTGGTCCTTAAATAGACCAATTCCATGACTGGAAGTAGGTGAGGGGGCTGGCCCTTCTCTAGCATGGGATTGATCCATTTCAGGACCAATCTCACACCAGGAAGTAGAGGGGAATGGCCCCTGGGGCATGCTGAGAGAGGTAGTTCCCAGATGTGCACAATCTTTTAAAACCCACATTGATCTTCACATCCACAGGGGGTTGGGTGGTCCAAGAATGTGTGAGAGAAATTTTGGGGGCATGTTTACATTGTTGTATCCAAATGAAATTAACTCATGTAGAAGGGCCATATCTTTTTATACTTCTAACTCTTCTGATCAATACTCTAAATACTTAGGTGACTTTTCAGTTGGTTACCAGTGCACATATTTTGAATTATTCATGTTTCTGTAGGCATTTTATAATGAGTGTTATTTAAATATTTAAATAAAACCTTAAAAAGGGAAGAGAAAACAAATAATTAGAAACTATATTTGTAAGGATTGAATGTAGAATATAATTTTATTTTCAGGTATCACATTAGTCTACTAAGCTAATCATGTGTTTTCCTTGTCACTTTACTTTTGATATCACTATTTTCTTTGCATATTGCATATTTGTGCTTCATATTACAGGATTGTGTACTTTTTATATTATTTGGATATATCTCAGTGAATCCTTTCCCTTCTGAGGTTCCTTTAAAATTGTCCTTCTGGAGGAAAAATGTGATAAAATGAACTTTTTTGTTTTGAAGCTTAAAGAAATCTAGATATAAAGAGGAGCCTGAAAGGAAAAGAACCAAATGCAAATTCCTTAATTCCTAGTCAAAAAGGTTATTTGAATGATTTTCTTGATTATTCCTTTTAAAAAGGTACAAGTTATCTGGTAATTGCTCTTTTATCTACTGACACAATTAAAACCTAATGCATAAGAAATATAATTTATGGTTTTATTTGGCATGTACTTACCCATCTGCATAGCAATTATAGATGTGACATTTTTGTCTTTGCTATAAAATATTACCAGTCCTCCTTTTTTATCCTTTTAAAATGGGAGAGGGAAGGTTCTCACCTTTGGGAACATCTGCCCTAATCTCAGGTGACACAATGAAAACATGATTGCCTTCTTGACACCAAATGATATATCTCCATTCTAGCTTTCCAAATCATTGATGTAACTATCATTTCTCTATAGGAAATTGTTTTACTATTTCTAACATACAAAAGTTTCCTTTCCTTCTCTCACCTCAATTTATATGGCTATTGAGCATTATATGAGGATATTTCCTGTGAAATATGGAGAATAACATTTCCTTCTATAATAATGGTTAGTGTATTTATTTGGTTCAAAGGGTGAGTGACTATCCAAACTCTAAAAGGAAATGAAGCCATTTCAGTTTTTTTTTTCTTCTTTCTTTTGGAACAAGTAGTTAAAACCTCTCCTGGGTGAATTCTTTCTTTAACTTTTTCTATTTACAATGAATAGGAAACACAAATAGCCAATAACTGTCACTGCCTTGAAAGTTAAAATGAAATTCTAGTTTGTATGGTCCCTCTAGATTTGTCATGCCAAAGGTTGAGATTTCTCTAAGGTTCTTGTTATACCCAATAACCTCAGCTGCTTTTGGATGAAACTCAGAGCTGTTATCTGATTGTCCTTCTTATAGCAGAGAATTCAGCTTATTGGAATTTTGTGACATTCCCTTGCCCTCAGTCGACAATCAATAAATTCAATGACACTTCAGTATCTTTGCTTCCTTTTGCATTTTGTATTTTTTAATTTGCGTGGCTAAAGAGGAAAAACATTCACAGAAATGTTTTCATCATGTTCTTAAAGGATCTTCCTTTTCCCCTTTTTATAGCATAGTTTCAGAACGAACCATAGTTAATACCTTATTTACGCAAACTGAAGACTTTTATATCTGCGTTTGGCGACCTTGAAAACTGTATTGTGCTCAGTGCCCTTTTTATAACCTTAATTACTGGGGAATACAGAGCTTTAAAGAAAGACTAACATTTCACTTTAACATCCACAATAATCTATTATAAAGCCAGCTAAGCCAGTCCCCAAATACAGAGAAATGTTATTACATGCTCAGCTAGCTGTCAAGGGGCCATGAGTCAGTGGCTTACAGTTATCAAAAGTAACAAGGTTGTTGAGAATTTCTTCCAACAAAGCCCGCCAGCTTATGGAAGGATTAAGCTCTCTTTGATTAGAACAACTGGAACATGTCCTACCCCTTTAATTAGCATTCCTTTTTGCTTGGTGGAGGCTGGTAATTTGATACTCATATTAGCCATTTCAAGGAAAAGATTTGGTATTTTGTGCCACTCATGAGTATTAGAACCATGGCATATAATTCGGCATCAACTAAAATTGGAGCTGTCTAAGGATTCATGCTCAAAATCCTGTAAAATCCTAAAGGTACTATGTGTCTAATAGACAAAATGTAATAATACTCCAATATAATATGTGGCAGGAGACTCGGATAGCCTTTGGGCATAGTATATTGCCCTAAGGCCATATTCTTTTTGCTTTCTATCTTAGGGAACAAAAAAAAAATTATGTCAGCTTTATTGATATTTTACAGGTTTATATTTTAATTCATATCTTAAGGCAATTCAGCTAGAGAAGACCTCTATTTATGCTGCTGAATAACATGGTGAGTCAACATCTTTTACTTAGAGTCCACTGTAGGCAGAGTTTTGCAAAGATCTTAGAAAACAAAGGAAGTATATAGAATTGTCCCTGTCCTTATGAAGATTATAATGTAATGCAAAAGAATAGGAAGGAGAGAATTCAGAAAAAAACATATACATTGCATTTTTTTCACCTAATTATCTTAGTTTTTGTTTCTAAAACCAAACCAGTATATTTCCTTTCTTTCTCCTTTCTTTTTCACTCTTAACTTTACTTCCTTCTTAAAAACAAGGAAAAAATGTTCCTGGGGATGTTTTTCCTCTTTTCCTTTTCTTAGACTAGGGATAAACTTCTCAGGGTTTTGGCTTCCTCATTTGTTAAAAAAGAGGGTTGAATTAAATGACTCATACAGTGCATTCTAGCTCAAACAATTTGACAACAAATTTGACTTCTTTTTACAGCGGCGATAGTACAGATGAAGAGACTTCTATATATATTCTTAGACGTAAGAAGAATTATCAGTTTAGTTACCTTAGGAGTGAATTCTCAAAAAAACTCACAAAAATGTGGGGAAAAATAAAGAAATCATCCCAGCTGTGCCAAGTGATGAAGATTTGTATTGAATCATTGAACTTTAGGAAAACTCAAGATTTTTCCAATTTCAGATGGTTATTTTCATGAAGTACCCTGACTGAACTATCTAATACATATTGTTTTTGTCTTATTCTTCCTTCTTTAAGTATGCTGTTCCATTAGTTTAAAAAAGCTTAAACTGCGAGGAAGTCCTAATCTTGTCTGCCCTAAATCACTCTAAGCCTAATTTTCATGTTCTTTTCCAACTAATTCAGTTTCCTCTATGTATGTGTGTGTGTGTGTTTAGAATTCATGGCCCTTTATAGTAATGGATGACATGAAAATGGAAACTTGAATTCTCTCTTAGCTTTCTGTTCTTATACCTAGAAAGAATGAATCTCTAGACTTAGCTAGTTTCTATATTCATGGGATAGCTAACTGAATTTTTTTTTACCCAAAGTTTGGTAGACTTGACAAGATAGATAGATTTAGAATTGAGGGCCTAATTTGATACCTAAATAGCTTATACCATATCCTATACCACTTTGTTAAGCAGCCTGTATGACTTTAAGGAAGTTATTTGCTCTCTGGATACCCATTTCTTATTGAAAAATTACTAAATGATCTATAAGCTCTCATCAAGCTCTAACTTCTTTGACTTATATTTTGAGGACAGATTTCCATCATCCATGTAATTAATTTCTTTTAAAAATGAAATGCTTAGCCAGAGTAGACCAGAGCATATCATAGAATCAAGAAGAAAAAGAAGATATTAAAATAACTTGATTGTGTGAATCATTCAATGGAAAATTAAATATGATATTTTCATGTAACATTATTCCATAGAAACCAGGAAACAGAATCATGGTGAATAATCCTTGCCATCTGAAGTAAAGGTCTTGTACTTGAATTTGAGTTTTAAGGAAAGAACAAATAATGTCTTGATTACGATGGTATAAAAGTGTGTCTTCATTCTAATTTTAAGAAGAGATGAATTATTTACTAAATAGTGGAAGGGCATTAAGAGATACCAAGAGATGGTGGTTTTGAAATACATATACCTGTGTGTTTTATTTTATTTGGTAAATACTTATCTAGAGGAAGATAACTAATTACATATACTTTATATTCACTCAAAAATAGTTCCATTTAGATCTTCAAGAAAAGTTCAAGTAGTTGTTAAAAAATCAGATTATACAAATATACAAGAGAAGGGTAAATAAAATAATCTAATTTGTAAAGTTACTGAAATTTATTAATTATTGCTATTAGAAATTTTCTATTATCATAAATTTTCAATGATTCAGGTTGCTTTTAACTGAACACTTGATTCTAAAAACCATGAGCCCTATTATCTATGAGGATCAATTCATTGACTTCATAATAAAGAAAATTTTAGCTTCATTTTCAACTAGGTTGTTTTCCCGTCCCCATCTCCTCTCCTTCTTTAATATTTTAAAGGATCCATTTCATTAGAAATGTTACTTATGCCACTGATGTAATTCATAAACCCTTAAAGATTTCATGAGTTATTGTGACCAAAATATGTATTACTTACTAACTATCCTTGGGTTGGTTTGTCTCTGTGTGTTTGCTGTGTTGGGTAATCTATTTCTAAGGAAAAGGGAAATAGACACACATATGTATTAGTTTATGCATATATTATCTAATGTATAATATATGTAATACAATCCTGTGTGTATGAACATAGATATGTGTGCATGTGTGTATGTATGTATATTCTATGCAATATCCTATTTCTTTGGTTATTTTTGTCTTTTCTTCATTTTTACCCTGGGAGAAAGAGAGTAAAGGAATTTAACTCATTAATGATTATGTACAAATATGGACCAAACTCCTACAAGCTTAACATGTGATCAGAAAGTTTCCTGAGTTGATAAGAATGACAATGTCCAAAACTGGACCAAAGTATATTCCAGATTGTGTTGGTGTTCTTCAGCAGGGGAAAATCAGCAGGGGTATTCTGTGGTAGAACAGTACATTTTCTATTGGGGTCATGAACCAAAATAGGCAGGAACAATTTTAATGAAAATTAGAAGGTTTATGAACCATGTAGTCCAAAATTAGTAGGTTTTAAAAAATGTACATATTTATTTCTAAATTTAATTATCTTCTGTGCTCATTTAACCCCCCCACTCAGAAAAACTTATCATTGTGATCTGGAATTTGTGTGAAATGGTTACAAAATTGAGAGATACATCTGGACCAAGGACTAAGGAATCTCATGGCATTGGCAGTGACAGACTATTTATATACTGACATTTATGTACTAAATTCTTTAAAGTTTGTAAAACACTTTGCATACATTATCTCTTTTGCTGGAGAAGAAGCAATTAAGGATCAGGTCAGCAGAGTTCTGAACTTAAGGAACCTGGCAGGCTCAAGGACCAAGGAAGGTTAGGAGATATAGTGCCTGTACTTGGATGTGAGTTAGAAAGTTGAGGTTTTTTTAAAGTTTTTTTATTTTTTCAAGATTATATGACAATGCAATTTTCAATTAGCATTTTCTGACATTTTGTAATCCATGTTCTCTTTCTTCTTCCCAGCATTCCTCTTTCTCCAAGACAGTAGGTAATATTATATAAGTTGTACATCTTTTTAAAAATATATAATATATATTTCTATGTTCCTCATGTTGTGAAAGTAGACACATATTGCTTTCACTAAAAAAAAAATCCATGAAGAAAATAAAGTGAAGAATGGCATACTTCAATCCAAATTCAGACCTTATCATTTCCTCAAATTAAGGAATAAAAGCTGAAGGTCCTGAGGCCAAAACCAAAAAAAAAATGTGTTTTCTGATTTTTTTTTATGTTCAATAAGGAGATACAGATGAGTTTATTTTCCTGGTTGATACTGATTAGGATAATGCTTTTTTTAAATGTCCAATTTCTTTAGATAATATGGAGAAGTCATCTTTTAGTCTATTTTGCAAAATTGGAAGCAATGGAGTTAGAGACAAAGGACACAGGTTCAATTTCTACCTTTGTTCCTTACTGTCTTTATGACCTGTGCAATTCACTTAAACTCTCTGGACCTCAGTTTCTTAATTTGTAAAATTAGTGGGTTGGACTAGATGGTCTCTATGGTCCTTAACCCTTTTAAATCTGTAATCCTATGATTTTTCCTTCATAATATTGCTCTTTCAATATCCTGTTTTGTAGCAATTGCATGTAATTTTGTCAATGTTTGGTTAGAACAGTGGCCTCAGATAAGCATTCCAAATTGAAATAGGGCACATTAGAAGAAAAATGCTTTGCCTAATAATCAAGACATATGGGAATAGTACAAGGCATCCCTCATGCATGACATTCATGATAAGTTGAGTCAAAGATTATTGTTTAGTTCTTCTACTTTGTTGTAAGGATTAGATACAAACCAGGAGCAGGAGATCCTATAGGACTGAAGCAGGGCAAAGATTCCTGAGCTGTGAAGAAGACAGTTTCTGGAAGACAGTTGCTTCTCTGGAGGAGACAGAGGAGTTGGTGAAGTTGCTCTCTGGTAAAGGAGACTGTTAAGCTGCCAGGAGACTGGGACTTTCCTTCATCTTCTGAAAGTCATAGAGAGAGTGGTTAACACTCCACACGGGTAGACTGTGTGAGTGAAACTATTTCTCCCCTTCCTGGATCCTGTGTGCTACTGCTGATTTTCTACTGGGACTTCTGCCAGACCCAAGAGGACATCAGTCTGTGAGACTTCCTTTAGCTCTTATTCCTGTACCTACAACTCCTTCCCTAATTTTAATATAGTAATTAAGGATTAATTAGTATAGTTTAGAAAGTAGACTTACATGTAGAGAAATTATTGGTTAGTGGGGTTTAGTACTCTAACTTTGGGGTTAAGATCAGATCTTCCCAATTCCCTTCCTTCCCTTAGCTTAAATAAATAGTTATATTTATTATTTATCTTTGTGCTTATTATTCTATATATTATTTCAACATGCAGCCTCTAAAACTCTTCTTCCTACTAACCTGTGTCAATATCATCTTGACAAAGAATCCTAATAAAATTGAGGTCTTTTAAACAATCATTTATAGTGGAAAATTGCCATGTTCACTGGGTACCACCTGGTTGGGAGTCCCCAGGGGTAAGAATACAGGTGGACTCAGGAAGGCTTGTGGGGATCAAGTGGCCAATGACAATTTTATTGAGAGAGGGGAAATGATATTTACATGGAAAAATGACATATGTAAGAGAATTAGGTAATCTTTATACAGGACAATGATAGGTAATGATTCACAGGGTAAGGAAAATGAACAAAAGTTATTTCAGTGATTAAAGACAAAAGTTTTCTATGTATGATCAATCAATATGTCAATATAGGATTACATAGCTGGATTTGGTAGTTTAGTGCCTAGCAAGGCTCCTGTTGAAGTTCTTGCCCTTGTGGTTTTTTGACAGGACATCTGATAACTTAAAGAGAAGAATAGGTTGGGTTCAAGCTAAGGGGAAAGACTACACGGCTTACTATCTCTAAGTTAATGGCTTCCCCAGAAGCCTTGCATTCTGGGGTACAATCTCACTAGCGGGGGCTAGAGAAAATTCTATCTTGTTTTTAAATACTTTTTAAAAAATACTCCTAGTCCTCTTTAATATTGTGATTGACTGAATGATTTCAGAAAGAAGTTAAAAGACCTAAATGAATTTCCGTCAAATGAAATAAACAGAACCAGCAAAACATTACTCACAGTAACAGCAATATTGTGGAATGATCAACTGTGATAGACTTAGCTATTATTGGCAAACCAATGATCCAGGACAATTCTGAAGGACTTATGACAAAGAATGCTATCAACTTCCAGAGAAAGAACTACTGGAGACAGAATGCAGATGAAAACATATGATTTTTCAATTGTTTATTAGGGTTATAACATGCAATTGGTAATAAATAAATATATAAACAAAAATAAATAAATTATGACTAGCCATCCTGACATACTGAAGATGATTGGGATGGTGAAGACCCCTATTCTTGGATGAATGAGTAGCTGAAAACAGTCCTTTTCTCCTTCTTGGATTGGTAGCTTTAATTCCTATTTGCAGAACATTTTGTTTATAGTTTTGCTCTTAAACTTCTGGTCTTCCTGAGGATTCAGTTTAGAAATCTCTACTCTGTTCCTGAGTGCTTCATGCTGGTCTACTCTGTTGCTGATGTTGTTTCCTGGCAGTTCACATTATGTTGCATTGTTTGGAGCTGTTTTTTTTTTCATCATTATGACATTTTTTTTCCCTTCAAGTCTCTGCACTCACATTTGCTCCCCTTCCAACTTGAACATTTTTTTTTCTATTCTCCCCTTCACTCAGGCTTCAGACCCCCTGCCCAGCAGTATTCCTTGTAATGACAACTTCACAAGGTTCAAAGATATTCCTCTGGGAGAAGAGCAGAAGTGTCTGCTATGACAGAATTATTCATGTAACACATGGTAGTTGAGGAAGGCTTCTTTATTAAACAGAGACCATGCTAGGAGTGGGTATTCTGCTTTGTGAGGGTAATACTGAAGCCTTGCTCCTGAGAGAGTCACAACAAGACCTCAATGGGGTACTAAGAGGCAGTACATACAGAAAAGGAGCAGAATGATTGTGAAGTATTATAGTGACAAAAGATGAGAGAGAAGAATTGAGGAGAAGGGATGGGGTCAAGTATGTGGGCTCAGGCTTTGATGAGCAGAGAGTATTAAGTACAACAACTTTGAGAGGGCAAAGCTATTGATGTTGAGGTCCTGACTCTGAAAGGCTTACTATAAGGACCATTTAAATTTGAGGTCACTGGAATGTATTCATTAGTCTTCTTTTTTTATGTTGTCCATTTAAAAATATTAAATATCTCTTTTTCAGGTAGTTAATTGGTATTAGTCATCTTGGCTATCTAGAGACTATATCTGGAGAAGGTTAAGATTCTTGCATGGGAGCTTGGGCCTAGTAAGTAGAAAATATCACTTAATGGATAACCTGGAACCTTCATGTTATTAGAAGTGTGATTGTAGGGCTACAATACATTTACACATTTGTTACTTCTATTCTACTTTCTGGCTTTGGTCAGACCTTGGTCCATCATTCAATTGATAAACTAGCATTTATTAAGTGCCAGCCATGTAATAGTGTAAAAGTTAAAATTAATCTCAACAATAAAAATATTATATTTTAAGAGGCTTATTAAAGATCATTAGAAATAAAGGAATAAAAAGGATACAAAATAAAAACCACATGTCCATGGATAATCAGCCTGTTCAAAACCCCGACACTTATCATCCTTGCCAGGAAACCAAAGAGAGAGGCAAAGGCAGGACCTCCCACTGAATTTATCCCCTGTCTATAGGAAGTATGTAATGACAGGAAGTCAGTGGGCTCCTGGGAAATGTAGTTCTTTTTTTAGAGTAACAGATTTTTAATTATACAATAGGCATTTTGATAAGTGCTGGGATACAAAGAAAAGTATAGAAGACAGCTTCTGCTCTCATAGTCTAATGGGGGGAACAATATTCAAACAATAGTGTACAGATACAGACAGGATGAATTGCAGGTAATTAAAGAAGGAAGGCATCAAAAGCAAAAGGCTTCTTGAATAAGGTGAAAATAGGTGAGACTTTAAAGAAGCTAGAAGAATTAGAAGGTAGAGAAGAGGAGGGAGAATATTCCAGGCATGAAGGCACAAAGTCACTGAAAACTGGAAGATGATGTGTCATGTGCAGGGAAGGACAAGGAGGTTCATGTCCCTGGAGCACAGACCAAATAAAAGTGAGTGAAATATAAGAAAACTGAATAGTTGGAAGGGTCTGGGTTATAAAAGTTTTTTATTTTTTAATTTGGAAATTTTTATTTAATTAATTAATTTAGAATGTTTTTCCATGGTAACAAGATTCAGGTCCTTTCCCTCCCCTTCCCCCATCCCCTCCTGTAGCCAACATGCAATTCCATTGGGTTTTTTACATGTGTCATTTTTAATTTTTTTAATTTGGAAACTTTTATTTAATTAATTAATTATAAAGGGTTTTGAAAATCCAACAGATTTTTATATTTGATACTTGAGGTAATATGGAGTCACTACATTTTAATAAATATATTTTAATAAAATATAGGATCAGACCTATATTTTAAAATCAGTTTGGCAACTGAATGGAGAATGGATTGAAGTAGTAAGAGACTCAAGGTCAGAACTCCAACTAACAATCAAGGTAGAGTAAAAATCAAGGCACAAGGTAATGAGCACCTGTATTGAAGGAGTTATAGTTACAAAGAAGAAAGGTAGTTTATATTATAGATGTTATAAAGAGACAACATGACAAATAGAGAAATATGTATAACATGATGATATATGCACAACCTACTACCTGCCTTCTTGAAGAGGGAGGTGGTAGGAAGGGAGGGAATACAGATTGCAAAATATCAGAAAATACATATTAAAATTTTTATCAATATTTTATCTAGAAAAAAATTTTTAAAAATCTTAAGTTTACTGGCCTTCAAGTGTAAGTTATTTCTCAAAGTTCCACTGAATTTTAATCCCTCAGATATTTTATACCTGAAAACTAATGAAACTGGTTAACTGAAGGAAAAAAAGAAACAACAGGACGTGACCACTGATTAGATATAAGAGACAGCGAAGGGTCAAAGATGAACCCAAGTTGCAAACCTGTGTAAGGTATGCTCAACAATGACAGGAAGTTAGGAAGAAGGATAATTTGGGTGGAGGGGAAGACAAAGAATTAAGTTTTATTCATGTGGAGTTTAAGACATTTATGGGACATCCAGTTTGAGAGGTCCAAAAGGGAAGTAGAGGTATAAGACTGAAGTTCAGCAGAGAGCCTTCTCTAGGACTTTAGTATAAAAGGAAACAGAGATATATGTTAATAATCAGTAGGATGAATAAACACATCAGGTAAGGTATGCTTTATTGTTTTTGTTTTGCTTTTTTAGGATCAGGGACACATGTAAGTTTGTAGACAGGAAGCTACTGAAGATCAGTGAGGGAAGAGGAATGCTAAAGACAACACCTGCTGGAGCAGATAGGATACAGTGGGGTCATTTGTATATGGATAGGGGTCATCCTTGGCAAGGAGAAAGGCCACTTCTTCATGGGAAACACAGGCAAAGAAAGAAATAGTGACAGTGAGGGATAGGAGCTCATGAATAGGGGGAAAGGGGGCTTTCTTATTGAATATATTCTCATTTTTTTTCAGGGAATTATGAGGTTAATTTCTCAGCTCAGAAGGTGGAGAAGTATGGAGCTGTGGTTGACATTATGACTTATTTTCATATAGTTTGAGAGGATTTTCACATTCACGAGATTCTAGAAGTCAATTCAGAGATGATTTCCCCTCTCAGCCCCATCACTTGTGCTGGTATAGTCTATTACTATTTTAAGAAAAAAAAATAAAGTCATCAAAATAATTTAGGAGTCTTAAAAAATAATTTCTTCTATTATCAAATCTAAATTTTGTCTTCAGGAACAAAACATGGACTGTTTTTGTTTGTTTTATAATTACTCCTTGGCAAAGCAATAATACTGTTACTATTCCATGTTGAATAAATTTTACAGTTCTAAATGAAAGCAAAAATAAATAAATATCAATCTTTAATAATAAAAAATACCCAGTATAATACATTTGATTCTATATGTATACCTATATTTTATGTAAGCTTCTTGAGAGGAAATATTTTCATTTTTGTCTTTATATCTCCAGAGATTTTACACAGTACCTGGAATATAGTAAACATTTTAATAAATGTTTGGTAATTAATTGATTGATGGATGGATGAGCTAAGAACCTTGAACTATAGTTCAATGGTTCTTGATATGGCTGACTTGTTTTTTGTTATCAAGTTGGAGATTGTGTTTTTTTTTTTTCCCTGAGCTTTCTTTTACTAATGTCTCTCTGCTTTGAGTTCCATTAGGTTTTTCTTATGGAAACTAATCTGCTTCATGGTTTACCTCACAGATTGCTTGAAAATGAAAACATGAAAAGCTTGTGCTTCATCAATATTCATGTCTAATTTCCTCAATCATGTACCAGACTGAGAAGACTTGAATACACACATGTGAGTGTATATATATATATGTATATATATATATATAAAACATCATGTAAAAGGCTGAGATTATATATCTAGATGATTTCACACAGCTAAACATCCATAATCAAGAACATATCTAAACTAATTAATTACTGAATAAAATCTTATGTGTAGTCCTTTTGTGAAAGATAATCATTGGCTAAGTCAAGCTTTATGTCATCATGAGAAAATGCCCAGTGAAGGGAGGCCCTTGGGAGAAAATGCAACACTACCATTTACATATACACTTCTGAAATCTAAACTCTTATTGACAGGCAGTTATAGCTGTAATAAACTAGAGGCATTAATTAGTGCAATCAGATATTATAACTAACAGAAAGGGGGGTGATAGAAGAGTAAAGGCATTGGACTTGGAGTCAAAAGCCTTGGATATAAGGAGAGAATCCATGATGTGTTATTTGTAAAACCTTAGACAGATTGCCCAATGTTCTTTATCTGTGAAATGGGGATAATGATCACTTTAATAATAACTTCATATTACTGCGGTGATAAGGAGCAGTCAGTCATGTGCTGAAAGGAAAAGAACACTGGACGTGGCATCTAAGTTTTAACTTTTGACTCAAAGAATCACAAATTAGCCATTAGTAAGTACAGTGAATAGAGAACTAGCCTTCAAAACAGTAAGATGAGTTCCAACCCTCCCTAAAACACTAGTTACAAATCCCTGGGCAAGTCAAGTAATCCCTCTCCAATTCCCTCCTCTATAAAATCTGTGTAATAAAAACCATTTGTTGTTGTGATAATTAAATGAGAATAACATATGCAAAATGCTCTAAAAATCATAAAGTATTACATAAATGCTATTTAATATAATGCTGAAAAAAAGCTATCTAGCTTAATCTCTTCATTTTACAGATAAGATAATTGAGGTACAGAAAGGTTATATCACTTTCCTAAGTACACAAAGCCAGTAAGTGTCAGAGGTAGGACTTTAATTTAAGTTCTCTAGAGCCAACCATGCAACCTTGTCCATCTCTAGCTGTGTGATCTTGAGTGAGTCACTTAATCTTCAGAACCTCAGTTAGCTCATCTCTAATGCAAGGATAATTGCTCATGACTACACCTGATATATAAAAAATCAAAGAAAAGATTGGCATATCATAGTCTAAAAAGTAAAGGCGAAAATGCACCCTGAATATGTAATCTTTAATGAATATTTCTTATTAAAAATGGACTTTTAGGGTTTTTATTTGTCCCTGTCAGGATGTGAGGGGAGATGATGGTGAAGATGGTGGTGTTGGTTTGCCTTTCCTGGCACATACTGTACCTTGTCTCTCAGGGTCCTCTGCTACTTCAGCTAGGCTGGTTAACTGCTCTGTGTTCAGAAGTCAGCTGGCAGTTAGGGATGGCCTAACCCCTTCTTTCTCAGGTGATAGCTAGACTAGAAGCTAGAAGCAAGTCTGATATCTAGGAAGTACTCCCACTCCCAGGGCTCTATGTCTAATTAATTGCTCCCCTGGTTGAAGGCTAAAGAGAGTTCATCTATTTTTAAAAGGGGCTAAAGAAATTAGGGGGTTAAAAGAAGAGAGGAAAAGGAGAAATCTTGAATTCACACTCTTTGGTCACACTCCTGCTTCAACTGAATCAGGGAACTCAAAGGGCAGTCATTCAGATGAGGAGACTAGAGGCAAGTGACAAGAGGAAGCTCTAGATATCCTACCCAATCCCCAACCCCTAGCCCCCAGCCTCAGTCTGAGACAGAGAGAAAAAAAAGGCAAGTAGAAACTTTGGTATCTTGATCTGGACAATAGTAGGAACAAAGAAGAGTAGTAAAGGCATCAGAGGAGTGAAATGGTAGATGGTTTCTATATTGATGGAAGAATGAAAGGAGCACATCAAAACATATTAATAGAAAATTGAGGAGGAGGAGGGGAAAGAGACCAGATAAGATGAGACCTTTTAACTAATTTTTATTTGGGGGGCAGTTAACAATCTTTACCAAATAAAGCTATACTTTTTAAGATCATAAGATGAAAAGATGATGAATTTAGATGTCTAAGGATTTTAGAAGTTTTACCTAGTTCAATCCTTTCATTTTAAAACACTCTAAGAGGGTGCATGGCTCCCGTGGGCATCCAAAATTCAAGACTCAACTGGGGACAAAAGTCCAGAGATTTAATGCAGTGGTTTTTAATATGGGTTAGTAATTAATGGCAGAGCTATCTGCAGCCTGCTTCAGAAAACACAGGAACCTCTGATATATAATTTCTTCTGGGTAGATTCAGATTCTAGTGAAACTCTTACAAAACAAGCAAAATTAAATGAACCAAGAAGCAAAAAAGAACAGAAAGTGAGTAGTGGGGATGATTTACAATCACGGTAAAAGATAAATAAGGCAGTAGTACTAAAATGTTTGTACCCAGAAGTTTTTTCTTGGCAGCAGAGATTGTGAAAAAGAACTCCTCTTCAGGCTGGGACAAAGGATAAAAAGCAAAATAAATAAGACAGGTAGGTTAGATTAGCTTAGATAGAGGCGCAAATGTGTCAGGGCAAAGATCAGAATTATCAAAGGGCCAAGAGTCTATTAAAAAGAAAGAATAATGAGAAAAATATATGGCATACGATTAAAATAACTCAATTCTGAACTATTAAAACAGATAATCAGAAATCAGAAATGGTCCCAAAGGGCCATAAAGCTGTGTCTACCCTTTGACCTAGGAATACTACTTTGGGTCTATATTCCAGAGAAATTAAAGATAGGGATAAAGAACCTACCTATAAAAAATATTTATAGCAGCTCTTTTTGTGGTAACAAAGAACTGGAAACAAGGGATATTCATCAATTGGGGAATGGCTGAACAAGTTGTAGTATATACTTGTAATAGGAAAACTATTATGCTATAAGAAATGAAAAACTAGATGATCACAAAAAAAAAAAAACTTTGAAAGACTTCGATAAAGTGGTGAAAAGTCAAGTGAGCAGAACTAGGAGAGTGTCATACACAGTAACAATAATGTATGATAATCAGCTGCCAATAATTTAACTATTGTCAACAGGGCAAGGATCCAAGGCAAGGATTCCAAGAGAATCATGACAAAAAAAAGGACATCCACTGCTATATAAGAAACAATTGGAGTTCAAATTGAAATTGAAACATACCATTCTTTTCTTTATTTCTTCTATGAACAAAATTTTCTCTAGTGAAGGGAATGGGTGTCTTCTTTCACAACATGATGAACACTGAAATATGTATTATATGATAATATATGTACAAGCTATATCATATTACCTGACTTGTTGGGGAGGGGGAAAAGAGGAAGGGAGAATGAAAGCATGTTTTGCAAAATGTCATAAATATTTTAAAAATTGTATTGACTTGGAATCTGGAAAAATAAAAATATTTTTAAAAAAGAATGGGAAATGGAAATGAAATGAAAACAACTGACCAAAATAACTTTTACATTTAAACTTTTAAGTTTAAACATTATATGATTATTGCACAAGAAGATCAAAGAATCCAGAAAGTTCTTTTGGCAACATTTGATTTACTTTCCAAACAGAGAAGGATGGTAGCCAAAAGCAAGAACTTTTGTTATACAATTTGCACATGTATAGACAGACTTGGCTAACTAAGATGGTATCTCTCATGGAAGATGCTAAGGAGCTTAATTGAGGAGAATTGCTAAATATTTTTAGCCCATGGAACAAAAACACTCATAGGATTTTAGTGTAAAACACATACTAGCTCCACTCCCTTAGGATCAAGGAGTTGAATCTGCTCCTCAGGGTTCTAGGCATTCTGAGCAATTTGCAAGTATCTCTCTTCTTTGTCATCTTGGCTTCCACCAAGTTTTTTGTCCCAATTTTTAGGGGCTCAGAAAATAGCACTCTAGTTCTATTTATCCACTTTATATCAGGTAGATTTTGCCAAGGAATCTTTACTTTAAGCATACAGAAATAACCAAATTACAAATATTTTTCCCAATACCTCAGGAATATAATCCCTTCATAATACCTCGGTTTGGGAGAAGAAATTAAGTTTGTAGTTTAGCTTAAACTTAAGATGTATATGTTTACAAATTAAAAAGACCTATTGAAAAAGTACAGATAATTGGAGAGTGATTCATTGAGTTAGACTGTGCCAGTACAATAAAATTATTATAGTACTTAAATTAATATATAGATTTAGTGTTCTATTAATCAAACTGTAAAAATTTACTTTACAGAACTAATCAAATGATAGACAAATATATTTAGAGAAACATACTGTCTAAAAACTCAAGAGAATATTGAAAAAAAACTTAAGAATGAAGGGGTCACAACATTATCAGATTTCAAACTAAATTATAGAACATAAATCCATCAAAATGATGTGATTAGTTAAAAAGTTGAATTTATGATCCAACCAATGTCTTCCTGTGACTGGAGAGAAAATGATTTTGGAATATGCTATTCATTGGTAGACATAGTCACTATGTCAATTAGATTGATTTAATTTCTCTTTGTTAAAAGGGAAGGTTAATTGCATATATGTATAAAGAAAGCTGTTAGTGGGAAATATCTATGAAATAAAAACAAAAGATTTAGACTTAACTTATGCAAGCAGGTTCTCTTTAAGGAACTTTTTTCATCTCCTTCATCCTAAAACACAATTGAACAAAGGAACATCCTCTGACTTTACTGTCTGAACCCAATTAAAAAAAAAAATCGGTGGGGAATACTTAGTCATTTTTCCCCTCCAGAAACAATTGAGTAACCTTACTCCTTGAAATCCAAAGTGTCAAGAACTAACCTTTAATCAAGGATTTTGATCAGTCCTGGTCACCCCTCTTTCCACACTTGGGAAAGCCTTGGCCCACACGGGGCCCATTGCCCCCATTCTTTCAGTCATAAGAAAAAAGACTATCTCCCACACCTCCTGTTCCTATGAAGGCAGCATGGAGAAATCTTGTCATCTCAGATCTTTTACTTCCAAACCCAGCCCAGCCTTAAGTTGACCTCTTTCCCAATCATCCCTAGATTTGTCCCACAAACATGTATTTAAAATGAGGACTCTGATGTGCTAATACTTAGCTCTAAAGTTTTCCCCATCACCCATCTCCTGCTTAGACCCTCTACCACCCTTTCAAGGACTAGCCATCTAGCAAAGCCAACTGGAAATGGGATAGCCCAATTCCTCCTCTATCTTAATAGGAAATGATTTCCTTCTCCTCTCCTTTCCAATCAATGTCAGTTCACATAGAAGGCTGGACATCATTTGTTTCCATGAACCTGCCAAAAGCCCCCTGATTGGTTCACCACACTGAATTAACAGCACCACCTTTCACTCAATTTGCTCCTTAATTGTTATTGAAATATTCAACTTCTAGGCAAAAACACAAAGGAGCAGATCAATGGAAGAAAATAAATATTCCAGACATCCAAACGAATTGAAACAAAAGATTAATTTTATAAAAACCTTTAGAAAGTAATGAAAGCATACATTGTTTAGTGAAAAATAATTGAGACAAATGTCTATTTGGCAGAAAATAATTTTAATTCTTATTTTACACCTGATATATCTATCAATTACATATAGATGAGAGACAAACTTAAGAAAACAAAATATGGAAGAAAATGGAATAAAATGTAAAATTATTTTTAAAGGAAATAAGTATAAAAATTTTAAATGTAAGGAATTACTCTGGATATATAATAAACTTAAAAAAATTATTTCTTTGCAACTACAAGCAGTATAATTAAAAGACATAAAATTAGGAAAGTACTTTTGGTAAATAATTTTGAAAAGTCAATGCCTAATATATGAGGAAGTAATTAAATACATGAGGAACTAATTAAAATATGACATAATAGCAACTCTCAGTCAACAATGGAAGAGTGGGTAAATGGTCATAGGATGTGAACAGAACATTTTCAAAAAGAATATGAATTTTTAACAACCACATGAAAATATGCTTGATCAAGAATTAAATATATACAAATTAAAACAACTTTGAGATACTACTTCACAAAATGGCAAACTGGAAAAATAATTAAAAGCAATAAAACTTAGTTTGGTGGCTGATATGTAAGTTAGTTTTGTTGAACTATTCTTTCCTCTTTTTTTTTAATCTTTGTTACAAGAAAAAGCTTGGTTAGGAAGGGTGCCAGGAAAGGGTATCATGTACATATAAAAGCACATAAAAATAAGAAAAATAAACAATATTGGTGATATTGTGATGAAGCAGGTACACTTGTTCATTGCTGTTGAAATAGGAAATTTATAGACTATTTCTGGAATAACTTGGCATGTTTGGTAAAGTTTACAAATTCATTTGATAGGAATATACTTTGAGGTATTTGCTATGGAAAATAAGTAAAAATGTTATCTGTTCAAAAGACTTTCAGAGCAGCATTATTTGTGATTGGAAAAAAAAACAACAACTTGAAAGTGACCTGCATTTATCTAACACAGAAGAGGCTGTTATATAACTTTGATACATTAAAGAAATGGAATATTTTAAAGCAATGGTGTCAAAATCAAATGAAAATGGGGCCACTGAATCATATATAAGGATCTTTGAAGGTGGTTTATAAAACCACATATTAACATTTTCTATATTTTATTGTTTTTTTTTAATTTGTTAAATATTTCCCAAAGGTATTTTAATCTGGCCACCTTTGGATAGTGTATTTAATATTACTACTCTATAAATTAATTAAGATTAATGTGTATCAATTACAAAGAAATTCGAAAAGGTCTTTTTGAAATAATGGAAAGTGAAACAGGCTGATCCAGTATAATAGAATATATACTATCAATTTAGAAATGAAAAGTAAATAAGAATTTGATGTGGATTTGAAGTAGGAAATGGCCCAAATATAGTGTTATGACACTTTGTGCCTAAGGTTTAATGAATTTAAATGTAGTTATTATGTAAGCATGTTGTTTGTACTTGTGTTCCTTAGATTTCTGATAAAACCCTTTATTAAAAAGTATGTCTATTGTCCATATCTTGACTATATAAGGATATGGATTATCTATAGGGCGTGTTTATTAATAACTGTGCTTTGATCAGAAATTTCAGATGGATAATGAACTGGGCCTAGAATTTAATAGGAATAAGAGTAGACTGGATTACTTCTGGGAAATTTCTTCTTCTTTTAATAGCACCAGTCTTTTCCCTGAAGCTTTTTAACATTGATATCCATCTAGTGCTGCTGTGTGACTATGGATCATGGAATGCCATATCCTCTGAAGAATCAAATTTGTGGGCCACTCAAAGGGCAATGTAGTGATACATAATGAGTATGAATAGGTTGTACCAAATTACCAATGAATATTTATATCAAAAGTGGCGTAAAGAATGTTTCAGAGTAGATTTATGATGGAGAGAAAAGGTTTTCTTGTCATGGAGTGAGATAACCTACATTCTCCACTGTTACTCATGTAATATAAAGATATCCAGATAAAAGTTCTGAGCATATTGAGTGGACTTTCAGTGGACTCTTTGGAGAAGCACCTGAACAGGAATGACCCCAAAGTAAAAGACAGGGGCCAGCTTAAACCACTTTACAATAGCCAATTGTTTAACTTTCATTCTGATCATTTACACCTTGGAAATCTGTAAATGCTATAAGTCAGGACTTGATTTATTATTTTGTTCACTGCCTAAACTTTGAAAAATGATAGAGAAAATGTTAATTGTGTAGATTAGGCTTGAAAGTGTCTTGGCCATACCTTTCCCCCACTGGAAATCTACTTGTCCAACATTTGCTCGTCCACCCTACATGAACAAGTGGCAATGCCCAGCATTGGAGGAAGTACCCACACCAGGAGGATAGAGAATTGATTAGGCAGTCACAATAGTGACTTCACTTTCTACACCTGGTTCAATGCTGATAGAAGTAATCTGTTTAATAATTTCAGAAGGATTGTGCAAATCAGTGAAGCCTTCGTAGGGTCCCTTCTGGAACTGATCCCAGGTCTTTGAACCTTGGCCCAAGATGTTTTTCTACTTGGAATCCACAATGCCTGGGTCGACATTTCAACAGGTCCCATCCCTTTCAACTTCTCTTTTTTTCTGGCTCCTCTAATGAAATCAGTACTCATCTTCTGGTAGAATTTAATTTGCAGCTGTGGAAGATGATTAGAATCCACTGAATGGTCACAGCTGGCTCCACAGGTGCCTTTCCAGGGTCTTTGAATGTCCCAGCAGCCATGTGGCTTCCTGACCGATGCATTTGTCTGTGAGAGCAAACAGTGGTGAGTCAGGAGGAGGAGGAGAGGCAGAGACTGCTTCCTCCAGGTGCCTGCAGCCTGGGTACCTTCTTGGGAGAGGAAGAGATGCCCAGCATTGGAGAGGTTGCCCACATAAAAGGATAGCATGCAAGTATCATACTATTAGGCACATCAATATTATTCTAAGCACTTAAATGAAGAAAAGGGTTGCTTTCCAAAGGAAGAGAGAATGACTGATGTAAAGTCCAGTAAGGCACCGGTTTATGTCAGCTCATCCAAGCAGTACAATTTAAGCTTCTTTTTCCCTTTGCAATATGTAATAGGAAAGTGTATGCGGTGATGTTAAGGGGAGTCAATATCTATCTAGAAACCACATTCTTCTCCACTGCATGCTGGCCATGGTCCCACCAATACCTGCTGCCATGGTTCTAGTGTGATTTAATGGTGCTAGTTTGTTAGTGCTTATTTAAGCTTTTCATGGTGGAGGAAAATAGGAGAGAAGCAGGAAGGAAGAGGTCTATTCTTCCCTATAGACCTCAGGGGATATATTGCTAGCACCCTCCTGGATGCAGAGAAAAGAACTGAAACTCCATTTCAGGAAGTCTCATTTAAGATGTAATTAATAGAGGAGAAAATCTGAAATCATAGATTTAACATTTTCTTTCTGAACCACTGTGCAGCAGTAATGAAAGGCAATTAGGATGCTTACTTGTCTGAGACATTGTATATGATATTAATCTAAAGAAATAATTGCATTACATAATAAGCCACATTGGGAGTATATTTCTAAAGTTTGTTACCTCATTAGAATTCATATTGTCAAAAAAGCAAGTATATTTAGGGAGTATTCATATAGAACAGACTATCTAAAATAGTATATTTCTACAAAAGGAGGGACAGTAAGAATATCACATGTCTTATGTGACACAGAAATCTTATACAAAAGCAGTAGTAGCCTCTTGTGGCTTCCCAGTCTCTGACACATGGAACTCTCACATTCTTGAGAGCCAATCCTGAGACAAAGACATGGCTAATAATACACGAGGTTAAAGAGATCCAGGTTGAGGGAGCAGAGTTGGGGAGAGGAAACAAAAATGATATTTCCTTGATCTGAAACATCCACTGGTATGTTGAAAGGTTCCCTGTATCCTCTTTCATTCCAAATGAGCTTAATTCATCAAGTAGTAAGACATCCTTGGTCTTTAGGCTTTCAAAACTTGAATATAGCTAATGGCATTTTCAGATTTGAGTATTTTCTTGAAATTCACACTTGATAATGGATATGGCCCTCATTCATTTTTTTTTGTCTTTGTCAGTAGACATCTTGGTTGAGGATTGAATAATGGCTGAGATGTGCATGGAAATAGGCTGGGTGTACTGGGTGTGCCAGCATATTCCAAAGCAAGCATTACCACTATCCCTTGCCTTGTATCCCTCAGCATCACGTGTTCTGAGGTATGCTGACATTCCAGGAATGCTCTTTCTGTATAGGTCTGAATAGGAGCAAGAAAGTGCTGTGTTTTGTTTATTTTTTGAAAGATAAGACTAATTAAAGACTCTGTGATAACATCTATGTTCCCTATGAAACTAAAGATCTTTGAAAAATTTTATTTTAAAGCCTACTCAAAGAGCTTTTCTTTATAAAGTTTGTTCTTTGTAAAGGACTTTCCAAAAGAGACCATGGTCACTTTCCTTCATGTATTGGTTTACAGACTTTCATATGATCATTTATTCTTTATATTCTTCTATATATTGCTAAGTTGTTTTAGGCAAAAGAACTCATGTTCTACTTTTTCACCAATAAAGAATATATTTTTCATGTTTCTTAAAGATTGTTGGATGTTTTTAAAACTGAAGAGAATCAAAGATAATATCTGAACATTATTCTGAACATTATGGAAACCATTTTGAAGTTCACCAACTCTGACATTTTTCTGTTATGGTTCCTTATTTGTAGAACCAGTTGTCACCATTCCAATATTCATTCTTAGCAGTTGAACAGGCTTGTTTGCAACAGAAGCTACATTTTTATTGTTTAAGATTACTGGCATTGAATTTCTTTGTTAACTTTCCAAATCTAATTATATTGTTTTTGATTTTTGCATTTAAATTTTCCTTCGCATTCTCTCAATTTCTCTTATATATAAATAACTTGTTCTAAATTTACATAAGACTTTTCTTTTTTAAAGATTAATTTTTTTTTTACCTCATAGCTTTTTTTCAGGAAAAAAAGCAGCAACTCTTTGGGGCACATCAAAAATATTCCCTCAGTCCTTTGTGCCAAGCAATGCATCATTCCTGGGCATGGAGCAGAGAGAAGTCTCTTCCCCAATCCTCCTCTTCTCTTTTTTCTACTCACCAATGTTTCAGGGGAGAACTGACTGGTTACCTTTTAGAGTTCTGGTCTCAGTGTCTGGCTTAAGACCTTCCTGCTGCATAGATATGTATTAAATGCACTCTGTGGAAAGCCCATATTTAGATGGATGGAACCCAAAGAATACTGGAGTCGGTTCATCTCTAGTTCCAGTACTTTTCCTGAACCTTACCTTTCTTAGATTACACCTGCCTTGAAACTGTGTACTTTTGTTACATGAGAGTCCATTGTCTAAAGAATAGAAAATCTTTTCTTCCTGTATTTTTTGATGATAGTATCAAGTCCTTTCTCATATGGGAGTTAAAGAGAAAATTGGGTACATTGTATTCTTTTTGGAAAGGATGAAAACTGGGAAGAATAAATAGAGAGACATATGTATATTATACATTAAACATATGTGTGTGTGTTTTATTATGACTGAGTAAGGTGACCCACAGCAGTAACCTCTGTGACTTAGGAGGTAGAGTGAAGATCACTTAGATTTGGTAATTCTGGACTACAGTGGAACTAAAGCTGATTGAATATTTGTATTAAATGTGGCATTAATATGACAAGTTCCTGGAGGCAGGGAGTCACTAGTCTGCCTATGGAGAAGCAAACTGGTCCAGGTCAGAAATACAGTTCAAAGTTTCAGGGCTGATCAGTAATGGGGTCAATCCATGACTGGCCCCTGCATTTCCTAATCTAGTAAACCAGAGAATGTCTTATCTATTGCTGGTGGCTTCTTTAAAACTACATAACTTCTAGGAACTTTGTAAAAGCACAATTTTAGAGGGAATCAGTCAATTTTCTAAGAAACATGACACCTATTCTCAGTGTCATCTCACCTCCCACTTATTGTATCTTACCATCATAAATTTAGAGCTTGATGAAACCTCAGAAGTCATTAGTGCAACCCCTAGTTCATGGATTAGAAAACTAAATCTCAGATAGGCTGATTGATTTGTCCCAGGTCACAAAGGTAAGGCAGCAGGGTGGGGAAGGTAGAATTTTGGTCTTGAAATCACAAAAACCTGATTTTAATCATCTTAGACACAGTAGCTATGTGACTCTGAGCTAAGTCTCTGGAATTTAGGGTCCTCATTTCAGAGGAAGAGGCTATTAACCTATTTACATAATTGTTAACAACAAAAAATTAAACATATATAGATATGGTTATATACATACACACACACACACTTGCACACACACATATAAACCCAAACTCCTTATTTAAATTAAAATACAATCTGACTTATAAAAGTGTCAAGTGAGTGTTACTGGTCATTGAATTTTTAAGAAGTGACAATTGTCAGCAATTATACTGAGGGATTAAGGTGGTTCTCAAAAAATTCTTAAATTAATTTTTAAATATTTTATATTTAGAAGATAGTGAAAAATCTACAGCAAGCAATATCTCTAGTTTCATTAAACATAATTCAGTTTGCTTATCAGACTTGGTCTAGTAAGGATCCTCGGACCAGTAGAGATTCTAGTAGTTGTTGAAGGAAGAAGAAAGGGAAATGATTTAAGTCCTCAGTTTTAAATTAGTCATAAAACCAAAATCGTAAAGTCCTATCAAAATGTTTCCCTAAAAGTCAATGGCAGAGGGGCCAGCTGGGTAGCTCAGTGGATTGAGAGCCAGGCCTAGAGATGGGAGGTCCTAGGTTCAAATCTGGCCTCAGACACTTCCCAGCTGTGTGACCCTGGGCAAGTCACTTAACCCCCATTGCCTAGCCCTTACCACTCTTCTGCCTAAGAACCAATACACAGTATTGATTCCAAGACAGAAGGTAAGGGTTTTAAAAAAAAAAAGTCAATGGCAGAGACTTCCAGGTAAGCATGGCAGCAGATAAGACATGGCTCACTTCCCCTCCTCAGACCCAATGATACGGACGACTTCAAAAGACCCCCAAAAAAATCCTCATAAGGACGGAGAGCCCCTACAGTAGGACACAGCACTGAAGGTACATGTGACATGGGCACTTCCACACTATAAAGGAACAAAAAAGCTCCCACCCAAACCCAAGCTGACCTACCTTCCCCCACCACACCTATGGAGCCAGAGTTACTGGCACGCACCAGAACCAACGAGTGAGGGAGAGGTACACCAGGAGTGAGCAATAGGCAGCTCCAGGTCTTGGGAGCTACTAAGACCACCAAGGACTTACCCCTGAGAGCAGTAACACCCAAAACCCCGGCAGGCAAGCAAGGGGAACTCAGATCTCAGGTGCTCAGAACCAGTGCACCATAATCAATGAGTGTGTGAAGGGGACCCCTGAAGTGAGCAAGGGGCACCAATAGGTCTGGGGAGTTGACTAAAACCACCAAGGACTCACCCCTGAGAGCAGTAACACCTGAATCCCCGGCAGGTGGGGAGGGCAGACCTTGGGCTCCCCCGGGAAGATAGTGAAGCTGCTGAGAATTGAGAGCTGGCCTGAGGTAAAAAGCCTTGAGCATTAGATCCATACACAGAGAGCCAACCCTCCTCACTCAGATTTCTGACTGGAAAGGGAAGGGAAAACCATAGAGATGGCAAACAATGCCCTGGAACACCTTCCCAACACCAAGAAAAGCAAGAGGAAGGGATTGACATTGGATAATTTTTACGGAAGAAAAATACAGACTACAGAGGAAATAGCAGAAGAAGAAATCCAAATAAATGCTCCAAAACCTTCCAAAAGAAATGGAAATTGTCCACAAGCTCTTGAAGATTTCAATTGGAGGTTATCAAAAAGATGGAAGCCTTCTGGCAGGAAAAATGGGATATAATAAAAAGAGAATTTAACTATCTGAGGGACAAGAACTCCCAATTGGAGAAACAGCCAGAAGCCTCAAAAAGCAGGACAGATCAAACTGAAAAGGAAAACTAATCCTGAAAGACCAGAATTAGCCAACTAGAAGATAATGTTCTTGCAAAACAGCAAGAATTAATAAAGGAAAGTCATAAAATATCTCACTGACAAGGTGACAGATCAGGAAAACAGAGGAAGGAGAAAAAAAATCTGACAATCATTGGTCTACCTGAAAAGCCAGAAATAAACAGGAATCTAGACATCATAATACAAGATATCATCCAAGAAAACTGCCCTGAGATTCTAGAACAAGGGGACAAAATAGACATTGAAAGAATTCATAGAACACCCTCTACACAAAATCCCCAAAAGACAACTCCCAGGAATGTAATTGCCAAATTCCAAAGCTTTCAAGCTAAGGAGAGAATCCTACAAGAAATCAGAAAGAAATAATTCAGATGCCAAAGGGCTCCAATCAGGATCACACAAGACCTGGCAGCTTCCACACTGAACGACCCCAAGGCCGGAGCATGATATTCAGAAGGGCTAGAGTACTGGGTCTTCAACCAAGAATCAGCTATCCATCAAAACTGACTATGTACTTCCAGGGGAAAGTATGAGCATTCAACAAAATAAAAGATTTCCAATATTTGTAAAGAAAAGACCAGAACCAAGTGCAAAGTTTGATATCCAAACACAAAGAGTAAGAGAAAGATGAAAAGGTAAATATGAAAGGGAAAAAGGAGAAAAATGTTTTTTTTTTGTCTTTTATTCAAACTCTCTTCTGTAAGGTCTACATATAAATCAAACTATACATATTAACATGTGGGGGAAATCTTATGTGTAATTCTCAAAAATTGTATGCATTATTAGAGTAATTAGAAGAATCATTCACAGGGAAAGATTGGGGCATTAAGATGATATGGAGAAAGGGGGGTGAAAGAAAGAAAAAGGGAGGGAGGGAATCAATGATGGTATCAAGATATACCTGAAGAAATAGAAATTAATTTAAATAGAATAATCCTTGTCACACAAAGATACACATGGGAAGGGGAGGGGAAGAAGTCTCTAATAAGAAGGAGAGGAAGAGAGTGCTAATTGGTACTACTTAAACCTTACTCTCAGTGAAATCAAATCTGAGAAGGAAGAGCATCTAGATCCATTGGGATCTTGAATTCTATCTTATCCAACAGGGTAAGGGAGAAGGGAAAATTAAGGGGGTTATGGGGGAGGGAGTACAAAAAGTGAGGGAATGAGAGGGGGGAGGGAAATTAACACACCCTAAAAAAAGAAGAGAACAAAAAGGGAGGGGCTAGAAAGGGAAACATATCAAGGGAGGGGACTAGGGGGACTGATATAAAGTAAACCACCGGTTTAAAAGTTTATAGCAAAAGAAGAAAGGTCAGAATTAGGGTAGGAGATCAAAATGCCAGGGAAGTCACAAGTGACAATCATAACTTTGAATGTGAATGGGATGAACTCACCCATAAAATGTAGACGAATAGCAGAGTGGATTAGAAGAAAAAACCCTACCATATGTTGTCTCCAAGAAACACACATGAGGTGAATAGATACTCACAATGTCAGAATTAAAGGTTGGAGTAAGACCTATTGGGCCTCAACTGATAGAAAGATTGCAGGAGTTGCAATCATGATATCTGACAAAGCCAAAGCAAAAATAGACCAGATCAAAAGGGATAGGGAAGGTAAATACATTCTGATAAAAAGGAGTATAGACAATGAGGAAATATCACTAATCAACATGTATGCACCAAATGGTATAGCACCCAAATTTCTAAAGGAGAAACTAGGAGAACTGAAGGAGGAAATAGATAGTAAAACTATATTGATGGGAAACCTAAACCAACCACTATCAAATTTAGATAAATCAAATAAAAAAATAAATAAGAAAGAGGTAAAAGATTTGAATGAAATATTAGAAAAATTAGAGTTAACAGATATATGGAGAAAAATAAATAGGAACAAAAAGGAATAAACCTTCTTTTCAGCAGCACATGGCACATTCACAAAGATTGACCATGTACTAGGTCATAAAAACATGGCAAACAAATGCAGAAAAGCAGAAATAATCAATGAAAACTTCTCAGATCATAAGGTAATAAAAATAATGATCAGTAAGGGTACATGGAGAGCCAAATTAAAAATCAATTGGAAATTAAATAATATGATACTACAAAATCAGTTAATTAGAGAACAAATGATCAAAACAATAATTTCATTGAAGAAAATGACAATGGTGAGATATCTTTCAAACCTTATGGGATGCAGCCAAAGCAGTAATCAGAGGAAAATTCACATCCCTGAGTGCATATATTAACAAATTAAGGAGGGCAGAGATCATTGAATTGGACATGCAAATCAAAAATCTTGAAAGCAAACAAATTAAAAACCCCTAGAAGAAAACCAATTTAGAGAATCTAAAAATTAAGGGAGAAATTAATAAAATAGAAAGTGATACAACTATTGATTTAATAAATAAGATTAGAAGTTGGTACTTTGAAAAAAAACAAACAAAATAGACAAAGTACTGGTCAATCTAATTTAAAAAAGGAAAGAAGAAAAGCAAATTAACAGTATCATAGATGAAAAGGGGGACCTCACCTCCAATGAAGCAGAAATTAAGGCAATCATCAAAAAATTCTTTGCCCAATTATATGGCAATACATATGGCAATCTAGGTGATATGGACGAATATTTACAAAAATATAAATTGCCTAGACTAACAGAAGAAGAAATAGAATTCTTAAATAATCCCATATTAAAAAAAGAAATTGAAAAGGCCATCAAAGAACTCCCTAAGAAAAAATCCCCAGGTCCAGATGGATTCACAAATGAATTCTGTCAAACATTCAAAGAACAGCTAACCCCAGTACTATACAAACTACTTGACAGAATAAGCCAAGAAGGGATTCTACCAAATTCTTTTTACCACACAAACATGGTACTGTTCCAAAGCCAGGCAGGTTAAAAACAGAGAAAGAAAACTATAGGCCAATTTCCCTAATGAATATAGATGCAAAAATCTTAAAAAGGATACTAGCAAAAAGACTCCAGCATGTCATCACAAGGGTTATCCACTATGATCAGGTAGGATTCATACCAGGAATGCAAAGATGGTTCAATATTAGGAAAACCATCCACATAATTAACCATATAAACAAGCAAACCAACAAAAAGCACATGATTATCTCAATAGATGCAGAAAAAGCTTTTGACAAAATACAACACCCATTCCTATTGAAAACACTAGAAAGTATAGGAATAGAAGGGCCTGTCCTAAAAATAACAAGCAGTATATATCTAAAACCATCAGCAAACATCATATCCAATGGGGAAAAACTCAAAGCCTTCCCAATAAGATCAGGAGTCAAACAAGGATGCCCATTATCACCTTTATTATTTAATATTGTACTAGAAACACTAGCAGTAGCAATTAGAGAAGAAAAAGAAATTGAAGGTATTAAAATTGGCAATGAGGTGACCAAGCTGTCACTCTTTGTGGATGATATGATGATTTACTTAAGGAATCCTAGGGAATCAACCAAAAAGCTAATCAAAATAATCAACAACTTTAGCAAAGTGGCAGGATACAAAATAAACCGACATAAGCCATCAGCATTTCTTTTTATCTCTAACCCTGTTCAGCAGCAAGAATTAGTAAGAGAAATTAATTTAAAGTTACCCGAGACAATATAAAATACTTAGGAATCTATCTGCCGTGACAAATACAGGAACTATATGAACACAACTACAAAACACTCTCCACACAATTAAAACTAGATCTAAACAATTGGAAAAAACATTGATTGCTCATGGGTGGGATGAGCTAACCTAATAAAAATGACCATTCTACCCAAACTTATATATCTATTTAGTGCCATACCCATTGAACTACCAAAAAACTATTTTACTGAATTAGAGAAAACCATAACAAAGTTCATTTGGAAGAATAAAGGATCAAGGATATCCAGGGAAATAATGAAAAAAAAAATACAAAGGAAGGTGGCCTTGCAGTCCCAGATCTCAAACTATATTACAAAGAGTAGTCATCAAAACAATTTGGTACTTGCTAAGAGACAGAAAAGAGGATCAGTGTAATACTCTTGGGGTAAATGACCTCAGTAAGACAGTCTTTGACAAACCCAAAAACCCCAGCTTTTGGGAGAAAAATCCAGTATTTGATAAAAACTGCTGGGAAAATTGGAAGACAGGGTGGGAGAGATTAAGTTTGGATCAACACCTCACACCCTACACCAAGATAAACTCAGAATGGGCGAATGACTTGAATGTAAAGAAGGAAACTATAAGTAAATTAGGTGAACACAGAATAGTATACATGTCAGACCTTTGGGAAGGGAAAGATTTTAAAACCAAGCAAGACTTAGAAAGAGTCACAAAATGCAAAATAAATAATTTTGACTACATCAAATTAAAAAGGTTTTGTACAAACAAAACCAATATAACCAAAATGAGAATGGGAGCAACAAATTGGGAAATGATCTTCATAACAAAAACCTCTGACAAAGGTCTAATTACTCAAATCTATAAAGAGCTAAACCAGTTGTACAAAAAATCAAGCCATTCTCCAATTGAAAAATGGGCAAGGGACATGAATAGGCAATTTTCAGTTAAAGAAATCAAGACTATTAATAAGCACATGAAAAAGTGTTCTAGATCTCTTATAATCAGAGAGATGCAAATCAAAACAACTTTGAGGTATCACCTCACACCTAGCACATTGTTCAACATGACAGCAAAGGAAAGTAATGAATGCTGGAGGGGGTGTGGCAAAGTAGGGAAATTAATGCATTGCTGGTGGAGTTGTGAATTGATCCAACCATTCTGGAGGACAATTTGGAACTATGCCCAAAGGGCGATAAAAGACTGTCTGCCCTTTGATCCATCCATAACACTGCTGGGTTTGTACCCCAAAGAGATAATAAGGAAAAAGACTTGTACAAGAATATTCATAGCTGTGCTCTTTGTGGTGGCCAAAAATTGGAAAATGAGGGGATGCCCTTCATTTGGAGAATGGCTGAACAAATTGTGGTATATGTTGGTGATGGAATACTATTATGCTCAAGGGAATAATAAAGTGGAGGAATTCCATGGAGACTGGAACAACCTCCAGGAAGTGATGCAGAGTGAGAGGAGCAGAACCAGGAGAATATTGTACACAGAGACTGACACATTGTGGTACAAGAGAACGTAATGGACTTCTCTAGTAATGGCTTTACAATGTCCCTGAACAATCTGCAGAGATCTACGAGAAAAAATACAAAACAAAAACAAAACTATCCTCAAGCAGAGGACAAACTGAGGGAGTAAAAACACCGAGAAAAAGCAACTACTTGACTACAGAGGTTGAGGGGACATGATCCAGGAGAGATGCTAAATGAGCACCCTAATGCAAATACCAACAACAAGGAAATGGGTTCAGAGCAAGGACACATGTGATACCCAGACGAATTGCCTATTGGCTAGGGAATGGATTGGGGGGGGGGGGGGCTGGAGGGGGGAGGTTAAGAAAATGATCTGTTTCCAATGAACAATGTATGAAAATGACCAAATAAAATGTTTTAAAAACTAAAAAACTAATAAAAAATAAATAAATGAAAAATAAAAAAAAACTAAATCTAGTCCACCTCCTTCTATTCCTCAGTAACCTCCCTCAAAGGAGGCAATTGAAGGCATTATCCCTGTAAGTAACTCACTAATTGATCAAGGCATCATAATTCCCTGTAAATCTGAATACAATACGCCCATCCTGTCTGTTAACAAGCCAAAATTGGGGCCCAATGGCAAGCATTTCTACTGATTTGTACAGGATCTGAGAGCCATGAATGATCATATTATGAAGAGACACATTGTAGTTTCCAACATAAATACTAGTATTTCTTACATTCCTAGCACAGCTACATACTTTACACTAGACTTGTGCTCAGCCTTCTTTTCTATACCTATACATGAAGATTCCAGACATTTCTTTGCTTTCCACCTTGAAGGATGGACATGGCTTCATCTGCCTCAATGTTACGTGGAAAATTCCAAATTTTTTGCACAAAATTTTAGCCAAGACACAGATAATATAAAATTTAAAAACAGTAAATTAATTAAATATGTAGATGATCTACTCTTGGTTTCAAAACATGCTGAAGTGTGCCAAGAAGATAGTAAGCACCACCTTCTAGAACTACATAAAAGAGGGCACAAGATCTCAAAGGAAAAGATTCAGTGGTGTCTCCCAAAAGTAGAATACTTGGGATTCATTTTAACTGCTAGTACCCACACTATTTCTCTGAAGTGAATTGAAAATATTCAAAAATTAAGCCCTCCTTCCACTAAAAAGCAAATGAGGGTGATTCCTGGACCAACAGGATTTTGTCAGCAGTGGATCCCTTGCTAATTACTAAGCAAGCCCCTTGTAGCACTTACAAAAACTTGGCCCCTAAACCACTTAAATTAGAAATAGAACACCTAACAGCTCTTTCAAATATAAAACAGGATAGCCTGTCTGCCCCTGCTCTAGACATCCCAAATTATGATAAATCATTTGCCCTATATGTACATGAACAGAAAGTTCTAACTCAACTTTTGGGACCTGCTCAATACCCACTAGCCTATTATACAGTCAAGCTGGACCCAGTAGCTGCTGGAGCACCCCCATGCCTCAGAGGAGTAGTTACCATGGCTTTATTAGTAACCAAATCAGCTGATCTGGTATTGGGATGCCCTCTGACCATAATGTGCCTATACATGGTTGAGGCATTGTTATTAAGACATAGGACACAGGCATTTATTGACCAAAGGATTACTAGGTATGAGATAACCCTACTAAACAATGAACATATCACACGAAAGCACTGTGGAGTACTTAATCCTGCAACCTCACTCCCCAATTTGCCAACTCCCGGAGAAACTTTACACGATTGTACATCTTTAGTGTATATTGCTGATAAGCAATAAACCTCGTAATGATTTACTAGACATCCCATTGTATAATTCAGATTTAATATATTTAAAGAAGATTTTTCATTTATGAGATATGGTTTATGCTATGCAGGAGCTGCAGTAGTTACTGAATTTGATACTTTTTGGTCAAATTCTTTACCCTCAAATGTAAGCGCACAAGGTACAGAACTTACAGCATTGAGACATACCTGTATCATTGCAAAAGATTAAAGAGTCTCAATTTAAACAGACTCCCACTATGCCTTTGGCATATGTCATGCTATGGTTCCAAAAGGGATTCTTAACATAAGCTGGAAAATGTATTGCTAACGCAAACTTTATTACTGACCTTCTTTCTACCATCTAGCTCCCCAAAGCCATAGCTGTCATTCACTGCTCTTCACACAGAGGTGGCAATGACCCTGTCTCCATGGGAAGTAACCAAGCAGATATCACAGCCAAACTAACAGCCTTTGAAGGACCTGAATTATTTTTGACACTTAACAGTTACTGATGATTTGGATCTATCCCTTCCCTATGATGACAAAGAAGTGGGAAAATGGAAGCAAAATTTTAAAGCAAAATAGATTAATGGAGTAAGGATGTCATCTGAAGGGAATCCCCTGCCCCTTAGAAGTTTTTTATCAACAAATTTGCCAATCTATTCATAAAAATGGTCACTTTGGCACCCAGGGCATCATGGACTCTGTTAAAAGAGTATGGATAGCCCCTGGTATAACTACTATAGCCTCTAAAGTATGAATAGCCTGCTCTACCTGCCAGACCTTTAATCAACATACCTTTCATGGAAAAACCTTTGGTGGACATCCTCTTGCTTACACACCATTTGAACTTTTACAAATCAATTTTATCTCTATGCCAAAATCTGGACAGTATAAATTTTGTCTGGTCATAGTCGATCAGTTGACCAGGTGGACTGAAGAATTTCCTATGACTCGGGCCACATCTGCTTTTGTTGCCAAAGTCCTTTTAAAAGAAATTATTCCCCGTTTTGGACTGCCAGCATGTATTGACTCGGATAGAAGAAGTCATTTTACTGGTTCAGTCTTATCACAAATTTATTCATGTTTGTGTATAACTCCTAAATTTCACACACCATATCATCTCCAGAGCTCCAGCCAAGTTGAATGAATAAATAAAGAACTTAAAACTATGATTGGAAAATTGTGCATGGAGATTCATTTAAAAATGGCCTCAAATTCTACTTCTGGTCCTATTTTATCTCAGAAGCAGACCCAGATGCTATTTGGACATCTACCTATTCAGGCACAACCATTTACCCCCTGCCTATACCTCATTGTTTGGAAGGGATACAACCTTTGCTACGTGTATCAGAAAATTACAAACAAAATTGTGAGAACTCCATGACTCTGGAACTGCTGTTCAAGCAGGCCCCAAAGACTTCTTGCTTCATGATTTGAATCCAGGTGATAGTATACATATAAAGAATTTTAAATGTACCAGGTCAACTTGACCTGTTTATGATGGACCATTCCAGGTCCTATTAACTATACCAACAGCTATTAAAATTGGGGAGAGGGACTCATGGATTCATTGTAGTCATGTAAAATGAGTACCCTCTGTTGATAATGAATAATTACTTGTACTGATTGTATTTGATCATTGATTATAAGACTTCCCTATGAATGAATCTGTACTATTTTGTTGCACTTTATTTGTGCCATACAGTATTTGATTTTTTTCTCTCATTTTCTGCATTTGAAGCACATGTTACCAGTATTGAGAAGATTTTCTTTTAACTATTTTTTGCTTTTGCAATAGAATAAGCTAGATGTCAAGTTACCTAGCATATAAATGCATACCCCAAAGCTTTAGACTATGGAAACCTGCCATATATTGATAAATGTTTTGAGACTGTGATTAATGTTTGTGTCTAAATCTAGGAAATGGTATAAAAAAGGAGCACAGACTTTATCTCTAAAGTGCAATATATGCATATATTTAACTTGAATACTGCCCAAAAAAGAAGCCAATCCAGGTGGGATTGATGAACTTCTTCATCTATATGAAAGGATTTGAATCTAGTATTGTGAATTTTAAAACTACTCCACCCTACTCAGACCATACTTTAGAAAATCTGATTTGGCTATCTCCTAATTAGTAACAATGGAGATATTTGCTTTTTACAGAATCAAGTCTTGGGAACTCTGCACTTCTGTACCCTACTTAGTTTAACAAGGTCAGGAATTTCTGCACCATACTCAAGGATTAAGTATTTGAGAAAATGGCCTTCAACAGACATGTTCAGAAACAGGGAACAGCCCCCTGGGCTGTCCTATGTCAAGCTAAGCTATGATTGGTACAGATGAGATGCAGGAAAATGGCGTAAAACCACCTATATAGGGCAAATCACTTGCTCTCTTTGGCCTCTTCCTGTGTAATGGATGATATATGTAAATCTGCTCTTGGTCTTGTACTCAGGTAAAACAAAGCTATGGGAACAATCTCTGGCCATTTGAGATGAGTTTCTGCACAGATCTTCCTCACCATAGTCTTTAGTTCCCTATTTACACCCTCCACTTTCCCTGAACTTTGTGGGTGATAAGGAACATGATATTTTGGTGTTATTCCTAGATTGTCATAGACTCTTTTTCAGGATGTCTTGAGTAAAATGCAATCCCTTATCAGAGTCTATGGTTAGTGGTACTCCAAATCTAGATATAATTTCCTTAATCTACACTTTCACCACAAAACTAGCTGTATTTGTATTTGATGGAAAAGCTTCAGGCCATTTGGTTAATCTGTCAGCAATTACCAAACAAAACTTGTATCTTATAGATTTTGTCATGCTGATATAATCAATCTGCAGATCCTCAAATGGACAATATGCTTAAGTTCTACCACCTAAACCTTTCTGTCTGAATGTCTCTTGATTGAATTTTTGGCAAACAGAACAGCTTGAACAGATCTTATTTGCTACAGTACTTATTCCAGGAGCTGCTCATTGTCTCTTTAGGGTGTCAATTACAGCTTGAGTACCAAAATGACCTTCTCTGTGAATGGCTTGACACAAATAGGTATACAGGTCTTTTGGTGACAGCAACTTTCCAGTATCTGCTAACCATATATCATGTTCTTTTCTTGCTCCAAACTTCTTCCATTTTTATATTTCAGAGTTTGGATCTACTACTTCTACACATCCATGTAATGGTTCACCATTCTTTGGCAAATTAGGAGGAAGTGTAGCTGGGTTTAATACACTATACCTTTTCAAACTGATGTTTTCACTACCTAGAAGTATAATCTCATACTGAGATATTCATTGGTCTCAATATACTTGAGTACGAAATTTCCTCGTTAGTGCTTCTATTTGATGTGAACAAAATACCATCAATGGACATCCCAAAACTAAGTCTGATGACTTCTGAACTAACACAGTTGCATAAACTACACCCCTTAAACAAGGAATTGTACCTGCAACAACTGGATCTAGCTGACAACTATAGTATCCAATTTGATACGCTGAGCATAAATCTAGCACGGTGAAATATCTTGCTTGACTTGGGGTGGATGAAATTATAGCAGCTGGGCTTGGTACTATAGGATGTGTCTTTATTACATGATCTTTTACAGCTCTCAAATCCTGGATGAATCTGTAGATGATTCTGCCATCTTGATCTAGCTTTTGCTTTTTTATTGGAAGTAATGGGTATATTGTATTCTGAGAAGCATGGTATTATGATCCCTTGTTGAATTAGGGACTCAATGATAGTCTTATCTGATCTATAACCTCTTTACTCAAAGGGTATTGAGGAACACAAGGAACTGGTCCTTCCTTGGTTCTCACTGTTATTGGAGTAGCTGATTTCAATAGACCTACATCTGTGGAAGACTTTGAGCATAAGTCTTCTGGTATATCCTCAGGAATAGGACAGATGGAATCCAACTCATTCTCTGCATTGACTGAATCTAAAAACAGCAATGGAGAAGCTTTTAGAGATTCTTCTGGGAGTTGTAATGATATATCTCCAGTGTCAGTACATTGAATCATTGCTAGTAATTTACAAAGCAAGTCCATCCAGAGAAGGTTCATTGGACATTCTGGCATACAAAGAAATGCATGTTCCACAGATAAAGGACCTAAAGTTATCATTTTAGGTTGTAATTTTGCTACTCTCTCTGGTTTTCCAGTAGCTCCAATTACTTCCATAGTACCAACAGCTTTACAATCTTTAGGAAGACTTTGAAAAACTGATTTACTGGCTCCAGTATCCACCAAAAGATCATATATCCGATCCCCTATAGTTACAGAAACATAGGGTTCAATGCTATTTGGAGGTTGGAAGGTTTCAAGAATTGGTGCAAGCACAGTAACATTGGTACTCAGCTCAGTCATTTCCTGTCCATGCAAGTCGATATCTGCTTGAATTACATGACTTTCCCAGGATTTTGTATCATCAGTTTTTATCTTACTCTCATTGGTTCTTATATTCTCCATCTTAGTGTCATTGTTCTCATTTACAATTTCATTATTCTTATTTAGTTTATGTTCTTCATTAATTTCTCTTATTCTACATTCATTAGTATTTTCTATTAAATTTACATTACAATGTTCTTTCTCTGTACAATCATTTACATTAATTATATCCTCCTTTTATTCAATTAATTCACTTGTATCACCATCTACCTTAATTTTATTACTCTCAATTTAATTTATCCACAATTCATTTTCATTTATAACACACTCATTTCTTGATTCATTTTCATATGTGCCTAGGGGAAATCTTCATAAGGCACTTGCACCCTTGTTCTGATCACCTTTTACTACCCAGCTGTACTTTGGTCTAGCTCCAGAATTTACCTATGATTGCATAGTATCTGGATTTGGTGCTTATTAGTCCTGGCAGCATGAATTTTGGCTTTGATTAACATATCTATTTTGATTATTATTATTGTTATTCCATCTGTTGTTATTATAATAATTATTATTATTCCAATTATTGTATTGTCTATTAAAACCATTATTCCTATTTATTTGCTTTCTGACTTGATTTCTGAACCTGCAGTCTCTGTACAGATGTCTGATCCAATCACAAAGGAAACAGCACCTAGGAGCTGATCTCCTTTCACTAGGCCTATAGGTATTATTATATTTTGGCTGCACAGATCTCAAAGCCTTCACTGCCTTTATTTTCTTAATTTCACTTTCCTTTGCTTTCAGTTTAGCTTCCCTTAATTTTCTTTTCAATTCTTCAACAATAGAATCTTTATCATCAGCTTTTTCTTTTGGATCATTTGCTAAATAAGTAGCCTTTCTCCTCAATTCCTCCAGATCAAGTTCTTCCCAATCTGGGTAATTTGACTTAAAGAATTGTCTGAACCTTGGAACTGAATTTCTCACAAATATACACTTGATGTGGACAATGAGATAACATTGAATAAACAAATATTTATATATATGCACACACACATATATAATGAAAAAATAATTAACCAAAGATATGTTTTCAAAATAAAACCAGATCCTTGTTTTATTTATTAATTCAATAGGCTTTTTGCTTTCAATTTTATTATTCTCTCCTTTGATTTTTAGGATTTTTGTGTTTAACTGGAAGGATAAAATTTAAGGGTTTTTTTTCTTTTTTTTCTTTTTTTAGATGTACACTCAATTGTTTTCTTTGCTCTTTTCCTCTTATGTTGATGTACACATTTGAAGATATAAATTTTCCACTAAATATACTTTGATTGCATCCTACACATTTTTGAATTTCTCACTCCTATCATTCTCTTTAATTTAATTATCCATTCTTTTGAAGATTTGCTCTTCAATCCACACATACTTTAGGATTGAATAATCTAGTTTCCAATAATTTTTTAAGTTTTTCACTTTCAGTTTTCTCCAGAGGGCTATCTTATCTAATTTTTTCTAAGATTCAATTTATTTCTTTGAGATTTATTTAGCTCTCTTTTTTCCTGGTTGGAATCAAGGTGGATGCTGAAGCAATAGAGCTACCATCTATTTCAGAATCCCTTCTGAAAAAGCAAAAGGACTTTGTAATACTGAAGGTCAAATTCTTGAAGTAGAAGAGGGCTATAAGAAACCAAGAAAGATTACTGAGAAACATTATCTATGCAAAAGCTAAGCCTACAATATTGAGTACAGACAGATATAGAGAAGCAAAATCTGGCTGACTAGAATGACTCACACACCTGGCAACTACTATGTACCCACTGAACCCAAGATAACTTTTCTGATTAGAATCAGATGTATCAATGGTTTCTGCCCAAAGATATTCTTTTCTTCACCAAATCTTTGAAGGCACTTTTGTTAAGCTTAATAAGGCTTTAATTAACATGCTGAGGATTGTAGAAACATACATTGCATTGGGATACCCCAAACCCAAAGTTTGTGAATGACTTGATTTACAACCATAGTTTTGGCAAGATTAAGAAGCAGAGAATTGTCCTGACTGATAATGTCCTTTTTGCAAAATCTCTTGAAGAATGTGGTATTATCTTCATGGAAGATGTTCCCTAAGATCTACACTGTTGGTAAGAACTTCAAAGATGCCAACAACTTCTGTGGCCTTTACAATATTGAAAATTAATATTATGTCAAATTTAATATTTAGAAATTGGTTTGAAAATATAATATTAGAGAAAAAAGATTGCTGTGGTTGCTGTTTATAAAACAATTAACCCTTAAATCACAAGAATGATAGCTTTTAACAATTTAATGTTAATATAAATATAGTCTAAGAAAGAAATAAGGAGGGAAGAAAACTTAAAAAATATATATATTTCCTAGCCTACCCCCAATCTAACCAATGTGAAGAATGAATCAAGCTTTCTTCGTCTATCAATCAGCAACTTTTTTTCAATCAATCAAAAACATAAGCCCCCCTACTTAACACTAAGTATGAGTGTTCACAAGTCACTTGGTAAAGTGGGTGACAACTCTGGAGGCCACTACCCTGCCTCTGGGTGGTGCTAAGCAAATTGAAAGACTGTCACTGGTTCCTGTAAAGTAGAGGAAGGGACAGGAAGTGATGTGGAAAAAGGACTATAAAAAGTCCTGAACTTCCTGTCCAAAGGACACCGGTTTCATTTTTGGATCTTGGCTTTGGACTGCTTCTTTGGAGGACTTCTCCTGGGGACTTTGCATTCAAAGACTCTGCATCGGGGAGCTGGGTAAACAGTGGGCCTTCCTTTCCTGGAGGAGACTGCATTGGTGGGACCCTTGCTGAAGACACCACCTAGTCCTCTGACTGAAGATTATGGAACCCTGCCAGGGCTGAGCCCCACACCCAGGAAGCCCTTAGGGTGATAGGCTAGATAATTCTCTTCTTCCTTATATTTTCCCACTTTCACTCTTTCTACCTCTTTGTAAATAAAGCTACTAAAAGTCATTTTGACTTAAGTTATATCTTTAAATCAGTGACCACAATATTACTATAGGATTCTCATATTTAGCATAAACCTAAATTTTAAAATTCTTATGCCAGCCCACAAGAGTGTCTTCCACCCAAGCCACCAATGCTGAATTGTAGAAAGATCCCCAGCCAAAGGTCTACAGAGAAGAACCCAATTTCCTCTATGGTCTCATTTTTTAAAGTCTTCTTTCTCCACATCACTTCCTTTCCCCATATGTTGATTTATCACATCTCAGGAACCAAAGAGTCTTTGATCCAGACTTAGATCCCATTCATGTTCCTAGGGGCTCTTAACTTGTGACCTCTATTTAGAGTGTTCCAGCCACACTAATGGGCTGTCTCAGACAAGCAGGAACTTTCTGACCCTGGAAGGAAGGGCTTCCCTTTACAAAATCCCTTCTGTGATTCTTTTGCGAGACAAGCATATCAAAATATCCCAGATTTACATTCCTAGTCTCCCCAGTGAATCATTTCACATAACCAGCTTACATCTGTAAAGATCTATTACTAGAGGTGCATACAATATTGTACTTTCTAAGAAGAAATTACAATAATTTGGGGATGAGAGGGAAATAAAAGAGAAAAAGAGCAAAACCAATTGGTAGGTGCATTGACAAAAAGCCAGTTAGGGGGCAATCCCCTTTTGCATAAGAGTTTACATTCAGAGTAAATGTATTCAATCCCCTTTAGTTTGATTCACTACATCCCAAAGCTCATTCTGGATTTTTTGATGCAGTGTGTAGTTTCTGTAGGCTTCTTTATGGTGCCTTCTCCAAAAAGTTCACTTTCTTGATTTGGGGAGTTAGAGAGTTTCTTTTCCTGAAATTTCTCTAAATTTTTTTTTTATCTTAAATTTTATGAAATTATATACCTTCTAAATTATCTTCTCTGTAGGGTGAAATAATGTAAAAACTACATATTTTGTAGAAGGTATAGATGCTGGAAAGAGGGAAGACCAGATCAGCAGGCTTATTAAAAGAACAAACAAAAAAGTCTCTACCATGATTATTTTTCCAATGGTTTGTTAATAAAAAATACCTGTGATAAAATTAAAAAAAAGGTTTATCTAATTCTGAGAAGGAAAACTGACATTCTCCAATATTATGCTTTTAATTTCCATTTCCTCCTGTTATTAATTTTATTTATTATTATCTTTATTATTTTGCATTAATTTTTTTTTGCATTTGCATTTGCACTTGTTTTGACCTCATTATCTTCTTTTGAGTTTGTATATTGATCTTCCTTGTCACCATAGTAGATTTTAATGGTTAAGTTCTTTTTTATGGTTTGCTCATTTCCCCATCCTATTTATTGATTTTAATGTTTATGTTAAAGTTGGCCTCTTTTTTCAACAGAGGGAGTAATGATTGCCAAGCATGTCTGGTCTTGCATCAGTTACTAGTACTCAGGTTCCCTGTCATCCCTTTCTGACCAATTGCCAAGTCTCCTTCTAGTCTCTAGCTTTTAAGATACTGAAGTTTCTGATGTTTCTGTACATCTAAAAAAACTTGATGCACGTGTGTTCTGGGCTAGGCTCCACTTCCATGGCACAAATTTACCTTTGCAAAATTAAATTATCTTGAGCTGGAAGCATATCTCACTCTGATCTTTTGCTAGCTCTATCATTCTAAAATTCTATTTGAAGTATCATTTTAAAATTGTCTGGAGGGGAATATTGGGAAAGCTCAGCTGAATGTTTTCTATACTTCATGATCTTAGCTCCAAACCCAGAAGATTCCGGTTCTATTTAGTAACTCACAATCAGATTAATTTATGCACAAAATTATTTACTTCCAAAGATATACTAAAAAAAAAACGACTTCCCCAAAATGTGGGAGGAATAAACCTCCTCCCATACTCCTATTCACCTAAATATCTGGGGAAAAGAGAATTGATTAGGTTCAATTGCTTATCTGTGTTTCTATGGAGCACAGACCAGTTTCAAGTCCAAAACCCATCTTGGGCTCTAATCCCAGTCACTCTAGTTTCTCAGAGTTTCTATAGTGTACTGTACCATCCCACCTACAATCCTGGCATAATGGTCATCATGTCTTAAATATTAATGCCCTTGTTTTATGGGGATCTCTAGCACCTGAAACTGACAAATAATATATAATAGAAGCAAACATCCCACACCCATTTCTTAAGACTTAGTTAAAAATAAAGCAAGTGAAATAAGTCCTTCTACTCTTACCAGTAAAGTTCATGGCATCCATGCTATTGATGTATGGTGATCCTCAATATCTAGACACATCAAATGAGAGTGGCCAAAAGAGGGGCAGTAAAAAAAGTGATCAACTCAGTATCTAGTTTTAAAGACCCAGTCAACACAACATCCCACTAGTTGGGGACACAGGTCTCCTCCCGTGCTTTTCAATCTGAACATTCCCCAAGGTGCCAAAAGGGCACCTTCAAATTAGGTGAATAAAGTATCCTTAGACAAGCTTCAGTTACATCAGAAAAGGATAGTTAGTATACCTCCTACCTGTGGAAGAGAACAATAGGGAGGCTGAAAGGGGAGGAAGGGAGGAAGAGGGAGGAACGAAGAAAGAAAATAGGTAACAGCCTGATCTGTTAGTTATCAATTACCAATCAATATAGTCCCTTATTATTTATTACATACCTCAGCTTCTCACTAGTGAAGCATATTTACATTGTTACATTCTGGAATATCCTATCAGATCAGCTCTAATGGCCTCCCCCATTGAAAGCTCTATCTCCTCATTACTTATATTCTGTTTTAGTAACAAGAAGCTACAATTAAGACATAATGGATTCAAACAGAAAGATAAACATACCGCTATATACAGTTTTTGTTATATGCCTAGAATCATGCAAAATAAATAAAATTACAATTTATTTCAAGATGATCTCACAGTTGGGTTTGTGTTATCTTCTAGGCTTAAGGTGCTCATAAGTAATTTGATAATTTCACTCTAAGCCCATGAGTTTTAGGATAGACACAATTATTATCAAGCCTAGTAGTCATTTTCCTAAAAGAAATGATTAAAGGGACATCATGCAACAAAATGCAGTTCCCAAATGCCTTTGGGAGGTAAAAGATCACAAGGTTTGGTTCAACTCAAATCTTCCTTACATTATAGGTCAAGTACTCAGTGGGAACTTCAAGAAATTCCCCCCAATCCCAAATTGCATGATGAACTGGCTCTAGCTAAAAGGCATCATGGTCTGGTGAGAGATGACTACTATTAGGGCAAAAGCAGACCCTCCTAATCCCACTCAGTATCTTGGTTTCTTTATCTTCTTTATTCCCTATGTTGTGGACAACAGAGGAGTAACAACATAACAACACAGCTATAATAACACAATGAAACCAAAACCAAGCCATTCCTTCTTTTCTGTAGCTCATATCATTTATTTCTCACTCTTTGGTTCTTTTCTGTTTCTCAGATTCCTGGTCTTGCCATAGTCAGGAATTCTAGGAATTGTAGGCATTTGAGACATAAAACCTAGTTCTCAAATGTGCAGGATGTGACTGAAATTTGGTTTCACTAGTATGGAGGACTTCCAGGTTGTATGACCAACAAGATGGAGGATTAGAGATTTTATTCCTTTCTCATGATCTCGGAAACCTCTCTAAAATAGGAAATATGCACAAGAGATAATATAATTTTAGCCACTTTTTGTGGACTAGGACACCAAGAACTTTAATAAAATAATCTAATGAACTAACATTAAAGAAGACTAATTCGTAATCGTTACCATGCTCACTCAACACCCTTTCTTCTCCTACCCACAATACTCCAGCAGGACTTCACAAGCTAATCCACAAGTTTGCAAAAGAAGAGAACTATATAACACACACCAACTATTCACATCAGTGTAGAAAACCAAAAGACAGACACTTGCTCTGACTGGGGCAGCAATGTGGAAGTGCTTTGAACTTCAATATCTCAGTCAAACTGAGGACCAGTCAGAAAGAAATGGGTCAGGACAACTATGTGTCCTCTACTATTAATGTTCAGTCATTTCAGTCATATCTTTAGAACCTCATTTGGGGGTTCCTTGGCAAAGTTATTAGAGTGGTTTGACATTTTCTCCTCTAGCTTATTTTACATATGAGAGAACTGAGACAAACAGGATAAAGAGGCTTGTCCATCATCAAATAACTAGTGTCTAAGCTTAGATTTAATTTCAGGAAGATGAATCTTCCTGACTCTAGGTCCAGTGTTCTATGCACTGTACCACCTAGTTGTCCCTCTACTAAGATGGTGGGAAAGAGTCCAAGAACCATTATGGACAAATTCTACCAACCCACATGTAACCAAAAGTAACTTGACTAAAATGTGAATTACATTATTCAGCGAGGGAGGAGCTTGAGAGCATTGAGGTCTAGTCCCCTAGGCAAGTACCTTCAAAGAAGAAAGAATCAGAAAGTGAACAATAGGAGAATATAAATTAAAAAAAAAAAGACTTAAATGAACAAAAACTCAGGAGAAAGAAAAGTCAATCAAAGAAAACATAAGTAGATAAAGAAAGATAGATGATATGGTCTCCAGATGAGCTAAATGTCTGGACATTTAAAAATAAATATTTCAAGACAAAGGAAACTAGATCAACACCTAGTTAAAGCAAGAACCTGTGGATTCTCCAGAGATCATCAAATCAGAAGGATTCTGAATGATTTAAAAGACATGTAAGAATTTGTAAAAGCACAATTTATACCCTGCAATGCTTTAAAAAAATGGGCAGAATGAAAAAAAAAAAAACTTGAATCCACAATGATGTCTTACCAAAGAAATAAAAGAAAGAATAACTTATTGAAAATGTAGATATGCATAGATGGAGGACATTCTGCAACATGAGAAGCAAAAAAATAAGCAACATAAAAAAAAAACAACAACATGATTTCCATATGAGTAAAACATTTCTGTTGAAGATAGGGTGACGCAAGGCAATTTAAGCATAATAGTTCTTCCAGACAAACTCAAATTTAAAAAATGAACATTATAACTCAATAAATAATGCAAAAAAAATCGCCCTGAAGTTCAGACCACAGAAAACAAAGTGCCAATTGACATAATCCATAGATTGCCTCCAGGAAAACAAACAAAAACCCTATGCTATAAATGCCAAAACAAATAGTGGTTAAATTGAATAATTCCATCGACAAATAACAAATTGTACAAGCAATCAGAAAAAAAAAAGACTTTCATATATAAGGGAAAGGAAATTCAAATAACTCAGACTATTGAGTACCTGCCATAAAATGCAGGAGGGAATTGAAAAATATTTCCTGAGGAGAAAGAAGCTCAAGATGAAACTCAAAATGAAATATTTTGCAAATCTTAGCATTATGATTATTAATGAAAGATGGATGTTCAAGAAAAAAAAGAGAAACTTTTGAAGAATTCCTAGAAAGAAAACAAAACCTGGACAAATTGATTTGCAAATGATCTGGACTAGCAGATTCAGGAAAAGTAAACAGATACTGCAACTAAGGATAAAAACAAAGTACCAGACCATTAAGAGTTTTCTTTCTAAAAGTGATTAAAAGTAGAAGTCAAATTTAGTGATAGAACGGAAATGAATCTAAAACCATGGGGAAAATCTCAATTCTTCTTATAACATGAATCAGGGTTTTGTGGGACTAAGCTTTAGTATGGGAAAGTACAGAAATTGGAATAGGGGAGAAAGAAAAGAGAATGTATGATGCACTTTGTCATAGGTTGACAATTAAGGATGAACAAGTGTTGTCTATTAGCAAGAAGAGATTATAAGATACCTCCAAAATATGCCTTCCCATCACTTCTAACTACTGGTCTTTATCCTGCCCTACTGACATATATTTTAAAGAGATTGTATAGACTTTGAAGGTAGGAATCATTTTATTTTTTCCCTTTCACCACTTCTTTGTGCCTAGAATAGTGCCTAAAGCACGGATTCACAGTGGATGTCCAGAAAGAGTTGAATTGCTTGGGAAAGGGAGAAAGCTACATGTAATACCACCGAAGAGTATGCCTTTCCATATAAAGTTAAGGAATATATTGACTAATTTGTCTTCTAAAAATATATTATATGTCAATGTCAAATCAAAAAAAAAAAAAACACAAAAAACCTTTGGAAAGAAAAGAGCTATATTAATGAGAACTAATATATTCTAAGTTTTCTAATGTCCTCCCTCAACAGTCAAGGGAATAATTGCTTTTACCTTGTGACTGTTCTAAGGCACACCTTTCCCAGAGACAGGCAGCAGCAGCTGATTGTCTGCAGGTATGTGCCTGGGGGAAGCTATTGAATGTCAATGCAAATCAGGGCAGATTCCTCAGCAATAGAAAGTTACCAGCAGGAACCTTGCAGGCATAGGTATATTTTAGGACAGCAGTACTGCACCTTGTGTCACTGAGTTGACGTTCCCATGCTACTCATTTTTGACCTTGGTGTTGGTTATTCTATAGTACCTTAAAAATAGGATTTTATGACGAAGCATAGAAATACCGGAACCAGTATTTTTAAGCTATCAGGGGGGAAATGAGGTCATTATCTTGCTTTATCAGTGCTGAGGCCAGGAACCTTTATATTGCCTTTCTCTTAGGGTTCTTTGCTAGTCCTTGACAAAAGGAAGTGTTGAAGCTTTACAATAAGAACTGTAAAAATAATGAAAGTAGAATGTTGTGTTAAGTGTGTCCTGAATGCCAAATGGAGCAAACTCCATTGTAAGATCATTCTTTTATAAGTGAATTTTTGATCAAAAAAAAAAAAAGAGAAACAGAATTGTGAAATGGCAGTAGCACTTTCATTTTTTATCTGTTACTTTTTGTTCTTCAAAAGAAATGGTATAAATTTCAAATGTGCTGGGACCAAGCCACCTGCTAAAGACTTTTTTTTTCTTTCACAAATAACCTGATGTGCTAATTAACTGCTAAAGGTTGGGGGAAGGGTTTGAGCATTCACAATGATAATGGCCCACAGTGGGGAAATCACACACACACACACACACACACACACACACACACACACACATACACACATACACACTCTGAGAGTCTTTTTCTATTCAATTAAAAATCATTTCTGGTCATGATGTGGCCAAAAGATTATTCCAGAAGGAAAGGGCATGAAGTTCTACCTATGACTCTATTAAATTTTCTTTCAACTTTTTTCTGCATGTAGGTGGGCTCAGCTCCATGTAGACCCATCCAGGTGGTTCAAACTTATGGAGAATGGCTCTGTTTCTACTTATGTGGCATAAAGCAAGTAATTTAAACTTTTTTGGCCTTACTTAACTCATCTTCAAAAAGAGAGGATGGGAGTAGATGGCTTCTAAATTCCTTTGTAGTTCTAAAATCTCTGATACTATGATATGTGATTCTATGAATGCAAAAGATATATTATGAATAAAGACATCAAAACATACCTTTGTAGCAGTATTCCATTGATCTTTCTGGATTAAGTAACTTCTAAATTAAGCATTATCTAATATCAAATAAGCTTCTAGATGACTCCAGAGATTTTTTTGCAAAAAAAGTATCTGAAATCTTCCAATTAAAGTCTTTGATGGAACAAGATTTGCTTACTACAAAACAAACAATTCATTTACTTCATAAAAATGCATTTATTGATATCTTTTGATTTTACAACACTTATTACCAGAGATATTCCTTTTGACCTAGTGAATGAGTCATCAAAATAGCCCTACCAAACTTGTCAATTATAAGCAATGGTCCACATTCATAATTCCCAGATTTCTTCTCCTTCTTCTCCTTCTTCTCCTTCTTCTCCTTCTTCTTCTCCTTCTTCTCCTTCTTCTCCTTCTTCTCCTTCTTCTTCTTCTCCTTCTTCTCCTTCTTCTTCTTCTTCTTCTTCTCCTTCTTCTTCTTCTTCTTCTTCTTCTTCTTCTTCTTCTTCTTCTTCTTCTTCTTCTTCTTCTTCTTCTTCTTCTTCTTCTTCTTCTTCTTCTTCTTCTTCTTCTTCTTCTTCTTCTTCTTCTTCTTCTTCTTCTTCTTCTTCTTCTTCTTCTTCTTCTTCTCCTTCTTCTCCTTCTCCTTCTTCTCCTTCTCCTTCTCCTTCTTCTTCTTCTTCTTCTTCTTCTTCTTCTTCTTCTTCTTCTTCTTCTTCTTCTCCTTCTTCTTCTCCTTCTCCTTCTCCTTCTCCTTCTCCTTCTCCTTCTCCTTCTCCTTCTCCTTCTCCTTCTCCTTCTCCTTCTCCTTCTCCTTCTCCTTCTCCTTCTTCTTCTTGTCCTTTCTGCTTTTTATTCTACAGAATTCAATTTGTAATGGGTGTGTTTTCATTTAGAATGTTGTAGTCCTTGGGTAAGTAAATGAGCATTTTTTAAATGCCTAATATGTGAGAAGTTCTGTGCTAAAGCAGGCAGGTAGTGCAGTGAATAGAGCACCAAGGAAGTTTCAAGTTGAAATCTGGCCTCAAATTCTTACTTAGCTGTGTGACTCTGGGCTAATCACTTAATCCTGTTCACCCTAGTTCCTCATCTATAAAATGAGCTAGAAAAGGAAATTTCAAACCACTCCAGTATCTTTGCCAAGATAATCCCAAATAGGTTTGCGAAGAACCACACAAAACTCAGCAATAACAGTGAACTCTGTGTTAAACCCTAGGGAAGGTGGGCACAAACAAATAAAAGCCCCAGTTCCAGTTCTCAAGGAACTCACAGTCTTAATTGTTTTTTTTTCCCCTGGTTCTTGGGCAGTTTGTTTTCAACACTTCATAGCACTTACCAAAAGGCTAATTGGAAAAATTTTCATTGAGTTTCAAGTTAAACTGTATGCATTAAAGTGGTAGAATCCAAAAGAAAGTCAGGCTTATTCAGAGGAACATCAAAGTATAAATATTTATAATGATAATAACTCACATTTACATAGTGCTTTATAATTTATGAGGTTCTTTCTTCCCAACAGCTTTGTAAGGAAGGTAATAATAGCTAATGTATATAGTGCTTACCATGTGCCAGACACTTTATAATTACTTATCTGATTTGATCCTTACAACAGCCCTGTGAGGCGGATGCTATTATTATTGTCCTGACTTTACAGATAAGGAAGCTGAGGTTAAATGACTTGCCCAGATTCATACACATAACAAGGCTGAGGCTGATTTTGAATTCAGGTCTTCCTGCTACTTCATGGCTCTATCCACTGCCCCACTTAAGGCACAACTTATTCTATTTTACATCCAAAGCAGCTGAGACAAAAAGAGGTTAAAATACTCACCAATAGATGTATTACTAGTAAATGGGGTGGATTCCTGATTGAACAAAAGATTTCAAGCCTAGATTTTCTACCACACTGAACTCAAATTAGTCTGAGTCCAAATACTATTACTGAGGAGCAGCTAAGGAGAGAAAGTGTTGAATTGAATCCTTTTGGAGAGAGCAGCAAGAAGCAGTCAGTGGCTTTCTTAAACTCTCTTCTAAATCCAAATAAGGACCTAGGAAGCCTTCTCTAGTAGATCACAAAGATGGTAAATAGTAAGTTGTAGTCATCACTTGAACCCAGGTCGTCTGACCCCAAAACAAATACCCCCCTTATTATACCACTCTGCTTCTCACAGTTGAGATTTCCCCCAATAGAATGCCTCAATTATACAGGGTTGTGTCAGTGCTTTCCTTCCACTGCTGCAAAGACCTTTTTTGGCAGCTCAGTGGTTGTGAATGACAGTTTGAAAACTGCAGCCTGGTCTATGAAGGGGAGGGGGCAGATTCCTTGAAAGTTTTCAGCCCGGGAAGGAATGTTTCAGAGATTTTTGTTTGTTTTTGAGTCCAGAGGTAGCCTCTTTGGAAGGGTTAGAGCAGCATTTGTCAGTCATTCTAAGTCAAGGCACAAGAAATGCATATGGGGATGTAACAGTTTGACAGTGCCAAGTGCCCGTTACAAAGCTCAGTTTTTAGAAGCAGATTGCAAGGCTAAGAGAAAGGAATGGAGCTCGAAACGTTCCAGAACAAAAACGAGAGGGCAAGCGAGGGTGAGGGGGATGGATGGCAGGCAGTGGGCTGTTGCCTTAGGAATCAGAGTAGGTCTTGATGCAAACTGAATTTGTGAGGCAGACCAAGTTTACGGGGTAGAAATCTCTCCCAGTTCCCATTTCTGGACATTTGATTCTTTGGTGAGCTTTCTCGAATTCCTCCAATTCCTCTATGCTGTCACTCCTCTCCCCTTCCCTCCCTCCCTCCCTCCACACAGACATACACACATGCATGCTTCATCCCAGGGTCCCTGTGTGGGAATCAGTACAGTACCTGCCCATAATAGGCACTTATTACACGTTTCTTGACTTGATTTGGTCTGCTGAGTTTACAGAACATGGCTCTCTGGCTCACTTCAACAGCATTTAAAATTAAAATTTTAAAATAAAATTATAAAAAAGCATGTAAAATGTGTACATTCACACACACACACAGAAACAAGATCACAGATAAATGAATTTTCCTTGCTTTAGTGCTTTGATTTTAGCTTCCTATCTTGAAAGAAATTATCCTGATTAAAGAATTCACAGGAAGTCATTAGTGACTGAGAGTCCTTTTCTAAGTCACTTTTCCCAGGTGCATTCGTATTTTTAAAAGGGAGCTACATGTGACCTGAAGGCATGACTAGAACTTTCCAGAGACTCAAGTGCTGCATTTGAGTGAGCTGGGCCTTGTCCCAGGCCTGAAGTTCCCCTTTACACCACCTAAATTTAAGAGCAGCCCCTTTGGTACTTTTCAGCTTCTTTGGAAATTTATTCTCCTTCCTCTGAATATCTTTCTTTTCTCCTTAGAGAGTCATATGTAAATAGTAGGTAACAAAGTAAAGTTGAAGCCTCTAAACTATAGCAATCTTTTTTACTTAAAATCTGCCTTAAGGCACTAAAACCTACTCCTTCTGGGCTGGCCTTGGGCAAAATTGTGAATTAGGCACAGTTTTTCTAAGATTCCTCCTCCTCCTTCACTCTTTCAAAAGCAACCTGCTGACCCCCTTTGCCTTTTAACCAGGCTCCAGCTATCCAAGATGCCAGTCTTGGTTTTTCCTCTTCTCTCCTTTACTGATATGAGCCCACCTGGCTTCTCTGAATTGCTTCCTTCCACCTACTCCTATAAAACCATGGGCCCTGTTCTTTGCTAGGTAATAAGGAGCAGAAATGGTTGTTGTCGTCATTCAGTCATGTCTAATTCTTCATGACCCCCAGTCCAAAGCACATGAGGCCCTTCTATCCCCTGCTACCTCCAGAAGATTGTCCAAGCTCATTTGTATTGCTTCCTGACATTGTCTATCCATCTCATCCTCTGTCATCCTCTTCTCCTTTTGGCTTCAATCTTTCCCTGCATCAGGGTCTTTTCCAGTGAGTCCTGCCTTTCATTATGTGGCCAAACTACTTAAACTCCAGCATCAGAAGTTGACCTTCCAGGTTATCACCTAAATTAATTTCTTTAAGTATTGACTGATTTATTCTCTCCTTGCTGTCTAAAAGACTCACAGAAGTTTTCTTCTGCACTGCAAATCAGAAGCATAGATTCTGCGGCACTCCATTTTCCTTGTAATCTAACTCACAGCCATACATCGCTACTGGGAAAACCATAACTTTGACTATACAGATCTTTGTCAGCAAGATGATATCTCTGCTTTTTAGTATGCGGTCCAGATTTACCATTGCTTTCCTTCCAAGGAGCAAGCATCTTTTAATTTCATGGCTGCAGTCGCCATCTGCAGTGAACTTTGAGCCCAAGACTATAAAATCGGAAACTGTTTCTATTTCTTCTCCCTCTATTTGCCAGGAAGTAATAGGACTGCTTGCCAAGATCTTAGGTTGTTTTGTTTTATTTTGTTTTGTGATGTTGTTTCAAGCCAATTTTTACATTCTTTTCTTTCACCCTCATCAAGAGGCTTTTTGATTTTTCCTCACCTTTTTGCATTGAGCAGAATTGTCTGCATATCTGAGATTCTTGATATTCCTCTGGAAAACCCTAATTCCTGTTTTTGTTTCATCCAGCTTGCAATTTGGCATGATGTACTTTGCCTGTTAGTTAAATAAATAGGATGACAATATGCAATGTCATGCGCCTTTTCCATTCTTAAACAAAACAGTTGTTCAATGTTGGGTTCTAACTGTTGTTTCTTGGCCAGCATACAGATTCCTCAGGAGATGAGTAAAATGATCTGATAGAAATGAATTAATTCATAAATTTGGCCCTTCTTTGTTGCTTACACCTAATTAAAATAAAATAAGTAGGGCATAGACTATAAGGGCTTATGATCTGAAGACATGGGCAAGGGGTCCGGAAAATTGATTCAAATTCTTCTTGATGTCCAATAGATGGATGATGCTGGAAAAATGATTGTTCCACTTGTCCTCCTTTACAAAATTAGGCATTTATATAAAAATGATGGCTTTTCTACATCTAAATCTATGAGACTCTGATTCTATGCCTATAGAAGGTTCTTAGGGAATGGAATTCCAGGGTATAGATAATGAGCAGGTATGGAATATTTATAATAGGGTATTTGTTTAAGTTGAAACCCAAAACAAATAATCCTTGTTGGGTGGACCCATCATTGGAATCTGGAATCCACAAACCATTTCAGCTACTTCCTCCTTCTTCCCACTAAGTAAGACCTATGGAGGTACTCTTCTCAGATCTACCTCCAGTAGAACTGGGGCTGGAAACCAGGTTAAGGAGCCACATGGGATATGCACATTCCTTTATTAAGATTGTTTCCTTTATTATATGTATCTGGCACATAATTGCCACCTAACAAATGCTTATTGACTAATTTTTGTCTAAAGAGGGAGAAGCAAAGGATATCTCTCAACCTTCTACCCTGTTACCCTGTAACAGTCCAGATTCCTGAAAACTGAAAAACAAACTCCTGCAAGCTGTCAAGTAGGGATTTTATTCAAAATATCAAGTGCTTGCTTACTTTTTCCTTTTCCTTTTGAGGTTTTTCCTCCACCTTTCTTTCAGGAAGAGAGAAGATTAGGTTATCTTTTCTAATACCAGACTTCCATGTTTCCTGAGATTATTATAATCTAGTATGAAAGACCTTACACCTGTCTATAGAAATGGTCTCCAATTGCCTTATTTCATATTATTGATCAGAGGACCCTTTTATCAAATTCCTAAAATTATGTTATTCACTGGGTCAGTCTCCTATTCTTTCTATAGAATCAAGAAATCAATTATTTTACTTGGGTGATTAAACAAACTTCTAAGAAACCTTAGGCCATATGGGGAAATGGTTCAGATTTAACATGTAATTAAAATGTTTTATTTTACCTATTTTTCTGCCTTTATTCTTTTTGATTGCCCATCACATATATCTGAATTTGAGTGTGTTGATTTTATGTAAATTGAGGTCCTACTGTATATGATTAAATTATTCACATCATGAAAAGAAAGTTACCAGTAATTGTGGGAATGTGATAATTTCAAACAGGAGAAAGATCTAATGTAAGATTGTTTAACATATGAAATAAGCAATGAATAATAATTCCAAATTAAAATAGATGTAGGAGTTTTCATGGAATGTAATATATATTATCATAGAAATAATTCTACCAAAAGACTGTTCAAACAGATTTCATTTGATTGCTTAAAATATCTTTTTTTGGTCTAGATTAGCTTATGAATTCTAAACCATGACAGTTAAGATAAAAGAGTGAACCAGAAAAAAAAAATCCCACCTCGAAGAGAGATGTTAAATTTAGTAGAATATATAGATTTTAATGTTATTTAGGTAAAAAACAAACAGAAAAAAATTTCATTCCATTCTCTACAAGGGTGACTCACAAAGGTTTATCTGAAGAGCCTGTTGGTTAAAAAGAGAATGGATTGTATAATGTTTTTAAATTTTCAGGATCATACATAAAAACAGATTTAAATTATATTTATTTAAACTTTTCTAGAATCACTCATGTTTCTCCACTCTCTAAGAGTAACTAACAAAGTATTTATTAATTACTTTTGTGACCATAGTTAATGGGATTGGGTTGAAGTGTTTGTCCATATTATAATAATGGTTAATAGGATATTCCTCAGGCTCACATTTAAGGCTCTCCATTATATAAAAGAAGTAGCTGTGGAGTAGCCCTTAGAGACTTCCATGCATAAGGCATCTTTTGTGCCTTCACCCTGCCTCTGGGCACATTCCCAAGGGGTTGAACAAGGTGAGAACAAAATAGTAGCTACATATGTACAAAGCCACAGACCTTTGTTTGGGAAAGAACAGAATGCTCCCTCTCTTTTAAATGAACTATTATTTGAACCACTACCTCTCTAGGGCATGGGTAAAGGATAAAAGCACTCCTCATTCCCATCAATATAGAGATACGCATTTATGTGTGTGGTAATAAGACCAATCAATGTTAATAACAATTTATATTTACATAGAGATTTAGGGCTTCCAAAGCACTTTATATACTTTATCTCATTCAATCTGGATAGCAATCACTTGAGTTAGGTCATGTCATCATTTTGATCACTAATTTTTGGATATAGAATCTGAGGTTCTATGTTACTGTTTTTGCTTAGTCATTTCAATTGGATCTAACTCTTCAAGACCCTATTTGGGTTTTCTTAGCAAAGATTTGTCATTTCCTTCTTCAGCTCATTTTATGGATGAAGAAACTGAGGCAAACGGGATTATGTGACTTACTCAGGGTCACATAACTAATAAGTGTCAGAGGCCAGATTTGAACTCAAGATGAGTCTTCCAAATTCCATGCTGACCACTCTATCTTTTGAACCACCTAGTTACAAAATGTTATTATTACAGTGTGGTAAAGTGGAAAGAGAACTGGATTTTGAGTCCAAGACTTTTGATTTGAATTCTGAATCATCTCTTCCTAGTACCTGGAGCACTTTGATCAACTTGTGTAACCACTCTGAGCCAAAGTTTGCAATTCTCTAAGGAAGTTAGACCTCTAAAGTTGTTTCTGAAAAAAAAAAAAGTTGTTTCTGGCTCTAATTCTTATTTTTGGTGCTTTGCTAATATGCACATACCTGGTAAATGTCAGAACTAGGACTTGAACTCAAGTTTTTTGACTCCAGTGTGGTTCCACTGTACTCTGTGCCTCTAATGTATTTAAGTACCTAAACTGTGCTAGGATTTGTGCAATGTATAAAGGAAGAGAGCCTTTGCCTTAAAAGGAGTTTCATTTTAGTTGAGGAAATAAAACACATATGAATAATTTAAGGAACAAATTTTCAGACAATAATGCATCATGAGTTGAATTGCTCAAGAACAGAATGACAAAAAAAAAAAGTATCATTTGTCCTGCCCTACTTCTTCAGATGGACAGACAGTGGGGCAGGTGAAAAGATTTTATGTGGAAGTTTAGGTGTATGCAGATGCAAAAAGGCAGGACTTTCCAAGGATCATTCCAATGACTATGAGTAAAAGAACTTCACCTTGTGATAGTTGCACGGAGGGGGGTGGGTGAGAGACTAGTGGTGAAGAAAAGGCTGGGACGTGTATGTTGGGACCAAATTGTTGAGGGACTTCAAAGACCTAGATGTTGGGATTTATCCTATAAGGTAGGGACAGAAAACAATTTGACATTTTAAGAAGACTAACCTGAAGGTTTAAAAAATTATAAACATAACAATAAAAATAATAACTCAAACTTATATAAAACTTTAAGATTTGTGAAATGATTGACAAATGCAATATCATTTAATCCTCACAAAAATAAAATAAGGTAGATACTATTTCTATCCCCATTTTTCATATGAGGAAACTGAGTTAGGAAACTAAAAGGATTCACTTTAGTGTCACACACATAGTAAATGCTGCAGTATTTAATCGAGACTCTTTCTGACTCCCAGGATTTTTGGACTGTACTATATCCTTTGCTTTAGATAAGAGATAACATGTTAGCAAATACTTGAGCTTGCAGTATGGAAGAAGACTGATTCCACTACTTATTAGTTCTATTACCATGGACCAGTCAGGCAACCTCTCTGAGTTTCATTTTCCTTATTTATAAAATTCCTTATTTATTCCTTATTTATAAAATGGAAATAATGATACCTCTTGTGTGCACTTCACAGATTTATCAAAGTGACTAAGCTGAGATAATTTGAATCATAAATTTAGATATAGAAAGGATGTGAAATATTAACTATCCTAGAAATCTTGTTTTAGAAAAGTAAAGCCCCAAAAGGTTAAATTAATTATATAAATTAATCTTGTAGTAAATTACAGAGCTGGGATTTGAACCTATGTCCTCTGACTCCAAATCTTTTTTTCTTTAAATCTATATATAAATATTAGTTGTTACAATTATTATGCCTATAACTAAAATGACACTGAAAAACTGAAAAGGAAAATGTCATCATTATGTGAATAACCCAAACCACCAAACAATTTTCTCTCAAATATTCTGATAATTGAGGAGAAAGTCATTGTTACTTGAATTATCTCAGTTCTCTCTTTGGCTGTAGCTATCTACACATATAATAAGTGGACAGTTATGGAAACCATTGAGTTCAGAAATAAATTGTCTTTAGTTTATCAGTTCAAATCTATGAGCTATTGTTAGAGAACCGCAAATATGAGTTATGCTAATGACAGTATCATGTAGATTGATTAGGTTAATTACTTTTGACGAAAGTTCCATTTGTGATGGTTTGAGTTTTAATCTGCTGCATTGCCTGTAATAGCATTAGTGTGTGAAGACTCAAGAAATGTGATTCATTGTCTGTAAAGATCTGCGTATATAAGCTACCTCAATTTCCCCTTCTATTTGATGAATATGGATTTAGCTTTTGGTTCTATGAATACAGAAACATTTTAATGTTGACAAAACTGTGATTGGAAGAAACACTATATGTGGTAATGACAAACAGCTGGAAAAAATAATTGTAAGCAATATACATTTTGCAAAACAGTGGAATGTTTTAGAAATAATATCTCATTTCTTACATTTTTTTTCTTGGCTTCCTGGTCACTCCCACATTGGCTGAACAAGATTTTGTTTTCCTACAGCCAGCATCATATGAAAATGTTCTGTTAGTAGCCAAGAAGTCAGTGTTTAAGTAAGAGGGATACAAGATAGCTTATTTGCTGGAGACAATAATTTCGTGAGCAATATCACCCAGATTTCTTAAGAGGTCAGTTACTGTTCTACAAGCCTATCTCAGAAAAAATAAAATTGAATATTATGGCACTAAAGGAAACTGGGTTCATTCTTCCTATTTCGTGTTTTTTCTTAAAGATACTGCTAATCTCTGAGATAATTTGCCAATTTTCCAAGCATAAGGAATAAAAGATAATGTCCTAATACATATGAGAAAATTCAAGGAAAAAAGGAAGAATATGTTAAAAATAATAGAGAGCATGAACTACACAAGGAAATGATTTGAAACATGGGGCATTAGTTTTCATGCTGATAGCAATGTCAGTGACATCACAAATGACAGTTATCTATGGAGAAATATAATTTGAAAGAGAAAATCCTATAATGGGGCTATTTGTGCTGCTGATAAGAACATACTTAAGTTCAAAATTGGAAAGTGTAGGAGTGCACTGTATTTTAAAGACTAACATTCTTAGACATTATTCCTTTAACCTCCATCCTTCTCTCCTACCTAACTTTCACTCTGTGTCTCCCCACCTCCTCCCATAACCTTCTGGCTAACTCAATAACTATGTGATCTATCTAAAATTTTATATTACCTACTACTGCAGAAATACTATAATTGGGGGAAAAAATCATTTCAGTGCCAGTTCTAGAGTCAGGAAAATCTGAGTTCAAATGCTGACTCAGGCACTAACTTTGTAACTCTGGGCAAATCATTTAACCTCTATTTTTTCTACTTCCTAATCTGTAAAATGGAAACAGTAATAGTACCTATATTCCAGATTGGTTGTGAGGATCAAATGAGATAAGTGCTTGGCAAATAGTAGATACTATAACAATGTTGGGTATTATTAAGAATAAGATATCTATCTTGACAAGAAAGTGGAAAAATGGATAGTGTTAGACATAGAGTCAGAGACCTGAGTTTGAATTCTGCCTCTAATACCCATATGTGCCATTTTGGGTAAGTCACTCCACCTTTTTCAGTCTCAATTTCTGCATTTATAAAATGAAATTAATAATAGCGCAATCTCAAAAAGTTGTTGTAAGGAATAAATGATAGTAATACAGAGTCCCAAAAGTCTTAGTGAATTTTCAAACTTTAATAACTTCAGAAACACAAATACTACCTTGTAAAGCGTGGAAAGGAAACTAGACTGACAGTTTGTGGGGGAAGGGGCCAACTGGGAGTGGCAGTGGGGTCTTGTGACTAGCACTTCCTTCCTTCTGGGTGTGGCAGTTGGGTCTTGTGACTAGCACTTCCTGCCTGCCTGTGGGACTTGCTGGCTGGTGTTGGAGGAGAGAGGAGCTTGGTCAGCCCAGTCTGGAGTGGCACGCTCTTCTTGGTTCAGCTGGAAGACACAGGTTTCTGAAGGTCAGATCTATTCTTGTTTGCTTTTTGTCTACTGCTAAGATTCTAAAAAAGGCAAAACTGGATTGATATAGAGTAAACAGAAGTGGGACAAACACTCCGCCAGCCTCTGGGGCCTGGTCTCAGGTCTGAAGCTGAGAAAAACTCCAATCCCAACTGGTTATTAAACTTTATATTATTTGAATTCGCAGTCAGATAAGTGGACTATCTTTTCTGGTCATAGAGGGAGCTGAACTTCAGTTCAATCATTCCAGGACAAATAGTCCTTATCAGACCCCTGCTGCTTCCTCTCAGCAGGGGGCATCTCCCTTCCTTGCTTCACCAAGCAATATACCCTCTCTCCCCTCAACTTCCTCCATACCTCCCTCATACACACCTCTTATTATCCCCTTTTTTTCCCCAATAAATATTACAAAGATAATCAGTTGATAGTTTACTACATTTGTTTTATACTTAGCTTGTTGAAAATTGAATAATTAAAAAAATTATTTTAAGTGACTGAGAACTCTTATTATGCACTGCATATGCAAAACACTTTGTCAACTATAAATCACTATGTGAATGTTAGCTGTTATTTTTTAAAATTTATTTTTTGCTACATTAAAAATACCCAGTTAACTCCCTTCCTTCCCTCCCAGATTAAGAGAATCATTTGACAAAAAGACATATATGTATATGTATTTATGTATATATATTTTTTTTTCTTTTTTCCTTTGGAGTTGGACATACACAAATCAATCTTTAAGCAAAATTTCTCTTCCTGTATATAATGCTCTCTTCTTTCTGCTCATTTAACTTTCATAATTTCAGCTATGTCTTTCTATGTTTTTCAAAAATTAACCTTCTCATCTTTCCTTATGGTACAGTAATATTCTGTCCCAATTATTAGCCACAGCTTGTTTAGTCATTCTCAAACCACTGGCATCCCTTCTATTTCTAATTCTTTGCCCCCACAAAGAGAACTGATATGCCTATTTTAGAACATCTAGACTCTAGAGAAATTAGTATACTTGACCTTTGAAGAATTTGTATGATAGTTTGGAGACAGAAGTGGGAAGGGATAGGTGTGGTAAAATTTTTCTTTAACTATTAATAAGCAATAAACAAATAAATATTAAATAAAGTTAAATGAAGTTAAATTTCTCCAAGCCAGGTAGTTAGATAGGTTTTATTGGAAGAGGGATAAGTCCTCCAACAAAAACCAGACTCCTGTGCAAATAGTAGCAACATGAGACACAACCAACTGGAAGAACTGTCTCTTATAACCTTAGAAAAAGATTCTAATTTTTCCATAAGAGTACACAAGATTATCATATGATTGAATAACCAATGAAAGGATATAGTCACCCAGTACCAAGTCTCATCGGTCAGTTCATCTAGGAAACAACCCATATTTGTGGAAAGATTAGGGCATATAGCAAGTATCCTTTATTTGGTAAGATACATCTTCTGACCATCTTTTAACCATTACATAACAATTCCTTGATGCTGATTGGAGGGAGAAGGATGTTACTTGCAGCTCACTCCAGACAAGGATGCCTGATGGTGTTAATTCCATATCTAGTTATGAAATTCAAAGGTCAACACAATGATACATATCCTCATCACAAGACAAGTATGTGCACGGACTAAAACCCAAAAGGATGGAGACTGAATCCAAGGTCAAAGTTAAAGCAGTTTTAAAACTTAACAAAGATATATATGAAAAGCCTTATAAAATCATGATATACTAATTACAATTAGAATTATGATGGCTTGTACTAGTCATCTTAGAATTACACTATTAATTATCTCAAAACTATCACTAACAATAAAATCTAATCATGTATAAGGGGGTAAAAGTCTATTCTCAATCACATAGGATAGGATGAGAAAAGCAAATGCTGAGGCCACTCTCACAAATCAAAGAACTCTGAAAAATTAGATAACAAAACTTAAATGAAAGATTTTATATCCTTTAGGCACATGTCTAAAGTTACAGCTCACACTCTCCAACATTTCAGAGGTGGTTGTTGTCCATTAAAAAGAATGTTATTAAGGTATTTTCCATTAAACACCATGCCCTTCCTGAATGTCATTCCATTTTTGGCCCTTTTATTCTGCTTGATGCCACATAATTTCTTCTCTGCTACCATCTTCTAGGATGCTGCTGTCAGTGAATCTCTCCCTTGGAAGAAAAGTCAAGTCAGTATGCTATGGCAGCCAGGCTGCCATCATGAAATAGCAGATGTCTTTGAGTTAAGATTCAGGTCCCCCCAACATATTTCAAAGACTCTACCCAACAAGACTCTAGTGGAACTTTGTGGAACTAGTGGAAAGTTCTCTTCAGTTTTCATGATGCTCCTTGTCTGATCAGAAAATAAACCTGAGTAGAGAATAAAGGGCTTAGTGAATCCAGCAAGTCTTTTAGTTTCTCCTTGGAGACCACAGTCAACATGGTTGCCTTTATTATGCATGTTTTCCAACAAAATGACAGAGTAATAAATCTGTATTAAAATCCATGATATAATGACGTGTGGCCCCCGTGTCATCCTTTTAATTTTGGGGAAAACCAATAGAAAAAATAACAGTTCCAAATATACTAAATCCATAGCATTTATATTTGTAACTTCATGTTTATGAGTTAAAATACAAGAGCAAACTTAAAACTATAATAAAAATCTTATACCCTCATTCTTTTAGTAATGTGAGATTCCATGCACTTCAAAAAACCCAGCCTAGTATTGTCTCTGTCAACACAAATGAACAAATAAATAAAAATCAGAGTTTCAAATAACCACATATTTTGCTTTGTATGAGTATTGAACACCTCATATGAGGTTCTTTTCCATACTGTGGGACCAGTCGCAAGTTATTTCCTCAATATTTTCAGTACACTATCATAAATTATACTAGAACTTAGCATAATTGTTATATAGAGATATGGATCTAGAATTATATCAGTATCTCTATCTAATATTATAACATCTAATATTTATTAGGGACATCTCTCATTCTTCCCTTGGTACAGGTTGACCCACACCTCATATGTGAACCTGAAAAGCCCTGAGAGAAATGGCATCAAGCTGATCACCCATTGTCTTGTCTTCTCTTTATAGGGTGCAGACCCTATTTCCAACCTCCTTGTTAATGTTTTTTCCTCTCCTTGCTAGAAAGTGATGCTACTATCCCCAGCATTGCCAGAGGGAACCCAGAATCCAGTTCTACTCCTATAGCTAGGCACAACTCCCAACCCTTCCCTCCCTCCCAACTTCTCAACTGTAGTGAGCTGTTGCCTTCCAGGCTTCCTGCTCTATCATGGCAAGCATGTTATGCATTCTAAAGACTCCTGGGCCTCCATCTACATCATGGAGAGACCCTTAGGACTGCTGTACTTTCCCATTAGCCTTATAGCTGAGTACTCCTATATGGGTTGTCTTCCCCAATTAAACTGTGGACTCTCTGAGAGCAGGGACAATTTTCTTTTTGCATTTCCCCATTTTTTTCTTATTTTCTCTATTTCTATTTTTATTTCAATCATATATCATAGTGGTTGGTACATAGTAAGTTTTAATATATTTTTTATTCCTTCCACCCTCCCTCCTTCCCTCCCTCCCTCCTTCCCTCCCTCCCTCCCTCCTTCCCTCCCTCCCTCTCTCCCTCCCTCCCTCTCTCCCTCTCTTCCTTCCTTCCTTCCTTCCTTCCTTCCTTCCTTCCTTCCTTCCTTCCTTCCTTCCTTCCTTCCTTCCTTCCTTCCTTCTTCTTTCCTTCCTTCCTTCCTTCCTTCCTTCCTTCCTTCCTTCCTTCCTTCCTTCCTTCCTTCCTTCCTTCCTTCCTTCCTTCCTTCCTTCCTTCCTTCCTTCCTTCCTTCCCTCCTTCCTTCCTTCCTTCCTTCCTTCCTTCCTTCCTTCCTTCCTTCCTTCCTTCCTTCCTTCCTTCCTTCCTTCCTTCCTTCCTTCTTCTTTCCTTCCTTCCTTCCTTCCTTCCTTCCTTCCTTCCTTCCTTCCTTCCTTCCTTCCTTCCTTCCTTCCTTCCTTCCTTCCTTCCTTCCTTCCTTCCTTCCTTCCTTCCTTCCTTCCTTCCTTCCTTCATTTTTGAAAGTGTGTTAACTGTGAAAATAATTACCCATACTTCTCCCTGTCCATTCTTCAATATTAGGAGTATAATTACAAAATATGTCTGCTTTCATAGTCAAACTAAAGCACCTGGGGAGTGAATAGGCTTGGTATATTAGGTATGCAGGAACAACAAGGTTTGGGAGAAAGGAAACACTAAAAACAAAACAAAACAAAGCAAAAACAAAGAAACAAACAAAAACCATTGTCAGCACCAGTCAGTCATTTTAAGTAGCCTTTCTTGTAAATAAATTGCTTTCTATTTTTTGTCCATACTTCTCCATCTCCCCAACCTTTTACCTATATGGTGGAAAGGAAGGGATTGTGAAAATACTTAGTTGCTCATGTCTCAGTTTCATCATCTGTAAAAAAATGATAATGAATTTGATTTATCAAGGCTGCTCTAAGGTTGATAGGCTCATAGGATTGTAGACTTAGATTATAAAGAGCCTTAAAGAGCAAGATTTAAAACAATACAAAAGAAAACTCTCTTCTCTTAAGGAATTTATGTTCTGATAGACAAAAATGGTCTCTAAAGTTCTTTTTAGTCTGAAAATGAGAGACAATTTTATTCCATATAAACAGTATTAAAGTATAGTTTTAGATAAAATTATGTGCAGAAACACTTTTAGTATTTGTGTTTGTTCTATCACTTGTTATTTTCTATAGCATGTGTGTCATTGGAGTCAAAAAAACATTGCATGTCATGGGCACAGCCCACTGTAGACTCCACTGTATATTTGATTTATGGCTCTTGCTGCTTAGGGCTCTGCTGTAGAGAGCTTGATGGTGTCTGACCTTTTATCCTGTAAAGCATTGTGAAGTTTTAACCATATTAAAGATGTGTTCTTGAAAATAAGAGTTGTTGAAAAAATGTTCAGCACCCTTCAACATCATTAAAATTGGTCTGGAGAGGAACACTCCTTTTGTCTTTACAAATTTGTCTTCATCACCATTTATCTGCAGGTGAAGAAAGGAAGTCAAGTTGTAGTTTTTCTTTAGAACTCAGTTCTTTTCCAACATCTTTTTCCAAATTGATCCAGTGGATCAAAGACCCAATCTGAAGCGCAGGGTATGAGTTTAAGATGTGAAGATCAATAGCACAAATTCCATTCATACTTCAAAGCAGTCATTTTACCTTATTATGTTGTTAAGCAATAATTTATATGTGGCTAGAATGTAAATATAAAAAGAAGATAGTCTAGTGCAGGTCACCATTTCAGTTGTCTTAGTTGGTACTTTGCCATTTGTAATGAAGAATTCTTTTTATATAATAGCTATTAAGACGGAATAACAGTCAAATGGAAGTAGCTCCTTCATTAACATGCCAACCCTCCCAGTTCCCATCTACTTCCACAGATTACATTTTTATTCATGAGTGTTTTTCTACACAAATATATACTTGTACACAAATTATATTACATAGGAACTGTATAGGCAAAACCTGTCTTTGACCATTTTTTAAAAACCTTCTACGGGTTTGACAAATATGTTTGTAATTAATTACTAAGGGCTAAATTCTATATTATTTCCTTGGTTCCCCTCAGTATAAAATCATAAAAATTAGTACTTTTTAGATCAATGCATATTACTTTAGAAGGAAAATTTAAGTTCAGATAAAAGTCTGAAACCTCAATTGTTTATATCAGCCAATAGAACTGGAAAGGATACCTGGTCCAAATTCTTGATTTTATAGGTCAATCAATTGTCAAGAATTAAGTGCCTACTATATGAAAAAGTAAATCGAGGCCCATATAAGTTAGGTTATATGAATGTAACATACGTAGCAAGAATCAAACCCAGGATTTGTACGACTTCAGTACCAAATTTTTTTTTTTCGCTGAACCATAGAAAAGTGTTTTTCTGAAGTTATACAAAGAATGGGTGATTCAGAACTGGGTGCCTGGTGACTTACATTTCCAGTTTTTTTTCAGTACTTTATGCTGCTGCTGCCTTGTGTTGATACACAAGAGAGCCAAATGTATAACTTTTAGAAAAGGAAGAGTCTGGTGATTTTTGTGCTGATTCTAAATTTTTAAGAAGTAATTTAGAAAGAACTGCTCTGAGTTTTAGTTTCTAAAAATAATATTTTTAATTGCATGATCTGTCTAGGTACTGGTTGCAGGAGCAGAGCCTGAAGGCCTATTGTTTCAATAACTAATTGCAAGGCTTAATTGGGTCCAATGGTGATTTGTCATCTGTTTATAAATTTGAAAAAAAAAAACCTGAAGTTATGATTGCATATTCTTTTGATTTTATAATGTGCCAACAAAGTACAACTTATTTTAGTTCTGTCCCCTGACTTGATGCCTGAAAGTTTAGTTCTAAAACTAAAAACATTTTAGGCCAGAATATCATTAGCAGAACTAATCAGTGACCATGTATATCCTATGTAAATTCCATTTAGGCAGTTAATTGGTGTAGGGGAAAGAGTGCTAAACTTTGAGTAAAAAAAAACTTAGAATTCATATCCAGCCTCAGGTACTTCCTAGCTAGGTGATGCCGGCAAGGTCACTTAATTGCTATCTGCCTCAGTTTCTTCATTTGTAAAATGAGAATAATCACAGTACCTATTTCACAGGGTTGTTGGTAGGATTAAATAAATTAGTATTTGTAAAGCACTTTGCAAATTATAAGATAAATGTTAGTTTTTGCTGCACCTAGTGCTATTGCTACTACTATTATTATTCATGCCTGGAGGATACTTATTGAAAAGTTTACCAAAAAAAAGCAAAAGAAGGAAGTAATATAGAATAATAATTACATTAAAGAATATTATTAATGTCAAGAAAGGTATAAAATGAAGACATTTGCTAAATTTCTTTATCATTGTAATAATGGTTGTCCTTCATAAGTCCCCAAAGAAAGAGGATTTATTGTTTCCTAGAAATAATCCTATAAATCATAGAATCACAGATTTAGAAGGGACCCCAGAGGTTTGGTCCAATATTCACTCACTTGAGCAAAAATGCTTTCTACAATATATTTAAAAAGTTCTCCTGCCTTTGCTTGAAGACCTTCAAGGAGATGGAAGATCCTTTCTGCCAGATGTAGACCAATTCCCCTTTTCATGGCTTTTTTTTTTTTTGTTATAACCTCTCCTTACTTCAAGTCTACATCTACTTTTCTGTAACTTCTACATATCTTTGCTAGTTCTGCTCTCTTGGGTTAGTAGAAAAAAAAAATGTCTACCCCCCCCCCAACCACATGACAAACTTTCAAATATTTGAAGAAAACACTGCCATGTTGCTGTCTGAGTCTTTACTTCTTCAAACTAAACATCCTCAGTCCATTAAATTGATTTTCACGGGCATGATATTCACTATTTTGATTGTACTTTCCTGGTCTGGACTAAAACAATACTGCATTTAAGGTCTCACCAATGATACTATCACTGCCTTGATTTTGGACACTTTGCTCTTCCTGATGAAGTCCAAGTTTTATGTCAAACTCCATGACTGCCATATCACACTGCTAATTCAGATTGAACTTGCAATCCATCCTAAACCCCAGATATACTTGTAAAATTTTCTAATCATTTCTCTAACAATTCTCTTTCACATTATACTTGTGCATCTGGCTTTGTAAATCTAAATATTAAACTATTTAAGGGAGTAGGAAAGTGAAGCAGACAGAAATATACCTGTGATTTCATTGGTAGAAGCAATTTCTTCCCAAGAAAATTCCTTCTACCAAATGAATATCAGTGATTGGTCTTTGACAGATAGTTTCAGAGTATTTTGCAATTTTATAGGGAGAAAGAACCTTCTTGATATGTTTTGATTTTAAGAGATTAACTATTATGTTGATTTGCTTCTCCTAATCTGAGGTTCACTCAAAAAATCTGACCTTGATCAAATGAAATGGGATTGGGCTGATCTCCCTAACTTTAATTAGTTCTTTTTCAGTTAAGTGTTGAATTTGTTTTGTGCCATTCACATATTTCATTGTTCTCTTTCTAGAAAGATCCTTTAGCTGAAAAAATTCAACTGTGTGATGAAAGATTTCTGCTTTACAAGATATTTCACAGGACTCCTAATAGTCATACTTTAGGGAATGCCAACTGTGATAGATATGATATGCTCGCATATGGAAAGGAGTGGTCTAAAAATAATTGAGAATGAATGTCACATGCAACAGTATGAAATTTAATAGGGACAGTGCCACTCTTGTGCCCTCAGGAAGCTAAAACATACAAGTCCCTTAATTAGGAAAAGAAGAAAAGCATGAAAAGATTGTTGATAAGTTGCATATGAATCATGCACATAATGCTCTGGCTAAGGATTCTACTTAGAATGATCACAACTCCTCTCTCTCTCTCTCTCTCTCTCTCTCTCTCTCTCTCTCTCTCTCTCTCTCTCTCTCTCTCTCTCTCTCTCTTTCTCTCTCTTTCTCTCTCTCTCATATATATATGTATGTATGGATATGCATCATGGATCTCTTGTTTTCACTTTTCTGTAGGGCACTTTAATCTATGATGGTCACTATTCATTTCCTAGTCTCTTGTTTTTTTTTAATTTTTTTAATTTTTATTTTCATGACCCTCCTTATTATGTGCAAAAGGATTTATTTCTTAGAATTTTCAAGCAGCAAATGCTCCTTCCTCTGCGTAATGAAAATGAAATGATATTCCTTGCTAGAAAATATCTGTCTATACATACCCATTATATATAGCAGTATTAATAATTGAGGCCTTTCTTTCCTTGCCAGGATATTTGTGTATTGCATGTTCATTCTCTTTCAGAATCCAGGTTAACATTCATGGAGTATAAAGAATCTTAAAGGGAAAAGCCATTATATTTCTATATGACCTTTGATCTTCATTTGAGAGATGAATCCAAGGTCCTCCTGGAAATAATTAGGCAATTTAAAAGGCAGAACTCTCTGGGAGGACACATTTTCCATGGCAATTGTGTATTATCCTATATATTTATATTATTACATTATATATTAAATATTTATATATTATATTAATTGTTCATTGCTTTCTTTTGCTCTTATTCTGGGAAACCAATTGAAGTGTCTCTTATTTCCCCAACTATAACTACATAGATATGGCTTCAGTAGTTCCATAGTGCCTGGGATCTTGGATAAGTTCTTTTAAAACCCCCTTTTTAGACAACCTGGAATAAATGAGGTAACTCTTATTTGAGAAAATTAGTTCCATACTCACATTCCCATAAACAAATTACTGGACACAAAATTTTAAATCTTAGATCTAGAAGCAGAGGGAGTAGATGACATCTTGTACCCAAACAATCATCATCGTGGATCCCCTGAATAGGAGGGATCATTTGAAAATCATGTCATTGATGGAATTTTTTCTATACAAAAAAAAATGGAAAGAAGACAGGGAGGTATATTATCACACAATCACATCAATTACATTACAAATAGAATTGAAGGACAACAGCACTCCCATTCCTGATCTCCAGCCAATTGTAAAGAATAAAATACAGTAAGCCTCTTTTGGACACAAATCTGTATTGTTTTCTCTCCCTAGTCATTAAACAATCACACAGAGATATTTTCTATCACATGCAGAAACTTAAATGAGTGGGAGAAACAAAGCAAGTCAATTCCTCTTGTTTAAAACTCCTCAAACATGAGAGATGTACATTCTGATTCTTTTCAATTAGTGGCCCAAATGAGCACATTTACATCACCTATATAAGTACCAATACTTATAATCATTAAATTACCCCAGAGTGTCTCCCTAATATAAGAGGAATGGTAAGAAATTAGAACTGGTTTGGAGAAAGCATTTTTTTAAAGTGTAAAAAATAAAGTTTCCTTCCTTTGTATTCACTTTGAGTTCTTCTTTTCCATTTCTTCTGCTACCAGAACACTACGGGAATTCACCACCTGCCATTTGGACTGCTATTATGAATTCTTATTGGTATTTCATTCTCTTGTCTCTTCCTTTCCAATCTCTCCTGCATTTCCCATGTAAAGATTTAAATTCCTAAAAAACTTGTTTGGTCATATATTTGGATCATCTAATTACAAGAAATATTTGAAAATGGAAATATTTCATTTTCTTAAGAAATTTTCATCTTATATGTTGCCATAATTGATGAAACACCTATTTTCTTTAATCATTTTTTCTTTTTCCCTATCTCTCTTCCCTCATTTCTATTTTTCTTCTCTCTATATCCTTCCTTCCTTCCTTCCTTCCTTCCTTCCTTCCTTCCTTCCTTCCTTCCTTCCTTCCTTCCTTCCTTCCTTCATTCCTTTCTTCCTTCATTCCTTTCTTCCTTTCTTCCTTTCTTTCTTTTTCTTTCTTTCTTTCTTTCTTTCTTTCTTTCTTTCTTTCTTTCTTTCTTTCTTTCTTTCTTTCTTTCTTTCTTTCTTTCTTTCTTTCTTTCTTTCTTTCTTTCTTTCTTTCTTTCTTTCTTTCTTTCTTTCTTTCTCTATTCCCCTCATTCTTTCCCTCTCTTTTTTCTTTCTCTCTCTCTTTCTCTCTCTCTTCCTCTCTTTCTTTTTCTCTCTTTCATTATCTTTCTTTCTTTCTTCCTTCCTTTCTTTCTTTCTCTCTTTCTCTCTTCCCCTCTTTCTTTCCCTCTCTTTTTTCTTTTTTTTTTCTCTCTCTGTCTCTCTCTCTCTCTTTCTTTCTTTCTTTCTTTCTTTCTTTCTTTCTTTCTTTCTTTCTTTCTTTCTTTCTTTCTTTCTTTCTTTCTTTCTTTCTTTCTTTCTTTCTCTCTCTCTCTTTCTCTCTCTCTTTTCTCTCTCTCTTTTCTCTCTCTTTCTTTCTCTCTCTCTTTTCTCTCTTTCTCTCTCCCTTTCTTCCCCTCTCCCTTTTGTTCTCTCTTTCTCCCTCTCCCTCTCCCTCTCTCTCTTTCTTTTCTATTCTTCCTTCTAGGAAACTTCCAAAGCCTGCCTGGTGGTTGTAGGAAAAAAACCAAATTCCTTATTCAAATATTGTGAGTCTTTACAATCCTTCTTTAACCTACTTTTTTTTTTTCCAGGCTTATCTTCTTCTGACCTCCCACAACTATGCTTTTGCTCATGCAGTATTAGTTGACTCATTTCTCAGAGACTGATGTGTATGTACTCATCTCCACTCTTTTACTGAAATCATTTCACTGTATTAAAATTTCCCCCTTTACTCTCTAGCTATTGTAATAGAGAGATACTTGTAATAAAATCTTTGACCCTGATTTCGAGGATGTAGAGTTTCTCCTTTCAGAATTGTTCAGCCCCCATGAGCAAAGGCAATTCCTTGAAAAGACCAGGACTGATAGAAACTTAACTATAACTTTATGGAAGATATTGGGGAAACGGCAGTTCTGTCACAACTATGACACAAAGTTAGTCAGGGAGGTACGAGGACAACTATATGTTTTCTTTACTTCTAACCAGCCAGGTAACCTCAGTCAGTCAGCAAAAGCTTCAGGGTCTTCACCATCAGCCACAAGCAGCCAAACTTAGTTAACCAGCCCCTTCCCCAGCTCCAGAAGCCAAAAAGGGGTCCAGTTCAGAAGCTTCTCAGCCTAGTTCAGCCTGGCTTGGCTCCAATTGTCTTTTCAGGGAATATTCCAATGGAATTGTCACTTGACTGACAGCTCTTCTGTCCTCAGCTTACTGTCTTGCATGCATGCAAATTCTCTCTTGCATACATGCCTCCTCCACACTATCTACCCTTACTTTCTATAAAATTCATTTGGGTAAATTAACCACTTTTATTGCTGTATTGAATAGTCATTTACCAATTGCTGTATTTAGATTAAGACATTGAGGGCAGACTAAATTCTTCTTCAGGCCTTAACATGATACTTTTCCCATGATAAGTGCTCAGTGAATTTTGTTGATTTGACTTACGTGTCATGTAATTCTTAAAACAGAATCTTTGGTTAAAGAGTGGAATACTAATAAAAAAAATTCTTAAATGTCTTAAAGTACATGAAGGTTAGTAGCATAATTAATCTTTTTTCAAGTGATGGAAAATGACAATAGATTTTAAATAGACTTAAGTAGCCACTGGAACAGTTATAGATAGAGTGAAAATTGTCTCATATTAGTAATATACTTCAGAAAAGATTAATTATATGCTATAAACACATTCTTTTGGATGGCTCTCAGAAAGAACATTTTATTTCCATAATTCTTTGTTGTGCTTCCTTCTGGATAGATGGCTAAACACATTGATGGATTGAACTAAAAAATAAGAAGCCAAATACAAAGCAGAAAAATATAATTATAAAAAGTATAGAATAGTAATTATCTTTATCATCCCTTGGCAAACTTCCAGGTGGGTTAGAATGGAGATATTGCATATCAGAGTTGTCATATGGAGCTGAAAATTTCAAGAAAACTGAATAGGAACTAGGCCTCTCTTTAAGTTGAATATTTTCAATTTTAAAAAGGAAAATTATTTTACCTCTAAATGCCTTTGTCACTGAATTAAACAATTAAAACCCTGAATCCCTTAAAAAACTCAAAATAATATAAATAAAATATGTATCAATTAATTGATAACATCAATTTGTTAAATCAAAAATTTGGTGGAATTTTAGATAATTTCCATTTTATAATATTCCTGAGTGGATGAGTCCTTAGGAGTTAAACAATCCAATTCCTTAAAAATTATAAATGTAGGCAGCTGATGTTTTCTGAGTTGGTTTTTTTTTTTGAGATAAATGGAGGCTTTTGCAATATGATGAACATGGAAATTTATGTTGTATCATAACACATGTATTATTTGCCTTCTGGGGAGGAGGAGTGGAATGAAGGGAGAGCACCTGGATCTTACAATATCAGAAAATGATTATTAAAAGTTGTATCAAAATGTAATCTGGAAAAAATAACAGAGGCCCTATTTATGGGAGGGGGAAGGAATCATAATATCCTATAAAGTAGAAGGAGGCTTACAGATTATCTAATCCAATAATGTCAAATTAAAATAGAAATAGATATCTTCTAACTGCATATTGATTCATAAATCCACAAACTAACAGTACCTATATTATACTGAATTTTTGTTCATTTAAAAAAAATCTGTTTGACCTCAGGAGACTTGTTGGCAATGAGTTTGACACCTCTGAATTCTAATCAATATTTGATTAAAAATGAAGAAACCGAGGCACTTACAAGTTAAATGACTTGGCAAAAAGCAAAAAATTGACCCTTGGTAGATAACTTAATAAGAATTTCCTTTTTTGTTGTCATGCAAAACACATTTCCATATTTGTCATTTTGTTGTAAGAGCACACTTATACATGATCAAAATCCCAAAATAAAACCAATAATATACTGATATGAAAGATGACTCCAACAGTTCTTTCTCTGGAAGTGGATAGCATTTCCCATCATGGCTTTCAGGATTGTCCCAGATAATTGCATTGTTGGGAGTAGCCAAGTTTTCATAGATAATCATTATCCAATCTTGCAGTTATTATGTACAATAGAACATATAGTTTTTGAATGATTGAACCATTTAGGGAATAAAATATCTTAATCTTAAATAAATCTTAATCGCTACATTTGATATATGCAGTGATACAGATGTGTTTAAAATGGATAACCTCAAAAGATGAAAAATATTCATATCATGAGGATACATGCTATTTTTTTCCAATTACATGGAACAAGTATTGAAGATATAACTTCATACTCAGTATTTCATAATCTATTAACTTCCACATCAAGGTGATTTTTGTTCAGAAGGTAGATGCAGCCTAACATGCAATATGTAAATTTAACAAATCACAAGGAAAATAAATTATGTACTTAGGCAATAGACAAAAGTGTATTTCTAGCCTGCAGATACATTGAAATAGAAACTTAATAACTTGAGGAAAAAAATAGAACAGTTCATCAGAATACAAGTAAAACTGATGTATAATTGAGTTGTGTCCCACAGGGAGCTATTCACTTCAAAATTAGCACTTGAACAGATGAAATACTTACTATGTAATTATTATGGTGATGTTTACGACACTATATTTAAGGTTGTGACAGCACTAGGTTGACACATCCATATATTTTTTAATATCTGGAAAAGTTAATGAAATGTATCTTTGGGAAAGTTTCCCAACCCTATTGGAGCTGAAACAAGCACCCATCCCACTTCATTCTTTACATCATGGATCAACATTAGAACGATATGGAAAGATAACCTACAATTTTTGCTATACCACTATTTGTGGCTGAGTCCATCATCTAGGGTTGGAGCTAGAGACCCCTGTCCTAAAATACTAGTCATTTTCTAAGCCCTTCCTGCAGTCTTGAGGCCACTTAGAGCTCCATCATAAGATACTGCAGATCTGAGACACAAGTAGGGATAAAAATTTTGAACCCTCAAGGCAAAATGGCTTTAAAAGTCCCCTTAATCTTTGGTAATTACCAAAACTAAAACACTGATAATTTTGCTCCTACTCAGATGCTACTAAATGGCATAGAGTGAGCTAGACACAGTATTTAGAGTTAGGAATACATGAATTCAAATGATGCCTTGGATATTTAATAGTTCTTTGACCTTGGGAGAGTCAATTAACCTCTCTTCCTTAGTGTTGTCTTCTGTAAAATGGGGAAAATAATAGTATCTCCTTTCCAGACTGTGAGAATGTAATGAGATTATTATAAAGCATTTTGCAATTTTTAAATGACCATAAAAATGCTAGTGATGATGATGATGATGATAAAAAAGAACAGAATGTTTTTGTACTTCTTCCATATAGACTTAAACCAAATTAAAATTTTTTTCTCAATAAGTTAAATATATGATCTTCAGCAAGTTGACATCTTCTGAATCCTATCAGATTTTGCTGAAGTGGGTACTTTGTGTTAATCAATGTTTTAAGGAGTCTTAGAATCTGAGACAACAAACTCTATACATACATACATACATACATACATATATGCATATATATATATGTCATATATATAAATTTAGCAAAACTAAATTCTTCCTTATCTCCCAAATCAAAAGTTCTGAGTTTTTTTCCTTTGGACATTATTAAATTGTTGAAATTTCTCACCTTCCCTAGTAAAAGATGCCTTCCATCCTCTTTATCTCCTTAAAGGTGGTGTTCCACATCATTTATCCTGCCTGATTGCCTTCCCAGGATAAGATCTCCATTACCTGACTCCCATGTGCCTTCCTTAGGATACAAGGACATCTCTGGTGTTGGGCAAGACTGCTCATCAACCTCCTTGTTTCTATAACCTCTTGACATACAACAAGACCCTTTCTACCTCCCTTTGCCAGGACATGGAAAATACCTTTGTCTTTTGACTAGGGTCTCATAGGTCTTCCTGCTAAAAGGCTGATCTCCTGAGGACTTAAAAGATAAAACACTCACCATCTTGCTGTTTGGTGCACCTTGAGGTAGAATCCTGAAGAGTAGAATTCATCTTTCAATGAATGTCTCTCCAACTATTGATATTCCACTTAGAATTATTACTCATTAGTCCGACATACTTATGATCTTCATTTCCACATAATTTTGAACCCAAGGCTACCAATGTGCAAATTCAATGATGACTTACTTCTTTCTACCACCTATTTCAATCTCCTTCTCCACATCCAATTCTAATGCAACATTCCAGACTTGCTCACCTCTCTTATAGTGCCCTCTGGGTTACCTGAATCATAACTGACAAACTCTCTTTCAGTTTAAACCACAGGCTTTCTCCTTATCTATCCATCTATTTGCACTCACTAAGGACCGAGACCTAGATCAAGGCTAAGGACATTGCTTCCTTTTACCACTCTTTACAGGATTAGTTATATTTTAACTCTTACCCCACTTTTTCCTATCCCAGTTATGGTGGAGTCAGAATATTTCTTGCTCTCTCGTGCTACTTCTGAACTCTCTATCTAACTACCACTCCAGGAACTTCCCTTTTTGAGGTACACACTATTAATTTATTGTTGAATCAAGATCATGATTTTTAAAATGGTAATTTATTTTTTGGTTGATTGAATTAAAATTCCCAGATATTTCCCTCCCTCCATGCACTAGAGAAGGCATTACTTGACAAAAAAAAATACGTATATCAACCAAATCTTTCATATTTCACTCATCCATTTTTTTTCTTGAGGTGGAAATTCACACATTATTCTTCAAACATTTATTCTGTAGCTGTGCATAATGTTCTCTTGTTTCTTTTTGTTTCACTTCTCTTAATTTGATGTCTTTCCATATTTTAAAAATTAACCTGCTCATCATTTCTTATGGAACAATAGTATTCCATCACAATCATATGCTATAATTTGTTCAGCCATTCCTCAATTGATGGACATCCCCTCAATTTTTAATTCTTTTTTACCACAAAAAGAGCTGTTTAAAATATTTTTGGACATAAAGGCCATGGTTTTTCTAATAAATTCAATGAGTGCTACATAATTTGAAAGTTCCCTCTCCTCCTTAAAATGATCTTTCATACCTGTTAACAAATAGAAATACATAAATCCATTTAAAATAACTGAAATGGTCTCAATGAAAGCAGTGATTAAGATTATGATTTGGGTAAAATGTGGGATCTATGATAAACCCAGCAGGTTCTATTTTTGTCCCTCAGGCACCACCTAATTAGTAGGAGACAGTATGGGTTTCTCATTATAACCTCATAGTGGACCTAACACTTCATATTCTTACATTATTTCTGGTATTCTATGAAGGTCTAAAGTTGATAACATCAACTGAAAATGGATAATACAATGTACAAAAGTCAATATCATTTTAATTTTTAATAATTCCAGAGGTACAAATACTATAGACTTACAAAATAATTGGAAAGTTTATTTAAATTTCTTTTCCACTTAGTGAATTTTAAATAAAACTTTTTAAATTTAATAGACACTGTGTCATTGTGTTCATAAGAATTATGCTGGCTTATTTTTTCAAACAAGTGAGAAATATTTATCTCCCTCAGACTTTTCATGACAAGGTCATGTAAAATTAACAGGTATATATCAAAACCTCATTTGGTGGATCATGTTAAGGCTAGAATTTCATGTATAATCCTTTCAATCACTGAGAAAAAGGTAATAGTTTTTACAAAGTTTGAAATAAATTCATGTGACAAAAATAGTTATGGTGAATTTTAATAAGAAATATAGCTATATTTTAAAATATAAATAATTAAGCTATTCCATTTTATAAGTTTTTAACTTATATATTGATGAAGTTATTAAAGCTCAAAACTGCACTGAGACTTTTGGGACATGCTATATACAGCTGAAAATTTGAACCATCAGTTAAGGTAGGTTGTGTTAAAAAATTAAGGGAAGCAAGCATTTTGAATTGAAATCTTCATTTAGTATAGAGTAAAAAATGGTAGCCTGAAGGGAAAGAGGATGAAGAAATAAACACTTTAAGAATTTTATAAATATACCAGTGAAATATGTTATGCAATGACCCTACAATAATAATTAACCATAGTAACATGGTGTTTGACAAACCCAAATATCAACCTTTTGGAATAAGAACTCACTATTTGACAAAACTGCTGGAAAAATTGGAAAAACAGTATATGGCAGAAATTAGGCATAGAACAACACCTCACACCAGATACTAAGGTAAAGTCAAAATGGACACATGATTTAGAAATAAAAGGTGATACCATAAACAAATAGTTTAACTGTTAGATCTTTGCATAAGGGAAGAATTTAAGTCAAAATAAGACATAGATAACAATATGAGATGTAATATCAATGATTTTGACTATATTAAATCCAAAAGTTCTTACACACACAAAATTCATCTTAGTCTCCTGGTATATTTTAGTAAGAATTCTCTTGAGTGTGTGACTCATTTTCTCTACTTTCTCTGATGACTGGGCATGCCAAGTAGAGTCCTGGTGGCATTTAATCCCATGGCTTAAATACCACCTGTACTCTACTTGGATTACTTGTAAGGTAACCCTTTGGCCCATTGTCCCTCTGGAGTAAAATGTAGGAGGTCAAATCAAGATAATCAAGATAAAAAGCTAGACAACAGGGGAAAATAAGAACTGAGTTAACTTTATAAAAAATACAAAGCATTCCTCAATTAACAAATGGTTAAAGAATAAGAACAGCTGACTCTCAAATGAAGAAATTAAAACATTTTAGACATATGAAAAAATTCTCCAAGACACTATTAATTAGAGAAATGCAAATTAAAACAACTCTGAAGAGACACCCCATACCCACCAAACTGGCTAACATGACAAAAAACAAAAATGATAAATGTTGGAGGAGATGTGGAAAAATCGGGACACTAATACACTGTTGGTAGAGCTATGAACTGTTCCAACCATTCTGGAGAACAATTTGTAACCATGTAATAACAACAATATTTGATAATCAATTGTGAATGACTTAACTATTACCAACAAAGCAAGGATTCAGGATAACTACAAGGACTCATGATGAAAAAGGCTACCCATCACTAGAGAAGGATTAGATTAAGTCCAAATGCAGATCGAAACATGCCATTATTTCTTTCCTACATGAATTTTTCTCTGGTATGAGCAATATGTGTCTTGTTCTACAACATGCTGAAAATGGAAATTTGTATTATGTGATGATATATATATATATATAGAACCTAAAAAATAAAGGAAAAAATCCTTAAGACTTTATCTCTATTATCTATCTTTTTTCTTATTTTTCTGTAATTCCATCTTGTGTTTTCTTTTTAATGTGTGTGTGAATTAATCAAGGATTTCCCAGTTATATATCAGTGAAAGCATTTATATATATATATATATATGTATATATATATATATGCTATGCAAGCCATTGCATATACACTCTCCATAATATATCCATAGATATAGATATATACACACATACCTGTGTGCATGCATGTGTGTGTATAAATGGCACGAGTGTGTTCAGTTACCATTTTATGAAAACAAAGTTTCATGAAATGAATTATTCAGAAAAGTTTTAGTTCATTAGTTGTTTTTTTTTTTTGGGGGTAACTCCACTGCTTTTCAATACACACTGACAAGTTTACTGAATGGAATCAAATTGGAAAAGGTATTAAAGGACTATTACTTCTTGGTAGTAGTCACTTCAGCCAGAAAATGTGTATTCCCTTTGCAAAGTTGAGAATTATGGCAGCCAAGAGCAATACAAGTTTAGAATTTTGAAAAAAATTGCAAAATCTTACAGAGGAGGAGGAAGATTATGAATATCATCATCACAAAAAAAAATTTAAGAAGCAGTAAGGGGAAAAATTAGCTTATTGAAATCTTGGAATGAAACCCAGCTAAGCCATAGCACGCAAAGAATATTTAAAAATTAAATTAAAAGAATAAAAAATTGGGGAAATGGAAAGATTTCTAAAAAATAAACCCTTTATTTTGTCAATGACATGGAACCATCACTTGGATACAGTCCTACATGTCCTACATGAGAAAGTCGAAGTGGCATTAAAGAAAACTTAAACAGGAAGAAAGTATCTGTATCTATATCTCTAGACTATACTAAAAGCAACACAAATTTGAGGGAATTGAAGAATTGCTTCTTAAGATATTAAAGAGAGAAACATAGCAAATAATTTGAAAGATCAAGACCATTGTTACCACTATAAAAAGTAATGAAGATCATGGGGAATGGACTAAGCATTTATTATGCAACTACTATGTGCCAACACTGTGCTAAGTACATTATTAAATATATCAATAACTACCACTATATATGCTTACTTTTTTGTCCTATAAAATACCTGAGATTGATTAATTTCATACAAATCAACTTCATTGAAAGTATCAGAAAAACATACATGAGTCTTAACAATGGATATTCCATAGAGGGCTGTAGCTTTGCAATCAGACCATTCTCAGATAACATAAGATCCCATTATACTTTTTATATTTGTTTGATTTGGAAACATAGAATGCCACTTGAAAAGCTTCCTTCCAATATTTCTTTCATGCATGGATGCTTGAAGATAACAGAAGATTCCTTTATATAAGATAAAAGACTAGAGATATATTTGTTCTTTTATCCTTGATTATAAATAGTAAGTGAATCACACAATAATGATGTATGTTTTCTGTATTTGCTACTCTCCTGGAATATAGCTAGTATACAGAAAAATATATGTGTATGTGTACATATATGTTTATTTATATATAAATTTAATATATTCAAGTGATAGGAAGTCAATGGGGACGTGGTCATCCCTTCAGTCCCTGAAGATTAATTTGACAGCTAAATGGAAGATGAACTTTGTCAAGGGGATGAAAGAGGAGGCTATTAAAATATTACACACATGGATGATGAAGGCTGGTACCAGGGTAGTAGCAGGGTCAGAGGAGAGATGGAACCAAGTATGATGAAGGAACAAGGGTCAGGAAATGGTAATTGATTCAGTATAGAAAGTGAGAGTAAGGAGTAAAGAATGACACCCAGGTTGTAAGCTTGGTGAGTGGTAAGATGGTGATACCCTTGACGTTCCCAGAGATGTTAAGAAGAGGGTCACTGTAAGTAGAGAAAGGACACTGAAGATCTGAGTCCTGACCTACTACTAAACTATTTCCATTTGGATGTATGAATTTAAACAGAGGTTAAAAGTAGAAGTGATTCTGATATTTGAATGTGTTAGATTAGATGGCATCAAAGATTTATTCTAACTGGACTCTAATATTATTCTGTAAATGATTTTAGAATTTATTTATATTTGTAAATGTATTACAATTAATAAATAGTGGGGAATATTTTTATATTTACAAATTGTACTGTTTTCCTCTTTGAATGAACAAAATACATTGCATAATAATAATAAAGGAAGCTTCTATAAAGATCTTTCATCATATATTTTTGACAAAAAGGCCGCATATGTTCTCATCATTAGAAAAAGTAGTATTGTCAAAGACTTAATTAAAAAGTTTAGACTAGAGCTAGGTATCTACTGAATTTACCTGTTGAGAAAGAAAATGATAACTTATGAATGCAAAAAGGTCCAAAGGTATGAACTGACGGTGTTTTGGCAAAACTCTCCTATATGTTCAGCTATTTTTGGCCATTATTGATTTATTACAACAATAAATACCTAAAACAATTATTCTGACCCTGCTGAGAATATTAAGAATCCTGTCAAATGTAAGTGCTGAGCCACTAGTGAGATCTCTGTTGGAGAAATAAAGTGAATTTCCTTAAATGAGGCAAGACACTGCTGTGAATTTCTTTTCTGTCAACATGGCAAAATGTGTTAAGTAAAATTTAGTGAATAAAGCACAAAAAATAGCAGGTGGTTGAAAAATATCAGAAATTCAGAAAATGAATTGTGCTTAATACAAGTAACAAGTTAAGATAATTAAAGTACATTTTGTTAATATTTGTAACCTTTCAAATTTGTGGTTCTTAGCACATATGGCTTGCCTTTTCTATAACTGCAAAGTTAAGAAATTAAAGGAGAAAACCCTAAAAAAGCAGACTAAATTAAAACAGATTTACTATAATGATTATAACTTATGTGTATTTACTACTAATAGCTCACATCTTTGTAGTTCTTTGATGCTTAAAAAAGTGCTTCTCTTATACGATTTTTTCAAGTTGAGCAGTGCAAGCACTACTATTCTGATTACATGTATTCAGAAATTGAGATTCAGAGAAGGTAAATGATTTGTCCTTGGTCACACAGGGAATTATTGTTGTTAGTGGCGCAAAGACAGGTCCTCTGATGTGTGTATGATATATAAATGTGTGTGCATAAATACATTATTGCCCTCTGTCCCTGTGTGTTCTTATAGACACACAAAAGATTAACTTGAAACTGAGCCAGACTCTCTCTCTGTCTCTGTCTCTCTCTTGGTCTCTGTCTCTCCCTTTTTCTTTCTCTCAATTTCTAGGAAATAAATGAGTAGGGTTTTCTTTCTATGACATTCATAATATTCTCTACCTCATTAATTTCTAGTCATTTTGGAATGATGGTTAAAAATAATCATTTGCTAATTGAAAAATTATAACTTAGTCTTAACTCAGAGAATAACTTGACTAACATAAAAGCACCTTGCTGTGGGAAGTTAGAATTTCCTGACTCCTAAATCTCCCATAAACAACAGCTGTACTGATGATCAAGAGTGCCAAGATTTTAAAATATCCTCCTGCATTTTATCTTTCTGCCCAAGTCCAGAAAATGTGTTTCCAAAACTGCTATCCATATTATAAGTTAATCAGTTCAATTTACACCTTCCCCAGGGCCATAGACAGGAATGGAGCCCAAGGAATGTTTGTGAGCCATATAAATGTGTAAATAATTTGTGAGTATTTCCAGCTGGATATCAAGTACCTCTAAATCGGGTACCATGTTCAAATGCCCTGTAGTGATTATTTATTAGAGTACTGGCTTCCCTGGAGTGGACTTAGGGGAGGAACAAGTAGGGTTATCTCAAAGCTTCCTAGAGATACTAATATTCAGAAGTTTTGTCACTGCATTTAAAAAGCTTTCTTGAAGACTTTTTTTATATCAAGTCAAATCTGTACCTATTATCCTCTTTCTATGCATTCAATGAGTCCTCCCTTGTGACAATCATGTCATTTTACAAATTGTATCATAACTAAATATTATAAAGACATAGATAGAAGCTAAATAAAATGATTGCATATCACTAAGTACCACAATGTGGAAATTATATGCTTTTTAATGTCTAATAGGGTAGTAGTAGTAGTAGTAGTAGTAGTAGTAGTAGTAGTAGTAGTAGTAGTAGTAGTAGTAATAGTAATAGTAGTAGTAGTAGTAGAAACTCATGGTCTGGGCAAAGTCTGATGTTTTAATGGAAAAATGTTACCATCTTCTGTACTACGGTTCAGCCACATTGGCTTTATCTCTATGCCCTAGAACTGGTCATACCCATGCATTGAATACATCTCTCCTCAGAATCCTTAACTCCTTCCAGACATCTCAAGCAAAAACTCCAATATAAAGTATTCCCCAGTCTCTACAACTACTAGTCTCCTTCCTTCCTTTGTCTCCACCAACACAATATTAGATCTTTGAGTACAGACACCGTTCCACTTTAGTTTTTGTTCTCCCAGCAACTAGAATAACAGTACCCCCATTATCTAGACCCTTAAGGAATACTTGTTTATTGGTTTTTAGAGGTAGTTTCTTTTCCTTTTGTTATTCCTCTTTCTTCTAATGAACAGTCCTGTGGAATCACTTAATCATGAAGTTTCAGGATTTGTAGAGGCTCTCAGGGGTCATTTAGTTCAACTTGCAATAGTCTCTTTATGAATACTTTTGAGAATGTTGCTAGGAATCAAAGTCAAGCCCACTGCCCTATAATGTAGTTTTCAAACTTTATTTTCTTTTCTTCTTAAAAAGTCAAGGACATATTTGCCCTTCTCCATTCTTTCAATATCTCTTCTGTTCTTTATGATGTTACAAAGCTCACTGAAATAGACTCCAGGATAAACTCTGCCAATTCTTTAAGTATGTTAGGCTGTAGTTCATTTGGGTTATATGATTTGGAATCTTCAAGGGCAACTAGGTGCCCTCTAATATCTCCCTAGTTATTTTGGGTATTAACTCACTATTATCAATTTTTTATGCTGTCCTTTCTAGGGTAAAGATCATTTTCCTTGGCAGACAAAGCAGAAGCAAAATAAAAATTGAACAGTTCTGTCTTTTCTCCATCATCTGTTATCTTCCCATTTACTGTGAAGAGTGGTACTCTAATTCCACCCCCTTATCTTCTTACTAATATAGAAAATACCAAATAAAGTCAAATGAAAAATCATTTTCTGTGATCATTTACATTTTAGATGGATTCAACTCATTTAGAGCTATAGCACTGCTGGTACTCTTCTGAGAGGACCCTACAAAGTTTTTTTTTTAATCTTAATCTTTTATTGATCTTTGTTTCCATCATCTGATAATGTCTTTCAAAAATACAAATATATACATTATTGACACAATACATTGTTTTTTCATTAGAGGCATTATCCTTCAAGTCTTTGTAATTTCACTTAAAATCAATTTTGTTATATTTTATAGCATTTAAATTTTATCTAATATGCCTCTACCTTACCCCCACCCCCATCATCTAGAAAGCCACTTTAGGTAGCAAAGAATTATTGTGTTTTTTTTTAAGAGAAAGAAAGAAAAAGAGATAAATCAAGAAAACCAACCAATACATAAAAATGTTAAAATATTTGAAATGTTCTACTTCTAAAGGTGGTTCTCTATAAAGTAGTTGGGGATGATATCTTTTATTTCTTTATTGGATTCACATTTGTCTTTTATTAACCCAACAATATTTTTTCTTCTCAATTTTTAAAAAAATTAACACAACTTTCTTCCTTTAAAAAAAAGAACCTTACCTTCTCTCTTAGAATTGATAAGAAAAAAATAAAAAATAATAAAAAAAGAATTGATAATAAGTATGATTTCTAAGGTAGAAGAGCAGTGAGGATTACGCAATTGGGGTTAAGTGACTCACTTAAGGTCACATAGCTAGGAAGTTTCTGAGGCCAGATTTGAATTTAGGACTTCTTATTTCCAGGTCTGGTTCTCTATCTGTTGAGCCACCTAGACACTCCTAAAATTAAATATATTTTTCAAAGAACAACAATCCATTTTCTTTCCTTTCAACATGTCTTCATTGAAACAACTTAATAAAAATATTTGTAACATATATTCATAGTTAAGCAAACAAAAATCTTCACTGTCAATTAAAAATAATTTCATTCTGCTCTTTAAATTAATTACTTCTTTTCTAGGATTTGTGATTTTTCCTGGAATTTTGTCTGTTCCCTGAGTTCAGCAGAGTTCCTATCATCTTGCAAAGTTGTTTTTCTAATGTTTGTTATGATATAACTTGTCCTAATTCTACTCACTTCATTGTGCATCAGTTCATACAAGTCCTCTCATTTCCCTGAGATAGTTACCTTTCATTTTCTTTAGCATTTTTATTATTTTTTCCAGATTACACCTAAATACAATTTTAAATAAGTTTTCTGACATTTGTGTGACCCATGTTCTCACCCTCTCTCTCCCCTCTCCACCTTTCCTTCTCCAAGACAGGTAATATGATATAGATTGTACATTATCATATAATACATAAATTACATGTTCAACGTGTGAAAAAAAATCTTACTTACACTAGAGAAAAAATTCATGGAGAAAATAAAATGAAGAATGATATGCTTCAATCTGTATGTATCAGACTTGTCAGTTCCTTCTATAACAGTGGATAGCTTTTTTCAACATGAATCTCTTGAAGTTGTCCTGGATATGCAATGCTGATAATAGTTAATTCATTTATGGTAGATCATATTACATTGTTGATGTTACTGTGTTCAATGTCCTCCTGGTCCTGTACATTTCATTTTGCATTAGTTCATGTAAGTCTTTCTAGGTTACTTTTCATTTCTTATATCATGATAATATTCCATTACTTTTTATACAGTGTATTCCAAAAAATTCATTGATATTTAAAGGAATTAAAATTTAAAACTTCATTGAGTTTTTGTGGATCGTTCATCCATATCCTGTAATATTAGCCACTACCCAAATAATGAGTCCTACAACTTGATTTATTGTGTTTTTTCAAAGAAAAAGTTCATTGTTATCTTTTGTTTTTATTGCATAGCCAAAATTTCTCACCATCTCCCTTCTCATTTTGCTCCCAGTTTAAAGAGGAGAAAAAAGAGAAAAAGAAAGAGGAAGAAGAAAAAAAGTCATCTAAACCAATAAATACATAAAAAATGTCTAGAACTATGTACAATGTTCCACAGTCATTGACCTCCTGCATCTGTGAAGGAATTAAATTGAGAGGAAAGTAACATCTGCTTTTTGATTGTTTTATGGTTGGTATTTCTATTTGTTATTTTAGTTGCTTAGTATATTGTTTTCTTGGTCCTAATTACTTCACTTTGTATTGGTTCATGTAAGTCTTTCAATATTTATGTTTTTGTGGTTTCTTATCACACATATTAATGCATTAGAATTTATTTGCCATTTTTCAATGATTAAGCATTTATTTTGTTATCATTACTTTGCTACTACAAAAAGGTACTATTATAATTATTTTGGTGTATATAGAGGGCTTCCTTTTCATATCCCAGTGATCTCCTTAGGATATATGCCTAGTAGTAGAATGTCTGAGTCAAGGGCACAATTCCTTCTTGGAAATTTTCCAACTTCCTTGTACTGACTTCACTAACAGAATTTTAGTTCGTGAAGTCTATTGTAGAAGACTGAAGAAATTTACCTAAACCTATTTATTAATGTAGAATAAATTACTAACTTGACACGAGTAGGGAAGCATAAAAGTAGGTTTGTTTAGCTTGCAAGATTGCAATTGTCTACTGCAAATCAAGAAAATGTGCTGGCATTTTAGTGTGGTAAGCTACAGGTCTACCTATTTTCTCCTTTTCTTTCTCAAGATGGTGGCCTCAAAATGGTGGCTAATATACCAAATATGGAAATTATCAGGTGTGTGGGAATAAATTGCTTTGTCCAGAGAGAGGAGAGAAGGAAGGAAAGAAGATAATTTGGATCTTAGAATTTCAGAAAATGTTTGTTGAAAATTATTATGTGAAATTGGGAAAATAAAATATTTTAAAAATATATCCATCTTTTGTACTGATTATCTTTTTAAAGTTCTTTTCTAAAAATGAGTTTTTTTCCTTTTTAGTAGGTTAACATTCATTTCAACATCAATTATGAAAATTAATAGTAATACAAAAAATATTCATTTCTCAACTAAAGACAATTGAAAGGCTGGCCTTTTGTTCTGAAATACCTGGTGAGATCTTTCCTCTGAAAATTTTAGGGTTTTCTCTTTCCTTGGTGTCTCAGAGAAGAAATTATTGGCTCAAGAATACAAGTCATTACTTACATCAATGTTTTATGGCAATTTAAAAAGTTATCCTACATAAAGGCTTAAATCTCTTCTGATCTTTCATTATATTGTCTATTTCTTAACATTAGTCTATTAATACTATGATTAGTAGACGGGACAAGTTAAGACTTTTTGGAGAGTGTTATCAACTTACAGAACTATCCACGTATTCCATAATAACTGGTAAATCTTATAATTAAGTTACTTAATTATCCAAATAGTTAATAACATAAATTGTATAAGAAATGGTTGTTACTTTCTACCTTATTCAAATCTTCTATAAACTCTGTTCCTTTCAAGTTATTCTTTTAACAATTTGCAGAGGAATTATTATCCTCATATTTGACAAAGAAATAAGTGGTTATTTGTTAATGGGGGTCATCTTATGTCCTCTGTATGGAGGGATAAATTTTCAAACATGTTTATGGGCAAATGCATCAAAAAAGCAAAATTTGGGTAACTTTTTATACTATAACACAAATTAAACTATCCAGAAGCCAATTTCCTAATTAATATGTTCTATATATATCTCACATTCAAATTCATAGAAGCTTCTCTTTTTCTCACATACTTTTCTGAATAAGCTGATAAGGTTGCATATTCTGACAGAACCTTTTATGAATACTCGAATTATTTTTCCTTTGCTCTAATTCTAGCTTCTAAAATTGAGTGATCAGTTTCTCCCTAGATTTCCAAACTCTTTGTTGATGAGAATAAACTTTAGAACACAATTCGCCTTTTTTTACTTCTTCTACCATTTGAAGACTGAGATTATAATTAAAGCACATCAGGAAATTATTAGATTTGGCAGAAAGGTTCTGGCAGATGCAGGAATTATTGAAGTCCTCCCTCACTATTTTGTTATGCCTCTGTGTCCTGTTGATGCTGCTTCCCAAAGCCTTCTTTCATTTTCTCTTTCTGTCTAGGTTTTCTGTACGATTCTTTGTTGACAACACCCCTTCTATCTCAGCATCCACTGATCTTCACACCATGGGCCATTCTTCTTTTCATTTTTAATTCTGTTTGACTAATGCTTTCTGTACCATTGTCTGGCTTCATGGAATCTGCTTCTTTTCCCTATGCCTTACGTAAATAGGAATGAAATGTAGAAAAGCTAGTGAGTGAGGCCCCTGCTTATTTTTTGACTACCCACTTCTCCATTGAATGGTCGTTTGGGGTTATTCGCTTTTAACATTTCAGATTCTGTTGATTTCCTGCATCATGCAACACGTGCTCTTTACGTCGATAAAAGGGTGTTTATTTAAAAGTGGGGCATAGTTAGTTATGTATTCAGGAATCATTCACAACCTAGAATGTCCTTGCTAGTGTAAGCTACTTAACTGTTTCCCTAATCTTAGTAACAGAATGTAATAATATTTTGAAATGAAAGGAAGCTTATAGTTTTATCCTTTGCTTCACAGTTGAGGAAACTGAGGACTAGTGAAGGTCAATTATGTCCAAGGTCAAACAAGCAGCTGATGTCAGAGAGGGAAACATAACCTGGGTGTCCTAACTTCCAAAAATAATGCATTTTCACTATAGAAGGCTTTCCCCCCCCCCCGCTTCATTTACATTTCCAAATGTCAAGTGCTTGTGATTTCTCAATTAGCACCATCTCTGATGATACAGACTGCATTGCCTCCAAACCTTAGCACACGTTCTTAAAGAGTTTCTGGACTTAAAAAATTCTCCATCCGGGGCAACTCAGTCAACAGAGAGTCAGAGAGGTCCTGTGTTCAAATGTGACCCCAAATACTTCGTAGCTGTGTGATTCTGGGCAAGTCACTTAATCCCAATGACCAAGACCTTACTGCTCTTCGAACAAATACCCAGTATCCTTTCTAAGACAGAAAGTAAGAGTTTTAAAAAAATCCACCTCTTTAGGATTCACTTGGGGGGAGGGGGTAGCTTTTCCAGACATAGCCTTATTGGACCTCAAATGGATGGTGTAGAACTTGCCAGTAGAATCATATTGAAAACTTTCCAATTTGTTAAGATCTTTGAATAACTTGTACTCTGCTGGGAAAGTGTCTGAGATATAATGATCCTATTTCCTAGCCTCCACCACTCTTTTGCCTTGGAACCAATACACAGTATTGATTCCAAGATGGAAGGTAAGGTTTAAAGAAACAAAACATAGCATAGAGGAGTCTCATGAGATAAAAAATAATGGGTGAGTTGTGGTCTTTATCTACAGATGTATATGTATATATGTGTGTAAATGTAAATGTATATATGCATGCCTGTTCATATATGCACACAAATATACACATTATAAATATATGTCTTTCAAAAGACTACTTACTTTATTGAAGTCATAGGCCCATTAGAGTATTCAAATTTAATTATAACCTTCAAAAACTTAGAATGCATTAGAAAGCAGGACTTAAGTGGAGCATCAATACATTATAGGCTTCTATGTGTCATTGAGAAATTCCAGACATGTCTCCGGGACTTTCAGTTAAGAACAAATTGACTGGTCTGCAATGGTGGAAGACTTATCCACAGGTGCAATTCCCCACATTAATGAATTCACAAGTGTCCACAAACATACACATATTTAACTACATGTGTGATATATGTGTGTATAACTGTGTGTGTTTTTATTTATATGTGTATTTATATATATATACATATGCACGTTAGTATAGATAATTTGTTTTGAATTCATTCATTGAATTGAATTGAAAAAAATTGAATTTGAATGAATAGAAAAAGCTTTTCTCTTTCAAAGGATATATAGAGAAATGATAGATAAATAGAGCTGCCTACACATAAATATGTAAATCTATCTAGCTCAATAAATGTTTGTCCTTCATCTTTGAAGAAGACCAATGCTCTCCTGGACTGATGCCTCATTTTCTCTGAAGTTTATGCTTTTAGAAAATTGACTAGGTCTCTGAGAGTTTAAGTGGATTGCTCAAGGTCATATGTCTGTATATCATCAGAGGCCAAACTGGACCGAGACCTTCTACATCCCTAATAAAACCAAGTCTCTGCCCTCTATGCCATGCTGCTTTTTGTATCTGTTTCATAACATTGTGTGAGATATAGGCACTGGTGTTTGTAGCTCCTAAATCCAACTGCCTTAGGATGTGGATTGAAATGACAAAATAAAATGTAGCCAGGCTCTACCTACTCCTGTTTATAGTTGAAATAAAAAGGGTGCTATAGGAATAGTAAGTCCTTATTACTTTGGAATCTACTTACCTGAAAGCCTTCCTCTCTCATTCCATCTGTTTTCAAACACAATTTAAGCTTGTCTATTTATCAAGTTAGTACCATTAAAGAATTTGTAATTTTTTGTCCGTAGTCTTCACCTTCTTTTTCTTAAATTAGAGAATTGTGTAAAGCCCCAGCTAAGATGTGCCTATAAAGTTTGGCATTTGCCTAATGATATTTTTGGTAGAAGAAGGAATACTTTCTTTGATGAAAGACAATCACAGGTTTGATCTTTTGTAAAGGGATAAGCACCTGCAGGTTCTTTTCATGAAACAATTAGAAATTTTGAAATGTTAAGTGTTTCTTTAATCAGAATCACTGAAAGAGGAGCTTGGTTAAAATGGAAAAGAAGGAGCTAGTGAAACTCAGAGGACAGTGACTCTCCAGCCTTAGGCAGAGAGTGGTCCATTTAATGTCTCTCCATCTAGACCTTCTTTGCTCTAACACTCATACACTCACCAAATAACTTCCTGTTCAATATATATACATTTATATACGTATATATATATATAAATTATGCTTTATATACAAGGCAATTCCTCTGTGTTGGACTGAAAAAAAATGGAAAAATAATTTTGACTTCAAAGAGAATATATTTTGTTATCAAGGTAGGGAATAGGGATGGGTAATGGGTGATGCCATACATAATCAGGTAAATATGTTACATGAGGCTCAATGAAAGATATAAAGTGATCTAGAAAAATTTAAGGGAGGAGACAATGATTTCATCTGGGGATATTTGGGAAGGTTTCATTGAGGAGGTAGTCTCTTGAACAAATAGGAGATCTATAATACATGAGTAATACATCACAGACAACATGACAGGAATATATTTAGAAAGAAGAAAATTTTATAAAATAATAAAGAAAATAGATGGAGTTGTTGATGAATAGTGGAAAAGGAAAGTGAAAGACATGGACTAGAGATGAGTGGGCTAAAGGGGATAAGGAAAAGAATGTGGAAATAAATAAAAGAAAAAAGATTTGCTCATTATAGGACGTGGAATATCAAGGAGGGAAGTTGTTATGGACTAACCTGGCTATTGTTATTCAGTTTGTGTAATCCCTTCCAAATCTTTTTGACCTTATATAAGATTTTCTTGGCATAGATACAGAAATAGTTCTCCATTTCCTACAGAAATTGGCTCTAGGTTCAACTAATAATAATAGCCAAAATTCAGATAGCTTTTTAGAATTTACAAAGCTTTTTATTGATATTATTTTGTTTGAATGCAACAAATTTGTGAGGTAGGTGGTATTATTAATACCCTTTTGCAGGTGAAAAAACAGGCTAAGTCATTTGTCCAGAGAGACATAACTATTAAGTGTCTGAGGTGGGATTCAGACTCAGGTATTTTTAACATCAAGTCCAGCATGCTGTCTACTCTACTACCTAGTGTCTCCATTAAGAACAATTGTTTGAATGAGCTTTTGTGATTATTACTCAGAGGTAGAGTGTAGGTTTGGAGTGGACTAAGGAAATTCTTAAATTTAAGGGAGTAGAGTGAATTCTCCTGTGATGGAGGCTTTAACTTCCATCTATTTGCCTTCCACACTAGAAAGGATTATCAGACACAGTAATGTAAAAATTTGTGACATTCCATAGATATAACCTCAATCTTGTCTCTATTCATGGCTATTTTCTTGAATAGAAGTGATTTTCAAGTAGGCTTAAATAGAATTGATATTCAAAAGCATTAACAGCATCCAACATAACCCTTCCTCATATTATGAAATTACTTATTGGATCTGTATGGTAATTCTTTTCCTGAATTGCTCAAGATGGCATTCAAAAATTTAATATGCTTAATATTTCTCTAAAACTGGAAGGGTAAAAGGACAAATATTTTAAAAGTCTGTGCAGTTTTACATGAGAACTGGAAAGTCATTGGGAAATAGACTCTTCATTTTTCAAACTATACACTCGATTCTAGTTTTCTCTTCAAAGGCTAATTGGTCTTATTCTATAGAAATAGACCAAAGGACAGGATTTCTATTTTTCAGTTCTTGAAAACACTAGCCTTCCATACCATTAGCTCTTTTTCCCTTTTCAGTATTCGAAAGAACATAACAATCAATTCAATTTTAAGTTGATTTTTAAAGTGTTTTTGACTAAAAAGTTTAGTAACTTGATATGACCTTGCCAAAATTTCAAATTTTAAATCATATTTAATTTAATTTTTAAAATCATATTTTAAAATATAAATTTTAGACTATAATCTTATAGAATATAACCACTTCATTTTGGCTAGTAATTTATGTGTATAGTTAATATATTAACTCTCAAACTACAAGGATATTATTTATTATGCTGTGGTAACCTCAGTGATGGAGTGATCATATTTTTGAGAATTAGAGCTATGTAAGAATTAAAATTAGGACTCAGAATTATAATAAACTTTATACATTTTTAAGGACCCAAATCCTAATTTTAATTCTTATAGCTAATTGTTTTGTTAAAGGCCTTGCAAAGATAGTTTTTGGGGCAGATTCATTCCCAAGACTGAAATCTATTGATGTAAAACAAAACAAAACAAAACAACAGAATTTAGGGATTGATGTTTGGTATTACATTAAAATGTAGAGTTGCAAGAAACTTCAGAGATCAGGTAATATACCCTTCTCATTTCACAGATGATGCATTTGAGGTTTAGATACTTTAGATGACTTGCCCAAGGTCATAAAAATACTAAGTAGCAGACATCAGATTTTACTTGTCAGCTAAAAAATATGAGCAAGCCTCTGTGCATATCTAACTTAATCATAGAAATTGACTTTGACACTGGAGAGAATTTGGTTTTATGTGAATTTGCTTCCCCAAATTTAGCTACTTCTTATAGCAGCTGCTATTTCTAGAACGATAGGGATTGTTTACAGTAATGCATCCCTCCTCACTTTAGATTTTCATGCTGTCTTCAATTATCATAGGAGAAACACTGAACTCAGAGGCCTGAAATTCCATTTTAGAAGTAAGTCCTATAGGTTATTTATAAGTTTGACATTAGTTATATACCTTTATTGCTTGTGTGACATTTTTAATGTTCCCTTTTGCTAACCAGTCTTGAAAATCTTACTCCAACAAAGTTCAGCTAGATAATAGGTCCCTTAGCAAGCAAAAATAAAGTGATACAGATATTAAAAACATTCTGTGCCCTTTGAAAATATTATGAGAGCTACTAAACAGATGGGCTGAAAGTTTAATTACCTAGAAAGAAGAGTGGAATAGTCATCCCTGTTCTCCCAACAACTGGAAATGCAGTAACAAAAATATACATCAGGAAAGAACTGCAAGGGTATATAATATATTAAATACATTGAAGAAACCAAAGCCATTTCATTTATGCCATCCAGATATAAGAATCACATGGATAATATGTAAGTTACACTTTACTCCCTATGACACCTTCTTTGATCCAGGGACTCTTGGCTGTTCCACAAACAAGACTCTCCATCTTTCAGCTCTGGTCATTTTTTTTCTGGCTGCCATCCATGTCTGGAATGCTGTTGTTCACCATCTCTGGCTATTAGTTTCCCTGCTTTCTTTCAAATCCCAACTAAAACCCTGCTTTCCATAGGAAGCCTTTCCCAACATCTCTTAATTCTACTATCGTTCTTCTTTTAATTATTTCCAATGTACCCTGTACATGGTTTGTTTGTACATATTTACTGGTCTTTTCCATGAGATTGTGGACTTCTTGAGAGAAGAGACAGTGTTTTCCTTCTTTTTGTGTCTCCTCCACTTAGTGCAGTGGCTGGCACTAATTAGGCATTCAAGACATGCTCATTGACTGACCGACTAGGCTACACAGTATAGGAGGTACGAGTATATGTGTGTATTTGATTTTTTTCCCCAAGTATCATAGCTGGAGCAATTAGTTCTCTGTGCCATTGTGTAGACAGGACCCACAGAAAAACTAATCAAAGTTCAAGTTAATCTTTGGCTTTGTTTCTACTTACAAACATAGCTCAAGAGACCTCCCTGATATATTTACTTTTAATATTCAGCTAGAAGACTCAATTGGCTCAAAGAAAAAGGCTTTAATAAAATAACATTTTATGGAGAAAAGAAAGAGAACATTTTGCACCCAAACATGGGACATTTCTATCACATAAATGCACATACCATAATTGGGAACAGTGGGCACACATAAGGAATATTCCAGGGAACAAAAATTCTTATGAGTAGGACCCAGGCATGGAGAATTCTGTGCATCTAGGGAAGCTGTGTGCCAAGGGCAAGGTATGGGAATAGTTTTACTCTCATACACACAATCATATATACATATATACATGCATGTACATACAAATAATATAGTTTATAAAAATATATAGAAATATGTGTATAGAAATTAATCTAAAACCCAGACTCAGAAAATACACACATATATGAAAAATACATGTTGATGGGACATAAATTACAAGTGGTATTTGAAAGTACAGATCCACTTTTGTGGTTACATCATTGCTATGTCCTTTGTCATTCTGTTTCTTTTTAGGTCTGTATCAAAATGTTTTTTATTTGTTTGCTTTTTAGTTATTCTCTAATTGATGGCATGTTTCTATTATTTCTTGCATTATACCTTTGTTACTGCCTCTGTCTCTGTTTCTGTTTGTCTCTTCTCTCTTATCTTTGTAGGCTATATCATTCCACTGGTCTCTGGTCACATCTGGGCATCATTCCTGCTACTTATTTCTGAGTGTTATCTCTTCAGGAATAACTGCCAGATATCTCATTTCCAGTATGTTTTTCCTCATTTCCCAAGAAATATACACTTATAGGATAGGAAGCCAAGGCAAATCACAGGCAAGACACCTTTTAGATAATATTGCTAAAGACTTAGAACTTCCTACAAACTTATTAACCTCTTCCTCACAGTAAACAGAAATTTAAGATCTAAGGTGTTAGTTAGCAGTTTCATTTAATTTTGATCTGGTATAAGAAATAATACTGAAACCAAAGCCGAAAGTAAGCAGATATTTTAAAAAATGGTACATATCTATAAAAGAGAAAATTTAAAATCAACAATAGCAATTTAATAAACTACTTAAATACCTATACGGAAATATCAGAAATGTAAGATTATAAAAGTTTTTTAAAAGATTGTAAAAATTATAAAAATTTAAGGGAAAAATCTAGAATGTATCTCCACACCAAATGCAAATTGTACAGTAAGCATTTCCAATTTTTAAACAAAGCAGATTCAAAAACTATTTCAATAATGACTTTAGACCACCGAGACTCTGATTAATCTCCAATTAACTTGTCACAAGTATATATAACTAGTTAAAAAAAAGAAATCTAAATTTTAGATTAAGGATTTGGAGTTTTGACAAAGTTGTTATATATTGAATGTTACCAAAACATGTACTTAGTGCAAGCATGATTGGGCAAAAACTCAAAATATGTGTTTAAATGTAAACATATGTTTAAAAGCAATTTGTTAGAATTTGATCATGTTTACTTGCATTGATGTATGATTTGTACTGTAAACTAAAATTTTAAGGCAAATTGATTTTGACAATGTACAAAAAATATTGTGTTATATATGAGGATAATGTTGGTTCTCTTCCAAGTCACTAACAAAGATAGAAAAATGAATCTTCATAGAATAAACACTTAGAGACTAGGCAAATTGATTTGTAGTAAGGTAGAAGTTAAAGAATAGATGTTTTCTTTGCAAATTTGCAAGGTAGTGAGAAACCATCAGAGAAGACTAGCGATATTCCCTTCCCCCCCAAATCACTTCCCCCAAACCCCCCTCCCCCACTCAAGCCCCCAGCTCTTGTCTTACCAGGAAAAAGTGAAAAGTTTGCTGCGAATGTTTTGCAGCTAAGAGAAAACAATTAAACATTTTCCTCTACTCTCAGTATAGAAGCAACTGGAAGTTTGAAGCCATCATTAATCAAGATAATGTTAATGGAAACTTGACTCCCAGAAAAATTATTAACCTTTTTTCTGTATGAATTACCAAATAGTTTAAGCATTGTCAGTGGTAAAACTCAGAAAAGATTGGAAAATTATTGGAAAGAAAAATTGGTAATCATGATTTTTAAAAAAGCTATAAAATCAAATATTTTCATTGTATATGTGAATTTGGAAATTTTTCAACTTCAGGGTGCAATTGGTGAAATTTGCTCTTGAAAATTAAAACTTTTGAGATTGCAACTAATATTCTTTTTGAGTTTTTTAATCAGGTATAGTTTTCTGATGGATCATTGCCACCATTCAAAAGGAAAGACAAGGTACTATGAAGTACAATTGTTACTGCATGACTGATTAATAACCCTGACTCTTATGTGAAGTCAAACAGTGTTATAATAATTTCCCTGCTTTGAATTTGTGATTGAAGGCCCTGAAATTTGAATGTGCATAGCAATCAAATATGTTTTACTACTTACTTAAGAAACGGTACCCACCCAAGTTTTTGTTTTAGTAAGAGTACAATAAATCTTTTGTAAGTTAATTCATTTGGAAAATCACTGAACATGAGCTGGAGAAACCTATCCACAAGAACCATTAAGAAAAAAAGGAATGCCATACTATAGTTATACTATATTACATTTGAAAGGAACATCACCAGACCTAAACCTGTCATTTTTTACAGAATTATAACATGGGGGTCAAGGTTTTGCTTTCTTTTTTTTACACAGAAAATGAGAAATCCTAGATCTATACCTACTCCAGCAAGACAGATGCAGCAAAGGACTCTCAGGAATAATGCAGTATAGAGAATGCCAATGACCACTCCAAGGACCCAAGCCATGGAACCCATGACTTGGGGACAAGCCAAAAGAACAGTTCATATGACAGAACAATCCCTGGAGGTGGCAAGCCTCCCCAGGTATGATCAATTTAACTAAGCCACTTCTCCAAATAAATATTTACTCAATTTTATGTCAATAAGTGGCTACCTCATGCTTTGTTTTAACCTCAGTCGAACTATTCCATAGAGACTCATCCATTGCATCTGTAACTGATCATATCATTCCCTTTCCACAACCCTTTTCTTGTCATTCTTTCAGTACTCCTAATCCCTCATAGTCAGACCCAAATCTATACTCCACTTCTACCTCAGAAAGCAAAAACTGATATCCAAATTTTACTTACTTCAGCTTCATTTTTTTTTATTTAAATAAGAAAGGAACAAATGTAGTGGGCAAAGCCCAAGGATTACATGGAGCAACGTTGTAGAGGATATAGACCCTTAGCAAGACAAAAGCCAAAGCTCAGCTGGTTAGACACATAGCCTCACAACCCCTCCTTTCCACTCCTCCCGCTGTGACTGAATGTTCTTACAAAACTACTTATATATTCATTCTCTTGGAATCTGGGTTAGATGATTACATATTGACATATTGATTTATCAACCTATAGAAAACTCTGTCTAGATTGAATGATGTAAACCAAGTCCATTGTAGTAAACTTGTAAATCATTACTATCCATTGTGTATGTGAAAAGCTTACCTAATCCCTCAGCCTGTTCAAATGTCTCTATAAATTAGAAACTGTGATCAATAAACTTTGCCATGATTTGCTACCAGCTTGCCTCTGGCCCTCCTGATCCCCAAACCTATTTTCTCTTCTACCCTACCCCATCCTGTGGTCCCTTCAATTATTTGATAGAACTGGTCTCTAACATGAGGTGCCTAGAAAAGTCAATCCCTGATATGGGCAAAATGATAGCTCTTTAATGATTACAGGAGTCTAAAAGCCACTATATTCAGTTAAAAACTCTAGGTTAAAATCTTTGAACCACTATGTCTGTGTTTGAGCTCATCGTCATTTGTTTCAGATAACTATTTGACTTAGGGTTAGGAATTATTTTCATGTTTGGTATGCAAATGAATTTGAGACAGAATCAAAGTTAATGAAGGAAGCATAGGCATATGTTCTTGCTTTATAAAACAACAGAAGAATATTTTACTTCTGATATATTTTGGACACTTAAAAAGTTATTAAATTCCTATATAAGTATTTCACAAGAAATCTAGATAGTAAAAATATCACTTAACATTTTAGCATATACATAGAAAAATGGTTTGTATCCAGCATTGCATTGAAGAAAAAGACTTGAATATAAGTTTTTCTTCTTTCATAGAATTATTAAGAAAATAGTACAATATATAAATTATCATTAAATAGGATAATTCCTAAAGAGTAATCACAAAACTAATTTTTCCAGGTATGATACCTCCAAAAAGAAAAACAAAGAAATGCACAAATGCATAGACATGCATGTATACTTTCTCTATATAATCTAGTTCTTAGTCAAGCATTTATTAAATATCTACTATATGTCAGATATGCTAAGTGCTGGGGAATGCAAAAAGGGACAAAAGATTGTCATTACTCTTAAGGATATCACAATCTGATGGGGAACACAATAGGCAAACAAATATATTCAGGAAAAATGGGAAATAATTAATGGATGAAAGGCACTAAAATTAAGAGAGGCTGGGAAAAGCTCCTTATCAATGGTGGGACTTCAAGAAAGACAGGGAAGCTAATAGGCAGATAAATAATATGTGTGCAAACACACATATATTTTATGTAAAATATATATGATTTTCCAGGATAGAATTTGCTTTTGAAGACAGCTTCATGAATGGGATGGTAAAATTTAATTCATTATCACCAGGGTGGACATCCATAACCATGAGAGTAAGTAACTCAGTAAAGATTAATTTCTTTGGAGTAAATCTCTATTGCTCCGTATCTCAAGAAAGTAACTGCATTAGAACATACTAAGCAGATTTTTAAATTTGCCTTTATGATAATTTACTACAGGTCATTTTTCCTACTGTGGCAGATTGCCATTCTCTGTTGTTGGTAAGATCCTGACTGGAATTCTTTTAAGCTAGCTTATTGTAAAAAATTGTCATCTTTGTTCTCTAAGAAGGAGAATATGGCTCTTTGCTATAAAAGAAGTGAGTGGACAATATTATTTTCATAGAAGTTAAAAACACAGGAAATATCACTAGATTGTCATACTATATTCAGAAAAGATTGAGGCAGAGTGATGTAGTAGATAGAAGATTAGGGTTCGAGTCAGGAAAATATTGGTTTAAACCTATTTCAGAAACTTACTGGCTGAGTGTCCTATCTGAACTAACTTCTGTCACCAACAAGGTGATTCAGGGCTTTGTAAGAGATCTAGTCTTACTCAGTTATTTTATATAGTGCAAAAAATGAAACCCAAATGAGTCATGATCCACTGGGAAATTATCAACATGACAAGTCATTGGAATCTTTGAAACTCTTAAAGAAAATTCTCCAGAAGTTTCTATAGGCTGATGAAAAGTCTATAGAAAAGCACAAAGACGAAAATAGGCAGGGTTTTTCCATTTAAAAAATATTTCTGAAAAGAAACAAAGCCTGTTTTCTTTCTTTTTATCCTTCTCCACTCCACTGGAAAAATAAATGAAGAAAAAATGTATTTGTATGCATGTTAGGGAATCCTTGACAAAAAATAAGGAGAATCAAATAAAGCAAAGTCCAATATTGGTCAATTCCAAAAAAATATGTCTTGCTCTGCACACTGAGTCTATGATTTCTTTGTCCTCAATAGGTAGCATGCTTAATTATTGATCCGCTAGCTTGCTTGGTTCTGTTCATTTAACTCTGCATTGGTTTGTAGAAATTTGACCAATGGTCTCTGAAATTCTTTTGTCATTTATAATTGCATAATAGTATTTTATTAAATTCATATACTGAAGTTTGTTTAGGCATTCTCCAATCCATGGACATCTCCTTTTTCCAGTTTTTTACTATCACAAAAATAGTTGGTATAAATCTTGCAAACATAAGTCTTTCATTGTTCTTTTCAGGGTATAGTCTTTAGACTTAGAAGTGCTATTAGTAGGAAAAAGTACATGTAATTTAGAAACTTTGGTTGCATGGCTCCAAATTACTTTCCAGATTATCTAGAACAATTCATACACTGAAAGCAGAAAATTAATACTTTCTACAGTAAATGAAATATATAGGCTTTATAATAATATTTAAAGAGGTAACATGGGGAGAATTTTTATAAAGCAAATACCTAGTCATGAGAAGAACTGAGTTTATAAGATATTTGATTTAGGGTTGTGAGTGGATACTGCATACTAATGTAAGTTAAAGAGATAAAGTTACCAAAAAATGATAAACTCTGTAAACAGAAGTGAAACTGAAGCCAAGGACAGCAAATTTCTGTATATGCTTATGAAGATGACTGTCATTCACGTAGTCTTTCAGTCCAGATGAAGTCCCATGGAGAGAAACATATTTATTATTGTTGAATGTGAAAGATAATAACAAGCAGAGATGCTGAGGTTGTACTGATGTCGACATCTTATTAGCTCAGGTTCAATCCTGGCATGGCACACACAGGTCATTGAAGAGTTAATGAATAAAGGGTTACTTCCTCCTAATAAAAGAGCAGTTAGGTGGCAGAGTGGAAAGAGCAGAGGATTTGCAGTTAGGATCATCCAAGTCTAATTATTTCCTCAGATACTTACTAGCTATATGACTCTAGGAAAGTCAATCGATCTCTCTCAACCTCAGTCTCCTCATTTTTATATTGCTGATAATAATAGCACCTATCACTTAGGGGGTTTTTGAGGATGAGTTGAGTTAATATACAATACACACTCCTCGAGGAGTGTACAATCTAATGAGGAAAGACAACATAAAAAAGGAGGCAAGGAAGTGGCAGGGAAGGGTGGATGGGGGGGTATCCAGCACAGTGGCATCTCATTCTGTGGAGTTAAAATAAGGCAGAGAAGCAAATGCAGAGTAAAAGGATTCTTCATGTCCACTTTATGAACTCTATAAAGGAAGGCATTTGGAGGAGTTTGATGCTCTACTCTCCAGCCCTTTAATCAGAGGGGAGAGGAGGTTGAGGGAGATGAGGTCAGATAAAGCTTGAATTAACACCCTGGTCATGGGATTAGAGGAGAGAAGCTTAATTTGTGAGGACCATCCCAGTCAGAGTAGCAGATGTAGAGTAGATAGCCAAAATGTTGAGCCAAGTACAGCAGGAAACTGTGGCAAGGAAGGCACAGCTTGAGCCCCAGTTAATCCCTGGCCAACAATCAAGTGCCTGCTTTGTTAAGGAATACTTAGCCTAATATATAGGGGGAGAGAGGAAAGTGAGGAAGATCCCTGGGAAATATTGGTCTTATTACAAGGGCCATAACAACAATGGACGGATTGAGGGTTATATCTCATTTGTTAATTCCCAGTTATTACCCCACAATAATCTTTGCCTGATCCTAAGACAAGTAATTTCCATTTTTTAAAATCTTGTGACTATGTGGCCCATTTAGAATTAATTAATGAATCAATAAGCATTTAGCAACTACTATGTTTCAAGCAGATATGTGGTACAGTGGATAGTTCTACGTGGAGTCAGGAATACTAAACTTCCCGAGTTCAAATTTGACCTTAGACATGTGCTAGCTGTGTGACCCTGGATGAGTCATTCCTCATCTCTAAAATAAGCTGGAGAAGGAAATAATAAAGGATTCCAGTACCTTTGCCAAGGAGAATGACTGAATAAGAACAACAACAAAAAGTGCCAGGCACTAAGTTTGACACCAGGATGCAAATGCACAAAATGAAACAATTCTTACTGGCAAGGAGTTACTATATTCCTACATACTACTTAGATAGATTTATAGTTTACATAGTTCAAGTAGATCAGATTGTTCAAAATATGAGGGAAACAGTGGAATTGTGTGTTGAGGGGAGGGAAAGAACATGAATCATGTTACCATTGAAAATATTCTAAATTAATTAAATAAAATTTTCCAATTCAAAAAAAATATGAGGGAAAAAGATCTTAAAGAACTTATGTTTGATTTTTGCACACAGTTTAATTGCTCTTTAAAATGTTGGGAAATTTATTTGCATTTTTTATGTGTATGCAGTTTATAATTTTAAATATTTAGTAAGAATGAAAATAAAATTTATTCAGAAATATACTAAAATTTCACAGGAAAAATACATGGATTTATAGAAATGTTTGTACCAGGTAATGAAGAACTATGTTTTAACTATGTAGGTTCACCAGATGAGAAAACTTTCATACTTCAATGAAGATACCAAAATATGTCTATTTTTTCCACTTACAAATTATGAAACAAAGCAATATATGACATCTCTTATTAAAGAACTTTTCTTGTAATTCTGACAGAATTAATAACCACAAAAGCCTGCATTTAAATGTTTCTGCTCCCTGTAGTTTGGCTTTAAATGTAAAATGTTTTAAATGGATCACTCTAAAGTTCACCTTCATGAGACTGGCTATTCTTGTAGACATATGGCAAGTTAGACAGCAACTTTTCTACCTTGAATAGATTCAGTTTAGAGGAAGAAAAAAAAAGTCACAAATTTCTCTCCTCAACTGGGAGAAAAGTGACATTGCCAATGAATAGAGGGTGCTGCTTCTTATCTGTGCTTAATAACCTCTCTCACTGGCACCCATTCAGCTGCCACTTAGCACAAAGGCATGCCTGCATGTCATTTAACAGGGCTACATTAATACACCTAACCAATCAATGGTTTCTGCCCCTTCCACAAGGACACTAGTCTGTTACCATTACTAGACACTGTCAACAGAAAATGACACCAGAGTCACAAAAGGCAAAATGATGTCAGTTTAATCAGAGAGCAGACAAAAAGGCAAACAATGCTGCCCTGGATAGAGGTGTAACAAGGAGACTCAGAGGTTGGTGTAAGCCATATTTGGCAGATCCCTCTGAAACTAGATTGAAATTCAGAGATATAACATACAACAAAGTGACAGAAAAATCAGAATTGTTCTTCATTTCCCCTTCCCCCATTTCATTTTAAAATTGCTGATTGCTATTGCTATAAAGTCAGTGGCAAAATACCGGAAGCTGGAACTTGAATAAGTTTTACTGGAAATCAAATTCTCTTTCATCTTAACAAAAAGAGGCAGCAAGATTTCCATTCCCTCCCTCTCTTAAAATAAAAAAAAAGGCTAAAACTAAAACTAAAACAGCTTTTAGAATTGCCCAAGAAGTTATTCCAGGTTTTTTTTTGTTGTTATTGTCATTTTATTTTTATTGGAAGGTTAAATATAATTTCTCTCTTTAAAAAAAAAATTACTAGTTCCCTAGATTTGAAATGATCTTCATACTGTAACATCAGTTAACATCTAGTGATGCTAATGATACATATTAGTGTTTAATAAATGGTTGTTATATGAATAAAATCCCAAGTTAATAGAATTTAAGAGATAGAGGGGACTCTAAAAGATAGAAGGGAGTTGTGTTTTTTTTTTTCAATGTAGTCATTTTAAAGATGAGGGAATCAAAATCAAAAGAAATAAAAAAACTTATCCAGAGTTAGTTTTCAGACTTAAGATTTCAAGAAATAAGTATTCTCATTCTGAAATCTGGACTTCTATTCATTAAAACATGCTAGATTAATATTTTTCCAAGTAATAATCCAACTTTGAACAGAATTACTTAAATCTTGTTTTCATATATTTATACAGAATACAATGTGTTAACATGTAAAGTTAGAATAAAGTAACTTAAAATAATAAATAATAAAATATCATCTTTTGTTACATCTTATATACAGTATAAGGGATCTCTAGGGATCTGACTTGTAGAAGTCACACATATGAAGAGAAGATTGTGCACTGACTCCTTCTCCCTGGCTCCTCCAATTTAAGGACTATGCAAAACTTTAACCAAGCTGTTTTGGGCCAATAGTGCCACCTGGTGACTACTGTCCAGAATGATTAGATCTACTGTCCTTATCATTCCTGAAACTTTCCTCTCTTGGGAGATCAAGTACATGTTTTTATTCCTTTATTTCCTTATTTTTTATATTTCATTACTTAATTAATTTAACCCTAGACAATATTCTTCTCATAAGTATACATATGTCCTTTGTAGCCCTTTTCATCTTTACAATATCTCCTTTCTTCTAACTCTATTTTAAATATCTCATAGAAGTCACTTGCTTTTTGCATGAACAAAAAAATTCAGACTAATCATACTAGAATAAAGAGAAATCCATTTTACTAACTTCTAGAGTGCGTCAAAGTACTAGCTTCTTTCACAGTCTGCCGAAAAATCCCCATTCCCCCGCTAATCTTAAATGAAACAAATTTTTCTTAAATAATAACTTGTAATATATATATATACATATTACATTTTATAAATACATGTTATATACATATATATATATATTTGTATTACATATTTATTTTCTGTGTGGTTAATTACAAGTAAAACACCAGTCTTCTTTCTACTATGCTTCATTGAAAATATACAATATTTTAACTGTGTTAGGGGTGAAATAAGATTTTTAGGGCTTTCCAGGAAGCTAATCACCATTTATAACATCACTTCTTTGGGGAAATGTCTCTCAACAAGAGACTTGCCAACTTACAAATGAACTTTGGAGCAACATTGGTTTATAAACTGAAGAATGTCTACTCTGTGAAGATTTTTTTAATGAAGCAGGAAAAATCCTTTAAGTAAGATATTTGTGATGACAAAGCAGCACGAGAGAAAACAGGAAATAAAAGAGTACTTATGGTTGTGAGTGACAGTATTGGAGCACATGAATTGGTTCATTCATTTTATTTCACATTTGTCCCCGATTTTATTTTTAAAAAACTTCTATTCCCCAGGTTTTTTTTTTTTTGAATGAGAAAAAAAGTTTTCTTTACAAAGTCCTTCTGATTAGTTTTAGTGAAACAATTGTAAGAAGGAAATTTAATTAAGAAATCTCTCATTTATATTAGCTTAAGAATTCCTTTAGTTTGATACCTTGCAACTGTGTGATTTGCAGTAAGAATATAGTCCCAGGCAAGAGTCTCTGTATGTAACCAAATTAAGAATGCAGTCCCAGGATATTACCTGAATTGTAATCTTGAATGTGTGTTATCCTATTAACTATAAGTGAGTTACTATGTTAATTCTAGGTGTATGAATCTATTTTATATACTTTATATTAAACTAATTCATGTAATAGGCTACAGAGACCAGAAGATCACTCTGAGATCATGGAGATCTTAGAGAAAGGGCCCTCAGGGGTCTTTGAGAGGGTAGAGGATGTTGGGAATTTCCTAGAAATAGGAGTTGGGATATTCAATGACAAGAATGACCTATAAAGAAGTCCAGGCTCAAAGTGTCATGACTTATAATTTCCTATTAGTTATATTGAGTGATACCTCTAAGTTTTTCCCCCCACCCCATCCCCACATACTCTGTAGGTTCCTCTTTTTGCCTTTAAAAACCTGTCAGTGTCAATGATCGGGGTCTCAGATTCAATGGGGGAATCTACAAAAATCAACTTGTTTGTTTTGTCTTCCCCTTAAAGTCAGACATTGCTCAGAAATTATTTTCTTGCCCTTTTCTTTCACCATTAGATCAAATCTGCCTAGAAACATTTAAATATTTCTTCTTTGGTGGACAGCTCAGCTGACTGTGATTGGAGTGGCCCTAGGTATTAAATTGGGAGTTTTAGAGCTTAATAATCTCAGCTCAACCATTAACTTGTCGTGGGATCTCAGACAAGCCAAATATTTCCTGTTAAGCAATAGCTTGAAAAATCTATGCACTCATTCAGTTTTGGCATTCTTGTTTCTAGTTGGCCCTTTTCACATCTTATGGATAAATAATCCAGGAGAAGAGAAAGGAAAAAAACACATTGAGAAAACTTGTGCAAGTTCTAAATGTTGTCTGGTACACTTCTCATGGCACAGAGGATGTGATCTGGACCTTTCTGGTGAGATACGTACTCTTGCTAAAGAATATGTGGACATATGCAACCAATAATTTGATTAGATCTTTGATATGTGGAAAGGAGAGGAAAAATAATTAGTGACTGAGAACAGGAAGTTTTCACCATTAACGCACTATAAGATCTCTAAAAATACTCCCCCATCTTTTCTTTTTTGAACCCCTTCCTTTGGGACAGCATCTTCTTCACCCTGCTTTGAAAGACAATGGCTAGGAGCAAATATGGCAGTGACAATATGTGCTTCCAAGACTGTTCTCAAGACCTTGGGTGCTTATTTTATATGTTTTGCTCCTTGAGCACAAGTCACCTACCATAATCACATAGATCACAAAGAGATTTTCATGTATTTCATAACAAGTTAGCGATTATGTGGCTCCTTAAGTTTTGCAAAGTGCTTTTTAAATCTCATTCGATCCTCACAAGCGACCTGTGCTAAAATACTAAAATAGTAACACTTAATTTTACTGATGAGGAAACAGAGGCTCAGGGAAGCCATGGGACTCACAAGTGTTAAAATTTGACTCTAGTTCCAAACCTTTGGACTCAAGGCACTTATCTAATGTCTCTGAGTCTCTGCTTCTATATATGAACAATACGGGAGTTGGATTTACTGTCCCTTAAGTTCCCTTCCAGCTTTAAATCTGTGATTCTATAATCCTATGATGTACCCAGTAACATGGGTATGAGTATCTGAACCAGGATTAAACTCTAGGGTTTTTTTTAATTTACCATAATCATGTAGTCCAATCCTACTATTTAAAAAATGAACAGAGGCCCAGAAAAGTTAAATGATTTAAGGTCACAAAGTTAATAGAAAAGTTGAAAATCAACCTCAGATTTTCTGACTTCAAACTCAGTATTTATTTTACTACACTGCACAAGACTTGAAGGCTCATAAGGATGCTCAGAGGTCATCTAATTTCGCCCATATCTAGAAAAGAACATTCTTGACAAAATCCCTGGTAAGCACTCAGTGAGGCTCTACTTGAAGATCTTCAATAAGGAAGAATCCACTACTTCCTAAGGCAGCTAATTGCACTCATGGAAAGCTCTTAATTGTTCAGAAATATCTACTTACATTGATTTAAAATGCCTCTCTACAACTTTCACAGATTGCTCCTAGTTTTGAGTCCAAGCAAAATTAGTCTAATTTTTCTTTCACATTAAGGGTCTTTCAAATACTTGAAGATAGTGATAATTCTCTCCCTCCCTCCTCTCTGTCTGTCTGTCTGTCTCTGTCTCTGTCTTTCTGTCTGTCTCTCTCTGTGTCTCTCTCGCTCTCTTTTCTCTCTCTCTTTCTCCCTCTTTTTGTAGTTCCCCAGGATTTCTATTTTTATTCTAACCATTTACAAGTTTTTGCATCATCTAGCAAGATTTGTAGTCCTCTCAGAATCTCAGGTTTTCAATATCAGTCTTAAACTATGGGACCCAGAACAGAATATAATAATTGACATGCAACCTGAATAGGGTAGGGGACATGGGGGGAATGCTTTTGTAATCAATTCTAAATCCACACAATGCTGTCTTCATGTTGTACTCACATTTTTCTCTACCATGTCAATACAATTTTGGGAAAGAATTTGTGAAATGTTTTCATTCAGATATGTTATATTTATGTCATTTTTTCCTGAATAGCATGGTATGGTTTGCAAAACCCTTACATGATTGCTTTTTTCTCATTTGATCTTCATGATGATCCAGTAGAAGTAGATTCTAGTATGATCTCCTTTTTTTAGTTGGGGAAATTGTGGATTAGATGTTAAATGATTTTCCCAGAGTTGTGTACTGAGGAAGTACTTGAGTCAGTATTTAAACTCAGGTCTTCCTGACTCTAAGTCAAACATTATCTGTTATGCCAGTTAGCTTCCTAAAGTTGAATAAGACCTCCCAAGGAAGCTGAGCTTAATTTGAGTCATTGTCAAGTCATTTTGCAGTTTTGTCTGACTTTTCATGATCCTATTTGCCATTGCCTTCTCTAGCTTATTTTACAGATAAGGAACTGAGGCAAACAAGGTTAAGTGACTTACCCAGTGTCACACAGTAAGTGTCTGAGAACAGATTTGAACTCAGGAAAGGGAGTCTTCCTGACTTCAGGCACAGCACTAAGTCTACCCACTGCCCAACTTTGAGTCAGTAGAATAAGTCTTAGAGGATTTAAACTTTGCTTTTGACATTGCCTGCATGAATTTGTACAATGTATTTAACTTCACTGAGCTTCAGGTTCCACAACTATATAAACATTTGGATTAAGTGACCTCTAAGGACCCTTCCAGCTTTAAGTCTACAATCTCAGGATCTTCTCTTCCTTTTCTATAGTCTCACAATCACTTCAAAAATATTTCAGAATTTTTCTAGGGATTTAATCAAGCTCATTGGACTCATGTTTAAGAAATCTATCATCTTTTCTTTTTGAAAATTGGGACTATAGAATTATTGTCCAGGAAATGAAGACACATGTTTTGATATAAGTTGAATAATTGACTCAGTTGGTGACCCATTTAGGTGACTTGAACCTTTGCTTTTGCAGAATAAACAACTTGGCTATGCTTACAATGATTTAGAGAGAAGCTTAGTGCCTTACTAGTTACTATTGCCCTGCACAATTTTTTCAGGGCATCCGGAGAGGAATTTTTGTTTGTTTGTTTATTTTCCCACTGTGACTGGACATTAATCTTATCAATAAGAGCACTCTTTAAGATCAAATTTCAGAAGAATCCTAAACCTCTGAATGTGAAAACAGGCTCTATTTTAATCTGATTTTGGCAATATATTGTCCTATTTCTTTACCTGTTTTCTATGTCCCCTAAGGAGTTGAATTCCTTCATGGAAGTGGTTTTCTTGACCGTGTGTTTCTATTTAGAGTTGGAAAATTATAGATATGGCTTCTGAGGGAGTACCATTGCTGGGCATCTAAGACTTGCTAATGGGGCACATGCTGGTTTACTCTCAGGATTTTCTGTGAGACCCTTTGCTTCTGAAACCTACTTAAATTTACGACTAGTAAGAATAAGGGATAGAAGAAGCAATCTGATTCACACACATCCTCCAAGTTTTATTGCATCAGAGTGACTGGGTGTGAGTACACAGGTGCCTAGACCATGCTATGATGTGGGTGGGTTGTGCAATATAGGCCAATAAGGGAGGTTACAATCCTCTACTCTGATGATTTGGAGAGAGGGAGAGAAGGGGTTGAGAGAATGAGAGAGGAGAGGAGGTTGATCTTCCCCTCTCTTCCCCTTGGTGAAGACAACCTGAGTTTCTCTCCCTGAGGGACAGAGTGTGTCTCCTCAGAGATTTGCTTTGGGAGGTAGAGGCTAAGGACTGGAAGAGAGGGCTTTGGGGAAATGATCCACTGCCTCCTTTCTTGATCTTAGCTGTTGTTGAGAAGCAGGATAGATTTTCCTGCCTCTGGATCCTCCCATCACCCCAACTGCCAATTTTCTTTTGAGATCTCAGTTCACTCCCCAACTCTAGTTTTGAGCTAATCCTCCTCCTTGGGGAGAGGTATGATTCTCCCCAAATCATCAGTCCCAGTCTCTGGTGTCAGAAAGTAGGTGAACCTGATCTAGATATTAACACTTTAATAGAGAATGACTCACGGAGGGAATTGTAAAAGGTTTGGATAAGGAAAGTGGGTGGCAGGAATCCCTAAGGACTGGCAGACTGACCCCCTAAATTTTGGGGTCCTGGCTCGAAGCCTTGACCCCTTTTCTGGTCAGCTGTTGGTTGTCCCTATTCTTGAGCTAATCTGGTTATTGCTAGAGCTCAGGACAATTGGGAAGAGAGAGAGGTGGAGAAAATCCTTAGAGAGAATTTCCTCAGTCAATGGCTTTTTCCAAAGTCCAATCTACTATGTTGAGTTGAGTTGAGCAGAAAACTTCCAGGGATCACTAGGAAGCCCTTGGTGTCCAAAGTGGCACCTTCAACCTTTTTGAGTTCCTCCTGTCAGGCTCCCAGCTGAAGGAATCCAGTTGAAGTGGCAGTTCCTGAGTTCCCCTCAGCCTCTCTTCTTTCCCTGGAATTTTGGGTTATTTTCTTTCTGCCCTTCTCGGGCAGATGCTGTTTCTTGCTTCATTGGATCAGATATCCTTCTTTTGAATCTTTTCTTTTGCAAATTCCTCTCTCACAAATTTCTTCTTTTTGTCTTGCCTGGATTTGTCACCTTGACAATGTGCTGAGTCAGGCAATTTATTTACTGTTGTTCTTTCATTCTTTTCTATCTATCTATCTATCTATCTATCTATCTATCTATCTATCTATCTATCTATCTATCTCTATATCTCCCCCCAAATAAGAAAATTGCATTTCCTTGGCTATATCTACTCTTACATTATTTTACTTACCTATGACTATGCTAAGAAAAGGTTTTTGGGAAAATATTCAGGGTAGGTATGTTTTTGTTTTTGTTTTTTTTTTTTGTTACAAGGGATGATACAATTCAGTAACATGTATTTTTGGACCAACAATGTCCTCTAACCATATGCAAAAATGTTAATTTAACTATTTATTAACAATACTTAATGATCTATGGCTATGGTAATATTTTTCCTAACTCCTTATGTTATCTTACATTTTCATAACTTCTCTAGCTATTATAAATTCTTTAATATTTTAAGATATTTAAGTTGCCTATATTTTGTGCCTTGTTCTTTCCCTGTCACTAGCTCTCTAAACTTTGAATTTCCCTTTTAGGCCCTCGCTATTCTCTTTCCCTGACCTAAGTTATGTTAAGATTGTTAGTTTAATTCCTGTCCTATGTTACTATGTTAGTGCTCTAAGACTTACTTTATGTGCATGTGTGTTTTCTGTACAACCATTACATATGATATATAAATATATACATATTACATATATACAAGAGTTCTGCTTTAGAGTCAGCCAGACAGAAAAGTTTTTTTTTCCCCCTACATGTTTGAGTCCTACAAGAACTTTATTTACAAGTTTGTATATTTTTCAGTATCATGGACCTTGCTTATTTACAACAAGGCCCCTAAATCAGTGTGTTTAAATGGTTAAGTACTGAATATGTTGTGTGGCATGTACATACTTACTCCCTATGGATGGATCCTCTTCACATATTGACTGATGTATCTATCTTCTCTTGTTCTGGATTTATGTGAGTGTTGGATGCATTTCCCTTCATGCGACATTAATTTGTTAGTTACTCCTCATCTTTCGTGACACTTTCGTGAAGTTCTTTTTCTACTTAGTTCATAGGTTATAGTTCTTTTCTACATTTCTTATTGTTCATTTAAAGTCTATGATGTCCTGGAAGGATTCTTTCTCACTCTGGTCCAGATCTCTTCATTTGTGCAGGTAACATATTTCCTTGTCGTCTCACCTTGCTTGTAGCTTTCTCTCTTCTTGCACTGGAGCATGCATGTGTGCAAGATTTGGGTCCACTATGGTGAGTGTGGGTGTGTAAGAATGGTTGATACTATATGAGTGTATGTAAGATGTGTGTGGAGTTGTATTAGGTTGTATTGGTTGTATTAGGATTTTTGAATGTATGCAACATTCTACTTGTCATAGGAAGTGTTTGAGAGTGAGAGATGGAGAGTTGGGTAGATATAGAGGGAGAGTAATGGATTTTTCTGCTTCCTTCTGGTTCATACTCAGTCTTTGGAGAATAATACCTACCAGAGCTCTCACCTCCCCCTTACTTCTTCATGATTTAGGTGAACTTATCGATGAAATTGCCAAAGCTGGATCTAGGACTTGATTATATCAGGAGCTAAAAGCTCAAGGTCTATCTCTAGATGAAACTTTCTGGGTATGATGGCCATCAGGCTTATGCAAATAGTCAAAGGGTTTAAAGAAATAATATAAAGGTGTATGTAGCTATAGCCTTAAACCCCTGTGTGCTATACTTGGTTCAGCTATGTTGACTTTCAGGGGAAAAACTAAATTAAACTAAACTAAAACAAATCTAGCCTATATGATTGGTGGGAAGGAGGTAGAGAAAGGAGGAACACTAGTAGACAGTGCTCTTGCTTCCTTTGCACCAGAATCCATATACTAGAGATCCTGATAGCATACTATTAAGTGTAATAGACTTAGAGTTTTCACAAGAACAAAAGAAACAAACCAGAATGAATTGCCATTGGGAAGTGACAGAGTTATTTGAATGACCTCAAACTTTTTTCTGAATCAGCAACTTGTCACTTTAATACTAATATGCTTTACCTGATATTTTTCTTACTGTTAGTCAAACCATAGTATTTGAAGTTGAAGTTAGCTTTGAACTTGAAGCCAGGAAGACTTGGGTTAAAATCTTAACTACAATACTAGTTTGGTGACCATTTCACCTTTGTTAGCCTTCATTTCCTCTTCTGTAAAATGAGGATAATCATAGCTCTTAACTAAGATTTGTTATGGGGAAGCATGTGAGATAAAAATGCAAAGTGCTTTGTAAGCAATGAAGAATTATATAGTTAGGGTAAATTATTACAAGCAATTAATAATGAATAAGAGTAATGTAAATTATGGAATCAAAGAAATATTTTATGAAAAATGGACTTTTAATATGGTTAGATATCAAGAGTGAGGGATACTAATGGATAGCCTGCATATTCTCCTTTTATCCTTATGATATCAAGGGAAAATGAGGAAGATTCTAGGTATGTTGGCTAGATATACTATGCTGATCTTATGTGAAGATGCAGAGTCACATAGGACTGACAGATATGGATGGGTTGCTCTCTACATTCTTGGGGTAAATATTAACACCAATGGACATGACATGTTCATTTTAGTATACATAGAGAATGATAACCTACAGAGAAGACAGTTGGTTTTTTGTTGATAAATTATTGTATGATTGCTATCCTGATGAATAATTAGTTAAGGTTCTAAACTATCTATGCAGACCTTATACACAACTAATTTATATTTTGTAGGGAATTACTTTTTTGGGGGTACTGAGTCAATATTCTTCTTTAGGTTGGGCTAGTACTAACTTTATAGGATCAAATGATGGATTGATTTTATATCTTCCTTTACATCTTTTTGAAAATTTCATTTAAAATAGATTTGGTTAATGTTATTTCCAGTTTTCTTGTTTTCATCAGCTTAGGAGTTAAAGTCCAAAATCAAATAACAGAAATGATATGACAGCAAAATCCAAATATAGGTTTTAAACCTATGTCACCAAGTCTTATGTTTCTATGACAAGTCAAGATTTAAAGTGCAACTGGGTTATATGAAATATCCTTGGTTCTCATAGTGGCATACACTTCAGTTCAGAACCAGTCAACCTAGCACGCCATTGCAACTCTTCTCCCTTAAATAGCTGAGGAAAAGAGGTTGGGGAAAGGCATGCAATATTAACAATCTTGACAAGAGGAAAATAGATGAGAGGAAAGAGAAATGTCAAATTGCAAAAATACATTTGAGTGGAAAAGAAACATGTTCTTGGTTAGGCTACATCATGTTGGGTTCATAGGCTACAACACAGATGAATAAGGTATGAGGAAGAAGGAGCCTGCTCATAATTAATGGAGCTTATGAACTCTTGCATTTTCTGTGGTTCAGCACAATGATATATTTTTTAAATTTAAGAGGCTTTAAGGACAGGAAAAATACCCACCCACTCACAATGACACTAGTAGCTGTCATCATCTACTCTTATAAGCTTAAGAAAGATCTGGAAAAAGAGAAAGATAGCATCAATTTTACATGATCCTATTAGACATAATATTAGGGAAAGCAATGGACTTTATACCACTTTTTGCACATGAAGGTGTTATCCTTCTTCCTTCTTGTTCTTTGACATAGCCTAGTCACCACCCGGCTAAAAAGTCAGGTCAAACCTCAGGCAAAATTGTGAAGTTCAAAGCTTATCATCAGTACTAGAACTTAAAAAAAAATCTACCCCACTTCCTCTTGTGCTTTTCCTCTCCCTGTCTAGACACTTAGTTGTCAGACACTAGGACTGCTGACATTGGAGCAGTGGCTGTATGCCTGAGGCTGCAAGGATACTAGCTGTTAATCAATGCCAGTTTTTCCCCAGACTTATTTAAGATGCATGGGGACATCTCAAAATGAGTGTAAATGTGTGGTAGGAGAAACTAGTCTCAATATAACTGTAGGGTACTTCCCCTTTTATATGTGAACATTTTGATGCTAAAAGGGACAGAAAAAGAACACTTGTATAAATTTAGGAAGTTAATGGTAACTGTTTAAAAAAAAAAAAAACAGCTTCTCCAATAAAATACTTGAGCTATACAGAATGTTCTGAGGACTAGCAAAAGAACTGTTTCTAAAAAGAATATAATGGGAGACCCTATTTGAATGCAGAAGAATGATGATAACTGCAGAATATTGAGGTCTATTAACTTTTTTTAACGTATTTTAAAGGATTGTAAAGTGAGAAATTGTAAATCAAATGACTATTTAGACATTATGGGTAAATTACATAAGGACTATAATGTCCAACCTTAACAGAAAGGTACAATTATCAAGTTTTATATAATAATTTAGAGATGAGGAGGTACTAATTTGAGATATTAGAAGCCAAAGAAGAAAAAAAAAAGAAGCCAGAGAAAGAGTTAGATAGAAGACTCAAAGGTTTGCATTCTGGAGGGCAATTTGGAACTATGCCCAAAGGGCGACAAAAGAATATCTACCCTTTGACCCAGCCATAGCACTGCTGGGTCTGTACCCCAAAGAGATAATGGACACAAAGACTTGTACAAAAATATTCATAGCTGCGCTCTTTGTGGTGGCCCAAAACTGGAAAACGAGGGGATGCCCATCAATTGGGGAATGGCTGAACAAACTGTGGTATATGTTGGTGATGGAATACTATTGTGCTCAAAGGAATAATAAAGTGGAGAAGTTCCATGGAGACTGGAACAACCTCCAGGAAGTGATGCAGAGCGAGAGGAGCAGAACCAGGAGAACATTGTACACAGAGACTAATACACTGTGGTATAATCGAACGTAATGGACTTCTCCATTAGGGGCGGTGTAATGTCCCTGAACAACTTTCAGGGATCCAGGAGAAAAAAAACACCATTCATAAGCAAAGGATAAACTATGGGAGTGGAAACACCGAGAAAAAGCAACTGCCTGAATACAGAGGTTGAGGGGACATGACAGAGGATAGACTTTAAATGAACACTCTAATGCAAAGACTATCAACAAAGCAATGGGTTCAAATCAAGAAAACATCTAATGCCCAGTGGACTTACGCGTCGGCTATGGGGGGTGGGGGGGAGGAAAAGAAAATGATCTATGTCTTTAACGAATAATGCTTGGAAATGATCAAATAAAATATATTTAAAAAAAAAAAAGAAGAAGACTCAAAGGTTTAAACTGAGAAGAAAAGTTATAAGTCCAGGACAAAAGACAAGAAAAGTTAAAAATATATTATTCACTAAATAGAAAACAGAATATAAATAACTAGATATTTACTTAGAGAAGGCAAGAATAGGAATAGTTAAAATATAAAAGTTCACTTATAAATCTAGGTCATACTCATCCAGGAATGTATGTTGTGTCCATGGTAATAAAGGTAATATTATTCTCTCTGAGACAGTTTCTATTTTAGACAGCTGAAATTGCTTTGCTGGGAGCCTAGTGATTGGAAGAGAGACTTTTCTTTACTGATTGACTGAAGAAAGGTTAAACATACTGTGATAAGGAGTTTTCTTCATTTGACTCTGTCTCATTAAGAGAAGAATTTCTACATTAAAGGAAGTTACATAATCTCTTTCTATCTCTTTAAGAGACAGTAACAGACAGTTTCTGTCCTCTGTCTCTTTAATAAACCAAGTATAAAAAAGGAGTCAGTTAAGAAAAAAGAAACTCCATTTATCTGCCTTCTGAAGGAGCAGGGTTTCTGAGGTGTCTGTGTCACTGTGACAGGCAGTTTCGCCAGTTACAGTTTGGATTTCAGATCCTGTTTTAAGGAGGTTGGAGAAGATAAAGACTTAGAGAATTTAATTTTAGTTAGTCAGAGTAGGTTTAGTTAGGCCTGCTTTGTCAGGCAAATAGATCCTGCCCAAGAAGGCAGTTAGAGTTAGGATTTCTTAGAGATTTAGTATAGGGTTTGATTTAGGCATAGTTATATGAAATTTCTTATTTCCTACTACCTATTTCCTATCCTAACCTCTCCTGTGAATAAATAAGTGTCAGTGGTGTACCAAACTGATCTCTGTAACTTTCATCAAACTCCCACCAATATGTTTAACCTCCAACATATCTATGAATTGAGAGCTCTTCAGTTGCTTTTATTAGGAATACATAAATCCTACTGCTTTGTCTAACATTGCTTTTTAGATTTACAATCTAAGAGTGGCAAAATCTCTCAAGAGAGTCTGGTTGCCCTTTATTGCCCTCTTTGGTTTGAGAGTAAGAAGCAGACAGATTAAAAGAGGGAAAAATTCTGAGTGCCCTGTGAAGGGTGGCAATGAACTAAAAGAACTTTTCTCATCAGCTGCAGAGTAGAAACGAAACAGATTAATTTTTTTTTAAAGTTTATTTATTGAATTAATTAATTTAGAATATTTTCCCATGGTTATATGATTCATTTTCTTTTCCTCCCCTCCTCCCACCCTTCTCTGGTAGCCAACGAGCAACTCCATGGGGTTTTACATCTATCATTGGTCAAGACCTATTTCCATATTATTAATATTTGCAATAGAGTCTATCCCCAATCATATCCCCATTGAACCATGTGATTAAGCAGTTGATTTTCTTCCATGTCTTTACTCCCACAGTTCTTTCTCTGGATGTGGGTAGTACTCTTTCTCCTAAGCCCCTTAGAATTGTCCTGGATCATTGCATTGCGGCTGGCAGAGAAGTCCATTGTTTGATTGTGCCACAGTGTATCTGTCTCTGTGTACAATGTTCTCCTGGTTCTCCTCCTTTCATTCTGCATCATTTCCTGGAGGTTATTCCAGTTCACATGGAATTCCTCCAGTTTATTACTTTTTTGAGCACAATAGTATTCCATCACCAACAGATACCACAATTTGTTCAGCCATTCCCCAATCAAAGGGTATCTCCTCATGTTCCAATTTTTTTGCTGACACAAAGAGCATGGCTATAAATATTTTGTATACATATTTTTCCCTTTTATCTCTTTGGGGTACAAACCCAGCAGTGGTATGAGTGGATCAAAGGGCAGGCAGTCTTTTAAAGCCCTTTGGGCATAATTCCAAATTGCCTTCCAAAATGGTTGGATCAATCACAACTCTACCAGCAATGAATTAGTGTCCCAATTTTTTGTCATATTCCCTCCAACATTTATTATTTTACTTTGCTGTCATATTAGCCAATGCTATGTGTGAAGTGGTATCTTAGAGTTGTTTTGATTTGCATTTCTCTAATTATAAGAGACTTAGAACACTTTTTTCGTGTTTTTATTGATAGTTTTGATTTCTTTATTTGAAAACTGCCTATTCATGTCCCTTGTCTCTTTATCAATTGGAGTATGGCTTGATTTTTGGTATAATTGATTTAGCTACTGTAAATTTGAGCAATTAGGCATTTGTCAGAGGTTTTTGTTATAGTTTTTTCACAATTTGTTAGTTGCCTTCTAACTTTGGTTGCATTGGATTTGCTCGTACAAACCCTTTTTAATGCAATGTAATCAAAATTAATCATTTTACATTTTGTAACATTCTCTTATCTCTTGATTGGTCTTAAAATTTTTCCTTTCCCATAGATCTGACAGGTATACTATCATATGTTCTTACCTCTTATTTCTTCTCTAATCGCTACTGCTAGCATTTCTAGTACAATCTCCTTCTTTGCTTATTTTGTCAAATAATTTGTATAATATTGGAATTTGATAGAATTTACTTGTGGATCCAGAAATGGATTTCTTAAGCAAGATAGTATTGAAACCAGAAAAGGAGCAGCAAACAGAGAAGGAGTTCTACATGATGTGTTTTGTTCCTGAAGGGTCCAAGAACATTGGGGTTTATAAATCAGAATTGTGAGGTCCTCTAGAACACAGATTTTGTTACTCATAAGTTTCATCTTTAAGTTCTTTGCTGGATGAATATGGTCTAGACTTATAGGTGAGCTATTATATTTTAAGTATTCCTGTTCTTGCTTTCTCTAAGTAAGTATTTGATTATTTTTACTCCTATTTTCTATTGAATGAATACTATATTTAGTATTCTTTTTTCCTTATTGTTTACTAAGTGGTTTATGCTTAAGAGTTAATAGTGCTAAATAAAACCAATGCAAAAGAATAGAAGAAAAGGAGAAAGCTGGGAATTTTTTTTTTTTTACAGCAAGTATCTCTGATAAAGACTTTATTTCTCAAATTCATAAATAATGGAGTCAAATTTATAAGAATTTTTTTACGTGGTCAAATGATATGGACAGTTCATTTTCAGACATAGAAATCAAGGCTACATATAATCACATGAAAAAATGTTCTAACTCACATTTGATTAGAGAACCGCAGATTAAAACAACTCTGAAATACTACCTCACATATAACAGTTTGGTTAATAAGACAGAGAGGGAAAATAATATATTCTGAAAGAAATATGAGAAAATTGGAACACTAATGGTAGAGTTGTAAACTGATCCAAACAATCTGGAGAACAATTTAGAACTATTTCCAAAGGGCTTTAAAAACTGTGCATTTGATTCACCCTTTGATTCAGCAATGCCATTACTAGGTCTGTATCCCAAGGAGATTTTTTAAAGGGGAAAAAAGATCTGCTTGTACAAAAATATGTATGCAGTTCTTTTTGTGATGACAAAGAATTAGAAATTGGGGAAATGTCCATCAATTGGGGAATGGTTGAACAATTTGTTATATGATTGTAATAGAATATTATTGTGATATAAAAATGATGATGATTTAAGAAGAACATGGAAAGACCTATATGAACTGATGCAAAGTGAGGTGAGCAGAACCAGGAGAACATTGCACACAGTAATATCAATATTATATGAATAAAATTAATGAATTACAGCTATTTTTAGCAATACAGTGATCTAAGACAATCTTTAGGCTCACAATGAAAAATGCCATCTGCCTCCAGAGAAAGAATTAACGGAATCTGAATGCAGACTGAGATATACTATATTTCTCTTTATTTCTTCAATTTTCTTTTGATTGTTCAAGTTCTCTTTTCAAAATTACTAATATAGGAAGATATTTTACAATATTAAACATGCAACCTATATCAGATTATTTGCTCTTATTAGGAGGAGAGGGGGGATAGAGATTTAGAATTTAGCCCATATTTTTAAAAAGGTTAAAATTATTTTTTCATGTAATTAAGGGGAAATTAATTATTATTTTTTAAAAACAAATAATTAACAGTACTATAGTAACTAATTTTATTAATGGGAAGTATACCAATTAGCTTTCAAGAACTGGAATAGCAAGGAGTAGGAGTGAGTAATTTCCACACCAGGGTTACCCTTGGGATCCTTGAGAGAAAGTTTGTTAGTTCATAGGCATGGCTTGAACTAGTGAGAATATGACTAAACAAGAGGAAAAAAGAATGATAAGAATAAGTATCAAAGGTCTGGGGTTTGCAGCTACATTGGATGTAAAGATACTCTGTGAGCAAAGGAAGGAGTGGGAATGAAGTGTGTCCTTGGTCCTGCGGCTTGTCCTGCCTTCCTCTCTCAGTAATATCAGAACTGGAAAACCTTGATGAAAAACTTGTTTAGATATATGAAAGACATGTTTTCACTTGCTTATCTAATGCCTCTTCACTCCTACCCCAAAACCATTCTGGGATTTTTTTTTTCTTCATTATTTGACATAGCAATCAATAGCAGGAAGAAAAACAGAAAGAAAGAAAGAAAGAAAGAAAGAAAGAAAGAAAGAAAGAAAGAAAGAAAGAAAGAAAGAAAGAAAGAAAGAAAGAAAGAAAGAAAGAAAGAAAGAAAGAAAGAAAGAAAGAAAGAAAGAAAGAAAGAAAGAAAGAAAGAAAGAAAGAAAGAAAGAAAGAAAGAAAGAAAGAAAAAAGAAAGAAAGAAAGGAAGGAAGGAAGAAAGGAAGAAAGGAAGGAAGGAAGGAAGGAAGGAAGGAAGGAAGGAAGGAAGGAAGGAAGGAAGGAAGGAAGGAAGGAAGGAAGGAAGAAAGGAAGGGAGGGAGGGAGGGAGGGAGGAAGGAAGGAAGGAAGGAAGGAAGGAAAGAAGGAAGGAAGGAAGGAAGGAAGGAAGGAAGGAAGGAAGAAAAGAAAAAGGGAGGGATAGGGAGAAAGAAGGAAGAAAAGAAGGCAGGAGGGAAGGGAGGAAGAGATAGATGGAAGGAGAGAGGGAGGAAGGAAGGAAGGCAGGAAAGAGAAAAAAATTGTGTAATATAACATAACTTGCCCCTAGGAAGTACCTCTGAATTCCATTCATCACATACTTAAGCTGAGCATACATTGAAAGCATCCTTTATACCATAATACCTCACTGGCCACAATAGAATCATTATCAACTCTTAATTCAACTTACCTGGTTACATGCTAAAATGGAATAAGGGAAATAGCTCTTTTCTCTCCAACCCTTTCAGCCAAACACTTTCCTGTAGGTCTTTTGCCCAAAATCTGCATCCACAGTCTTCCCCCTTCACTCCCCTCAGGGAAGGAGGGACTCAACAAGGAAATTCTTGATCTCCTGCTTGATTTCCAAAGACAAGCACAGATTTGGATGGTGCTTCTTGATGTGATAAGTCATTTAGAACAATCCCTTTGATCTGTGTTGCTTTTCAAGTTACAGCTATATTAAAAAAAAAACTGTGCTATAATCTGAAACTTTCTACTAAATACGTTTTGAGTGAAATAACTACATTTCCTTTTAGGATAGTTCTTGTGGTCTCATCCCATTAAACATGTATTTTTATTTATTTTGGAGTGTGGTGGAGAGAAGCGAAGGGGGAAGGAACAAAAGGAAATTTAGTTAAAGGAGAGTGAACAACAACAGATGATTCTTTGTGACCAAATAACAACAGTAGTGCTCTTAAGCTATCTGAGATCCTTATTTTTTTAGGGAAAATATATAATAAATAATTACTCACTATGGTGTTGATGATTTCATGTAATATCTTTTCCAGAGACAGTAACATGCAAAGAATATTCTTGGAGAAAACAATGAAGAATCTTTTCTAACATTCTTTAGTATCTTTAGCACTTGGTCTGAGTGAGTGAGGGTAACTCTCTGGAGCCCCTAAAATAGAATCACATGAGCAAGCACTTACTCTGCTCATTCCTAAAGTCAATTTTTAGAGAGCCACCTAGATACAACTATTTATAGTGTATCCTGCTCTTTTGACAAGAAAGTAACGGGAATATGTATCATATCATTTCCACATTGAAACACTCCATCTTTCAGTACTGATCTGAGGCTTACAAACAGATATTTTATACCCCCTATCCTAATCCCTGACACAACCTTCAAAGAGAGCAGCATCTTATAATGTTTACTTTCCTTCCATATGGGAAGGAGAATCCCTTCCAATCAGCCCAGGGAACACAATTTGTTTTCGGCTTTTGAGATACTGGTATGGTTCTTTTTGTGTGTATCTTTTACAAGAACTGAGTAAAAGGATTCCTCTATTTCATCTTTATGTAAGATTCTCTGATCAAATTGTGCTCATATCCAGATATATTACCAATGCTGGGTTTATTTGGAGAAGTTGGTTCAGATTTATTATTATTTAAAAAGAAATAAATACTAAGTTGTAAAAAGAGATATTATAAACAAATAAGAACGGATAACATTACCTATCAGATTTATGAATAGGAGAAGAATTTGTGATTGAACAAGAAATATAAAGCATTGTGAAATATAGAATGGATAATTTTGAATACATTAAATTGAAGATTTTTTGTATGAATAAAACTAATGTAGCCAAAATTTGAAGGAAGTCTGTGGAAATTTTTGTGGACAGTTTCTTTGCTCAGAGTTTCATATCTAAATCATTTGGAGAACTTTATCAAATATGTGAGTGTGAGCAATTCTCCAATTAGTAAATGGTCAACATAAATGAAGTTTTTTGATAAAGAAATCAAAGCCCTATATAAGTATATGAAAATTGTTCTGTCATTATTGATGAGAAAAATGCAAATCAAAACATCTATGATGTATCATCTCAAATTCATCAGACTGACTAGAATGATAAAAAGGAAAAATGACAAATGTTAGAGGGGAGGAAAAAAATGGTGACACTAAAACATGATTGGTAGAATTGTGAACTGATCTAAACATTTTGGAGAACAATCTAGAATTATATTCAAAGAGTTATAAAACTGTGTGTACCTTTTGACCCTTTAGTACCACTATTAAATTTATTTCCTTTGGTGATCAATTATAAAAAGGAAAAGAAAATATATGTTCTAAATTTTTTATAGAAACTCTGTGGTGGCAAAGAATTGGAAACTAAAAGGATGCCCATCAATTGGAGATTGGCTGAACAAATTGTGATATATGATATATAATGGAATGCTATTGTATCATAAGAAATAACAAATAAGATGATCACAAAAATACCTGGAAAGACTTACATGAAGTGACACAAAATGAAGTGAACATAACCAAGAGAATGTTGCACATAATAAGAGCAATAAAGAACAATGATCAACTGTAAACGATGTGATTATTTTCATCAAGGCAAGGATCCAGTACAACTTGAAGGGACTCATAACAAAAATGAGTATCTTCTGTTATAGAAAGAACTGGCAGAGTCCAAATGCATATTGAAGCACACCATTCTTCACTTTATTTCCTCCATGAACTTTTCTCAAGTGTAGGCAATATGTTTTATTTCACAACATGAAAAACTGTGAAAATTATGTGCTAATAAATGAAAAACCTCTATAATGTTATCCACCTTCTTGGGGTGGGGGAAGGATGGGAACAAAACAATAGCTTATTTTGGGAACCCATGTATGTGTTTATGAAAAGTTTGTAGATGATAGTCCTCCTGCTAAGGGCTTTCTAGAACCCCCCAAAAAGCCCAATATACTCTTCTCTGAATCATTTATTCCCTTTGCAGACTTCTATGTGGTTCCATTACATTTATTAGTTCCAGCCACCACTAGCCAATCAGGTAGCAAATATTTGAGCATAGATTATAGTAAACAAAATATGGTCATTCTAAATTATTTCTCCTAACATTTTTTATTCTTTTATTTAATCTATTCTTGCCTTTTTTTGGTGTCAAAGCTTTGGGGGGCTATTATATAAATGTTCTTAAGGGAAGACAAGGACCAATCCAGAATTGCAGACTTTATAGTTTTAAACTTCTGTAGATAAAAACACAGAAGCATGCTATTTGCCATTTGGTTATTTGAATATTTTCAGTGCTAGTTGACTTAATGCTAGTGGTTATATGACCATCTGTGAGGGAAGAAATCCAGTCTAATAAAGAAATGAAAGTTGCACAAACACTGGAGTTCCACCTCACATCTATCAGATAGGAAAAGTTGACAAAAAAAGGAAAATGACAATTTGGAGGGACTGCAAGAAAATAAGCACATTAAACTACTATTAATAGGCCTATGAATTGGTTTGGCTCCTCTGGAAAACAATTTGAAACCTTACCAAAATGTTATAGAATGGTGATGAAGCATTCTCAATGTAGGCTTTTTATTGAAGAAATCCATTAAAGAAAAAAAAATATTTGTGTACAAAAGTATTTTTAGAGATTCTTTTTTTGTAGTAGAAAAAATAGAAACAAATCAGGGTTCCCATCAATTGGAGAATGTTTAAGCAAATTGTGGCATATGAATATAATGGAATAGTATGTGCTGCAACAAAGAATGAGAAAAAGGATGAGAAGACTTGTATGATCTGATGTAGTATGAAACTAACAAAAGACAACAGTGTGTCCAATGAAAATATCACATAAAAAGACAACTTTGGAAGATTTGGGCTTTAACCTTGTGGTCATTGATTCATTTTAGGAGAGAAGACCTGTAATTAAATTGGTTTTAGGAAATGACTGTTGAGGGATCATCCTTGACATCTACAGATTGATAACTTCTCTGCGGCTTATGGTTTTAGAGAATTTTCTGGGACCCTGAGAAGTTAAATGGCTTGCCCAGGGCCACCCAGATAGAATGTCAGAGGCAATACTTACACCCAATTCTTCCAGATTTGGTCCTGCTCTCTACACCATATTTCTAGGAGGAAATAGGCAGTGAGATTGTGTGTATTGGAAAAGGATGGAGGAGCTGTCTGGCATACCCCTGGGCTTCCTCATAGTAATAACTAGAGGTCACATCAGGAGGTAAGAAGTGAATGATGAAGGAAAGAGCTATAGAGTGAACTCCCCTGGCAAATATACCCGAATGTCCCAGAGAATGCACGAATACTCATTTTGTCTTAGATTTTAAATGGTTTATCTGCCTAATTTAAGATATATCACTTGCCCTAGTTCCTTATGGGAGAAAAATGTAAGTAGACATCCTGAAACTTGCAAACATGCCCATCCCATGACACGTCATCTTGTACATATCTCCCAAAATAGGAACAAAGGTTTCACCCACATTTAGCTGCTTTTTCCACAATAGTAATATAATTTACTGAGGCACAGGGGTACTATTGTATTACTTAGCATTACCTACATGTCAGAGAAATACATAAGATGCTTAGCTGTGCTAAGAAGTAATTCTTAGCCTTATGGGAGCCCAGGGAAGAATGCACCTTAGATGTTTATTTAGCTATCCTTTTATGAACTGCTTGGAGTTTGGGGACTCTAGAGAATAAGGATGTCTCCTCAGAATTTAAAGCTGTATATTTTTTTCTTACTCTTTCTTTCTTTGTAGGTAATTTAACATCTCTTATTGAGGCAATATATATTTTACTCAACAATGCCCACATTTTCAAGCTGACAGGGTTCCTTCTAGAGCAAAGAATAGATTTCTGTCCAAGTATTTCAAGCATGTCAAGCAGATAGAAAACTGGAACCTAGCTTGTTAAAATGGAGGAGTTAGACAGAAGTGGATATTACATCAAAGCCCATGCTGAAATGAAGACAGCAAGTATTTAGGAAATCTACTCACCACAAGCATTTATTAAAGAAATAATGGCTCATATGCTATCCAACCCCAGAGAGAGAACTGGTGAACTGTGAGTATGGATTGAAAAATTTGTTTTTCATTTTATGTTTCCTGATTTTTTTGTGACATGGCTAAAGTGGAAATATGCTTTGCATGTTTTCTTCTGCATATTGGATATTATATTGCTTTCCTTCTCAGGGAGTAGTAAAGGGGTTGGAGGGAGAGAGAATTTGGAACTCCAAAAGAATTTTAAAATAAGAAATAAAATGAATGCTTCTTATAAAAATAAGGAAAGGAGACAAAGAGAAGTGACAATATGTTGAGCTTGGTGTGAGGAAGATTTGGGATTATATAATTGGAAATCTGTTACCCTAAAAACTGCATTTCCTAGGAGTCCACTGACTTCCTGTCATTATGTGGTGACATAGGTAGAGAGATATATTGAATGGGGTTCCTGGTCTCAGTCTTTTTGCTTCCTGTTGCAACTGTGGTGGAATGGGCTTTTTGAACAGATAGATTAGCCATCGGCATATTTTTTTTGTTACTTTTTTATTCCTTTACTTCTAATGATCATTAACGAATCTCTTAAAATAGAATATTTTTATTATTTGAGATTAATTTTAATTTTTACAGTATCAAACAAAATCCTGACTAGTTGTATGACCCTGTGAAAATAACCTAAACTTCTGTGAATCAGTTTACTCTGTAGTAATGATCAATTTAGTCATAGTTGGGCTTTAATTTGTTTTTCCAGAGGGCATTCCCACAACAAGATTGGGGCATTTTCTTGGAATATTTTTTCCCAACATAAATACTATGAATAAGGAAAATCATTAGGTGGTTCAAGAGTTTCTGTGGCTTCGAGAAAATCATCATCTACCATAAACTACCATCAACTACCATAAGTAGTGCTTTAATGTTTCTGAAGCATTTTAATACATTTCTTTAATCCTAATGACAATGCCACAAGGTAGTTGGTATTACTATACCCAATTTACAGATGAAACTACTGAGGATCAGAGAGGTTAATCGATTTTCCTCACCTAGCAAATATTGGAGGGAAGATTTAAATTTGAGTATTCACAATTTCAATCCCAGCAGTGCCATTTAGTTGTGGAAAACATCTTCTGATTTAAATTATGGACTGAAAAAAAATGATGGTATACGTGTCATCCCAATAAAGATTTCTCAACATTATCAGGAAACATTGACTACATTTACAGGAGACAGTGTTTCACACATGGAACTTTAGTAACTTAAATGTGAGACATTGAAAATTGAGTATGTAAAGTACAAAAAAGATTAGATAAAGCCTTAGGGCTTGGCCTACATAATGGAAAGATAAGTAGGTTCCAGTGATGAAGCATTATAATATGTAACAGAAATGTAAGAATTTAAGAAGACTCCTGTTAATAGGTTACTGTGACTATGCAGGCTATCATGGACTTGCCGGGAAGGGTGTTGAAATTCAGCTAGATCTAAAATGAATCAGGCTATGGGCAATTTTCATTAAAAAGTGTGATCCACAAGTATGATACTTATTTTACTTCTGCTTCCCCACACCTGATTTTGTTTCCCATCACTGAACGCTCTTAGCCTGCTCAGTACTCATCTTTCTGTCCTTGCCAGAGTCCTGAGGTGTTAGAATTGGAAGGGACCGCAAGGACCACTGAGGGCAGCTCGTGGGTGAAGACACGTGCTCTGTTTGTAGGCAATTAATCAATCAAGCGAGAAGCACCCATGAAGTATGGATCCTGTGCCAGCCTCTGAGGATATAAAGCCAAAATGGAAACAGTGCCTTCCTCAAGGAGTTTGCAACTTAACAGGACATATAGATTACTGCATACCATATTTTTCTACTAAATAAATAAGAAGGAAAAAGACAAGGAAGACACTAGGAGCTCAGAAAAGGCTCCACGTGGAAGGTAGCTCATGAGGAGAACATTAAAGGAAACTAGGGATGCTAACAGGCATGGGAGACAAGGGATGGCATCCAGGGCATGTAGAACAGCCTATGCAAAGGAATTGACAAGACAGTAAGGCTGGTATGTGAGGGACTGAAAGTTGCCCAGTTTGTTGGGCCAGCAATGGATAGAGTTCAGGGACTAAAGTCAGGAAGATTTTGCCTTTATGAGTTTAAATCTGGTCTCTGACACTTACTAGCTGTGTGACTCTGAGCACAGCTTGTTTGCCTCAGTTTCTCCCCTGTAAAATGAGTTGGGGAAGGAAATGGCAAACCACTCCAGTATTTTTGTCATGAAAATCCTAAATGAGGTCACAATGAGTCAGACAAGACTGAAATGGTTGAATAATCACAAAAAATACTTGACAAGTAGTCAACTAGCCTTTGTTGGAAGATGTGCAACGAGATGGAAAGCATTAGCTAACCCAAAAATGTATCTAGAATCGAAGATGTAGTGTGGTCAGATGAGAGTACAGCGGGACTATTACCTCTAATTCTGGACATGTGTCTCTTCAAATATCATAAAATTGTATTAACTGTTATGGTTTTTTGATACCCTCAGATCTTTTTCAAACAATGATATCTCATGCTGCTATCATCTAGTACTTATATAGTTGATATTTTTAACTCAAGTGTAAGTTTTTTACAGTAATTCCTATTAAATTTTATTTAACTTGATGCAATTCTGCCCTAATCAAATGACATGAGGATTATGAGGTTTTGTTCTGGGTGCAAATTTTGAGAACCACAATAAATAAGCTTTATACTTTATAGAGCAGTGCACCCAAGACGACGAAGGCCTTTGGGATCATGTTATATGATGACTGAAGAAAAAGGCAATGTTTAATTTTCAAATAAGGATCCTGAGGGGAAGCATGGAGGGCAGGGGATAAGCATTTATATGGTATCAAATATATTTCAGGTACTTAGTGCAACTCTAATAATTCACTTGTAAAACAAGACATCACCCCAGAATATCATTGACCTCTTCAAAAAATGACAGATAAACAACATATTTCAGGCTTCACAATATCATCTCATTTGATCCTCATGATGGTTCTGAGAGGCAGCTAGTATAATGATACTATTTTAATTGGGGAAACTGAGGCAAATAAAAGTTAAGTGACTTGCCAAGGGTTACATAGTTACTGAGGCTTAATGTCAAGTCAGGTCTTCTTGACTACAGACCTCACGTTCTATCTGGTGTGCCAGTCTGGGCCCTCTAGGCATGAGAATTGCCTTTTTGAAGAAACAGGATGAAAAGAAGTAGGTTTATTTTGCTAGTGTCCAGAAGGCAGCACTAGCAGCAATATATGGCAGTAGCAGAAAACCACCTGGAAGGAAATACTTCTTAAAAATTAGTGCAATCCAAGTGGAATGTACCAGATTGTTTGACTAAATGATTCCTGGGACTCCTAATTCTGAGATTCTCTCAAGCGAAGTCACTCTTCTAGCAGGACAAAGCTAGTAAGGGAGTGTCAGACCGTTAATGTGATTCCTTCTCCCTTGACTGCAAATTTAGTTTTCTTTATAGTAACAACAGCTAACTCCCCTTTACCCATGCCCTGACTTCTCCTTCCCCTTCCCCTCTTCAATGACTGTTCCATAAGATTTCTTCCTTACATCACATACCTAAAGGTCTTCTACAGTTATTAGTGTACTAATAAATGTTTAACAACCAGCTCTCAGGGTTGGGAAGGTGTGTATGCACACCACATTTTAAAATTTGGTCTGCATTATTAACATTTTCTCCATCACTTTCTTCAACTTGGACAATCACCAAAACTTTTCTCTGCACCAATTAACAGCCAATTCAAGCTGGCTCTAGCACACTCTTGGTTGGAAAGGAATCTAATCAACAAATTCACACCAAAATTTGAGTACTTTAGTATGTTATCCTTCATAGTTTGAGTATGATTTATAAGGAAGAAGATAAAAAGGAAAGAGCAATAGCTAACCCAAAGAAATGAATGTTTATATTGGAATTTCAACCCTCTAGCACAGGCCTGTGGGAAAGATCTTTTTGGATTGTGTCTTTGAAGCTCATTTTTCTTACAAATATTGATCATTCCACCTATAAGAGGAGCTAGATTTAAATACAAAATTTCAATCATTAAGTTATGAGAAATTGTTTCAAAATATGATGAACATTAAGGAGCTGCCACAGTCTTCTGTGAATTGCTGATGGGTACAGAGTTAGATTAATAGTCCTTGTAATTGTCATTCTTTTGAAATTCATCCCATTTGTTTGGCTCTCCTACCCCAAAACCCACAATTGTTGGAGCATTCATGAATATTAGAAAAAAAGAACTTCTTGTTCATGAAAATTAGCTTATTCATCCATTTTATTCTTCTGGTATCACAGTCACTGCTTTTGACATTACAATCTGTTTGGGGTTTGCTTGGGAAACGATTCTATTTCTAGATGAGTTTTTAGTTGTGTTTGATGTAAACTAGCATATTAAAAATGACATTGTTAATGGATATATAACCTGGAGGGAAGCATCATCAGTAGTATCACCACTAGCACTCTGTGCAAGTGTTATTTCCCCAGGCCACTGTGGTCCTTAGGCAGCTGAGGAGAGAGCGAGAGAGAGAGTGAGAGAATTATAGGGACCTTGAAAAAGTTCCCCTTCATCCTGCCTGGAGCAGGGCACAGAAAAGCTGCTCCTGCCACACTGGCTTCCCCAAGGCTCCTGGGCCCACAGGCAGATAGGAGACAGCTGCAGGGGTTTTCAAAGGTTCTCTCCTTCCAGACTGCCTGTAGTATTTCTCTAACAGACCAGTCACCGTGCCCAGAGTAAGGGGACTACAGGTATTTGCTGCCCATCTTGCCTTCCCAGGACTCCCCCAGGCAGAGGAGAGACAGAGGCAAGGATCTAGAGGCTGGAATAGGCATAAATGAAAATAGTCCTCATTCTGACTGTCATTAACAGTGATTTCTATCTGGTCAACTAGCCAAGAGAAGAGCAGCTGTGTGTGTTGATAACTAAACTTTCCATTTTCTTCTCTTGTTTTTTGTTTTGTTTTCTCCTCTGACGAATACAAGTTAAGATTTCTTGACTAATCACCATTAACTCCCTAATAATAGCAACTGACCAAAAGTGAATGAACTGCCCCAAAAAGCAGTGGGTTTGCTTCATTTAGATGTTTAAATAGATGCTAGGTGATTATTTGTTGGGCATACTGTAGCAGGAATTATCTGTCAGTTATAGGTTGAATTGCAGACTCCCTTCTAGCTCTGAAATCCTCTAATCCTGTGATTATATCCAAGGGAATCTATCTTCTTTTGTTATTGACCACAGAATGATTTTCTTCTTCCTGTGGAGTCTTTCTCTGCAACTGAGCACCCTGAAGGGCCAAGCATGGGGCATTGACCAGAATAGCAAGTTAATAATATTTATTGAAGGAATAGAGAGTACCTACCTAATAGGATTGTGATGTTAAGATTATATAAAGCATGGGATTCAGTGAGAAAAAACATAGGTCTGGGGTCAGAAGACCCGAGTTTACATTCCAACTCTGTTCCTCAGTTCTTGTGTATCCTTAGCCATTTGTCTCATCTCTCTTGCTCAGACTCCTCGCTTGTAAGTGAGGACGTGGTCCAAGTAACCTCTGTGGTCCCCTCTAGATCTATGAATTTAAGACTTCAGGAAAGACCATGATGGCACATATTTATATTTACAAAGTTTACCAAGCCACTGAGTTTCACAGCAAGTACCATATTGAGATTGGTAGTGTAAACATTATCTATTTTACAAATAGAGAAACTGAGGCACAAAGTAATGCATTAACCTTAACTGAGAAACATTGGCTATGATGACTTTGAGAGTCAGATTTAAATTTTCTTACTCTTTGTTCTTTATTCTCTTCCTGTCTCATAGGATGAAGTGGAGGTCTTCCTATCCAGGATTAACATGTACATATGTTTCAAGGAGCCAATTTCTTCCTTTACTCATCAATGATCTATGCTCTCTTTATCTTCAGTCTCTCCCTCTTCTCTGATTTCTAAGTGATATCTATAGACTTGTTCAGATATCCTTTATCCTCAAATAACATTATCCTTTATTCCATAATGATGAAAAAGAAACTTTCTTCATCTCCCACTCTCAAATTTTTAAGTTTTTTTCTGCCTTGCATTATCAGACTACTTGAAAAAAACCCTGCTACATGTATTATTTCATTTTCTGACCATCCCCCAGTCCCCTGCAATTTGGGTTCCCTCCTCACTCTATAGATGATGCTCCCAATTGACCCTACCTTTATGGAAAGCAATCTGAAATTATGTCTGAATAGTTATTAAATTACAATACAGCAAATTCACTATTAGATCTATTCCTCAAAAGCATAAAAGAAAAATCCATATTTATAGTCACTCTTTGTAGTTGTAAAGAAGCAAAAACCAAGAAGATACATGGGGAATAGCTAAGCAAATTATTTCATATGAATGTAAAAGAATTATTTTGTGATATAAGAAATGATGAAAAGAAAAGATTAAGATAAGCCTAGGATGAATTCTATGAACTGATGTATAGTGAAATGAGTAGAACCAGGAGAACAATGTTTTCAGTAACAACATTGTAAAAGCAAAGGACTTAAAAGATTTTGAGAACTCTGATCAATATAATGATCAACCATACTTGTAGAAGGAGGTTGATGATGTCCATGTACTGAGAGAGGAAAGAATGTTATAGAGTATAAAAAAGACCTTTTTTCCCCACATGGTTAATTTAGGAATTATTTTTGATGGAATATACATATTTGTTACATTTTTTCCTCATTTATTAAAAAATTAAACTAAATAAAAAAGATAAAGCAAAATACAAGTCATCTTTGGCTCCTTGTTGTTTTACTCCATACAGTAAATCATTTCCTAAGTGCTACATGGATACTACATCTTGAATTCTCTTTAATCTACCCCCTCCTCACTTATAGTGTTACTATTCTAGTTCAAACTCTCATTAATTCTTGTGTGGGTTACTCTAATATCTTTATTTAACTCTAATGTTCTATCTTAGAAATCAAAATTGAAGAGTGGTAAGGACTAGGCAATTGGGGTTAAATGACTTGACTGGGATCACATAGCTAGGAAGTATTTGAGACCCGAATTGAACCCAATAATTTCCACCTCTGGGTCTGGGTCTCTGTCCACTAAGCCACCTCACTGTCCCATCTAACATCTTTTTTTTTAACTGATATACCTAATTCTACCTTCCGACTCCAATCAATACTTTATACAGCTATCAGGGCCGATAGTCATTTGCTTCTCAAAAATCATTAGTGGTTCTACATTGCTTATCATATGAATTATCACAGGATCTTGAATTTATGGCTCATGGGAATTTACATGTTATATATCTCCTCCCCTAATTTCTTAAATAGGGAGACTGAAGCCAGAGAGGTTAACTGGCTTACTTAACTTCACACACCAGTGGTGGAACTGGGATGATTTACATCACATGTCCCATTGTTTTCTTGTTTTATTTTTATATTTCTTTATTCCTTATTCTAAATTTAAATTCCCTTGAGTGAGGGGAAAGAATAGTCAATTCTCTCTACCTCCACTTCCTTACCTGTACTCAGTTCTCAAATCTACAGTCTGCCTTCCCAGTCTATCACTCGGTTGATATTTTCTTTTGGGTCACCAAATTACTTTTCAGTTGTTAAGGGCAATGTTTTCTTATTGCTCATTCTCTTTGCCTTTATGACAGAATTTTGTACTATTGATCAGGCCCTCCTTCTTGATATTTTTTCATTCTTAGTCTTTTGGGGTACCCTTATCTTTGGGATATTGTACTTCCAATCTAAAATCTTCTTTCCAAATTCCTTTATCATTCATCTCCTGACTCCTTCATCTATCTATAGCTCACAAGACTTTCCCTTGGTTATCTTTTGCATTCTTGTAGCTTCAGTTATCAAGATGCTAGTATCATCTTGGCAAATGACTCCCAAAGAATTCTTTGTTTCCTCATCTCATCTCTTTCCAACCCAACTTTCACACAGCTGCCAACCTGACAACAGAGATGAAGAAACCAAAGGATACAGGTTTCTTTTTTGTAGAGAAAGAATTCTCTTGTGGAGAGAATAGTTAGTTAATGGATTTAGAGTTCGACTTTTACTTCCTTGATTTCAAGTTCATTATCTGTTCTACTATATCCTGCAATAGTTAAAGAGAATGTCCTCTTATGCTTTATTTTGAATTTGGTTATCTTGCCACCAAGTGTTGATCAGTGCTTTTATCCTATGACAAAAATATCAATCCAATAAACATTTATTAAGTTACAAATGTATGAAGGATATTGTGAATGATAAAATTCAGAATTAAAAAAAAGCAAGACAAATTAGGGAAAAAAACACCAATTGATATCTAAAACATACTCCTAACTACATCATCTCCCTATTCAATTAAACTCTTGTATCTCCCTATCACCTAAAGGATCACATATCAAATCCTTTATTTATTTTTTAATGATCCCCCTTTTATAACATGGTTTCTTCTGGCCTTTCTAGTCTTTTTATATCATACTATTTTCTGCATCATCTATAATCTGGTAACAATGATCTTCTTGCTTTTCCCTTCATACAACATCTCTTGACTCTGGTTACTGGCTCTCCTCTACTCCACTTCCTGCCTTCCATTATTTGCTTTAAGTCTTAGCTACAGTCCCAATTTCTACAAAAAAGCTTTCCCTTGAACTCTTTAAACTTAAATTCTTCTCTATAATACCATTTTTAATGTATCCTCTATGAATCTTATTTGCATAGATTTGTTTGCCAGTTGTTTTTCCCATTAAACTAGAAACATTTTGAAGGTATGAATGATTTTCCCTTTTCTTTACATCCCTAGCACTTAGCAACAGTTCCTGGCAGATGACAGTTTTAAAATAAAAGATTTTGACTTGGCTTGAATTGAATTATGTTACTTATGCATCACTCTATACAATATAATGAAAACTAAGAAATTGAAAACTGAAGAAAGTTCAGTAAACACTACCAGAAAGTAGAATGTGATTATTAGAGCATCATATATCTAATCACATCGCATCAAGGATTTATAAAGCAATACTAGCATCTCAATTTTCTATTATTATAGAGATCTATGCATTATTATAAGATCAAAAGGTTATATATTTATAGGCAAAAGAAATTTTAAAATCCATCTAGTCCAATCCCCTTATTTTTATAGGCAAGGGAACTGAGGCAGATAGACATGTTAAATGACTTTCCCAGGATCACACAACTTCCAAGTATTTGAGGCAGGATTTTAAACCAGTTTTTTATATCCTTGGTTTTACTCTTATTTCTTAAATAGTTTCCCCAGCATCTCTTAGTACCTTAATGAATATTTAATTGAATGTCTAAATTAGCATCAATGATGTCTTAGAATGAATCAGAGAAATTACAGTCCTTGAAACAATGGCTTCATTGCACTGAGACATGGTGGACACTGGAAGTCAGTACATTGCTTAAGCTACTACTTCATACAGAATTAGAAAAAGGCAACCTCAGAATATTACAGGAGAAGGGAGATGGGACAAAGAAACAATTTAAATACACAGTAGTGCAAAACTCCTAATGTTAGATAGCTGTGGACATTGGTAACAACAGAAAACAGCAAAAAGAAAAAGACAGAAACAATCATCATAAAATGAGTGGTTTTAAATAAACTTTGAACCTGTAGTAAACCTAGAAAAAGGAGCTGCAAGTAGCAGTTACAAATAAAAGAGCAATCCCCATATATGCATAGGGTGTAAAGGACTGATGATTACATTTTGGACTTTCCAGGTTCCCCTTCTACCCATGTACAAATAACAATCATACACACTAACATCATCTTTGAAAAGAGAGTACCAAGAAGGAAGTTTCTTATCCTTACCCCTGGTGAAATTTTTATCATGAAGCATCAACTTGTATAAGTTTAAGTACAGAAAAATAAGTTAATTTACTTATTTCCTATGTGTAAATATTTCTCTGAGAAGTTATAGTTTAAACTCAGTGGTCTTAGAATACTTTGTTTAATACTTTCATACTTCCTAATTAAAGTGGAGACCAAAAAATATATTATAATTAGATAATAGTACTACTGAAACAGTAGGATGCCAATAAATATTGTCAGTCTAGTGACTCTTCTGACATGTAACCCATTATAACAATAAAACCTTTTCCTTGTAAATATGAAAGAAACTCATTTATTATAAAGGAAGGATGGGTTTAGGCAGTTGTAATTCACATTCAAGTTTCTTCAAGAAAGAAAATAATGAAACTGAATTTGCAAATATTTTTAGTAGGTAGAAAATACAAGTTGTAAGTGAATCCTTCAAATAAAAAAAAAGATGTTCACCTTTTTCTTAAGATAGGAAGGAAGAGAAAGAGAAAGGAGTGGATTGCCCCTAGGAATTTAGAAAATCAGTGCTCAGAATTTCAAATTGTCACTCATATGTAGCCCAAAATGTCTGCAAGATATTATCCAGCTGCAAGGCAAAAGGATGAGGGAATAAGCTAACGTTTGACAGAGCCATGAATGGAAACTTTTTTTTTTAACTTTAGAGAGGGAAAAATAAAACAAAACAAAAAAAGAAATGAAACAGGATTATCATGGCTAGACCTTAGGATTTGTGGCTGTTCTGCTTGACCTCTCAAGTTCTACTGACAGGGCTCTAACATAAAGAATTAGGATATTATTCATTTCAAAGAGTGAAACCACACCTTCCTGAATACTGGCTACCCGAGGGAAAGGTTCTTTCTTTCAAAATATTTTATTTGTCACATCTTCATTAAAACTTATGAGACTCAATAAGAGGCAAAGCCATAGCTGGATTTTTGACTTGGCAGAATAAATAGTAAAAATATGGAATAATTTTTAGGAATGTTAGGGATATCTGGTATTCCCTATCAAATTAGCTCTCCTACTTGTTTATTAGCCCTTGAAAATCCATTTTTTCTTTAAAATTTTTGATCCCTCTTAATACATGAATGACACTCCTTCAAAAAAGTAATATTCAGTTTAATATTTCATATATTTATTTAAGTAATTATTTAAGTAAATTAAAAAATTAAAAGCAATAATTTTTGTTTCAAGTTTTATAAGATAAATATTAACTCAGTCCATGCTTAGAAAAGGGATATTAGGAAGTAGATAAGGAAAAAAAGTAGAATTAAGATGGTAGAATAAAAGGCCACAACTTCTAAATTCCTCCTAAAATCTTACCTTCAATGACCACTGAGAACATGGCAAACCAAGTTGTGAGTGAGAAAGCCAAGAAAAATCCATTATTAGTAATTTTTTTCCTAATTTAGGGCAACTTGGGAAGACAGAGTAGTCTGAAGGACAATAAAGAGACTGAAAACCTAGACATAAAGAATCCAAAGGATTCCTAAAGAAGCACTGGGCAAAGAATTGAGTAGCCTTTAATAACACTGTTGTCCATTTTGGAATTCCAGGCCACAGAGGAGCAGTAGTGGTCAAGTGGGAGTAGGAGGCTTACTTGTATGAGGATCAGAAGACATACCAGAATGGCAGTGAATAGAGCTTTCCTCTAATCACATTTCATTAAAAGCACCAAAAACTTATAGTTCCCTAGACCAAGCTGTGAAATCAGCAGAAAGACATAAAAGAAATTCAGGTCAAACATTACCCCATCACCACCCTGATACACATTCAGAGTTGAACAAAATTCAACTCTAACATAAAGTCAAGCTGTTAAGGAAACTCAAGGGATAAATTCAGAAAAGACTATGACATGAAAATATCTATAAGCAAAGCCTCAGAAAATGTAGATTTGATAGAAGGCCAACAAGAATTTCTAGAAAAGCTAAAGAAAGAGATTTTTTTAAAGGCCAAACTGATTTTAAAGATCATATTGTTGAGGGAAATTACAAAAATATTGAAAAATATGAAATAAAATTATGGAAAATGGAATTAAGTTTGTTACAAGAGGCACAAAAATACTGAAGAAAACAGCTCTAAGCGAGATGAAATACCTCACTGAAGAAAATAGGCATTTTTAAAATTAGAATTGATCAAAGAGAATCTAACAACTCCATGAGTCATCAAGAAACATTTTTTTTTAAAATCAAAGGATTAAAAAAAAGTAGAACATGTGAAATAACTCACAAAAAAGCAACTGACCTAAAAAATAGATTAAAGAGAGATAATTTAAACTTTATTGTTCTACTTGAAAGCCACGGACAATAACCAAAAAGGGCCTTGACATCATATTTCAAGAAATTACCAGAAATGCTGCACATATATCATAGAGCCAGTGAACAAAGAAGATATTGAAAGAGCACACTGGGAATCTCCTGAAAGAAATTCCCCCAATGAAATTTTATTTTAGGAATATTATAGTCAAAGCTGAAATGTCCAAAATTAAAGAGAAAACATTGCAATAACCATATAGAATAAATTCAAATTACCATGGAGTCAGAGTCACGATAACATAGGATTTAATAACTACCACAATAAAGGAGAGGAAGGTTTAGAATTTGATATTCCAGAAAGTAAAAGAACTAGTATTACAACCAAGAATAATCTCCCAGCAAAAGTGAGAATAACACTACCAGAGGAAAATGGATATTCAAAGAAATAAAAAAAATTGCAAGCATTCATGATGAAAAGACCAGAACTGGATAGAAAATTTGGTATTCAAAGACTAGACTCAAGAGAAGACTGAAAAGTAAATATGATTGATAATAAGGCACCAAACATAGTTAAACTGCTTACATTTCTATATTAGAAGACGGTACATATAACTCCTAAGATCTTTATTATCATTAGGGCAGTTAGAAGGAATCTACTTGGAGAACATGGATTTGTTTATTATATTGGGATGATCTCAAAGAATAGAAATGTGAGAAGGAGGAATGCATTGAGAGTAAGGGAAAGGGAGAAAAAGAATGGGAAATATTCTCTCATTTAGAATAGATATGCAAGAGTTTATACATTATACCAATGGAGGAAATGATAATCTGGGATAAGCTGACAGCTTTCATACCTCATTTCATCTGGAATGGTTTGGGGGGTGTGGGCGGGGAAAGACAGTTGATTTCAGAAATTCATTTACCCAATAGGGAAGCATGAAAGGAAAAGTCCAAGAGACATGAGAGGAGATAAGAGGAAAATTAAATTAATGGTGGCTGTAATCAGAAGCAAAGCAGGTTCTTAAGCATTCTTGAGGATAAAAATAAGTCATAATTGAAAAAGTACTTCAGAACAATCTTTGCTCATTGATTTCATGAAAATACCCAAGATATTTACTGTTAATCATCATACAATATTATTACTGTTCTCCTGGTTCTATTCATTTCACATTGCATCAATTCACATAAGTCTATGTTTCTAAGAGTATCCTACTTGCTACTTATTATATTCCATCACAATCATACACCATAATTTATTAAGCCATTACCCAATTTATGAGCATCCCCTCAATTTCCAATTATTTACCACCACTAAAAGAGCTGCTATAAATATTTTTGTACGTATAGGATATGAAAAGGCCTCAGTCAGCTTTTTATTTGTTAAAAAAAATCTATTTTGGATTAGCACCAAGTAGTGCTATTGCTAGGTCAAAAGATATATTCATAGTTTGATAGTTCTTTGGGCAAAAATATGAATTACTTTCTAAAATAGTTGATTCAGTTTACAACTCTACCAACAGTGCATGAATGTTTCAATTTTTCACAACCCCTCCAATATTTATTGTTTTTCCTTTCTGCCAAAATTGCCAATCTGATAAGTATGAGGTGGTGTTTCAAAGTTACTTTAATTTACATTTCTCTAATCCATAGTAATTGAAACCATTTTTCATATCATTATAGGCAGCTTTGATTACTTCATCAAAAAACCTGCCTGTTCTGATCCTTTGACTATCAACTGGGGAATGTCTTGCATTCTTATAAACTTGACTCATTTATCTAGAAATTTGAAAAATAAGGCTTTTATCAGAGAAACTTTTTGCACAATTATGATTACTACTTATTTCCTTCCATCCTATTTTCTTCCCTTTTTATTGTCTCTTTCCTTTCATCCTGTCCATTACCAATCATGCTTTGTTTCTACCATCTTCCTCTATCTGCCCTCCCTTCCATTAGCTGAGCCCACTTCTCTTATACTCTTCCCTTCCTACTCTCCTACAAGGTAGGATAGATTTCTGTATCAAACTGAGTGTGTAGGGTATTTGTACCTCTTTGAACCAATTCCATTGAGAATGAGTTTTTAGCATTCCTTCTCAACTCCCCCATCTTCCTCACCATTATAAAAGCTCTTTCATACAACTTTTATGTGAGGTAATTTTACCCTGTTCTACCCTTCCCATATTCCTCTCCCTCTCTTACCCATTAATTTTATTTTTCTTAAATACCATGACATCATATTCAAGTCACACTCACATCCTATGTTTATGTTCAGTAGGTGCCTGGTTGTTGTTCTTTGAAATTGAAGGCCAAAATGGTATCTGATGATGTCTTTTGATTCATGCATGAATTGGATTTAAGTGAGGTTTAAATTCATAAATTTGAGCTTGCACAAAGTCATCATCCTCACTCTCTCATCCAGAATCATCAAAGTCCAATGACAAGACATGAAACTGGCTTCTTCAGTATCTAAACAAGCTCTAAGCCCTTCACAACACCTGTTTCTGTCTTCTCCATGGCCATTGGAACAAATTGATCCCATCCATCTCTTGCATCAGAGAAACTTTTCACATTTTTGGGGTAGACACCTCCCTAATTCACTGACAGGTTTGAATCCTGTCAGTTATTCTCAGTGGTTTACTGGGGTGTGGTGCTGAACATTCTATAGCTTCTTGGAGCCTCATATGAGAGCTGGCTATCAGTTAAGACAACAAAGCAGGAGAGCAATCCTGAAAAGACCTCAGCCAGCCCTCAGACCAGAGGTACAAGTCTTCCTTAAACATCCCAGACATCCTATCTATATGTACTCCTTATAACTACACTAATAATGATAAAATTCTTAAAGTTGTAAGTATCATTTCCTCATGCTCCATGCCAAAGACTGATGAAGATTAGGATATAATGAATAGCACTTCATATGGCCTGCTGCAGTCCTCTATGAATCAACATAAAGGCTCATATGTCACATAATTGTTGAACCCAAAAGTTCTGGAGTGGAGCAATAGAAACCAAAGATTTTTAGAAAGTACAAAAAACCTCAAATGATACACGCGATTGTGGAATGAAGAAGGGAAATGACTGGATGGAAATAAAAGAGAGATTTTAGTTAAATATGTGGAGGAACTTTTTAATAATGAAAGGTATTTTAAAAATGACTACCTTAATGGGTAGCAGAAACTGGATGATCACCTTTAGTTATTCTGAAGGCAATTCTTCCTTTGGGTTAGGAGTCAAAATAAAGATATTTGAAATTCCATTCCAGAGAGAGAAGGGGCAAAAGCAAGTTGATGGAGAGAAAACAGGGACTCTCTTAGGGTCTCCCATATTCACCTCCAAACAACTTTAATGTAGTGCCTTAAAACAAATTTGGGATTGTTGTGAGAATCAAATGAGATAATACAGATATTCCTTCCACATCACAGGAGTTGGGGAAGTGGTGCCCCTGTGATCAGGAAAATCTGTGTTCACAGTAATAAAGAAAATAATTCTCATTGAACTCTTGTCATGATCCCTCATAATGGCATGGAGGTGATTTTAGATTCCCTAAAGCTGTGCCCTCTATCTAGGAGATCTTAGAAAACTGAAGGTTTAATTAGAATAAGTTAAGACTTGGCTAAGATTTTGTTTCTTTGAAAAAAATTCTTTTAAGTTATCTTTTCTTTTTTAAAATCAACAAAAATCTATTCTTTCTCTCCCATTTTATCTTATTTTAAAAAGGAAAACATATAAATCATAAAATCCTTATAACAAATCTGCTTAGTCATGAGAAATGATCAAACATTGGTCACATGAAAAAAATATATGTTCCATCTTGAGTCCATCATCTCACTTTTAGGACTATGTTCTATCACAGATTCCTTTCCTCTTTCTTTCATCTCTTTTAGGTAAATGCCTATATACTTGTTTCTGGTTTGAAAAATATTCATAATTTCATAATTTTTGGCATAGTTTCAAATTTCCAGAGCTTTCTGAATATTTCCTTTTTCAGATACTCTATTTCCTTTCACCAATGAAGGACATGGGATAATTTAAATGTTTAACCCCCCCAAAAAGTATTTCTCTAAGTGCCTTTCTGATGAGAAAGAACAAATTTATTAGAAACTGTTCCTATTTCTTCAAATTTCACTCAAATGTTGCAATTTCCAACTAATTTATCATCCCCTAATAGTAGATAAGTTAGTATCTAGGTGCATCTTGACAATACTTTCATAAAAAATATGTAGAATTCAGCACTTTTCTGAAGAACATTGTTACATGTATTTTTTAATCTCTGCTCTGCACCTCAGGTTTAAGGGAAGAAATTCTGTTTTTGTAGGTGGATGAAGCAACCTGAATTAATGGATATCTATGCAAATGCAGGAAATTAAAGTAATGATTGATGCTTAGAACAGCATCATTTTGCAATTTTTGTGCTTCATTTTTAGATAACTTATGGAAATACCTATTCAGCAGTCTATCTCAGCATAGGCAGATTGCTTTGGAGTTCGCCATCCCATTTTTTTCCTTTCTTTTTTTTTTCCAGTTGTATAATTGCAGACATTTGCACCTTGGACAGCTGTACCATTCTATTGCCCAAGTGAAGTGTAGGATGCTCTTTTGACACTGCTTATTGGTGAACCTTCACTCGATACACCTGGGTGTGCATGTGTCAGGCACCTGATTAGACAATATGGATATTTAATGACACTGTTGTGAGTGCATTTAAGGAACAAAATTAATGGGATAAAGGAGGAACTAGGGCAAATCATTAAAAGTGAAAAAGCTTCCTGAGAAGCAAGATGGACACTAATCAAATGGAAGGAAAGAAGGTGGCCAGAGCACCATCATACCACTGAAGCACTTTTGTTGGGGAGACCTTGTGTTTAAATTTACTATGTGTGGAGAAACCAATTAATTCCTAGGTGGAATTTTTAAAAATCTATAAAAATATGCTACACATTAAAACTTAAATTTATTTATGTTTGCCTCAGTGAAACTTATCACATCATACAGTCTTGCAGCATTCTTTTAGCCTCCCCTAGTTTTACCTGATGGCAGTAAATTTAAGGTAACTGATTTTATGCTCCAGTTTTCTTTGTGTATGTGTTGTATAAGCAGAAAATACAGCAAACCAAGTCAAATACGATCTCAGCTCAGGATTGTGTTTTAAATTATTACCCTGCACTTTAAGCAATTTTAAGTGGTTTCTTCAAATAGTAATACTCAAAAGTCCCAGTGATTTGATAGAGGCAAGTTGGTTAACTGAATTGATTTTATTTTAAAACCATAGCATTTCAAGTCTCACACATGAAGGCAACTCTTAAAACACAACACTATAGAAAAGCCATTTATTATAGTTTGGGATCTGACTTCTTGCATTTTAGCCTCATGGATTTGGAAAAATAGGGTTAGGTAAAAGTGTATATGGTTCTTTCATTGATTTATATACTATACATGCATGGATACACAGATACACACATGTGCTTTTTCTGGTAAGGATACTTTTAGCATGAATAAAATATTCTTTTTATAAAAAAAGTTATTTTTCTTGGGGATATTTTAACTGATTTACATGTTTCAAGACTTTCATAATAAAAAAGAAAAGTTCTTGTATTAGGAAAGAGGCACCCTTGTTGATCTGTTCCCTAGAAAACAAAATCATATCTAAGAATAATTAATATTGATAGTGCCCTTGATTGTGTCCCTCACTTAATTCATAGTAGGGATGGTTTTAAAAAGGGATGGTTACAATAGCTACTTGGGGTTCTATATCTTTACAAGTCATGAAGTAGTACTCTCAGTTTGAGCCCCCCCTCTTCATTTTGCCTGTATGAGTAGAACCTAGCATTCTCTAAGCCTTAAACCACTAGTTTAACTACTCTCTGAGTTCATGGTTACCCCTAGACTTTGTATCTCCAGTTAAATCAGTTAAGGGTTTCTGTCAATGGGATATAACTATTCCTGAAAACTTATAACAAGCTTGACTTGTTTTGTTCTATCCTATTCACATATGACTCCCTCTCTTTCTCCTCTCAGCAAGACCCAAAGAACCATTTCTTCACATATAGATTCGATAGAATCTTTACAGTGAAAAGAAAAATAATGATGTTTGTTTTTATAACAACAATAATGTGTGCCACAGCTCCTCTAATATCTGAAATCTTGATTCTTGCAACTTTTGCTTATGTTCTGGCTTCTCCTTAACTTCCCTTTCCCCAAGGATTGACTAAACATTCTCTTTAGGAAGAAGTTTCTTTTAATTTCCAGTTTTCATTGTCAGAAGAGGAATGAGGATGGATTGTTTTCCCATGTTCCACCTCTCTTGGTTTACTTTCATGGAGAGTGGTAAATGACATTTATTTCCTGGTCAGTAAAAGAGGAAAATAGCCTCTTGGTAAGCACCTTTGAGATCAGATAACTTCATGTCCTGGTTATTTTCCTTTTTATCTTTTCTCAGAATTAAAACAACACCCTCACTCACTTTCCTGTCAAGCTCTCTAACATACTTTCAAATAGAGTAAATTGGTGCACAGATAGTTCAAACACTGGAATAGTCAGATACATAAATATACATGAAGTTTTGCTCAATCCTATAAAATAATGTGAAATGCTTTAATTTTCCAAGAGACAGTGCAGCCTAGACAAATATCAGAGCAGTGTTGCATAGTTATCAAATGCATGTACCATATATTGACTAATAGTCTAGTAACATATAAAACTAGAAGTGCCATATCATATAATATGTTATAATAATAATAGTTATTATTATTAATTCTTTGTGAACTCTCTTAGTACTGCCCAAAATAAATATTTAAATCTTTTATTGCAATTTTACAGTTTGGGGAAGTCTTTTCTCTCCTAGATTGTAAAATCCTTGCAAGAAGAAATTGTCATTCTTCTTTTTTATTGCCAACAGTGATTCTCATGGTGTAGAGGAAAAATAAACAATAGATAGTTATATTTCTTAAAATATAATCTTGTTGAGAGCATATTCAGTGCATCATTAATTATTTAAACATATAAACTTTTGTAACAAAAAGGTTATATCTAAAACCAAAATGGAAAGAAAACTAAAGATGGCTGAATGCATGAAAATACTCAGTTGTTTCCAAAATAGTTACTCTTAAAAAAATTCAATCTGACACTCTCATCCTATCATATATATATATATATGTATATGTATATGTAATACATATATATGAATAGAAATAAGTTTAAAATATACTTGGAATTTCTTTTTACTATTCAGTATCTAAAGAATCAAAAATTTCAGGTTAAAGAGGAAGTATGCATTGGCTACAGGAGGGGGTTTAGGGGAGAGCAGGGAAAGAACATGAATCTTGTAACCATGGGAAAATATTTTAAATTAATTAATTAAATAAAATTTTCAAAAAAACATTTTCAGGTTTCTCAAAGGTTAATGAGAAGAAGAATGGCAGCTGTGGTTTGGGTAGAGCACATTACTAACAATGAACTCTGAATGAAAAGTGGTCAAAAAAGGAAATAAAGCCTGGGGAAAAATGACATATAGTAAGAACAAAAAATAATTAATAGACTGCCACTTTACTCCTTTAGTAGTCAAACAATGCCAATAAATCTAGAAAAAGTCATTTCCCCAAAAGTCATTTCCCCATCCTCCAAGATTGGTTGAACTCCACCGTAGAGGACTGTTTGAAGGACATATATAAGAGTATTATGGGTTGCAAAGGCATGGATGAGTTGCAATTCATCCCACAAGACATAATGTCCCAGTGAATGAGATTACACTTCATCCATTGAACTATTAATCCTTAAATACATTTGTCAATCAATCCATCTTTAATCTGTTTACAGATATTTAAAGAAATTGTCCTTCAAAAGGAGAGTCTTTCCTTTCCAAGATTAATATAATTTTTCTTTCATTTTCTTCTTTCTTTCTTTTTTCTGTTTGGTAAAACAAGCCAAAAGATTAGAAAATATTTAAGAATTGAATAATGACAAATGATGGTGAGAGATTCACCATGTCTCAAACATATTAGATGCTTGATAAATACATGCTGAATTAAATTGCTACTAACTCGTATCATGCTTTGATCTATTTATGTGTTGGAAATAGCTTTATAAAGTAGGTACATCTATGACATGCCTTTATCAGTGAAAGAAAAATGCATCCCATAGACAGGGAAATGATTGTTCTCCTCTTCCCTCTCCCTGAACTTCTTAATCATTTATAAGGCTATGCATTATTGCTTTTCTTAGCTCAATTTGCTTGGGCCAGAATTATTTAAACTCTGACTTTGATTCTTGAATTGCAATGTTACTTTTCAGTCATCTCAAGATGTTATGAGGTTAGCTATAAATTCACAAAGCAATTTTATTTCTTAGTCTTGTTATAACAAAGGCTATGTTTCATTAGAGCAACTTTAACATTTCTTAGTGCATTTACTCAATATTTACATTTAATATTCACATATGAGGATAACAAAATATCTGAAAATACCTTTTCTGAAATGAATATTTGCATGGAGCAAATTTTCTGAGTTAAAGGACACATTACAGGTCAAATCCTAGTTAAATAAACACATAGGCATAGCTTACATTCAATTGCATTAAATTCCATTTGAATAAATAGCTGTTGCCAAGAACAAGGGACTTCTTTTCCTATGCTAAGTTTTATTCCATTAGAATTTGTTATAGAGGGATCTCACTATTATACGAGCAAGCAGAATATGTTAAGACTGGAGACTATTAATATTCTATTCCTCTCTCTAACACACACACACACACACACACACACACACACACACACACACACACTAAATATCACTCAACAGTTTTTAAACCATTTGCCTGACATGCTTCTTAAGAATAGAGAAGATATTACAAGAAACATTTGTAGCATTTTACAGATGGGAGTATTCATATTGTAGAATTGTTAAATCACTTGTCAGTAAGCATATAGCTGCTATATGATTGAGGAAAACTCACATCTCCTGCTTCTAAATCCACTGCTTTCTGATATGACATGCTGAATGGCATCAGAGGTGTCAGAGACACAGACAGGAAGGCCACTTCTGAGTCCCTGAGCCATATTAAAATATAACTGGGTAATATGTAACAATATAATTAAAAGTACAATAAAACAAGAAAATATTACCTTTTGAAATTCACAAAATCTGACAATATAAGCAAAATGGATAAATACTTACAAAAATACATTGCCCAGCTTAATAAAAGAGGAAATAAAATTCTTAAATTATCCCATTTCTGAAAAAGAAATTGAAGAAGCCACCAATTAGCTTCCTAAGAAAAAATCCCCAGGAATGGCCATTCTGTTTATAAAATATTATGAATTTTCACTGTAATATCTTAAATATGTTCCTTGGAAAAATACTAATTGCTCATGGATAGACTGAGCTAATAAAATAAAAACAGCAATTCTACCTAAATAAATTTACTTATTTGGTGCCATAACCATCAAACTACAAAAAATCATTTTCTAGAACTATTAAAAAATTCATCTGGAAGAACAAAGGTCAAGAATATTAAAGGAATTAATAAAAAATTATAAAGGATGGTGACCTAGCCTTGCCAGATCTTAAACTGTACTATAAAAAAAGTAAACATCAAAACAATTTGGTAATAGCTAAGAAATAGAATGCTAGCACAATGGAATAAAAAAAATGCACAGTAATCAGGGTTAAGTGACCTTGGCAATCTAGTGTTTGATAAATCCAAAGACCCTAGCTTTTGTGAAATGAACTCACTATTTGACAAAAGCTGCTGAGAAAACTAGAAAACAGGATGGCAGAAAATAGGTATAGACTAGTGTCTCACATCCTATACCAAGTAAACTCAAAACATGTTTTTTATATGGACATAAAGGGTGACATCATAAGCAAATTAGGGGAGCATAGAATAGTTTACCTGTCAAATTTGTGGAGAAAGAAAGAACTTATGACTAAACATGAGAGAGAACATTATAAGATGTAAGATGAATATTTTTAACTATATTAAATTTAAAAAGATTTTGTACAAAACCAATGTAACCAAAATCAGAAGGTAAACACAAATTGGGAGAAAATATTTTACAAAAAATTTCTCTGATAAGGTTTTATTTCTCAAAAAATATGAAGAAGTGAGTCAAATTTATAAGAACCCAAATTATTCCCTAAATGACTAATGACCAAAGGATATGAACAATAAGTTTTCAGATAAAGAAATCAAAGTTATTAATAATCATGTGAGAAAAAAGCTCTAAATCTGTATTGACTAGAGAAATATAAATTTAAAGAACTCTGAGGTACTATCTCACACCTATCAGACTGGCCAATATGACAGTAAAGGAAAAGAATAAATATTGATGGGAATGTGGGAAAATTGAATTCCTAATGGAGCTGTAATCTGATCCAGCTATTCTGGAGGGAAATTTGGAAGTAACCCAATGTGCTATAAAACTGTACATATGCTTTGATCCATTCTTAGTCTATGTCCCAAAGAGAATTTTTAACAAGGGGTATGGGAACAGCTGGGTTGCTCAGTGGATTGAGAGCCAGGCCAGAAGATGGGAGGTCCTAGGTTCCAATCTGGCCTCAGACACTTCCTAAGTATGTAACTGTTGGTAAGGCACTTAACCCCTATTGCCTAGCCTTTATCACTCTTTGGCCTTGGAACCAACATAGTATATACAGAGATTCTCTAAAATATAAAATAAATAAAAAGAGGTTGGGGATGAAGGATTTAGTTTTACAGAAATGTTTATAACATCTCTTTTTGTGGTGGCAAAGAATTGGAAATTTAGGGGATGTCCAAAAATTGGGAATGACTAACAAATTGTGGTATATAATTGTGTTTAAATACTATTGCTCTATAAGAAATGATGAGCAGGATGATTTCCAAAAAAGCCAGAAAGACCTACATGACCTGATGCAGAGTGAAGTAAGCAGAACCAGGAGAACACTGTAAAAAGTAATAGCAATATGATAGGATGCTCAACTGTGACTTAGCTACTCTCAAGAATACAATGATCCAGGACAGTTCTGAAGGACTTATTACAAGGAATGCTATTTGTCTCCAGAAAAAAAAATAATTATTGCATATAAAATGGAATGCAGATCAAAACAGACTTTTCCACTTAATTTGATTTGTATTTTTATTTGGGGATTTTGGTTTTATATGAATATTCTCTCACAATAATGACCAATATGAAAATATGTTTTCTATGATATGTATAATGCAGATCAAATTACTTACTATATCTGTGAGGGAGTAGGGAGAATATAGGAAGGGAGAGAGTTTGGTTCTTATAATTCTAGAAAATGTATGTCGAAAATTCTTATTACATTGGGAAAACAAATTGGGAAAACAAAATATTTTTTAAAAACTCCATCAATATGCAAACCCAAAGGGAAATTTATGTACAAAGTAGTGGCCTCATTTCAATTTTAGCTTGATATCACTGTTTCATATCATCTATATATATATTTGATACTGCTTTTATCCTTATCTATAGAAGCTACTCAAAAATCAGCTACAGTTTCTGCAGCCTCTTAGGAATACAGTTTTTTGTTTTGCTATCCAATTATGTTTTTTTTCTCTTTTAATTAAAAAAACACCATTACTTTAAAACCTATCTAATTATATCTGCTGTTTTTCTTTTTTTCTGTTCTAACTGGTATACCTATCCAGATTTAAAACAAAATTGAGTTAAAAACTTTATTTTTTATTCTAATTTTATATTTAGTAACCACTACTACCACCCAAAAAATTAACTAAATAAAAGAATAAAAATGTATGTACAAAACCACAAACTCCACATTATTCACAATTTATTTAAAATATATGTTATATATGTATGCTAATATGAACATCCTCTGCTTTTGAGTTCCCTTTGGATTTGTTTTACCTGAATACTTTTTTCTCCTGATTTTTTATGGCTGTCATTTTAAAAAATGAAATCACAGTATGTATTATTATTTTCTTTTCATTTATTCATGTTTCCCTTATTTTCTTTATCACACATTTATTAGTTCTATTAAAATGATATAATTGATTATAATTAAGTATCACAGTTTGTTGATCCATTTCTCCTATTCATTGCATTTGTGTTATTTCCAGTTATTTTGTCATAACAATCAAAGCATAATGAATAGCTTCATACATACATACATAGCTTTTTACCTTCTCAGTGAAGCCCCTTGGGCCTAACCCTAGTAATGCTATCCCTAGATCAATGAGCATGAATAGCTTTACAGCTCTTAATATACATTTCCATCTTGTTTTCTAAAACAAAAACAAAAAAAATTCACAGTGGCTCTAGCAATGTAATGTTAGGACTGTTCCTGCATGTTCCTGTTAGTATATATATATTTGTCTTTGGATCTGTTTTTCTTTTTTTTTAATTTTTATTTGGTCATTTCCAAACAATATTCATTGGAAACAAAGATCAATTTTCTTTTCTTCCCTCCCCCCTCCCACCACCTCTCCCATAGCCCAAGCACGATTCCATTGGGTATCACATGTGTTCTTGATTCAAACCCATTTCCATGTTGTTGGTATTTGCATTAGAGTGTTCATTTAGAGTCTATCCTCAGTCTTATCCCCTCCACCCCTGTAGTCAAGCAGTTGCTTTTCATCAGTGTTTTTACTCCCACAGTTTATCCTCTGCTGGTGGATAGTGTTTTTTAGATCCCTGCAGATTATTCAGGGACATTGCATTGCCACTAATGGAGAAGTCCATCACCTTTGATTGTACCACAATGTATCAGTCTCTGTGTACAATGTTTTCCTGGTTATGCTCCTTTCGCTCTGCATCACTTCCTGGAGGTTGTTCCAGTCTCTATGGAATTCCTCCACTTTATTATTCCTTCTAGCACAATAGTATTCCATCACCAACATATACCACAGTTTATTCAGCCATTCCCCAATTGAAGGGCATCCCCTCATTTTCCAATTTTTGGCCACCACAAAGAGCACAGCTATGAATATTCTTGTACAAGTCTTTTTCCTTATTATCTCTTTGGGGTACAGGCCCAGCAGTGCTATGGCTGGATCAAAGGGCAGATAGTATTTTATCGCCCTTTGGGCATAGTTCCAAATTGCCCTCCAGAATGGTTGGATCAATTCACAACTCCACCAGCAATGAATTAGTATCCCAACTTTGCCACATCCCCTCCAGCATTCATTACTTTCCATAGCTGGTATGTTAGCCAATCTGCTAGGTGTGAGGTGATACCTCAGAGTTGCTTTGATTTGCATCTCTCTGATTATAAGAGATGTAGAACACTTTTTCATGTGCTTATTAATAGTTTTGATTTCTTTGGCTGAGAACTGCCTGTTCATGTTCTTTGCCCATTTACCAATTGGAGAATGGCTTGGATTTTTGTACAATTGATTTAGCTCTTGGTAAATTTGAGTAATTAAACCTTTGTCAGAGGTTTTTATGAAGATTGTTTCCCAATTTGTTGCTACCCTTCTGATTTTAGTTACATTGGTTTTGTTTGTACAAAACCTTTTTAATTTGATGTAGTCAAAATTATTTATTTTACATTTTGTGACTCTTTCTAAGTCTTGCTTGGTTTAAAAACCTTTCCCTTCCCAAAGGTCTAACAGGTATACTATTCTGTGTTCACCTAATTTACTTAAAGTTTCCTTCTTTACGTTCAAGTCATTCACCCATTCTGAGTTTATCTTGGTATAGGGAGTGAGATGTTGATCCAAACCTAATCTCTCCCACACTGTCTTCCAATTTTCCCAGCAGTTTTTATCAAATAGTGGATTTTTGTCCCAAAAGCTGGGGTCTTTGGGTTTGTCACAAACTGTCTTGCTGAGATCATTTATGCCAAGTCTATTCCACTGATCCTCCTTTCTGTCTCTTAGCCAGTAACAAATTGTTTTGATAACCACCGCTTTATAGTATAGTTTGAGATCTGGGACTGTAAGTCCTCCTTCCTTTGTATTTTTTTTTCATGATTTCCCTGGATATCCTTGATCTTTTGTTCTTCCAAATGAACTTAGTTATGTTTTTTTCTAATTCAGTAAAGAAGTTTTTTGGTAGTTCAATGGGTATGGCAATAAATAAGTAAATTAATTTGGGTAGGATTGTCATTTTTATTAGGTTAGCTCATCCTACCCATGAGAAATCAATGTTTTTCCAAATGTTTAGATCTAGTTTTAGCTGTGTGGAAAGTGTTTTGTAGTTGTGTTCATATAGTTCCTGTGTTTGTCTTGGCAGATAGATTCCTAAGTATTTTATATTGTCTAGGGTGATTTTATTTAATTTTTTTCATTTTTATTTGGTCATTTCCAAACATTATTCATTGGAAACAAAGATCATTTTCTTTTCTTTTCTGCCCCCCTCCCACCTCTAGGGTGATTTTAAATGGAATTTCTCTCTCTATTTCTTGCTGCTGAGATGTGTTGGAAATATATAGAAATGCTGATGACTTATGAGGGTTTATTTTGTATCCTGCAACTTTGCTAAAGTTGTTGATTATTTCGAGTAACTTTTTGGTTGATTCTCTAAGATTCCTTAAGTAAACCATCATATCGTCTGCAAAGAGTGATAGCTTGGCCTCCTCATTGCCTCAATTTCTTTTTCTTCTCTATTGCTACTGCTAGTGTTTCTAGTACAATATTAAATAATAGAGGTGATAATGGGCATCCTTGTTTTACTCCTGATTTTATTGGAAAGGCTTCTAGTTTATTCCCATTGCAGATGATGTTTGCTGATGGTTTTAGATATATACTGTTTATTATTTTTAGGAAAGGCCCTTCTATTCCTATACTTTCTAGTGTTTTCAATAGGAATGGGTGTTGTATTTTATCAAAGGCTTTTTCTGCCTCTATTGAGATAATCATGTGATTTTTGTCAGTTTGCTTGTTAATATGGTCAATTATGTGGATGGTTTTCCTAATATTGAACCATCCTTGCATTCCTGGTATGAATCCTGCCTGGTCATAATGGATGACCCTTGTGATGACTTGCTCGAGTCTTTTTGCTAGTATCCTATTTAAGATTTTTGCGTCTATATTCATTTGGGAGATTGCCCTATAGTTTTCTTTCTCTATTTTTGACCTGCCTGGCTTTGGGATCAGTAGTATATATTTTGATCACTTGAACTTATCTGGTTTTAAGTTCCAATGCCACAATTCCTCAGGTATGCAGGAATCCCCCTGGAGTATGATGAGTAAAGACTTCTATGAGATAGAAGTATATTATATTATGTTAATGCTTCTTTGGTTAGAATCTTAAGTACATCTGTCTATCAACATGGGAAGATGATGAAATTGAATTGATTTTCAGATTGGTGTCTACTCTAATATCTCTTTAATGACACATTTCTATGGAAAACCCAAATCACTAATGTTTCAAAATTATTTCTGAGTACTTTCCTTTTTGCAAAGATTTTGGAATGATTAGAAAAGGGCATAAGAGTGAACAGAAAAAATAATTTTATAATATATCAAATGTGTCTGTACTCATACAAAGTACCTTTGGGATTACAGAGTGTCAAAGTAATACATAAAGGAGGAATCTTGCTGAAAGAACATGGTGTTGAGTCTATGTTGGCCATGTCCCTTTATATGGTTTTAGTTTGTGCATAGGTCTCCTGAGACAGTCTTGATCCAGATCACAGCAGGAAAATATTCTTCATTTTCTCTGTCCTTACATTATTTTGTAACAATCTCATCTCCCCTGTGTCAGAAATAGTTTTCTTGTTTTAAAATCATGGTTATTACCTCCTGAGATATCATTTCAGAGAGATCAGGGTACAAAATGCATGTAGAAATGATGTGAAAGTAGATTTATGCAGTGAAAGATGAACATTACATTACTGAAACAAATTCACAGTTTTATTTCAACACAGAATTGTAAGATTTCACCTACAAACACAATGACATCCTGACTTGAATATTGGCAAAAATAAAATGTAAGAATAATTAAATGAGCACAGCTGAGCTAAATTAGAAAGAGCTGGTTTCTGTACCATCCTAATAACCAATAAGTAAAAAAAAAAATAGGAGTAGGAGAGAGAGAATGTTGGATCTGGCACTCAAGGAGTTGAATTTAGAATTATAACAATTAATAATTATAACTAACATTTATATAATATTCAACAGTTTGCAAAACACTTTGAAATATTATTTTAGGTTGTTTTGCTATTAAAATATGTAACCTTTGGAAAATTGCTTGACCTTTCTTGATCTATTTTCTAATTTTTTAAAATTAGTATTTGTTGGACTAAATGAATTTTAGGATTTATTGTAGATAGAAATCTATGACCCTATGGTCATCCTGGAAAGAATGGTGGAGCAGAAATGAACAGAAAGTTGTAAAAGGTAAAAGTTAAGGATCTAAGAATTCAATGCAATACAGTTAAATAGACTTTCATTGAGTGGCTATTATGTGAGACATTGTGCTACATACTCTGAGGGGAAAGATGATTATAAAAATTCAATTCCATTCAGCAGGTAATTTGCGAATCTAAAAAGAGAGGGAAAGAGACAGATCGGAAGGGGGAAGAATGGAAGGAGATTTTTTTTTTCCAAGTGGTGGGGGAAATTAATAGGACAGTCTTAATTGAGGTGAAGAACATTTGATTTGTGTCTCAAAGGAAAGACAAAATATTGAAATATAGAGATGAAAGATTAAGATTTAGACTCTAAGAGAAAACCATTGTGCAAACCAAGAAGTTGTTTGTGAGGGTGCAAACTAGGTGGAAAACTGAGAGTAGACCAGGTCATCAGGGAAAAGGCAGCACTAAATGTAAAAATGAGAGAAAAGTCTAGAAAGGAGCTTTATAGGACCCTTACTCTTCTGTGGATTTAGGAGGATTTTGAAGTAGGGGAGTAGGGGTTCTGGCTGTATTTAAAGTTACCCCTTTAAAAAAAAACCCAAGAAGGGCAGCTTAATATATCAAATGGGGATCCAAATCAAGAAGACTTAGTAGTTAAATCATGAATATCTAAATGTCGATTTCATCTCTGTCATAGAGGAAATCACTCAGTCTTTCAATGCCCTAGGCAAACATAAGGGAAATGGAAGGGAATGGGCATTTTTAGAGTAGCCACTATACACTAGGAGATGGGTTAAACTAATTACAAATATTAATTTATTTGATTCTTACAACAATGCTGTGAGGTTGGTGCTGTTATCCTCATTTTACAATAGAGGAAACTGAGACAAAGAGCAGTTAAGTGATTTGTGCAGAGCCACACAGCTGGGAAATATTTGAGACTGAATTTAAACTCAGTTCTTTCTGACTCTTAGTTCAGAATCCTATACACTGCCACCTATTTGCCTCTGAGTAGATATAAGTAGCAGATATGTCAATTTGCATTAATAAAAGAAAGAAAACTACCTATGTACATATAAATTATAGATATTTCTTTCCCTCCACTTTTTACATCTTCTCTAACCCCAAAAAGAGAGTAGTAAGAAATTAGTTTTCCCAATTATTACACAATTTGAAAACAAATAATAAACATAATAGGACATGTTAGATAGTAAGGTTCTTACTTTGAGCCAAAGACAACTGTGAAATTTAAATAACAGCTGCTATAATAATCCTTTTTAATTAAGAAAAATTTTTCATTCATCCTTTTCCAATACAATAACACTTCTTTTATAACAACCTTTCAAAGATCCCTGTTAGTGGTTTGCAATCTACTGCTTTTAGTTCTTTGCATTTCAATTGATGTGAGAATAAGTACTAGTTTTCTTTTGTCTTGGGCCTTTCTTTTTTTTTTTAATACATAAATTTTTATTTTTTTCCAGGTACCTTGTAAATAAAATTTCATAATATTTATTTTGTGATATTTTCAAATCCATGTGTTTTTTTTTTCTCCCTGCTATCTCTCCCCCATCTCTAAGAAGGCTGGGTAATATGCTACAGATTATACATATATTATCACATAATACACTTATCTATGTCATGTTTTAAAAGAAGATACATCTTGCTTACACTAGGAAAAGATTTGTGGAGGAAATAGTGATGTGTTTCAATTTGCATTCAGACTCCATCTGTTCCTTCTGTGTAGGTGGATATCCTCTCTCTGTCATTTGTCCTTTGGAATTATTCTGGAATCTTGCCTTGTTGATAATAGTTGTCATTCATAGTTGATCATCAGATATTATTGTTGTTACTGTATACAGTGTTTTCTTCATTCTGCTCACTTTACTTTGTATCACTACACATAAATCTTTCCAGATTCATTTGTGATCATCTGGTATAATAATCTTTAGGATTTATGGTACTTTTGGTTTCATGATTAGAGAAATTAGATGTCCAAGATGTTTCCTTAAATTTTTTTTTATCAGATTTGTTTCCTATTGAAGACATAATTGTCCATGCATTGAAAAAACCTCCTAGAAAGTTGATGTTATTTTAAAAAATCGCCCTGTTGGACAAAATCCTGTGTATTTGAAGTTCCTGCCACTTTTTCTTTTTTTAACATGTCAATATATTTTAATAAACTTTTTCTGACATTTTGAGATCCATGTTCTCTCCCTCATTTCATACATATTTGCATTTTCATCATGTGAAAGAAGAAAGAAATCACTTACACTTGAGAAAAATTCATGAAGGAAATTCTTCCTTTTTTTCTATAAAGAAGTACAAAAAAAAAAATGTGTGTATATTTGGGAGACAGAGGGAGACTCAAAAAACCAGTAATCTTTTATATTTCATTCTGTCTTGGCAGCAGGCTAAAATATCAACATGATCTTATAGATTTGTTTTTGACTACTCCCTGACAGGGGTGTATGGGGTCTTCAGGGAGGAGTAATATCTTTGGTATGGAGTGCTTGTCATGCCCTCCTAGGGCAGCTCTCCAGCCACTGACACTCACCTAACACCCAGCTCTCACTTGTGGCTCCTAGTAGCTGCTAGCACGTGGCAGCGGCCACATCCCGGGCAACAGCTTTGACAGGCAGGCTAAACCTTGTGAGGGTAGCCATCGGGTCAACGTCGACCCCTGGTGAACTAAGGCTTTGCTCACCCAGCATGTGAAGACTGTTTCGGCGGAACAGGCGGAAGAAACCAACAAGGAGTTTCAACAGCTGAGATGGCGACGCAGCAAAGCACTGTGTAGTGCTTAGGGCATGTTGGAGCACAAAGGACAACACGGCCATCCAATGCAGCTGAGGAAGTCTCCAGAAGTAACAATTTTTCGTGCCACTGGACCCAGGCTTCCAACGCCGAGAGAGTGGGACTGTCTCTGTGCATCGACTTTTCCACTTAAATCTTCATGCACAAGTGTCTTTTTGCACAAAAACACACAAAGACAATAGTCATCCTCGGTTACTGAGAGACTACTCCTGTACTCCCTGACAATCCCTGATTGGAGGAGAAAATTTCAAGGATATGTATGGTCTCTATTTCTCATGAGGCAACTATTTGATTGACTTGCTAGTAACTTAAAAAAAAATCTGACCAGTTTATTCATATTATTTGTGTATGCTTTTCACCTCATAAACAAACAAAATGAAATATAGTATCAACTATGAAAATTTGAAAAGATAAGAAAATTGAAACAATTTATACTAGACCCTAAAAGAAAATCCAAATATATTCAAAGTTTGTAACTGAAAATCTGACCCACTGAAATATGCTTTAGCTCTAGTTTAATGGTGCATTGGCAGGCATAGAGCCTGTCATGCTTGCAGTTTTGTTGATTGAAGGAAGGACACCATTCCTGAGCTCTCTGAAATGTTAAATTCTATCCACCTCCCTACCCCACTTCCAAATAATCCCACCAGTCCAAATAATAATAGGAATATGTAAGTGTACACTTTCACATTGAGGAATCTGAATTTTATTTACTGTTGTCTCAGTAGATGAACCTATTGGATCCTGGTCAACTATATCAATTTATGCCCTCTAATATAAAATTTTCTGATAACTTTGTTGACTACAGCATGTCCTAATGTGCTGCCTCAGAGTATTTACTCCCTAAAGGTAATTTTATAGGCTGGGAAGGTCGCTTGGGGAATGTGGATCTGAGTTCATACTAAATGAAATACCTTATCTCTTTTTGCAATATGTTTTATTTATTGCGATCTATGTGACTTCTCAGATAACATGCCTTAGTTTTTATGTGCTTTTTAGACATCCGTGTCAGTTTTTCCACATAAACTTAATTGTCAAGCAAACAATAAATGGTAGGATGAAATAAAAAGCCATGTCCTCCCTGTTGATATATAGTATTAGTGACTCTGTATAAGATTATGTTGGAGCTTAATGTTAAAATTCAGAACAAGCAATAGAAGGCAAAAGAATCTGCATTAGACAATGCTTATCTATTGTAAGATTTAGGCTCATGGTAAGTCAAGCTGAATGCTAATAACAGTCAGGCCAGGTTGCCTCAGCAGGAACACATGAAATATCCTGCTGTTCCCATTAGATAAGAAAAAGGATGGCAGAAAAAAGGTAGTACTGCTGTAATCTATTTTGTTTCTTCTTTTACTAATTCTTTCCAGTAGTATTTTTGTGAATTCTGAAAAAGTAAAACTTTGGAGATTCTGGAACTTCTTGAGCAAGTTTCTATTAATAGCAACTAAAAATGATTCAGCCTTTCATTAAACATTTACTGAGTGCCTACTGTGTTCAGATCACCGTCCTAGATACCGAGGCATACGTAAGTGACACAGTCTTTGTCCTCAAGGAGTTTCCAGGCTGATAAGATGAATCATTTCTATTTTTAGGAATCTATAATAATGAGGGCTGACTAAAAAATCACAAGTTAAAAATAGTATAATTTGAATCAATCAATTATCATTAATAAAAGCCTACTATGTGTAAGGTATTGGAGGAAAAAAGAAAAAAATCTAACAATCTTTGCCCTGAAAGGGCTATTCCACATGGGAAGACAAAATTGACACCTACAAATGGATATAAAACATAGAAAAGATCATTTCTTCCAAGGGAGGCAGTAGCAGATTAGCAGATGGGTAGATAGAGAAAGGCCTTGTAGGAGGCAGCATTTGAGCTGAGTTTGGAAGGAAACTAGAGATGGTAGGAGGTAGAGATGAGAAATATATTAGTAACTTAATCTCAAATAAGGTCTTAATGATTCTTTTATTTTCAAAACAAATAACCAAAAACAACACTATCCTAACCTTTTAATAATAATCAGAGGGAAAGTCTTGGTTTTTACTTTGTGGAAAACAATGTCTCTGTACAGCTTACCTCAACTTTCAGGTTCACAAGTCTCATGCCTTTGGTCTCTCAAGTCTGATCAGTAGTTAAAAATATATTATATATATAACATACACGAGTATTACATACATGTTCATATGTACATACATGTATGTGATCATAGGCATATATGCATTGTATTACTATTTGCACACATACGTGTGTATCTGTAGAAAGTTACACATTTGGAGAAGAGAGAAATCATTCATATGTACATAGACATATACATATACATGTATGCATACATACATGCACACACTATATATGTATATATATTTATTTTTCTCTCCTTCAGGCAAAGACCTTGTAAGATTAAAAATTAATATCCAAATATTTCAAGTATTAAATTTTATGAGAATGTATTAATAATAACTTGAAGAAAAAGGAAAATTATAACCTTAACAAAGAGAGAATTGCCTGGAAGAGAGCCAGAAGGAAAGCAGGAGCAGAAGAGTCAAAAGGTGGGGCTACAGCAAACTTTTATGTACAATATGTAAGGATATTACTTGGACAGAGTCAAAAGGATTCTGGGAGATGAAGTCAAAAGGTTCAAGATTTCTAATCATACAACTTCATGAAGCCCATTAGTGGAAAAAATCCCCAAACAACCAAAATCTGAGATCTGGAATTGGAAGATTTGAGTTCCCATCGTTTTACTCATTCATTAGCCATGTGACTTTGGGCAAGACTCTTCATGTAATCTTAGTGTCCTAATTTTGGAAATGACTAATAGGTCTAGATGGCCTCTAAGATAGGAATGTCAAACTCCAATAAAAAAGGATTCCTACATGCTGTCTATTTTTGACTTAGAAAATCACAAATTAACATTATCTATGTTGAATTGTATTGTAAAATTTATTTTGTTAAACATTTTCCGATTACATTTTAGTTGAATTTAGCCCAGGCTAGAGAGTTTTTTCAATCTCTTCCCAAAATGGGCTTTGACACTTTGGCGGTAAGAAGACTTTCCATACTCAACATGATGCTTTGTTTTGTTCCTGACTTTCTAACTAGATCTCTTTGAGTGAATCAAATGAAATAAGTCACAGTACTCCCAGTGGGTGCCTCTCTGGACCCTAATGGTTCCCACCATAAACTATTTTATTCTGAGCAAACTCTCCATTTACATTTCTTTTCCACATGGATCTGGCTGTTTATTCAGGTTGGAGAAATAAAAGGAAAGCACTCATTAAAAATGAAAAGTTCCACATTCTCCTGCTTCAGGAGGGGATCACAAGCAGATTTTGACTGCCTTCTGTGGGGCCACCTAAGTACCTCAAGAAATCTTGACTCTCTCCCAAGTGCTGTGCTCCTGAACCTGCCATGTGGGTGAGCCAGCTGCCTCTCTCTTCACAATTTGCTGTCTACCAACTCCCCCATGCTGTTCAAGTCTGTCACATTGTGCTGAGAACAGAGGAACAGAAAGAAAGTGAAAATCATCAGCCCAACAATCTGCCTGCCTGCCCAGCTGCTTCAGGTCGGGAAGGCAGCCCCCTCCCCAACTCTAGCCCTCTCCCCAATCCACTCTTACTGCTCTTAGGGAGGAAGTTGGAGTGCCCCCAAGGTCAGTAACCAGGCTGTACAGGAGGAGACTCAAAGGGGAAGGGCAGTCTATGCATCTGATGAAATGAAGATTTAAAAGCATCTCTAGTCATACATACCATGAAAAAAGATATCACCAGGAATAGGATTTGAGGATTTCAAATCAGGAACTTTTATAGTATAGAAGAAATATTTCCTTGCTCAGGGGTTATTTCATTCAGGCAATTAATCCACTAACAGACATTTGTTGAGTACCTATCATGTGCCAGACATTGTGCTAGGTTCTGGGGATAGAGAGTAAAAAAAAAAAAAACCAAAAACTGAAACAATCCTTTCCTTCCATAGAAGATATTCACCTCAAAGGAAAGGATTGTTTCATTAAAAAAAAAAATATATATATATATATATTTTTTTTTACTCTCTATCCCCAGAACCTAGCACAATGGCTGGCACATAGTAGGTATTCAATGAATATCAATTCATTCATTTTCAGAGTAAAACAAAATGAAACAATTCTTTCGCTCTAGGTGGATATTTTCTATGGAAGGAAACATTTATAGAAATAGGTACAAGCAAAATAGATACAAAGAAAATTCAAAGCAATTTCTAGGGTGAGAGAGAAAGTAACAGTTGGGAGAAATCAGGATTCATTCTTTGATTATACCTTATTTTAGAGTTGACAATTACACTTCTGGAGTGGTAAGATGGCTAGCAAGGGATCTGGTTTGATCTAGGTTATGAGAAGTCATATGAATCCAGATAGTCCAGAGCAATTCAGTGTGCATTAAGCACCTGTAATGTGTCAGGCTCAGTGTTGGGTGCCAGGGTTACAGCAATAACAAAGGCAGTTCCTGCCCTCCAGGAGTTTGCAGTCTGGTAGGGGAGCCTGAGATTTGGCTGTGTTCTACAGGAAATTGATACTCGTAAAAATTATCATACAAATGAGAAAGGTGGAAAGTCTCCAGCAAAGTGGTGTAGAGATTAAAATAGAGGGAGATAGAGCCCTTCTGGCTTGGGGGAGGGATCTGGCAAGGCTTCTGTGGAGGAGTGATATTTGAAGCCCACCTTAAACAAAAGACTTTCAGTCAAAGCTAAGAGAACACACTCCACACAAAGCAGAAAAAGGTCACAACAAGGGCAGGAGAGTGCAGGCTGAGTTTAGAGGTTAGTAGGTGGGCTGTTTGCCTAGAAAATAGGAAATGATGTGAGAAATGTAAGTAACAAGAAAGGTTATGAGACTTCTAAGGTTTTGACGACCAACAAAATAAATCAGAACATTATAGAATGTAGGAATATTGAAGGCTTTTGATCAGGAAAGCTGATGTTAGCAGAATAAGGAGTAAGCAGAGCCATGAAAATAATATCCAAGTGTCAAAGTAAGTAGATTATAAAGTCCATAAAGTCAGAGATTGGTTTTTCTCTTTCTTTGTCTCCATAGTAGTGATCATAGTTCAATGCCTCATAGTAAGGCACTATATTAATATTGATAGATTACCACAAGTAAACACAGGAATACCTCATTTTATTATGCTTAGTTTTATTGCACTTCACAGATATTGCATTGATGATGTTTTACAAATGGAAAATTTGGGGCAACTCTGGATTGTGCAAATCTGTGCCATTTCTCCAACAGCATGTGCACACGTTGGGTTTCTGGGTCACATTTTGGTAATTCTCTCCGTATTTCAAGTTATTCATTAATTTTTATCTGTTAGAGTGATATGTGATTAGTGATCTTTGATGTTAAAAGTGTTATTGTTTTGGGGCACCACTAAGCATGCCCATATAAGAAAGAGGACTTAATGAAAATGTTGCATGTATTCTGACTGCTCTATAGACTGGCCATTATCTTGTCTCTCTCCTTTTCCTCAGGCCTCCCTATTCTCTGATACACAACAATATTGAAGAATATTTCATAGATTTAGTTGATAAAGCAGTTGCAAGGTATGAAAGGATTGATTCCAAGTTTGAAAGAAATTCTACTGTGGGTAAAATGCTATCAAACAGCATCCTATGCTACAGAGAACTCTTTCATGGCATGAAGAGTCAGTTGACACTGCAAACTTGTTTATGTTCTTATTTTAAGAAATTGCCACAGTCACTCAGACATTCAGCAACCACCCCCCACCCTGATCCGCTAGCAATCATCAAATTTGAAGATCTTTCACTCACAAATAAGATTGCAGCTTGCTGAAGGCTCATTTTTTAGCAATAAAATATTTAAATTTAGCTATATACTTTTAAAAGACATAATACAATTGCACACTTAATAGACTACAATATAGTATAAACATAACTTCTTTATGTGCTGGGAATCCAAAATAAATGTGATTCATTTTATTGCATTATTAATTCATTGTGGTGGTATGGAACCAAATCTGGAATATCTCCAAAGTATGCTTACATAGTTAAATCAAGAGAAAGGATACAAGAGTAGAACATGTCATGTTGGCTTTTAAAAACAATCCCAATCTAATTTTCTACTGTATAATTTACTCTCTCTCTCTCTCTCTCTCTCTCTCTCTCTCTCTCTCTCTCTCTCTCTCTCTCTCTCTCTCTCTCTCCTCTCCCTTTCTTTCTTTGTCTCCCTCCCCCATATCTCTCTTCTCCCTGTCTCTGTCTCTTCCCCTCATCCCCCTCTCTCTTTCTTTCTGTTCCTCTGATTCTGTCTCGCTCTTTCAGCTCTTCCTGGATTTTTGGCTTATTTTAAACTAGTTTTTGTGAATTCATGTATAGATATGTAGATATTTATATATACTGTTTATATGAAAATATATATTTAAATAATTGTAAGGTTATAGATTAAATGAAAATAGAGTTTCTACTTTGATTTTATAAAGCTACCCTTTTACAAATGCACAAATGCTTTCGTGCCTTGACATAATGTTTTGGGAGGCTATTAAATTTTATTTTATTTTTCTCCCCAATTACATGTAAAAATATTTCCAGCATTTTCCAAATAATATTGAGTCTTGAATTCTCCCCATCCTTCCTCCCCCAGATCCCCACAGCTTTTGAGATACATTTTACATACTTTGCATATTTTTTTAATTTTCACCAATATAGTGCTATCTAATACTTTCATAACCAATAAATAATCCATTTAAACAAGTGAAGTGCCTGCAGATCTCATGAAAAATATTTATTTAATTACATTAAATAATAGTTTTAAGATAATACTGATGCCTAGAAAAATTAAAATTGAAAACTCAATGGTATATTACCATTATATTGATTATGGATTCAAGTTTATAGGTACTCTTTGGTAGATGAAATGAAAATACACTTGACTTCAATAGGAGAAGCAGATCAAATATTTAATAAGTGAACCAAAAATTTCAACATCAAAAAGAGAGGTAAACTGAGATGTTCTATAGTATTTCCATCCGACTTCAAGGAATAAATGGTATCATTTCATTATTTTATGAAATTTGTTTAAAATTTTCTTGAATACTTCAAAAATATTATAGAAATCAAAAGGATATACTTAAAGAGTAGACTAATTAATAGTGACCTTCTACTGCCTTTCTCCAATAGATAGAAAGTCATATTATGATAGAATTGATTCGCAGACAATGTTTTTGTAATACATCAAGGTAATATCTCTCTACTGCTTCATTCAAAAAAAATCTCAAGACAGAAGTAATTGTATTTCACTTCAATTAAAAAAAAATAAGTAAATAGATGTAGTTCAGCACTTTTAGGGGTGTCAGAAATTCAGCAAACAAGCATAAAGTGCAAAGAATTTGAGGTGTGCCAAGTGTGTTTCATCATTATAATCACAAAATTACCCAGTGAATGGAAAGCAGTAAGTGTTGATTGGGTGGTAAGGGGAGCTGGTGTTAATACTAAGGAAAATCCAGTCATCATATTTGGACCTATCACAAGGACAAGAGATCATTATTGGCTATTTGCACACATGCCAAAGATATTTCATTACACAACTACCTAACTTCTATAGATTTAGAAAATTCCTCCTTCTCCACCATGCACCATATCATTCAAGGACAAAAATCCCCCCCCCCAAATAAATAAACATAGTGTGTATGTATATATATACATATGTGTGTGTGTGTTCAGGCAGACTGTGTTAAGCAGAGGACAAAAAAATAATCATGACTAAGACATCATTTATGATAAACCTAAGCAGGTGAGTATTTCCAAAACCTGCTAAAGCAGCAATTCTCACTTAAGAGTTTTCCTTCCATGACATGCAAACTAGTTTCTTCAAGATGTTAAATTTACACATATAAAGGGCACAGCAATTTGACTCCAATACTTTTGGCAGAGACTGCCAGATTTCACATTATCTCCCAAATGCAATATTTTTCATGCTTTTTTTTAAGAGTTATCAAAGCCTCAAAACAGTTTATACTGGTTGCTAAGGCCAAAGGGAAAGGTGTGTGAGTGTTATCTCCAGCTTCTAAATAATTCAATGGAGGAAAATTATGACTGGAGTCTGCACTCTGGTACCAGGATCATTGTAATATATATTTAGAACTGGAAGGTATCTTCAAGGAAAAGAAATTCCCACTCTCTAACTCACCTAGGACCAAGGTCTGGCTATGATCCATTGAGATGGGTGTAGAGAGAAATCTCATGGCTTTCTGATTAGCCCCTTTGTTTACTAGCTTTGTAGAAATTATAGAACTGATTAACAAGAGAGCTGAAGAAATGTGGCACAAAACATTTTACTTTTAAGAGCCAGATTGCATCTCTGAGATAGCAATAGGGGATTATAGCCCAAATGCCTAAAACAGAAGGCAGAGATTTTAGTACATGATGTCTGGGTTAGTGGAACTTTAGTGTAGACCAGTGGTTTTTCTTGTATAGGTTGGAATGGGTACAAAGAGAAAACAGAGAATCTATGAATTTCCTAGTTTATACCTACAAGTTATGAGATCCAGGCATCCGTTTATGGTCACAAATCAAGTTAGGTGGGTGCTGAAACCAAAAACTTCTGTACCTTGAAAAGAATAAGTTTTTTTCAAAGGGTTTGTTCTCTTTCTCTCTAACATGTGGGTTAGTAGAAGACTGTCCCTCTTATTATATGGAGTTCTGGGAATTATTCTATTGCTTGAATTGAATCTTATATTTACTTTGCTCCTTTATTCTACTTAAGCACTTTCCTGCTTTTGGGGAATGGAATACTCTTTAAGGGGATTCAAGCTGACTATCAATATGATATACCCAGGTATCAATGGAATTCCAGAGGTTTTGTACATAGCATAAAACTAAAGAATTTAGACAATGGAAGACATGTCATACGTAGTCTATAATTCTAGACCATAATCTTTCTGCCAAATCTTTTCTATTACTTTGGTCAAATAAGTTCCCTTCCCAATGGTACCTAACAGTGTTTTGCTGGTAGAATTGAGTAAAAAGATACAAGTGATGATAGTTTTAATGACTGAATCATTATGCAAATGAAATTTCATAAGATAAATATATGTATTGAAAATTGAATATTTAGAGCTAGACAGGATTCTTGCGTTCATCTAGTCCAACAGCATTACTAGAACTTTGGAATTGAAGTCTGTAATTCTTGAGTTCAAACCCAGCTTCAGATATTTCTTAGCTGGGTGACTTTGGGCAAGTCACTTAGTCTCTCTCTATTCCTCAGTTTCCTTGATTGTAAAATGGAGATAATATAATAGCACCTACTTCCTAGGGTTGTTTTATGAGGATCAAATGAGATAATCTTGTTAAAGTGCCTAACCCATATAAGGCATGTGTTCCTCTTCCTCTTTGTTTTACAGGTGAAGAATTTAACTAACCTCCAAAGAAATTGAATGACTTCACTGAAGCCAAACAGGCAGGAAGTAGCAGAGGATTTAAAACTAGAACTTCTGATGCCAGTTCTCACACTCTTTTTATTATACTATGCCAAGCACAAAAAGTTTGAATTCTGCCTTTGTAAAGCATGAAGGAGACTGAGGGGAAAAAAAAAAGTATTATGACTTGTCACAAGCAGTACTAAGTGGGGAACCTGCAGGGAGATGTGGCATTCAAGAATAGGTTAACCTATATAAGACCCCATTCTCAGGAGGACTATCTCTCCATACTATAGACAGAGTAGAGTCCATTATTCTAATAGTTCATCTCCTGTAAGTCTTTAAATATGTATCAAGGGAAGGTGTTTGTTTTGATATACTTGCCTAATAGTGTTAATATTTAAATGGTTCTGCTTTTACTCCTAAAGTAACGCTTCATTAATATGTGAAATGTAAAATCACCTTTGGTCATATTATTGTTTTAGTCTGTTTGGCTGCAGGCTCAGTGTGACAGCCTTGCATTGATTTACATAGTGAAGGCTATTTTTGCAGCTGAAGGGGACTGAAACTTCATGTTTAAACATAGACTTTCTTTTTTTTTTTTTCGGGAATAAGGCAAAAGGAATAGTTAGAAGCCCAGAATTTCAAAGGGCTCTATTGGATGTGAAATATGTCAATGTGTCTGAAGCTTCATTCTCTTTGATTAAACAATGAGTATAAGCCATTTCCTAATTGTCACAAGTTACATTAAGCTTTCAGAGATTTCCAATGGATCTTCAAAAGCTTCTTTTAGTTCACTGGTAATTAAAAATTTGATCTGAGAAAATCATATCCAGTGGTATTGCTCAGATGCTTTTCCCTGACCTCTTCATCAGACTGAAGTCTTATCTGAAATAAGTGACAAAACAGAGGATAAAATTGAAAACAACAATAAAGGCCATCTTAAGAAACTGAAAATTATACATGTTCTTGGCAGTGAAAGACATTCTACTCATCATCATGGAGATGTAATTACTTTGCTTCATTTAGATAGCTGATCAATTAAGAAGAGCCATCATCATACTCTTGATGGACACATCCCCTATCATTAATCAATATTGTTATGAAGATTCTTAAGCATCCTGTGAATATGCATTTCTGTAAGAAGTGTGTAGATTGAGAAATTAATGAAGGTTAAACTCTTTTACATTTTATGGGCTTATGGAGAATGAGAATGTTGACCATGATCATTAACACTTCAAGGTTTGCAAAGTGTTTTACGTATGTTATCTCATATATTGCCCTGAACAAACTTTATCCTGTCATTCATGATTTTGTTTGTGTGTGCACTTGCTTCACTCTGGCAGCTCACAACCCTTTGACACTTAAGTAATTGGTCTTCATGAGTAAGAGTTACTAAAGCAAGATTGCTAACTCAGAGCCAAACTTTAGGTGATGAGTCTCTCCAAATGAACTTGGACTGGCTTCTGAATAGCAGGCATACCTTGCTTTAGGATAGGGTTAGGGAGTGGAATTCAGATGATTTATCTATTCATCCATTTACTTATTTATCTATTTTTCTATCCATTCTTTATTCATTTACCTACTATCTACCTGTTGGTCTGTCTTCCTATCTATCTGTCTTTGTCTATCTCTGTCTATCTATTTTAGTATAAGTTGATGCATAAAGTTTATATGAATAATTATTGGGAAGAAAAGAGAAGTGTTTTTCAATACGATAGAATCTTTCAGTTTGTTACCCACTGGCATAATTTAACACAATGTTGAGTCACCCACACTATACTGAGAGATTAAATTAGGACTTTAATGGAAAATCTCTGGGCACATAAAAAAAAAATAGCAACATGGTATTCAATTCAGTTCCACAAATAGGTATTAAACAACTACCATGGGAAGAACATTGTTCCAGGAGTTGAGAGATAAGGATTCTGAGTTTAGAGTCTAATGTATGTGAAAACATGTGCACAGAAAATTCAGTGAGATAAGTGTAAAGGAGAGGTCTAGAAAAAAGTGCTATATTAAGAAAACTAAATTGGGAAATCTCACTTTTTCTAGGACTATGGTTGGGATCAGGAAAGGATTCATGACAGAGATAGCACTTCAGTTGGGTATTGAAAGAATAAAACAACACAATAGACAGTATTTTGTTCAGAACTAAGGGGAAAACCCATCTCTTTATCCTTTTTCTTCAGTGATAAGAAATGAGAAGGGATTTATGAAGTACAGATTTATCCTGGATAATAATGGCGATATTTAACAATGAATTGCTTAAAAGTATTTGTGAACACAATATCCTATTTGCTATTTTTAGGCATTTGTATAGGCTAGCCCCTATTCCTAGGCTGCATTCTCTTCACTATACCTCAGAGAATTCCTTAGCTCAGCAGTCACCTCATCTTGGTTCTCCAAACCATTTTGTGCCCTCCAAAATGACTAGGTATTTACATTTTAGATACTTGGTGTTTTGTTGTATATAGAGGAGGGGTTCCCTTCAATAGATTCTAAATTACTTGAAGTCAAGGATCATTTAATTTTTATTTGTAGTTCTAGCACCTATAAGAGTAGTCAGCATTTAATGAATCATTATCTATTGATTCATTGATTGAAGAATGATGAGTCATTCACTTGAGTCAAATGAATGGTTTCTGCTGGTCACCAGCTTTATTGAGTTTTGAAGAAATAGAAGTTTACTCTGCTCTATATTCTCTTATAAACACCAAAAGTTACCCCCCCCACACACACACACACACATACACACAAGACAGACCTATATCTTGTGCCAGGTGAAGGCAAATATCCCCTTAAGAGTCTTCCTGGTATCACCATGGGGGCTGGCAGGAAAAAGATACCATCATAGTGGGACTCAAGGTTAGATTGCCCAAGCCTAGATAAAGGAACAAGGGCTTTTCATGTGGCAAAGACTGGTGAAATATTTCAAGGCATGAAGCTCAAGAATGTTTGTTTCTAAATTGCCCCATGGAATAATCATACTTTGTTGTGCAAGATTTTGGCCCCCTGGGAGAAAAACAGTCATCCTCTCCTAATTACTTCTCTGTCTGGAAGTAAATAAAACCTCTCTAATGCAGTGTGGAATAATCAAGAAAAGAACTGTCTTGCTGTTGTTTCTCTACTACCAACCGCTCACAGCTACCCATAAAGTTTAAACAATAGTTTGACATCTCTAGACAGTAGTCCACAAATAGTACTAAAGTACATAAGACAATGGTGGAGGCACCCTTGGTCATTTTTATCCTGCATTTCTACCAACCACTATGTGGTCTAATATAAAACCATTGTCCCTGAAATTAGGAGACCTAGACATCAAACTTAAGCATCTAACTGCCCAGCATTCTTCAGACAGTAGGTAGAGCACTACACTTCAAATATGGAAGACTCATCTTTATGATTTCAAATCTAGTCTTAGATATTTACTAGTTGTGTCACCCTGGACAAGTCACTTAACCCTGTTGACCTCAGTTTTCTCATCCTTCAAATGAGAAGGAAATGGCAAACCACTCCAGTGTCTTTGCCAAGGAAACCACAAAATGACTGAACAATAATAACAGGTAAATTCATTTTGTGAATCTTAATATGCTATTTGCAAATAAGAACAACAGAATTAAATGGAAATAATAATAGCACTTACCTCCCAGAGTTGTTGTGAGGCTCAAATCAAATCAAATATTAAAGTAAAGCACTTTATAAATTTTAGCTATACCAATAGCATCAGTGCTTTGTGTGGAAAGCTCTTTCTAAACTGTACAGTTCTATATAAGTGAGATTTTATTATTTCCCCCTAGGCTATTTTGCTATTCAAATCTTTTAGTCTCTTACTTTCAGAAGGAGGGTGGTTACAGTGATAAGATGTTAAAGATTTCCCAACAAATGGGAAGAAGTGGTGATGAGAGCCATAGTGAAGAGATTAAACTGCTCTACCCAACTGATTGAATCAGCAGGATTCCAGGAGCTAGAAATAAAGGACAAAGTTAAGATAGAGACAATTAAAAAAATTTGCCACTCCTTTCCACCCTTCTTCCCAACCCCATTTATGCTAACTTCTTAGAACAATATTTTCAGTGGACTAAATGTAGCTTTATTAACCTGGACTCCATGTACTTAAAAAATGATAACTGTGTTTCAATATAATTGGTTTCCACTGTAATTCTACATATTTTATATGTTTAAAAATATATTCTGCGAGGTTTCACCAGACTGCCAAAAGGGTCCATTAGACAAAAGAGGTTAAGGACCCATAAGTTACAGGACAGAAGCTTGTGGGCCAGGAGAGAGTGGCTATGATTTTATACAGTCCCAAATGATATGTTTAATTCTGTGTCTGGACTTGGAGAATGGGTTTAGGAGGACTGTATTCGAAAGAATCTAATTTTTTCAGTTCCTTGAGCATTTGCATTCTTTTTATATTGACAGTCTTAGGCTTTAAAAGTAAAAGAAAGAAGACTTTTTCTAGGCTGATCTACCTATAGTTCAATGAAATTTACTTTAATAAACATTTATTAAACACTGATAATATATAGGACACTGTGCTATGCACTGAAGATATAAACATAAAAAGAGATCTAGTTCTTCAGGAGCTTTATAGATTGGTAAGGCAGTAAAATGTGGATAATATATTATTTTATAATTAGAATATAGAAAATGAATATCATTGGTCAGGGAGTAAAAAGGAGAATAAGTTCTAGCTGGAGGAATCAGGGGAGGCTTCATGGAGGTGGCACTCTGGTTGAATGGGAAGATTACTGTATTTGGAATTAACACACCTACACGTGATACTTCATTCTGCCACTTAGTATTGTATCATTTGGGACAAATCATGGCAACTGTAAAGAACTTCATTTTCTTATCCATAAAAATCAGAGATCTTGTTTTCTAATTCGAAGTCAAATGATTGCTATAGTTTGAAATATTCTTAATATTTTATATCCCTAGGAGCTCATGGCTAATTGTTAATACACAAAATTGTATTTGTTTATTATAGCAAATGTGAGAGAATGTTCTATTCTCTCCATCTCTGTCTCCATTTCTTCCCCTACCTCTATCAATTCATTCTTTTTCCATCCATAATTAAAGCCATGTTAATTTTTATTTCTCTATAATATCCATGTCGATCATTAGCTTTGTGAATATCTGTATTGATATCTACACGCAGTTAGGGATATGCTAGAAACAAGTTGCACTGGCTCCTGGGAGTCAATGGTTAAATTTTCAGTGTGAGCATTTACATGTGGAAAAAGGCAAATGTTACAAATTCGGGCTTGATTTATTGTTTTATTGATTGTCTAAACATAAGAAGGTGATGGAGAAAATGTTAATAAGGCAGATTCAATTTAAAGGTGTGTTGTATATACAGTGTTATTTTCCACAGAGAGCAAGTTGTTAAGCCCTTACCAGCACATCACTGATGTGGAAACTCCCTCTACCAATACAGGTTGTCACTTCCTTTGCAACTTAAGAGTTGCCAATGCAATTAGCACATGGAGACATTAAATGACCTGCCTGCCTCCGTCCAAGTGTGGTGGGTGAAATCTGAAACCTTTTGCTTCATGCCATGCTCAGACTGCAGCAAGAGAGATCTTATGTGTTAGAGGAAACTCAGAACTCAGATCTTCCACACGTCAAGGCTATCTACTAATGACTATGCCACTCTGGCTCTTATTATCTATATCTACAAATTATGTAATCTGATTGTTTGGGGCTTGTTTCTATTTTCATTGGCATTGGATAGGCCAAGGCAAAATAAATTAAAAGTATGAAAAATGAGACCAGAGCAAGGAAGAAATAGAAAAAGGCACAAAAGAGACATTAGGAAGTAGGACTTGACAGATGTGTGGGGAGGAGGAAAAGAAACTAAACAGTATATTACTCCTGTTGCTGCCCTGCAACTTCACACACAGATTGTGACATTGTCATTCTTCTATGGGGCATCTGAATGTATTATTCTATTTTTATTTCATAGTGCGAACAGAATGGTTGGGCCAATAGACATTATGTACTTTTCCTTTTAGAATTTCTCTTGCAATGAGTGAGCTGACCCATTTTAATATCTGTTTTGTGTCTGGGATAATGAAAAAAGTATGTGAAAAGTCATAGCTAGAAAATGGTGATAAAGAAGCATAGTTTCTTTGCTTATACCTCCCTCTCTTTATGAATAGAAATGCACATATATTTTCTATATCTGTAATAGATTGAGTACTACCCTCAGAGTCAATAAAACCTGGGTTCAAGTCCTGCTTCTCAGTATTCTAGGCATCTCTTTAAGACTAAGTTAGAGAAAAGTCAGCCTACATTAGTAGGAAGAATTTCCTGTACCAATGGAATCAATATCCAATATCTATCTTTAATTTATGTTATCTGTGAGGCCAACTCTTTAGGTAAATCTCTAGTTCCTTTACCGTACAAATAGCCAGTCATCCCGTATTTGAAAGAAGATTCCAAACAGATTAATTTCATTTCAGAAAATGATACTTTATATTCCTTAAAGAATTCTGAGACTTTTAAGCCAAGCTTTCCCTGGTTCAAAGTGTGGGGTGATTCTTTTGATACTTGATCACTCAAGAAGTGGGGTGGCCAAGAATTTGGAGAGCTGATGGTATGAAAAAAAAAAGTCATATATAGATATCAAATCTAACTCACCTTTCCTCAGGTACCAAGACCAAGGCTGTGACTTTGCCTTTGCATTAAATATCCTTCCTTTTCCTTTTTTTTCTGCTGGTTTTTTCTACTTCTCTCACCAGTGCTCTAGGATTATAGGGTTAAATAATCATCAATTTACAGATGGAAGGAATGTTCGAGCTCATCAAGTGCAATGTTCTCATTTTATCAATAAGGACATTGAAGCCCAGAGAAGTGAATTGCCCAAGATCCCTCACAAAGCAAGTTGAAGAACTAGGTATTGCACTAGTATCTTCTGAATCCACATGATGACTAATGCTCTTTTCTAATCTTTTTTCCATTTTCAAGGTAGATTTTCATATCCAGGTTAACAGGTAGAAAAAAAGGTTATGTAGTAAAGATGATTTAATTTAGTTTTCATTATTTCACAACAAAAGCTCAATGTTCCTACTGACAGACTTTATTTAGCTCAACTTTGTAGACTAATTGATATGTTCCTAATAAATTTATTTTTCTTAATTTTTACTCCTCCTCACTTTATCCACTTATTTGTCCAATTGTATTTTAAATGAGGAAAGGGAGAATCCAGAAACTTCATATTTTACAGCCACGTTGATCTTTTCCTTAGGGAAGACTTGTTTTTTGTAATCATAATGGTAGAGTCATCTCTTAACAGATTATTTTGCATAATCTTTTTGCAATTTTTATGAACTTTGCATATTTTTTCATAAAATTTGAGCTACTCTAAGACACTATCATAGCACTAACTTGTCAATCATTCCTCATAAGTTTGCTTTGAGATAAGAGTAATAATTACTGACACACATAGATAACACTTTAGGGCTCAAAAAGTGCTTTACCTTACTTGATCTCATCTGAGTCTCACAATAACCCTCTCATTTTTATGTAGAGTTATTTTCTCTTTATAGATGAGGACCCTGAGAATCAGCAGAAATTAAGTGACTTGTAATTGACCAAACGACTATACTGTTGGAGGCAGGACCTGAACCTAAGATACTACAGTTTCTTGCAGAAACTCTGACTGAAGGCCCTGAGGAATGTAAGGCATAGGAGATTATACTGAATCCCTAATATACAAGAACAACCCTAGAGGGGAAGCCAATAATTTCAGACAGTACCTCCAACTATAGACCATATTTTAATAAGCCATCCCATAAGATCTGCAGAAAGGCAGCCACTGAGTGCTTTGAACCAAATCTAACAGCAACAACAAAAACCACTGAGAAATACATACATCTATTATCTTGTTTCGGATAATATGCACACATTTATTTGTTTGTGCTTTCCATTAGAGTGTGGAATGAGGGCAACAGAAGGATGGTAGAGAACAACCATTCCTTAGAGGCCAGTACATATTTATAACTTGGTTGTTTAATAACCATAATCATGTAAACTGTAATGTCTTGGATACAAATGAGTTGGAGATCCTGGTGTTTTAATAGCTTTCCATAAGTATGGCTATTTTCTTCAGATTCTAAAATTTCACAAAAGCCTGGTTTTTGTGCTCCTAAAATACTCATCACATTGTAAATTAATGCACCATTTTCTTGTTAAAACCAGCCTTGCATAAAATAATCTTCAGCTGAACAGGAGCAATAGAATAAGGTGTGAACTACTTCAGGGAACTGCTAACTTCAGAAACCAAATGAGAACATTTAAATGTTAAAAATTTTCAGCAACAGAAAACAGATGTTTCAGTAAAATATCATTTTTTTATGTTTTCCTTGCCCCCTCTTCCAGGGTGGGCACATTCACTTCTTCATTCTTCAAACTTGGACTTTCCTGCCACTTTACCAATTTTCCATGCCCACTCATCCCTGAAATGTTTCATTTTTATTTCTCAATCTCTCCTCCTCTGAAGTAATTGCAATGGAAGATGGGTATATGGTCCTGCTTTAAAAAAATAAGAGAAAAAGAATTGCATATTAGTGACAAAGCCCATGCTGGTAGTATTGGAAAGTAAAGGTTTTTGTTTTATTTCTGGGATCCTAGTAACAGAAATGCCACCCACACTTAACTGTACCAGCTAACCTCAGTTCTGTCTTGAAAAGAAGGCAATGATTAACCCTTGGGCTAAGCCTGCAATAGGTGCTAATTTGTAATAGTTATTTTTCTTCTGAGAGTGGAAGTGCCTGCCTGCAAAGAGATGTACAGTATTGATGATGCCAATCAAATAGCCATTAGATGTTATTGAATTTGGATTGCTATCTGAGGCAGACACCTGCCTACTAATTGTAAATTCCAATTAAATTTGAGATTGCTTGGGAATTAAGTATCGAAAAAAGAAAACACATATTTCAGAAGCAACTCAGATGGCTCAAATGTGATCATTAGCATATTTTGAATTTCAAAGGACACAATGGTCTCATATCCTTTTTCAGTGATAACAATATTACTTGGAAATATGAAAGTCCACTCCTTCCCTTTTCTTCCAGCACCAAGTTCCAGAAGATTTAAGTAGAGATCTAGTTTATACTATAATTACAGAATATGCTGATTTCAGTCACAAACGATTTTCCTGCATTAACAACAGAATTTGGAAATGTTTGTTATGAACACTTTGAAATTTTCCAGAAAAGATCATCTAGTGGAACATGGGAAAAGTAGATAATGTTCTCTAAGAGAATATTACAACATATTCTCAAAGACATCCTTATGGTTCACACAATAGGAAGGTGCCTATATGATTTGGTCATAGGAGTCCTTAATTAGGTCATCTTGTGGAAAAAGTATCAACCTAGGCCCCTTGGAAGTTTATCAGATTATTCTTCACATTCTATCTAGTTGTCTACCTTGTCTATTTTTCCATCTGCTCTGCTGAATACATTTTTCTTTTCATTTCACTCCTTTCCCTTTCCCTTTTTGTGATAAGTTCAATAAAATCAATAACACCATTTCTTTTCTAAAAAGTCTATCAATTGACTACTCCATTGATCAACTCCCTATTCTCAGACCCAAACTTTCTTCTTTGGTTAACACTCCTTTATGTGTTTTTCCTCAGTAGAATGGTTCAAAATTTCCCCAAAGTCATTACCTGTCTTACTCTTTGCAGTTGTGTCTCTAGCAGGTAACAAAAGTGCTTGACACAGGAAATATTTAATAAATATATTTAATTTGTTCATTGATTTATTATACATTCACATTTCATTTCTCCTTATACTTTAATTCAGTTTAAAAGGCATCAATGTCTGCTATATGCAAGGCATGGTAGTCTGTGCTGGAGATAGGAAGAAAAAGAAAACAATGCCTGGTCCCAAGGAGTTTTATTTTGAACAGAGAATTTTTGCTCATTGCTAAATTTAAATTGTGATTGAGACTGGATATTTATATAGGTGGTCACCAGGAATTTAATTCCTAAATCCCAAAATGAATTACTATAGTAAATGGAATTTATGTAGTTTATTTACAATAGAGGGAAGATATTAAGGAAGAGAGAAAAGGAGAGAGAGAGAGACAGAGACAGAGAGAGAGAGAGACCAAGAACTCTGGTTTCCACTGATATCAGTTAGAAATTCTAACCCCCAGTCAGGGGAAGAGAGTCTCAAGAGGATGGACCTTTCCTGGAGGCTTCATGCCTCCAGAAATGCAGGGTCACTAAGTCAGCCTTTCACTCACCAATGGTGACCATCTAAAAGGAAAAGCAGTCTGAAGTCTCCCGCATGATTTCCTCCAGGGCTGAGTTCCTTTTCCAGTCTCTCCTCAAGTGTCTGTCCTCCACTCTTTACTACCAGTCAGAGTTCTTCCCTCTAACTCGACTCTTGAATAGAATATCTTTTTCTGACCTCTGATCCTCTTTTTAAAAAATCTTTTTCTCTTGTATCACCTCCCATAAATTTCACATCTACCAATCACAACAGACGTTCCTCTCCAGGACTGCCCACTCTAGTTCACACCTTCTTTGGTTATATTGTACCTTTTTGGGTTACTTTTCACCTTTTTTGGTTAGTTCACCTTTTGGAGTTACTTAACACCTTTTTTTTTATAGTTAAAATGGGTAGATCTACTTAAAATACTGAGTTATCACCTTTTGTAGATTAAAATCTAAAAATAGATTGTGGATTACAATTAAATCTTCCCAATAAAGGAAGAGCTAACTTACTTCATTGTTATAATCAGGGGAAAGCTAAATCCAATCTTCACATCATCATGATTGATTTTTTTTAAATGTATATATTTTCAACACAACATCTTAGCAAATTTTATGACATTGTTAATTGAAAGAAGAGTCACAAAATAATATATAAGATAATTACCTGGGTTTGGGGACTGGGAATAAGAGAACTTAATATCAACAGTACCAAAGAAAGGAATGGTAAGGGAAGTGGGAGAGCATGAGAAGTCCACTTTGTCTTCATCACAATTGTGCTTGATATTGTTTTGTACCACTTGGTCATTTCACTCTCTAGAAATGTAAAAAAATATTTTACCATGCATTCCTTCTGTGACTCTCTTCAATTCGTCCTGTACATATCTTTTTTGTGAGTTCCTTGGGAGCAGAGATTTTTTTTTTAAAAAACCCTCATCTTTTGTCTTAGAATTGATACTAAGTCTTGATTCTTAAGGCAGAAAAGTAGTAAGGGCTAAACAATTAGGGTTAAGTGGTTTACCTGGTTCACACAGGTAGGAAAGTCTGAGGTCAGATTCGAACTTGGGTCTACCTCATGCCAGACCTGCAGCTCTATCCACTCTAATACTGAGCTGTCTCCAGGGAGCAAGGATTATTTTGGAGGTAGTGGGGAGAGTGGCAGGGGATTTCTTTATATCCCCAGCACACATCACAGTAACTAGAATATTACATATGCTTAATAAATATTCACTTAGTTTAATATTATTCATCAACACATTCCTTGAGCACTTATTTAGGGAAGGAATTTAAATTCCTTCTCCTTACTAAGCATATTATATGATCTATCCTCTTTCAGATTCTTTTTGCCCAGTGTGGATAAAGTATAAATCCAGGATGATCATGGTATTCTACTAATCATGAAAAATCCATCTTAGCAAATAGGTTATTCACTTTCTTTAATTCTTCTCTCCTTTCTCTTTCAGTTATTTCTTAATTAGAATTTAATCTGTCTTTTGCCATACCCAGCTGATTGACAACTTGTTCAGTTCACAATACTCCCATATTTCTGTGAGGAACCAAATCTCTTCTCTTTCTTACCTCCCTTCCTGCTGAAACATGAAGTATATTTGAAGACATTGGAACCATTTAAAAAGTGTAAATTATTTCATCACACTCTTATTTTATTGATAATAAATAAATTCTGTAAATAATGAGTGGCATGTCATACTTTCTAGAAAATTCATTTATGTAGAACCCCTCATACCATTAATATCTCATATATCGGAGGTGATTAATATGTGATTTTTAGTACTGTAGAAGTGGTAGAAGATATGGTAGAAGATTGGAGGGATGCTACTTTCCTAAATAAGCTGTTGCTTATTGGAGGAAGTGGTGATAGATCTCCTAAACTTACTTGGGGAATAGGGATGAATTTCCTGTACTTCCCATAGTTGCCTTACTCATAAAATCTCTAGCTTCCTTCAAGATCCTGCTTATTTCTTCATCTCCTATATGTTTTTGCTGATCCTCATCTTTAATTCCCTATCTTCCTCTTGAGATTACTGTATTTTATTTATATTCTTTCCTATTTATTTATTTATTTGTGTACTTCCAATAGAATTAAGATACCTGAAGGCAAAGGTAATCTTTCTTTTTCTCTTTTTATTCCCAGGACCTAGCAAAGTGCTTGAGTTTAATATATTTATTGATTTGTCTTCAAGGTCATTTATTGTTTTCTAATACTCCCATCTCTTCCTCTATTCTATAAGTCCTATCTATTCCTTCCCCTCCCTTATCCCAAATACACATCACCACCCTTGCCTTCAGTCATTGTTTTTCTAACAAATGCTTCTTAGATTGGCTTAGATAGACTTTGAAGTCACTTAGAAAAAAATGTTCTTGCTATTGTTCATCCTTTGTTTTCAAAGAGGACCAATTACATTATGGGGTGATGTCTTGACTTGTACATGAATTGGATTTAAGTGAGGCAAAGTTGCATAAGATCATCATGAAGTCTGGTGGCAAGACAAAAGATGATGGCCCAGGATACAGAGGATGACATATTTCGATGTCTGACCAAGCTCTAAGTTCTCCATCTGTCTTCATGATTTTTGGAACAAATTGTTCTCATCCTCCTTCACTCACCTCAGATAGACATCCCTCAAAGTCATGAATGGATTTGAGGTCTATAGGTTACCCTCAATTTGGTTTATCCTTTCTTCCCAGAAAGGTATGGCCACTGGGCATGCTACAGCTTCATGGAGACACCTCTAAACTTTAGGTGAAAGGTAAAAAACAAAGGTGAAGGAAGAGTTTTGAAAAGGGCTCAGGAAGCCTTCACACCAGTGATACTAATATTCCCTAAATAGTCTATACACCCTATTTGGGAAAAAATACAATGGATGTTGTAAACCTTAACATTTCTTAGACTTATGAATGTTGGAAAATTCCCCATTGGGAAATTTCATACTTGAAAAAATTTTCTACTGATAGTAAGAACTCTACTGGAATGTGAAACTCCTTGGCATGGGAGGATCCTTCTCCTCCCTACTTAAGACTACTTTAGGACAGAAACCTTTTGCTAAACAATGGAAAGGGCTTTGACCTATGCTTAAGCATAGAACAGGAAGTTCTTTGAGTCTTGATTGATTTTAGAATTGATACAGTAGAGATACTTGGAATGACAGAAACATGTCTTGGAACTTACAATCTCCACCCCACTCAGAGTAACAGGATTTAGGAAGGGCTGCAGCAAAGATTAAGATTTAATTATTTGAGAATATGACCTTCAACAGACATGTGCAAAGGAAACAGACCTCTGAGCGGTCCTGGGTTAAGCTAGAGCCACCATTGACACAGGGGAGACATGGACAGTGATTGGTAGATGTGAGAACTGAGGGGAGGGGACTTAGATGGTTGCCTTAAAGATAGTGGGGTCTGAGGACAGGAGGAGGAGGTTTTGCTCTGAGAGGTTTTGCTCTGAAGGAGTCTGAAAAGAGAGAGGTCCTGGAGGGAGAGCCCCTGGAGAGATCTGAGAGGAGGGCTTGCTCTGAAGGACACTGGAGGTGGAGGCCCCTGAGACTGTTTCTCCATTTTGGTCACGTGAGTGATAGGGACTGATCTCTTTTCTTTGCCTCAGCTATCTAAGGGCTTGGGCCTTTGGCCCAGCCTAAGCAGAGGGGGTATTAAGCCCTATTCCCTTCTCTTCCCTTTCTCTCTCTCTCTCTCTCTCTCTATCTCTCTCTCTCTCTCTCTCTCTCTCTCTCTCTCTCTCTCTCTCTATCTCTAATACCTTTCTTCCTCCTATTTGTAATTAAAAACTCCATAAAAGGTTGACTGCTGACTTGAGTTTTCATTTAGGAATTACATAGCTGAATTCCTTGGCGACCTTAAATTAATATATATCAGTCTTTTAAAGTGATTTCCATATCACAATGTTAAAGGTTGAAAATGTTATTGCAAAATAATAATTTTCCAGCCACCATAGATTTTTTTAAAAAATGGTACCATGAGAAGAATAGCACAAGTTTAATTAATTTTTATTACTTCCAGAAGAGATTGTCCAGGCAAAACTTAACTTTATCATGATACACTATTGCTACTCATTTATATAAGCTATATATAAAGTACAATTCATTCTGCAACAAAATTGATATAATTGTTTGTTGAATCAGTTTTATAGTTTATTTTATTTACATATCACTATCACTGATTAAGAGAGAAAAAAAAGTCTCCATGACCAACTCAGGAAGAAAAATACTTCTTCCTCCTTAAATATTTCAAGTATTCTAATTTTACTGGGTATAGTATTGCCTCTATTGATTCAGATTGTAGATCCTGCATAATTCAATAATGCTGTTCATATTTATTTAGTTCTTTACAACAAAATACTATGCTTATATAATTTCATTTTATCCTCAAAAAGCAAACAAACAAACAAACAAAACAGCCTAAATACCCTGGGGCATGAGTGTTGCTATTATTTCCCTGTACAAATGAGGAATCTGAGATAAGACAAAGCTTAAGTGACTTTCTTGTGGTCATGAATGCATACTGAAGCATTTAAGGTCAGCCTGATTCCAAATCTGGCATTTTACCTACTCCACCTGACTACTAATTTAGTAGGTGGTCTTCAAAATCTGTTTTGACTGACATTCACAATCCTCAGACAACAGTCTTAAAGTCAATTAAAGGACCCACACAAGACAACTTTCCAGCTTAGGAAAATATAGTGTCTGCTGGGGAAAGGGTGAGAATAAGCATTTATATACCATCTACTATGTGCCAGACTTGGTGCTGAGTGATCTTCAAAATGCCTTTACATAAAAAAGTGCTTTACAAAAAGGCCTCCTATTTTCCTCATTTTACAGTTGTGGAATCTGAGGCAAGTAAAGTTTTAGTGACTTGTCCAGGGTCACACAGCTAATACATGTCTGAAGCAGCTTCCAAACATAGGTAATTTCTGACTCCAGACCTGGAACTCTATCCTCTTTGCAACTTGGTGGTTGGCAGAGTCTTTGTCCTATCATTACTTTCATATCAACCTAAAGATTTCAAGTAGGAATTGAGCAGACATAATGAATAACAATAGGTTAAAAACACTAAATGACACACATTTACCTCCCATTCCCACAAAAATACTCCAGAATAAAGCATCTCACATCATTTTCTGAGAAACATATACAAGATAATATGATGATGTATGAATTGATGAAGGAAAGTTGAATACATATATTTTCATATATACTTTTTATTTGTTTTTCCATTTTTTTTCTGGGAGTATTCAGGTGCATGGAGCTTCTAGAGGCATACCTGGAGATACCTGATTTACTATACTGCCAATTTTCTTCTTCCATTATCGCTGATTACTTCCTTTGATTGGGCCAGATTATTGTAGTTCATACAATCTTGTCCAGTTATCTGTATTTTGGGATGAGGAAAAATAATTATGTATGGTTGTATATGTGTGTGCACATACAATATTTTTCTACATCACATATAATATTTTTCTACACAACTATTGAATTTCAGTGGGGACAGTGGAAACATTCCTTTTCACAAAGACAGAAGACAACCTTCAAGATTCCTATTAATGGGGAAGTGGGGTAGCTCGGTGGATTGAGAGCCAGGCCTAGAGACAGGAGGTCCTAGGTTCAAATCTGGCCTCAGACACTTCCCAGCTTTGTGACCCTGGGCAAGTCACCTGCCCCCATTGCCTAGACCTTACCACTCTTCTGCCTAGGAACCAATACACAGTATTGATTCCAAGATGGAAGGTAAGGGTTTTAAAAAAATATATTTCTATTAAAATCTAATCTCTAAAAATACTGGTTATTAAAAATTATTAAAAAGATGTAATGTTGCATGCCTGTAATCCCAGTTAATGCAAAGGTAGAGGCTATAGGAACTCTCAAGCTGGGGAGCTCTGAGCTATAGTAGGCTAAGCCCAATGAGTGTCTAAAATCCACTACAAAACAAACATACATTTTCCCAGCACTCATTGCCTCTCTCTGGTTGGAGAAGATGGAGGGTGGACAACTGGGATCATCTCTCATCCATCTGTTTAAGGGAATACACTTTATCATTTCCCACTCAGTTGATCTCCTTGATTTCATAATTTCCAGAAACCCATCATTTTTGTGAGATGAATTCAATGCTGTAACTCACCTTCTCAGATCATTTTCTGTTGAAGCTGTAGGACTTTACAAAGTCCCACTGCCTCCCCCCAATCCAAAGCTAGATAATCTCATATTCCTTCTTTTTAGCTTCTATGCATTTGACATCAACACTGGGGGTCTGGGAGGGGGCGCAGGTTCCTTGAGGAGCATCAAACTATCTCAGATTGGAAATATATGAGGTTAAAGCACCCAGGCTAATTGATGATAGGATGGGGTCCATTGTATAGCCCAGGGTGGGTGAGAGAGGAAGAAGACAGTGTAAAAACAAAAATCTAAGCAAAATGAAAGAAATCAATTGTAATTCCCTTTTGTGACACTTACATTTAAACATGTCCTAATTTTAAAAATTAATTCAAGACAGAAAAACAAAAGGCTTACTAGAAACCTAAGGCTATCTTAATTAAATAACTTTTTTCTTTAAAATGATAATATTTTCCCATTGAGACATGTAAGGATGTATATATATATATATATATATATATATGTAAATATATATATATATGTTTGTATAATCTGCTTTGAGATTTTCAAATCGATGAATAATTCCAGTGTTAATTGCTGAATTTTTAGATTTATGGAAAATGTGAGTTTCACAAATGTCAAATATTCTTTCTGCTTATGTATACATATCTACACTTGTTTTTTGAAAGCGAGAGAACAATAGACATTTTCACTACCTTTGGAAGTTGACAATCCATTGTCAGGCGAATTCTCTTAAAACATTTGAAAATAATGAAAGCTGTGTAAAAATATATGCTGCAAACATGACTCTAAGGCCTATTCTCAGCACTCCAGGCTGCTACATTTAGCAGCTGTTCAGTAGGCACTAAGAACTGAGCAACAGAACTCATACCAGCAGACCAAGAGGACCCAGAGATGAAACAGCAGTATAAAAGGAGAAAAAGCATGGCAATTAACTGACAGCAATCCCTCAGGTCCGAGGCTCAGCAATCTCCCTGACTTATGCATTCTGTCCATGAAGCTTTCAAACAGTCTGGCAAAAACCACAATTTTATTCACAGAAGCTTTATTGTAGCATGCTGTGATTTGGCCTTAATAGGCTTAGTCTTACTGGTCATTTTGTTTTGTGGAGGGAATCCAGCACCCAAGCTAAGAAAATGAAGGGTCCAGGTAGGGATAGGCATGACTCAGGTTAGCTTATAATTAAGCCAGTCCTGCAAAAAATAACTACATAATGATAATAGCATGTTTGGATGATTCCTGGAAATGTGACATCCTGTTGCATAACCATTGACATTTTGGGGAACAGCTTCCTGTCCCTGATCCAATAAGAATTTAAATTTTCCTTTTGTGTAAATGTTTCCTTGGGAATGGAAGAAAAGTCTCTATTCTTCTCTCTTTGTTTTGACTTGGGTAAAGAAGAATGGATATGCTATGCCCAGGAACTATTTCCTCTCACAGCTGATAACAGTAATTTTTAGTTGGCCCTTATCTGAAGTGGAAATATGGGGGCCAGGTCAAAGTTCAGTCTCCTTTTTTATTTTGAAAAAAAAAAACTAATAGAAATGGAACTTGTCCTAGTTCAACATTTTTATTGTTTTCCCTTCCCAAAGGATCTATAATATAACTTCTGTCCTGTTCCCCAAGTCCCAAAGTATTCCAAGGAATTGATATTCCCTCTATACCCATACTGGGTGATTCATGTAGCAAGAGAACCAGTAATATCATTTTGTCATAGCTTTCCTTTGTTCTTCTCCTGCTAATTTTGACAAGTCTTGTGATTGATCCTTCTCATTTTATAGGTGATAAAATTGGAGCCAGAAGAGGTAAGAGGTGTGTGATGACTTGTCTAGATCATATAGGACAGAACCTAGATTTGAACCCAGCTCCTCTGACTCTAAACCCAGTGACTTTTCCACCTCCCTTGATAGGTAAGTCTATGCCATTGTTGGGTGTGAGCTTCAGAAAATTAAGATAATTTAAATTAATGATCAAGAAAAATAATCTTTTACTTTAAAGAAAGCATTAAAAAAAAGTATATCCCCTCTAAACAACAGAAGGAACAATAAAACTTTTTTTATGTATTTAAAGTGAGTAACTATAATTCCTTAGCCTTCTCCTCTCAAGACTCCTCTAGCCCCACCTAATTCCTTTACTTTTTCCAAAAAGCACATTTTCACATACTTAATCATTATAGCTATTTTTTGAGTATTTTCTGTTTCTTCTACATATTCAAAGCTTTCTTTGGGACAGAACTTATGAGTGTGTCTCTTGGGCTTTGGAGATACAGCTATGTTGCAAGCTAATAAAACAAATAACAAAAAAAGAAAGCATTTTAAACTACTTTCTACACCTCAGGTACTGTGCTTGGCTCTGGAGAGACAAAAAGAGCTAAAATTATATGGGAGGATAAAATATGTACATAGAAAAACATAGAGATCAGACAAAATACTCTCAGAAAATTTGAGGAGGGAGAAAACACCACCCTACTAGCAAATCAGTGAAAAGGAAGCAGCACCCAAGTACCATATTCACTGGAGGTACCCAGGACTTCTGGATGGCAGAAATGGGAGAAGAGTTCCTTCCATGAAGGGATGATGGCTTATTCATTCTAGGTATAGGAGACTATTAATTTAATAGGTTTTATTTGATCTTACCACACTGATGAGGAAGAAATTGAGCTCACTACTTGTCAGACTTCCATACAGAAGAATATTATGTCACTTTCCCTATTAGTCTATTCTGATTTAATATATTTTTAGAAGACAACAGCAGCAATAACAAAACTCACCAAATAAAAATCCAAATAAATTTAATCTCAATTAATAATCTCAATAAATCTCAAAAAAGAATGCATGCAATTGAGTCTGTAGGAAATTATTGAGAATAGATAACGTACCCAGAACTAAATATTTGTATGCATGCATATACACTCAAAACCCATTTTAGTTGTACAAATATGTATACATTTATAGTCATCAGTATAAACATTGGGCAGATTCAAGAACCTTTCTTTGAAGTTGAATTGCCTTTCCATTTATAATTCTTAACCTTGGAGAGCTTCCTGAGCCTCAGAAAGGCAAAATGATTGATCTCTTATAACATGGCTTATAGATGTTATAGGTGGGAGTTGAATCCATGTTCCTAATGACACACAGGTTCATTATTTGATGCAAATTTGAGTCATTAAATGACTCAAAATAATGTTGAGTCAATTCTTTTGACAAACAAGCTTCATAAAATTTCATACTCCAAATGATTTCCCCCCTCTTTTTTGGGTTTAAATCTATGTCTAATTTCCATCTCCATATTCCCATTCCCATTCTCAGTCCCAAACTGACACTGCATCTCCACAGAATCATAAGTGAAATTTTAAAAACTCCACACAACAATTCACATGGGTTCCTCTGATTTTCATTAGACATAAAAGGAAAACTAGGCTTGCTTCTTTCTTTTTTTCAATGTACTTCCTGAGTAAGGATGGCAGTACATCTATGCAGTTTTTGAGCTACGATCCAAGAATGAAAGAGTGATTTTATCTGTCTGTCTATCTATCTATCTATCTATCTATCTATCTATCTATCTATCTATCTATCTATCTATCTATTTATCTATCTATCTATCTATCTATCTATTCTTTGTCACTGGTTGTAAGCTCTGACCAATTTGTTCCTTTAAAGGATCTGAATGTGTTCATAGAATCAAAAGGTTAGAATTAGATAGGTGACACAGTAGATAGAGCTTTGGGCCATGAATCAAGAAAATCTGAGTTCAAACATGGCCTTAGACACTTAATATATGTAAAATGGGTGGAATCATAACCCCTACCCCTCAGACATGTTGTGAGGATAAAATTAAATAATATTTGAAAAGCACTTGGCATACTGTTTGGCACAAAATAGTACTTAATGAATGTATATTTCCTTCCTTCATTCATATATTTGGAATTAGAAGGGGCCTCAATGATCTTTTAATCCCATTTCCTCATTTTATAGATGAGGAAACTGAGACTAGGACATTTTGAATGACTTGCCCAAGGGGTAAATACCAGAACTGGAATTCAAAGCCTTGTCCTATTACCCCAAATCAATGTTTTCCCACAAAAAACATCCTGTTTCCTTTTTAATAATATGGATCATAATTCAGATTGTGAGAAAACTTAATTATGGTATCTATTGATGCTATTAAAAGAAAAACATTTGAATGATTTTCAACATCAATGTTACACTTTCAAAAGTATTCAATTTAACATTTATTAATCATTTGCTCTGTGTAAATCACCACACTCGTTTCTGAGAATGCAAAGAGAAAAGAAAACTTGGGTCTGTCTTCAAGATGGAAATACAGTATTATTAGATTAGTTGATATAAAATCAGCTGAGAAGGAGAACCCTAACAACTAGAGGAAAAAGGATAGTTTTACCATAGAGATGGTCCAGAATTGCACTCTGAAAGATGCTTCAGGGTCTAAGAGGCAGAATAGAGGAGAGAATACATTTCAAACTAGCAGGACAGTTTGGTCAAAAGACACTGAGATGAGAGATGGAAAGTTGAATTCTTGGAACACCAATTAAGTCAGTTTGGCTGGAACAGAGAATACATGAAGGAGGTATTAGGAAATGTCTGGAAAGGAAGGCAAGAGCCAGCTTGTGAAGAGTCTTAAATGCCAAGCTGATGAGCTTGTATTTTATCCTACAAGCAATAGGTAACCACAGAAGCTTCTTGAAGAAGGGAATGACATTTGTCAGATTTGTGCTTTAAGATGATTACTTTGGCAGCTGTGCAGAGGATGAATTGTAGGGCCTTGGAGCAGGGAGACCAATTAGGAGGCTATTGCAGTAGTCCAGCAGAGAGGCTATAAGGACCTGAATTAAGGTGGTAGTTTTGTGAGTGTCTGAGATGGAGATGATGGATGTAAGAGAATTCATGGAGGTAGAATGAGAAATTGTGGCAACTGTCTGTACTGGAAGCAGCAGAGAGAGGACAAAGTTAAGAACAACTTTGGGATTATGAGCCTGGGTGCTTGTAAAGGTATGGTACCCTCAACATTACCAGAAATGGTTGGCAGTTAGAGGAGGAAGAAAATGAGTTCTGTTTAAACATGTCATTTTTCACATAAACATGTATTTCATTTTAGACTCTTTCCCCCAGATGTTACTAGAGAACACATTTGTTACACTGCAGATTCAAAACCAATTAAAAGAATAAATCCTCTTTCCAACATTTCAGTTTCTTAGAAATAATATGAAGATTGAGCAACCATTATTGCTGTGAAATTTAGAAGGAGAAATTATAAATAAGAATCCTATGTTTGAAAAAAAATAATTCTATGTTTCTGATGCTTGTGAGTAGATGATAGGTAATTTGTGATATTCATGAAGTTAAAAAAATTATATAATTTTATAATGTAAACTTTTTGTTTTTAAAATAAACTATTGGAACAGAATATAAAAAGTTTAGTAAAAAATAACCAAAGAAAGAAATATTGGAGACAGTTGGGGGGCTCAGAGGATAAAGAGCCAGGTCCAGAGAGGTCCTGGATTCAAATCTGGAACTCATAGACTTCCTAGTTGTGTGATTCTGGGTATGTCTCCTAACCTCTTTTGCCTGTCTTTACTATTCTTCTGCCTTAGACCCAATACATAGTGTTGATTCTAAAACTGAAAGTAAGGGTTTGATAAAAAGGTTATTTTAAAATATTCAAGTCAGTTCTATAGTTATTAAACACTGCATTATGTGGAAAGTAAGAGATGTGGTATAGTCTAAAGAGCACTGGCCTTGAAGTCAGGGAGATGGGATTAAAGTCTCAATACTGACACACATATTGGCCGTGAGACCTTGGACAAGTCAGACCCCCTCAGTGCTTCAGACAACTTTCTAAGACCAAATGTTACAGAAGAATGGCTGTTCTGCATTGATGGAAACAGTGGGAACTGAGTTCTCTTGACTTCACTAGTCCTCCAGTAACTCCATCCTGCTGACTTTTGGGGGATTTTTTTGGACTTTTAAGGTCATCTATTGTACTAGACAGACTGAGCCTCATTGATTACTGAAGGAACTTCCAGCAATATTGCATCTGTGGGTTTGAAGTTCACTGAAGAAGAGGAGACTGCCTCAACAAAAGGAAAGAATTCCATCAAGGTCAATAGTTTGTCTTACTCTACAAAGGTGGTAACATGGGATGTCTCTGGTTGCTTGCTTCTTCTCTCGACAGACATTTTTTATCAGATGGAAGGATATAATAGCAGATAGACTGAGACAGCAATCCTCTTTCTTCCTCCTTCTCTGTGAAGAAAAGGAACGAACTATCAATAATTAAAAATACACCATACACAATAAGTGCTCTATAATTGCTGGTTAAATAAATAAATAAATAAACAAATAAACAAATAAATAAATAAATGGCTACACGAGGGTGAAAAACGATGCCCAAACACCAGAGTTTTCCATTAGGTTTTGGTTTTTCATTTTTGTTCCCCCCAAACATGACTCTAATGACAACTATTTGATAATGAATAATTTTAATAAGAACTATAAATTCATTGAATTAATTTCTTTGATGTGTTTTCAATACCAACAAATAGCAAATGGGTTCTAAGGGGACACATATCTGCCATTTATTGTCAAAAATATCCTTCAGGGAATCTTCTAATCCTAACATATGTCATGTAGGAGGTGTCCTCTTAACCTGATCTTTCATTTAAAAAAAATTATCATGTATTCTCTTTTATTCATTTATTCTTTTTTTATCCTTTAAGGAAAAATGGGAGTGAAAAGTCCCTCATGAAACAGTTAATCACTTCACTTGTGGGAAAACTTACAATATTATACATCTTGTGGCACCTGAGAAGACTGCTGGATAGACTATTTTCGTGCTCACTGGAGATACATAAATCTTTTGAAATTTTCCCACTGATCATTTCTTGCATTCTATCTTTTGGGTATATTAAATTCATATATAATAAAGTTGAAAACCAGTCATTTTACATGAAACTAATTATGCTTGTTAGAGCCCCAGAGGACAGATTCACCCCTGTCAGAGAACTTTCAGTACCATTTACTTGCAACACGTGCCCTGAAAAGCACAGTATACCTCGGATAGAGTCATAGAGGCTGCTTCTACTTTGAACTTCTCAACTCCATAACAAGCTTTCTATGAACTTTTCCAGGTTTTCATGAAAACAGCTTCTGGTAGTTTTGTGGGAAAAACAAGCCAATGACTAGGAAAAAAAAATCCCTATCAATTATTTCATCCCACTTGTAAACTAATCTTCTTTACTAGACCAAGCGGTGCATGCAACAAGATCTAGATTTGCAGAAAAGGTCAGTAGTATAGTTGGCTAGCTGATTTTGCTTCTGTTCAAAGGAAGCATGCTATCAAATAGAACACTTTAAAAATGTCATTAAATAAAGTGGCAGATGCACTGTGGCAGTTCATCCAGTTTCATATTGGCTGCAATTTTGAAATTGGACTTCAGGTAAAAGTGGAGATCTCAGTTAAGCCTCTTCAGTTTCACATTTTCATGGTTTACTTATGGGATCAATAAGAGAATCCCCAGGTAAATGCATATGAGGATTGTTTCAGCACAATTAAATTAGTTGAAATCAGTTAAAGTGCAGCAGGCACTCTAGTGTGTCCTTTAAATCCTCCTGCTGGTTCTGATGTGAGATAGTTTTTCCTTGCCTGTGCTTTGTTTGTTCCTAAAAGAATAAGCAATTAATCAGAATTCAGAGACACTGGTCTCTCTTATAAATGAATACATCATTTTTGGCATGTTTGCCTATGGTACACTGCTCTCAACTTGTGTGTATCAAAAAATGCTACTTTTAAATAATCACACCCAAATCAACTTGATGGGGCTGTAGAGATAATCTCTGGAAGGGCAGAATACCATGCAATGCTCAAAAGACATAATATCATACTTAAAAGACCCATAGCTCATGTTTACAGTATCAAAGGTATGACCAGTTCTCTTGTTCTCTGAGTGAGTATAGATATGATTAAAGGTGGCTAGGACAGGGCAGGGTATAAGCTCTAGACCAAGACTTCATTAGAATAGGGAATTCCAAGGTAAACAACTTCTATCTACCAATAATAAAAACTTCCAGCATTGATATGGTATTGGAAAGCAAATCTTAATGTCCTCTCATTTGTTCCTCATCACAATCATGTGTGGTCAGGGCTATTATTGTCTCCATTTTGTAAATGAGGAAACTAAGGGTAAATAAATCAATAAGGGTCTGTGGCAGGATTCCACTCAGTCCCTCTTGATTCTAAATTCAACACTCCATAGTCTATGCAACTTGGCTGAATTCTTGGATGTCAGCACATGTTTGATATAGTCCACAAACTCAAGTCATTTAAAAACAAATACACATTTCTTAAGCTTCTGCCAAATGAAAAGTTCTAAACACCATGTGATATACAAAAGGGGAGGGTGATAAAAGATACACAAATAGCCAAAATACAATAAAAAAGGAGATTAGGGTTACAAAAGTCTACAAAAAGTCTGCAGTGCCCTTCTGTATGCAAAATGTTGTTGCTATTCAGATGACAGAGCACTATGTGTTGGATTCTAATATTTTGGTCAAAATGGCAGGGGAGATTTGATATTTCCTCTATTTTGTGATAAGAAGCTGAATTATTTTCCAATTAATTAAAAAGAAACCTTGTCTTTCATCTTAGAATCAATACTATATATTTGTTCTAAGGCAGAAGAGCTGTAAAGATCAGGAAATTGGGGTTAAGTGATTTGCCCTGGGAGTTAAATGACTTTCTAGGAAGTGTCTGAGTCCAGATTTGAACCCAGGATTCTCATTTCTAGGCTTGGCTCTCAAAGCCATCTTTTTAATTCTTTTTTTTTAATAAATGACAGTAAAGTTTTCTTTAAATAAGTATCATCTGACAGTCTATGATACCAGCTTTTGGGACCAAAATCCACTATTTGATAAAAAACTGCTGGGAAAATTGGAAGACAGTAGGGGAGAGATTAGGTTTCGATCAACATCTCACACCCTACACCAAGATAAACTCAGAATGGGTGAATGACTTGAACATAAAGAAGGAAACTATAAGTAAATTAGGTGAACAAAGAATAGTATCTTTGGGAAAGGAAAGATTTTAAAGCCAAGCAAAAGTTAGAAAAACAATCACAAAATGCAAAATAAATAATTTTGATTATGTCAAATTAAAAATGTTTTGTACAAACAAAACCAATGCAACCAAAATTAGAAGGGAAGTAACAAATTGGGAAAAAATCTTCATAACAAAAACCTCTGACAAAGGTCTAATTACTCAAATTTATAAAAAGTTAAATCAATTGTACAAAAAATCAAACCATTTTCCAATTGATAGTTGGGCAAGGGACATGAATAGTCAATGTTCAGTTAAAGAAATCAAAAGTGTTAATAAGCACATGAAAAAGGGTTCTAAATCTCTTATAATCAGAGAGATGCAAATCAAAACAACTATGAGGTACCACATCACACACAGCAGATTGGCTAACATGACAGCAAAGGAAAATAATGAATGGAGGGGATGTGGCAAAGTTGGGACATTAATGCCTTGCTGGTGGAGTTGTGAATTGATCCAGCCATTCTGGAGGGCAATTTGGAACTATGCCCAAAGGGCACTAAAAGTCTGTCTGCCCTTTTACCCAGCCATAGCACTGCTGGGTTTGTACCCCAAAGAGATAATGGACAAAAAGACTTGTACAAAATTATTCATAGCTGCACTCTTTGTGGTAGCAAAAAATTAGAAAATGAGGGGATGCTCTCAATTGGGGAATGGCTGAACAAATTGTGGTATATGTTACGGATGGAATATTATTGTGCTCAAAGGAATAATGAACTGGAGGAATTCCATGTAAACTGGAATGACCTCCAGGAACTGATGCAAAGTGAAAGGGGCAGAACCAGGGGAACATTGTATACAGAGACTGACATACTGTGGTACAATCGATTGCAATGGACTTCTCCATTAGTGGCAATGCAGTGATCCTGAACAACCCGGAGGGATCTATGAGAAAGAACACTATCCACATTCAGAGGAAGAACTGTGGGAGTAGAAACACAGAAAAAAAAACCCCAAAAAAACAAAAAAACAACTGTGATTTGATTGGGGATATGGACTCTAAATGAACATCCTAGTGCAAACATCAACAACATGGAAATAGGTTCTGATCAAGGACACATGTAATACTCAGTGGAATTGTGCATCGCTATGGGAAAGGTAGGGGATAGGGGAGGGAGGGAAAGAATAGAATTCTTGTAACCAAGGAATAATGTTCTAAATTGACTAAATAAAATTTAGAAAGTAAATAAATAAATATCATCTGACAATATATATTTACTTCCATGTAGCACCTCAAAATTTGTGGAGCATTTTGCATTCATTATTTTATCTTTTCAATAACTCTATAGAAGGAAATAAAAGCATTATTATCTTAATTTTATAGAAAAGACACTAAGATTCAGAAATGTTTACTGATATTGCCATGGAATGACAATTAATGATTTGATTTGAAATTTTTTCCTTGATTTTAAATCCAGTACACTTAAAAAAAAAAAAAGAAACCACACAATGGTAGCTTTGTACATTCATGGAAAACAATTGTGACTGAATATATGCATAAGCATACATGTTGTTGTTTTTTTTTTTTAATAAACCCTTACCTTCCTTCTTGGAATCAATTCTGTATATTGGTTCCAAGGCAGAAGAGTGGTAAGGGCTAGGCAATGGGGGTTAAGTGACTCGCCCAGGGTCACAAAGCTAGGAAGTGTCTGAGGCCAGATTTGAACCTAGGACCTCCCATCTCTAGGCCTGGCTTTCAATTCACTGAGCTACCCAGCTGCTCCCATAAGTATACATGCTAATAATAGCTTTGGCAATGCGCAGTGGTGTCTAACTCAAACAGAAAAAGGAATCATTAAACTATATATGAGAAGTTTTGTGAATTGCATATTGATTTAGAAAATAAAAAAATAATATTATCTACATTTTATTGTATTTTAATTTTGTTGATTGCTTCTCAATTACATTATAATATGATTTGGCTGCACCTTAGAGTATTGTGTGGTTTATTGGACTAGTGATGTGTATGTTTGACTCCTTTGGCATTGGGGATAGAGAGTCAGCATCAGAGTTAACAATATCTGAGTTCAAATCGTATCTTCAAATCATACCTGATCCTGAGATTTTGTGGAAGTCAATTAATCTCTCAGTGCCCCAAACTAGTCTTTAAAACTTTAAGAATCAATTTGACATTGTAAATTGTAAGGATTTCCTTGGGGAGATGGTGGTCAGGGAATTTCCTGATACCCATTCAATCTCAGGTCTGCTTTTTTAAAACATACAAATGTAAGTATATACTCACATTTGTATGTTTATAAAGAATAGCATTGGAAATGAGAATGAGATATAAATGTCTTGAATCCCTTATTCCACAAACATGCAAATTGTACGAAATTATGTAAATGATTTAACAATACAATTTCAGTTTATACAGTAGAAAAGTAATATCTGATCCTCTATATGTACAAAATTTATTTGAAATGAAGGCAAGAGGAGGAAACAAGTATTACTTAAATTGCTTTTCATAAGCTTTAAAGAAGAAAAATAGTTGAAAATAGTCGGAGCTGGAAGTTGTCTTGAGGAGGTGGAAGATTTGAATAATCTCTAATTATCATCTTTATCATTTTATCTGAACTTTTACCACTGACAAAACAGGGGTGCCATTCTACCAGCCAGAGCTGTACCTGAGGCACAGAATGTCTATGATCAGCTGGACAGTTCAAAGCAGCAGCTACTTCCCACTCAAGAAGAGCATTAAAAATAATGGGGAGGGGGAGTATTTTCTCATTATTTATTATAAAACTCTTTTAGCATTTAACACCACTCCTGCCATACTGGGATTCCTAAAAATAATGACATTTCTTAAAAAAAAAAGTAGACAGCAAAGGGTCATGTGGCCTATTAAGGAGATAGTTTTTTCTGTTGCTAATAGAATTTAACCTTCTTGATTCAAAATTGATATTCCCAGCCCCTCATAGACAAAAAAAGGTTTAATACTTACAGTGGCTTTTAGATCTGGTAGATTTGCAGTGCAGAAGATATGATGTTCCTACCAATTCTGAGGAACTGATAAGGAAGACTATAGACATGTTAGGAAAGCATAATTATGCATGACCTAACCTTGAATTAATTGGCAAGATTTTAGGTCATCCTTATCTCCATAGCTCTCTAATAGTAGCAGGAAAAATATAAATAGTAGTTGCCTTTTATCTCTACTAATTTTTTTTTTCACTATAGAGAACAAAGCAACAGTTGCCATCAATCATTTTCCATTTTCCACTTTCGGCTTTGGCTTTTCTTCTGTAGAGTGAGCTAGATGGTCTAGTGGATAAAGAATAGAGTTAGGAAGGCAAATTAAAAGTTTACCGCAAACACTTAACTAGTTTTGTGACCCTGGGAAAGTCACTCAACACTTTTCAACATCAAATTTATCATCTATAATACTAACAATAGCACCTAGCTCCTAGGGTTTTTGGAGAGGATAAAATGAGATACTGATAAACCTTAAAACTTTGCAAACTTAAGGAAAATAAAAGCAATTATAATTATTTCATGGGAGACCTAGAACAAGTACTCAGTGGCAAGTTAGTTGCAGTCCTCTTTGAAATGTGTCTTTGTCTGCATTGTGTCCTAAGGATTACTCTTAATGATTGTGGTATATTTATAGAATTTGTATAACAATATGTAGAAATTGTTTTTCATGAATTTATGTTTTTTACTGAGTTATCTTTCTCTGATAATTCATGAGCTTCAAAATCATTATCTCTCTCTCAAAAATACTTTATTCAATGGAATTCAACTAGTTAATTTCTCTATCAACATTGCCTCATGATATTGATTTACTGACTCGGAAGAAAAAAGGAAGAGTCAGTCTTATCTTAAAATGCCTTCTCAAAGGAGTGGATTGAATAATGAATACTGTATTGAATATATGGACTTGTATCCTTTCTTGATTATCTAGTTTCCTCTTTACAGCCTCCAGTTGATGAGCCTACATGTAGCTTTTTTTTTTTTTACAAGTTTCAAGGATCTTGTGAAATTAGGATCTCTTATTAGAGGAAGAAGTGCAGTTTGGCAGATTGTGTATGACTCACACTCACCCAGATCAGTCTTTGGAAACAATAGCATAACTGTATCAAGCAATCAGAATTAAACTATGTTTCAATTCCTAAGGGGAAATTTTAGCTCAAAGATATGAAAATCACTGCTCATCAAAATGGGAATTAGCTCAATCAGATAATTGATTGTCTAGAGACGAACAGAGTTTTTAATAACTTTGAATATGAGAAACTTGTGCCAGCTAAGAGGATAGGGCAACACAAAAAGGAATATAATGAGTAAATTTAATAAGGGGATAAAAATACATATACATATATAGCAAAGTGGATATAGTAGTGATAGTTGTACATTATACTTTCTGAAAGACAGACCAGAGCAGTAAATATAACTTTCTTAAATTTTCCCTTTCAGGGATATGATTGTTCCTTTCAAAAGCATGTGTGCATACACACACATATGGTAAAAGATACTATATATAGCTAAGCATATGTAACATGTATGTATAAATAACATCTAATATGGAACAAAGGATATCTTTGTATTTGCATATATGTATGCTGCATGTGCCTCTCTGTGTATATAGGTATGCATGGGTATAGTTTCAGTCATAACTGACTTTTCATGTCCCTATTTGGAATTTTCTTCGCAGAGAAACTGAAATACTTTGCCATTTCCTTCCAACTCATTTTATAGATAAAGAAACTGAGGGAAACAATATATAATCACTTTCTTCTACCTAATCACTGGGTCTTTCAAACATTCCTACTAGAAAATATAAAATAAAACTATGTAATATTTCTATAATAAAAATTTGTCATCCATAATTCTCCTGCCTTTGCTAAATTGGGTCTCTACCTGTTCTATCCCTATATGTGTGACTTCTAGAATTTGGGCTGTAAATCACAGTTTATAGAAGATTGCTAGGTCTAGTTTTGGGGAATCCTGCTTGATCTTGGGAGCGGGGAGTCATAGGGCTCAGAGAATTGGCTCAGGCCCCTCAACTTTGTAGTCCTATTGAAGTCTTCAGATTTAGTCACCAACATTTTGTTCTTACTGCTAATGAAAGCATTTAGAAATCAGTTCTGTGGTTAATCAGGAAGGGGCATACTTGATCAAGGTAAGATAAACAATAGGGATTCTCCACAAAATTCTGCCACAACTTCCAGGAGACTGTTGCAATCTTTACCCATTGTTCATATGTATCCTCCTTGAATCCAAAATCAGCATCCACGTGTAACCCCTCAGGACTGTTATTCCAGCTTTAGTGCATCTTGCTGGTTAGCAGCATCATTTTGTCTTTGGATCTCCAATTCCAAGCACAATGCTTGGCACCCAGTAAGTACTTAATAAACGCTTGTTGACGGATTTCCTGCATTCATAAAAAGGAAGGTCAACCTGAGTTACTCGCTGCCTTTCATTTTGGAACTACGTCAGTGTCAAAAAGTGGAATTACAGATCTAAGAGAAGCTAAGCCTCTGAACACCAACCTCTAAGAGCTAATGCAACTTGACTCGGGCAGTGACAGACAGGATAAGTCACTGAGCACACTGAATAAATGCAAGGACCAGCTGAAGAGAAATCGCCAAGGTCACAGCCTGGGAGTAAGTCAGCCTGATGCGCCTCTACAACAGAAGTCGGTCCTCCCTTCTGCTCCCAGGCTTTCAACAGAAACGGATGCACTGCAGGCAGTCGGGGTAAGCCCGCCAGCTTTAATAACAATCATGGAAACTGTTAAGTAAATGTCTCAAGCACTGGAAGCAATTGAATGGCTTAACAGTAAGGAGTTCTCAGGGAAAGGCTCATCTCAGAAAGCACAGTGCCTTTCGCCGCATCCCAGAACAAATGCACTGGGACGGAGAGGCTGTGACAGACGGAATTAATCCTTGCAGCCACTAGCCAAGCCACACAGTGTGCTGAGCGCCGGCATCTTTCTGACTGAAGCACAAGTGACATCCACGGGCTGAAGGTGGATGGGTCAAAATCGGAGGGGAGCTGTGGGTGAAGGGGAAATCAGTTCAGGCTCCGCCGAGGTGACAACACAGCCTCGGTGCACTAAATTTTAGGGTTGGATATTGAATACTTCCATGGACTTCAGAGCTATAATGTGGGAGCAGAAGTGGTAGACAGCTTTATTCATTGTGCTCATTAGGATCCTCTGCAGTCTAAATGCTCTGAGTGATTTTTTAAAAACTCAACCTCGTTTCTTTTGCTACCATTTTTTACTCCGTCTCTTCTTTTAGTTACCAAAGCCTAAAAGCTGCCTTCTAGTGTTTTATACAAACTGTGCTCTAATAGGAGATTAGAAAGTTTGGGCTATTGTGAAATGTCTCAGTTTAAAAAGTGCAGCAAATAAAACTTATTCGAACTCTTAAATTTTCTTTTCTTTTCTTTTCTTTTCTTTTAAGAATTCAACTGGTGAAATAAATTCGGGGCTGGTACTGCAGAGGAAAATGGCTTCTTTGCTCATGATTACAGAATTGTATTTGAGGAGTAAGGCATTGGAAAGGCTGTCACATACTTACTACCTGGTAGCAGTAGAATAATATTAGGGTACTCACAGACAAATAATAGCATGGAAAAAATCTGATTATCAGATTAGCTAGCTAATCACCTAGCAAGGTCTTGGAGGAACGAAATACCAGACAAATTTTTATGTAAACATAATGGCAAAATTTATAAAATCTCAGTCATAAAGGAAAAAAAAAAGTTTAACACCTGCAAATGTATTCAGAAAGAAGCTCTTTGTACCTCTTTTACTTATTGTTGTGTTCTGCCATTTAATTACAATTCCCTGGAAATGTAGTTAAAAGCTATCCAGTGTGGGATCAAGTATGAAATTTTTAAAGGTAACTTTTTTGGTATGAATTTCATCTTCATAATGTGAAGGTGATAGGATCATATATATAGAGATGGAAGACTATAGTCTTTAAAGGACATCTAATCCAAACTTCATTTTACAGTTAAGGACAAATAGGCTTGTGTAGATTAAGTCAATTAGTAAACAAATGTATATTAAGAGAATTGCCCAAATACCAAAATTAAGACAAAAAGGACAAGAGCTGAGATTTGAACCCAGGTCCTTTGATTATAGAGTCAATATTCTTCTTTTCTTTTTTTTTTCATTTTTATTGTCATGCAAAACACATTTCCATCTTGGTCATTGTTGTAAGAGCACACATACATACCCAAACCCTCAAATAAAACCAAAGATATACTGATTAAAAGATGACTCCAACTGTTCTTTAGAGGTAGATAGCATTCCCCAACAAGTCTTTCAGGACTGTCCCAGACAGATGCACTGCTGAGAGTAGCCAAGTTTTCACAGATAATCATCATCTAATATTATTGTTACTCTGTACAATGTTCTCCCAGTTCTGCTCATTTTGGTCTGCATCAGTTCCTACAGATTTTTCCAGATTTTTCTGAAATCATCTTGCTTATCACTTCCTATAGCATAATGGTATTCCATCACCAACATATACCACTATTTGTTTAGCCATTAGATGGACATACCCTCAATTTCCAATTAGCTGCCACCACAAAAAGAGCTGCAATAAATATTTTTTGTACAAGTAGGTCCTTTCCCCTTTTTTATTATCTCTTTGGGATAGAGACTCAGTAGTGGCATTACCGGATCAAAGGGTATGTAGAGCTTTATAGCCCTTTGGGTATAGTTCCAAATTGTCCTCCAGAATGGTTGGATCAGTTCACAACAGAGTCAATATTCTTTATGCTCTTTCACACTGTCTCATCTGACACTATATATTTCCCTTTGGGAAGAGTTTCCTCTACCCCCATCATTTACAACCACAAGGAAGCATAACATAGTTGATGGAAAGCTGGACTCCAAGCTAGGTTAGGCTTTGAGTGCTTTAGGCAATGCTCTAAGACTGTAAGTTACTGATCTGTATTGGTAGAAGTTTAGTCACTTGGGAGTTTCTTACACCAATGAAACTGAAGGCAGGTCCTATTGCTTCAATTCAGTATCCCAGAAGGAACATTTCTGGCTATGGAAACAGTTATAAATAATAAGGCAAGCCTTAGATGCTTAATCAGAAATGAAAAGTAAGGTACATTTCTGCCCTCTCAATAGTGACACTGCAGGAAAGTGATGCAATTTTAAAATGAACTGCTACCACCTGCCATTTTGCCTAGTTTAAAGCCATTTTACCCTTTCCACATTTAATTTGTGGCAAATAACCCTTATTTTAAAAAAAATTAGATTCCTATTTTTTCCTAATGTGCCAGCTGAAAAATGTTTCTGTTATTGTTGGTAATGTGTTGACTTAAAGAAGGGTGAGTTGGGGAGGAATCAGTGTAAATAGGATTATAGAGCTATTTAAACTCATATGTCAAACATTGATCTATACCAAGGACTCCTAGTCTTTATTTTCCCAAATCTCAAAAGCCCTTGACTTTCAGTAAACCTTTCCATATTACCAACTCAATATAAAATGAAATAGTTTAATATCCATATTAGTACAAGAATCTAATAGATTGATTTTGCACAATGAGTTTTATTTGACATGTATATGAATATACAGTATATATACATCTGCATACTCAATCATATTTGAAATATTTTAATAGGAAAATATAGTAAATATTACCAATGACCCTCAGACAAGCTTGCTTATGTGCACTTTGGGTATTCATATTTCAGACTGAAAAGCCCTAGTCTACAAATCTACCTGGTAGTTATTTAGTTATACAGTATTCTTATCAGATGACCATGGTTTGGGGGGAGGGGTTAAGTTTTGTCAGAACTTCATGAGAGCAAAACAACTATTGTAAAAGTTTTCTATTTAATTATCCCCTTATGCAATGCCTCCACTATAATTTGTAAATGATTTGATGCTTTCTATCTTCCTTTGTCTTGTACACTAAATTTATTTTTAAAAGAGTATTGTTTCTTGAGCTGCATTGTATAATGTCATTCGTAATTTCTTTTTGCTTCTTTGATTTTTCATTCTCTTCCTTTTGGCTTATCAAAAAATGCTCTATCTTCCTAAGAATTTTCATTTTGATTTGAAGATGTCATCTATTTGTGTCCTATATGACCTAACCCCCCTTGGAAGCCTTCTATGCTCTCATTTTACTGGAACTGACTTATTATCAATTTTTAAAAATATGTTATATATTTCATTCATCTTACAGTTATTTTAAAATGTTTTTTAGCTTTTGTATTCATGAAGTCAGATTCCTCTCTTTTGAACCTAGGATTATTCTACTTGTGTACCTCCCTGAATGAAAAGAGAATGCAAATCTCTATGCCTCTGGGATGCTTTCCTTCATCCGGGATTTGTCTGACTAGAAAGAAGTAGTGAGAAACAATTAAGAAAGGCAATAGTGACATGGTGAAAGAGAAAGAACATTGAATTGGGGTTAGAAAAATGGATTCTGGGTCCTGAACAGATGTAGAGCTATAGAGAAAATATTTCATTTCTTTGAGCAAAACAAAATGTTTAAGTTGATCACCTCTCTCAACATTGGTTCTAAAATTCTAATTTAGTTTAATTACTTTAGCAGGTTATCAAAAATGACTATCAGATGAGGAATGGTATAAGGCACATCATTAAGAGCAGGGAGAACAGAAAAGGGAGATGGGCAAATATGTATCAGAGTCATTAGATTAAAGGCTCTTAAAGTGGGATTTACAAATTTTATATATGTACATATATAATTATGATTGGTTTCCTTTGTAATTCTATTTATTTTGGGCATTAAAATATTATTCTCAGGTGTTCAGATTGCTAAGGGGGTCTAGGACTCAAAAACATTTTTAAAATGTTTAAAATAGATGGACATCCCACCCTGGGTACTACACTGGTACATGCAACCTAGTAAAGTAGAACAGGAAAGGATTCTCAATGAAACTGCTATAGAACATGAATGAGAAAGGATGAAAAAAGTATGGAAAGGTTTTAATTTGCACAGGTAGGTGGAATGTTATTCATATTTATGAGTTCATTATCAAAGACTTTTTCCCTTTACCAGATCAGACAGAGTACATCAGCCAGATTGTTCCCATTAGCAATAGCAATAGTATATACCTGTTTGGGTACAACTTATATTTTTTTCATTACATCCTTGAACAGAATAGGAAGTTTCATCCTTAGTATGGTTTGAAGAATCAACATAAAATTATTTTAAAATACAATTGAAATAAAGTTCACTAATAATCATGTTAACACTTAAAATTCTGTATTTTAAAATCTTAGGAGAAATGTGGTTTCCAAATATAGAAAACATATGGTTTTCTACCAAATATTTATTAGTTATGTTTACTCTCAAGAATGTATGAAAAATATAAAAAATGATTCAGGATTTGAAACAGACTTTTTTACATTATGAACAAGTATACAGTGATTTCCCTTTGGAATGAGGTATAGAATTTAAAAAGGTCTAGGTAGTAAAGAATGTCACAAAATTTTCACATTTTCTCTATATAATCTAGATCAATTTAAGTCGATATATATTTTCAAATTTCCTAAATAATGATTATTTTAAGGAACTGTGCATGAGATAGAACAACAAAAACATTTCCTACTTTCTAGAAGTTTACATTCTACTAAGGGGATAGAACATTCAAACAGATATGACTGGGGGAGTAAGGTGGCTCAATAAATAGAGCTCTAGGGATAGAGATGAGAGGTCCTAGGTTGAAATCTGGCTTCAGACATTTCCAACTAGGTTATTATGGGCAAGTCACTTAATCCCAGTTGCTTAACCCTTGACTTACCACTATTCTGCTTTGGAACAGATGTTTTGTATCCATACTAAGACAGAAGGTAATGTTTAAAAAAGAAAAGATTATAAATATTATGATTTGTGTAGGAAGTGAACAGTAATAGATAAAGGGATCCTGAAAGGTTTTCATAAGATAATATATGAACCAAGTTTGAACAAGAGTTCACAATATGAAGAGGATACAGAAACTAGGTTCTAGTTATATAAGGGAGTTATTGCTTCTCCTTCGTATTCATAATTTCAGATCTATAAATGAAAGTTGATTACAGGAAAATGGAATAATTCAAAATAGAGAGAAGAAAGTTTTGAAGAAATTATTGGAAAGTTCTAAAACGCACATCTACTTTTCATATTCTTGATGGAAAAATAGTACTCTGTTGTTGGAGAAGGTCATTCATTTTAACAGATGACATTAAAAAAATGGAATACTGAGGAAAGAAGTGGTCTGATCCTGGGGATCAATGAAGTGAAAGATGTTTCTGACCAGTTGCTTACCCTATACAAGTAACTTCAATTTCCTATAAATATGTGGGGGGGTGTGTGTGTGTGAGAAAATGAGAGAGACAGAGAGAAACAAAGAGACAGAGAAATGAAATCTCCCCTACCTCTCCCAAAGCCTCACCTACATGAAAGTTATGTATATATTTTTTTCTCTTGGCTCTTGTGGGAAATACAGTGGGGTAGATAAACCTTTAAATGCATTGTAGGGATTTCTTTGATATGAAGTTAACAAGTATTTATATTTTTGGTATTTATTTAATTTTAAAATAACTATGTGAGGCAAACAGTCTAAAGGAAACAAAGAAGAAAATAAAAAAATATAAATTATTGTTGGATTTTTATTCTTCCTTATTAAGCTAATTTTCAAGCGGATCAAGAAAATGCCCTCCCTTAATTTTTAAAAGTTTTACTTTTTTCAGTAAAGTGGCCAGTAGTATGGCAGTGTTTCAATTATATGAAAAAGCACTGACCCTGACAGAAATGAATTTAAAAAATAGGTAATGTCAACATTGATCTAATCACCATTTTATGAAATTGACAGCAGCTTAGTTCATTGTGTATGTCAAGGTAAAAATAGGGAATTTAAATGCAATGTACCCAGAACATAAAACAACAATGCCTCTTGTCAAAGTATATGAAATTAGCCCTTGAAGGTCACTGAAATAGAATGTTAACTGACAAGAGTAAATTCTGCTGGGTATATGTATAAAACTATCTATTATTATCGAAATGATTGATAAATCAAATTAGCAATGTTGTGGGCATGCCTTCTTGGTGGAGCCGTGTGCTATTTAGCTATTTCTATGTGAATGGCTCTGAATATCCAGGTCTGCCATTGCTTGTTGATTTAATAAGTAGATACTTAACATATACATGGCAAGATCTTTTAGTGGTTTGAGAAAATCCCCATCCTCAACTCTTCCATTATTTTACTCTTAAAGATTTGTGCCTTATGCATCATAAAGGATTTTCAGGCAGTTGCTTCATGGAGAGGCAATATTAAAGGTTTTTTTTTTTTTTTTTAAATTAGCTAGCACCTTAATGTTTTTCTGGATAATACATGTTTTTTTAATATTTTTCCTGATTACAAGTTGAAACAATTTTAATAGTCATAGTCTGGATTTTTCCATATTTTGGAATCACTCTTCTCTCCTATTCCCTCTCCTTTCCCCTCCTCTAGATGTCAGGTAAAATGACATATTGTGCTACCATGAAATAAACACAAGTTGGTCATTTTGTGAAAGAAAACACATGACTTCTAATAGAAAAAAATCATGAAGCAAACAAAAGGAAGAATGGTATGTTTCAGTCTGCATTCCTTCTATAGTGATGAATAGTCTTTTTCATCATGAGTCCCTTGAAGTTATTGTGGATATTTGCAGTGTTGGTAATAGTAAACTTTTTGAGAAATTAGCTCATTAGTTAGTCAAGAGAAAAATAAACGTGTGTGTGTGTGCGCATTAAATGTATGTTTGTGTGTGTATTTGAAGGGTGGAGATTTGTGAGATTGATTTTGGTGTAAAGGTAGATTCTGTTTCGAGGAAGGGAGGGCATTTTAACATCTAAATTTGATTACTTTTAGTTGAATAGGATCTGCTCTTTGATTTCCTTAAGTTCAATGAACAAGAAATTCTTGGCCAACTGAAAGCCAAGAAGCAGCTTCAGAATATATATATGGAAAGTTACGCATAGTCATCTTCCTGAATTTCCAGTGTTCCTTTGGGAGTTTGTATGTAAGCTTCCTTAGTGTATACACAATTAAGTTACTATGATGCTCAAAGAATATTCCAGGCAAATTGGACATTAGAGATCAGATAATCAAATGCAATATAAGAAAACTGGGTCATTAGCGTGAGAAAATAATTATATAATATAATCTCCAAAATATATATCCTTAATGACAGACAAATATTTAGACATATATAAGCTTTAAATTTTCCTTTGAATTTGGCTATGACAAAGAATATATATAGATCAATCGGGATGTGAAAAGAATGTTTTTTTCAAGGGAAACATTAGCTATTTTGGAGCTGTATTAATAAGCATAATAAATAAAAAAGAACTATATTAGCAGTTTCTCCTGGAAAAGAAACTCCTGGGTGAGGAAATTCTATGTACCAATGAAAGTTGTTACCTTCTCTGCAATTATAACCTTAGAAGTTGCTTGAAATACTAATTTAAGTGACTTGCTCAAGGTCACACTATGTCAAAGGTACTAAATGAAATGAGATCTTTCTAGTGCCCAAGCAAGCTCTCTGTTTATTTTTTCACACTATTTCTTACACACTAACATTACTTTACAGATGGGAAAACTGAAGACCAAAGAGAGAATTTGGATTGCCTAAGATGACATACTGACATAGTAAGGATGAGATTTTAGTTTTTTTGATTCCTAGTCCAATGCTCAAATCTAGTTAACTCAAGTCTAAAATAATACTCCTTTGGTCTAGGATACTATAATCTATTTTTAGATAAAATATTAGCATCCTTCACATAAATGTATTGTACATTCATAAAAATTCTAATATTAATGCCCATTTACCATAATATTATTTCAGGAAAAGTCTTTTTTTTAATACTTATAGGAAATTAGAAGTCCACTGTAGTAGAGATCTCAGATGAGCAGACTGAGTTTATACAAGGGCATAAAGACTTGTACTGAAAGGAGACATGCAAAGAAATGAGTATTGAAAACATGACAGTCCTGGAGGACAGAAGAAGGATGCTAACAAAAACTCCGTTGTATTTGATAATATTTGTTTCTTCTGCCTGGGGCTGAAGAATTTTTCTGCTGATATGCTCAGTAAAAAAGACAACAATAATACTTTAAGGATTTTTCATTTGTAAAATGAAACTCAAGCTTACCAGCTTTTTTCCCAGCAAAGGAATCATGAGAAATTCATGTTGTGGAAATTATTTAACCTTAAATATGGTTCAAATGATTATCTTCTCTCTTCTTTTTTTCTTTTTTTTTTCAGCAGAATATTTTCTATAAACCTTGATAACATTGAATGGATCATTTCAAAAGAATGAAAAGTTCAGGCATACCAAATAGCAAGGCAAAGATTTGTGGTGGATGGAAAGCATCTGTAAGCACAGAGATAATAATTTATGGGCAAAAATGGAGCAAGAACCAAAGAAAAATCACAGGAAGTTGTCAACTTGTGCAGGTTTACTGTGTATTTTTATGCCATATGCATCTCTCTATATATAGGATAATATTCTTTCTAACCTTTTCTACTAGAAAAAAAACAAAATAAAACAATGAAGCTAAATGACTAAATATAGCTGCTTTGAATGAAAATTTAGGATATTTCCTGAGAGAAAGGTAGTGAGTTTCGACCTTTATCATCTGGAACCACTTCTGATTCCTGAATCTGATATGAATTCTCTTGTACTTTGGTGGTTTCTCTATTTATACTATTGTATCTATCTATATATATTTTCAATATTCTTCTCTTTTAACAATTTTTGAGTTTACTTGTTTTTTTCATGTTTTCCTGAATTCTTCATATTTGTGTTTTTAAGGTATAATACTGCAACACTCAATTATGTTCATATAACACAATCATTTTTCAACTGATCAGCATCTTTTTATTTCCTCTACTACATAGAATGTTGTTACAAATATTTTGGTATTCATGAGATTCTCCTTTCTGTGACTGATCCTCTTGGATTACATGCCTGGTGAATGAGATGAGCATTTTAATTACATTTTATGAAATGATTCTAAAATATATTCCTAGAATTGTTGGATCAATTCACAGTTCGACCAACAGTCTATTAGTATGTCTTTTATCCACATTCCTTCAGACTGTAGTTATTTTCTATCGTCTATGCCACTTTGAATGAATATACAGTGATACCTCAGAGCTGTCTTGATTTTTAGCATTTCTGATTATGTTCATTTTAATATTTTATATTTCTAACTGATTAATTGAATATTTTGTCTTTTGTTGTCTTCCATACTCCTTTGATGGCAATGGATTTTCCCTGCCAACCAGAGTTGTGAAAGGTATTTCCTTCCATTTGATTAAAAAAATTATGATATTTAAAGATTGGGTTACTTATCCATTTGGAGATGGTTATGACATTTTATTTAGGTTGCTATTTTTTTAGGTTGCTTAGCAGTGTTATTAATTATTCCATCAGCTGGTTTTCTTAATTTTTTTTGAGTACCAAATTGTTCTATTACCTATCAGTCTTTCTCTCCTTTCATTAAATCTCTCTGATTGTTAAAGTCTTGGTTTATATCTTTAAAGATTTTTATGGCTTTATTTATATAATTATAAATGTTTCTTGATAAGTTAATTTCAAGATGTATTAATAAGCATTTTGTAATTATTTTGAATTTATTATTTCTTTGTATTTTGTTCTTCCTAGCTTTTAAAAAAAACTACATGAAAATGCTGATTATTTTATTTATATATCTAGACATCATCAATTGCTTCTCAGGCATCTTCAGTCCAGTTAATATTTCAAAAGTCCATATATAAAAAACAAAACACTTTATTCTTTCCCATATACTCAAAACTCTACCAAATTTTACTACTTCTGTTGAGGGCACCATCTTATATCATTCTTTTAAATGACTAAATTTGTAACTAAAGAGTCATTCATAACTCTGACATTTCACTCCTCCATCCCCATATCCAATTAGTACCAATTTTCATTAATAATTTTATCATTTGTGTTTTGTGATCATATTTATCTTATAACATTTAGTAAAATGCCTTCTTTTTTCTATTGTGAGAAAAATTTAGTGAAGTTATTACATTTTCAATATTTTATAAAATTAGTCTACAAGTTGATATAGACTAGTGCTGGTGAGCCTTTCAGAGACCGAGTGTCCACACTGCAAACCTCATGCCAACCCCTTACCTCAGACAAGATAGGGAGGAAGTACTCTCATTTGGCTGCTGGGCAGAGGGGTGGGTGATGTGAGAAATGTCCTCCGGTGTGTGTGGAGAGGAGGAAGCACACAATCCCCTCCAGCAGGCATGCTATAGGTTCACCAATACGAATCTAGACCAAGAACCTTTAGAATATTTGGTTGTATGATAGAAGTGAATAAATGTAAAACTATGTGGACTGGTAGTGATGTGTAACAAGATAGAGAAGGATAAAAGGTTGAAAACTTGATTCCTGAATTCGTACCATTAATATATATTTTTCTTTTTAAAAATACCAGGATAAGGACTCTGCAAAATTATAAAGAACCTTTATGTGTATCACATAGAAAAATAAAAATGAGAATTATATGAATTGAGAAATAATATACTAATAAGATTGGCACTATATTAAAGTTTTCTATATAGTTCTGATCTTTAACAAGGAATTATATTTTTATGTTTCCTTTCTTGTTTCAGGTGGTTGGGGATTTCATTCTTCATAAAATGAGCAATCAGTGTAAATACCCTAAACCTGAAAGAATGAAGTCTTTGCTTTTCTTCATGCATGAGAATTTGTCAGCAGTATGACTGCTGAGCCAAAAAAAAAAGGAAAAAGGAAAAACCTCCAAAACTTTTTTCTCATTATTGTTCCTTACTGTGAAATTGAGTTTCCCACACCACTTTGGAATTATAGTTATAAAATTGGTATGTATTAGCTCTTTGAGAATAGGACTGGCATGTTATTTTGTATTATATCACCCTCACTCCCATAGTACCTACCATGGTGCTGAGAATAAGAGGGCCAATAGTATTTGTAAGTTTATTGATCAATAAACATGCAGAATATAGTGGTTGCATTTACATACGTTAAAAGGAGATTCTTCTCACTTCCCAGCTTGGTGCATAGGGTTATTTGGCAGCTACATATCCACATATTGGAAAAATATAAAGTTTTTTTCTCACTTCTTTGGAGGAGAAAAAAAAAAACTAGAATAGAGAATGGCCTTCCAGAGCCATGACTAGAAACAAACCCAAAGGCACATTCAGTTTAGAAGGGGTAGTGGCTGTCATATTTCAAAGAACAATTTGTCCCTGGACAGATTATGCCAGAGGAGAAAATAGCCTATTTTCTATAGAATCTAGCCATAACCCTCATAACACAACTCATGGTACCTGATCTTAACCCTCAGGAGAGTTCAGAGGAAAATAGTGATGAGGGATGGCAGAGATTAGGAATGGGGCATCACTGGGGCAGAACCTTGAGGGCAGTAGGAATTAGAGGACCACAAGGAGGTGAATGTGTTTCATCTAATATTGGGGTCATGGGACAAAACTGCCCCCTTATCAACTACTTTATGTTTACCATACAGGAGGAAAAATTAATTAAACATTTAAGAACATTAAACATCTAAGTTGTTGTCTGTGTAATTTTTAAAAATTATTTTTCTTTTGCTAGTTTTAGTTCCATGAAGGTATAAGAAAGACAGCACAAGATAGCTTGTTTTAATGTTGTGCAAAGGACTAATTTCCAACAATTTGTTCTCATGGCATGGGAGAGTCAAAAAAGGAGGGGGAGTGCCAACTATAGGCTTGAGAAAGCCAGCTGAAAGAAGGTATGGACTCTCTAGATGCAGTGGAAAAAGATTCTGGATTTATATGGTCTCAGTTTGATTCTCAGATTTGTCACCTTATTTGTGGGACCTTGTGCAAGTCAGACCAATTCTATTGGCTTTAGTTTACTTACCTATAAAATAAAGGGAGTGGTCTTAATAAGTAGTATCAAACTCAAATAGAAATGGCATGCTGACTTAGAAAACCACAATTTAACATTATCTACATTGTTACTATTTTCCTTTCACTACATATTCACCAATTACATTTTAAGCTGGTTTTAAACTGACTTACTACTAATGCATTAATGTTTTGTGAAGCCCAGCCTTCAGCTTTGCTCCTCTGGTTTAGCTGTCTTTAAACATTTAATTTTAAATATATGACCCTATACTATAGGGCAGAACTCAACTGAGCTACATGGAGATGTAGAGAGATTTTGCTGCAGTTAAGAAAAATCCAGTACAAGCTGGAAACAGGCAAGAAAAAAGACTAGAGGAGTCAGAGAGAGTTATACTAATGGACATCTCTATTATCTTTTATTTCTCTCCTTTTCTCACTTCTCCCTTCCTCCTCTTCCTCTTTTTCCTCCTTCTCTTCTTCCTCCTCTTCCTTTTCCTCCTTTTCTCTTCCTCTTCATATTCCTCTTTCTTTAATTTCTTCTTTCCTTTGTCTAGTCTAGAATGAAGTACTTTAATGTTCATTACTGATTATGTCTGGTAAAAATATTTTTTGAATTCAGAGGTTATTTTAATCTCCACTTTGGGCTTGATTTTGTATTAAGAAATTCTCTGATCCTCCTCTCCCACAGGTATACTTTATCTATAGCAAATGGCTCTTTCTATTTTCTTTACTCTAGCTTTTTTTCCCCCTGTGTTCTGTTAATTTTGTAATAATTCTAGCATTTTCCAAATTGTAGCTGCTCTTCCTTTAGGAAAGTGAAATTAAGAGTTTTCCCAGTAGAATAACAATGTCTCTAATGCCTTTAGACTCTAGATACTAAGGAGAAGATTAGCTTGTGAAAGTGTTTACTTCCAATTTTTAACACTACGGGTATAAACTATTCTTAGTCTCATGTAGGTCATACGAATATTTCTTAAGAATTTGTGACAAGCTGTATCTTTTTCAAATAATGTCCAGGAATGGATTCAACACAAGGGGGCAAATAAAGATATGGCCTTTTAGTCTACTTTTTCATGCCCAAATGTTGAAAAGACCAGAATAGCATAGTGAGAGACTCTAAAATAATAGCCATATAGAATTTTAATTTTATAGCTCTTCAAGAAATACCAAGGCATGAATGTAATTCTGAATGGTTTTGCTTTGATAACATGAAAAAAAACGGAGCCAAAATTTCATCAGTATGAGTGTGGCTATTTCAAACCTGAAACCTGGACCACTACATTCAGCTACTGCTTGGCTGGCATGCTCACCATTTTTTCATCCATGCAAAAAGAAGTATGCTGACCTTCTCTGGGTACCTGCTACTTCCAGTTTTAGTTCCTGTACTGCCAAAGCAAATATGATTCTATACACAATTGGACCAAGATCACTGCAGGTAGAATAAATTATATCCAAATAGTTCCTTGCTCTTTTCTTCAGTTAAAAAAATCCTGGCACATTACTTTTTTACCTTGTAAAGCCAAGTCAGTAAGACAAAGTCAAAATGGATCCTTTGGGGATGCTAAGAATAACCTTCTAAAGTTGTGTTTAGATCCTAAAACTATCCCAGTACTTTGAACAGTTTATAAAACTTGGAAATTTTTGGAAGGCAAAGTTTCCACTTTTGTTGATCTGCAATAGTTCTTTAAATTACATTCTTGTGGGTCTCTGGAGAGATTAAGTAACTTGCCTAGGGTCACACAGTCAATCTGTACCAAAGGTAGGATTTGAAACCAGCTCTTCCTGATACTGAGACCACCTTCCTATATGCTATGATTTATTGCTCCTCATATTCTGCTAAAGTACTAAAAGAGTTAGATTTATAATATTTCAGGATGTGTAATTATATCTTTAATGTTTAATTTGATAAGTAATTCTCTATATGTAAACTCTGCTGTCCCTTTTGCTTTTTAAAATCTAATATCTCAGGCCTAACTTAGAGAAATACATTTATTTGTACCCTTAAATCACTCATCTGTTTCATTGGAAAGAGAAATTCTTCCATCATATCCCAGTGAACCAAATGAGAATGTATCATTTTAGAATGATGAGGGTGGCTGCTGCAAGTACCTGTGAATAACTGTTCTGCCATCACCACTAAACATTTTAGTTCACCTGATAGTGATCTGGTTAAAGGAACTCACTGGGAATGCTGAGTTTCGGAGGTTACACACACAGCAACCACATTTATTCAGTTCTTTTATGTAATGGGATCATGTGCTAAAGGACTCAAGTAGCTTGGGTTCCAGCTGGTGTTTCCATTACAAACTTTATTTCCCTAAGGAGCTACAATTCACAGGTAAATATCCCCTTGGCCCATGGCCGAGCATACAGGATACCAACACTGAGGAAGGCTTAATCCAATATATTTCACACATTTAGGAAACAAATTGTTTAAGCGACTTGTAACTCGCTGGAATTTGAAACAAACGCCTGCATATTTCCCTCCATACTACTTCTAAACAGAAATGCAAAATAGTTAAAGGCATTCACTGATCTCAGGGAACATGTCTTGTTTAAGGACCAAATGGTTTATAGGTTCCCTGTCAGTGTGAGAAGCTATAAGAAGCCTAGTGTGACTGGATCATAGATTGCATAAAGAAGAACAATGCTGGAAATGTAAATTGGAATCAGATTGTAAAGACCTTTGCCAAACAGTGGTGTCTGTGTTTGTTCTTCCAGGTAAATGGAGCCACCAAAGTTTATTGATCAGGGCAGTGGCAGGCCATATGTCTGCTTTAAGAACAACATTTTGGTATTTCTGTTTAGGACATTTTGAAAAGGAGACAGGCTCAAGGCAAAGATACTAGTTAGAAAGTTATTTTTTAAATCGGTGCAAGAATAATGAGAACTTAAACTGGAGTTCTGGTTATGGAGGTAGAGAGAAGAGGAAAATACCTGGCATGTGTTATAGCTACCACATTCGGATAATACCACGCAATCTTCCAAAACCCTAAGTTATAGATGGGATAACTGAAATTGAATGAAGTAAAATCACATGCCCAAGGTCACATGGATTATAAATAGAAGAACAATGATTCAAATATAGGTTCTCTGGCTCCAAAAGAAGTGTCTTGCCTCATTGCCACCATATTGTCATTTCTCTTTGACATTTTAAGGAACTGAGGCTGCAGTTGTTTTTTTTTTTCCATTTCCCTAAAATTCCCCAGCATAGCAAATAGAATAGCTTAAACTAAACCACAAGCATTGAAATCTCAAGAAGTTCCAGTTCTAGAAAAGAATTTTTGGAGTTAGATACAGATCAAAGCATACTATCTTTCACATTAGTCTATTTATGTTTTTAATTTTGGGTTTTGATTCTATATTCATATTCTCTTACAACAATGATCAATTTGGAACTATGTTTTGCATGACAATACATATATTATCCAGATCAAATTGCTTACCATTTCTGATGGGGGTGGATTGAAGGAGGGAAGGGAGAAAATTTAGATCTTATAATTTTGAAAAACATATGTTGGAAAATTGTTATTACATAAAATTGGAAAAATAAAATATCTTTGAATAAGAAAAAAAGATCACTTTTAAGTTGAATAGAATTCTGTGGTCTGTTTGGAGAAAGGGGCTGCATAATGAATCCTGTTATATTCAATTTATTTGACATAGTGATGTTTAATGATGCAGAAAGGAATCTGCAAACTGGTATCCACTCTTCAGAGATTTTCATAAAGTTGAAGTTGTTTTATCCAGAATATAGAAATACAGATGCCTAAAATATGCAGTGATAACAAATTGATCATGGCATCAGACTTCATGAAATGCATTGATTGCTGCCAGCATCACATGAGAAGACAGCATTACTAAAAAACAAAGGGCTGGAATACAGCCAACTCACCAGCAGTGAAGGGATGCTCATTGCAGCCTAGCACCACTGGACTGGACAAGTGTGGAGAATGGATGCCAGCAGGGTACCTAGCCAGCTGCTGCACGGTGAGCTCAAGTGGAGAGATTCAAATAGGGCAAAGTGAAGGAGTTCTTTGCAGACACACTGAAGAACAATTTCAAGTAATGGAGCATAGCAGCAGAATCCTGGGAAACAATAGCACGGGAAAGATGATCCTGGGCCACTGCAATCAGAGCTCTAAAGGTGTTATACAGCCACATAGAGAGGAGGAGGAGGTGGCCCTTCAGATAGCAACAGGCTCTGTAAACATCAGCTACTGAACAGTCGGCTCCGATGTGCACTGGAGAAAAGACAGTCAGCCACTCATCAGCCTTCTGAGCTGGAGCTCTTGCGGATAATACTTTCACTGGGGATTCTACCTGAGAAACAAAAGCAGAAAGACACCACATGTAGTTCAATACCCAACTGAAATCCAGCTATTGCTCATTAGGCAGGAGTACCAGAAAGTTGTCTTTGTCCTCTTTTTACAAGTCTGAGAAAGTACTTGAGGCTTATTACATTTTTTTAAATGGAATTTTGAATCTTTATAAATTGGTGAGAAATCTAAGAATAAAGGGAATAGGGAGAAAAGAGAGGAGAAAAGGGATACTAAAGGTTGTAAAGAAAAAAAAAGGCATCATTATTTTTTGTTCACGCTCTCTTTGTATCTCTCTTATTTTCCATTCTTTTGCATTTGTGCTTTACCATACTTCTGTGTTTCCATTTGGTATACTGACATGCACAGAAGATGCACGAGTGAGACTCTAGCAATTCATTATTGAAGCATAATACTGGCTCTCAATCTTTGTTTTCTTCTTTATCTTCACCACCTGGGCTTAAGAAGGTAGAAAGAAGATTGAAGAGGTCCTATTTTACTTGAATAAGGGAGTCATGGCTATTGAGTTGTAGGAAGAGAAAAACAGCAAGTAGAAACAAGAGGTTTTTTTTTTCACTCAGGTATTAAATTCTTTTTGATTCTGAGGTTATGTCTAAGTAATATAATATAAAAAGCATGGAGAATCCACATCTCTAGGTGATCCTCCTAAGTCACTCCTCATGTTGTAGCTCCAGAGCTAACTGTGCTAGGAGAGAGAACTGAATAGGACTTTGTCTTGTCACTTTGGAAAGTCTAGTCACAAGACTCACCTTCCCTGGTAGTATCTTTTAAATCATCTGTGTTGGGTTTGTTCCTGAGGAAAAGTTTTCATGCCTGGATATGGCACAAGGTGCTAGGATTTTATTTTTATTAAATTATTTAAAAAACACATTTCTGCAAACATTTTCTAGAGTTCTATGATCCATATTGTCTCCCTCTTTTCTTCCCTCCCCGCTCCTGGAGCTGACAAGCAATTCAATCTGGGTTACACATATATTATCATACAAAACACAGATTCCCATATGATTCATTTTTTTCCATTTGAATAAGTTTATTTAGTCAATTTAGAATATTATTTCTTGGTTACAATAATCACATTATTTCCCTCCTTCTCCTCCACACACTCTTCCCGCAGCCAACATGCAATTTCATTTGGTATTACATGTGTCCTTGATCAGAACCCATTTCCATGTTGTTGTTTACACTAGGATTTTCATTTAGAGTCTACATCCCCAACAATATGCCTTTAATCTATGTACTCAAGAAGTTGTTTTTCTTTGGTGTTTTTGCTCCCACAGTGTTTCCTTTGGATGTGGATAGTGTTTTTCTCGTAGGTTCCTCCAAGTTGTTCAGGGTCATTGCATTGCCACTAATGGAGAAGTCCATTACATTTGGTTGTACCAGAGTGTATCAGTCTCTGTGTACAATGTTCTCCTGGTTCTGCTCCTCTCACTCTGCATCAATTCCTGGAGGTTGTTCCAGTCCCCATGGAATTCCTACACTTTATTATTCCTTTGAATACAATAGTATTCCATCACCAACATATACCACAATTTATTCAGCCATTCCCCAATTGAAGAGCATCCCCTCATTTTCCAATTTTTTGCCACCACAAAGAGCGCAGCTATGAATATTCTTGTACATGTCTTTTTCTTTATCTCTTTGGGGTACAAACCCAGCAGTTCTATGGCTGGATCAAAGGGCAGACAGTCTTTTATCACCCTTTGGGCATAGTTCCAAATTGCCCTCCAGAATGGTTGGATCAATTCACAACTCCACCAGCAATGCATTAATGTCCCAACTTTGCCACATCCCCTCCAGCATTCATTACTTTCCTTTGCTGTTATGTTAGCCAATCTGCTAGGTGTGAGGTGATACCTCAGAATTCTTTTGATTTGCATTTCTCTGATTATAAGAGATGTAAAACACTTTTTCATGTGCTTATTAATAGTTTTGATTTCTTTATCTGAGAACTGCCTATTCATGTCCCTTGCCCGTTTATCAATTGGAGAATGGCTTGATTTTTTGTACAACTGGTTCAGCTCTTTATAAATTTGAGTAATTAGACTTTTGTCAGAGGTTTTTGTAATGAAGATTATTTCCCAATTTGTTGCTTCCCTTCTAATTTTGGATGCATTCGTTTTGTATGTACAAAAACTTTTTAATTTGATGTAATCAAAATTATTTATTTTACATTTTGTGATTTTTTTCTAGCTCTTGTTTTGTTTTAAAGTCTTTCCATTCCCAAAGATCTGACAAGTATACTATTCTGTGTTCACCTAATTTGCTTATAGTTTCCTTCTTTATATTCAGGTCATTAACTCATTCTGAGTTTATCTTGGTGTAGGGAGTAAGATGTTGATCAAAACCTAATCTTTCCCATACTGTTTTCCAATTTTCCCAGCAGTTTTTATAAAAAAGTGGGTTTGGTCCCCAAAACTGGGATCTTTGGGTTTATCATATACTGTCCTGCTGAAGTCATTTACCCCAAGTCTATTCCACTTATCCTCCTTTCTGTCTCTTAGCCAGTACGAAATTGTTTTGATAAGCACAGCTTTATAGTATAGTTTGAGATCTGGGACTGCAAGTCCTCCTTCCTTTGCATTTTTTTTCATGATTTCCCTGGATATCCTTGATCTTTTGTTCTTCCAAATGAACTTTGTTATGTTATTTTTTCTAATTCAGTAAAGAAGTTTTTTGGTAGTTCAATGGCAATGGAATTAAATAAGTAAATTAATTTGGGTAGGATTGTCATTTTTATTACGTTAGTTCGTCCCACCCATGAGCAATCAATATTTTTCCAGTTGTTTAGATCTAGTTTTAATTGTGTGGAGAGTGTTTTGTAGTTGTGTTCATATAGTTCCTGTTTTTGTCTCGGCAGATAGATTCCCAAATATTTTATATTGTCTAGGGTGATTTTAAATGGAATTTCTCTTTCTAATTCTTGCTGCTGAGATGGATTGGAGATATATAGAAATGCTGATGACTTATGCGGGTTTATTTTGTATCCTGTAACTTTGCTAAAGTTGTTATTTCAACTAGCTTTTTGGTTGCTTCTCTAGGATTCTTTAAGTATACCATCATATCATCCACATAGAGTGATAGCTTGGTCTCCTCATTGCCAATTCTAATACCTTCAATTTCTTTTTCTTCTCTAATTGTTACTGCTAGTGTTTCTAGTACAGTGTTAAATAATGGAGGTCATAATGCGCATCCTTGTTTCACTCCTGATCTTATTGGGAAGTGTTCTAGTTTATCCCCATTGCAGATGATATTTCCTGATGGTTTTAGATGTATACTGTTTATTATTTTTAGGAAAGGCCCTTCTTTCCAATATTTTCTAGTGTTTTCAATAGGAATGGGTGTTGTATTTTATCAAAGGCTTTTTCTGCATCTATTGAGATAATCATGTGATTTTTGTCAGTTTGCTTGTTAATATGGTCAATTATGCAGATAGTTTTCCTAATGTTGAACTATCCTTACATTCCTGGTATGAATCCTACCTGGTCATAGTGAATAACCCTTGTGATGACTTGCTGGAGTCTTTTTGCTAGTATCCTATTTAAGATTTTTGCAATTATATTCATTTGGGAGACTGGCCTATAATTTTCTTTCTCTGTTTTTTACCTGCCTGACTTTGGTATCAGTACCATGTTTGTGTTGTAAAATGAATTTGGTAGAACTCCTTCTTGGCTTATTCTATCAAATAGTTTGTATAATATAGGGATTAGTTGTTCTTTGAATGTTTGATAAAATTCATTTGTGAATCCATCTGGACCTGGGGATTTTTTCTTAGGGAGTTCTTTGATGGCTTGTTCAATTTCTTTTTCTGATATGGGATTGTTTAGGTAATTTTTTTCTTCTTCTGTTAGTCTAGGCAATTTATATTTTTGTAAGTATTCATCCATTTCATCTAGATTGCCATATTTGTTGCATATAATTGGGCATAGTAGATTTTAATGATTGCCTTAATTTTCTCTTCATTAGAGATGAGGTCTCCCTTTTCATCTTGGATACTGTCAAATTTGTTCTTTTTCTTTCCTTTTTTCAATTAGACTGACTAGTACTTTGTCTATTTTATTTGTTTTTTTCAAAGTACCAGCTTCTAGTCTTATTTATTAAATCAACAGTTCTTTGACTTTCAAATGATTCACTTTTGTAAGCAAATCATCTTATAGAACCAAAATCTCCAAAAATATACCCCCAAAATGATAAATCACATATTTTCATCAGCATTTCTATCCCAACAGTTCTTTCTCTGGAGGTGTTCAACATTCTTTTTCATATCCTCAGAATTTTCCAGGATTATCATATTGCCATTAGTAACAAAGTCTGTCACATTTGATCATTCCACAATATTGCACTATGTAGAATGTTCACTTGGTTCTGCTTAATTCACTTTGCATCAGTTCATGTAGGTCTTTCCATCATTCCTTAAAGCATGAATAGTATTCTATCACTACCACATACCACAAATTGTTTAGCCATTCCCCAACCGAGGGACATCCCTTCAGTTTCCAATTCTTTGCCACAACAAATAGAGCAGAGGACACATGGTTTGGTCAATGATGAATACAAAATCAAAGAGTCAAACATAGCTGAATCTTAAGAACAGCTCTGAACCATTCCTTATTCCCCTAGGCTTGCTTGTATAATTCATTCAACAAGTACCTCCTCTGTCCAAGGTACAGAGTGGGGCACTGGGGATACAAAAGTAAAAACAAAGTGGTTCTTGCCCTCACCTTAATACCTTGAAGCTTTGTCCCCCATGGCAAATAGGCACTAAGCCCTATCATCCACTCTTATTTGCTAGCTCAAAGGTGCCTCCCAAAGCATAACACCCCTAGTCAAGTAATCTGAGAGCTCAAACTTAACTAAAAATCTCTTACTTAAAAACCAAGGGCTCAGGAAAATAAAAGTCTTAATATCTTCTGATTTTATATTCTTTCCATTCTTCACACCACAGTGTCTATGTTTTAGTCTTGGAGTATATGGAAGAAATAAGATGAAAAAGATATTTGTTTCACCCTCTCTAACAGAGTTCAGTTTTGTTCTATTTCATCCCAATTCTTTTCTGAGACTAAAAAATCCAATGAAGGCAAAAACAAACTTTGAAACATTCACAATGGCTGGCATAGTTCTCTATCCACAGTAGCCATTTAATAATAATAGTTAAAATTTCTATAGAGCCATACACTCTACTAAGAGGTTTTACAATCATTATCTCAATGATTATCTCTCAACAAACCTAAGAACTGTTATCATTATTCCCATTTCATAGAAGCAAAAACTAAAGCAAACAGAGGTGAAATGAATGACTTGCTTAAGATCTTGCAGGTGGCATGTATGTGAATCAGATTTGAACTCAGGTCTTTCTAACTCCAAGCCTAGCATTCTATCCACTGTGCCACTGAGGTACTCAACAATAACAAATATTTGTTGACTTAAATTTCTTTCCACAATTCTACTTCCCATTCTCTGAAAATCTTGTAACCTCTGAGGTCTTTCAGCTCATCCTTTGGAGGTTGAGAGATATAATCAAGGCATATTCCATGTCCTAAATCTTTTTAATCTTTTTTTTTCTTCACCTTGACTCCAAGTGACCTCAATAATTTAATTATATGGTACAATAAGTGTATTTTTTCTTTCACATTCATGAGCCCTAAATGAGTCAAAATTTAGAAAGACCCAATCACTGATCCTTGACTTCTCTCCTGCATTTTTACCATTATGGTTCTGTTTCTTTAATAATGTTGGGCTGGGTGATATAAAAAACACATGGACTATAATGTAAGAAAACCTTTCCATAGTGAGTAAGTCTGAGGTCATTTTAGCTCTCGGCATTCTCACAGATGCTTTTGAAACTCAAATCTTGATCACAATAAGTGATATAAGTAAGCTTAGGCCTCTGCAAGAAACTAATAAAAACAGCTAAATTTTGAGATATGGTTGTGCCTAGATAACGCTGTTTAATATTGTCCTCCATGAGTTATTTCAGAGCTGTGACTAATCTCATGTTTTACCTCTCAGATTGTGACATTTAAGAAGTGAAAGTCATATAAAACTTTCTGTGTTCATTAAAAGGTGCTAATCTTTGTTTCATTTTTTCCCTCACCCACTACTTTTAATTTCTTTCTATATGGGCATTGCCCTGGCATTAATGATAATGGGGGATGTGCATACAAAGGACACAAATTGAGATGACAGTTCAAAGTCTGAATGTCATGTGGCATTTTACACTAGAGTAGACAAAAAGTGTTATATGAATATTCAGATAAAAATAGAACCATTAAAAATCTAGGAAAGTGATTTCTAATTAACAATAATAACTTGGGGCAGCTGGGTGGTGGTTCAGAGAATAGAATGCCGGGACCAGGGACAGGGAGATGTGGATTCAAATATGGAATCAGACACATCCTAGCGGTGTGATCCTGGGCAAGTCACTTAAGCCCAGTTGCTCAGCCCTTAACACTCCTCTGCCTGGGAACAGAGAGTTGTACCAATTCAAAGGCAGAAGGTATATTTAAAAAATCCCTAATAATAGCATGTGTTTATGTAGCACTTTACAAGGATCTCTTTTTAGCTTCATAACAACACTGAGTGGCAGGTACTGCTATTCTCATTTTACAGATGAAAAAACTGAGATAAAAATTACTGAAATTACAGTACTGAGTAGAAAACTGAGGTAATAGATTAAGACATTGAGACAGAGATTGGCTAGAGTCAATGGCTAGTTAGTGGGTGAGTTCAGATTTGAATTCAGACCTTCCTGGCTCAAGGTCCAATGGTCTACCTTCTGTGCTACCTTTTATCCTTTGAACATTCTAATCCAAAATCTGTTGCTTTTTGCCAATAATTAAATGTATTGAATTGAATATGTACCCATGATGTCAAATTCAAATAGAAATGGAAGTCACTAATCCATTCTTAACAGTTCTTGCTAGTCATATGTTTACTTAGTTTTAAAATGTAATATTATTTGTTTTATTATATTTTTAAATTTATTTTAAAACTATTTCCTAATAACATTTTAATCTAGTTGGTGTTGCAATCCGGAGAGCTACAGCCTTTGAAACCTCTTGTGTAGAGAGTAAAAATTGTTTTCTTTCTTTCTTTTTTTTTTAGGCTTTATATTTTCCCAAACAGAAAGATGATAAAGATCAGTCACTAGAAAAATGGAAATTACATTCAGAATTATGGCCAATGGAAATTCCCAATTGATAAAAGTGAAAACAAATGCCATGACAATAACAAAGGTATATTCTGAATAAGAACTTTCTTACTTTTTCCTTCTATTAAGCTAAATTTTAAGAACCTCAATATTTCCAGTTTATTTGACCTTTTTGTCAAAATACTTTCTCAATAATGAAAAGAAAGAGAAAAAGAAATTTGATTTTTAAAATATTATCTATTGTTGATATGTCCCTCCATCTTGTCATAAGATCATATAACTTTTAGAGCTGGATAGAACTTTAAAAGTTGTCTAGGAGAAAAGGACCTTTTTGCACAAAAATATGTATAGTCACTTTTTTGTAGTGACAAAGAATCAGAAACTGAAGAGACAGCATAGCCATCAATTAGAGAAGAGCTGAACACATTGTGTTATGTTGTTATGCTATTGTGCTATAAAAATGACAAACAAGGTGATCACCAAGAAAACCTGGAAAGGCTTATATGAAGTGATGCAAAGTGAAGAAAAGAACCAGGAAAATGTTGTTCATGGTAATCACTGTAACAATAATGATCAACTGTGAATGACAACTATTATTATCAAAGCAATGATTCAGGACAACACCAGACTCATGATGAAAAAGGTCATATGAGGACCTGAGGTAGTCTTGAGTAAATACTGAAGCAAACTATTTTTCATTTTATTTTACTCATGAATTCTTTTTTCTTACGTAAGTTATATGTTTCTTCTTTCACAACATGAAAAACATGGAAATATATGTTACATGATAGTACATGGATAACCTATATCATATTACTTGCCATCTCATGGAAGGGCCTGAGAAGGGAGGGATGAAGGGAGAGAACATCGATCACAAAAAGTCAGAAAATGATTATTAAAAACTTTCAGGAAAAATATCAGAAAAAATAAGAATTAAAAATAATACTATACTGTACAAATTTTCAGTATGTCATTCAAATCTCTGAATAATCTCATTCCAACCTATCTTCCCAGGATGATGAATTATTAGTCTTTCTTATGCATTTTGCTTTTCTGCCAAAGCAGTGCACCTGCTGTTTCCTGTATGCAGAGATAGGCTCTTAAATGTTTAACTACTGGTTCTTTAGAAAAGAAAAACAAAAGCACTCATGATATGCCTTTAATCTGCATTATCAACATTTTCTCCATTACTTTCTTGAGTCTAAATAATCAACAAAATAATAAATCGAGCCCTGATTTTGTATATTTGTCAATTTTAAGATGCAAATGCTTGATTCATGAATGGTCTATCTTGAGCCAGTTTGAGCAGGCTCCTGCACATTCCATTCATTTCAACTGTCATCAAAGCATTTTCTGAACAGGTTTTCTCATTTGTGTAATCCTCTTACTCCTCTCTTCTCCCTTTTGAAACCACTAGATAACAAGACTTAGTTAAATGCCACCTACTATGAGAGATCTTTCCAGAATACCCTACTTGTTAATGTTCTCCCCTGAAATTACTTGAAGCAGGTGTGATGAAACTGGAATCAGGAATGCCTGAGACCAAAAAGACCCTGAGCAACTTAATTTCTATCTTTATCAGTTTCATTATTATTATTATCATTTTAATTTTTGTATTCATTTTGCATTTACTTTTATTGTTTTGTTCAATATAATATAAACTCTGTCAGGTCAGAGAATATTTCATTTTTGTCTTTATATCCTTAGTGTCAAGCTTAGTATCTGGGATGACATTTATGGGTTGTCAGGGATGACTTGCATCTCTGACGTGAGGGCTGGCCAGGCTCCTTTCAGGACTCCTCATCCACCCTTGGTGTCCATCTGTCACCCAACTCTCACCTGTAGCTCTATGAAGGTATAGCAGGCACAGCAGCCCATCTTAGTAGATGCGCTAAACCAGGTTGAGGATAATCATAAATGGGTAGCAAACCCATTTATGAGTTAGAGGGATTTTTACCCCAAACATAGAAAGACTTCCCCTTGGTGGAATGGCCAGATGAAATTTTTCCCAGTGGTCATCAAGTTGGTTGAAGCAGGCTTTGTGGAGGGCTTAGAATTTGTCAGACATTAAAAATATCAAAGTCTGCCACTGAATACTGGACCATTGCCAACTGTGCAGATTTTAGTCTTGCTATTGAACTTTGATGACTGTGGAAGAGAGTGAGGCTGATGACTTTATGTAATTCTGCCTCAAAAATCTAACTCACACCTAAGTCAAGATGTGGTCCTTCAAAAACAAAGGGTGAAAAATAAGAAGTACCTAGGACATTGGAGGTGCTCACTTAATGCTTTTTGATTTGAAATATCACTGCTAAGTCCATAATTACTATCCTGACTCAGACTTTAAAGTGTACTAAATAGCATAGTAGACAAAACTTGAATAAAAGTCAACAAGAATAATAACTAGTATTTATATGTCACTTTAAGATTTGAGAGGTGCTTTACATATGCTAACTCATTTCCCATAGCAACTCTGGGACATAGGTACTATTATCCCCATTTTACAGAGGAGGAAACTGATGTTCAGAGCAGAGAAAACTTGCTCAAAGTCTCCCAGCTATTAAGTGTCTGAAGCTAAGTGTGAACTCTTTCATATTCTAAGCCCATTAGTCTATCCATTATATCATCTAGATTCAAAGAGGGGAAGAACCTGGTTCAAGCATTAATTCTGACATTCTATGAACCAGAATAAATTATCAACTTAATTAACTTCACCTAACTTTATTTTGGGCAAATGTCTAAGTTGCAGAAAGATACTCTGTTTGTTGGTAGAGGGCATTTCCTTACAGGGAGCTCTGGGCACGCTGATCTAGACCTCGTCCCTAAGGTTTCACATAATATTTTGTTTTAGTACATTTTCCTATATTTATCATGTAAAAGTGTGTATTGCAGCTCTTCCTGTTGCCATCTTGTCTTCCTACTAGATCTTAAGTTCCTTTAAGAATGAATCTTTTCTCAGCTAAGCTTTATATTTCCTCTCTTGTCTTATTCTTACCCAACTCCCTGTCCCATTGCCTTGGGCACTTTGGGATTGCAGAACAATTTGAATCCTTCTCAATAGAAGTCTTGGATCTATTCCCTTGTGCTTTATGATTTATTCCATGCATGACACCTTTGGATCATGTTCTAGGCCATGGGTTCTTTCCCTTTTTGTGCCACAAACACTTCTGTTAGTAGTCTGCTAAAACTGAGGAGGCCTTTCTCAGACTTACATTTTAGAATATATAAAATGAAAAAACAAAGAGCTACAAATGTGAACCACTTATACTGAAATATATTTGTCAAAATAGCTGAAGAAAAAAAAAAAACAAGTTTACGGACCGAAGATTAAAACCTTATATGGTAGACTATATTGTACAAAAGAAATGATGCCCAAAGAGAGTTTTCATAACTTTGTAGTCTTAAGCAAGTCTAGTTTAAGACTACTGTGGATACTCAGTATTGTACCTGGCACATATTTATTTTTTACCGCCTATATGTTCAGTGCCTGGCAATGTCGATTCCACAGCAAGTGTGTTATTTAAAAAATAATTGAAAGGAACCTCTCTCTTAATGAAATGATATTACTTATTAAGGAGAATTTGTTCTTTTTGTCTTTTCTTTAGCATATATTTAATATGGGGGTTTTTAACTGGGGGGGGTCTGTGAATTTGATTTTTCCTTTATATACTTTGATAGATATATTCCAATATAATTGGTTTCCTCTGTAATGCCATGTATTTATTTGTGCATTTACAACAGGCCTCTGAGAAGGAATCCCAAGTTTCACTTCACTACTACCAAAGGTGTCTGTGATACCCAAAGAAAAATTAAAAACCCTTCCATCAGAAAAGATGTACCATATCTTGTAAGTGCCAAAGTTTTTAAAATATGTACGTCTAGACTTAATTTCCAAGGTAAACATTATTCATCAAGCATTCAGCTATCATTTATTAAACTTCTACTATTCATCTGGAACTATGGAGATGAACTGTGGATGCAAACATGAAAAAGCAGCAGTTCCTACCGTAAAGGCATTTATATATTTTGGAAGAGACAACATGATCTAATTATGTACAAAAATATATAAACAAATGTGATGTATCTATATCACATATATGCAAAATATGCAATTATATTCTCTATCATCTATCTCTATATGGGGGAAATGTGTTAGTTGTTGAAGAAATGAGGAAAAGCTAAAAGCTTTGTATTGAAGGCGGTACTTTGAGTTTTGGAGGAAACACGAGAAAGATTGAATAGTTATTCTATTATAATGGAAGTCTTCTACTTGGAATAAAAGCAAGCAACTTAAGTAAAATAGAAACAATAAGAACTAGCTCAAGAGTGAGTTAAGACTCCAAGATTTATGACAAACCTCTGCTAGGTGATCTTTTAGAGGCAAAATTCAAAACGTTCATATGTTCAGCACTGCAGATAAACAATAATAGGATTTCCATTCAGCAACTATATCCATCTTCTTTGGATTCTTCATAACTCAGAATTTCAAATTAGGATTACTTGTAACCCTTTGGGCAGCTCATATGCTGGATCACTGGTTAATTCAAATACAACAAATGGGAGTATGGTCAAGCAGTGACATTAAATACTCATCCCTGGCCCCAGGGGCAGGAAGTAGCATCAGAGTAAGCAAATTATTTCATCTCAATGCAGTAAGGACCTTCCAGACCCTGCAAAATCTTTTGAATTATGTTCTAGCTGTACTTTGTCAATTGATTAAGGCACTGGAACAGGTTGCTACAATAAGGTTTAAAAACATTTTATTTTTCTCTTTTATAGGACTTTGTCTTCAAAGGTAAAATCCAACGTGTTTTCAAAAAGAAGTTCAGAATTTTCTAGTATTAGGGAATCAGAATTTCTTCCCTCAGGCTGGAAAGCACAGTTCAATTTGCACATTTATGATATAATAACTCTGATACTTCACCTCAAAGATTTCTACCACATTTAATTTTGTTATTATTCCAGAGTGGTAGTGCAGAGAGTGTAGGACTTGAAATTAGAAATACTTGAGTCTTTTTTGAAAGGGGTATTAGCTGTGTGACCTTGGGTAAATCAATTAGTCTTTCTGAATTTGTTTCCTTTTCTCTGAAATGGGCATACTAGCACTTTTAGTATCTATCTTATAAGGTTCTTACAAAGCTTACATTAGATAGTATACAAAGCACTTTACAAACTTTAAAGTAACATATAAATGTAAGTTTTAAAAAAATCTATTACACACATTATCATAAGATGAACTTGGCTATAATGCTCAAATGCCTAGTTGTCTTTTTTTTTCTTTCCCTGGATTTGTAGGCATTTAATAGTATCACTAAATCAAAGAGTCAGAGTTGGAAGAGATTATTGAGGTCATCTAGTCCAACCTCCTAATCTTGAAGTTGAAGAATTTAAGGTTAAATGACCTATCTCAGGTCATGTAGATAGTAAGTGACAGTAAAAGGATTGGAACTCTAACCTGATTAACTGGCCTTCAGGGTTCTCAGTCTTTATATCTATGACATCCTTTTGCCCCCCTCCAGCATTCCATTTCAAGTTCCCCACCCCCCAGAACAAACAAACAAAAAAACTATCTTTCATTCTCTAGGTACCAATTCTTGTGGTTTTACCTTGGATTAAGGGTAATTCCCCTTAGTTATAAATGCAATAAACACTTGCAATGTTACCTTCACTTAATAAATGATATGCAACTTACACTTCATCCCTAGTCACCTAATAGCATCCAAATCATTGTGACTAAAGATATGGCAGTGAACTGCTTCTGTTCAATTGTCGACAGCCCAGCACATAACTCATTTTCAATGCAATCAACACTCACTCTTCTTTCTATTTATTCCTACTATAAGGTGCTCTAATTAAATTCCCCTTAACTGACTTTTTTTAATATGCCACATGAATAGCAGGTAAAGTCAATTTGTGAACTCATTGTCCTTGACGTCCTGTAGAAGTGTTTCCAGCTGGAACTGATTATATTTAATCTTCTGTGTTACTCAGGTAAAGAAATAATAATCCAAAAGATAACAATAAATAATTGCAGCTCTACTTTTATTTAAATTTGTTCTGCCACTGTTATGGAACAATGTGGATAAATAGCTAAGGGTCTTTCACATTGTCCAAAGAATGGCTCTTTAGCGGTAATTATGTCCCTGCCTGTGACCCTGAGCCCTGTACTGTAGATGACAGGTGAATGATTAAAAATACAAGGAAACAGAATGGGAACACTCATTATCCTTTGTGGGAATGGATTTAGAAATAGGATGTACAGTCTCAGGGTATCTTTTGGAGCAGGTCATAGTTCAATACTTCTTGTATGCACAGCTCTTACACAAGACAAGCATGGTTCCCCATCTTGGCTCCACTTAAGGGCTGCTTTTCCATGGCATCCCTGGAACCCGAAAGAAGGGTGGAAAAGTGCCAAGTTTGGTTTCCATGACAGACTTAGCAGTCCAGCCTTCTGAATAGTTACCCAGAATTCAGCCCACAGCTTTGAACATTTTTTGCACGATGCCTTTAGAAATATCATTTTGGTCCCATAGCATATACCTTTATTGGAAAAATAATAAAAAGAGGATTTTTATGTATGCTGGGTTGTGGAAAGAAGGGAATTTAATGAGGTTCCTATTTTATAAAGCAGAATGATCTGGATGACAATAACACTGGGATCCAAAACATGAGTCCACGTAAATGTACTTAAATACCCAAGTCAGAGTGGTGAAACTTAAGCAATCAAAACTGAAATATCCTCTCCCCAACCCTCACCATTTTTACATTGAGTAAGGGAGATATAATAGCTATATTCAGAATAAAATATAAGTAAAATGACATTTGGTACAGTTTGAATAGTTTCTTTTAATAGTTCTTGCAAAAAGCAGTATTTTAAAGTAGAAACTAGTATCTTTAAACCTCTAATCAGACAAGATTCTGTTTTAGTCATATATTGAAAACCAGGAGTTAATCAGGTCCTGGGACAGTAATGAAAGGTGTAGAGATGGTATAAAGCTTAAAGAACCACATGTTTGTTACAAGGAACCAAATACCTTGTTGCTAGTTTTGGTCTGACCACTGCACAGAGAAGAGCTTTTAGAAGAACAAATATATCTCCCAGAGTTTTTGGTCTCATATCCATTTCCCACTTTTGTTTTTATCATTTGTCATTTTAGCTATGTTGCAAATCAGAAACTGAAATTCTAAAACTGCATTACCTTATTATAATAGAACCTTATTTAACCTTGCTTTATCTTAGCGTAAGTAGGCTTCATCTTTGGTATTCAACCTCTCAAAAGTCTTATCAAATTGCCAAGACTCAAATTCTGGATGCTTGATAGAGTACTTGTTTGCCATTAGGTGATATACAAACTGAACTAAATTCAGAGATTCTCATTATTGAAGTTACCCAGTGGATGCTTTAAAAAATTCCTTTTTGGCCAAGCCACTCATGAAACAGGAATCAATTAAAGCACAGAGAGCTCGTAATAAGTACACACACACACACACATACACACACACACACACACACACACACACACACACACACATCAGTAGGAATACCCAGAGGGATGGAGGCATAGAACCTTGAAAAATAAACACAAATATGCAATAATTTTTGCATTTTAATGTAGAGATATAAAAATGAAATCAAATATCATTATTATCTATTCATTTAAAATCCTTGGGTGCTAATATCTCTTAAAATGTTTCTATGGATTCAAAATATTAGAAAAAAATAACAAAATTTGTTTTTACATGTAATTGGGGAAAAAATAAAACATTGAATAAAAGAAAAAGTATCTCAATTGAAATTGTTATTTTTCTTCACTTACAACAATTTTAATTTCATAGAAAACTATATGAAAATATAGGAAAAAATTTAACTGAGATTTATCAAAATTTACAACAATTTTAATATTTCAACAAATGAAGGAAATATCTTTTAAAAAGAGAAAAATTTCCATATTTGTTGTATGATGAACTCCCAAATCCTTTAGCAACAAGTCATAACTACAGGTTAAAATGTTAACCAAAATATTCTCTAAAGAAACTTTGATAATATTATTTCAAATTCTTCTCATAGAATGTTTTTTTTAAACATTTAATATGCATCACCATTTAACAATAATTAGAATAATATAAGCAACATTACTCAAAAATCATTGAAGAGGATCACACTGGGCATAAGTAGATCTTGGCATATTTCCAAGGACATTTTGGCATATAGAAAGGAAAAAAAGGAAATTACTGAGTTGCTACATGGTGGGCAGAGGAGGTGGGATAGTTATGTAATGAGAGAGAAAAGGTAGAATTCCAGAAAGTAAAAGGTAGCTAGAGACTTATGAAAAAATCCAGAAATAATTTGAGCATGTTGATTAGATTTTCTATGCAACATTTATAGCATGACATTCACAAAACCATTTGCATTAAGAAAATACAAATGGGTTGTGATCTGCACTGATGAGAGGGATGTCAACACTGATATCCAAGATCTATTGAAATATTGAATTATTAAACTAATAAAATCATGAAATAAGACATACTGTTTTTCTCGTACTTCTTTGTCTATTTTCCCATTTGAAGTTCATGATGGCCTTCTGTATTAGCTACTTTTGTTCTTTTTGTACTTTTTGTACTTTTGTTCCCATGTTACAAATGAGAAAATTGAGACCCAGAAATAATAAGTAGTGACAGAGCTGAAACTATACCTTCTACTTAGGTGTTTTCTATCAACCCTTCACTCATTCCTGTGCTACCTGGTAGAGAAGACCTCTCTTCTCTCATCCCTCGGATATCCTTCTTAGATAAGGCCTTTGGCCTTATCATTGGCACCATATCCCCTACCATTCAACAACTTTATTGGGATGATTGGAGTTTTTCAGCATTAAGTCCTCCTAGTTTTTATCCTCAAAATTTCACAGTTTCTTTATCTATGTCCTCATTTCTCCCTCTTGGTTCCAGAAGAATAAGCCACACCATGAACCTCAATTCCTCATTCTCCTTTCAGCACTGGCTCCTCAGATGCTGACAGACATCTTGGGGTCACATGAATCCTTAAAAAAAAGCATTATCCTGACCTTTCTATTTTATCTGGTCACTGTCCCATCTCTCAGCCTCTAAATCTTATTCTTTCTTCTCCATCCAATTGTAGTCCACAAATCTTCACTGATACCATCTTGAGAAAGTCTACATCTAATTTGATACAGAAACATTGTTGTTCATTTGTATTCATTTGTGTCAGATACTTCTTGAGTCCATTTGTGGTTTTCTTGGCAGAGATACTGAAATAGTTTGCCATTTCCTTTTGCCATTCATTCTATAGACAAGGAAACTGAGTGGAATGACTTGAATTCATGAAGATGAGTCTTCCTGATTCCAGTCTTAGCACTCTATCTACTGTGCCACCTCACTGCCCATACATACATACATATACATGTATACAAGCATATTTGTACATGCACAGTATACATATAAACATATGCATGTACATAGATAGATGTATGCACACATGCATGTCCTCTATGCTTATATAAGGAAGTCTAAATCTAAAATAAATAATAAATGCATATATACACACAGATACATATATTGTATACATATTTATATTTATACAAGTTTATATGGGTGTATAGTATATCTAAATCCATTTATAAATACATTTCCAGTCAAACTTTTCTTTAAATTGTACCAAATCCAATGTTTTCCTTTTTTCCCCATTTCATAGGTTTGTTGATTTAGACGTAGAAGACTTTAAAGGCCAATCATTTTATAGATATAGAAACATTTCCTTATTCTTTGTAACATTTCTATAGCTATCACCATATTACCTCTTTAGTCTTATGTTACATAATTCCCCTCCATACACTCAATGTTCTAGATAAATTGGACACTACTCTGCTTCCCCTCCTGTTCTTCCATGCTGTACTCTCTTCCTGCCATACTTCTGCCCACAGTGATTGGATTTTATTTTTTGTTTTGTTTTGTTCTTCTTTTATTTTTATGTATTTATTTACAAAAATTAGACTTGTGATTTCACTGGTATAAAGAACCCATGATTAGGAACCCCCTCCCCTCACATAAATAAAGATTGACCTTTGATCTGCCAGGGACCACTGAGATTAAATGTTTTGACCAAGAGTCACACAGCAAATATTTATGATTCAGGCTTAAACTGAGGTCTCCTTGACTTTTAGTCTGATTTTCTACCTATTATAATACAGTGACTCTCACGCTATCCTTAGTTCATAGAAATTCTTCCTGCCAATTATTCATCTGCTGAATGTCTATTTATCTTTTATAACACCTCAAATACCAGTTTTTCAGGAAGTTATCTGTAATTTCTTGCCACAATCTCTTCATATCTCACAAAACACTTGTAGGATAATGTTTATTCTAATAATGTCTGTCTTGACCCTTTCCTAGACTGCAAATTTTATGAGCGTAGGGGCCGTATGTTATCTAAGCATAGTATTGGCCCAACATCACTCTCTACGATCATTGGGCAATTACATCTTTTTAAATAAATAGTAAGTCATATTTACATCCTACTATAATCTTTCAGTGTTTTCCTAAAGCATTAATGGAAATTGGATCACAGAATGGACCAAATCTTAGACTTTAACCATATGTGGATGACCCTTCCTGGGAATGGAAATGGAGATATCAGGTCAAATCACATGTTGAGGTACTTTATGAACATTTAAAAAGTAAAGGTGGGGTAAGAGGAACATTAAGGATAGTCTTGAAAGAAAAAAAATGTAAAGAAATAAGAGAGAGGGAGAACATTCATTTGGAGCAGTGGTTGTGGAAGCAGTATGTTGCTCAGCAGACAATTTTGATTTCCCTTTCTTTAAGATGGAAAGTCAGAGACAGGCATGTTTACATGATGTTTCTAAGTATATGAAAACCTCAGAACATTGTTGGAACCCAAAGGAATCTATCTAATATTTGCCTTCATTCTTTTGTAATTCCAGTCACCTGGTTTGTGGTTCCATGAAATTTGGATTTTGACTATTCTGACTAGGCAGACACCCAATCTGGGCACAGAAGACCTTGGATTCATGTTCTTTTTTATAGGCAGAAAATTATTTATGTTTACATAGTTAATTAATTCTTAGACTTTTGCCAAATGACAACTGACATTTGGAGAAGAAAGCTTACCCTCTCTCAGACGGATTGGAACCTTAGAGAGGGAGGAATAAATTTGCCCATGAAAGCAGTCCTTTTGAATTCCATCGCATCATAATTTTTCTAAAGTATTTTCATAAAGCAACGATGGAAATTAGATATAGAATGGACCAAGTTTTGGTTCTGCTTACATCCTGTTAATGCCAATACTTCTACTTCCAGAAGAGGAAAAAAAAAACTTATTTGAAAAGTGTCAAAAGAATAAAATATTGTTACATGTTTATGATCTTAAATAAAGATTCAGATTTATTTCATAAAATATATTCACCCATTCTTCTATCTTAGAAAGTTTAATTTTTTTATTATCCCCATCATTTAGAGGAGAGTAAAATGTATCATTAATTTAGAAGAAGTCATAAGGGTCTTATAGACCACTTTATAAATGAAATAATTGAGGCTCAGAGACAATTAAAATCATATAGGAAGTAAATATCAGAAGTATAATTTGAATACAGGTCTCTTGACCCCTACATTAGCATTTTTTTCTACACCTGACATTTACAAACAATGATAATTAATTTTTATATTGGACAATGTAGAAGGGAGGGGGCTATTTTTGCATACTCAACATTGGAAATCAATTGCCATATTACTGTTTCCTATGTTTTTCCCTATAGTATTCTGATTTTCTTTGTAAAGATTATGTCAAGAACAGAAGTTCTTAGACAGGTTTGTTTAGGGAAGGCATTTTATCAATACATTCATAGTTGGATTGTTTTTATTCTATCAGCATTCATAGAAATGATCCTTTTGATAATAGGTCTTGTAGATTTTTAATGTCAGCTAGCCAAGTGATAATGAAATCTACCATTTGGGTTTACCACAATCTGGAAAAAAATTTGGTATTTATTTTTTCAGCCTGAAGTAATGAATCAAAATATGTTATTTTTTTCCCCTGAGAAAGTCTGCCCAGAATGCTTACCAGATCTGTTACTAGGTGAACAGAAGTAGTACCTCGCAGATTTGGGTGATGAGTTTTTTCCCTGCTAATGGGATCTAAATGTTAGTTTTCTTATGATTTCATATGCTACTAGCTCTTTGTCTCATTGGGCAAGCTATAGAAAATTTAACTGTTTGTTAAATTTTAGTAATAAAAGGAAAAAGATCTGTTTTTAAAAATCAAAGTGTTACAAAAACAAAAAAGTTTGTACTTAGATAAAATGTCATTTTCCACACATTATAACTGTATGTATGAATGGTTTTAGATTTTCAAAATACAATTCATAAGATAGAAGTACCTTTTGTTTGTATTGAAATTCCCTCTGAGAATTACCACAATCTTGATTCTTATCTTACTTATACATTTCTGTAAGAGAAACTCTTGCATTTGGGGATTTCAGGCTTATATCTTTTTGCTGGTGCATGAACTTAGTGACTGTAGAAGAAGGTTTCTCTTAAAAAAAAATCCACATAGAGATAACTTTCTGTGTATCTATAGCTATATATTTATATCTATGCAAACATACATATAGCTTTGGGAGGAAAAAAAAAGAGAGAAAACTTTTTTCCCCAGTGCATTTATAAAGTTAGGGTGGTCAGAGGATTATTCCATTTTACCTTTGAGGGAACTCAAAAAGTGGTTATCTATCTCCTTTGAAATTCATATTAGCTGCATTACAAAAAAAAGTAGATTCTGTTCAGGACTCAAGTTGCAGATAAAATAATTGTGCATATATTTTTGAGACTACATTTGTCTAATTGTTTAAATTTAGTGAGTAGTAGAATAATTCTGGTCTAGAGGGAATGAAATAGAGGTGATCAAAGAAACCCCTCAACATAATAATTTATTCTACTCTTGCATATATTTGTCTTTTTTAAAAAAATAAGATTAGGGTGTTATTTCCTACTTTTCAGGAAGCAACCAGACATATTGTGACTCCCCTCCTACAAAGTACAACTGGAGATAATTCCAACTGGAACTTTCTGTACAAAGTATCCTAACAATTGCAGTCATTGAGGAGATCTCTTTGAAAGACACTCCATATTATCCAATTAACTCTTGTCCATAATCATTGTCCATAAGATGAAGATAGATTATGAGGTCAAACCGAGCAAGGATCCACTTATCCTTTCCTCGTTCTTTCTCTTTTCTTCTTATTATTTCACCCCCTCCCTTTTTAAGCCACAGTTCTATCTAACTTGCTGACTTGATGTTTCTCTTGCTGAACCTGGCCCTTCTACACTGACTCACTATGACTGATCAACAATAATAAAATATATGTATCAATCAACAAATATAATAAACTTCTTCTAAATGCCAGACACTGTGCTTTATATGCCCTAGGGAGAGAAAAGTAAAAATGAATAGTTCTTGAGCCAAAGAAGGTTATAATATGTTGGGAGGAATTTTGTATACACACACACAGAAACCCATATATAAATATATACATTTCCATATATGTGTGTGTACATGAACAATAGATATAAAATTCATTTAAGGATTTCTAAGGAGGGAGAACCATAGGAACTTGGAAGGATAAGATATCACTTTGTGTAGATGATAGTGCTTGATCTAAGTCTGAAACAAAACCAAATCTCAATGAGGAAGAAATGTGGAGAAAGTGCAGTCCAGGAAAGTGGATGAAAGCCAGGAAAAAGGTGAGGAGCTGGGAGCTGTAATGTGAGGTACAACAAGAAGACCTGCCCGGATGGACTTTGAAGTATAGTACTGGAAGTGAACTAATGGATAATAAGGGTGAAAACATATCTTGGAAGCAGATTTTAAAAGGCTTGAGATTATAACGAGAGGAATTAAAATCTGATCCTAGAACCAATAGGAAGTTTACTGAAGAGGAGAATGACATTGTTAGATCAACACTTTAGGAGACTCTCTGGTATTTACTTTGCATAGGATGGATTGGAGAGAGGAGATACCTGAGGCAAAGGAATCCAGTAAGAGACAATTGAAGTAATCTAGGCAAGACATAATAAGGACCTGAACTAAGATGGTGGCCATATGAGTGGAACAAAGTCATTAGACCCCAGAGATATAGAAGTGGAAACAGGAACATGTGGCAACTGAATGGAAATGTGTACATTATAGAATTGTGTGTGGGCTCTGAAAAGTGATGAATGCTGATTCCAGGGTAATTGCAATGTTAAAGGAAAGAAGGGAACATATATAAGGATGACAAAGAAAGAAACAACAGGACCCCACAATTTATAGGGTATGATGGGGTGAGAGAGAGGAAGGAGTCAAGGATAACCCCTTAGTTGTGAGCCTGGGAGGAAGATGGTATTTTTAACAGTAATAGGGAAGTTAGTTAGTTCCAGGGGATTGAAGAGGTATAGGGGATAAAGAAGGTTTTTTTAACGGAATGGAGGAGTTAAAGGGATAGAGGGAATAAGGCTGCTGGTGAGGTAAAAAGAGAGAAAATGCCCCCTGCCAAGAGGCTATCTTTGAAAAATGGGGTTCCCAAGAAATGGGCTATGATAGCCTGTTGGGATGTCTTCTCTATCAATTGATGTTGAAGATACCCCAGGGCAGGTAAGCATGGACCCTCCTGAGGGACAAGCCTCCCCCTCACACCACGGGCAGTTAAGGTCGGAGGCACAAGCCTTCCCCTGGACCAAGGCCCATCAGGGGTCCTATAAGGACTGTTTATGGTTGAATGGCTGTCCTTGGGTTCAGCTCCCTCTATGACCCCCTGAAATGTTAGTCCTCTTATCTGACTGTGTTTGTTTAAATAAAGATGAATTTTAATAACAAGTTTGGATTGTGGAGGTATTAGGGAAGAAGGAATCAGGATTTCCCTAGATTGGGTTTGAGTCTCTCTCAGGTTTTGAGCTAAGGCTAGGCCTTGCAGGCTGGTGGAGGATTACTTTTATTCTTTCTATGCTATATCTATCCTAGTTTTTTTTAAGTTCAAAGTCTTTAGCAGTAGACAGCAAGAGGAAGAAAAGGTTCTGACTTTCAGAGCTGCTTGGGCCTGTCTCTTTGGGCTGACATCCCTAAAGACCAGCATTACAGTTCAAACCACTCCCCTTAAATCCTTTTGTTTGATGACATGATCACAGGAATCCAGGGAAAGCACACAGTTGGGAAAATTGGGAATAGAAGAACTTCTATCCAGAGACAGGGAGAGAGCGCTCCTTCCAGTCTGAGGGCCAGGAAAGAGTCTCAAGAGAGCAACTGTAATTCTCCAAGTTCCCCTCCCCCCACCAACTGTCATTCTTGTCAATACATTCTCTCCAACATTCCAACTGCTGTTTGTTCCACCTGAGTGGCAGAAGGTCCAATACTTGATTCAGTTTTCCTTTCCACAGGCAGGAATAAGAAATTCAGTTTTTGGTCCTACTGAGATTAAAATGGGACTATAGGATATTAAGTTCAATATGTTGAATAGGCAGCTGAACATGTGAGATTGTGGGGGAGGTTTGGAGAGAGTTTAGGGCTGGTCCATATACTGATAATAATAGAAATTATGTGATTTAATGAGCTCATCAAGTAAAATAATAAAGAGGAAGAAGAAAAGTGAACTTAGAAGAGCACCTTGATGGACATCCACATTTATCTAGTGTAATTTGGATAAAAATCTAGCATGGGAGGTGGAGAAAGGGCTGTTAGAGGGACAGGAAGAGAAACAAGAGTAATGTCATGTAAATCTAAACCAAAAGCATTTTGAAGAGGATCGTCAACAGAGGCAAAGGCCCGAATATGAAGAAGAATGAGCATTGAGAAAAGGTTATTAAATTTGTTGATGAAGAGATCAGAAAGATGAAGAAGGAAGTGAGAGTGCAAAGAGTTAACAAGGGAGAAAGAAGAAAGGAAGTAGTTGCTGTTATTGTTCAATCATGTCTGATTGTTTATGATCCCATGGACCATTGCTTGACAGTGCCTTCAATCCTTAATGAACTCTTAACATTTGCCCAAGTGTATGTTTCCATAACATTTTCTATCCATCTAATCCACTATAATTCATTTCTGACTTAAATCTTTTCCAATATCAGTATCTTTTCCAGTGAGTCCTGTCTTCTTTTTATGTGGCCACAATAGATATTTTGCCTTCCTAACTGTTGTCCAGGTGTTTGTTTTTGTAATTAGATAATAAGCTCTTCAGGATCAGAGACTATTTTTTTCTTTATAGTAAACATTTACTATAAAACAGATCAATACTGAATATAAAGTAGAAAACATATGTTCACCTAGTGTGATTTTGGGGGTCTTACATTTGTCTCTGAATCTAAGATAACTAAATAAAGAATAATGTGCATTATTTTAAATGTAATGTCAGGACACTGTTCTTATGGAAAAATAAAGCATTGAAAATTTAACATAATTTATTTCTAAAATACTTAAAATTTACTTATTTAAATTATAAAATAAAACATCTACATAATAATGTTGCTTCTTTTAGGTAGAGATCTCAATTAACACCCGAGGTTTCATTTTGTGAATACTTCTTTGGTATTACCCTCATATACTTGACACCTGGCATTCACAGTTGATTTTTTGTTCTATTTGAGAAATAACATATTTACCTTGTCTACCTTTCTCCCCTCTTTTCATCTATGAATAATGAGACCTTCTGTTTACTTAGCACCTTTATTCAGAGAAATCAAAGTGCTTTGGCATTTGCAAATGTCTCAGCACTCTTCATAGCTTCTCCTGTGATTGGTAGGGCTTATGGTATCACAGAGTTTCTCAGTTGATTTTATATGGATCCTTGAAAAGTGGCCTCAGGTGAATTTTTGGTATATTAAATCTTCTTGTCCCTTTCTTCACCATATTAAGTTAGGGATTAGTTTCTATGTGGAAACATTGGCCACCAACCTAATTAAATCTCATTATGTAATGCTGCAAAGCTCTCATAGTCCAGTATTTAAAATAAAATGATAATTTGAAAAATAATAATATAGAAATTAAATCTCAAAATATTAAAGTAAAGAAGCTTATATGTGTAAATGTAAAAACAAACACACAAACAAAAAAGAAAGGCGAGTTACCTGAACAGAATATTAAAACCTAAAATATCTCTCAACTTTTCCCTCCATAAATATTCTAAAATTAAGATAAGCTGCCAACATGTTTTCTTTCTTAGTATTTCATAGTGTCTTATATCCAGCCTCAGAGAAAGCTTTTCAATGAGAATAGAGCAAAAAAGACTGGAGGTCAGGGAAAACTAGGTCTAAATTCTGCTTTGGATATTTAGTTTTTTGATCCTGGATAAATCCCTGAACTTATTTGAAACTATTTTCACATCTTTGAAGTAGGGTGGATGGAAATAAGAACTACCTCATAGAGTTGCTGTGATGATCAAATGAGATAAATATGTAAAATGCTTTGCAAATATTGAAATGCTGTGCCAATTGTTCTTATTATTAAAACTCTTTGAGGGACTTTGATTTCGGGGCAATTACTGCATCTGAGCTGAAGATGTGAAATAAAGCTAAGGTAATGATATGAAGTGCAGAGGAATGTGAGCAAGAAGGGAAGACATTTTTGATTCATTATTTTTTAAAATCTAATTATGTAATAACTGAAAAAATTACTGAAACTCACCCGAGTGGAATTCACAATTTTGATGGAAAAATATTTGGTAATATACATGGAATTATAAGGAATTGAGGATATTATAATAGAAAGTGGTTAATATTAGGAATTAAGTGAATCACACTGAATTCATCTTATGTCTTTATTCCAGAGCTAACTTAGTTCTCTTTCTACTCATTTATGGATCTGGTATAAATTCTGACTTGTAAGAAAATTTTATTTAATTGTGGAAATTGGGATAAAACCTTATTGAATTGTTTGAACCTAGATCTGTGTGGATGGAAAGATGAACCACCTTTATCTACAGGACTTAACATATTGATCAGAAACCTAGTATGACACAAAGAATGATAGGAGTTTCCTCATAGTTGAACATCTCAAGTGACCCATAGGCTTATGTGAAATCTGTCCCCATATTCATCAATTATAATTTCTCTGTTCTTTGATTATCTCCAGATATATACCACTCCAGATACTTGTAGGGGATGGGAAACCTTTTTCTGATTTCATGAAATTATATCTTATCATTTTCCCCCTTCCCAGTTGGAAAGTCTTTAATCTTTCCTTCAATTAGAAATCAGATTGTCTAATATATGCTAGTTAATTGTTTCCTTTTCATTAATTGGTCTTATTTGATGCATAAGAATAGGTTTCCTCCTGAATTCAGGGTCCAGCCCTAAGTAGAAGAAGCAGTCTCTTCATGATTTATTTGGCAATTGGCATGCATTAATGGAAATGCTCAGAAGACTAATTGTGGTATCTGATGGTGATGGAATATTATTATGCTCTAAGGAATGATGATCTGGAGGATTTCTATATGAACTGGAAGAACCTCAATGAACTAAAATGAGGAGAAGCAGGATAACATTGTACACAGAAATTTAAAATTGTTGAACAATCCAATGTAATGGACTTTGCTACTAGTAGCAATGCAACAAGTCAGGACATTCCTGAAGGACATATGGGAAAGAATGCTAACTACATGGAGAGAAAGAACTATGGAGTAGAAATGCAAAAGAAAAACATTGCATCACTTATCACATGTCTATATGGGTACATGATTAGGGGTTTAAGATTTAAAAGACTGCTCTATACCAATGATGAATAATATGGAAATAGGTATCAAGTGATAACATTTGTACAATGCAGTGGAATTGCCAGTCAACTTGGGTGGGGGGGAGGATATAGGAGAGGGAAAGAAGATAAATCATGGAAACATGGAAAAATATTTTAAAATAAAAATTAATAAAAAAGGAAATGCTTAAAAACACCAACTTTTTTCTTAGGCATTTCATTTTTTATGCCCTACAATTGGTTCCTGATATTTAAATTTCATTAAAATAAGTGAGAGTAAATATTTCTTGATGGCTATATTTTGAGTTTCTCTCTGAATTTCATGTGCATTTACATCATTTTTAGAATTGAAGTCTAAGTAGGCAGGCATCAATCTTTTAAGATATGCCAGGCACTATACTAGGCACTGGCCATACAAATATATATAAAGACCCTACTCTCAAGGAACTTACATCTTAATGAAGGAAGTACATATAAAAGGGAAGTGAACTTGGGGAGTCAGTAGTCAGAAATTAAAATATTTGGGAATAGGGAAAGGCTGAAAAGAGAGGAAGAGAAGGATAAATAGAAGGAAAATGAGATGTAGAGAAACACAGTGATCATAACTCTGAATGTGAACAGGATGAACTCACTCATAAACTGCATTAGGATAGCAGAGTTCATTAAAAGCCAGAACCCCACAATATGCTGTCTACAAGAAACACATCTAATGCAGGAAAACACTGACAGAGAGAAGGTTAAAGGTTGAAACAGAATTAGTATTTCAGCCAAAGTTAAAGAAAAGCAGAATTATGATCATAGATGGATTGTAAAGGAATACTATTGGACCATAAGGAAAAAGAATCTTGAACATTTTATTTTAAATGATGCAAAGAGGAGAACTATGAATACATTGTACACAGTAACAACAATGAAGAATGATGATCAACTCTGAGTGACAATTATTATCAGCAAAGCAATAATCCAGGACAACTCCAAAGATTCCATGATGAAAAGGGCTATCCATGATATAGGAGGAACTGGAAAATCTAATGCACATTGAAGAATGCCATTCTTCACTTCATTTCCTCCATTAATTTTTCTCTAGTGTAAAAATATGCTCACATTTACAATTTGCATCACAACATTATGAACATGGAAATATGCATTATATAATGACACATTATATCATGTTACCTGCAGTCTTGGGGAAGAGGAAAGGGTGGGAGAGAAAGGGAGAACATGGATTAAAAATGTCAGAAAATGATTATTAAAAATTGTACCAACATTTAATATGGAAAAAAAAACTTTAAAAATAAGTGGGGAATGGGGAGAAACAGAGGGAAGAGACAGAGAAAGAAAAGTTTGCAATTGAACTTCATTAATAGTTTTATTCCATAGAATATGGTTATTTTCTTTCACACTATTTCTGAAGTCTTTATTCAGCTTTACAGAGGTAGAAATAGGGGACATATAACTGTACCTTTGATAAACCTGGAAGAGCCTTGTCTCAGTTCTTATTGATGAGTTATGTTCCCTGAGGGTGGTGAGGACCAACCTTTAGAGATGGAGCGCCTGGCCCTACCCCCACCCTACCCATCAGACCAAGTGCTGTGCTCACCCCTCCAGACCAGATGCTGTGTACCTCCCCCACAAGGAGTGTCAGGCACACCCTGCCCTTCTCTTACCTAATAGACCAGAGGAGGAAGTACTGCTATTGTGGCTGCTGGGCAGAGGGGCGGGGAATGTGAAAAAATGTCCAGGGGTGGAGCTGGGGAGGGGAGCAGCTCTACCTAAATTCCTCTGCCTTTCTAGTAATGAACTCAGGAGGGAGGGAGGCCCCGTGCCCACAGAAAGTGCTCTGCATGCCACCTTTAGCACCCACGCTGTAGGTTCTCTCTCACTATCCTAGGGCAAAGGTTTTGGCTACCTTTGATTTGCTCTCTAGATTTCTAAGGTTAATACCCTTTTTTCATGGCAAATACATAATTTATCTTTAGTACTATTGAGTTGAGTCACTCTTTCAGTTGTGTACTCTCTGATATTAATCATCAATAATTTGTGACCCAGAATCATTTAATCAATTCACATCAATCTGTTTTTTGAAAGGTTATTTTTTTTGGGGAAAAATATATATATATATATTCTTTTTTTTATTTTTTTAAACAACATTTTATTTGATCATTTCCAAACATTGTTCATTGGAGACAAACATCATTTTATTTTTCTCCCCCCACCCCCCATAGCCCACCAGAGATTAAACTGGGTATCACAAGTGTTCTTGATTCGAACCCATTTCCATGTTGTTGGTATTTGCATTAGAGTGTTCATTTAGAGTCTCTCCTCAGAAATGACTCCTCAACCCCTCTAGTCAAGCAGTAGCTTTTCTTCAGTGTTTTAACTCCCACAGTTTGTCCTCTGCTTGTGGATAGTGTTTTTCTCCTAGATCCCTGCTGATTGTTCAGGATCACTGTATTGCCACTAATGGAGAAGTCCATTACATTCAATTGTACCACAGTGTCTCAGTCTCTCTGTACAATGTTTTCCTGGCTCTGCTCCTCTAGCTCTGAATCACTATATATATTCTATATATCAAGAACAGACCTAGAAATCATGTTCCGGAACCAGAATCATATTCCTTCACTTACAACATTACAATTTGACCAAGTCTACATCTGACTAGATAAATATCTCCCCCTCTTACAGGATCCTACTCCCAGGCTGCTCATGAGCTGGATTCTGATTGCTTCCTGGACTGTGCTGACAGATAACAAACACTGACCTGGACTCTGACTCCCTGATATAACTTTCCTGACCCTTCAAAGCTTAAGAGGACACAACCTGGTCTCATATTTCATCAACAGAGACAAAGAACAGTTTCATATGAAGAGGCCATATGTTGTCCTGGATGAAGAGATAAAGGAACAAGGACTCTTTCTCTCCATCCAGAGAAAGAAAGAGATAACAAATAATTGGCTGGTGCTTTTCTAAGTACTTTCAGTCATGGATAGTTTTTTGTTCCCTTCCACAAAGGGGGTGGACTAGAAATAATTCTTTCATGTGCTCAGAAACCCATGTGGAAATTGTGTCAATATGAGGTGCTTGTTTCTAAAGTCAATCCTAATTGTCCATTGTTTTTGTTTAGTCAATTCAGTCCCAGTGACCCAGTTTTCATGGCAAAGATACTGGAATGGCTTGTCATTTCCTTCTCCATTTCATTTTATAGACAAGGAAATTGAGGCAAAAAGAGTTAAGTGACTTGCCCAAGGCAATACAGATAGTAGTACTTGTCTGAGGCCATATTTGATTTCAGGAAGATGTGTTTGCAACTTCTCACCTGGTCCTTTACCCAATGTGGTGACACCCAGCTATTCATCACATAACAGGTAATTCTTATGCTTTGGTTTTCTATGATTTCACTGAGATGTCAATATCTTTACAAATGAAGATTACAATGCAACAGCCCTTTTTATTCTGTTTAATATTTTCACATAAATCTTCAATAAAATACTTGCATGCTAGGAGCTTTTCTCTGGACTTTTGAAACTGTGTGGACACTTTGAAATCTTGGCTGGGTTGATTGGTGATACCTAACTTTTACTACATTACAGCCCCATTGCTTCCATTCATAGGTCTTTGATAGTGCCTTTGGTTCTACTACTTCAGCATGGTTTTTCACTGATGGTTTTTCAGCTTAGATCACACTCACTTTGCTCTCATTTGCTGTTTGAGTTGCAGACAACTTTAACTCTTTGGAGAAAGTGGTACTTCTTGACATGTAGTCATACAATATTGGTTTTAGAAAGACTGGCCTGTGTTTAAAGAAACTATGGGTCATTAAAAGCCCTGAAATTCTCAAAAGCAATCAGTAAAAGCTTTTCTTGTGTTGTTCTCAACTACTTCATTGGCCTTGAGCTCCGTCTGTCCAATATATAGACTGATATTTTTATGAGGTAAGCCTCAAAACACATATCACGATCTGGAAAACAGGAGTTTTGTCTCCCTTTTTTCCTGCTTAGAGAGTTAAGCCAAACTCTTTACAACTCTTTACGCTTCATGTATGTGCTTTATTTTTATAGTGCAAATTACCCTCACTCCAAGAAAGGTCATTTACTACAAAATAAAATAATGAATAACCTAATAATGTACTGATCTAATGTGAAAGTTCATGAAATATTCTATGTTTCCTTCCCACAGATCCCTCCCACAATTCTATTACAGACATGTTTTCTCTCCCTCCCATCTTCTACTACATTAAAAAAATAAAGAAGAGAAAACCCAATTCCTTGTCACGAATATGCATAGTTAGCAAAAATGAATTATCTCCTTGGACAAAAATGAACACACAAACAGACAATTCTGGTCCCTAATTCTTGACTTCTCTCAGAAGGCGAATGGTATGTTTTGTTAAATGCAGTTACTGAAAGGAATTAACTTGACTTCACTGACCTCCCCCTTGGAGCAGGTTTTGTGATATCTCTGGAAACTTACTGTCTCTGGAGCCCATTGCTCTGATTAGATATGTCAATGACTCCCTAGTTTCTGGCTATTTTGCAAAACAATTTTAACTCCTCTTTATTGCTGCCCCTGCTTAAGTGCTGCTCCTTGTTGAAGTAGATTTAAATCTTGCCCCTTCTCCTCCTTTTCGGTACTTCTGTAGGTTGTTGACTGTGTGGTTCCCTGGACTGCAGTTGTGAAGCTATCCTACAGGTTCTGAGATTCTTGGTATTAAGATTTTTTAAAGCAATTTTAGCAAAAGATGTCAGTGTCCTGAAATAGGGATGCAGATCTGCTGGAGAAAATGCTTTAAGTATCTTCATAATTCTAGATGGTCTAAAAAATGTCAGCCCCCAGAAAATGCCCCAAGAAATCAGTGACTACATCATGAGACTCTGAGTGGACCCTTTGGATGTAACAAATTTAATGTAGGATTGAGCTATCTATCCCCTTTGTTCCTCCTCACGTGCTGATAATTTATTTTGATGGTAAAACCCTTGTGTCAAAAAGGGGAATGCCCTAATGGCTCCTTACCAATGCATCTACAACTCATCTTTAATATGATAAGAAACACCTCAATATAGTTATACCCTCCATGTCATTTATAATAGCTTTGGATCCTTAAGCATCTGGCTGAGATGATCCTGAAATGTATAGCTTCCATGAATGGAATAATAAATCAATATGTCTACCAGAGAATCAGGGGGGATGTAGAGTGTTAATATTATTCTGAATCCATTTTTGGTCCCCAAAACAAACTTTTGATTTTTAACAAAAATCTTAGATTTGAAATTCTAGATTGTTTCTCCCTGAGGCCAGGGATGGAGTTCCCCCTCTTTCTATCCACCATGGTAGGAGATGCTGGACATGCATTATGTGGACATCCCTGCCTTCTGTCCAGACTGAGTTCAACAACCAACATATGAAAAGGGATGTTGTAAAGAACAAAAATCGTTGAGGGGACAGGAAGTCAATCTCTTCCCTTGGAACTATAGATGAGAAAGGGTGCACAGTTTAGCTCAAGGACGACTCTGCCTGCTTGCTGTGGAGGTGACAAAAAGAGCCACCTGGCCAACCCTGGCAGGTACTTCTCTCTTTCTCTGGCCCACTTTTTGCTGTTTAATAAATAATAATTATGAAATTAAGATACAGACTCCAGAGATTTTTAATCATAACACAATCCCCTTGCTTTGATTAAGAACCATGTTGTTGATACTTTAGCAGTTCTCTTTATTTCAGGTTGACATAGCTGGTGTCAGAAGTTGAATTCAAAGACTCCTGCTTGGCCAACTGCCATTTTTGAATCTGATTGCTGGTACCAGCAGGGACGCCTGGTGTTCAGTCCAAATTTGATTGGCAGCTTGGCTTGAGTATGTGATCTCTGGAATTTCTGAACCCCCATCTCTTGCAGTTGAGTTCCTGGCTCTTTGATTAAGGACCCCTGGGCAATTTTGGGTCTCTTCGGACAGGTACCCCCTATAGGGATAGCGACTGGGTTTTTAATTATGAATCAAGAAATCTTTCAAATATCTAGATCTGTAGTCACTTCTAGAGGTTCCCCTATACCTGCCAGATATATCAATATATATATATATATATATATGCATATATGTATATTTGTACTAACTTTTGGCTGTCTTCATGGAGTGTTATTTTATTAAGTTGTGTGCTGTGTGCATTAATGTGTATGCATGTGTATGTGAGACAGCACAGCCTCTGTAGACAAATAATAAGGACCAAACTGAGAACAGCAACATACTTGTTTAAAAGGCTAATAACTGAAAAACCTTGCTAGTAAGGGAATATTGGGGCCACTGACTCACAGTCTGCAATTATGAGCACAGAGCTTAGAAGGAAAACATTTTGCCAACAAATCTATCTCTCGGTCTTGTGATTTATTCAGCTCTTTAAGACTCCAGACCAAGTCTTTCTCTTTACATTTCTGAAATCTGAGGAAGCCTTGGGGAGTAAGGAGGCAGCTCGATGACATCAATGGATAGAGATCAGACCAGAATCAGGAAGAGTACTTGCTTGGGGTCCCCGTGAACAATCCTGTGAAATACCACAACTCTGATTTTGTTTTCTTTTGTTTTGTTTTTTGTTATTATGGACTAGGTGGGGGTGGGGGAGAGGTGAGCCCAAAGGGACTCTTGTTTTTGGTGCCAAGCTGTGACCTTCTCAGACAGTTTCAGGTGGGGAGTTTGATTGGGGCAGTACATCTTTCAAACTGTAAAGCAGGTGTCCCAAGGTGAGCTCAGAAGGGATGGAAACCTGTGATGGAGAAAGGCAAAAGCTTGCTTGATCTTGACTTTTGGTATGAATAAAGATTATTAATATAGACTATGAAATATAGACTATAGCTATCTTTGTGACCTTTGGGGTTTTAAGTAAAAGATGGGAGAAAAGTTACCACAGTATGTGACAAGGCGTGCTTCTATTGTAAAAATCATTGGGAGAAAATATTGCCAGGAGCCACAACATAAACTGCAGTGCTGCCAAGTGAACCCTTCCTTTTTTTTTCTTTCTTTTTTTCCCCCTAACAATTAAGAAGAAATTTACTTTGCCATCACATGGACAGGATATCCAGTAAGGATACCACTTAGATTCATTTGGACATCTTCTCTTATTCTGCATTTGCCATAGTGGTACACTAATTTCTTTCTTTCTATCTTTCTATCTTTCTTCCTTCCTTTCTTCCTTCCTTCCTTCCTTCCTTCCTTCCTTCCTTTCTTTCTTTCTTTCTTTCTTTCTTTCTTTCTTTCTTTCTTTCTTTCTTTCTTTCTTTCTTTCTTTCTTTCTTTCTTTCTTTCTTTCTTTCTTTCTTTCTTTCTTCCTTCCTTCCTTCCTTCCTTCCTTCCTTCCTTCCTTCCTTCTTTCCTTCCTTTTTGAGAGTTATTTTATTCTATCAATTACATATAATAACAATTTTCCATATATGTTATTCTGAAGTTATTTTATCCAAGTCACATTCCTTCCTCTTTCCCTCCTCCTTTCTGAAGATGGTAAGCTTTGTGATCCAGATTTTACATGTATTATCCTGCAAAATATATTTCTACATTGTTCTTTTTTGTAAGAAAATAATCATATAAAAACCAAAATAAAATCCCAAATAAGGTATAGAGAAAAATAATATGCTTTGGCCTACAATCCAGTTCCAACAATTCTTTCTCTGGTGGTGTGTAGCGTTCTCCGTCATAAGTCCTTTAGAATTGTATTTATTGGTGAGAGTAGCTAAGTCTTTCACAGTTGATCATTGCTAAAATATTGCTGTTACTGTGTACAATATTCTCCTGGTTCAGCCTTCCTCTTCCTTTGACAAGAAGCACCCACTGGAGATTTTTAAAAAATTTAAAATAATTAAAAAATTAAAAAAAATTGTCTTCCTCAAATTGATGTGGCTTATTGAGTATAAAGTAGGGTTTTCCAATAGTGTCTATATCTCTAGTAGAAATTGGTTTGTATAAATTATATAAAAGAAATAAAAATATTTTAATTTCTTCACAAGAAATTATGATATTTTGGTTTGGATAAAAAGGAAACCTCTAGTCCTGTAAGGTGGCTGGTGAAGAAATACTGAGTACAGTTGTCTCAATTACAGAGTCTCAGTTACATGGAGAACATGCAAAATTAAAGAGGAATCTAGAATCAACTCTTCTATTAGTACCAATGATTGAGTATATTTAATTTCAGTTCATTTGGGTTACAAAAATTATTTCAGATATTTCTTCAATGTTTTATCTGATAAGATGTTTGAAATTTGCTGTTTGGTCATGGTTATAAGTTTGTATCTGCTCTGCTGCTAACATAGTATAAAGTCTTATAATGCTTAAACCAGAGAGCTGAAAGATTCACAGATTGAAGGAATCAACTTTATTCCCAACTAGAAGGGTAAAATTTAAAATAAGTTCCCTTGAAATTCATTTAGCTGTATTAAGGTTAATTAATTGAGGTTAATTTAATTAAAGTAATTAAAATTTTGGCTCATTTTAACTTAGAATCAAAGAATCTAAGTTTTTGAAATTCCAATGCTCTTTTGGAGGTTTGATGTGCAACCATTCTGTGAACTTAAAAAGTTGCTCTAAAGCACTTCTCATTTTAGGAAGAGAAGCAAAGGTAGTCAAGTAGGTGACATATGGATAGAGAGCCAATCCTAGATTCAAATCTGACCTCAGATACTTCCTGGCTCTGCTACCCTGTGCAAGTCAAACCAAACTGCCTAGACCTTACTACTCTTCTGTCTTGGAACCAATTCTTTTTTTTTTTTTTTTAATATATTTTATTTGATCATTTCCAAGCATTATTCGTTAAAGACATAGATCATTTTCTTTTCCTCCCCCCCCACCCCCCATAGCCGATGCGTAAGTCCACTGGGCATTAGATGTTTTCTTGATTTGAACCCATTGCTTTGTTGATAGTATTTGCATTAGAGTGTTCATTTAGAGTCTATCCTCTGTCATGTCCCCTCAGCCTCTGTATTCAGGCAGTTGCTTTTCCTCGATGTTTCCACTCCCATAGTTTATCCTTTGCTTATGAATGGTGTTTTTTTCTCCTGGATCCCTGCAAGTTGTTCAGGGACATTACACCGCCACTAATGGAGAAGTCCATTACGTTCGATTATACCACAGTGTATTAGTCTCTGTGTACAATGTTCTCCTGGTTCTGCTCCTCTCGCTCTGCATCACTTCCTGGAGGTTGTTCCAGTCTCCATGGAACTCCTCCACTTTATTATTCCTTTTAGCACAATAGTATTCCATCACCAACATATACCACAGTTTGTTCAGCCATTCCCCAATTGATGGGCATCCCCTCGTTTTCCAGTTTTGGGCCACCACAAAGAGCGCAGCTATGAATATTTTTGTACAAGTCTTTGTGTCCATTATCTCTTTGGGGTACAGACCCAGCAGTGCTATGGCTGGGTCAAAGGGTAGATATTCTTTTGTCGCCCTTTGGGCATAGTTCCAAATTGCCCTCCAGAATGGTTGGATCAGCTTGGAACCAATTCTTAGTATTGATTCAAAGACAGAAGGTAAGGATTTGGCAAAAAAGAAAGAAAGAAAGAAAGAAAGAAAGAAAGAAAGAAAGAAAGAAAGAAAGAAAGAAAGAAAGAAAGAAAGAAAGAAAGAAAGAAAGAAAGAAAGAAAGAAAGAAAGAAAGAAAGAAAGAAAGAAAGAAAGAAAGAAAGAAAGAAAGAAAGAAAGAAAGAAAGAAAGAAAGAAAGAAAGAAAGAAAGAAAGAAAGAAAGAAAGAAAGAAAGAAAAAGAAAGAAAAAAGTACCAGAGGAGATGGATGCAAGATGCTCCTCTCCACTTTCTAGCCTTGCTTTTTTTAAAAAAGGACCACAATTGAATTCTCTTCCCAAATTGTTACTCAGCTTTCTCTCTCCTATGGACATGGACATGTCTCTCATTTTCCCCATACTCTCCACACCTCTACCTTTGTTTGCTCCTTTCTATCCCTTGAGGAAGTTCTGCCCTTCCTCTAGGACAGTGGTTCTCAACCTTTCTAATGCTGTGACCCAGCAATACAGTTCCTCATGTTGCAGTGACCCCAAACCAAAAAATTATTTTGGTGGTTACTTCAAAACTGTAATTTTGCTACAGTTATGATTCAGAATGTAAATTCCTGTTATGCATTATGTATTCTCATTGCTACAAATTGAGAGATTGAGAACCGCTGCTCTAGGCAATTCACACTTCCATTATTAATGCACCCCTAATTTAGATTAATTTGGATTCCTCTAAGCACCTCCATTGTTCCCCTTGATATCCTCTCCCTAGAGAAGCAATTGAGGAAATCATACCCCCAATCAATGATTTCAATCCCCTGACTTCCTAGTTCCTATCACTAGCCCTTATAACACCCCAATCCAGCCCTCCTCTCAAGGTCCCTATTCAAGTCCATCAGGTTGATTTTATTCAGTTTCAACCCTTGTCTGATTATAAGTTTGTATTAGTTGTGGTATGTATATTTTCCCAGTTCATAAAGGCTATTCCTTGAAGGCAAGCCACTGTAACTGAAGCACCAAGTTTTTGCTAGAAAGAATTTTCCCCACCTCAAGGAAATCCATAGTGACAGAGGAATCAACTTCATCAATTCAATTGTCTACCATCTACTGGTTGGTACTTCAGCACTTACCCTGTACTTACCATCCCTAATCCTCAGTTCTGGTAGAGAGGGTCAATGGATTTAATGAGGTTTGAATTGTCCATTTTATAGATTATTTGAGTCTGCTTTGATCCAGATCACCACGTTTATTCCTTTTGAACCTTAGGGAGATTCTTTGGTAAAGTTTTACATTTCACACTATGAAATTGTCACAAGGAGCATGACGCCCTTCCTTTTGCCCCATGGTGACTCTTTCCACATCAAGATTTCCATTCTGTCCTTACTTCAAGGGACTCTTTTAAAATCTTAATCATTTCATTTCTCAGTCATTTTCTAGGGACCCAGCCTCAAACCAGTCGACTTTGCTGCCAGAACTCAGAGATTGTGTCTAGTAGAAAATCCTTTCACAACAAAGCTGAGGGAAGTTAACAGCTGGATATATCTGTCACCTATAAAGAAATATGGACCCTCCAAATGGATAGCCAAGTCCATTAATGGTAATTTTAAGTTCAACTCGACCCAAAAAAAGAAGTATACTAAAACAGTAGGAGGTCACATTCCTAAGACACCAGATATTAGCTGAGTCATCATGACTAGGTTTTACAGCTCATAGAACAGTCATATCCCTTGTGTGAATTTTAAATCTATTCCACCCTAATCAGACCATTCTTTAGAAGATCTGATTTAGCTATATCCTGGTCAATAACAATGGAGATACTTGGAATAATAGAATCAGGTCTTAGAAAACTGACATTCTCCACCAGTTTAACAAGATTTTGAAAGGTCTGCATCAAACTCAAGATTTAATTATCTGAGGAGATGGCCTTCAACAGACATGTGCAAAAAAAAGTACAGACCTCTGGGATGTCATAAGTCAAGCTAAGTCCTCATTGATACAGATGAGATACAGAAAAGTGATATAAAAAAGTCCATAAAAGACATGTCAGTTTCTGCCTCTTTCTCTTTCCCTGGAGAGATGACTCTGGCTGGCAGCATGCTAAACGTTCTGACATCTTAGAGTGTTGGGTGGTGAGTTTTTCCCTGGAGCTGATTTCAGGTTCTGGCATCTTATTTTTTTTATCTTTTTATTTTTTAAACATTATTTTATTTGGTCATTTTCATATATTATTCACTGGAAACAGAGATCATTTTCTTTTCCTCCCCCCCTCCCATTACCCCTCCCCTAGACTAGGCACCATTCCACTGGGTATCACATGTGTCCTTGCTCCAAATCCATTTCCTTGTTGGTATTTGCATTAAGGTGCTCATTTAGTGTCTCTCCTCAATCATATCCCCTCAACCCCTGTAGTCAAGCAGTTGCCTTTCCTCAGTGTTTTTACTCCCACAGTTTGTCCTCTGCTTAAGGATAGTGTTTTATCTCATAGATCCCTGCAGATTATCCAGGGTCATTGCATTGACTTTAATGGAGAAGTCCATTACATTCGATTAAACCAAAGTGTATCCATCTCTGTGTACAATGTTCTCCTGGTTCTGCTCCTTTTGCTCTGCATCACTTCCTGGAGGTTGTTCCAGTCTCCATGGAATTCCTCCACTTTATTATTCATTTTAGCACAATAGTATTCCATCACCAACATATACCACAATTTGTTCAACCATTCCCCAATTGAAGGGCATCCCCTCATTTTCCAATTTTTTGCCACCACAAAGAGCACAGCTATGAATATTCTTGTACAAGTCTTTTTCCTTATTATCTCTTTGGGGTACAAACCCAGCAGTGCTATGGCTGGGTCAAAGGGCAGACAGTCTTTTATCACCCTTTGGGCATAGTTATAAATTGCCCTCCAGAATGGTTGGATCAATTCACAACTCCACCAGCAATGAATTAGTGTCTCCACTTTGCCACATCCCCTCCAGTATTCATTACTTTCCTTTGCTATCGTGTTGGCCAATATTCTAGGGGTGAGGTGATATCTCAGAGATGTTTTGACGTGCATCTCTGATTATGAGATTTAGAACACTTATTCATGTGCTTATTAATAGTTTTGATTTCTTTAACTGAAAACTGCCTATTCATGTCCCATTTTTCAATTGGAGAATGGCTTGATATTTTGTACAACTGGTTTAGCTCTTTATAAATTTGAGTAATTAAGTCAGAGGTTTTTGTTATGAATATTGTTTCCCAATTTGTTGCTTCCCTTCTGATTTTAGTTACATTGGTTTTGTTTGTACAAAACCTTTTTAATTTGATGTAGTCAAAATTATTTATTTTACATTTTGTGAATCTTTCTAAGTCTTGCTTGGTTTTAAAATCTTTCCCTTCCCAAAGGTCTGACATGTATACTATTCTGTGTTTATCTAATTTACTTAAAGTTTCCTTCTTTATGTTCAAGTCATTCACCCATTATGAGTTTATCTTGGTGTAGGGAGTGAGGTGTTGATCCAAACCTAATCTCTCCCACACTGTCTTCCAATTTTCCCAGCAGTTTTTATCAAATACTGGATTTTTGTCCCAAAAGCTGGGGTCTTTGGGTTTGTCATAGACTGTCTTGCTGAGGTCATTTACCCCAAGTCTATTCCACTGATCCTCCTTTCTGTTTCTTAGCCAGTACCAAATTGTTTTGATGACCGCTACTTTGTAATATAGTTTGAGATCTGGGACTGCAAGGCCACCTTCCTTTGTTTTTTTTTTTCATGATTTCCCTGGATATCCTTGATCCTTTGTTCTTCCAAATGAACTTTGTTATGGTTTTCTCTAATTGAGTAAAAAAGTTTTTTGGAAGTTCAATGGGTATGGCACTAAATAGGTAGATAAGTTTGGGTAGGATGGTCATTTTTATTATGTTAGCTCATCCCACCCATGAGCATTCAATATTTTTCCAATTGTTCAGATCTAGTTTTAATTGTGTGGAGGGTGTTTTGTAGTTGTGTTCATATAGTTCCTGTGTTTGTCTTGGCAGATAGATTCCCAAGTATTTTATATTGACTCTAGTGACTTTAAAAGGTTCAGGCATCTTAGCTAAGCCTCTTTGGAGGTCAGGCTGATTCTTTCCTCCTTCACTCTCAGAACCCTACTTTCTAGATCTCCTATCCTCCTGCCTGGTACTAGCCCTTTTCTTCCTGTTTCTTCTTAAAATCTTCTCTACTGTATCAATTAAATCACCATAAAATTTGGCAGCTGACTTGGGTATTTTACTATTTGGGATTTCCCTTGGTGACCACTTAAATTTAGATTTTTTTCAGTCTCAATCATAATTTCATCCTTTATACTTGTCAGCAATGAAGGAACTTGTCTTGACCAAAAGAGGGGAATTAAAGAAATTTGAACAATGCTTAAAAACCTTAAACCTTAAACAAAACCTTAAACAATCAAGATTGTTTACAGAAAGCTAAAGGGACGATATAGTGAAACTCAAATAGATGCAAAACTTGTGAGAGCAGAAGTTGGAAATAGTAATAGTAATAGGAATGTACAAATCCTGAACTCCAAACTACATTAAAGACCATCTACATTTCATTTCTAAACCTTGCTAATTTAGGTAAAGATCTTTTATAGAATAAAGTACATCTCTTACATCTATTATTGGGAAAATATGTGAGGATGAGGAAGCCTGTGAATAGTAACATTTCTATGTCACTATAGGGATGGGTCTCTGTATATAATTGAATGGTATGAAAATTATTCAGCTTAATATTTTTAAAGCATATTTACTAAAAGCAGCAAAAATTTTAAAAATAAAGCATTTTTCTATTCTTACTACTTGAATCAGTTCATCCTGATATGTCCAATAACTAAGTATCACATGTAAATAATTTTAAATGCTGTTAAATACTTGATTAATGAATTTTTCAAAGGCCTCCCTCAGAGTATCATTCAAATAGTATATTTATAGGTAATCAGATATCTAGATATCTATTTATATCAATTATATCTGTGTGTATATGTAAATATGTGCACAAAAACATGTATGTGTGCATATATACACTAACACAAAATGTTTCTAAATAGTTGTCAGTTGTTTGAGAGAAGAGAAGAGAAATTTTGTCTATATTTTTATCCCTACTGCTTAGCACATGGCCTGGCACAGAATAAGAATTTAATAAATGTTTATTGATGAGACATTTTTGTTTACTGATTGATTTGTTGATAAGTTCTAATTGTGTTTTCCTGATTTACTGGTTGAGTTTGGACAAAACATTTAACCCATTTAAACTCAATAATTTCATCTCTAATATGGGAATAATAAAAATGACCACATTCATAATGATATTGAATCCATTTTAATCTTTTGTAGAAAAAAGTGCTGTTGTTATGCCACAAATATACATTTTGTAAAATGTTATTACATTTGTGACTTTAAGAAAGACTTAGACAATTTACAATTAGAGCATTATAAATATGATAATCATGCTCCTTGAAACTGCTTACTCTGTGATTCTCTGATAAGTAATTACATTGGAAAAACTATCCCAAACTTTCTGAAAATAGGTTATGGTGTTATATAGTTTTGTTTTTATCTAAATTCCCTAGAAAATCATTAAGAAACGTCTTTTAGTCATGATTAACCCTGAATTAATCTATGTTGGAAAACTATAATGTTAAAAAAAAAACTGTTTGCAATTAGGTCATTGAGTATAGTCTAGTATTATCTTGATTAGATCACAGATTCTCAGACCTGGACATGAGTTTAGAGGTGTAAAAATGGAGATTTGAACTCTGGACTCCAAACCCCAGAAGTCCTTGCTCTGGCTCCCAGAATGCTTTGTAATATCACTGAGAACCTCACCCTGGCGGGATCAAAAGTTCGATTTAGCTGGTTGTAAAAGCCTATACTGGCTCTCTTTTCCTGTTTCTGCTTCCAAGCAGACGTTTCTTATGATGTAGGTGAGGTGGAATGGGCCTCTCGGCCCTCCTACGCACAGGCTTTCTTACTTGTATATTCTTAAATTCTCAACCTTTAATAAGCCTCTAGAAAATATAATACTCCTTGCAGAGAAACTAATTTCTACCTTGCCTCAGTTTCCCCTAAATTTTAATCTTAACAGAGGTTATGCAATTCAAACTGTGGCTTTACAAGAATATCCAAGTTTTTTTTTGCTTTGCTTGAGGACCTTCAATGATTCATAAACCAGTACCTCCTATGAGAGCCTATTTAGCTTTTGGATTGCTTCATTTAGGGAATTTCTTTTCTACATTATAGCCATTCATTTAAAAATGTTATGAGACATATCATGGCCCCCTTTTTTCCTCTCAAATCCTCACTCGAGTGGCCAAACATCCGAGTTTCATCTTCAGATAAACCACAGATGCTTTGATCTTTTAGATATTTCCCAACTCCTAACTCTACAAGGCGATGGTCAAATTCTTTTATAAGAAAGAAACACATCGGTTCATATATTACCTCACTAAGGAAGAGCTCTAATTCTGCAAACTTTCCCTGTGTTAACATGGCCCCTACCTTCATTAGTATTTTTTGCATGTTTTGTCACAGTGGGAACTGTAAAAACTGAGTGAAAACTAAGTCACCAAAATTCCAATATGCTAAGCATTATTGGATTATAAAAGCGATATAATAGGAATTAGATTTGTGCTTACATTGAGTTAATGGAACTCTTGAAGGACAAAATTCCATATACTAATAAAGTTTGGTACTTTCTTTTCAATATATAATCTTAAACAATTGTCTAGTATATTGAAAGGTGCCCTAGTAAGTAAGTATATATCAGATATGGGACTTGAATGTAAGTTTTTCTGGCTCTATGTCGAGCTCTCTATCCACAATGCCATATTTCTTTCAGAAAAATAAATTCGAATATAAATGATCCCTTTTGATATTTTCCAGTAGGGAATGGTATGTGTTCATTTTTCGAGATAAAGAATCTGTTACTTTCCCTCATTTTTAATGAATTATTTTGGAAGGAAGATAGCATAGCCATTTATACTTTCTCAAAAAGAACAATAAGCATTAACAGCTTCATCTTGGGATAAGCAAAGGCATTTATGTACATTCATTAAGCAGCATATGGAGAACAATTGAATTATATAACTATTCAGGCTGGGATCCTTTGAAATAAATAAATTAAACTTGTATAGAAGAGCATAAAGGCACAGGGTTGGCAAGTCTTTCAAATTTTCTTTAAAATAGGTTCTCTGGGAAAGCAGCAGAAATAACTCCAAAATGATTTGGTTCCTTCAATTCAAAGAAAAAAAAGGCAATAAGGGATAGTATTATATTCCATATTTTGTAACTACCTAAACAAGCCCTTTCATGCTAGTTTGTTGTTCAGTCGATTCAATCCTGTCCAGTTCTTCATGACTTCATGGACTATACTGTCCATTGGATTTTCTTTGTAAAGACTTTGAAGTAGTTTGCCATTTCCTTCTCTAGCAAATTAATACAAATAAAAGTAAAATGATTTCCTCAGGGTCAAACAGCTAGTAAGTATCTAAGGATGGATTTTAATAGGTCTTACTGAATTGAGGCTCAACACTCTATAGCCTGAGTCACCTAGCTGACTCTTTATACTAGCAAAGTCTATTCCTTTTAGTATTTTATTGGTAAATACGTCCGATAATGCTTCTTATTTTGCCAGGCCTTTTAAGTAGTTTAACCAGAGTGTGAGCTATTGTCAGATTTACAAACACACCGTTAGATACTAGATATAATATGTTGCTTCTGTCAAAGGGTATAATTGGGGAAAATTTAATTCTTCAATTTCCATCATAACCTCATCATTTGAAGTAGATGGAGATATGGAAATAGAATGGAGCTTCATGCAACTAATATAAATATCAAAAATAACATGGTTTATGGTTAATAATCATGCATTAATAACCAGTATTTATTAAGCACTAACTATATGTCAGTCACTGGGCCAAGCTCTGAAGATAGAAAGAATGGCAATGCCAAGTTCTTGCCCTCAGAGGTAATGGGTGAGATAACCTGTGAATAATTATGGATACAAAGGTTAATAGCTGAAAAAGAAGCAAATGACTTTAACTGATAGAAAAAAGTATTAGATAAAACTAGAAAACATGAAATAATATGGTTTTTAAAACTATCAATATGGACTCATAATAAAATGATATACTAATCAAATTGAATAGAGGCAAAAAGGATATACTACATAAGCCACTAATATAAGATTAAGGACAAATCCTAGTGGTCTTTCTAACTTCATAAAATCCTGGTGCTTAAACCACAAGTAATCAGATCTCTTAGCTATAGGAGATTAGATTACAAATGTGAAAGGAGAAGACAAAGAATTATCAAACTATACCAAAACAGTTTTCTCAAACAGAAAACTTTACATAAGCAGCCTTAAATAATGAGTCTTTATTCCAATATGACATGAAAGAATACTTTTGTTTGTAAAATTTATATTACTACATTTCAGTAAAGAATAATTGATATTTTTAAGAGAAAGTTTTGATATTTCCTGTGGAGTTTAATTTCTTTTGATTCACTAGGTGGTATAATAGATATAGTGCTGAATTTAGAATCAGAAATCTAGACTCTAATCCTGCCTTAAATACTCACTACCTGGGTGACCCTAAAGCAAGTCACTCTTGCTTGATGCTTCTAAAAATTCTTTAGATTCAAGTCTGATTCAATCATCCAAATCAATGAGTGACAAGAAACCCAATTAATGAAAAACAAATTAAATTTTTTAATTTAAAATAAAGAAAATGAGACCTTTGGACTATTCCAAAATGACTACTCATTTCAGTGAGTTCTGACAATTATGGCAAGGCTGTGGATTTCCAAGGTTTCAGTTATGTTCTGGCAATTTCAAAGGGCAGTTTGGTTTCAGGTACCCTCTTTCAGTCAACCACAAAGTACTAATAGGACCATCTAGGGCAGTTATATGCCCTTAGTCATTTTGACTTTGATTTTTAATCTTTTGTTTGTTTGTTTTTGGGGTGGGGACTGGAGTGATGGTGGTGGGAACAGTCCAGGGAGTTCTGAGCTGAGGGCTAGGAGTGGAGAGAAAGAGCACATGTATGTGGGATCATATCTAAAGTTTTAGCCATCTCAGGTTGGTCTTAGAATGAATTCTCTATAGATACAGTCTACTGTAATTAGTTTATGGAGCAATACCTGTCAATGGATATTGGTATTTTGTATGAGGGAAAAAGCACAACTAGTTTGTCTAAGTGAATCTCTTGCTTTGTAAGAGGTTACCTTGATGTCCTGTCAGTATAGATTCAATGATTTGTATATAAGAATTATGTATTAGTCTACATACAATAAAAAGACTTTAAAATATATATGTATATATACATATGTATTTTCAGTTACTCAAACAGATTGAAAACATAGCAACCATAATATGGGAACTCAAATAGAATGATAATTGAACCCAAATTATTTCCTTTTCATTTTAAATCTATTCAGATACCTATTTTCTTCTTGGTAGTATTGAGAAGCCATCCCCATTTTTTTTTTCTTATAGAAAAGTTGGGAATAAATAGTTTGTGAAAAATTGACAAAATAAAAACCATTTATTTTACTGAATATAATGAAATTTTTATTTACATTCAAGTTTAAGCCTATATGCTTTCTGAAAAGAAGCCAAAAGGATACCTATTATCTTAATAAATAGCATAAAACCAGTGTAATGTTACAATATATTTATTTGCTTAAATTATTTATTTATTTGTTTGTTGCATTCACATTCCCAGGTATTTCCCACCATCTGTCCCCTCAGTTGAATGGAACAAAGACAAAACAAACTAAAAATTTGTAGTAACTTTGTATTTGACAAAACTAAAGATTGAAACTTTGGGGTACAATTTATTTTCAACAAGAGTTTGCAGTAATTCCACACTGATTTTGCAAAATAATATCAAAACATGTGATGTATATATACATTTATATATTATATATTGTTTCGAACAAATATGTTTATAAAATCAAATTTTCTTTGAAATTCTTTTTCAAGGTTCATACTATAAAAATGCAAATTTTAAAGTTTACTTGACCATATAAAAATTCAAAGTAAAAAGAGAAAGAACATGGAATATATCTAATTCACAAGTATAAGCTAGCAATTTGTAGATTTTTTTGCCTTATATAGTATTATGTTTTATCTGCATTATAGCATATTAGAACAAACCTCTCTACTTCTTTTAAAAAGCTTACTCTTTTATTTTTAAGGTAAAAGACAAGATCTTTATATATTTAATTGACCCTGAAGATACGTGCATTTGCTCTGAGATGGAATAATAGAACCATAAGCCTGGGAAGAAAGTGAACAGTGCAATTCTCCTATTACTCATGTGATTCCTGCTGTTACTATAGTTACTCCAGGGATGGCCATAACTGAAGATATAGATTTAACCTACAGATTGACCTAAGACTTCAGTGCTTTGGGCATAAGCTGTTGAGTAACTTCAACTAACTAATATTGATAGTTCTCATGTGTTATTGAGCCAAGGAAAATACCATATTGACACTGTGCAGTTTATATAGGAATAATAGAGAGAAAAGGTAAATTTTAAAAATATTTATATATATGTACATATATGTATATATATATATGAGATGACCCATATTTTTCATCAATCATCTTATTTCTTCAATTTAGCTATATTCTTTTTCTATTTTTCAACTCCATATTTTCTCTGTAGCCATGGAAGCATCCTTTACTTTTCTTTCCCCATTGAACTCCTACTTTTCAAATTATCCAACTCTTATCTTAGCAGTGTCAGAAATCTATTGAGTTATTTTGTCCCTTGTTTTTTAGATTGCTTTCTAAAAAAATCCTAGACTTGTACATAATCTTATCATGTCATTATGTTTTGGAAAAAGAATTTATTTATTGTGGTTGTTGGTGTATCTGGCACAATGTCATTGTGAGCATAGTGTTACTAAGATCTATTTTATTTACTTGCATGATCATTGTACTTTATGCTAAGTTTCCAGGCAGAAATTTGAAGAATATAATTTAGAAAGTAGAAGATATCAGTTTGAAAAGGCAATAGTATGTTCACAAAGGTGACCATCAGTTGGTACTTGTGGGTTCCCAGATGTGTCCAGAAGGGAAGGAGGGAATAGAAAGGATGTATTGGTGTAAAGGCAATGGTAACAAATAGCAAAGGAAACACATAACAATTTAAGGAGGAAGATGGGCCCCTAAAAGTATATTAATAAATTATAATGTAGATGCTTTATATACTTAAATATGTTCAGCTGTTTTTTTTTTTTAAATTAGAAAGTAAGCTCTTTAAGGGAAGATAATTTCATTTTCTTTTATATCTATCTCTTACTTACCTAACAAATGGTAGGACATAGACATATGCTTGGCACATTGATGGGTTTTAGTAAATATTTTCTGATTAATTCAATTATAATCACTTTATCTAATCTTGCCCTGCTGTAAGAATCCTTTCATAATTTCCATTTATTATCCTTATTCAAAACTACCAGCCACATTTTATACATATCAGGGAAGCATGGCTAGAGAAAAGAATGCCAATTCCATATGAGTCAACAGTTTTCATGGTAATCAAAAAGCTCATATAATTTGGGGCTGTATTAAGACACATAACCTTAAGAATGAGAAAGGTAATAATCCACTTAAGCTCTATCCTTTTCAGACCACATCTGCTGCATTGTATGACTATTCACAGTGTATTGATGGAAAAATAGGTGGGCTGTGTATATAGAATAAAAATTAGGAATTAAAAAAGAGCAGCCTGAGTGATTCACTACTACAAGTAATATTGAAACAAATAAACAAAGGAAGGCTTCTATCATGAGCAGATATCCTGTGTATGAATTATGGGAAGACAAAGAAAAAAGAAATTAATCAGCACAATTGGAAGAAATATCCAGATTTAGGATATAGCCCCACCCACAAGCATCTAGGAAGCAATTGAATTGCTTTCCTGGGAAGGTACCATTTGATTGTGGTTTTGAGGAGGGATGATAATCTGTGGTTGCAGGAGATGGGAAGCCTGGAAGAGTAGCAATGCAACCAGAACTCAGTGAGGCTATATGGCTAAAGTTGAGACTAGAAAAAAGGATAGCTGTTTAATGGGCTAGATGACAACTGGGCTTCCTCTGAGATACTCAGTGTCATCTTTCACAGTAGGCACACAGGACTGCAGCTGTCCCACTGGGAAGGTCTGATCCTTAGTGCATTCTCTTTCTTGACGTTAAAGATGAATTTAGAGTTGTAACTTTAAATCTAGATTTAAATGGTTGCCAAATAAAATTCCCAAGTCAGTCTGGAAATTTATGGTAATTTAATTAATATAGAGGGAAGGAATTTAAGGAGAAGAGAGAGGGAGAAGAAAAAGTTAATTTAAACTGTTCTGGCTCAGGCTGAGCCAGGAAGGAGTTAAAAGCCTTGACCAAAGGGGCCTACCTGAGGGAAAAGGAATTCAGTCTTATCACTCACTATGAGACCATCTCAAGGAAGCTGTCTGAGTGAGCTCCTCCAGGCTGAGTTCCAGTATTGAACTGGTGCCCAGTATGCTCATAGGAAGTGATCAGCCAGATCCAACTTTCCAGGGAAAGAGTTTTCGAGAGATGAAAAAATCATAAATATATAGACCTTTCACAGCCTTGTGTCTCCTCCTCTAAATTTTTATATCTACCAATCACATCAAAGGCTTTCTCCAGGACTGCCCATACCTTTAGTTCTCACCTTCTTTGGTTAGTTTATATCTTTTGATCTACTTCACACTTCTTTGTTAAGTTCATTTTTTGTTAGTTACTTCACCTTTTTGTGATTAATTTAACCTTTATAGTTATTTAACACCTTTTTGTATTAAAGTCTAAAAATAGACTTAGCTTAAAGTTCTAGCTTCACTATAAGTGAGAACTAAGTACCTTCATTGTTCAATTAGGAGATTACAACTTTATCTTCCCCAAAATTATGTCTAAGTAGGGTGGAGTAATATAAAGTACTACAAGACATTCCTAATTCTGTTAAAGAGAGTGTCTTCATTGTTACAATCAGGAGATAGCTAAATAAAATCTTCTAAAGTACGGTCTGAGTAGGGTGGAGTAGTTTTAAAATTCAAATTACCCCCTCCCCCTAGGCCTGAGGAAGACTAGTCTCTCCCATGGTTCTTGTAAACATACCATCTATGAAATTACAATAGTTAGGGAGGAATAGAAAAGAGTGAAAGCAAAACCAATGTTCTGCTAGGAGCACTGATAAAAAAGCCAAATTAGGGGCAGTCCCCTTTGGCACAAAAGTGTACATTTACAATACATGTTCAATCAAACATCAGTTCAATCAACCACATACAAAGTTAATTCTTGATCTTCTTGATGTAGTGTAAGTTTTCTGACATTTTTCTGCAACAGTTCATTCTCTGGATTTAGGAGTTAGCAAGCTTCTTCCTTGAAGATCTTTTCTTGAACAAAATTTCAAAATCTTGGATTTTTATTAAAATACAATTTATAACTGTAAATACCATGACTGAAGGATTTCTTCTTTATTATTCTACTTCTTCCCCTCCTACACCCTATTTATTCTCATTGTGTTTGAGTTAGTTACTTGAGATTGGAATTAACCTAGAGAAATAGTCCCGAATGGGGTTTATATCTATGCTAGAAACATGCAATTCTAGCCTGTGAGGTGAAGACCTCAAGTAAGACTTAAGCAGTTCCTTTGGTTTTTGCAAATGATCCTAACTTTCTCCTAAACAAAACTCTAAACTTCAACTTGAGTTTCACTTACATTTCCCCTGGAAGGGTGAGCCATTGAAGCAAAATGGCCAATGACAATGTGAATACAGGAAGGAAGGGAAAAAGAGCAGAAAGAAGAGAGAATGGCAGAAAAAAGAAAAGAGGATAGGAAGAAAAGGAGAAAGGAAGAAGGAAAGAAAAGAAGGAGGAAGGAAGGCAGGAAGGAAAGAAGGAAGTATTGAATAAGCATTTGCTGAACCCTAGGCATAGTTCTAGGGATAAATATATAAGTACTTCCTACCCTCAAGGAGATTACATGCCAGCAGAGCAAGGTAACACATAAAAAGGATAACTGAAAAATAAAAGAGGTAATGGCCCAAGGACACAGCTTTGAAGTCCTGAAAGCAGGGACAGTTATTAAAGGGAACTGAAGGCCATCTTAAGCTCTTCCACAAAATGGAAGCCCCAGGAACTTGCTATTGGGAGAAAGGAGTTGGATTGTCTAAAATGAATATTCCAGATTGAAAAAGTCTAAAATTCAATTGCTCCTCTTATTAGATTTGCAATGTATTAAGAAGATATGATATTTGCAGACCTAATTAATAGGATCATATTGTCAAAGATCTAACTTGAAGGCTATGTAGTTCAATCCCTCCTTTTACAGATGAGAATATTAAAGAGGGTTTAAGTGACTTGTCCTATGTGACTTGGGAAGGAAGCCTCACACAGCATTAAAATCAAAAGGTGGAGAAACATTTCAATAGATAGCATGGGAAGCAAGAGGGAAAGAATAGATTTTAGATAAAAGGGACCTATAGTCAAAAGTATTATCATGGGCAAGAAAAGGACAAGTCACCTGTATCATGGGTAGCCCATTTTAACAAGAATATACAGCTGGTTATGGATCAATTGGAAGAGCTAAGACTGGAAAATAGGTTAGAGCAGGATTGCAGAGGTCTAGCCTGTCTTTCATTCATGATCAACTGTCAATGCTTGATAACAAGTCAAAGTGTTACCTCATCATTTCATCGACAGGAATAAAAGCCATAAGGGAAAAGGATGAAGTTAGGAAAGACCTTTTGGGGCCATGTCAGCCTTACTATATGCCTGATATCAGAGGAACTGGCATAAGACCTGTCCTGAAGAGTATACTTGATGAAATTCTAGGTTGATACTGCTCTGTATTCCTTGTTATTAAGAAAAGAATGCAGCAATCTATCATCTTAATAGCATGAAGTGATTCTTTAAAAAGGAACAGATTTTAGCCTCATATGTACATATCACTGCAAAACCACAGATTTATAGTGGAGATTCTACAACTAATATATGTGCAAATATACTTTTTGAATCTTTGTTATGTTAGCTGAATATAGACATTATTTTTATGGGCACAACACAGGATATGAATCAGGGAGATGAAAATATATGTGTCATTGCATTTTGTAAAACCTACAGGGAGTTTACTTTAAATATATTAGAACATTCCCTTATGTGTCTAATGATTTAAATTTAAAATTTTGTAAGCTATTTTGTAAAGCTTGCCAGCACCTTTAAAAAAAGAGAAATTAAAGATTCTTGCAATACTCACTGAATCAATAATTATTTAGAAATGAGTGGGCCTCAACTAACTAAACACGTTTATGGAGAATTCATATATTTTCCAAAGCAGTTGACTTGTACATAAAGGCTCAGTTTTATCTACCCAACATAAACTGAAGTGAAATGTAGTTACTCACTGGTTAATTAAATCAACTTAAAGAGACAGAGAGACCCAATGACATGGTGAATCAATTGATAGGATGGGAATTATTGAAGACTGAGGTTCGATTTTGACTACAAATACTTCCTAGCTTAGGGAAGTTACTTGATATTTGTGTCCTAGGTAAATCTCTAGGATTTAACTGAGCCATAGAAGTTCATTGATCTGTATGGATGCTGATCCTACACTGTGAATTCCCAAATAGAGAAATCAGAGTCAAATCAGATTCCTTGTGATTTAAAATCTCTACTTTAGCAAGTGATAACCAGAACTTCCATTTACTATGAAATTTTAAGATTAGTGAATATAATTGAGGCTGAAAATTTCTTCATGTTGAAAATAGTGTGGCTCAATAATAAGATATCTTGGAAAAATATTTAATATGTTCTATAAAGGGAAAACAAACAAAAATGTCCACTTTTTCTATAGCTCCTTAGTGGAAAAGAAACTTCTCTTGCATACAGAACAATTTAGATGACCCTGTTACAGAATAAAGAGAGGGAGAACAAGAAATAAGGGATTTGATGTGGGTAAGGGAGTACTACATAGTATAAGGATAAAATAAGAGGCAGATATAAAAGAAGAATTTATCACCAAGAAAGCTAGGCCATTCTGAATACTTTATTTTTTTCTTTTCACTTCATTTTCCTCATTTGAATGGGACATTATCCTCATTTCTCACCTCCCACCCCCAACCATGCCCCTTCACCCACCTTATTTCCATGTTTCATGTTTTGGGACAATCTATTTGTTGAAAATATATCTGCTAATTAGAAAGTTGCTGCTGGTAAAAGAGTTCTACAAATGGTTGTAATCAAACTTTGTTTGGTTATAGATGGTAAAGACTCATTAAATATACTAGAGTGTATGGGGAGCTCAGGGAGGGGTAGTATCTCTGGTATGGAGGGCTTGTCGTGCCCTCCTAGGGCAGCTCTCCAGCCTCTGACCCCCACCTGACACCCAGCTCTCACTTGTGGCTGCCAGTAGCTGCTAGCATGCGGTAGTGGCCACACCCCGGGCAACGGCTTCGACAGGCTGGCCAAACCTTGTGAGGGTAGCCATTGGGTCATAGATCCCTGGTGAACCAGGGCTTTGCTCACCCAGCATGTGAAGACTGCTTCTGCAGAACAGGCGGAAGAAACCAACAAGAAGGTTCAATGGCTGAGATGGCAACCCAGCAAGGCACTGTGGAGTGCTCAGGGTGTGTTGGAGCACAAAAGACAACACGGCCATCCAATGCAGCTGAGGAAGTCTCCAGGTGTAACAACTTTTCTTGCCACTGGACCCAGGCTTCTAACACTGAAAGAGTGGGACTGTCTCTGTGCATCGGCTTTTCCACTTAAATCTCCTTCATGCACAAGTGTCTTTGTGCACACTCATCTACATCACAGATGAAAGTGCACAAAGACAATCATCATCCTCGGTTACTGAGAGACTACTACTACTACTACAAAAGAAAATCATCATAATGGTGAGAAACAATGGTTGAAAATATAGCACTATAAATATGCATATATATAATTTTAATTATGGATCAAAGCATCACTTTTTCAGTAGTAGTGTGGGGGTCAGAGTCATACAGAATCATACATACATCATTCATTATTATGTTAAGACACACTGAAAATATTTGTGAATAATGATTACAGTGGTTATTAGCAACTCTGCTTTTCATTCTGGCAATAATTATTCCAAAAATATAAATTTAACATTGGCAGGAACATGGAGATAAATCCTCTCTCCATATTGCAGATGTGAAAACTGAAATGCAGTGACATGACTTAGTCAAAGACACAGACAAATATTTGAAAGGGACAGAATTTGAATTCATATCTCTACATATTACATAAAGGATTCAGTATTTTACAATTTTCAAAGACCCTTCAGATACATTATTTCTTTTGAGCTCCATACTAATCATGTAGGTTGGCAGGGATAATTATTATCATTTTAAAGAGAAGGAATCTGACCTGAAAGGGAGGTAAGACTTGCAAAAAAGTCAAAATTCAAAAAGAGAACACAGAGCATTTAGAACATGGCTTAGTATTTTTTCTACTCTACCATAAACACATCAGCAAAATTGCCTAATAAAACAGGATGCCACAGGGTAGAACTGGTTCATGCAGCTGATTACTGGTCAAATTAGAGAGATATCATCAGGTTAGAGTGGATTTGAAATTAATCTTGGATTTATGCTACTTAATTGGGTAATCTTGGGCAAGTGATTTAGCTTCCCTAACATTCTTTTCTCATCCAGAAAATGGGGATAAAATTATTTACAAGTTATACCATGCTGAGTACATTATGAGAAAAAAGAACTTTTTAAACCTTGCAGGGCTATAGAAATGCTGGTTCTCATTAGTCTGAGGGATTACATTGTCATATCATAAAATGTCTTGGAAGATCAAATGTTCACTGACTACAACTCAGTGAACTATTTATCTTGTGCCATGGACTGTTTATTTGACACGTACAGCTTTAATAATATTCTCTTGACATAGACTAAGTCAAGAAGGCAGTCAATTATTTAGACAAATTAGGCTGAAATTCACAATGTTAAGTAAAAATTCAGAGTTGTAGGACTTCAGGGTTTCAATGGGATTCCTGCATTGCTCCAATTTACTAATTTGGACTAGATGACCTTATGTGATAATTACCTTAATACATTTTATTTTTTTATGTTACAGTAGCATAACAATTGAACATAAAGGCCCAATTATGGTCTTAAATTATAATATAGAGTTTAATAATGGCTTACATTGTATAACATAGTCTAAGAAAATAAAATAAAGGAAAGAAGCTTAGAAGTGTAAGGAATTTAAGAAACCCTCCAGTCCAAATTATAACTGAAACCCCCCTACATCCCCAGAATATCCCAGATGATCCCCTCATCTTTGTTTGAAGACCTTTTAATGAGGGTTAACCCACTGAGGCAGGCTATTCCACTTTGGCATATCCAGAACTGTCCCCCCTTATCAAACCTATATTTACCTTGTTGGAAGTTCGCCCAATGTTCCTACTTCTCTCTGGGGCCAAGCAGAATAAATCTAATCCATCTTCCTTGTGACATCCTTTAAACACTTGAAGATTTCTCTCTGTATCCTCTAATCTTCTCCCTTTCCTAAAATTCAACTATTCCTAATGTAGCATGATCTCAAGGCTTCACCAATGCGGGTGTGGGTGTTGTTGTTTTTTAAATTAAATTAATCAAAATTTTATTTTATAGGTAGTTGCCAAATTATATGTATATTTCCTAAAATTTCATTCCCAGAGTTAAACACATTTTCCAGATATATAGTAAAATAGATCTTTTACCTTCTTAATCCTGCATAATCTCTTTTTCTTAAAGCAGCCCTTTAACTCTCTTTGGTATCATATTATACAGTTGTTTCACATAATTATAACAATTTATTCAGTGCTTTAAGGTTTGCAAAGATCTTTACATATGCAATGTCATTTGATCATCACAAAAGCTGTAAAAGGTGGGTGCCATTATTATTCCCATTTTATAAATGAGGAAATTGAACCTAAGAGAGTTTAATTTGCCCAGAGTCACACAGTAGAACATATATGAGAAAAGATTTGAAATCAGTTCTTCCTGACTCCAGGTCTAACATTCTATTCAACCAAACCCAAATCTCAAGATCTTATAAATCTTTAAGATTTATATTTATATAAATATTTATTTATGTTTATATTAATATATTATAATAAATAATATGTATTATGTATAAATAAAAATAATAAATAAATATATAAATATAAATAAAGCTATTATTTCGGGGACAGCTAGGAATCACAGCGGATAGAGTACCAGGCCTGGAATTGGGAGGACCTGAGTTGAAATTTGGCTTTAGATACTTCCTATCTGTGTAACTCTGGGAAAGTCACTTACACCTGATTGTTGAGCTGTTACTGCTCTTCTTTCTTAGAATTAATAAGACTGGAGGTAAAGGTTTTCAATATAAATAAAAATAAACTATTCTTTCCATAGCTTATTTTTGTGAAGTATTTTTACTCAGGTGTAAAATAAACATCTGCTCAGTGGAAAACATAATTTTAACATAATCTCCTGTATTCTTACTTTAAAGAATCCATGTTAGGGAAATAAGCAGAACTACTTATGCTACTCATTGTACTACTCTTATAGTACTTATACTACTCCTAAATATGTCAAGTACTTAAAAAAATGAACTGAAAATGATTTTTTAAATACCACGCAGGTATTCAAGTTATATCACTGAGTATGGGCAGGGATACCATATCTTAAAGCTCTCTCAAAGTGGTCTAGATAGCAGAAGAAGGGAGTGTGGCTATGACTACTCATCAGAGAAGGTTCTAATGAGGATTCTATTTTTAGGCTTCTGAAGTTCTAAGATTCTCTGAGACTTATCGATTGATCTGGGAGACATTCTTGTTGCAAAGTAGACATAAAAGTTGAAGAGTTCCAAGAAAGCTTTAAAAACTATTTGCCTTCCCCACTACCATCCACAACTTAAAATGCTCTTTGGTCCATTTTGTTGATTTTGTAAGCCTTTTAGAATGTGAAGAACATAATCTGAAAAATGTTAGCCTGCTTTGTAACCTTTCAAAGACATCTAGTTTAAAAAGTTTGCAATTTACTGTTTTTACAGGAGCTGAAACCATTCAATCACTCATGATAGTTATTTTTTTCATACTTCTTTTTGGTTATAAGCATCACTCAACTCCCTATAACAAGGCAATAAAGGAAAAGAAGATGAGTCTGTACATGAAAGTGAAAACAGACTCATTATATATCTAGGTGTTTGAACCTCTATATGCTTTTTCAATTGCCCTGTGATTCTATAGTCACATGATTTCTGCATTTTCCCTAACTTCCAACCCTCCCTACAACCACCCCCCTGTCCAAACCTCGCCTGTTTTGACATAGACAATTATACTCAGGTCTGATGAGGTGCCATTCTTTTTCTACCCAGAAGAAGGATGATTTTTGACATCAGGGGTTTTGTCATTGATTAAATTGTCATAGTCTATTCGCAACCTAAATGCTTCCTTTTGGTCATTGTTCTTTTTCTTCTTTAGAAAGTGACCTTTGTGAATAATTGCATGCCCCAAATGTGTCAAAATGAGGAGAAAGCTGCATTTCTAACTAAGAACATTTTTTAAACTATTTGCCTCTGCTGTCTCATAAAGCTTTTTGAGAAATTCAGAATACCTTTATGATTTCAAAATAATTTAACAGTATATGCTTTAAAATGAATTTAAATATAACTATTATAAGATTTTATTGGTATCTTACATTTTCTCACAGGATATTATTATATCACAGTGTCTTTTATTACTCCCACTCACCATAGCACTGAGTTGAAAACGCTTTATGTGTTTAAGTATATTTAGTAAAGATGAGATATTATTAATTAAAAGATTTTAATCTAAAGTATGTTCATTGGATGGTCTTGGGATCCTGTTAAGTAATTTTAAAGGCATATAGATATATGAGAGAAGGTAAATTTTCTCTGGATTTGAGGAGCATGGCAAGGCTTTATCCTCTTAGAGAGGTAAAAAAAAGTTATAATGGGGTAGGTGGGAGAATGTAATGTAGAAACTTAATAAAATAAGGAATAACCTGCACAAGGACATGGAAAAGAAAGAAATGCTTGATACAGGATAGATTTGAGGAGGAAATAATCACAAGACAAACTTGAATGAAAGTGTAGGTTATGAAAGCATAGAAAAGGAGAAAAAAGGGCAAGACTAAAAAATTTGGATCTGGGCTGCGTGAAGGAAGAAGGGAAAATTATTAAGATCAGATTGTTCTCAATAAAGATAAATAATGATAATTACATTACCTTTGCCATTTTTTTCATTTTTTATAATAGAGGTAGGGGATCAGTGATTGAGGACAAAGAAAATAAACATTATGTTAGATTAAAATGAATAGAAAACTTACCAGTCATAACCACAAATGAAACACTGTATGGTAGAATAGAAAAGCACAGAGTTTGGCTTCAAAAGACTTGGCTAAAATCTTACCTTTGTATGTGACCTTATCCAAGTCATTTTTTCTAAGCCTCAGTGTTGCCCTCTATGAAATGAAAGAATTGGATTAGATGCCTCTAAGCTCCTCCTGGTTCTAAAGCCATCATCCTAGATTCATTGTCCATAGAATGTCTAAAGGAGTGGAGTAGAAAGGATTAAAAAAATCAAAATGTAACAATCTGTTGTTTACACAAACACTTAAAGAATGAAGATTGATATAGAGTTACATGGTAGTTCAGGGATGAGCGTGCTGATTTTAGACAAGGCAAATGTTAAAAAATATATAAGATTAAGAAGATAAACTGGAAAACTATAGTATTCTTAAAGGTATCAAATATAATTAATTCATAAATTCAAATGGGTAGCTAGGCAGAATAATGGACAGGGTGCCAGGTCTGGAGACAGGAAGATTTAATTTCATATCTGGACTGTGTGATCCTGGGTAAATAATTTAATCCTATTTGCCTCCATTTCTTCAGCTATAAAAGGAGCTATAGAAGGAAATGGCAAGTTATTCTAAGAAAACCCCAAGTGAGAACAAGAGGAATTAGTCTTAACAAAAACTCCTGAACAACAACAACAACAACAAATTAAAGCTAGAAAGTCATTAAAAAATAACATCTAAATACTTAAAAACATTTAACTGACCTACAAGGGGATTTAAAAATCAATGGAGACATAAACTTGTCTCTTTCAGAGATAGACGTAATAGAAAAACAAAAGAAACTTAAAGTTTTGTAGAAAATTTAGATATGCTGAAATCATGATTACTGAATGGAACCATTAAGGAGAACACATATGCTTCATTAGACTTAAAGAACTGATAGTGTATTCAGGCATAAATAATTCATAGAAAAGCACAAAACATAAATAGATCATTTGCCTATCACAGTTCAATAAAACTACCATTAAGATAAATAGCTGAAAGCATTGGTGGCAACTATGTGTGAGTAGAGTGCTGGCTTTGAAGTTAGGGAATTGTAACTTTAAATCCACCCTCAGACTTATTAGCTGTTTGACCTTGGGCAAGTCACTTAGCTTCGGTTTTCCTCAGTTTCCTCAATTGTAAAATGGAGCTAATAATACTTACCTCCTAGTTATTGTGAGAATCAAATGAGATGATATCTATACAATGCTTAGCAAGGATATCTGACATCTAGGTATATAAATGTTTATTCCCTTTCTATTAATGATACATATCTATTCTTTATATCTTTCATTGAGATTTACAAAGTTCTTCCTGACAATCCTGAGATTAACACCATTTTACAAATGAAGATACTGAGGCACAAAGTGCTTAAACATTCTTCCAAACACTCACAGAGTTTAGGAATATCAGTCAGGAAATAAATCAAATTCTTTTGATTCCTTGTCCAGTAATTATAAACTCTCTACTACTAGATATGACACATTATTTTTGAACATATTCTGTTCACCAGCCTCACCACCCTACTCCCAGAGCTATTATATTAGCGATTCCTCTCCTGCTTTACCCTTAAAGGACTGACTTGTCCTGGTGGGGGCAGAGACATATTAATCAGATGGGTTTAGTGAGAATGTGGCAATGGATCATGATGCTGTTGTTTTGGCAGCATCTACAATAAGATCTCCAATAACAAGAAGAAAATTATTTGTATTTATAAGTCTTGTAGTTTCAAATCATCTTTTTAGCCCTTCCTCCCTCCCTTCTTTTTCTTTCTTCTTCCTTCCTTCCTTCCTTCCTTCCTTCCTTCCTTCCTTCCTTCCTTCCTTCCTTCCTTGCTTCCTTCCTTCCTTCCTTTGTTTGTTCTTTCGTTTGTTTGTTTGTTTGTTTGTTTGTTTGTTTCCTTCCTTCTTTCTTTCTTTCTCCCTCTTTCTCTCTTTCTTTCTTTCTTTCGCAACTAAGTAGAGAATTCTCTCTAAGAAAGTAAAATTAAAAAAAAAATCAATCATCAATTCCATTTCAGAGCCTTGGGCTCCATCAGCTCTGATACTATTTGTGCTTTGTACCAGTCTTGGAATTAAAATGTTGATTCTTAGTATAGTCTAAAAAAGCAGAAAGAAGTTGCATAAAATGTAGGGTAGATATAAAAGAAAACTTTTCTTCTCAAGTCTTCAAAATAAGATCAGTATTTGGTTTTGAAGTCAATTCTTATCCTATCAATTGAATTTCAGATTGTGGTAGTTAGAGAAAAACGTTCTAATCCCAACCAGAAATGATTTTGAGATTATTCACCCCTTTCCATTATACTTGAATCTGCTCCCATCCTTTAATGTGGGTATGAATGAGAGTTATCTGTTATGTTTCACCTCCTAAAAAATTCCTCCCCTGGAATTACATAATAGAAGTTTCTGAAATCTAATAGCAAATCCTGAAACCACTTGGGCTAACCTAAACCCTCCTCCTTTCAATATGAAAAAGAAAAAAATACACTAAGTAGCATAATTTCTTGAGTTATTGGAGGATGCTGGGAAAAAGGTCACTCAGTATAATACTGGGATGATCTATGTAATCTAATTATGCTCATTTCTAAAGCAAATGTGTTATTTGAATTACATTTCTATGCAGGCTACCAAGTGTCATAATATTATAAATGAAATGCTAGTTTGCAACTGGTAGGAAAAATGTCTGTAAATACTATTTAGTATTATTTTTATGCTTACAGGATTTAGTGCACACTAAAAAAATCTTTGCCATTTTTGCATGAGACCTAAAAATGGTGAAGTCAGCTAACTGAGCATCAATGCTAAATGACTTTTAGTGAGTGCATTTTTAGGTCCATCTCTTCACTTATTACTTTTAAAAAATCCACCAAACATATAAAGTTATTAAACCCAATATTTCACCTCTTTGAAAAACCATATGCAACTTTTGTGGCAGCCATTAGCAGCTAGAATTCATTTATGGGAGTCTTAAAAGACTAAAAGCTTTTCTTACTGATTTGGTACATATGCTCTCATACTGTATTTATACATGAAACTGAGTCAAATGCATTTGCTTATGTTCTTTAAAGAATTATGTGAAAGAGAGTTTAGGGACTAAGGAAAGCTTAAAAAAATATTTGTGTTCTCAGTTAAAGGGCTGTTGCAGTTTGGCAGCTGCCAGAGCAATAATGCTTTAAAATGATTTGCAAGTAATTCATGCCTTCTCTTTCCCATGCATTAAATTTAATATAGTTTGCAGGTGCTAATTCATCATCTTGCATACTAATAAATTTCCCAGTACAAATAAATCCTGCATTGGTTTTAGTGCAGCATTACTTCATCTGGACTTCAAGTATGGAGTTGCTGATTGGCTTAATTCCAGGTGCAGCTAACTCTAGAATCTGGAGTCATGTGGTGGCCTGACCAGTATTTGTATGTAATGACCAACTTCTGTGTGGGGAGCACATTTCCTTCTTAATATCTTTGAAAAGAGAGAAAAGGGGGAAGGCATTTTTAGTCTCAGAGAAGTTATAAAATGTCTCTAAGACACAGTGCAAGTAAGCCCAAGAGAAATGATCTTAAAATTCATGCAACATATCCACAGTGATTCTCCCCTTCTGAATCCAGACTGCATAATTGGAACTGCAGAGGGGTGAAAACCTTCTTTCCTCTTCCCTCTTGGATTCTCCACTCAAATTGGTTTAGAGCTGACAGCCTTTGCAGCTGCCAACTGACAGTTTCCTAACCAGCTTTCACAGCTGCTAAGAAAAGTGAAGGAGTGAGGTACAAGGACAACATCTGTGTGCCTGGGAAAATATCTAGGTGTCTCTACTGGGCTCCTTGCCTGCATTTTGCCCCAGGCCACACCCCCAAATGAGATTTGCCTCTGAGCTCAGATATAGGATCCCTGCTTTCTGCCCCTGAGGACCAAGAGCTAGGGAAATAACTTCAGTTTGAATTCATAAACCTGCCCAGAAAGATGGAATGTTTGCAGATGCCATATCACTGAGCAGAAAGTTAAGGAAGAAAAGGAATGGATTAATTTATGAGGTTTCCTTCCTCAAAGTTTTCATTGCCTATTTCTCGAACCTCCTCCATTGGGGTCTCATACTCAACATATCCTAAACAGAACTCATTATCTTTTACTAGGAACCTTTTCTATTTTCTTCCTTATTTCTTTTGAAGGTACCACCATTTTTTCTCAGGTTCACTCTCTCTCCAAGTCATCTGGAATTCTTGATCCCTCCACATCCCTCTTATAAAATCAATTGATGAGTTTTCTCAATTCCACAACATGGCTAGAAGTCTCTCTTTTCTCACCAAGCCTTCATCCTAATTGTGGACTTCATTAACTGGACTATTGTAACAGCAGCTTAAGTGCTTTCTCTGCATCCAGTTCCCCCCTCTCTAATCCATCCTCCAAATGTTTGCCGAATCAATATTCCTAAAAGAAAGGTTTGATCCTGCACTCTTTTGGGTCAAAACCCTCCAGTATTTCCCAGTTGCCTTTGCAACTTAATATAAACTCTTAAATTCAAATACTACTTCATGGACTGTATGTTCTTGCTATTCTGTTCTCATTGCTATTCCCTGTACTTTTACCCCATCTGAATTTCAGTGCTAGTCTGATTCATTTCCCAGGCCACCTTGCGCTCAGGTTTGGTTGTGTTCTAAGGCAGGATCCCCCCATAAATGTTCTTTTCAGATATACTCATTGGATGCTTACCGGGAGTGATTTAGGGTTAGACAAAGAAGGATGTCCTCATTCTGGGGTGACTCCATGAATACAGTCCATGTTCCCTCCTCTAGGGTTAGCTGGAAAAGGGTTCTCTTTTCATTTATCAGAAGACAGATGGAAAGAAATAACATGGCACAAGTGTCAGGGCAAGATGTTCTCTAAACAATTTGGAAGCTAAATTAGATCGTTTTGAGGTTGATTATGTCTAAAAGTGACTTCATATCCATTAGACTTTGTAGAGCTTTTGGTTTGCTAAAGAAGAGATTGAAGGTGGCTGAGGGAGCTGTGCTTAAAGAAGGTATGTTTGAACACATCCAGGGCAAGAGCAAAAGCATATTTGTGTTTCTGTTTTATTAACCTGCACTTGACTTTTAGTTGTTTCAATCATGCCTCACTATGTCTTTATTTGGAATTTTCTTGGCAAGGATTCTGGAATGGTTTGCCATTTTCTTTTCTAGTTCATTTTACAGACAAATAAACAGACAAATTGAATTGTCACTTGCCTGATGTCACACTGCTAATAAGGATCTGAAGACAGATTGGAACTCAGGAAGATGAGTCTTCCTTTTTTTTCAGGTCCAGCACTCTATCTACTGCACCACCTAGCCACTCTTTTTCTGGGATATAGTTATCTTAAAGGATATTGTCAGCCATGGCAGTCAAGGAAATAGAAATAGATATAGCCTTAACCCTAATTCTTTCATTATTAGAAAAAAATGATGCCTTGGAGTTATGATTATCAATTTGGGGGACACTCAACATAAGGAAGACAAGATTATCTGTAATACAGTTCAGTAAATTATTTTCGAAGATTCACAAATTGCCTACTGTTGCTTTATATCTCCCTACTCTCCTAATCAAAAACAAAAAGAAAATGAAAGACAAAAGGTAACCCCAAATCAAAAGGCAGAATTCCTTCTATAAAGAGATATATTTGTCTGTTGCCTTTGATTCAGGAATATATATTGATAAAAATCTCCCAATAGTTTTTAATGTAGTTTTGTTTTCTGTGAATTAAAAAACATGGACTTTGAAGAAAGTCTTACATAGTCGGCATAAAGACTTCAGAAAGAGATATAAATATATAGGGTTTGCGGTGTTGTGCTTGTAAAGTCAGAGGAATTGGTTTCAGATATTGTCTTTGTGGCTTATTACATTGTGAGCTTGAGCAAGTCACTTGTCAAGCCTCAATTTCCTCACCTGTAGGATGAGATGACTGGACTAGATAACTTCTTAGGTTCCTTCCAACTCTAGATATAATCCTATGCCAGAATAAGAAGGGGCACTAATGCTGTGTCTAATTTTACAGATAAGGACACTGACTGTAAAAATAACGGAACTATTTGTCCAAAGTCACACAGCTTTAGTCCCTAGTGTTCTAATTTCCAGATCCAGTGCCTAAAAATACATCATGTATTCTCTCCTTAAAGGTGATATCATATCCCTTGGGAGCCTAATAATATGCAAATGATCAAAGAGTACCAAAAATTTCCTTGGAGGATATTGGAAAAATCCTGATTACAGTTTTATTTTAAGAAACATTCATGTGCTCTTTCCAGTACATTTCAGAGTTGCCTTGTTTTGGGAACTACTATGTAACTATTCCTGCCACAAGAGACTGCATCTAGAGTGTGTTTTCTCCCCTCAACACCATACTGACAGTTTATCATGGCTGGAAGCCTTGTACTATGTTATCTGATTTTAAAGAACATCAGAAAATATAGAAACCCCAAAGAGAAGATAATACTGGAAAAACTGCCAAGTTTAACTGAATTAATAGCTCTAGTTGTTTTTTTTAACTAGCCCTTAGCACTATAGAAGAACAACATAATACTGTTCAGTATTCAATAAATTTAGATATTATGGGTCAACTTATATTCTCTGAAAAAGTCATAGATAGTAAAAACTTGATATAACTCTATGAAAGTTGCTTGCTCACAGCATCAAAAATACAAAGAGAATCAGAGTGCCCTAAGTATTTCTTATGAGATTTAGAAAAATTAAAAAGAAATAAGGATTTTTCTCCATTAAGAATTTTTTCCTCTTAAATTATTGAAAGAAAGTGACTAAAATGGTCCTATCTTTTCACCTAGTGATCCTACCGCTAGGCATAAATGCTAAGGAAGTAAAAGACAGAACAAAATCATACCTAAAGATATATATGTTTATAGGAGCTTTACTTGTAATAATGAAAAAAGATCCCATTGATCTGGACTAGATAACATTGCTGGTGACGAATATGAGGGAACAGCACTGCATTGTAAGAAATAGCATTTTTCAGAATGTGGAGAAACATATGGCAATATATGAACTGATGCAAAATGACATAAACAGAAGCAAGAAAACAATATACACAATGACTACAGCAATGTAAATTGAAAGGACAACATTAAAACAGAAAATAAATAAATTCAATTCTATATAATTAAGGATGAATATGAAAAAAACGTGCCTTGTTCCTTCCTTTTCAGTGGTGAGAGAAGATAATTGAGGAGTCATATATTCTGTCATTCTCAGATAGTAATTGCTATTTCTCCCTAATTTTTTCTTTCTTTCTTTCCTTCCTTCCATTCTTCCTCCCTCCCCTTCTCCCTCTGTTCCTCTTTCCTTCCCTCCCTTCTTTACTTTTTCCTCTCCTTCATCCTTTCCTTCCCCCTTCCCTTCCTCCCTCCCTTCCTTCCTCCTTCCCTCCCTTCCTTCCTTCCTTCCTTCCTTCCTTCCTTCCTTCCTTCCTTCCTTCCTTCCTTCCTTCCTTCCTTCCTTCCTTCCTTCCTTCCTTCCTTCTTTCTTTCCTGATTAAGGGAGAGAGATGAAATATATTTTGAAATGATGGAGATATAAAAAACATTTCACAACAAATTTTAAACAAATAAAGAAAATTAAAAGAAAAAAATAATGAATGACTTCTCCCCTTATAGCAAAGGAAATGTTTTTGGAATAGGGCATGGGTGGTAATTATAGACAAAACAGTCAGTGATGTACAAAATACAGGTTTGAGGAATAAAAATTTGCTGGAGATAGCTAAGATGTAAATTGAGGCTGCTGTGACATTAACAGTTTCACAGATAAATTGTAGAGTTCTTCCACCACAGCAATGAAACCCTTGGGCTTTGAACTTTAACTACCACAATAAAAGAAGAATAACTCCTGTTATGTCTAAACAGACTTTGAAACAAGGAGCAAGTGACTGACAAAACTCTACAGGATATTAAACAATTCACATCTCCATCCCCAGTGCAGTTCTGAGCCTCAAGGCAAAATCCTATGCCAATTATCTTCAAAGGACATATTCAAAAGATCCTACATATTGTGGTGGCAAAAACATCCTATTTGGGATCCTATAAATCCTGTTTTCAAATCCTGGTCAATTGCTTTTTACCTATTTGTCTTGGGATAATTCCTATCGCTTCTCCAAACTTCACATCTGAAAATGAGGCAGTGGGACTGGAGGAGACATCAGGTTCTTTCCATCTCTTAATCTACTAGTTTATGAATTTGATGAATCTTCATCTGGTATTAGTTATGGTGATCTCAGGGAGTGATAGGGGAACTTGATCCACTTGTCAAGAGTACAGAGGATAGTGTTTGGGGCTTTGCCACTCTCTGGCCTGGGTACTTCACCCATTCATACCCTATTAAAGGTTATTAATCACCTTGAAGGCAGGTTACAGACTAGACTCACAAGACTATTTGGGCATGATTGTCATTTAGCATCTCCAAGTTTGTTTTTCTCTTTGAGAAGCAGTGGAAAACTGTAGCAGAGTATTGTAGAGTGGGTAGGAAATCTATGTGGTCCCAGAGGGAAGGGGATTCAGCAGCTTTTTGGTGAGAAGTGTAACATTTAAATTAGTTTCTAGTAATGAAAATATTATATTTCATGAGGTTTATTAAAGATTATTAGAAATCAAGGATACAAAATAAAAAACCATGTGTCTAGGCTGATTAGCCCATTCACAGCCTACTTACTACATGTTGCAATCTCCAAGTAGAGGAAGAGAGAGAGCAAGAGAGAGACAGCAAAACCAATGTTTTGCTGGGAATATTGACAAAAGCCAATTATTGGGCAGTTCCCTTTGGCACAAAAGTGTACATTAAAAATAAATGTTCAATCAACCTTCAGTTCAATCAACCACACCCCAAGGTTCACTCTTGATCTTGATGTAATGTAGATTTTCTGGCATCTTTCTGCAGCAGTTCATTCTCTGGATTTAGGAGTTATCAAGCTTCTTCCTTGAAGATCTTTTCTTGAACAAAATAATTTCAAAACCTTGGATTTTTATTAAAATACAATCTCCCCCCCCCATGAAGTGGGTGTTAAAAAAAACATCCAGTTCAGCTCAGAATGCATTGTTGAGTTATGGGGGTATATGAGTCAGTTATTAAAAGAGTTCAAAAACAATAAAAACAAAACAAACAAAAAATATATATAAAGGGAAAAGTATGGAAGAAATTTAAACTTTTGGGAGAAAGAGGAAAAAAAAAGTTCAACATCAGAATCAAAATACCAAATAAAATGTTGATTAAACAAGAAGGAATTCATAATAGGCCCTTGTATAGGTCCAATTTAAAGTACTTTTTATCCCACAAGTCTGTAGGACAGGATGCAGTAATTTTTCACTTACCCATTTGCAGCCAAGACTACAGGAAGTTGCCATACTATAAGAAGGAAAGGAACTAGAATTCTATTTTGATAGGGAAGTGTCATTCCCTGGTCTGATTTTTAGTCATTCTCAGGGATAAAGGGAGCCAGCATGATAATCAAATTTTGGTACTTGTATGAGTACTTCACAAAGGGTGTAGATATAAGGAAGTTCTACGACTTAACATATGTCAAGTGTTGCAACCTCGAGTCCACATTAGTATTTCCTGTGTGCTCTTTTTGGCAATATTCAGATTAAGTTTGTGCTCCTTATTTTATTCCATTTCCTGGAATCAGACACAGACATTAATCACAATCACATAACATTTTATCAATAAATGGCAGGTTCCCATAGTTTAAAGCTTTTGGGTATGAGTTGATAGAAGGCACAAGGGGCACTTTTATAGAAGCATGGCTGGAGAGTATAGTAGAAAGAGCACTGACCAAGCAGGCAGTTGCAGGACCATGAGTTTAATTGCTGACTCTTTCATTTGTAATTTTTCATATATAATAGTGGGCAAGAGACATCTTCTCTAGAGCTCAGTTTCTTCATCTGTTAAACAAGGTTAGATGCATTGACCTTTAAAATACCTGTACATTTAGATCTATGAACCTTCTCTTACCTATTTAAATCCAGACATTGACCAAATTTAAAATCCAAGATTTCCAAATGAAACTCTAGTCAGTGGGTTTTAAATTAGGATCTATAAACATATACACAAACATCACACACATATAAATGATTTTCTATATAGCTATTTAATTTCTACAAAAGTAATATGTATTAATAAAATTATATTAAAGGTTTTTATTTATGTATTGTGAACCTTAAAAATTCTCAGACCCTACTTCATAAGGTTGGGTTAAGACCATTCCCCATTTTAAACAATGAAGGAACTTAGATCAGGAATGTGAGAACTCTACTTAGATCAGGAATGTGAGAACTCTACTTCACCATACTTAAGCATGCCTTAGGGGAAGATAAAGTTGTAAACTCTTTGCTGAACAATGCAAGTACTTAAACCCATACTTATAATAAGGCAAAAAGTTCTAAGCTGTGCCTATTTTTAGAACTAATACAAAGGGGTGCTAAGTACCTATAAAGGTCAGGCAACTTGTGAACTTACAAGGAGCAAAGAGGTAAGAACTTACTCAGAGATTCTAGTCTACTCAGGTGTGAATTACTCAAAAGTTTAGTCTACTCAGGCGTGAATTAAGAATGGTCTGTCCTTTGAAAAACATCTACTGTGATTGGTAGATGAGAGAACTTAGGGGAGGTGACATTGGAGAAAATTCCTTTTAAATAGGAGCTCAGATAGATTCACATGGACATTCAGATTCAGGATTGAGCTGGTGGAGTCAGCTGAGATGAAGCTGGCCTGGTGTCACTAGAATCCTTGCTTGGACAGATCTTGTGGTGAGTGATTAAGGACTGACTGATCTTTTTCTTAGGGCTTAGGCCTGGGTTGGTCAGGGCTGCCCTGGGCCGACCTATCCTTTTTTTATTATTTCCTTTTTCTCTCTTTCTCTCCTTTTCTTTAATTCCACATTTGTATTAATTAAAATCTCTATAAAACCCACTTGACTTGGGTATATTCATAATTGGGAATTTTTCACCTTATATTTGATTTAAAACAAGACATTGTCTTGAAACCATATTTTCTGCAGTCACAATTTACTCACCCACTCTTATATCTTATATCTACTACAATTTAAGTCTTCCACTATTTTAATTATTACTTCTATGTACTTCATTTTCAAGTTGCCCATAGACTTCACCAGAGGACTATGACACTAGAAAAGAACAAGAACTCTTCTTGCTTTAGGAGACTAGAGGGAACCCTTTTAGCATTGTCAGAGTCCACAGTCAAGAATAACCCGATACATGACTAACTTTTCCTTTAATGTGTGCTCAGTATAACAGCAATGTGCTTAATATTATGATACTAGTGGAGACTTGTCATATTAAGTGGATACTCTCTCCGGTTGTGGCGATTACAACCTGTTCAGGCAGAGGTGTGCTGGTCTCCCAAATTCATAATATATGTTTAAATTTAATCTGAAGAATTCATATATTCTTCATCACATTTTAAAGTCTTGATTATAAAAAAATAAATCAAACTCTCATTTCTAGCAAGACAATTTTGTGTGTGTGTAAAAGTTCACACAAAATGTAATAATTGGCATACTTATGCCAATATTAGCTGGTTCAAGTATATCCCTGGGACCATGAAGATGGAAGGGCAGAAATATTTTAGTATTATTATTATAACATCAACTTTATCAATTATATTATTATTATTAAGTATTTATTATCCTTATTTTGCAGATGAGGAAGAATAGTGAGATAGAGGTAAGTGACTTGCCCAGGGTCACACAGACAATAAGTGTCTGAAACCATATTTTTAACTCAAAGCTTCATAATTTCAGGTCCAGCACTCCATCCACTGAGCTCTAGCTGCTATAGTGTGCTATATAGTGAATATCTGAGGCAAAGTCATTTTATTTATTTATTCATCCATTTAAAAAGTATTTATTAAGAACTTGCTAGATGAATACAAAGAAGAAAAGAAAACGATCCCAAATTTTTTGAAGCATACAAATTCTTTTAGAAGTATCGTGTATATAAAGGGAATGTGCCCACACAAACTCATATATAAATATATTTACACATGTGTATACATGCACATATAAGAATACAATTCATGTTTTTGTAAAATATATGCAAATTTGGTAATTTTTTTAAAAGAGTGATGATGATAGCAATTGGGAAAGATATGGCTACACTTCCTCTAGGAATGCCAAAATGAGCTGAACTCTGATGAAATCTCAAAGATTCTTTGAGTCAGAGATGAGGACCTTTTGTGGGAATCTACGTGTCTTCATTTGGGACAAAGCCTCAGTCCCCAGAGGGATCCGATGTGCCCTCATGTTCCCAGGGGAACAGAAACATTTGTGGAGAGGGGAAATCTCTGCCAGTCAGTGTTTATTTTTTATTAGTCTAGGAGATGAAAGATGCAGCTAAGTCAGATCCTGAGGGACAGTGACCACTGATGAGACTTCTTAACTCTTAACTCTAGCCTAACATAATTTCTTCTCTGTAAGTGCATCTCTACAAATTCACTCTACTGACCAATGGTCAACCCTCAGGGAAGATGAATCCCTCTCAGTGGGCATTTTCATTGGGGAAAGAAAAGGGAATCTCCTTTCCCCTGGAGCCTGGAACTCTGATTCAACCCACAGGCTTCTGTGGGTATAATGGAAAGTTTGTATAATGGAAGTTTGGGGAAGGTGAATTATAAAGGACTTTGAGTGCTGGGAGATTTTATAATTGGATCTTTGAGGGGATAAGGAGCCACTGGAGTTGATTGGGTAGGGATGGGGCATGGCCTGTGCTTTAGGAAGATAATTTGATAGCTAACTACAGTGTACAGTGGGGAATGGCTTGTGGCAGGGATACCATCCATGAGGTTATTGGAATTATCCAAGGATGACGTGATAAGGGGCAGTGGTGGTAGCAGAGGAGAGAAAGAAGACTATATAAAAGAGATTACAAAGGCAGAAAAAAACAGGATATGGCAACAGATCCGATGTGATTAGAGTGGGAGAATGAGGAGCTGAAAACAACATCTAGCACAAGAGAAGGAATATAAGGTAGAGGGAGTGGCAAATACGCCAGTTTTGCCAGAATGTAGAATGTGTGAAAAAGGTCAAAGCTTAGTCATCCTGCTCTCATCTCCTGGAGCCAGATTACAAAGCATTTTGAATGCAAAAATGGTACAATTTTTTTTTTTAATTCTAGGGATAGGAAGGAACTGGTCAGTGGATAGAGCACCAGGCTCAGAATCAGGAAGACCTGAGTTCAAATTGGGTTCAGTTACTCCCTGTGTAATTCTGGGCAAGTTACTTATCCCTATTTGCCTCAATTTCCTCAACTATAAAATGAGTTGGAAAAGGAAAAGGCAAAACCACTTCATTAATTTTGCTAAGAAAATTCCAAATGGGGTCATGGAGAGTTGGATATGACAGAAATAATTGAACTACAAAAATGAAGAAGCTACTGTAGCTTTTTGAGCAGTAGAGTAAGATGGGAAATCTGACTTTAGGAATATTAATTTAGGCCCTATGGGGGTGATCCATTAGCAGAAGGACAGATCAGTGGAGAAGTTATCTATTAGAAGGGTATAGTAATAATCCAGGCAATCAATGATGAAGACATGAACTAGTGCGGTGGCTATGGCGAAGCAGAAAGGGACAGATGTAAGAGATATTAGGGGGATAAAACATGCAACTAATTAACTATGAAGGGTGAGCAAAGGGATTAAGCAAGAAATATCGTAGGGTTATGAACCTGGGTGAGTATAGGGATGGCACAGTACCATTAAGAACAGAGTAATAATCCTAAGACTTTAAACTATCAACCTTAACAGTGAAATAATATTTGAGTATCTTCCTTACCTCACTTAAACTGCAGAGAATTACATAGAGCAAACCTTAAGTTTTATATAATCATGGGAGTTTAATGACAGAGTTCAGTTAGACAATTGGAGCTGGAGCTAGAATAAGAGTACAATGGATACCATGTGCAGGACCAGGCAAGGTTAGCATGGCAAAAATCTTAGAGCTAAACATGACTAGAGAAGTCCCCAAAAGGTTGGAGACAGCCTCAAGTAGAAGATATCATAATATCAAATAAAGGGTCTAATAGGAAGGCATCAAGCCTTTCTAGAGTGCCTACAACTTAATTGTCACTTTATTCTCATAATGAACTTTTGGTTACCAGTCACTGATGGAAAAGACTCCTCAAAACACTGCCCACAAGGCAGAAAGAGTTGTCATGATCCATATTTTGTTTTTTGAGTTTTATAGTCATTCATATCAAAGACAATTCTCTAGACCTCATCCAACTTATTTGAGGTATTGACTGCATGACAATATTATCTATGATCTATTTTTCCCCTTTATGCACTTCTAAGAACTTTCTAGTTTGTTCCTGAAATTCTGAGCTCTATTAGGTTACCATTAATTTTATCTTATTCAGCCATTTCAGGTGTGTCAAATTCTTTTTAACCCCATTCGAGATTTTCTGAGCAAAGAAAATGGAGGGGTTTGCGATTTTTTTTCTCCAGATCATTTTATAGATGGGGAAACTGAGGCAAACTTGGTAAAGAGACTTTCCTAGTTTCCCACAACTAGTAAGAATGAAGCGGATTTGAACTCAGGAATATGAAACTTCCTGATGTAGGGCCAACACTTTACACACTATATACCCTAGTTCACTAACCTTATCTTGCCAGGAGCCAGTTATTCACCTTATTTTGGGGCCCCAGGTTCTAGCCATGACATCACTTTCGTAATTCTGTTCTGTCATAATCCCCTTCCAGCTTTTCTTTATTCATTGTTATTCCACATTAAAATATTAATTTCTAGAGGGCAGAAACTATGTTGATTGCTAATGTTTATATCCCCAGGGTTCAGCTCTTTCTGGTAGAAAGTAAATGCTTACTCTGGAGAACAATTTGGAACCATATCCAAAGGACCATAAAATTGTGTGTACCCTTTGACTCAGCAATGCCAAAACTGGGTCTATATGCCAAAGAGATCAAACATAGGGGGAAATGACCTATTTGTACAAAAATATTTATAACAGGTCTATTTTGCTAGCGAAATAAAATGGATACTGAAGGGATATCCATCAATTGGGGAATATTGGCTGAAAAAGCTGTGATATAATGGAATACTATTGTGCCATAGAATTGACAAACAAGATGATCATAAAAAAATCTGGAAAGACATATGACATGAGACAAAGTAGAGTGAGCAAAACCAGGAAAATTTGTATACAGTTACAGCAATAATGTACAATGATCAGCCGTGAATGCTTATTAGCAGCAATGTGAGGTTCTAGACCAAATCAAAGGTCACATGATGAAAAAGGCCACCCATTGCTATATGTATTGTATAAATAACATGTGAAACCTATATCAGTGATGGCCAACCTTTTAGATAGCACGGGCAGAGTCCTGTCCCCCTCCATGCCCAGCCTGGGTGCTGTATCCCACTCCCCTCAGAGATATGCCCCCAACTTACCCCAGATAGGAGGGAGAAAAGGAGAGTTGTAGCCTGGGTGCTCTGCTCAGGGAAGGGAGTAAGTGCTTCCATTGGGCTGCTGGGCCAAGGGATGGGTTATGAGAGATGTGCATGGAGAGGGGGAAAGAAAGAGCTCCGTCCAAGCACCTCTGACTTTCTAGTAACTAACTTTGGTGAGTGATAGCACGCATGCCCACAGAGAGCTCTCTGTGTGCCATCTTTGGCACATGTGCCATAGGTTTACCATCATGGACCTATATAATATTACATATAGTTTTGTGGAAATGGGAGGAATGAGAACTAGGGAGAGAACAGGTTGTAAAATATCAGAAAATGATTATTGAAAATCACACTGATATAATCTAGAAAAGGGCTTAAAAACTTAAAAAACTAAATACTTGCTAATCTGTCATCTATTTTTTACCTATCCATATATAATCTAGCTGTTTATGTATCTGAGTTTTGGTTGTTATCATATATAGCACAAAATATTTTGAGATTTTTATAAATAAATTAGGTATTCTATATATTATTTATATAGAATACCTAATTTATTTGAATATATAGAATACCGAATTTATTTATAAAAATCTCAAATAAAATAAAAAAATATCTTTTTCTTCTTCCATATAGACCTATATTTCAATATTAACATGTACAATTCAAACATATGTGTGCATATATGTATGTTTATATGTGAACACATGTATGCATCTTTCATCTTTATTTCTGCTTATAATTTTGTGGAAGACTCTATGATAATATTAAAATGCTTACAAAGTAGAAAACATAACCCACTGGTATAAGAATTTGCAGCCAAACTAGTAAATTAACATCTTCATACAGTTTTAAGAGAAATACTATGAATAAATGGTAGTTCATAAGAAGAGAAGATACATTAATCTTTCACTTTGACTCATCAAGGAGGAAACTAATGACTATTTTATAGTTCAAGATTAAAAAAAAGTAATTAAGAGTAAAGGAAAGGTCTTTTAGAAAATGTTGATTATCATAGGTATTGGATTGTATAATGAACAGAATAACTTGAAACCATAAAGTTGAAAAATGATCAATAAAACATGAATAGATTTTCACCCCCAATAGTAAGTTTATCAGCTTTAAATTCAAGGACACAACTAATTCAATTTGTGCTTACCCTTTGGAACCCACATTGAATTATTCAATAGCTATTTAAAATAAATATTTTTCCACTTTTAAAACCTAAGTACCCAATATATTAGTTAAACTAAATTTGACCTCAAACACATTAGAATGTCATTCACAGATAGTGTTGAAGGATTCATCTGCTTGCATTTTTAAAATAAAATGCGTGAGATAAAAGACTTCCATTCGTTCAAATGGAGATGTGTAAATATTATGAGCATTCATTTTTTACTTGCAAGAATTACATATTTAAAAGTAATCTGTGAGTATGAGATTAAATATCAGAACTCTAAGGGGAAATGTGCATTTGTGAGGTCAGACGAGTAAATACAAATTGGCAACCATAATGCGATTATACATTAATTCCATGATGCTAGAAAACATCTGGATGATTGGGGCAGTGAGACTCAATTTTGTCCAGAAGCTAAGGAACAATGATTAATAAAAGCAGCAGCTTGGACTATTGAATTTAGAAGTTTACAGTACAAGGTGACATTTGACAGCTGAGTCAATAACTTAGAAAAAAAGAAAAAAAACAGTTCACATATACAGAATCATCTTGAGAGTTCAGGATTATATCTCTGAAAGTATTATAAACATTCAAGTGACTTCTCTATGTGTATATGCACAAATATAGATGCATTGATTTCTATATTTTCTTTCTTTCATTGCTTCTTTGCCCAATCTCCATTATAAAAACAACCACACAAGAAGAAGAAAATTTTAACATTTTTGGTAAGACAGAGGCTGGAACATATTTTTAAAAATAAGATCTTTACACTATTTCAAAGAGGATTTGAGCATGGAAAAATTCTGGTCACTACATGTCTGTAAAAGAAATAATACTGCTTTGGGAGGTTATGTCAAGATTGAATTATCCACTTTGCAGTCTGCAAGGTTTACTAGGAATAGTCCAGCAGCTACCTCTGAAATATCGGACTGGGCATAACACCAAGTACACTAGGGATAAGATTTGCTTGGGGAAATCTGATCATGTCTTATCACATTGCTGGCAAATAATATTGGCAGGTGCTTCTCAATTTACTGTCCTAATGCTAATGGAGAGAGTGTTTTTTGAAAAAAAAAAGTCCTTAAATAAATGTTAAAATGCCACTTTGTATCTATGACAGATGATTTTTCTACTGGCAAATGCCCCCATTTACCTTCTTTTGTGTGCTTCCTGTGGCTGGCTTAAATATGCCATCTAATTTTCTTCTGTTAATTATGTGTAATCATTTACACAATTTGAAGGAAGAAATATTTGGAGATTTTTAGAAATATGCATGTGTGTGTGTGTGTGTGTGTGTGTGTGTGTGTGTGTGTGTGTACAAACTCCATTCCCACCCCACAATCACACACACATTTACAATCAGGAGCCACCTAATCATATAATGGAGATCTATGGTCAGATCCCAGATTTACCCTTTCTCGATTTTGTGATCTTCAATAAGTCACTTCATCTGGCTAAAGCTCACTTTGCTCATTGTTGTTAGGACTTGCTTTGTTAGCATCATTCAATTCCTATAATACTCAAATCAGATTCAATCTGTGAATGATTCACATTTACTTGAGAATGTAGTCCATAAGAGGTTCAGGGGAGAAAACAGAAAGAATGGAGATGGCAAAGACAACTTGTGAGGTCTCCATGGAGTCTATGGGGAAGGCAGCAAGAAGACCTTCATCAAGGAAAGATTGATAGAGAGAACATACAAAGCATGAAATGGGATGACCAAGAAGAGGATATATGGTGAGAAATATAATAATTCATGTTCTTGAGAGGAAGCTAAGATATATTTTAAATAACGAATACTGGGGCCCAAAATGACAATTAAAAGCTATAGGTAAAGGGAGTGGCTAGGTAACACAATGGATGGAGTGCCAGACTTGGAGTCCAGAGGACCTGGGTTCAAGGATGAACTCAGACCCTTTGTAACTGTTTGGTTCTTGGGCAAGTCACTTAACCCTTATTGTCTTGTCTTTGCCAATCTTCTGTTTTAGAATTGATAATATGACTGGAGGTAAGGGTTTTTTTTTTAAGCCTTATCAAGGAAATTCTCCTTATTAGGAAATATTCTCCAGGAGAAAAAGTATCAGCAATGATTTGGTCAAAGTAGCAGTAATAGGTGTCGTCAGAGTAGTAGTAAATGTCTTTTAAATGAAAGGAGTCAGACAATAGCATCTTTTTTTTTGTAAATGGGTTCAGTGAAGCAAAATTATCATCCTGAAGTACATATTCAGCTTCTCCCTTGTATAACATACCACTGACTCTGATACATTTTTCTGACTGATACATTCTTAAATTACGATAATGAAATACAGAATCCTACTGTGATCTATAGATCACATTGAATTACATAGATGAGGGCAATGATGGTGACTAAATATTTTAAGTGACTTATAGGAGTCTGGAAAAAAACTGAATGGGAAGAGCATGTTTAAAGCAATTCACATGCATTAATAAGACTTAATGCCCTTTTTTAGAATTTAAAAATGTAATACAAAGGATTTAGAAAGTGTCCTAACAAAAATTTCTATACTGTTAAGAAAACATGAGGCCAAGCTAGATTGTGAAATGGATAATGTGAGTTCTGGAATTGGGAAGATCTTAATTCAGATCTGGACTCAGATACTTCAAAAGGGCAAGACACTTACTCCTGTTTACCTCAGTTTCCTCATCTGTAACATGAACTGGATACTTTTCCTGCAACATAAATCCTTAGAGTTGCCTAGAACTGAGATGTCAAACCCAGGGCTGCTACTAAGTATGATCAGAACCAGTTTAAAATGTAATAAGGACATGTATTGAAAAATTTATAAATGGCAATATAGATAAGGATAATTTCTGGTTTTCTAAGTTAATATGATCCATGCAGGGATCTGTTTATATTCGAGTTTAATACCACTGGCCTAGAGCACTGAAAGATTAAGTGATTTGCCCAGGGTGACACAGGCAATAAATATTCTTCCTCAAACTGAGGTCAATTCTCTCTCCAATAGACTGTACATAACTGCCTCTCTTTAAAAAGATAAAAAGACTGCTATTTCATCACATGAATTATAGGGATTTTTTGTTATTTTAAAATACAATTGTGCATATATGTTTATATTTTATAAACATGATTTTCCAAGTTTGGATAATAATGCTTTTTAATCAAAATTAATCAAAATTTTTTGAATCAACAAGCAGGTAAAATCTTGAAAATTATGAGATTTTGCCTTCAGTATACATTTACCTTCAAGAGTTGTGGAATCCACAGGAATTTGTAAATAGAGAATAAAATATTGAAGTTAAAAGTAATTAAAAGTGAGTTTGTTTCTGTGGGGTGACGTTTCCCTCCTCTCTGGCACTGAGCTGTGCATCTGTGACACAGCAGGATTTTGCATTACTAAGCTATTGTAGATTGCTGCTGTCTTTTGTTTTGATGGGAGTAGTTTGCTTGAAATTTCATGGATTTGCATAAAAATGCGGCTCTCCACACGTCTATATTAGCATGTTTATATTCAAACAGATTTTTTTCATTAGAGAAAAAGGAAGTAAAGTTTCATAAGTTCAATGGGAGTTGTATTTAGTCATTGTTCTCCTCAAAATCAATATCAGAAGCTCTCTAGTTTATCAAGCTAGCCAGAAGACCAACTGAGGTGAGATTGAAAATTATAAATTTAAAATTAGAAGGGATAATTTACTTGACTCTGCTCATTTTATAGAAGAGAAAACTGTATCTATGAGAAATGAAATGATACTTCCAAGGTCACCATTAGTAAGTGGCAGAGGTAGGGGGTGAGACCAGATCCTGACTTTAAAAATGCCTTCCTCCCCCAATATATGATGCTGCCCCCATTAGTGCTGGCTAAAAAGTCCCTTCCTTGCAACCAGTGCTAGTCTCAATTACTTAGATACATGGTTCATGGTATTCTTTTCTATCCTACTTCCACAAACTTTAATATTTATGATGATGACCCACTAGTAATCAGACCTCTTCAAGTCCTTAACCATTTCAACAATAGTAACTTAGTCTTGCTTTCCCTTAAAATTATACCATGTCCTGATACCAGCATATTAAAATTAAAATCTGTCTATAATCTCTAATTTTTTTCATTTCTCCAATGGTATCACTCACACTCAACTCAGGCAATTCTTAGTATGACTTCCAGTCTCTTAATTCATTCTTTTCTCAGGGGCAGATTCATAACTCTAGCCTTACTTTTTTTGTGTTTACAAAATAGATTCTACATGAAATCATTTTAATATCTGGATAGCTGCTACTCTAGAATTCTTTGTTTCTCTGTATTCTGCACATTTTACCTTGCCCATCATCAATATGTATCTTCAATCTTGGGTATCCTTTATTATCTATCTGATTTTTCTAGTCCTTCCCTGGGGCTACTAATTATCAGTGGAAAAAATAAAAAATCAAATTAACCTCATTTAACTGGGCTCTTTGTTGTTACTCAGCAATTACTCTCTATTAATATTAATTTGTATTTTGTCCCCTACAGTGTTCAGTTGAGACTTTTTCACTCTTCTCTTTTCCTACCTCCTTCATAGTTTTGGGGAGGTTCTAGCCTATAAGTAGGGTGCTTTTCTCTTGATCTTTTGACATTATACAGATATTAATAAATAAATTAATAAATAAAAATTAATAAAATATGATTTGTACTTTAATAATTCCTTGATCTCTGCACAAGATCAACGGCCTTCTTCATATTCTTTATCTCTTTGATGAAATCCTTTCATATACCTTTTTCTGTGTAATTAGTTGTTAGTTAAATGTAGTAGCTATCTTCTTCCTTGTCTCCTAATGATTTCTTATTGTTTAATTGATATGCTATCATTTTAAGTCTTTGTAGATATAGGCATTTGATAGCTTACATCTATAATGACCTACAGACGAGTTTTGATGTTATATTGTGAGGCTTTGTTTCAATGAAACATTTGGGGTCACTGAAGCACTGGACCATCACTGAAGCATCAAAGACCATCTAAACTCCTTCAAACATAAACTCTAGGCCCAGATAATTGATAATATACAGAATCTATCTAGCATCTTTTTAGATAAATACATAAAAATGTGAAATAAGAGGGGAAAGAGCCACCAAAATATATCCTGAAAACAATGAGTGACATGTTGTATGTCAGAAATATGTTTTACTATTACAGTATTTTCCTCAGCTTTCCTAGATATTTCTTTGTTGTTTTAACTAGCTCATATTTGTAGAATCCAAAAGCAAGTATATGAGTACAAATGTTTACTACCCTTTTTTGTTTTAGCCAAATCTTTTAATAAGAATACTGTCTACCACAAGTGAAAATTAAACAATCAAGCCATTTGGAAGTAAAGAAGGAAGGAGAAATCTGTTATCTCACTCTGATTCTACCATCTCTGTAAAATATCATCCCTGTCATTTCATACTCAATCTTATAGTCACTCATAATAGAATTCAGTTACCATTTAATCATGGCTGACTTTTTCATATCTTGTTTTCTTGAATAATTATTTGAGCCTTAATGTATGTTCCTTTTGCAAAGGAAAGTAATGAATGCTGGAGGGGATGTGGCAAAGTAGGGACATTAATTCATTGCTGGTGGAGTTGTGAACTGATCCAACCATTCTGGAGGGCAATTTGGAACTATGCCCAAAGGGCGACAAAAGAACATCTACCCTTTGATCCAGCCATAGCACTGCTGGGTCTGTACCCCAAAGAGATAATGGACCAAAAGACTTGTACAAAAATATTCATAGCTGCGCTCTTTGTGGTGGCCAAAAACTGGAAAACGAGGGGATGCCCATCAATTGGGGAATGGCTGAACAAACTGTGGTATATGTTGGTGATGGAATACTATTGTGCTCAAAGGAATAATAAAGTGGAGGAGTTCCATGGAGACTGGAACAACCTCCAGGAAGTGATGCAGAGTGAGAGGAGCAGAACCAGGAGAACATTGTACACAGAGACTAATACACTGTGGTATAATCGAACGTAATGGACTTCTCCATTAGTGGCAGTGTAATGTCCCTGAACAATTTGCAGGGATCCAGGAGAAAAAAACACTATTCATAAGCAAAGGATAAACTATGGGAGTGGAAACACCGAGGAAAAGCAACTGCCTGAATACAGAGGTTGAGGGGACATGACAGAGGAGAGACTCTAAATGAACACTCTAATGCAAATACTATCAACAAAGCAATGGGTTCAAATCAAGAAAACATCTAATGCCCAGTGGACTTACGCGTTGGCTATGGGGGGTGGGGGGGAGGAAAAGAAAATGATCTATGTCTCTGACAAATAATGCTTGCAAATGATCAAATAAAATATATTAAAAAAATGTATGTTCCTTTTGTATCTCACATATTTTCTAGCACCTACATAGCATGTAGACTTTTCATAAATATGCATTTCCTTGAATATCCTTACAGTCCAACATTCCCAGTAAATAATATTTGAGGGCTCTTGTTAAACTTCATTTTATGCCTTGGATTTGCTATTTATTGGGTGGGAGGGGATTCAAAAAACGTAGGGTTTCTGAATCCTTCCTGATTTTTCAACCATCTATTTCCCTAACCATTTTTTGACAATTTCTCTCATTTATATCCCTGCCAAGAACATACACTCAGTAGTAGCAGGGCATTTTACAAGATTTCCAGCTTAATGATGTTCTTCTTTCAAATGAAATTCTTCACATACTGTGCTAGGGAAGTACAAGGAAACTCTTCTATCTCTATGTATCCTCTTATACCGACATTAAGATATTTTATCTCCAGAGTCCCAGATAACAGTGAAAGAGTAAATCGGGAAGTTGGCTGTCATGGTATTTCTTGAATCATACCTTGCTTCCTAACTTTAGGAGCAGCTAGGGGATCTTAGTAGGCATTACCTTTGCTAGTGCTACTATGAGACATTTCTAGGACCTTATATGGTATATAGCTACTGCTGTTAGTGCAAATAGCAAATTAGTGGGCATTGGTGCAAATAAATTAGTGAACATCAGTGCAAATAACAAATTAGTGAGCATTAGTGCAAATAACAATTTAGTGAGCATTAGTACAAATAACAAATTAGTGAGCATTAGTGCAAATAACAAATCTTGCGAACTGGTCGCATTATTTGAATTTGCCCTGCACATTTCCATCACTCTGGAATCAATTACTACATTTTAATGCTGAACACGGAGAATTCAAAAGCATGCAATGACTTCATGAGATTCATTACTTGAACTAAACTGGAACCTAACCAAATTCCATGGAAATTGAGGGACAGTTATCTATTGTTTTGTAGGGCAAAGAGAAGAGATAAAACCATCTATTTTGTTTTGAACCCATGTGATACAAAGGATCTGCCTGCCTCCAAGAATACTGCATAGAAATAGTTAATTGGTTTCTCCACCTTTAACAGCTCCAGTAAAGCATCCACTCAGGAGCCAAACTGATATTCCTAAAGCACCATTCTGATCTTGTCACTCCCTTGCTAAAGAGGTTTCAGGTATCTCTAGAATGAGGTGCAATTGCCTCTGTCAAGCATAAAGGCTGTTCTCCAGACTCTCTTTCCAGATCCATTTCATGTTACTTTTCCTTACACACTCTATGATCTAGTCTGGCCTTCTTGCCTCTTCAATTGGTTTATCCTAAAATTCTCCCTTTCCTCACTTCTGCCACTTGACATCCCTGATATCCTTCAAGGTTCAGCTCAGCTGCTACCTCCCAAGGGAAGCCTTTCTGAATTCCCTCATTTATTATTTCTCCTCCCAAAGCTTCAAATTATTTTTGTATATTTTGAATTAGGTGTTTATCTGTGTAATTCTTGATTACTCTCAATATAATGGGTGGTCTTTGGCTAGAGGGTCCATTTTCATTTTATCCCTAGCTCTGTACAACAGTCTCTTCCTTGAGGTGAAGCAGGACCATATTAATAATATTTTCAGGAATGGTTTTTTACTGTTTATATTACTTTGATAGGGAGGAATTTCATCGCTGTTCCAGCCAGCAGCTTTTAGCCTTTTAAAAAGTAAGTAGTCAAAAATCCATAGTGGTAAGTAAAACCGCACTCAGCAAACAGATGACTTTGCTGGAAATAGAAAGAGAAGGGGGCACATAATTAAATATTTGAATCACTGGGATGTTAGAGAGAAATTTCTAGGTCAGAAATAGATATGAATCAATTATGATGAATCCTATAAATTGATCCCATAATTCTATTAGCCATATCCTTAGAGGCAGAGATAATCATTCATACAAAGGTATTTTAAATGACAAAGCAATATTTATCTTTAACAAAATTACATAAACTTACACAACATATAACCTCTATCTTTCCAGATTTATTTCATGTTATTCTTCCTCACACACCCTATGATCTAGTCTGGCCTCCTTGCATCTTCAAACAGTTTATCCTCCTACACCTAAAATTCTCCCTAGCAAGTGCTAGTGCAAATATGGTGGGAGAGTGACAAAGAGGGAGAATATAATAATCAGCATATATATTGCACCTACTGTGTGCCAGAAACTGTGCTAAACATTTTATACATATTATTTAATTTTATCCTCACAATATACTTATGATATAGATATTGTTATTAGTCCTATTTTACACTTAAGGAAACTCAAGCAAACAGAGATTAAGTGATCTGCTCAGGTCATGTAGCTAGTAAATGGAGGCCAGATTTGATTTCAATTCTTCCTGATTCCAGGCACAGTGCTCTATCCACTGAATCACCTGGCTGCTTCCAGACATTTTTGTGATGCTGTGTTATTTTTTTTCACTTAAAAATTATTTCCTGGGGGCAGTTGGGTGGCTCAGTGGATTGAGAGCCAGGTCTAGAGATGGGAGGTCCTGAGTTCAAATCTGGCCTCAGACAGTTCCTAGCTGTGTGACCCTGGGCAAGTCACTTGACCCCCATTGCCTAGCACTTACCACTCTTCTGCCTTGGATCCAATACACAGTATTGATTCTAAGAAGGAAGGTAAGGGTTTAAAAAATAATTTCCCCCAAATTACATGTCAATACAATTTTCAAAAATAATTTTCTGACATTTAGTGATCCAAATTCTCTCCCTTCCTTCATTCCTCTGCCTCTCCAATATGGTAGGTATTATGATAATAGGTTGTACTTGTGTTATGTATGATATGATACATATTTCCATGTCTGTCATGTAGGGAATGAAACACATATTGCTCACAGTAGAGAAAAATTCATGGGGGAAATCAAGTGAAGAATGGCATGTTTCCATCTGCATTCAGACTCTGTCTCTTTTATGGTGATGGATAGCCTTTTTCATTATGAGTCCCTTGGAGTTGTTCCAGATCCTTGTTTTGTTGATAATAGTTGAGTCGTTCACAGATGATCATTGTATACTAACTATTGTTGTCACTAAGAACAATGTTCTCCTGGTTCTGCTCACTTCACTTTGCATCACTTCCTATTAAGTCTTTCCAGGTTCTTTTGTGATCATCTTGTTTGTCATTTTTTTATGGCACACATTCTTTTTTTTAATTTGAAAGTTTTTATTTAATTAATTAATTTAGAATATTTTTCCATGGTTACATGATCCATGTTCTTTCCTTCCCCTCCTCCCATCCCCCTCTCACAGTCAATGCACAATTCCACTGGGTGTTACATGTGTCATTGATCAAGACATATTTCCATATTAATAATTTTTGTACTAGGGTGATGACTTAGAGTGTACATTCCCAATCATATCCCCATTGAAACATGTGATCAATCATTTGTTTTTCTTCTGTATTTCTACTCCCACAGTTCTTTCTCTGGATGTGGATAGTGTTCTTTCTCATAAGTCCCTCAGAATTGTTCTGGATAATTGAATTACTGCTAGTAGAGAAGTCCATTACATTCTTTTGTGTATGGCACACAGTCTTAAAGCATATACCACAAATTGTTTATCCATTCCCAGCTGATGGGTATCTCTTTGGTTTCTAGTTCTTTGCTACTACAAAGCTGCTGCAAATATTTTTTTTATAAAAGTAGTTACTTTTCCACTATCTTTAATCTCTTTGGGATACAGATCTATTTTTGGTATTTCTGGGTTAAAGGATGTCATATGTCACTTGATGCTTTGCCTTTGATGCTGGCAGATTTGCTTCCTCAATCAACAAAGAGAAGTCAAAAGGGAAGGGATAGAAGTCTTGTGCTTCCTTAAATATCTCCTATTACTTTTAAGTACTATGCTTTCCTTTTTTTTTTTAATAGAGTCCCAACAGCATGAACATTGGAGGGGAAAATACCACTTTGTATTCCAATATTATTGCCAGATATGAAGGTCTTTGAGGTGATATCCATTTTTAAGGGGCAAGGTGGGTTTGAACCAAAGAGATCCAACCCTAGAAATAACACAAAGTCACTTCCTCAGTCCAGTGACACAGCCCCTTGTTAGTTCCTTTTCTTAGACCTCCCACTTTGGATGGAGCCAATGGGACATTGTTATGTCCCATCTCCTCTTTTCCAAATAACCAAAGTACTACTCTTTTTGGAGTTAGAAGAACTAAATTAAAATCCTTCTTCTTGTGACCCTAAATAGTTACTTAACCTCTTGGACCCTTAACTTCTTTGTCTTTAAACTAGTATAGTGGGTTGGGACGTATACTGTATGGCTTTTAAAATCCCTTATAAATCTATAATCAGATTACTCTTTGACCCTAAACAAATTTTAAAGTATTATCAAAGATGGCTAAGCTGATTAGTTCCAAACATGGGAGCTTCTGTCTCAATATTCTCTGTAAAATTGGGATAATAATAGCATCTAACTCACTCAATTGTTTTGAAGATAAATGGGATATTTGTAAAGTGCATTGTGAAGCTTAAGGAGAAATATAAATGCTACTTATTATGATGTTATTATTTATGGATTCTTATTTCACATATAGAATTTCTCCTTGGGAGCCAGAATTGCTTCATTATTTGCATTTATATCTGCTTTGCCTAGCAAATTTCTTGAGACATGGTAGATACTTCAATAAAGGCTATTGTTTGATCTACCCTTTCTAATATCCCCCTCCTTATATCCTCCCCCAGTTTTACATACACAATGCTTATTTATGGCTCCTCTGACTTCTAGTGACTTCATATGTAGCCCTACTCTTCTTAGAAAAGCTCTTATATACTCTTGACCTAGTTCTCCATGGCCCTTACCCCACAACAAAACCAACCTCCTTTCAACTGTCAGATCTGAAAGGCAATAAAGTAATGTGAACTAAGGTCATGATTTCTAATGAGACTTAATGTGTCAACCTTCCCAGAATACATACATTTTAACGAAGGTCAATATCAGTTCAAAGGAATGAATCTCTAATGCTGGAAAGACTTGTGGTAAAGATACTAGCACCCCTCAAATCAGACTTCATAGAAAACTGATTATAAGTTTCTAACTGTGTTGTTCCATGCATAGACCAGAAGCAGTAATAATTAATCTTTAATTTGGATTTAAACTGATGAGGGTCCCACTCCCTCCTGAGTAGGAAAGTGAAATTAGCTGATGGGGTAGTAAATAGTCATCCTGACGGTAAGTAAGCTATGCAAACGTACAGAACAGCAACATCAGCATTACTGAGAAACATGAAAAAGTGTTTTGTGTGTGTATGTGAGGAGAGCAGAGTGAGACAATATGTTTTGATCTTGAAAGCTGATTGGTCTTATTTCTATAGTTCAGATTTGCTAGTTCCTTGTTCCTTTTCCCATTTTTTTTTTGCACTTCATGCATGACATGTGAAAAACCAAGTTGTTAGTAAATCTAAATTAAACTGAGAAAATCCTTGCCATTCGAAGTGCTGTAAACTTAATTTAAGTTTTTGAATGTTTATAAATAGCTATAACTAGGTTCTATTGCTGCTTGTTTAGTATTTTTTTTAGTTTCCTTACACCATTTGTGTAATGTTTGATTTTAAACTACTGTCTAACTAGAACAAATAATTATGTAAATGAAAAAATTAGATCTTTCAACACTTCAGAAAACTGCCACACATTTAATTGCTACAAGTTACCACAAAGACTCAGTTAATTCCGGAATAGTTCAGCATCTGCTAAGAAATTTTGTGAAGATGCTGAATTTATTGTAAATCTGTAAATACTCTGTGACTTGGCAGGTGGCGGTTTTTAAATGGGACTGAGAGTGAGATAGGATAGGAAAGCTAGGAAGCTAATGGTTATGGACAAAAATATTTTATTTACACCATGAAAGCGGTAGAAAGTTCTTCACTGTCTAGGTCATAGCAAAATTAAAAAGAGTTAATGTGTTCCTGCTATGCAATAACTTTTTGGCTTGGTGCTATGAAAATAAATATCTATGTAGATGAATAAATAATCCTGGCCTTATGCTTTCCTGAAGCTTGTTTAGTTTTCGAACCACACAGGGAGTTTGTTGTGCTCAGCTGACTATTGCAAACCTCTCTCAGTAGAGTATTCTCTGTATATTGGAGGTGAAAAATAAAACAATGTATTTTCCTGAACAGTTTTAGATTTTGCATCATTAGCAAAGACTGATTAAGGATCAATGTGATCATAAGTATACATTCAAGGGAAAGTTTCACTGAGAGAATTAATCTGGAAAGGCTTTTTTCTTGGAAATGTCAGGGACACAGACACCACAATAAGTTTCTGTTTTGAAATGCTTACAAAAAATATACCTGAGACAATTAAATTCAAATAAAGATTCTACGTTTTCGCTAGAAAATGGGAATGGTAACACCAAAACATGCTGTTTTTGATACTAACAGTCCTTATTCATCACTATTTCTTAACAAGAGTTCTGGAATTTATCTCCATGACTAGAAGACTAAGTTATCCAGGTGGAACAGTGGAGGGATTGCTGGATCTGGAATCAAGAAGACCAGAGTTCAAACCCAGACCAAGATACTCTGGGGCTCCCCCAAGCTTATTGAAAGTTGGAGAGATACATTGAATCGTTTGTTACACATATATATGGAGAGCATTTACCAAGAAATAGAGGGACATTGAAAGAAGTATATACAAAGAGGAAAATCATGAATTCTTGAAGTATGGAAGTAATTGAAAAGTTTATCTTTTGAAAATAGACCAAGAATTAGTTTTATCTTTATCTTTCATACTACATCTTAGGAAAAAAAAAACTATTTTTCATAGTTTAGAATGTTTGAGAGTAATCTACATCAAATAAATGACTAAATTTTTGCTTATTGCATAAGTATTTAGATGTCCTCTTGGAATATTCTAATGAGGAGACTCATGGATAGAGAATTTGCCTCAAGGTTAGTAAGTCTAGGATTTAAGTACCGCCTTGTTGCTAGCTTATTATGTTTCTCTGTATAAATTACTGAACTACTCAGTGACATAGGAAATTTTCTAATAAGTGTAGAAAAGACCTCATATTGCATTGGTAGAAGGACATAAGACTTTCCCCTGCCACTGAAATCAATGACCAGTCCAGACTGTAAGAGCTCATATGAAACTATTAGTCATTATCTCTGAAAAAAGGAAAGAGAATAAAGAGAATTTCTAATGTTTTATGATGGGGTAGAGGTCCCCTAGAGTTCTCAAAGGTTATGGAGGTAGAACACCACCTTTGGCAGCTCTTACCAAGCTGGAAAAGCTTTGAGCACTGACTTGGAGACAGATTATGTGTCTCATCCAAAAGCCAGTTTAACTGTGTGTAGCAAGGTTCATCACCAGAAGATTGGCAGAGGAAGATATGAATCACAGGCTTCTAGATCATCAACAAACATCATTCCAGCCATATGTATTCTTAGGGTATAATATCTATCCAAGACACAAGAAAGTTTTATACTCTTGGAAGAACTGACTCATATTCATTCTGAATTTCTGTGACTCTTCAGTACTTTTGATTTCATCTCTGTGTTTTCTTTACTGGCACATATTGACAGCTTCCCTATTCTGGACTCAAAATATGCTGGACTTGATGCCAGACGATTCAGTTTCAAATCCTGGTTTTTCTACTTCTGACTTATGTGATCTTGAGGAAGATATTCATTTAACTTCTCCAGGCTAAAGTTTTCTCATTTTAAAAATGTGTTGGACTCTCCATGGTTCTTTTTCCCTCTAAGAGTATGTTGCTATTATTTTGATTGTCTTTTTTGATATAATTTAATTTTCCAATTCATGTAATAACAATTTTCAACATATTATTTTCAAAAATTATTAGATCGAAATTGTCTTATTCCCTCCATTCCCTCAGCCCTTTGGGAGATGGTAAGCAACTAATCTGGACTATATATGTATCATCAAGTAAAACATACTTTTCTATAGGTCATTGTTTTAAGAGAGTACTCATATAAAACCAAACCTCCCCAAATAAAACCCCAAATGAACTAATGTGAAAAATAGTATGCTTTGATCTGCATTCTGACTCAGTTCTTTCTCTGATGGTGGATAGCATTCTTTGTGATAAGTCTTTCAGAATTGTTCTGGATCATTGTATTACTGAGGGTAGCTAAATCTTTCACAGTAGATTAGTGTACAATATTGGTGTTACTGTGTACAATGTTTTCCTGGTTCTGTTTATTTTACTATGCATTAGTTCGTGTGGATCTTTCCAGATATTTCGGAAATCATCCTGTACATTGTTTGTTTGTTTAATAACACAATGGTGTTCCATCACCATCATATACCACAATTTGTTCAGCCAGTCCTGAATTGAAGGGCATCCCCTCATTTTCCAACTTTTTGGTATTACAAAATGAGCTGCTATAAATATTTTTGTACAAGTAGATTCTTTACCTTTTTTATGATCTCTTTAAGATAGCAGTAGTGGTAGTACAAGATCAAAGGGTATGCACAGTTTTATAGACCATTAGGAATAGTTTCAAATTGTCCTCCAGAATGGTTAGATTAGTTCATAACTCCACTAACAATGAATTAGTGTCCCAATTTTGTCTTGTCCTTCCAACATTTATTACTTTCCTTTATTGTTATATTGGTCAATATGATATGTGTAAGGTGTTACCACAGAGTTGTTTTAATTTGCATTTCTCTAGTAAGTGGTATTTACAATAGTTTTTTTATTTGATTAGAGATAGCTTCGATTTCTTTATCTGAAAACTGCTCATTCATATCTTTTGAACATTTGTCAAATGGGTAATGATATGTATTCTTATAAATTTGATTCAGTTCTCTATTAATTTAAGAAATTAGAACTTTAGTAGAGAAATTTGCTCTAAAAGTTATCCCCAGTTTGTTTCCCTTCTAATTTTGATTACATTGGTTTGTTAGTACAAAACCTATTTAATTTAATAAAATCAAAATTATTTATTTTACATCTTGTGGTGCTCTTTATCTCTTGTTTTGTCATACATTCTTCCCTTATCTATAGATCTTCCAGGTAAACTATTTTATGTTCCTCTAATTTACTGATGGTAAGACCTTATATCAAAATCAAATGCCCATTGTCTCCTTATTTTGGCATAGGGAATGAGATATTGGTCAATATCTATATTCTTCCACTCTGCTTTCCAGTTTTCCCAGTAATTTTTATCAAATAATGGGTTATTATTCCCAAAGTGGTGGTCTTTGGATTTATCAAACACTAGATTGCTAAGGTCATTTATCTCTCTATATTGTGCATCCTATTCCATTGATCCACCATTCTATTTACTTAGCCACTACCAGATTGTTTGGAAGGAAAGTGCTTTAAAGTATAGTTTGAGATTTGATGCTGTTAGGCCAGTGATAATGAAACTTTTAGAGACCAAGTGTCCAAACTGCAATCTTCATGAGGCATGTTAGCCCCTTGCCTTATCCTAGGCCTAGACAGAGGAGGGAGGAAGTATTTCCATTGGGCTGCTGGGCATAGGGGAGGGTCACATAAGAAATATCCTCAGATGTGCATAGAGATGGGGAAGCATGCTAGGTTCACCAACATGGTACTGGATCTTCTTGCTTCACATTTTTTTCCCATTAATTCCCATAATATTCTTGACCTTTTCTTCTTCTAGATGAATTCTATTATTATTTTTTCTAGTTCTATAAAATAATAATTTGGTAGTTTGATCAGTATGGTGCCAAATAAGTAAATTAATTTAGGTACAATTGTCATTTTTATTTTATTAGTTTGAAGTATGAGATGTATGAGAAATTAGTATTTTTCCAATTGTTCAGATCTGACTTTATTGGCATGAAAAGTGTTTTGTAATTATGTTCATTGATTACTGTGTTTGTTTTCAGAAGCATAGTTCCAGTATTTAATATTGTTTAGAAATATTCCTTGCTGCTGGACATTATTGATAATATATAGAATAATGATTTATTTTGTATCCTGAAAGTTTGATAAAATTATTAATTATTTCAATGTTGGCCTAGCACATCTCAGGAAACAATCAAAATCCCATTGTTTGTAGCATTCTATCCAAGGCAATGGGATAGTGAGGAAGAGAAAGTTCACCATCTTAGGAGGAAGCCAGTGAAGAGCATTCTGGTTCACTTCTTTTACTTCTTCTGTGCTGGTGGCTCTAGCATGGAACGTTGTTGGGGAGCAAGCTAGATTTTTTTCGGAGCAGACTTAGAGAGCTAGGCTATACAATTCCCGTATTACCTTCCTACATTTTTCTCTTTACTATATCTACCCTGCTATAATAAAGCTACTAAAGCTGCTAACAACCTCATGACTTAAGAGTTAATTTTATAAATTGTGACCACAATAATTTATATTTGTCAAACCCATTTTTAATTATTGCACTATTTAGATAAAATAATTTATTCTAGTCTACCTCTCCTTTTCCATACCTCTTAATGCTATATTCTTTTTAACCTCTTGATATTTTTTACATATCATATCATCCCAATTAACTTTCTTCTGTACCCTCTATGTATATTCCATCTAACTCTTCTAATTATGATAACATTTTTAAGAGTTACAAGTATCATATTTCTATGTAGGAATATAAGCAGTTTAACAAATATACAAATCCTTTAAATTTTCTCTTTTTTATTTACTTTTTTATGATTCTCTTGAGTCATGTATTTGAACATCAAATTTTCTATTTAGGTCTGGCTTTTCATCAGTAATGCTTGAAAATATACTATTTCATTAAATAACCATTTCCCCCTAACAGAATATACCAGTGATAGGCAACCTTTTGAGCTTGGCGTGTCAAAATTCATCAAAAAAACAAGCATAACTTGGGTGGTATGCTACTTTGAGAAAAAAACCCTTAATTTTATAATATTTATAGTTTAAATAACAAAAATGATTATTTGTAATATATAACTGTATTTAATAAACCAAAAACTAATTATTTAACTTACCTCCTTAGTGACTTCTTTGTTCACCTGTCAGTCAGTTTCTTTTGTTGGTCTTGATATTATTTAACTTGTGTGGGGTGCCATGAACTAAGATAAGTGTGGGGGGAGTGTGAATTCTTTAACTAACCTGCCTATTAGTGAATTTTTTGTGGCTGAATTTCATTGGCTTAATCTTCAGTTGAAGGTTGGTATTTTGTACACTTCAAGCCCAAACAAACTACTAACTTCATCTGTCCATCTGTGTCTTTTGTTGGTTTTGATATCATTTAACTTTGGGAATAAGGTCTCACAAAAGTACGTAGAGGGAAAAACTGTGAGTAAAGCCATTGCTATATTTTTCAGGGTCCTAAAGAGTCTGGTAATAGGTTCCAGAAACTCCTCTATTGCACATGGGCCGAAGCCCCACCCAGTCTTTTGCTGGTCTGGGCCTGCCCCACTCACTCCTTCCCAGAGGGCTTGCCCAGGAGTTCTGTGAGAGCAGAAGCTGCTGTCCACTAGCCTGCCTGCCCAGGACTGTTCCTTCCTTGTGCACACTCCTCCTACTCCTGCAGGAGCTCTGATCACTCCAGTTGCCTGATGCAAGCTGCCAGCCACTCACCCCCTATCCCCCCAAGGCCCGCATGTGGAGCAGCCCTTCCCCCAGGCTAGGCCAGGGCATGACCATGGCCACAGCTGTGGGCTCCTGACTCCTTGGGTGACTCCCAGGTCCAAGGTGTGTTGAGCCCATATGTGGCTGCTTGTCATAGAAAATGGCTATGTGTGTCAGTGTTGACACGTATGTCATAGGTTTGCCATCATGGGAATATACTCAGTTTTGCTGGGTAAGTGATTCCTAGTGATACACTTTTTTTGTTTCTTGACCTCTCATGAAGTCATTAGCTTCTATTTACCAAATTTTAATTTTTTAAGAAATTATTTTCTTTTCTGAGCCTTTGAACATCCTTTTCTCTTCAGTCAATTCCACTTTTAGAAACTATTTTTTCATTGAATTTTTGCATTTCTTTTTGTTCATTTGACCCATTCTGCTTTGCATTATTATCATTTCCCTTCTCCATTTTCCTCTGCCTCTCTTAATGGATTTTTGAAATTCTTTTTTTAAATTTTTCCAGAGCCTGAGATAAATTCACATTTCTCTTTGAAGTTTTGCATATAGCTTCTTTGATCTCTGCTGCTGTCTTGGGGTCTAAAAGTTGGCTTGGGTCTAAGTTCAAATCTGAGACAGCAGTAGTTGTGGGGTGATAGGGATGGTCTTGCTATTTGCTTGTGCCAGTATTCTTTGGTGTGATCTTGCTGTGAATGGTGCAGTCTTGCTATGGGCTACGGTTCCTACCTCACCCCACTAAACCAGATTGTCTGAGTCTACATTTCACATTGTTTTCCACAGAGAAATTGCTTCACTCCATCTCCTTGTTGGCTACATCACTTCAGTATTGATTTTGAAGCATTATTTTAAGGTTGAGTAGAGAGGATTCACAGAATGGTTTGATCTTTCCCCATCATTACTCCATCATCTTGACTCCATCACCCCACCCAGTTTCCTTGATTTACTATGTCTAAAAAAAAAATCTGGTGACCAGTGATTTAATTATCCTTTATACCACATGATTTTTGTCCTATTTAATGAAAAAGATCAGCTCTAGACAGTTGTGGGCTTGTCCAGGTAGTCATGAACTAAGATAGTAGACAATTTTCTATACTCAAATTCTGCCTCTTTTTAGGAAATTATCTCATAAAATTAGTATGAGAATTGTGAGTTAGTGTTATATTTCAGAGAGATTAGACATGTGACTTTTAATAAAGTCAGGTCTCCACAGGAATGGGCAGGCAAGTTTGGATAGTTTTTGCAGTATTTTAATCACTGTATCAGGTTAACCAAAGAATTGAGCATTTCTTTGTTATCTCGACTTCTTCTAGGTCCTACCCCTAAAATGAAGAAATATAGAACTGGATCTCAACTCCCTTTGCAGTGTGAGGTTTCACCACAACAATTCTCTTTTGTGCAGTTCCCTGTGGCTGTTAGGCAAGTTCCTCCAGTTGCTTTTCACCAGACTTACTAATTTCTAATACAGCAGAAGCAAGGGTGGACTAGACTTTGAGAAAGACTCTAACAAGCTTGCAATCTTAAGTCCGTCTTTCAGGCATTCAGACCTTGTCAATAATTCCCTTGAACCTCCCAGAACCTGCCAAAGGCATTCTAAAATAATTTTTACACATTCCTCTTGCTCTTCAGAGAGTCATAGCCTACCTGCTTCATGCAGAGAGCCAAGGGTTAAGGAATGGAAGAGGAACGGTTTTCTTTTTTGGCCACTGTGTAAGGATCTTTCATTTAAAGTACCAGAAGATACATTAGTATTTCAGGGTGGTATAAAACTTGTATAATTGATAGCATACACTGACCTCTTTCCATCACCCTTGCTGCTTTCATGGCAGCAGTAGAAAGGAGCTACATTAGACTGAAGGCCATTAAATATATATATATTTTGTTTTGTGGGTTTCTGCAGCCATAGAATCCATCACCATGTGGTCAGCTTCCTGGTGATGAGTCTGTCTGCACTTCAGTAGATTGGCCATGAAAATCAGGCATTTTCTGTTAACAGGGAAATATTCAAAAGTCTTTCCATCAGAACAGGAACTGCCTGAGTTTATGTTCTGTTGGCATAGCCTTCACGACACCAGGGTTCATCTGTATATTAAAGGAGGGCTCTAGAGTAGTGTTTTGTGGAGGAATATTATTGATTTCCAATAAATATTAATTTTTAATGAAGAGGATTCAAACCAGAATATTCTAATCTTAGCATGATATTTTGATAATTTTTTCTTTCATTTTTAATTAAAATAAATTCATTCTCTGTCTCAAATGCTGATACAAAGAGAAATCACAATATTTTTTTCATAAGGTCAGTCACTAATACTTTAAGAAGCATAGCTTTGAAAAGAAACTATGAGCCTCAACTTCTAAGAAGTAATCCACCTATAAATATCCAGAATGAAATCATTAATCATTATTATTGGCCTTACTTGCCAGATAATATCTTTTCAATTTTTGAGTTTACTTGGCATTGTTTCTATTTTTGAAACGTGCAATTCTATTTTTCTTATTCTAATTAGCATTCCTTTATGATTCATTCATATGTATACATATATATATATATTCACTGAATATTTAATCACTGATATCTATAACATGGAAAGTACCATTCAAGTACAATTAGTGAATAAGAAAATAGTTCCGGAAATAACTCTCTGGAATGGTTTGGCTCCTCTCTCTTCAATTAGATTAGATGAATGTGATAGGAGAAACAATTTTAAGGCGACAATACTGGCTTTGCTGGGCAACACAGCAACATGGCTAATTTCTTTATGATATTAATCCATTGAGCCAGACTTTTATATAGAGAATCTTTTAATAAACCAACTTGAATAAAATAGCTGAATAAATTGAAATGAAATGGAAGGGCAGGGTTCTTAGCACCTTTATGATTCTGCCAACAGGAAGGGGAAAAATTACCTTGAAAAGGAAATGCATGACAAAAGTTTTTAATTCAGTAAAATATGATCTAATGCAATCTGGTCAAAATCCATGATTGGGCCTTTTTTAAGATTCTATACACAAACACCTTTTCTGTGAAACCCCACACTCTACCAAAAGTCAGACAAAAACAGTGCTCTGTATTAACCTTAGTAGGACAGGCATACTAAAGTTTAATTACTTTCTTCCTTTAACAAAGAAGTGAATTTATGAAACTTGTGTGGTGGTTGAATACAAGAGTACTAATTATTGACCTTCTACATCCATAAAGTGTCAGTCTGCAGGCAGCCATTTTCACCAGAAGACAAGACAAATTCTTTCTTACAATGGAAACATTTAAAATATTGAGTAACATACTCTTCCGTGCCCAATACCCACTCTTTAGATGGTAAGTTATGATAAAAATGGTGATGATGATCATTTTCAGTTCATTTACAGTAATAAGAATAAGGGTTATTATCTGCTTATTCATGAACAAATGACTTGACATTCAGGCCCACAAATCTACTGAGTCTTCTCTCTTGAAGTTAACCTCCTAAGGTGACTTTTTCATCAAGCCTCAAGGGCCAGCATTTGATAGCACCAAACAACCTTTGCCCCTGGTTTCTGTTACACTGCAGTATCTTGATTAATAATAGCAATACTTATTATTAATACTATTGTTCATCAGAGAAGTAGCATATAATGGGGGCTAAAATGTAGGGAAAAGAATCCAGTTCAAGTCTGGCATCTGAAAGGCTTTTTGATAAGGTCACTCCCAGGCAACTCTTTCAGACTAAAAGTTACAGAGCATAATCTAAGCTTTGATAGAGATATTTTACTCACAAGTAATTCTTAAAATAATAAAACATGAAACAAACTGTCTGGGTCCACAACAAATATGTTTGTTTATAGATTCATAACCATATACACATATACAAATTACTACAAAACTGTACAGGAGGAGTATAAGAAAATAGATGTAAACAAAATGTTCAGTGAACCTCAGAGCAGGAGACAGGGGGAGGAATTGTTGACTTGTGGATTCAAGAAAGCTTTTTTACAGGAGATGATATTTGAGTTGGGCTTTTTAAAAGATAGGAAGGAATTCAACAGATAGAAATGAAAGGAGACCTTAGGGAAACGTGTGATCAAAGGCTCAAGAGTCAGGAAATCATGGGGAAGTAAAGAGTAGTTGAATTTGTCCAGAGTGTAGATTACATGGAACTCGGTAGTATATTAGATTGTAAAGGGAGAGTAGTGAAATATTGTGTCTGGTCTTAAATGCTTGGCAAAGAAAACTGAAATTTAGTGAGTCATTTCATGGTAGTAGCTAGTTGTAGAAAAGTTTTAGGCAGAAATATATCATAGCTAATACTTTGTTTCAAACTTTGGGAGACTGGGGAAAAGTAATGTTTCATATAGAAATGTTAAAATTAAAAGAAGTAATTTTGAAGGAAGTATTATATACTCACTTTGGACTATGTTGAATTTTAGGTACCATTGGGTGATAGACAGACGGTTTAGAGAGACAGGATGGAGGCTTGGGAATAATATTACAAGTCTACATTTGAAAATCTTTTTGTCTTTATGTCATTTTAGAAGCTTAGGAATTAATGAGTTTTCCAGGAAAGGAGATCATAGAGAATGAGGAAAAAATAGTGGTGGAGTATTGTCATGAAAAGAAAGTGAGGAGACCTTGGAGAATTACTGGGAGTGGACAGGTAAACTAGGAAAATGTGGTCATAGAATTAAGAGCTAGAAGAGATCTTACAAGCAAATGAAGCCAAACCCCTCACTTTATTGATGAGGATTAGAGAAGTTAAATGACTTGGCTAGATACAACCAATGTCTGGGGTAGAATTCAAATCCAGGTCCTCCAAGGCCAAGACTCTCTCCACTGCACCATCATATCTGATGTCACTAAATCCAAAGGGAAATAGAGTATACAGAAAAAAAAGAGAATTGATCAGCTTTGTCAAATGCTTCAGAGAAGTCATTGAAGATGAGTACTAAAATATAAATTAGAAACTGGTCATGGGTGAATGCTGAGGGCAGTTTGAATAAAATGATAAAGACTGAAATCCATTGCTGGGGATTGAGGAGACATTGGGTAATGTTGACACAGGGTATAAGAGTAGATTTCTTTTTCTTTTTTTAAATTAAATTTTCTTTTATTTTCCATTCCCAAGCAATCCCCCCCCCAAAAAAAATGAGTAAAACTCTTAAAACAAGTATGCATAGTGAACCAAAACAGATTGTTTCATTCTAACATCTCTTTCAGGAGGTAGGTGGCAAATCTTTTTGAACTGTAACATCATTAAGTTGATCAGAGAATAGATCTTAAGAAGTCTGGCAATGAAGGGAAGGAGGAAAATCAAACACTAGCTGGATTGGAGTAAAATAAACGCAGTGGACTATATACATTTCTATGTGCAGGTGAGTTGAAGTTAGTGTGAGAAATTGAAGATCTATCAGTTAAGAAGTCTGGTTTTAGTGTGGTATCAGAGGGAGAAGTGCCACAAATCAAAAACGAAGGCTGAGGGACCATTCAGAGGAAGCAATCCTCTTTTGAGAGAGGAAGAAGAAAAGGGCCAACTAATGGAATACTGAGTTTTGACAATCAGAGGAAAGTAGTTGAATTCTTCTATAAGCCTCAACTGTTGTATTGAAATAATAGGTTGTCATTTGCTGTAAATTTCAGGGGTTTTGGTCATGGTGAATTAGCTGAAATGTTGCAAGATTGAATGTCCTGAGGAGAAAAGAGCTCTGAGGCTCTCTTTGAGTAAATAATATGTAGGTTGAGGTTGCCAAGGTTGACAGCAGGGGACAGTGAAGATGGAAAACTCTGGGATAGGTGGTAAAGTATGCCATCAATTAAACTGAGGTAAGTAGATAATGTGTTAAGGATATGGAGAATATAGTATTAGTAAGACACTTAGACTTCAAAAGTGGAGCTACTGAAGGTTAATGGCAGGATTATAAAATCACAGAATGTCAGTGTTGAAAGGGATCTCAAAGGCTATTTATTCCAATTCATTTTTTTGAATAAGCACCTCCCTGGTAGTATATTCAATAGTTTATCATCTAACCTTTACTTGAAGACTTAAATTGAGGGGTCATTCATTCATTCATTCATTCAATCAATAAGTAATTAGTCAAGTAATCCCTGCCTCCAAAAGCAACCCATTTAACATTGGAATGGTTCTAATTCTTAAGAATTATTTCCCACTTATTGATATTAAATTTACAATAACACATAAATGGTACTAGGAATTAATTAATAGGTAGACTTCCTTTCCTCACCTCATAAGTCAGGAAAAATAGAAAAAGAAATAACTTTTATTGGACATTAATCAGAGAATCTTTTCACTTCATAGGTGGTAGGGAGATAAAATTCTACCTGAATAAAAAAACTTTTTAACACATTACCAAGGACTTTTCTGACCTTTATTTGAATACTTATAGTATTCAATTCAAGTGAGGACAATCCTCACACATAGAGTGGGTTACCTCAGTTCATTTAAAAAATTGTTTTCAGTCATGTCCAACTTTTTGTGACACCCTTCCTTTTTGGGCTTTCTTGGCAAAGATAAAGGAAATGTTTGATATTATCTTCACTAGCTCATTTTAAAAATGAGGAAATTAAAACAAAAACAGTTCAATGACTTACACAGGCTCACACAGCTAATAAGTATTTGATGCCAGATTTAAATTAGATGTTCTTGATTCCATACCCAGCACTCTATTTTTTTTTTTTTAAATTTGGTCATTTCCAAACATTATTCATTGGAAACAAAGATCATTTTCTTTTCTTCCCTCCGCCCCTCCCTCCACCTCTACCACAGCCAACACGCAATTCCACTGGGTATCACATGTGTTCTTGATTCAAACCCATTTCCATGTTGTTGGTATTTGCATTAGAGTGTTCATTTAGAGTCTCTCCTCAGACATGTCCCCTCATCTATTGTAGTCAAGCAGTTGCTTTTCATCAGTGTTTTTACTCCCACAGTTTATCCTCTGCTTGTGGATAGTGTTTTTTAGATCCCTGCAGATTGTTCAGGGACATTGCATTGCCACTAATGGAGAAGTCTATTACCTTCGATTGTACCACATTGTATCAGTCTCTGTGTACAATGTTTCCAGTTTCTGCTCCTCTCTCTCTGCATCACTTCCTGGAGGTTGTTCCAGTCTCCATGGAATTCCTTCACTTTATTATTCCTTTTAGCACAATAGTATTCCATCACCAACATATACCACAATTTGTTCAGCCATTCTCCAATTGAAGGGGATCCCCTCATTTTCCAATTTTTGGCTACCACAAAGAGTGCTGCTATGAATATTCTTGTACAAGTCTTTTTCTTTATTATCTCTTTGGGGTACAGACCCAGCAGTGCTATGGCTGGATCAAAGGGCAGACAGTCTTTTATCGCCTTTTGGGCATAGTTCCAAATTGCCCTCCAGAATGGTTGGATCAATTCACAACTCCACCAGCAATGGATTAGTGTCCCTACTTTGCCACATCCCCTCCAGCAATCACTACTTTCCATAGCTGTTATGTTAGCCAATCTGCTAGGTGTGAGGTGATACCTCAGAGTTGTTTTGATTTGCATCTCTCTGATTATAAGAGATTTTGAACACTTTTTCATGTGCTTATTAATAGTTTTGATTTCTTTGGCTGAGAACTGCCTGTTCATGTCCCTTGCCCATTTATCAATTGGAGAATGGCTTGGTTTTTTGTACAAGTGATTTAGCTCTTTGTAAATTTGAGTAATTAAACCTTTGTCAGAGGTTTTTATGAAGATTGTTTCCCAATTTGTTGCTACTCTTCTGATTTTAGTTACATTGGTTTTGTTTGTACAAAACCTTTTCAATTTGATGTAGTCAAAATTATTTATTTTACATTTTGTGACCCTTTCTAAGTCTTGCTTGGTTTTAAAACCTTTCCCTTTCCCTTCCCAAAGGTCTAACAGGTATGCTATTCTGTGTTCACCAAATTTATTTATAGTTTCCTTCTTTATGTTCAAGTCATTCACCCATTCTGAATTTATCTTGGTGTAGGGTGTGAGGTATTGATCCAAACCTAGTCTCTCCCACACTGTCTTCCAATTTTCCCAGCAGTTTTTATCAAATACTGGATTTTTGTCCCAAAAGCTGGGGTCTTTGGGTTTGTCATAAACTGTCTTGCTGAGATCATTTAGGCCAAGTCTATTCCACTTATCCTCCTTTCTGTCTCTTAGCCAGTACCAAATTCTTTTGATGACCGCTGCTTTGTAATATAGTTTGAGATCTGGGACTGCAAGTCGTCCTTCCTTTGCATTTTTTTTTCATGATTTCCCTGGATATCCTTGATCTTTTGTTTTTCCAAATGAACTTAGTTATGTTTTTTTTCTAATTCAGTAAAGAAGTTTTTTGGTAGTTCAATGGGTATGGCACTAAATAAGTAAATTAATTTGGGTAGGATTGTCATTTTTATTATGTTAGCTCGTCCTACCCATGAGCAATCAATGTTTTTCCAATTGTTTAGATCTAGTTTTAGCTGTGTGGAAAGTGTTTTATAGTTGTGTTCATATAGTTCCTGTGTTTGTTTCGGCAGATAGATTCCTAAGTCTTTTATATTGTCTAGGGTGATTTTAAATGGAATTTCTCTCTCTATTTCTTGCTGCTGAGATGTATTGGAAATATATAGAAATGCTGATGACTTATGCGGGTTTATTTTGTATTCTGCAACTTTGCTAAAGTCGTTGATTATTTCGAGTAACTTTTTGGTTGATTCTCTAGGATTCCTTAAGTAAACCATCATATCATCTGCAAAGAGTGATAGCTTGGTCTCCTCACTGCCAATTTTAATACCTTCAATTTCTTTTTCTTCTCTAATTGCTACTCCTAGAGTTTCTAGTACACTATTAAATAATAGAGGTGATAATGGGCATCCTTGTTTTATTCCTGATCTTATTGGAGAGGCTTCTAGTTTATCCCCATTGCAGATGATATTTCCTGATGGTTTTAGATATATACTGTTTATTATTTTTAGGAAAGGCCCTTCTTTCCAATACTTTCTAGTGATTTCGATAGGAATGGGTTTTTTATTTTATCAAAGGCTTTTTCTGCGTCTATTGAGATAATCATGTGATTTTGGTCAGTTTGCTTGTTGATGTGGTCAATTATGTGGATGGTTTTCCTAATATTGAACCATCCTTGCATTCCTGGTATGAATCCTGCCTGGTCATAGTGGATGACCCTTGTGATGACTTGCTGGAGACTTTTTGCTAGTATCTTATTTAAGATTTTTGCATCTATATTCATTAGGGAGATTGGTCTATAGTTTTCTTTCTCTGTTTTTGACCTGCCTGGCTTTGGGATCAGTATCATGTTTGTGTCGTAGAATGAATTTGGTAGAACTCCTTTTTGGCCTATTCTGTCAAATAGTTTGTTTAGTATTGGGATTAGTTGTTCTTTGACTGTTTGATAGAATTCATTTGTGAATCCATCTAGACCTGGTGATTTTTTCTTAGGGAGTTCTTTGATGGCTTGTTCAATTTCTTTTTCTGAAATGGGGTTGTTAAGGTAATGTAATTCTTCCTCTTTTAGTCTAGGCAATTTATATTTTTGTAAGTATTCATCCATATCACCTAGATTGCCATATTTGTTGCCATATAATTGGGCATAGTAGTTTTTAATGATTGCCTTAATTTCCTCTTCATTAGAGGTGAGGTCTCCTTTTTCATCTTGGATACTGTCAATTTGGTTTATTTCTTTCCTTTTTTTTAATTAGACTGACTAGTACTTTGTCTATTTTATTTGTTTTTTCAAAGTACCAGCTTCTAGTCTTATTTATTAAATCAATAGTTCTTTGACTTTTGATTTTATTAATTTCTCCTTTGAGTTTTAGGATCTCTAATTTAGTCTTCATCTGAGGATTTTGAATTTGTTCGCTTTCTAGTTTTTTAATTTGCATGCCCAATTCATTACCCTCTGCCCTTGTTAATTTGTTTATATATGAACTCAAGGATATAAATTTCCCCCTGAGTACTGCTTTGGCTGCATCCCATAGGTTTTGAAAGGATGTCTCACCATTGTCATTTTCTTCAATGAAGTTATTAATTGTTTCCATGATTTGTTCTTTAACTAACTGGTTTTGGAGAATCATACTATTTAATTTCCAATTAATTTTCGATTTACCTCTCCATATTCCCTTACTAATTATTATTTTCATTGCATTGTGATCTGAGAAAGTTGCATTTATTATTTCTGCTCTTTTGCACTTGTTTGCAATGTTTTTATGCCCTAATACATGGTAAATTTTTGTGAATGTACCATGTGCTGCAGAAAAGAAGGTATATTCCTTTTTGTCCCTATTTATTTTTCTCCACATGTCTACTAACTCTAATTTTTCTAAGATTTCATGCACTTCTCTTACCTCTTTCTTATTTATTTTTTGGTTTGACTTATCTAGTTCAGATAAAGGAAGGTTCAGGTCTCCCACTAGTATAGTTTTTCTATCTATTTCATCCTTGAGCTCCCCCAGTTTCTCCTTTAGAAATGTGGATGCTATGCCATTTGGTGCATACATATTGAGTACAGATATTTCCTCACTGTCTATACTGCCTTTTATCAGGATGTAATTACCTTTCCTATCTCTTTTAACTAGATTTATTTTTACTTTGGCTTTGTCGGATATCATGATTGAGACTCCTGCCTTCTTTTTGTCAGTTGATGCCCAATAGATTTACTTTCACCCTATGTGTGTCTACCTTTCTCATATGTGTTTCTTGTAGACAGCATATGGTAGGGTTTTGGACTCTAATCCACTCTGTTATTCGCTTGCATTTTATGGGTGAGTTCATTCCATTCACATTCAGAGTTATGATTACTAGCTGTATGTTTCCCAGTATTTTAATTTCTTCTCCTTTTTCTTCTTTCCCTATTTCCTTCTACACCAATGTTTGCTTTTGAACAGACCCCCTTATTCCCACCCTTATTTTACTTCCCTTTCTACCCCCCTTCCTATTTATCCCCCCTTATTTTCCTTATAGTCTTTCTAAAATTAACCCCCCACTCCCTCCCTCTCTTGTACTGCTTCCCTCCCCACCAGACCGTTTGTTACCCTTCTACTCCCCTATAGGGTGCAAATCTATTCTCTGCCCCCAATGGATTGGATTGTTTTTCCCTCTTTGAGTCACTTTCAAAGCACGTAAAAGTTGAGTATTTCCTGTCTCTGACCTCTTTACCCTTCCAGTGTATTGATGTTCTCCCCCCTCCCACCATGAGCTTCTTTATGACATATAAATTTACCCCCATTTGTTTCTTTTCCCATTTCTTTTAATATTCTCCTATTTTAAGCTCTAGTTATATATATATATGCATACTTATGCATATGTATTTTTTGCATGCATATATCTATATACCTATTTATGTCTTCTCCTTTCATCCTATACAGTTTGTTGCTGTTCCCTCTAAGTATACTTCCTTTTGCTGCCCAGGTAATAACAACAGTTTTTAAGAGTTACTAATGACCTCTTTTCTTATAGGGATACATATCATTTTAACTTAATGAGTCTCTTAAATTTTTTTTTGTTTTTCTTTTTTCCCCTCTTTTTTTTTTAATTACCTTTTGATGATTCTCTTGCTTGGACATCAAATTTTCTGTTCAGGTCTGGTCTTTTCTTTACGAATTCTTGGAATTCTTCTATTTTGTTGAATGACCATACTTTCCCCTGTAAGAATATAGTCAGTTTTGCTGGGTAATTGATTCTTGGTTGTAGACCTAGTTCCCTTGCTTTCCAGAATATCGTATTCCATGCCTTTCTTTTTTTCAGTGTGGATGCAGCCAGATCCTGAGTTATCCTCACTGTGGTTCCTTGGTATCTGAATGACTTCTTCTTGGCAGCTTGTAATATCTTTTCTTTGGTCTGATAGTCCTTGAATTTGGCTATAACATTCCTGGGTGTTGTCAGTTGGGGATTAAGTACAGGAGGTGATCTGTGGATTCTATCAGTCTCCACTTTTCCCTCTTGTTCAAGGATTTTGGGGCAGTTTTCTTTAATAATTTCCTGTAATATAATGTCCAGGCTTTTTCTTTTGTCACGGTCTTCTGGTAGGCCAATAATTCTTAAATTGTCTCTCCTTGAACGATTTTCTAAATCCTCTGTTTTGTGGATGAGATGCTTCATATTTTCCTCAATTTTTTCATTCTTTTGGTTTTGTTTTATAGAGTCCTGCTGCCTTGTGAAGTTGCTCGATTCTATTTGTTGTATTCTGGTTCTTAAAGACTGGATTTCATCCTTAGTTTTTTGGTCGTCCTTTTCCTTTTGGTCGGATTTTCTTTGGAGGTCATCTTTCATCTCCTTTGCCTCATTTTCCAGCTCATTGATTTTGGCTTTCAAGACACTATTTTCTGTTTCTTGATGACTTATCTTAGTTTTTAAGTTCTTTTCCCAATTGTCTTCAGCCTCTCTTAATTGTGTTTTGAATTGCATTTTGAGTTCTTCCAAAGCCTGTATCCAATTCACTGGGATTTCTGATTTTTCCTTTGCTGGGTCCTCCCCCTCTGTTTCATTAGCTCTTTGCTCATTACCTGTGCAGAAGCTGTCTATTGTAATTTCCTTCTTCTTTTTCTGTTGTTTGCTCGAGTTTACCCCTTCTTTGCTCCCTGTATTTGGCTGTGCTCTTGCTCCTCTCATTTTGTTTTGGCTTTGGGGCTGTTAGTCTCCCCTCTTGGAGCTTTGTCAGATCTCTTGGTACAGTCTCTAGGGGAGGAATGTTAGCTTCCCTGTCCTCTGGAGGCTTTTGCTTGGATTGAATTCAAGTGGGTTGGGCTGTATGTGGTATGAAACTGAAGCTCTGAAAACACCTGGAAGGCTGGGCTGCCCAGGCTCTCTCCAGTTCTCTCTAGCTGTTTCTCCTCTGTCCACAAGTGCCTTTGCCCTACTGTGTAAACTCTGAGGAGTTCTGATTGAATTGGCTGGATTGATATGGTTATGCCCCGAGGCAAAAGTGAGGCTGGAGCCCAATGGAGGGACCCAGCTGCGGCCCCCTCTCTCCCTGGCTTCCTCCCTGCTGTCCAAGCTGGATGCTCCAAGCCCGGTGCCCCGCTGCTCACAAGGTAGACCCTCCAAGCCAGCACCTTTGGCGGCTCAAAGGTTCCCACTGCAGTTGCTGCGGGTTCAGTGCTCTGGGTTGTGGGGGAGGGGTCCTGGGATCTACCCTCTGCCTTCCCCTTAGCCCTGAGTATTCTCAGATTCTGGCTTTTGGGGGGCGTACCTTTTGATTTGGGTCCAGAAGGAGGGTTCCCCGCTTCTGTCCTGTTGTTCAGGTTGGGTTTCGGCGCCCTAGGAGCATTCAGTCTGTATCGGTAAGGAAGGGTCTTCCACAAGGTCTGAACTTTTGCTGCTTGCTAAGCCTCCATCTTGACTTCGCCCCCTCCAGCACTCTATTTGCTGCACCACTTAGAGATTAACAGTAAACCAAGGTGAAAAATCAGTGGACAGGAGAGGGCAGGGAGAGTGAAAGGCTCTTGATATTAAGGTAAACTATTTATGATCTATATGGATGTTTTTGTAGATCAGGAATATTATTATTGATAAAATATGAGCATAAAAATTTAGAAGCAGCAAAGTGTTTCATTGGATAGAGTGCTGGGCCTGGAGTAAGGAATACCTGAGTAAATCCCGCTGCAGACACTTATGAGGTAGGTGACCCTGAAAACATCACTTAATCTAGGTTAGCCTTAATCCACTAGAGAAGGGAATGGCAAACCACTGCATTATCTTTCCTTAGAAACCCAATGAACAGTATTGACATATTATGGTCCACAGTGTTGTGAAGAGTCAAACCTGCTTGACTGAACAACAATAGGGGATTTCACTTAGGCAAAAGTGGAGTTTTCATAGAACAAAGAAAAATTAGTTAATATACATAAAGGAGTTGGGAGATGCATAAAATTGAGATGGATAAGAATGAGAATATGGAAGAAACTGGGAGAGTAGCAAGATTTGCTTTTAGGGCATCTGATCTGGATAAAAGTATAGGACTAGTGGGTTCCAAGGGAATAACCTAACATTTTAATATATGTTTAAGGTTTACAAAGCACTTTATACATATTACTTTCTTTGATCATCACTACAATACTGGGAAACAAGTACTAATATTATCCTCATTTTACAAATGAAGCAGTTAAAGTTGAGAAAGTTAAATTACTTGTGTATGGTAAGCGGCAAAGATGGGTAAGATACCAGGTCAGGTCTTCCTGACTCCCAGAATAGTACTCTAAAAATATAACAACTATTCCTAAGGTGGAGAGATATATAATAGTAATAATAGTAGTAATAATAATAATAGTAAAAGAGAGGGGGGAATATTTACAGATAATGAATTTTGTTATAGGAGAAATTTGGAGAGTTGTCCATTAAAACTACAATTTTGGGGTAGCAAAGCAATCTCACAATATTACTTCCTAAAACATTGATGGGCCAATAAATTTGTTTATATTTATAACATATACACAAAATATTTAAGTAATCTAAGATTGTGTCCACATGCACAAATGTGTTGATTTATTTTTGCTTACTTTACCAGCAATCATTTAAAAAATCATCTTGACCAACACTAAAAATAAATCGATTCACTAAGTCAGGGTTACCAGTGTATAATCAAATGATTCCTCCTTCTTGTCTTTCTCTGAATTAGTGACTCTCTGGTCAATATCACTATTTCCTGAAGGAGTGACAGGGTGCTGCTGTTCACTTCACATTCAGTTCAATTTACTATCTTTTCCATCTCCCTGCTAACAGTTTTGCCCTGATATGGGCACTTTTCTCCCTTATAGTCCTTACCTCTTTCCATCTTCTTTCATTTATGTTTTGTTTTATCCTATTAGAATGCAAGTTCCTTCACATTAAAGACTGTTTTCTATGTTTCATATTTTTCTAGGCACACAGAAAGTCTTGAATAAATGTTTTATCTCTCTCTCTCTCTCTCTCTCTCTCTCTCTCTCTCTCTCTCATCTATCTATTTATCTATTATCTAGCTATCTATCTAAATGTATGCTGGAACACTTTTTAAGCTTATATACTAGAAAACTTTAATTTACAGAGCATCACTTAAATATTGAATATCGACAGTCATTACAATAAGGGTGGCAAAAAATAATGGTTTGGACTGGCCTTCATGAATAGTAAGGAGTAGAAGACAGACATTGGAAAGCCTTAGTGACAGGAAAGGCATGATAAAGATATAGTAATGAGGAGTGTTGGGAAAAATATTTTAGGACAAAAGATAGACCTAAGTAGTAAACAATGAACTTTTTTTTAAAACCATGAGGGTTTACATAAGCTGACAGTAGAAATATAAAATTTTAGATGAGTTAATGGAACATGGTATATAATGGGCTTCTGAGGGGAAGTTAGGGATGTTTTATACATTACTTACTACTATTCCATTTCTAGGATGCTTTGGGTGTCTGATTATTTTTGTGAGATTTTGTATGTGATTTCAGTAACATTTTATGAAACATTCCACAAAGATATTAAGTGTTTGGAATGGTAATAGCTAGAACATCTCAAAACAAGGCCTATTAATTTCAAGTAGGGCAATTATTGCTTTGAGTCACAAAATATCCCTATATTCCATAATCAGAGACAGTTATTTAACAGACTGGATTGCTTATCTTGCCTAGAATAGATCTTCTGTTTAGGGAAAGACGTGCAAAATTTTTTATTTTTTTTTTGGTTGTAATAAATTAATAAAAGAAATTTTATCAAACTACCAATTTTTGTTGAATTTAATGATATCTAAAACAAATTGGATGGAACAATTAGTCATTTTGGTCTTATAGCTGATTAAAGTTGATTCAATAAGCCTTTATTAGACACTTATTACTTACAAAGTAATCTATGTATTTCTGGGAAGGTAAAACTTGAAACCAAAGAATACAGTCCTTGTCTTTTGGGAACTTATAACAAAAACAGGTGAATGCAAAATGCTCACAAAATGGAATGGAACAAAGAAAGGATATACATGGTTATCTATCTCCTTTTTATTGCTATCTACTTTCACCATTGAACCCTTCTCTCTCAGTCTTAAAACTCATCATATGTACAAGAAAACCTTTTCTTAACCCAACACAATTTTAGTAGAGAGGAGATGTGATGTGGATAGGCCCAGAGAAGGTTTTTCTGAAGGATCATCATGTCCCAGATTCCTAACGGGAAGGAAATTAACAATATTAATAGAAATGAGGAGATAGTTTGATGATGTAGCATTTGGATTATAGAAGCATGTTAAGATGGAACAGGACAATTCAAGAATATGAAATATCTAGAAATTCAATTATTCTGGAAAGTAAAATGAATGTAAAGAACATGGAAATAAAAATGGGATAGCTTATAAGCATAATGTGGAAAGACATAAGTATTGTGACAAGGGAATTCATATAGTATCAAAGACAAGGAACCACTTCAAGCTATTTTTTTGTATTTTTTAAGCAGAAGAAAGACATTGTCAGACCTATACTAATGCAAATAGTTTTAAAGCTGAAAGGGCCCTTTGAGAACACTTAATTTAATTCTCTTGTTTTGTGAATAATGGAACTGAAGCCCAGAGAGATTGTCATAATTTGCCCAGTCACACAGGATCAAGATTGGAACCTAGTTCATCTGACTTTACATGAAGCAGTGTACTAGGTTGTTTCTCTAACTCTCATGGTAGAAGTAAAAGTGGAAAGAAGCACATAGATATGAGAGACAGTACTGAGGTAGATCTGAAAGCTTGAGTATGGGGGCAGAAGATATGAGTGAGTGAAGTTGTAATATTAAGCTTCCAGATGTAGAACTGAGAAGATAGTGATGCCATTAAAAGAATGAGAAAAGTTTGGATATTGAGGAAAGATGAATTCTAAATATTGATAGGAAAAAAAAAATCTAAGTCCAGCAAGTGATTAGAGACCTGGGAAATGAGTTGGAGAATAGATTGCAGGTCTTTGGGTATTGGACAATGTCCTCCAACCTGTAAGCAATTAATCCCTTCTATCACATATCAAGCAATCAATGAATATTTATTAAGTGCCTACTGTGTATCAGGCACTGAGCTAAGTTCTGGGAATACAAAAGGAGATAAAAGACAGTCCTTACCCTCAGGAAGCTCACAATCTCATGGGGGAAGGCAATAAACTAACAACAAAAAATAAAAACAAGTGATATGCAGGACAATTATAAAATAATGGACAGAGAGGAGGAACAAGAATTAAAATTGATTGGGAAAGGCTTCCTAGAGAAGATAGGATTTGAGCTGAGAAGCCTATATGTGGAGATGAGGGAGAAAATTATAGGCATGTGGGATAGCCAGAGAAAATTCTTAGATCCAAGATATGGAGTTTCTTCTTTGTGCAACATCAAAGAGTCCAGTGCCAGTGAAACAAAGAGTAAGTGGTGGGAACTATAGGGTAATAGAACTGAAAAGAAGGAGGGCAGGATTAGGTCATAGTGTCTTTTGACTACTAAACAGGAATTTTTTATTTAATTCTTGTGGTGAAAGGGAGCTGTGTGAGGAAAGTTCTCTCCTCGCCCCCTCCCTCCCCCCCTTTCTGGGTAATACAGCTGGTATGAGTCTGCTTGAGTTTGTGTCACCAATGTCACCAAGTGTGGATCAGGAGACTGTGATCTAGGCACTTGATCAGAAAATTATTCTGGTGTAAAGGGAAGGAATAAAAGAGGGGATCCATGAAGTGCTAGGCTCTATTTTTCTCTGGTGTCCAGCCAAGAAGAAGGTGGCTGAGGGAGACCAAGTTAGGAGCAACCACATGGCTAGCTAGAATAGGTTTCTCTCTATCTTTCTGCCTTTTCCTTTCCAAGTAAATACTAATAAATTTTATGAAAATTGAGGACCAGAGTGCTAATTTAACCTGTACAGAACCACTGGAGTTTATTGAGTAAAAGAGTAATATAGTTGGACCGGCATTTTGGAAAATCCCTTTAGTAGCTGAATGCATGATGGCTTGGAGTGGGAAAAATTTGAGACACCAGCAGGTTATAAAAATAGTTCATAAATAAAAAGGTAAAGGTCTATTCAAGGCAAAAGTTTGATAGGAGAAAAAAGGACTTGGTGGAGAGATAGTGCAAAGGGGAAATTGATAGACCTTGGCAATCAATTTGATATTTGATCTGAGAAATAGTGAAGAGTTGTGGATGATACCTAAGTTGCCAGACTGAGAGACTGGAAGGATGGTGTTGTCTTCTACAGTAACATGGAAGGTAGCAAGTAGGGAGGAAATGTGGGAAAGATAATGAGTTTTATATCTAAAATGTTTAGTTTAACAACTCTGAGATGCCATCTTGCACCTAGCACATTGGCTAAAATGACAGCAAAGGAATGTAATGAATGTTGGAGGGGATATGGCAAAATTGTGACACTAATGCATTGCTGGTGCAGTTGTGAATTGATCCAACCATTCTGGAGGGCAATTTGGAACTATGCCCAAAGGGTGATAAAAGACTGTCTGCCCTTTGATCCAGCCATAGCACTGCAGGGTTTCTACCCCAAAGAGATAATAAGGAAAATACATGTAACAAGAATATTTATAGCTGCACTCTTTGTGGTGGCAAAAAACTGGAAAACGAGGGGATGCCTTTCAATTGGAGAATGGTTGAACAAATTATGGTATATGTTGCTCAAAGAAATAAAGTGGAGGAATTCAATGGGACCTGGAACAACTTCCAGGTTGTTGCAGAGCAAAAGGAGCAGAATCAGAACATTTCACACAGAGACTGATACACTGGTACAATCGAATGTAATGGACTTTTCCATTAGTGGAAATGCAGTGATCCTGAACAACTTGGAGGGATCTATGAGAAAGACCAGTATCCACATTCAGAGGAAGAACTGTGGGAGTAGAAACATAGAAGAAAAACAACTGCTTCATCACATGGTTCAATGGGGATATGATTGGGGATGGAGACTCTAAGCGATCACCCTAATTCAAATATTAATGATATAGAGATAGGTCATAATCAATAACATATATAAAGCCCAGTGGAATTGCTTGTTGGCTCTGGGATGGGGTGGGAGGTGAGGAGGGAAAGAATATGAATCATATAACCATGAAAAAATATTCTAAATTAATTAATTAAACAAAAATTTTCAAATCACAAAAAAGAGAAATGTTTAGTTTAAGATGTCTTCTGGACAGTAAGTTTTAGATTTCTAAAAGGTAGGTGGAAATGTAAAATTAGAGATTAGTAGAGAGGTTAAGATAGGTTATAGAGATTTGAGAATTATCAACATAAACATATTAATTACATATATGAAATCACCAAGTGAAGTAGTACAGAGGGAAAAGACTAGTGGGTATAGGACAAAATCCTATATCTAGTGAATAGAAATTCATTCCACCTATTCAGCCTATGTTTAAATTCTGAAGCTATGCATAAGAGGTCAAATTCCTATAATATTCTTTCATCTACTGGGTAATAGAATCATCTCCTTGCTACATCTTTTCTTCTCTAGCTTAATTTATCTCCTCTGAACACTAACTTGTCAATGGACCCTAAACCAACTAAAATGTGGCACCTAAAACTAAGCACATCACCAGATGCATATGTGTTCTATTAAGATATACAGTATTGGGGGCAGCTGGGTGGTTCAGTGGATTGAGAACCAGGCCTAGAGATGGGAGGTCCTAGGTTCAAATCTGGCCTCAGACACTTCCCAGTTGTGTGACCCTGTACAAGTCACTTGACCCCCATTGCCTAGCCCATACAGCTCTTCTGCCTTGGAACCAATACACAATATTGACTCCAAGACAGAAGGTTAGGCTTTAAAAAAAAAAAAAAGTCTACAGTATCATTATCTTTTTTTGCTGTCATGTCATCTTGAAACCTAACCTCTATATATAGGCTCAATCTCCAATTCTTTTAATTTATTAATTATTTTTTTGTTTGTTTTTTGTTTATGATCTCATCCTACAATATTGAAGTTGATTTTGTTGGAGTCAAGAATAAGAGATTATACTTCTTTGTTAAATTTCATAATACTATATTTAACACATCATTCTAGCATGTTGTGATCTTTTTGAATCCTGGGTGCTAGCCAATATGTCCAGCTCTGTCATATGAAGGGTTGACAAGTATGCCACTTAAGCCTTCAGCTAAGTCCTTGATACATTATCTATGCCTTTCTTTTGTTACAAGATATAATTACCTTCCATTTTCTCAATTTTCAATTCTGGGTTAGGACATATATTATACTATATGCTAATGTCATCCAAAAAAGTCATCTGCACTAAGTAGCCCCTTTATATTTCGACAAATAGATCTTTCAATATATTTAATATTAGTTATCAAACATTTTGTAAAGTCCTCTTCCCACTAGATGTGGCCCTGAGCTCTTGAAGGATATGGCAGCAGTGAACAATTTTTTGCAGATCCCATCAAATTAGAAAGATCTCTATGAATGTGCTGTTCTCTGTCAAAAGAGTACTAAAGTGAAGTTTTTTGGAGGTGGTTCATTATCCTAAAAGTCGTTACAAAATTAATGCTTTTTTGGCTATAATAATATGTGAATTTAACTAATAAGAAATAGAAGGGTTGCCATCTGTACTGATAAACTGGATTACATATACCATTAAAACTATAGATCTCTTCAAGTAAAGCATAATATAATTTTTTTTAATCTCAAAACAGAAATACCTATCATATTGCTGACACACAATGTCTAGGTAGTCAAAGTTGATTAATTTTGTCATTTCAACAAATTACTAAGAAAGAAAACATGAGCATATTCTTAAAAAATAGAGCAAGTTGGACATTTAATCTCATTTTTGAGTGGTGATAGCCCCATTTAGCAAGGCAAACTTCTTGGAATGATGTACTAATTATTTTTTTAATTCATATTTTGGAATTTTGAAAAACTTGTTTCCCTGAATTAATAGTCACAGAACTTATCCTCCCTACTGTTGATGCTGAATTAGCCAACTGGAGGTGGCGGGGGTGGGTGTTGCATGAATATAGGTGTGTGTCAATAGTATAGACTTAATATATCATCCTCAAATTTAGAAAATGAGTCTTCTGTGAGTAATTCACTTTTAATACAATTTTATGCATATTTGTTAAACATACTTAATATTAAAGCCATTTATTGAATGCTTCCTAGAATCACTAATGCAGGACAATTTTATTGAACATTACACACATTCTTCTAATAATGCTTAGATGTGGAAAATGTTAAAACTTTAATCTCAGGGTGAGGGCAGAGAAAAAAAAAAACAGACCAGCTAAGAATTTTACTCTCATATATTTAGGTTATGAGCTCTAAAGAATTGCAGAAAAACACCGCTGACTGATTTTTTAGCTCCTCTTGTGGTGTATGACTCTCATTCATATTTATGAGTTGGATTAGTTCTCTTTTTCTAATAAAAAAATGAAACAGCTGTGAAAACCTACATTGAACCAAGTCTTCCATAATATATATTTCTAAGAGCAGGCAAACCAGTAATGTGTTGGAAACTGAATTCTTTACAAGAATTACATCTGTTTCTTTTAATATTTTTGTTGACAATTGAATTACATTAAAAATACAAAGTAAACCACCAGGAAAGATGAAGAAAGCCATCTTGTTCTTTGGATGCTGATTTGAAGGTGTATTCTATTTTACAAAGAAGAAAACAAATTCTTAAGGTGCCGTCAGTCATAAACTGGGAAAGTAAACATCACAGAAGTGTACATTTCCATATGTAGGATCAGATTCAATTCTGTAAGCCTAGATCTTGTAAAACCGGTGATTATATTCTTTGTCACAAATAGACTCTATGAATGCAAAGGATAAAAATGAATTCTATGTAAGAATGGAGAAAAACTAATTATAGATATCTATTCAAATTCAAATTAAATTATTATTCACATTAAATCATGTCCCTCTTTTCACAGTGATATATGATACATATATCATATTCTTCCCTGTCACATGCAAAGTTGTCACATGTGTGTTATCACTGTCTGCAGATACCAGCTTTATAAAAGTTCCTCCTGAATATATTTTCTTCTTGAAATTACATTTTTATTGACATAGGATTTTTACTTTCTTCAGTATCTGTAGATAGCACTTACATTTGTATTTGCAATGGAAAACAGAAAAGATGTGACCCAAGTGACAGAGAGATGACAACATAGCATTGTCTAGGAAGCTTAGAATAAGATGATAAAATAGGACACATGTTTATGAGGGTCAGTTATAGCACAGAGAGAGAAGGGAATGGAATAACTTTTTCAAAAAGATTTTGGAAAACTTGAAGATGATTCAGAGGAGTTCAAAAAGTTACTTTGGTAGGCCTGACAATTACTTGTCTGTAGAATAAAAGACAGAAGAACAACCTAAGAAAGCCTGAATACCATTACAACAAATCTAGTAGAATCCCTGATGATTCTAGATCCTAAGAACAGACTTATCACCCATATGTACCTATGTATATACATACATATATATTTATGTAAAACCTCAAAGTTTTGATTTTATTTTAAATTGGTTCTCCCTCATGAGCTAATCCCACTACAGTTTTTATTCATACCAATTGGCTTCTGATATATGTATTCTAAAGCAAAAGACTGGCAAGGGCTAGGCAATGGCATTTAAAATATCTGCCCAGGGTCACAGACCTAGGAAGTATCTGAGGACCGCTCTGACTCTGAACCTCATGTCTATAGGGCTGGATCTCTATCCATTGACCTACCTAGGTGCCCCTGTTCCCACTACAAATTAGCATCAAAGTTTAGACTTGCTTTATTTCCAGCTTGGACTAGTTCACCCCTCTTAGTTGTCTTTATTTCCTGGGATTTCACCATATTGGTGCCAGACAATACAAACATTTTAGCCCTTCTACAGCTGAGAACTCTACTAAAATCAAGAAGTCTATTATTTTTGGTCTCCTTGATACATACAGAATTTTATAGACACATGGATTATATGTGCACACACATAATACATATACATTATATACATTCAGTATGCAATACACATATATAAAACATACATATATTCATTACACACACTGCACAAACCACAAACATTATACACAGGCATTTATATATGTATATATAAATGTGTAGCAACTATGCTTTTTGAATTATTATTTGTAATATATTTTGATGAATGTGCATTTCTGCCATATATATATATATTTGTATTACACTGAAAAGTTCTAAAAACATTCCTCTGTAAAACACAAAATATGTATTCAAGGGGAAATAGAAAATAAAACAAAATTCTTCATGTATCTGGTCACATTTCTGCTCTTTAATAAAATTTACCTATCAAAAAATAAAAATAAATATTTACAATTCCTGAAAAATATTATGCTCTTAAGACTTTTTTGAAATCAAATTAGCCTTAGAAATATATATTATAGAAGACTTGGTTGAATATGGATGTTCATAACTAATTTTGTAATAGTAATATATTTAAATTTTTAGGGTAACAAAATTTCAAGATTAATAAAAAAAACATTTCTGCAATCCTACTTAAGGTCTCCCGATTTGGCATTATTGAATAGGTAGTCAAAAGGACATCATTGGCGATACCATTACTCAGTCTATATCCCAAAGACATCAAAGATATGGGAAAAGGATCAACTTGTGCAAAGATATTTATAGGACTTTTTTTGTGGCAGAAATGCATCAAAAGCTGAGGGAATGGCCATCAATTGGGTCGTGTCTGAACAAGTTGTGGTATAAGATTTAATGGAATATTATATGCCATAAGAAATGTTGAACAGGATAATCCCCCAAACCTGAGATCAAACGTGGAAAGACTTACATCAAGTGATTCAAAGTGAAGTGAACAGAACCAGGAGAACATTATTCACAGTAACAGCAATAATGTATGATGATCAACTGTGTGAAAGAGGAATTGGGAAAGCATGCAAAAGCTAGAGGGAAAGCAAGCAGCAAGACAAGACCCAGTGGATCAGTGGTGACCTGACTGTCAATCAAATGAAGATTCTGATTTGGAATGTTATCAGGAAAGACAGTTTAGAGCCAAACCAACTGGTGTCTGAATCCTGGTGGACTTGGCTGATGCTGGTTGCCTTTGAATCAGCGTCCTGACTGATTTCCTGGTTGCCTGTGAATCAGGGAAGGAAGATGCTGGAGGTGGCCTGGTGACTTTGAAGGCAGAAGAAGAAGGACAATAGTTCATATATATCTCTCTGACTTGCTCTCTTGGTGATAGTGACTGAAATACTAGACCTATCAACCATTTCTCTCAATATCCTCCAATCTAAGGTTAATTATAGAATTAGGGAAACACCCAACCCTCTTACCTCCATCTTCCATCTTTTCCTGTCTTCCCCAAATAAACCCTTACTTAAGACAAAAGAAGATAGAAATTATTTTCGTTTGAAACATCATTAACTCACCCTGACTGATTTAGAAACCAGAAAAAGAATAGGGGAAAGGGAAACTGAAGGGAAGAAGAGGGGAGGAAGGGAGGCTGGAAGAGGGAGGAACAGAGGAATAGAGGGAGGAGGGTAGACAAAAGAAGATAACTACCTGATTTATTAGTTATCATTTATCTATCAAATATACCCCCTCAATATTATCTATTACAACTGTGACCAACAACTATTATGAGCAATGTAAAGATTTGACAGTTCCAAGAGACAGAAAACTAAAAAAACTCTGCTGCCATTAAAGAAACTGATGGAGTCTGAATGTGGATTGGAGAATGCAATTTTACATTTTATTTCCTTCATGAGTTTTTTCTAAGATAAGCAATATATGTCTTCTTTCACAATATGACAAACATGGTATTGCATGATAGCACACATATAACCTAAATCATATTACATGTTGTCTTGAGAAGAAATGAGGACAGAGAAGGACAGAACAATTCACAATGCACAATGTCAGAAAACAATTATTTTTCCATGTTAAAATTTATTGATTAAAGAGGTAAATAACTGTAAAATGAGTTTGATATAGACAGATAAGATCTCAATCCTTTGTTTCCCCATTCTCATTTAGCAAATGGATTAAAATACAAGGAAATGAAATATATCCAATTTTAAAAACTGCTTGAAATTATTAAGATAATTAGCTTAATAATCAATTGGGAAAAGATCTTTATAACAAAAACCTCTGACAAAAGTCTAATTATTCAAATTTATAAGGAGCTAAATCAACTGTACAAAAAATCAAGCCATTCTCCAATTGATAAATGGGCAAGGGATATGAATAGGCAATTTTCAGATAAAGAAATCAAAACTATCAATAAGCACATGAAAAAGCATTCTAAATTTCTTATATTTAGAGAAATGCAAATCAAAATAACTCAGGTACCACCTCACACTTAGCAGATTGGCTAAAACGACAGCAAAGGAAAATAATCAATGTTGGAGGGGATGTGACAAAATTAGGACATTAATACATTGCTGGTAGAGTTGTGAATTGATCCAACTCAAAGTCCAAAGGGCTTTAACAGACACTCTGTCTTTTGATACAGCCACACCATTGATGGGTTTATATTCCAAAGAAATAATAAAGGAAAAGACCTGTAAAAATATTTATAGCCACACTCTGTGTGGGGGCAAAAAATTGGAAAATGAGGGAATACCTTTCTATTAGGAAATGGCTGAACAAATTGTAGTATCTGTTGGTGATGGAATACTATTGTGTGCAAAGAAATAATCAACTGGAGGAATTCCATGTGAATTGGACCAACCTCCAGGAAGTGATGCAAAGTGAAAGGAGAAGAACCATAAGAACATTGTACACAGAGACAGATACACTGTGGCACAATCAAATGTAATGAACTTCTCTACTAGCAGCAATGCAATGATCCAGGACAATTCTGAGGAACTTATGAGAAAGAATGCTATCCACATCCAGAGAAAGAACTGTGGAAGTAGAAACACATAAGAAAAACAACTGCTTGATCACATGGTTCTATGGGGATATGACTGGGGATGTAGATGCTAAATGATCACTCTAGTGTAAATATTAATAGTATGGAAATAGGTCTTGGTCAATCACACATGTAAAGCCCAGTTGAATTGCTCATTGGGTGTGGGAGGAGAGTGGGAGGAGGAGAGAGAAAGAACATGAATCATGTAACCATGGAAAAACATTCCACATTAATTAATTTTAAAAAAGATAATTAGCTTCATATTGTTTAAAAGTCAGAATCCCAAGATTCTTTAACCCTTAAACAAAGGTCAGGTATGAATATCTCAATTCATGTCTACCACTACCACCACAACCCAAGAATGGAAAGTACATTGTCAGGCTCTTGTTACTGCTTGGAGAACCAATATGCCCTTGAAGTAGAAGTGGAATCTAAGCACCACCTAGTCCCAGTCAAAGAATTCCTTGCAGTTGTAAGTTATGCTGTGTCTGCCCTTTCTTGCCTTCAATGATAGGAAGCCTATTCTTTAGCTCTTTCTCTACCTTTATATTCATTCTCTCTCTCTCTCTCTCTCTCTCTCTCTCTCTCTCTCTCTCTCTCTCTCTCTCTCTCTCTCTCTCTCTCTCTCTCACAACCTGTCTGTCTCTCTGTTTCTCTAACACACACACATACACACATATACACATACAGACACACATTCACTTACACTGGCTACCCAGTTAAAATGAAAACAAAATCACCCATCAACTCTACTTATTTAGTATCTAACCTTTAAGTAAACAAAATAGTCATTGATTTAAGAGTTACTGGAGCCCCAGGACATTAAGAAATAAATTATTTGCCTGATGATTGAATAAAAAATAGAGGACACTTGAATTTTTATGATAATTATATTCACACTGGCCTGTGAATCTTCAGTTTCTATCAGATCTGGATCAGAATTAGCATTCTCTGTAGGACTTTCAAGGTTAATACCACTACTGGATCTATATCCTAAAGAGACAATAAAAACAGAGAAAGCACCTGCATGTACAAAAATATTTATAGCAGTTCTTTTTGTGGTGTCAACAAACTGGAAATTGAGGGAATGTCCATCACTTGGGAAATGGCTAAACAAATTGTTTTATGTAAAGATAATGAAATACTCTTTTGCCATGAGAAATAATAAGCAAGATGATTTCTGAAAAAGCTGACAAGATCTACATGAATGGATACATATCAAAATAAGCAGAACAAGGAGAACACTATACATAAAAGAAACATTGTATGATGATCATATGTGAAAACTTGGCTACTTTCAGCAATGCAATGATCTGGGACAAATTGGAAAGACTTATTATCAAGAGTGCTACCTACCTCTAGAGAAAACTGTTGGAGTCAGATAGATGTGGATCAAAGCATACTATCTTTCACAATAGTGTATGTGTGGTTTTATTTGGTGGTTTTGGTTTTATATGAGTGTATTCTTACAATGACTAATTTGGAAGTGTGTTTTTCATGATAACACATGTATGGTCCAGATGAAATTACTTGCCATCTCCAAGGGTTGGGGGAGGGAAGGGAGGGAATGATAAGGCTTGGATCTTATAATTTTGGAAGACATAGATTGAAAAGTATTATTACATCTAACTGGGAAAATAAAATACCTTTGAATTTTAAAAAAGGAAACTGTAAAACTGCACATAAATGGAAGTTATTCCAAACAATGTTTAATAAAATAATTTCCATCCAAAATGTTAGTATTGTTTTGATGCCCACTATAATGGGATTTGACTTGTGAGGTTCAAGAACTATTATATGGAGTATGCTGGTGTACAGTTTTCTGTCTTGAGAAGGGCTGATCATAAAAATTATCCATTAGTTGAAAGGGGATGGAGAATTTGCTGACTGAGGGGGATGTTAGAGTTTCTAATGGTTTATCAAAGGATGCTGTAGAATTTCCTTCTCTGGTGGGGTTTTTAGTAATGTGAAACATAATTGTGTTTCTAAAATGGTTTTGGTATTTCATTCTGGTGGGGAAAATGTAAGCTAAATTTTTGTGGTTCTTTTGATCTTAGTAATCTCCTTGGTAGTATGGCATAGCTCTCTTATGCAGAAGGAATGGAAAACCTATTCAAGATGGAAAATGGACTTGAGTAACTTTTCTCTTTCTGTGCTATTCTTAATGTGTTATCTTATTTTTTTCTAATCTATTCTTATTCATATGTGGAAAGCCAGTACATGGGTTCCTGTACTCCCTATAACCATGAAGCATCACTCAGAACTAATAATGTTATTTATTGATGATCATACCAAATATGGTTCAATCTTCAGCTAGTATTTTTTTTGTCCCATGAAATTTATGTTCCTTTTTTTTTTTTTGCCGAATACTTTTTTGGAAATATCTGTGGGTAAAGGAAAAAAGCAAAAAGACAATAAAAATTAAATTGAAAACATTTCTCAATATTTCTTTCAAAAGCCTAATATCAATTGTTTGTTTTACTCTATTTTTAATTAAATTGTTCTTAATTTGTATTCCATTATCATTATTGGGGAAGAAAATTAATAATGTGTGAAAATAATTTTACTAGAACAATATTCACATCAAATTCAGGTTCTTTGAATAAGCTGACAAATCAATTGGGCATTTATTGAGAACAACTTTCTTTCTTCCCATTGAAGAAAGTACATGGACTCTTCCCATTAATTTAATCAGATTATTTCAAAATAGTACAACATCTTCATTTGAATAAAATTTAGTTAAATATTTTATGATTTATTTTGTCATTTGGAAATAATTTTGAAATTGATTAGTAGTCCTTTATGGATATAATAATTGCATTATTACAAGTATGGTAAAATAAAGCAATAACTAATATGTATCCAAATAATATATATATATATGATCTATATTTGTAATTACTATCTTTATTTGTATATATCTAGCATCTATAAAGAAGTTCTGGAATAGTTGTTTTTTTTCTGTATCATATGGGACTGACTTTTAGATTCAATAAAAAGTTTCTAAACAAGTTGTAATGGGCCTAAGATAGCATAATATCATATATAATAGGTAATTTCAACAATCATCTCATGGTCTTTTTCGGGAGTTTAAATGTATATAATAAATATAAAAAATACATTTTGCATAAAGTTTTTTTTGTCTCTAACCCATCATTAGTCTTTCTCATCTGTGCATTTCAAAGAACTGAATGACTTTTTAATGGATGTGAAAAAAAATTGCCAAAATACATTTGTTCCACTTGTCTTATTCTGAAAGCTTATACTAATGCTTGGTCTGGAATCTAGAGGAATAGAGTGGGCTTTGGACAATTCATGTAACATGAATTGATTCTTTTGGTTAAGATATATTGTAAATAAATTATGGCATGTCATCTTGGGGAATTTTTCAAAACCTCCAGTAAACTTGTGAATGGTGCGAATAAACTGTTTGTATCCTTAAGGTGATTTTCATTTCATATATTTTCTGGAAGATCAAAGGAAATGCCAATATAGTCTTTTTTTTTTAAACCATTACCTTGCAGTCAATACTGTGTATTGAAGAAGTGGTAAGGGCTAGGCAATGGGGGTCAAGTGACTTGCCCAGGGTCACACAGCTGGGAAGTGTCTGAGGTCAGATTTGAACCTAGGACCTCCCTTCTCTAGGCTTGACTCTCAATTCACTGAGCCACCCAGCTGCCCCCGCCAATATAGTCTTTGGTGACAAATGCAAATGATGTCTGTCACAAGTTCTTTATTGTATTGATCAAAATAAAACTTTATAATTTAGATCTACCTTAGATATAGTCTACTCCCATATCTTTCATTTCAGAAACTGAGGCTTAATAAAGTTAACCTGCACAAGATTACACTGTTACTAAATATCAGAAGCAGGATTTGAATCCAGCCGCTTTGATTCCTGAAGCAGTATTTTTTTGACTGCAATACTCTGTCTAAGATAAGAGTGGATGAGAATCACTAATGAATGTTTTGGAGGCAGAATACTGCTCCATAAAATTGCTTAAGACTCAGTGCTTCCTGATAATGAAATGAGGGGGATCAAACACCTCTATAATGAGCAGATTTCCTCCAAAGCTAATATTTTGTACCCATTTGAAAGTAAGTATATATGTTCTCCAATAATATCAACTCAACATTTTTTATTATTATGTGTTCTGAAAAAAAGAGAAACAACAGGATGTCTTGTCTTATTTCGTCTCAATTTTTCAATACCCAAGAGTGCAATAACCTTCCACATTTAAAAGAACTAGCATGGAGTTTCATCTCTGTATCTCTAAGCTATAACACTGGAGGTCGATTTTCTTTTTCACCCAAGGATGGCTTTCTTGTTCTAAAAACACCTTGTTTACATTTCTTGTGTCTATTCAAGGCCACAGTGGGGTTGATAAAAAGTACAGTTTAAATTACACAGGTCACATTATAGATTATCTGAGGAAAAAAAAATTTTCCTACTTTCTCTGAGAACCTCTATAATTTGGCTCACATTAAAAAGCATCCTTTAAAAAAAATCACTATAGCCTTGAATCTGAACAAAGACTTTGAAACATAAACATATAGGAGTCACAACAACAGCATCTAGTGAAAGCACAGGCTGTTTCCTTGGTTTTACAGTATAAGAGAGTAAGTGTTAAATGTGGCTTTTGTAGTCTTTGTATTTCTTTTTTCTCCCCTACATTTAATTGAATTAAAGATTAGAATTGTCTAATATGGAAAGAATGAAACATTGTTAATTAACAAGTTTTGCATATGAATTCTATTTTTTGAAGTGAAATCAGAATGATAAGAATTTTTAGAGGTGGAAATGACCTGAAGAGATCTTATATAATATGTAATCTAACTCATTATATCCATTTTGCATGTAGAACCCAGGTCTCTGAACCATTAGACCCATACCTTCTCTACTATAGCTCTGAAAATCTAGGCTGTAGAATTCTCCTGTGCATGGAGTGGGCAGTGTCAGAGGAGTCTGGGAAATCTAGGAGATAATTATATCAATTCCATTGCTTGCCATGAAATATAAGAAGAGTTGTTGTTGTTGTTGTTGTTTTTTAAACAACTTTTATATACTAACCACTGTGCCACAGACTAAGGAGACAAAAACAAAGGAAATCCTATCTTTAAGTTTAGCACAGTGCCTGGTACTTACCAAGTGCTTACTAAATATGGATTAATATTGAGAAAGAAGCTCATAGGCAGCATTCCTGATTGTATATTGAAGCTTGTGTAATTAGAATCTGTTACCCTAAAAACTATAATCCCCAGCAAAACTATGATTCCCAGCATCCGACTCACTTCCTGTCCTTAGGAGCTGACGTTAAGACAGGATATTAATTGGGTTTAGTTCTGGCTCTCTCCCTTTTTCCTTCATGTTGCAGGTTCGGTGGAGTGAGGATTTTTGAGCAGGTAGAAAAACTTAGTCACCTGGTTCTATTTTGTCAGATAACAAACTTAAAAAAATAATACTTGAAATATTGGACATTAATTTATCATTTATTTATTTATTTATTTATTTATTTTTATTTGGTCATTTCCAAACATTATTCATTGGAAACAAAGATCATTTTCTTTTCTTCCCTCCCCCCTCCCACCACCTCTCCCATAGCCCACGCGCAATTCCACTGGGTATAATATGTGTTCTTGATTCAGACCCATTTCCATGTTGTTAGCATCAGTGTTCATTTAGAGTCCCTCCTCAGACATGTCCCCTCATCCACTGTAGTCAAGCAGTTGCTTTTCCTCAGTGTTTCCACTCCCACAGCTTGTCCTCTGCTTGTGAATAGTTTTTTTCTCCTAGATCCCTGCAGATTGTTCAGGGACATTACACCACCACAAATGGAGAAGTACATTACGTTCGATTATACCACAGTGTGTCAGTCTCTGAGTATAATGTTCTCCTGGTTCTGCTCCTCTCGCTCTGCATCACTTCCTGGAGGTTGTTCCAGTCTCCATGGAATCCCTCCACTTTATTTTTCCTTTTAGCACAATAGTATTCCATCACCAACATATATCACAATTTGTTCAGCCATTCCCCAATTGATGGAATCCCCTCATTTTCCAATTTTTGGCTACCACAAAGAGTGCAGCTATAAAGTACAAGTCTTTTTCTTTATTATCTCTTTGGTATACAAACCCAGCAGTGCTATGGCTGGATCAAAGGGCAGACAGTCTTTTATCACCCTTTGGGCATAGTTCCAAATTGCCCTCCAGAATGGTTGGATCAGTTCACAACTCCACCAGCAATGAATTAATGTCCCTACTTTGCCACATCCCCTCCAGCATTCATTACTTTCCATAGCTGGTATGTTAGCCAATCTGCTAGGTGTGAGGTGATACCTCAGAGTTGTTTTGATTTGCATCTCTCTGATTATCAGAGATTTAGAACACTTTTTCATGTGCTTATTAATAGTTTTGATTTCTTTGGCTGAGAACTGCCTGTTCATGTCCCTTGCCCATTTATCAATTGGAGAATGGCTTGGTTTTTTGTACAATTGATTTAGCTCTTTGTAAATTTGAGTAATTAAACCTTTGTCAGAGGTTTTTATGAAGATTGTTTCCCAATTTGTTGCTTCCCTTCTGATTTTAGTTATATTGGTTTTGTTTGTACAAAACCTTTTTGATTTGATGTAGTCAAAATTATTTATTTTACATTTTGTGACTCTATGTCTTGCTTGATATTCTGTGTTTACCTAATTTACTTATGGTTTCCCTCTTTATGTTCAAGTCATTCACCCATTTTGAATTTATCTTGGTGTAGGGTGTGAGGTATTGATCCAGTCCTAATCTCTCCCACACTGTCTTCCAATTTTCCCAGCAGTTTTTATCGAATAGTGGATTTTTGTCCTAAAAGCTGGGATCTTTGAATTAATTGAATACTGTCTTGCTTCGGTCATTTGCCCCAAGTCTATTCCACTGATCCTCCTTTCTGTCTCTTAGCCAGTACCAAATTCTTTTGATGACTGCTGCTTTGTAATATAGTTTGAGATCTGGGACTGCAAGGCCCCCTTCCTTTGTATTTTTTTTTCATTATTTCCCTGGATATCCTTGATCCTTTGTTATTCCAAATGAACTTTGTTATGGGTTTTTTTCTAAATCAGTAAAGAAATTTTTTGGCAGTTCAATGGGTATGGCACTAAATAGATGAATAAGTTTGGGTAGGATGGTCATTTTTATTATATTGGCTCTTCCTATCCATGATCAGTTAATGTTTTTCCAATTACTCAAGTCTTGTTTTAGTTGTGTGGAGAGTGTTTTGTAGTTGTGTTCATATAGTTCCTGTGTTTATGTCAGGAGATAGATTCCTGGGTATTTTATTTTGTCTAAGGTGATTTTGAATGGGATTTCTCTTTTTAGTTTTTGCTGCTGAGCTGTGTTGGAGATGTATAGAAATGCTGATGACTTATGCAGGTTTATTTTGTATCCTGCAACTTTGCTAAAGTTGTTGATTATTTCAATTAGCCTTTTGGTTGAATCTCTAGGATTCTTTAAGTAGACCATCATGTCATCTGCAAAGAGCGATAACTTGGTCTCCTCCTTGCCTTTTTTGATGCCTTCAATTTCTTTTTCTTCTCTAATTGCTACTGCTAGTGTTTCTAGTACAATGTCAAATAGTAGAGGTGATAATGGGAATCCTTGTTTCACTCCTGATCTTATTGGGAATGCATCTAGTTTATCCCAATTGCAGATGATATTAGCTGATGGTTTTAGATATATACTGTTTATTATTTTTAGGAACGACCCTTCTATTCCTATGGTTTCTAGTGTTTTTAATAGGAATGGAGGTTGTATTTTATCAAAGGCTTTTTCTGCATCTATTGAGATAATCATGTGATTTTTGTCAGTTTGCTTGTTAATAGGGTCAATTATGTGGATAGTTTTCCTAATATTGAACCAGCCCTGCATCCCTGGTATAAATCCTACTTGATCATGGTGGATGACTCTTCTGATCACTTGCTGGAGTCTTTTTGCTAGTATCCTATTTAAGATTTTTGTATCTATATTCATTAGGGAGATTGGTCTATAATTTTCTTTCTCTGTTTTTGACCTGCCTGGTTTTGGAATCAGTACCATGTTTGTGTCATAAAAGGAGTTTGGTAGAACTCCCTCTTTGCTTATTATGTCAAATAGTTTGTATAGTATTGGGATTAACTGTTCTCTGAATGTTTGATAGAATTCACTTGTGAATCCATCGGGCCCTGGGGATTTTTTCTTAGGGAGTTCTTTGATGGCCTGTTGGATTTCATTTTCTGATATGGGATTATTTAAGAATTCTATTTATTCTTCTGTTAGTCTAGGCAGTTTGTATTTTTGTATATATTCATTTTTCTTTAATAATTTCCTGTAATATAATGTCCAGGCTTTTTCTTTTGTCATGGTCTTCTGGTAGGCCAATAATTCTTAAATTGTCTCTCCTTGAATGATTTTCTAAATCCTTTGTTTTGTAAATGAGATGCTTCATATTTTACTCAATTTTTTTTCATTCTTTTGGATTTGTTTTATAGTGTCCTGCTGCCTTGTGAAGTCACTCGACTCTAGTTGTTGTATTCTGGTTCTTAAAGACTGGATTTCATCCTTAGTTTTTTGTTTGTTCTTTTCCTTTTGGTCGGATTTTCTTTGGAGGTAATCTTTCATCTTCTTCATCTCATCTTTCATCTGGTTTGCCTCATCTTTCATCTCCTTTGCCTCATTTTCCAGCTGGTTGATTTTGGCTTTCAAGACACTATTTTCTGTTTCCAGATGACTTATTTTTAAGTTCTTTTACCAATTGTCTTCAGCCTCTCTTAATTGTGTTTTGAATTGCATTTTGAGTTCTTCCAAAGCCTGTATCCAATTCACTGGGATTTCTGATTTTTCTTTGCTGGGTCCTCCCCCTCTGTTTCATTCGCTCTTTGCTCATTACCTGTGCAGAAGCTGTCTATTGTAATTTCTTTCTTCTTTTTCTGTTGTTTGCTCAAATTTACCCCTTCTTTGCTCCCCGTATTTGTCTGTGCTCTTGCTCCTCTCATTTTGTTTTGGTTTTGGGGCTGTTAGTCTCCCCTCTTGGAGCTTTGTCAGATCTCTTGGTACAGTCTCTAGGGGAGGAATGTTAGCTTCCCTGTCCTCTGGAGGCTTTTGATTCGATTGAGTTCAATTGGGTTGGGCTGTATGTGGTATGAAGCTCTGAGGCTCTAAAGACTCCTGGAAGGCTGGGCCACCCAGGCTCTCTCCAGTTTTCTCCAGTTGCTTCTCTGCTGTCTGCAAGTGCCTTTGCCCGCCTCTCTAAACTCTGAGGAGTTCTGTTGGGATTATGTTTAACTAGATTGGTCTGGATGTGCCCCGAGCCAACAGTGAGACTGGAGCCGGATGGAGGGACCCAGCCACGGCCCTGTCTCTCTGGCTTCCTCCCCACTGTCCAAGCTGGATGCTCTGAGCCCGGTGCCCCGCTGCTCACAAGGTAGACCCTCCAAACCAGCACCTTTGCCCGCTCAGAGGTTCCCGCCGCTGCTGGGGGCTCAGCCCTCTGGGTTGTGGGGGAGGGCTCCTGGGACATTCTCTCTGCCTTCCCCTTAGCCCTGAGTATTCTCGGATTCTGGCTTTTGGGGGGCTTACCTTTTGATTTGAGTCCAGAAGGAGGGTTTCCCGCTTCTGTCCTGTTGTTCAGATTGAATATTGGTGCCCTAGGAGCATTCAGTCTGTATCGGTTAAGGAAGGGTCTTCCACAAGGTCTGAACTTTTGCTGCTTGCTAAGCTGCTATCTTGACTCCTTGGACATTAATTTAAATGTTGCAAGCTTCATATTTGGTGCTGAATTTGGTTACAGAGAAGAGTGACATTAGGAGGAAAAAGGCATAGGAAGATATAAAGAGTAAGGGATGTATGACTAGATGGATACTCATTAACTGATCTTATTCCTTGATCTAAAATAATAAATCAAAATTCACAAGCCTTCTTTGACCTCATTATGTCACTGAAGCTTAAAGTTGGAATAGATCTTAGTGTTCATCTTGTATAACCCCACAACAAAGCATAATTCTTATATAAAACATCCTGAACAAGTGGTATTTTCATCTCTGTTTTAAGACCAACAGTGAGAAGAAACTCCTAGGCCACCTATTCCACTTTGGGACAACCCTAATCAATTACAAAAGAATTTAGTTTCAGACAAAAACTGTCCATTTGTGGCTTTACTAAATGGTCATTTTTTTTTCCAGTCTTCAAGGCACAGAAAAATAAGTCTAATTTTTCATATGAATTTCCTTAAAATATTTTCAATAATTAATTTGCACATAGGTTTCCTTTGAATACATATTATGCAAAATAGTGTAGAGTATGGTAAGTCTAAAGGTACGCTAGAGAAGTACTTTAAATGCTAAATGAAAACATTTGCGTTTTATCCTAGAATCAATATATAGACACTGGAAGTTTATTTATTTTATTTTATTTTTAATTTTAAACCCTTACCTTCTATCTTGGAATTGGTTCCAGGGCAGAAGAATGGTAAGGGCTAGGCAATGGGGGTTAAGTGACTTGTCCAGGGTCACATAGCTGGGAAGTGTCTGAGGCCAGATTTGAACCTAGGACCTCCTGTCTCTAAGCCTGGACCTCAATCCACTGAGTTACCCAGCTGCCCCTGACACTCAAACTTTAAGAGCTAAGCAATGACTTGTGTCTTAGGTGGACTTTGTGGTGGTTTTGAGGAAGAAGAAATGAAGAGGGAAGAGTTTGAATGGAGCCAGATGAATTAGGAAACATAGCACAGTTGAATGCATATTGGACTTTGAGTCAGAAAGTTCTGAGTTCAATACCAGCAAGACACATAATTAACTATATTACTCTCTGTATATGATTCTGGAAATTAGTTCCCTTCTTTGTAACATTTAGTTGAGGCCATAGGTGAAAAGGATCTGAAATAATATGCTGTTCCTGTGAATGAAGAAAAGGAATGACATAAGAGATGCTATGGAGGTAGAACTGACATATAGAAGTGACTTATTGGATTTGAAGTCTTATGTTAATTGTGAGTAGTTATTCAGCAGAACCATGCTGGAGAATAGTCTTGCAGTACTGATAAATGTTTTAATGATTATTGTTTCCTTCCCCCCCCCCCCCCCAGTTATTCACCAAGCATTTTATTTGTCAGATACTCTAAGCAATGGACATATACAGGAAGGAAAGAATGCATGTTAGGTCTCTGTCCTTAAAGAGTTCATATTCTAATGGGAGAAATACAACAGAATATAAATGTTTTTAAACATTTAGCAGATGTAAGGCAAAGTGCTAGGCTCTGGAATGGAAAAATAAAAATCAATTTGTTTCTTCCTTCAGGAAAATAAAATCTGTTCTAAAATATTTACTAGTTGGGCAAATCACTTAACCTCCATATGCTTCCATTTCCCCATCTTTTGTAAAATGAAAATAATAGTATTTACAAGGGAAGGTTTAAAATTTTTATTATATTTTTCTTCTCCAGATTATATGTCAATACAATTTTTAGTAGTCATTTTCTAGTATTTTAGGAAACCAAATTCTCTCCCTCTCTCTCTTCTCTACCCACTTCCCTGAAATGGAATGGAATATGCTATAGGTTATACCTGTGTTATCATGTATTCAATATTTCCATGTTCACTAAGCTGTGAAAGAAGACACATGTCACTTATATAATTTTTAAAAATCATGAAATGACTACTGTTATTTATAATTCTGTTGGATTCTAATATCCTATTAATAATAAAATAAAACAATGTGCTTCGAGCTTCTATCATCTTCATCAAGTATATCATTTGCTTCTTAAAATTTTTTCTAGACTATGTTGATACAATCTTCAATACCCATCTAATGACATTTTGTAAACCATGTTTTCTCACTCCCTCCTAATCTTCCTTCCTCCCCAAGATGGCAAGTAATATAATATGGTTTGTACATGTATTATCTTACAATACACATTTTCATGTTCATCACATTGTGAAAGGACATATATTGCTTATAATAGAGAATAATTCATAGAGGAAATAAAGTGAGGAACGGTGTGATTATTCATGTCATTTTCAGAAGATAGGCATAAGTAATATTATGAATTTTCTTTTAATGGAAAACCTGGTTTCATTCTGAATACTTCTCAACTTGTCTTATTTTGTGTGCAAAGACCTTGAGATTTGTTGAGATCTTTGAAAAGATATTGGAAACAAAGGTTTTTCCTACATGTATGTACAATATGCCAAAATTGATTAATGCCAAATAAACTTTAAAATAAATTATAGTTTTAGTAAATCCTGATTTGAGGGAGAAAGAAAGGGAATAGACATATAGATAATAGTACCTACTAGGTGCCAGGGAATGTGCTAAATCCTTTTTACAAATATTATTTCATTTGATCCAAACAACAACTCTATTTTGTTGTTGTTCAGTTGTTTTTCAGTTGTTCCTTACTCTTTCTGATCTCATCTGGGGGTTTCCTGGCAAAAGATATTGGAAAAATTTACTATTTACTTCTCCAGTTCATTTTACAAATGAGGAAACTGAGGCCAAGAGCTTTGAAGTGAGTTACCATGGGTCATACAACTAAGAGTCTGAGTCCAGATTTGAACTCTGGAAAATGATTCTTCCTGACTGCAGCATATTCAGTGGGCTACTTATTTGCCCTAGGTGCTATTGTTTTTCATATTGTGATGAAGGAAATGCAGACAAACATAGATTAAGTAAATTCCCCAAGGTCATACAGCTGCTAAGTGTCTCAGAGAGAATTCAAAATCAGATAGTCCTGCCTCCAGAATATCCTAGGACAACATTTTTTTACTCTTTCTTTGACTGTCACTATGGGATATTCTCCATTTCCACATTTTCATGGCTTCAATTATCATCTTTATGTATATGAAAACAGAATAAGTCACCCACAATTACTCCCAATGCAATTAATTTACCACTCTTAAAAGCCAAATAATCTTTCTCTCTTAACCTTCTCTACATCCAAATTACTTTTCATCCCTCAAATGTATGACATTCTCTTTTAGCTATGATCACTTTATATAATCTATCTGAAATGTCTCCTCCTATCTCTGCATGATGATGTCCCACTTATCCTTTAAGACCTGTGTTAATGAGGACTCCTACATAATCCTTCTTTAAGTGTCCCTGCTGGAAGTGATCATCCCTTTGTCTGATATCATGGCATTTTAACTCTTATTCACTGATCATATTTAAATTTGTATTCTACTTCTTCCTGTGGATGTTTTCTCTTTCTCTTCTATATTGTAGGTTTCCTAATGGCCATCTTTTTTTTTTTAATTCTTCTCTTTATTACTGCTGTCTGTCCACCAGCATTTACAGTACAATATTGGAAAAAGAGTCTAAGAGACCAGACAGAAGACTAAGAGAGACAGAAGTGGGGCAGGTGATCAAACAAGGAAATAGGAAGGCAGCAGTTTATAAGGACAGAGAGCAAATTATTATGTAATCTGTTTCCCTTAACCCTTCAACTAGTTTGCTTGTTGGGTGTGACCAAGGCCTTTTAATCTTTGAGATATAGCTAAGTTAAAAAGAATCTTCCTGCATCTTTGATTCTCTAAAAGAGGTGTGACCTAATTCTCTACTATGGCTTGTCCAGGAAAGCAAAGCAAATTAAGACTTTTGTTTTTTAAGATACTGAATATTCTATTTTAAAGCTACTATGCTTCTTGATTTTCTTAACTATCAGAGATATCTTGTAGGGCTGAGAATTATTGATGAATATTATAATATTGTTTAGTATTCAAAGCAATTGTTATTGTCTACAAATTCTCACTATATATACTGATCATTTTTAGTATATGCATATAGTAATATGTTATTTATTAATATAACTGAGTTACATTGGATATGTTTTCCTGTGTGAACACTGTTTAGTACCTGGGAATCCTGGCAAACAAACTGTTGGAATTGTACCCATTTTAAACTCCCTTCTTATACCCTTGGCTCTGTCATACTTAAATTCCTCTCTCCTTCCTAAGCATTAAGAGATAGAAAAGAAAAAAAAATACCACGTATGTAAAAAAAAAAAAAGCATCTGGTTCTTTCAAGGGTAGTCTGTCTTTAGTGACCAGACATTTTAAATTTCTTTAGAGTTGTTTTACCTTCATTTCCCAGAAGTCAATTGGTCTTTGTTCAAATTTACAGTATGCCTCCTGCCTGAAGCAGTACAAGCAGGCTTCAGAAAATAGGCATCCTTCCATCAGAGTAGGAGACAAAGACACAAATCCAAGGCAATGACAGAGAACTCGAAGGAACCTGGGCCACTAGCCAACCACTAAATATGTAAGTGTATTAAAAGCCAGCACTGCCAGATGTCTAGGTGGAAACTAGGGATGTTTAGACTTGGGTACTACTTGGCACTTGAATCCTGATGAAATTGTTGAAGAACTACTTTATCTTTCTCTTACTTCCCACTTTTTTCTCTATCTCTCCTTCATTCTGTCTCTATCTGCCCCTCTCTTTCAATGTTTCTGTCTCTTTCAGCTAAGCACTGGGAGCTAAAGGCCTGGTATAGAAGACAAAACCTAAGGTGCCCATCAGATATGGCTACAGACTCTATTAGGTAGAAATTAGGAGAAAATGCATTTCTAGTATGTAGTATCCCTTCTGCAAAGGCATGGTACTAACAAGTAGAATGTTGTGTAGAGGGAATAGTTACCGAATATTTGAGATTCCATAAGAAGAATAATATGAAATGGGACTAGATGTGTAGGTCAGAATGTAGAGACTTAAAAAATTCCTGTGAAGATTTTATCCTAGAGGTATTAGGAAACCATTGAATGGTTTTGTGGTTTTGTGTGTGTGTGTGTGTGTGTGTGTGTGTGTGTGTGTGTGTGTGTGTTTGTGTGTGTGTATGAGAATAAATTATAGAGGGAGGAAACAGGATGCAAAGACATCAATTCAATTCTGAATATTAATTAAGTGAATTCTCAGTATAAATTTAGCTCTATAGTCAGAAAAAATGAATGAGTCCCAAGTCCTATTCTCATAAGATTTAGAGCTGGAAATATCCTTAAAGATGATATAATATAGCCTTTTCTCATAGTACATACTATGGTATTTGGGTCCAGAGAGGTTCAATCAATCATCAAGCAGTTGTTGTTGTTAGATTGTCATGTCCAACTCTTTGTGACCTCAGTTGAAGTTTTCTTTTTTTAAGTTTTTTTCTTTTTTCCAGATTACATGTCAGTAGAATTTTCATCAACCATTTTCTGATATTTTGAGATCCATGTTCTTTTTCTTAACCCCCTCCCTTTCCCCAAGGCAACAAGTAATATATTATATATATTATATTATATAACTATATATCCATGTTCATCATCTTGAAAAGAAGACACATTATCTATGCTAGAGAAAAATCAGGAAGGAAATAAAATGGAGAATGGCATTCAAACTTTGTCAGGTCCGGATAACCTTTTTGTAATGAGTCTCTTAGAACTGTGCTGGATCTTTGCATCACTGATAATAGTTAATCCATTCATAGTCAATCATGATACTTTATTGCTGTTACTGGGTACAGTGTTTTCCTGGTTCTGCTCATTTCACTCTGCATCATTTCATATAAGTATTTTCAGTCTATTTTGTGATTATCTTGTTTGTCATTTCTTATGGCACAATAGTAGTATTCCATTACAATCATATAACATAACTTCTTCAGTCATTTCCCAATTGATGTATATCCCTTCGTTTTCTATTTTTTGCTACAAGAAGAGCTGCTATGAACATAAAATTTTATATAACTAGATCCTTTCCTTCTATTTTTGATCTCTTTGGGTTACAGACCTAGTAGCGGTGTTGCTGGGTTTAAGGCTATGCACAGTTTGATGGCTCTTTGAACATGGTGCCAGATTGTTCTGCAGAATGTTTGAATCAGTTCACAGCTCCACCAGCATTGTGTTAGTGTCCCAATTTTTCTACATCCTCTCCAATGTCTATTATTTTCTTTTTTGTCATATTAGCCAGTCTGATAAGTGTGAGATGGTACCTCCAAATTGTTTCCATGTGCATGTCTTTAATAGTGATTTGGAAAGTTTTCTCATGTCTAAAAATAGTTTTAATGTCTTTATCTAAGCATTGCCTGTTCATATCCTTTGACCACTTGTAAATTGGAGAAAGCTTTATATTCTTATCAGTTTGATTGAGTTCTCTATCTATTTGAGAAATGAGGTATTTCTCCCTCCTAGTATTTATTACATTGTTTTTTTTGTGCAACTTTTTAAAAATTCAGTGTAGTCAAAGTTATTTGTTTTACATATCATAAATGTTCTCCATGTTTTGTTTGGATATAAAGGGTCCCTTATTTATTGATTTGGCAGGTAAATTATTGAATGTTTCTCTAATTTGTTTATGCTTTCATTCTTTATTTCTAAATAATGTATCCATTTTGGCTTTAATTTTGTATATAGTGTGAGGTTTTTATTCTGTGTTTAATTTCTGCCATACTGTTTAGCACTTTTTGTTGAATAGTGAATTCTTTATTGGAAAAGTTGTATCTGAGTTTGTCAAACACTAGCTTACTATGATAATTTACAACTACATATTGAATGCTAAATCTAATTCATTGATTCACTCTACTATTTCTTAACCAGTATCAGACTGTTTTAATGTGTGCAGCTTTATAACACAGTATGAAGTCTGTTACAGTTAAGTCACCTTCCCTCTTAATTTTTTAGAATTAACTTACTTGATATTCTTGGCTTTTTGTTCTTTTGGATGACTTGTATTATTTTTTTTTCTAGCTCTATGAAATAATTCTGGGCTAGCTTGATTGTTATGGCACTAAATAGGTAAATTAACATAGGTAAAATTGTCATTTTTATTATTTTGACTCAGCCTATCCATGAGCAATTAATGTTTTTCCAGTTGTTTAAATCTGACTATTTTGGGGTGAAAAAGGGCTTTGTAGCCCTATGAAAGATAGTTCTCTTGGTAGCTCAAATTCTTTTGGAAGAGTCAGCATATGCACATGAATGCATGTAAACTATTTACAAATTGACAAAAAGACAATTTTCATCTGAGTAGGGAAACCATAGAAGCAGAGGTATGGTAGCTAAGTAGAGAAGCTATGTGCTAGAGGGGACATAACTAAACGTGTTGAGTCAGGAAAATATGAATTTGAATCTGATCTCAGACACTTACTAACTATATGACCCTGGACAAGTCACTTAGTCCTGTTCATTTAAATTTCCTCATCTATAAAATGAGCTCGAGAGGGAAATACAAGCCACTCCAGTATTTTTGCCAAGAAAATAAAAATTATGGTAAAGAAGAATCAGAAATGACTGAAACATTTGAACAACAATAAATAATTAAATAAATACCACTTATTAGCTGTATGGATTTGAGCACCTGATCTTACTTCTTAGAGACTTGTTCTCAAAAAGTTTCTCATGGTTTTAGAAAGACTAATTTTCCTTATTTACAAAAATTAGGGTCATAATATCTGTACTTCTAACTCATGAATTTTTGTGAGAAAAAAATGAGATGGAGCGATTTTGATTTATAGACTACAAAGCATTATAGAACTGTAATGAAAGTTAATTATAGAAATTATCTTTATATAAAAAAATGGAAATTGAAGAAAAGCATTTAAATCACCATTCTTTGGGGATTGAGGGACTTTATAATAATATGTAATGACAAATTTTCCTTTGAAATGTTTTAAAGTATTAAAATTGTGACAAAGGTAAATTTCAAATTTCATGGCTACTTATGTTATAGGGAATATATGATAGAGTATTTATATGGATAGTTTATACTGGACCATTAAGAAAAGAAACATAGAATAAAAGAAGTCTGATCAAAATGTTGGTCTTATCAATGGTGACCAGTCAGGTGTTGTATGGACATCTAATGAAGAAATTTGAGAAAAGACTTAAATTGAGTATTCCAGGGCAATCTAGCCTACTATTATTAATAGTTATTCCATTGGTATCATGCTGATTTTCCTTTTGTTTCCTCTCTTAAAAATACAGGAAAGAACTTCCAGATAAACATGGCTGCAGTTTAGATATAGGAATCTACCACTTTTCAGAGCCTACTGACATAGACTACCTCAAAACGCCAAAAAAAACCCTGAATTGATATGAGAAAAGGGACTCTATAATAGCGTGCAGCATTGAAGGTACATGGGATTTGGGCATTTCTACACTATAAGAGGGTGAAATAGCTTCCACCAAAAGGTGAGCTGATCTACTCTCCCCCACCCCCTCCTAAGGAGCCAGTGTGCTAAAATCAGAGTCAGCACTCTCTAGAATCAGTGAATGAGTGAGGGGCACCTCTAGGTCCTTGGCAGCTGACTAAGACCACCAAAGACCTAACCCTGAGAGCAGCTAGACATGAGACCCCAACAGGCAGAAGAGTACAGACCTTGGGTGAGCAGATAGCACAGAGAAGGACTGAAAACAATAGAAGCTCCAGAGACTCCAAAGGTGGCCTCAGGCAAAATCCTTGCTTCTTAGCTCCTTCCACAGAAAGCCTGTCCTCCTCACTCAGACTTCTGACAGGAAAGGGAAGGAAAAAATACCCTAGTGATGGCAAAAAAAGACCAAGAAAAACAATTTCCCAACACCAAGAAAAACGAGAAAAAGACATTGACCCTGGATAATTTTTATGGATGAAAAATTCAGACTACAGAAGAAATAGCAGAAAAGGACATACAAATAAATGTATCCAAACCTTCCGCCACAAATGGAAATTGGCCCCAAGCTTTTGAAGAATTTAAATTGGAGCTTATGAAAACAATGGAAAAATATTGGCAAGAAAAGTGGGAAATAGTTCAAAAATAAAATAACAATTTAAAAGAGAAAACTCCCAATTGGGGAAAGAAGTCCAGAAATTAAATGAAATAATAAATGAATTAGAGACCAAATTTAAACAGCTGGAAACCATGAAAAGTAGGATAGGCAAAACAAAAAAGAAAAAAAAATCAAAAGATTATAGCAGAAACCCAGTCTTTAAAGACCAGAATTGGGCAATTATAAGCCAATGATATCATAAAACAGCAAGAATTAATAAAGCATGATCAAAAGATTGACAAAATAGAAGGAAACATGAAATATCTCAGTGAGAAGAAGTCCAAGAAAACAGGTCTAGAAGAGACAATTTGAGAATCATTAGTCTATCTGAAAACCCTGAAATAAACAGAAACATTGATATCATCCTACAAGAAATTATCCAAGAAAACTGCCCTGATGTTCTTGAACAAGAGGGCAAAATAGACATTGAAAGAATTCAGAGAACACCCTCTACACTAAATCCTCAAAAGATAACCCGCAGGAATATAATTACCAAATTTAAGAACTTCAAAGATAAGGGAAAAAAATTTACAAGAAGCCAAAAAGAGACAATTCAGATATCAAGGAGCACCAATCAGAATCATACAAGCTTCTACACTAAAGAACCACAAAAGGCAAGAGAGCTGGGTCTTCAACCAAGGATCACCTACCCATCAAAACTAACTATAAACTTCCAGGGGAAAGTATGGGCATACAACAAAATAGAAGTTTTCCAAGTATTTGTAAAGAAAAGACCAGAACTAAGTGGAATGCTTGATATCCAAACACAAAGATTAAGAGAAACATGAAAAGGTAAATAAGAAAGAAGCATAAGGGGAGAAAATGTTTTTTAATTTAAATTTTCTTCCTTAAGGGCTTTAATGAGAGCAAATTATTTATATTAATATATGGAAAATGCTATTTGTAACTCTCAAAAATTTTATTCACTATTATAGTAACTAGAAGAATCATTCATAGGTGATTGGGATAATAAGAGATCTAAGATGATATGCAAACAAAAGAAAAAGGGATGGGGGAATAGAAGATGACACCAAGAGACACTTGAGGCAATAAGATAAATAGGATTGTCAATATCACACAAAGAGGAGCATGAGAAGGAGAGGGGAGGAAGACTATTATAAGAAGGAGAAGAAGAGAATGCTAATAGGAAATACTTAAACCTTACTCTCAGTGAAATCAGTTCTGAGAGGGAAGAGGATCTAGATCCATTGGGGTATAGAATTCTATCTTACCTTACAAGGAAAGTGAGAAGAAAAAAAAAACAAAGGTGGGGGGGTGCTGGGTGTACAAAAAAGGAGGGAATGAGGGGGAGGAAACTCAATAGACATTAAAAAGAAAATAATAAGAAGGGAACAAAAAGGGAGGGGGAAGAAAGGGAAGTATAATAAAAATAGGGATTAGCGGGACTGATTAGAAGCAAACCACTGGTTTAAAAAGATATAGCAAAAGAAGAAAGGGCAGACCTAGAAGAGGATATCAAAATTTTGGAGATACAGAGGTGGTTATAATAACTCTGAATGTGAATGGAATCAACTCCTCCATAAAACAAAAGCAAATATCAAAGGGGATTAGAAACCAAAATCATACCATATGTTGTCTACAAGAAACACACATAAGGCAGGTAGATACTCACAGAATAAGAATCAAAGGCTGGAGTAATATCTATTGGGTCTGAAGTGAGAAAAAGGAGGTAACATTTGCAATCATGATATCTGTTAAACCAAAGTAAAAATAGATCTGATTAAAAGAGATAAGGAAGGTAATTACATCCTGATAAAAGGCAATATAGACAGTGAGGAAATATCATTAATCAACACTTATGCACCAAATGGTATAGCATCCAAATTTCTAAAACAGAAACTGATGGAGTTGAAATAGGAAATAGATAGTAAAATTATACTAGTGGGAGACCTGAACTTCCTCCATCAGATCTAGATGAATCAAAACAAAAAAATAAATAAGAAAGAGGTAGAAGATGTGAATTAAATCTTAGAAAAAGTAGAGTTAATAGATAAGTGAAGAAAAATAAATAGGGACAAAAAGGAATACACCTTCTTTTCAGCATCACATGGTACATTCACAAAGATTGATCATGTTCTAGGGCATTAAAAGATGGCAAACAAGTGCAAAAATTCAGAAATAATAAATGCAACCTTTTCAGATCATAAAGCAATACAATAATAATTAGTAAGGATACATGGAGAGGCAAATCAAAAATTAATTGGAAATTAAATAATATGATTCTATAAAACCAGTTAAAGAACAAATCATACAAACAATAAATAATTTAATTGAAGAAAATTATAATGATGAGACAACCTTTCAAAATCTATGGGATGCAGCCAAAGCAGTACTTAGGGGGGAATTTATATCCTTGAGTTCATATATTAACAAATTAAGGAGAGCAGAGGTCAAAGAACTGGGCTTGCAAATAAAAAAAACTTGAAAGGGAACAAATGAAAAATCCCCAGATAAAATTAGAGATCCTAAAAATAAAAGAATAAATTAATAAAATCAAAAGTGAACGCATTATTGGATTAATAAATAAGGCTAGAAGCTGGTATTTTGATAAAAACAAATAAAATAGACAAAGTACTGGTCAATTTAATTAAAAAAGGAAAGAATAAAATCACTTTAACAGTATCTAAGATGAAAAGGAAGACCTCACCTCTAATGAAGAGGAAATTAAAGCAATCATTAAAAACAATTTTGCCCAGTTATATGACAATAAATACGTCTATCTAGGTGATATAGGTGAATATTTTGAAAAATATAAATTGCCTAGCTTAACAGAAGAAGAAATAGAATACTTAAATAACCCCATATCAGAAAAAGAAATTGATTAAGCCATGAAAGAACTCCCTAAGAAAAAATCCCCAGCACAAGTGAATTCTATCAAACATTCAAAGAAAAACTAATCCCAATATTACACAAACTATTTGACATAATTTTCAAAGAAAGAGTTCTACCAAATTCTTCTTATGACACAAATATGGTACTGATTTCAAAGCCAGGTAAGTAAAAAAACAGAGAAAGAAAATTATAGACCAATTTTCTTAATGAACATAAATGCCAAAATATTAAATAGAATACTAGCAAAACAACTCCAGCAAGTGATAATGAGAGTCATTCATTATAATCATGTGGGATTTATCCACATAATTGACCATATCAACATGCAAACCAAGAAAAATCACATGATTATCTCAATAGATGCATAAAAAGCCTTTGACAAAATACAACACCCATTTCTATTGAAAACACTAGAAAGTATAGGAATAGAAGGGCCTTTCCTAAGAATAATAAACAATATATATCTAAAACCATCAGCAAGTATCATCTGCAATGGGGATAAATTAGAAGCTTTCTCAATAAGATCAGGAGTCAAACAAGGATGCCCATTATCACCTCTATTATTTAACATGTACTAGAAACACTAGCAGTAGCAATTAGGGAAGAAATAGAAATTGAAGGTATTAAAATAGGTAATGAGGAGACCAAGCTATCACTCATTGCAGATGATATGATGCTCTACTTAAAAATCCTAGAGAATCCACCAAAAAACTGGTGGAAATAATCAACAACTTTAGCAAAGTTGCAGCTTACAAAATAAACCCATATTAATCATCAGCATTTCTATACCTTTCCAGCACATCTCAGCAGCAAGTTAGAAAGAGAAATTCTATTTTAAATTACCATAAGCATTATAAAATACTTAGGAATCTATCTGCCAAGACAAACACAGGAACTATTTGAACACAACTACAAAATATTATCCACACATTTAAAACTAGATCTAAATAATTGGATAAACATTAATTGCTCATGGGTAGGATGAGCCAACATAATAAAAATACAATCCGACCCAAACTAATTCACTTATTTAGTGCCATACCCATTGAACTACTAAGAAACATTTTTACTGAATCAGGAAAAAAAAAACTCTAACAAAGTTCATTTGGAAGAACAAAAAATCAAGAATATTAAAGGAAATATTGAAAAAAAATGTGAAGGAAGGTGGTCTAGCAGTACCAGATCTCAAAATATACTATATAGCAGTGGTCTTCAAAACAATATGATACTGGCTAAGAGACAGAAGGGAGGATCAGTGGAATAGACTTGGGGTAAATGACCTCAGCATGACAGTCTATGATAGAACCAAAGGTCCCAGTTTTTGTGACAAAAATCAACTATTTAACAAAAACTGCTGGGGAAATTGTAAAACAGTATGGGAGAGATTAGTTTTAGATCAACATGTCCCACCCTACACCAAGATAAACTCAGAATGGGTGAATGACTTGAATATAAGGAAGGAAACTATAAGTATATGAGGTTAACACAGAATAGTATACTTGTCAGAACTTTGGGAAAGGAAAGATTTTTAAGAACATGCAAGAGTTAGAAAAAATTACAAAATGTAAAATAAATAATTTTGATTACATTAAATTAAAATGTTTTTGTACAAATAAAACCAATGCAACTAAATTTAGAATGGAAGCAACAAATTGGGAAAAAATCTTTATAACAAAATACTCTGACAAAGGTCTAATTACTCAATTTATAAAGAGCTAAGTCAATTGTAGAAAAAATGAAGCCATTACCCAATTGATAAACGGGCAAGGGACATGAATAGGCAATTTTCAGATAAAAAAACAAAAACTATCAATAAATCAATGAAAAAAATGTTCTAAATCTGTTATGATCAGAGAAATGCATATCAAAACAACTCTGAGCTACCACCTCATGCTTAGTGGATTGGTTAACATGACAGCAAAGGAAAGTTGGAGGGCATGTAGCAAAATTGGGACATTAATGCATTACTGGTGGAGTTGTGAATTGATCCAAACATTCTGGAAAGCAATTTGGAACTATGCCTAAAATACTGCCTTCCTTTTGATCCAGTCATAGCACTGCTGGGTTTGTACCCTAAAGAGATAATAAGGAAAAATACTTGTATCAGAATATTCATAGATGAGCTCTTTGTGGTGGCAAAGAATTGGAAATCGAGGGGATGCCCTCCAGTTGGGAAATATCTGAACAAATTGTGGTATCTGTTGGTGATGGAATACTATAGTCTCAAAGAAACCATGAACTGTAGGAATTCCATGTGAACTAGAATGACCTCCAGGAATTGAGGCACAGTGAAAGGAGCAGAACTAGGAGAACATTGTACACAGAGACTAATACACTGAGGTACAATTGAACATAATGGACTTCTCTATGAGTAGCAATGCGATGATCCAGGACAATTCTGAAGGACTTATGAGAAAGAAAGCTATCTACATTTAGAGGAAGATCTGTGGGAATAGAAACACAAAAGAAAAACAACTGCTTGATCACATGGGTGAATGGGGATATGATTGGTGTTATAAACCCTAAATGCACCCTGGTGCAAATAGCAATAATATGGAAATAGGTCTTGACCAATAACACATGTCAAACCCAGTGGAATTGTGCATCGACTATGGGATGGGGTTGGGGGGAGGAGAGGAAAAGAACATGATTTTTGTAATTCTAGAAAAATACTCTAAATTAATCAATTAAATAAAATTTTTAATATGAGAAATTCTGCAAGAAAGAAAAACTATAACCAAATAATGGAAATAATTAAGTTAGTGACCTTTTCATATCTTCAATTTATATGTATAACCTAATATCTTTACATTTATTTATCTATCTGTCTGTCTCTATCCTTAGTCATACAAATTCTCTGGGCCTCAGTTACCCTCTAAGATGCCTTCCAGCTCTTAATTTATGATTACAGAGACAGAGGGAGAGAAAATAAACAGAGAGAGTGAAGAGAGAGAGAGAGAGAGAGAGAGAGAGAGAGAGAGAGAGAGAGAGAGAGAGAGAGAGAGAGAGAGAGAGAGAAGGAAAAAAAGAGATCGACCAACCTCTCCCTGGATTCACTTCTTCCTTTAGGACCAATGAAGTCATCAGTTAAAAGTCTTTCTACACTCACAGAATTACTCTGAATTGTGAATTTTCTTTTCTCAATATTATTCCTTTCAGTTTTTATATAGTTAGAAGGAAGCATATTCAGCAGTTTCTGTGATCCATTAGTGTATCATGTTGTCTGTTCAGAGTAGTTAGTTACATGCAAGTTGTTATAACTCAGTCATTCTTCTTGGGTTATGTTGGGTTGGGGGTGACAAGGCAGATAGACTATTTAGAGCACAGTATTTTCATATTCATTCACTCTTTTGATCCTCACAATAATGTTATTTTATAAATAATGAATTTAAGACACAAAGAGAGCAAATCTTTTGCTCACAGTCTTATAGCTAGAAATTGCAAGAGGCAAGATTTGAACCAGATTTCTCCTGATTAAAAATTTTTGCTCTTTCTGATGTCATGTTGCTTGTCAAGTTAATGTTGCTTCTATTTAAGACTGTTTGCAATGATAGATTTCAACCCCATTTGTAGACTGAGATTATTTAAATCCAACATACTCTACATACATACTATTTTGTCAGTAACTGGAATAAAGATAAAAAAATAAACTAAACAAAAAACAAACCTCTGTCCTTTCCCCAAGATGTTTATAGACCTTTTACCTCCTTTAAATGGCTTTATATTTCTCCTTTTTCCTTATCCTCTAGATGTCAGATTCTACTATTGTGATGATCAGGTTGCCTTCTCTGATAGCTTGATTTAAATTGGGGACATGATGGAAAACAAGCTTTTTTTTTTCCTTTTTGGTGGATGGAGAGAGAGGATAAAGAATTATTTCCTCCTAATGTCCTGTTCACATACTTCGTTGTGGCAGAGGTGATCATGGATCTTAAAGGCTCTGCCAGCAGAGCATAAGATCTGGTAGACTTTACAAAACTATAAAGGCATTGGGGAAAGCATTCAAGACTGAACCAATTTTCCAAAGATTAATAATAATAACAAAAGCTAACATTTACATAGTGCTCTCTGTGCCAGGTACAATGCAAAGCATTTTAAAATAATTATTACATTTGATCCTCCCAACAACAGTAGGATATAAATGTTATTATTCTCTGAATAGTACAGATGAAGAAACTGAGCAAACAGAAGTTAGGTGGATTGCCCAGGGTCATACATCTAGTAAATGTCAGGCCAAATCTGAACTGAGATCTTCCTAATACAATATGCATTGCTGTATCAAAAAATATATGACAGCTATTTTAAAAAAAAATTTATTTGATTAAACATTTCCCAAGTACATCAAATATTTTAAAAGATTTTTAAAAATTTTGAGTTCAAAATTTACCAGTTTATTTGCCCAAGGTTTTTTTCTTTCTCTCTTGTTTGATCATAAATTCTTCCCTTACCATAAATTTGATGGGTACATTTTTCTGTGGTGCCGTAATTTACTTATGTTATTATCCTTTATGTCTAAATCATGTAATCTCCTCATCTTGGGAAATGGTATGGGATGTTTTTCTATACCTAATTTATTTCAGACTATCTTTTGGTTTTCCCAGTGTTGGAAGCAAATTTTTCTCTCCATTATATCACCTTTTTTAATGTATCTTTCAGTGGCCTGGAGGTCAAATGAGTAAATAAAGCTATAGATAAGCCTGGAGGGAAAAGAAGTTAAATAACCAAGGAACCAGCAAAACAGGAAACTAATTTCATAGGCACTGCCCCCATGAGTGGCCTAGGCAAATTAGGAAACTATGGTTGGTTCCTGACATGTGATATCTAAGATCTAGTGGGTGGAGAAAAGAACTTATAAGTGGTGAACAGGTGGTTTTTGGGTATTTTCTGGCTGGAGCATGGGAGAGCTGAAGGAACTATTGTCCATGTTATAGTCATGGGTCCCTTCTGGAAGCCAATAGATTGGAAAGCTAAGTATCTCTCCACCTTTCTCTTATCTTTCCTTCTCTTTCCTACTACTACTACTTTGATTTAATAAAGTTATTAAGCTACTATAAACCTCATAATTTTAATCATTACACCAGGAATTTTTGTCAAATGGAGAGTTCTTACTCATAACACTCAGATCTTTGGGTTTATCAAACAAGAAATTGATGTAGTCGTTTTTTATAGTTTATTGTGTCAGATTCTATTTCACTGATCCACCACCCTATTTTTAGTCAGTATTGACAACTATATTTCCATGTAATTATTTCCTTTCTAAAATTATTTGTTTCACTTTATGCATTGAAAAATAATGTTCTTAAGAAGGAATAAATAACCTTCACCAGATAGTTAAAGGTTTCCATTCCAGAAAAGATTAAGTATCCTTGTTTTAAAACACCTTAAATCTGATACCCCTGGCCAATAAGTGGAGGTATTGAATTGTACTATTCTTGGTTTTCTTAATATTAAATGAAAAGAGAAGCAAGTTTCAGTTAAATAAAAGTATTCTCCTTTGAGAAAGAGAGAAGTTGGCCAGATTGGCTTTACCATGTAATCAATACAGCAAAAATATTGTTTCATTGGATCTTTATACGAAAACATTCACAATAAGTAGTTGCTAAATAGACCATGCTGGAAATAAGTCTTATTTATTAAAATCTGTTGCAGAAAGTGAAAAAGAGAAATTGTATGAAGAAATTATTAAGAACATGTTAGAATATATAAAAATTATGCTGGAATACTTCAATGCAAAGGTAGATGAATATAAAAGAACTGTACTGGAACATATACCAAGAAGAAGGAATGAAGATGCTCAGAAGCTTTTATATTTCACTGAAGACTCACACCTACATATCAAGAATTATTTAAAGTGATTTTTCTGCAAGCATTGTACATAGCACATGCTGAACAATATCACAAAATTATAATTATATGTTCATATAATTTTATATAATAGAAATCACTTTGTTACTGATTTGAACACCATTTCAGAATGAACTGTCCATATCTGGCCAGCTCACTTACTTATTAGAACAAAAATCCAATTTAATAAAAAGTTAGAAGTTTTTGATAATGAAAGTTGTAAATGAATGGAAGAAATGGCATAGAATTTAGTTACATTAATTTCTTACAAATATTCAACCAAATAAATCAATTTAAATCAAAGAATGAGTGAATGAAATATGTATTAAGCACAACCTTTGTATAAAATGTTATGTCAAGTGCTGAGAAAACAAATAGAAAAGAAAGGCACTTCCTGCTCTCAAAGGCCTCACATTCTAATGAGAGAGATAACACATATGGAAGATTTCAGCTTCAAGTCAGATGGAAAAGTTCTATGGTCCTGAGGGTGCAAAGGCAAAGCAGATGTTAATGCCACTTCTTTCATGAAGTTTCCATAATAAAAAGACCTAAAGAGACTTAAAATCACCTTAGTCAGCAATCATTTATTTATTTATTTTTAAAAAATACAAGGAAATGGCAGCTAAAAAACACAAAGATTTAAAGTATAAATTCATTTGTAAAATCTTTCAGGGAAGGATGGTGGGAAATTATTATAATACCACTTATTGAAAACTTAAAAAAAGGGAGGGAAGCTGCATTTTGTAAACTAGTTTGATATAAGCTTAGTGAGAGGCCCAATTAAGAAAAGTTATTTCAAGAGCATTTGAAGGTGAAAATGGAAAGAAGACAGTGAGCAGACAAAAGATGGACAATATGGAGCAAATTTTTATAACAAAGTTATTTTTGTCATCATGAAGAGTAGAGAGACTGTGCTTGAATTTCAGTATCATAGTTTTGAATGTGTTTAAAGAAGAGACAGAAATACACACACACACACCAAAGAAAAGTATTAGATCAGATCAACCTGACATTAAGGATTTCTCACTGGGGACACTAAAACTATAGGAGAATGAGGGATTGATTTCTAATACATGTGAAAAAAAATGGTCCCCAAACATGGAAAAAATCTCTTTATTAATCACCAAAAATGACCCAGGAAGTCAATAACTATCAACCGATATGCCTATTTTCCATCTATATACATTTTATGAAATGATATAAATGTCAATTTAGCATTCTTTATTCTGGTATTAGTAGGGAGCAGGCAGGTTTTCACATTGATGATCAAGGTTATTCAGGTAAAAACTGATCAATGCTAAATTGAGGATGCTTGTCTATTGTATGGAGAGAAGGGGACAGATACATCTATGACACTATGTTACTAGCTTTAAGAGATGCTGTAGCAGCCCAGTCATCCAGTTGTTAAACTTTATTATCAAAGTTGATTATTTCTGTCTCTCCATGTTCCTGAATATTCTGTTCCTCAAGTATGTGATGTTTCTTCCTTCTCTCCAATCAAACTTCCAACATCCAATTTCAAGGACTCATCACCAGTCATTCCACTGTCTTGAAGAGCCTCTCAATTGATTTCCCTTCTTCCAATCTTTCTCCTTGCCAATCTATTCTTTACAAAGCTGTGATCGTATTATTCTTCATATGTAAAAGTGTCAGCGACTTCCTATGATCTCTAACATAAACCCATTAGTGCAGCAATCTAGTCCCTCCAAAATTTTCTCCAAACTCTCTCTGAGGCAATATTCCACTGCATTTCCTTTCATATAGTCTGGTTCTAGTCCCGGTGTTAGAAAATTATGGACAGAACAAATCTGACCTGCCACTTTAAAAAAATTTTAGGTTCAAGTAAATTATGAATTTTTTCACCTTTTCAAATAAAGTTTTATTGTATATAAAATGAAAATATCATTCTTAGTTCCTAGGAAATACCAAAATTGGAACCAGGCTAGATTTAGCTCCCAGACTATACTTTGCTTACCCCACTCTAGTCAATTTAGACTTCTTCCCAGGTTGAAATAGTCATTTTCTTTTTGGCCTCTCCATAAACCCTCTTTTTCCACAATGCATTTTTTCATGTTCTTATCTATAGATATTTTCTTTTTTTCATTAAAATACAGTTAAGGTATCACCTCATCTGTGAAGACTTCTATGATTCCTTCTAGGTGAAAGCTTTGTCTCCCTTCTTAGATTCTTAGAACTTGAAATCAGCTTTTTTCTCTTGCCCCATTCTACCTTTTATTATAGTTATTTATAAGCACATACTTTGTTGTCATGTCAAACTAGCCTCATTGTCCTTTACCCAAAACTTTACATCTTCTACCTCTGCTTTTGTCAAGTTTAGTCACTATACCTAAGGTGCATACTCTTCAGTTAATACTCTTAGGCTCCTTTTGTTTCTTCAAAGGTCAACTTGGGAACCTTGTCCAGAATGAGGCCTTTCTTAATTCATTTGGCTAACTGTGCCCCCAATCAAAAGTACATTGTACATTTCACATGTCATAGCAGAATTTGAAGCTTTAATATATATCATATTTCCCCCAATAATAAATAGGCTCCTTAGGACCACAGTTTTGGAGCTAAAAAGTATCTTAATGGTCATCAAGTAGAGTTCCCTAAATTTATAGAGAAGAAAACTGAAATTCTGCTTTAATGATTTGCTAAGGATTCCCCACATCATAAGTTGCATGAAATGGGATCTGAATTCAGGTTTCTTTCTGACTATAGTACTGGAATTCTATCTATTACAGTGAAATGGGAAATAGTGACCTTCATTTTATTTTGCCTCCTCGTTCTTATTTGCCTAACACAGAAGGATGGAAACAAATATTTATAAGACACTACCTTTGGGTGAGGTACTCTACTATATATACACTGGGGATAGAATTTAAAAATAAGGCAAGGCTTAACTTCAAGAAACTTACCTTTTAATGATAGAAGATGACATACAAAAGGGAGAAGAAAATGAGGAGAGCGATTTACAAAGCATTAGAAACAAAGCGATTAAACATGGAGACATGATTCTGAAGTCTAGAAGTCATTAATAGGGCTGGATGGGGAATAAATACTGACTTGGGCTTTTTGACAAAATGGAGACTCCAGGAAGAACTCACAATCAGAAAAAAAGGCAGACTTTGCTGAAAGACATTAAAGACTAAAGAAACTACAAAGGTGTTGGATGTTCCAGGATGAGGAGACCCAAGAGAATTACAGGATGAGATTGCAGCAGAGGCATGGTTTTGATATTTGTATTTAAAAACACGATTATAAAGGAAATAGTAGTTGATTAAAAATCTTGATTTATTGATTGATGTCAACTTTCCTATATCCCTTGAAGGGCAAGGACTTTTGTCATGTCTTTTCAATGTGGTATTTTCAGCTAGCTGTAGAACCTTACTCAAATGTGTGCTTAATAAATGTTTTTTAACCTGAATTGAATTGGTGCCCAAGTGCCATCTGGCATTTTGTGCCTAAGTACACTTCCAACATCATTAGTTGAAATATCAGTGGTAACAAGCAGTAGTTTATGTTCATAGCAATGTGCTAGCTTAAACTTATCAGTCAATGACATGGAACTCTGGGAAAATGTTTTCATGCTATCAGTTTCAGTGGCAAGAAATCCCTTTCCTTACTAGGCAATAAAGTGGGTACCCTTTGTGATAGATATGGAATAGTCCAATGGAGCTCTTGTTTTGTTCTAGGATCATCAGACAACTGAAGAATTGATCTATACTTTCCCTAACAAGGGGTGACTACTGAAACAAATGAGTCATAAGTTTTTGTTCCACTTTTACTCTTGTTTTGCTTAGATACTTTACAAGTTCATTTTTTGTTACTCCTCATGATGAGAGCAACATCAAAATAAGTGTATAAATCTAGGAAGAAGGGTCTCCCTAAAGCTTTAGATGATTCCAGGAATATTAGCAGTCTCAAACTTATGGTTTAAAGTATCACTTAATGAGTAATGACTTTCCTGGTTTTTGCTGTAGTCTCATCTAGTAAGGTCATGCTATGCAAAGACATTTCTGTCAGCAAGAAGGGTAGTTGATTGATTTCAGTAGGCAATAAATGTGATATGGTTGAAGCATGATGAGTAGATCAGTTTGACTGGAGATAAACCTTAATGTAACACAAAGGTTCTTATTCATGCACCCTACATGGATAGATGTTAAGAGTTCTGTGAAATCGGATAATTACAAAAATCTTCATTTTCACTAATCTTTGGTTTCCTTTATAATTCTATACAATTTATTTTTTTATGCATCATTTAAAATGTTTTCTTGGGGGCAGCTGGGTAACTCAGAGGATTGAGAGCCAGGTCTAGATATTGGAGGTCCTAGGTTAAAATCTGGTCTCAGATACTTTCCAGATATGTGATCCTAGGCAAGTCACTTAACTCCCATTGCCTACCTCTCACCACTATTTTTGCCTTAGAACCAATACATAGTGTTGATACTAAGGTTGAAAGTAAGCATTTATTTTTTTTTCTTAAAAGAGGTCCATAGATTTAACTAGTGAATTACTCTCTCTCTCTCTCTTTGTTTTCTTTAATGAAATCAATCAACAACCTTTGATGTAATAAGTAAGGAACTTAAAGATCCTTTACAATTGATGTTCAAGTATAGACACATCCTCAGAGACAGGAAATTGATCCCACAGGCACTGCCCTCCTGGGTGGTGCCAGACATATTAAGGAACTATGATTGGTTCCTGAGATGTGACCTGGAAGAGCTAGTGAGTGGTTTATAAAGGTAATTCCAGAGGGCTGAAGACACATTCTTGGGTTGGTGACACTTTTTTTCTGGAAACAGTACTGAGCTGGTGACTCTTGCTGAAGGGAGATGCTTACTCTGGGGACCCTTGCTGAAGAGACTCTCAAGGACTTCTGACTGCAAATTGGAACCTGAAGGCTCACATTCTCACATTCATCTGACTGGAGACTAGACCTGAAGGAGCCTTTGTTGGAGGTGAACTTCATTCTATTAGATCACAATAAGGGTAGTTAGCTAAACTGCTCCCTAGCTCTTTCCTACATTTCCCTCCCATTACTATCTCTACGTTGATTAAACTAAACTGTTAAAGCTACTAACACACTCATAATTTAATTTTAATTATTATTCTAGATTGTCAAAAGGTATATCACTCCTTTGGCCTAATCATTCTCTCTTTCCCTTTCTACTATAGAAGAAGAGTAGGGAATATTTTAGAAAGGCATATTTTATAATTACCTTATAATTATTTTATCCCTCTAATTCTGGATAGTAGATCTTCTTAATGTCTCTTTTTAAAATAAATCTTGTTCCATATACTAAGACTAATTGTGGACCTTTTGAGAGTTCAGATAAAACATTTTAGCAGATATTTTTAGGTTTCATCAGTCTTCAAATAATTTTAGACCATTAAAACCAAATGCCTGAATTTACATATTAGGAAACTAATATTGAGAGAGGATATGTGACTTGACCACAAGCACACAGTTAGTAAATATGAGACATAATTTGAAGTCAGGTCTTTATGACTTGGAGCCTACCTATTGTAATGGAGGAATTAGTTGGTGGTAAAAGAGATAGAGGAGGAATGGAGATCTCCCACTGCAAGCAGGATCCAGGATAGGCAGCTTATGTTTAAAGTTGACTCAGGGAAAGAGAGAGAGGAGGTGAGTAGTTTCCACCTTCAGCCTTCCCTCCTCAGCTATGGCTGCTCTCACAAACTGGCTCTTGACTTTCCTCCACTACTAAAGCCTAAAGGTTTCTTCTCAGGGAGATTACTCTCTCCCTCAAACTGTCCCACTCACACTTTGGGAAAAAGACAACAACTTTAATATAAACTAAGTCATATAGGGTAACACAAAGAAATGTCTGTAGAGAAAGGAATTTATGAGGAAAGCAGGGGAAGGTGTCCCTTCTCTAACTGCTCCTTTCCCTCCCTCCTCGAGCTTGGGGAACTCAGGCCTTGGCAGCCTGGGCCTCCTGAGAGAGAGTCAGGTTTGACTGGCCCTGGTCTTGGCCCCCTGGCCACAGTTCAGACCCAGGGCACCAGGAGCTGTGAGAAAACTTTGACAGAGGCTCAAATGTCTTCTACAGCCATCATTTCAGTTGGGAATTGGTGGGGGGGAAGATGTCCAGTCACCAGGAGAGGAAAAGGTGAGTATATCTCCAGGAGAAAGGCGTGGCTAGACCTCTCTCAAGGATGAGAGAAGATCCAACTGAATCTCAGTCAGAATCTTCTGGCTTCTCAATGTTCCAGACATCGTGGGGCCCTTCCCCCATGGAGGTGAGCAGATCCAGCAGCTCTTCAGGCTGCCACTCCTCCTTGAGTGCAAAACCTATCACACTCTTCTCTCTACAATACCTTGAGTTACTCATGATTCTAGCCTTACTTTGGTATTAAAGTAATTTTTTTAAGAGGGTATGTTTCTTGCCTTTGAAATACTCTCTTCTCATACAGTGGCTAAATTCATTCTTCCAATGCTCATCTTTTGGCGATCTTGCTTATTACTTATGCTGTCCATCAGGGGATTAGCGTTTTTTTTTTTCCTATACTCTTTCTGATAGCTTGTCCCTGTCTCAGTAAAACAGTTGACAAGTTTCATTATAAACACTTCAATTATGTTCCAGTATTATGCTAAGGACACAAAGAAACAAAATGGGTTCTACCCTCAAGGAGCTCATAGTCTTATGGGGTAGACAATATGTACAAGTGAGATATATTCAGAAGAAAATGGAGATATCTCAAAACTTGTAGGCTAATCTTGTCAATTGTTCGCTAGCAACTGATTTTTTAAAAAATAATACATGTTACTTTATCCTTTTTTCTCAAAAGGCAGATGCCTCATGGCCTTGGAGTTGGGAAGACTTGAGTTTAAATCTTACATACTGAGAGCTTTTACTCTTTAGCAGCATAGAGTCCACTGACCTTGACACCTACTTGGCAAACATAATTAGATGAGAGTATTACAGATAACTGGTAGCATTGCTTCCTTCCTCATCCACCTTCCACTGAAGTGGCCCCATTGTCCAAGTGAGCTATTCTTCAGAATGGTTTTAGGTACCCAAGCAGATCCAGTTTCATCTATGGCATATCTTAACCAGCTAATCCTTTTCCCCAGGTATCCTATTTCAGGATTCTTGTTTTTATAGATATATTTCTAAAATGATAGGAACTTTACTCCTTTCTTTTGTCAGCCTCTATTAGGCTAAAATACAATTTATTTGACTAAATCAGTGACTAAAGACAAGACACAAAGGATAAGGATTTTGATGATTAAATGCAACTTTTTTTCAACTTAAGATAATTGATTTGGTTTATTTTCTTCCTGGGGTCACAAAGACTGGCTTTATTGTGTCAATATAGGCCCACAACTTCCAAGAATATTTACTCTTTAATTTTTGTTAGTTTTATTCAGCTATTACTTGAAATGACAAAATCTTTAGTAAATAAACTAGTCCAGGGATATACATTTGTTGACTAATCTAGATAAACTGAGGCCAGAAATATCTACTTTATGAATGTTTATTGTCTTTGGTAGAATTTGACAGATTTTCTTATTTCTCTTGCAAAATGGAGTTTTTTTTAATCTGAATGTCTTTTTAATAATATATAATTTTATCTTTTTTTTAAAATAAGCTAGAAGTATAATGAATATAAAAGATAGAAAACTAGACTTGGAGTCTAGAAGTCCTGAATTCAAATTCTTCCTCTGATACATACTTTAAGAGTCATTTGAGCCTCTCAAAGTTTTACATAAATCTCTAAAATCGTAAGTGGTAGAAAAGGTGTGAACCTGCATTGTTAGAGTGAATTACAAATGTCAACAATATTACAAATCTAGTCTTTATCACTATCCCTTAAATAGGGGATAATATTTAAATAAAATGATATTTTACCACAAGAGAGAAGAATAGCTCTGAAAGAATGGATCTGACACCTGGGAAGGAAATTAAATTAGTAGCAAGCAGTGTGAGTTGGCAAGCATAAATAGGGATGATTTTCTAAATTGAAAACTCTATAGCCAGAGGCTGAAAGAAAATAGAAAAATTTTAAACTGGCATGAAGTACTCAGGCAACATAAAACCACTGGGAGGTATTTGACTGTGGAATACAGCATCAGACATGAATCCGAATGCTACAAGTGGGTCAAAATATTGGGGGGGGGGGAAGAGTTAAATTAAGACATTAAGTGTAACAATTATAAATAATTCAAAATACCTTGTATTATAATTTTTTGTTTATGAGAATAGAAATGCTATTTTAATAATAAATTGTCTTATAGTGGTTCATTTTAAAAATTGAAATTCATAAAAACATTTCTTTTAACAGAATATCCCTTTAGAAACTGAGGCAAAGAAGATGCTTTGTATTGTGGACCCTCTGATTAAGTTAATTGCCACTACCTTCTGGGGGTATTCTTTAATTAGAGGAAAAATATCTTAGATCAAAATATCTTATATCAAGAAAAAATTACTTCTTGATAAGAAACTGCCAAACAGTTGAAAATAATAGTCAAATAGTGAACTACTTATTTTAGGGAATGTGCAACCTAAATTAAGCAACTTAAGCTGATTGTTAGCTTTCTGGCAAATATTTTTTCTCTTCCTAAATTTTTTCTTTGAATTTGAAGTTTTCAAAAATGCTCTAGTGATTAAAAAGTGAATGAAGCTATATGTACAAAAATGTTTATAACAACTCTTTTTATGATAACAAAGAACTGGGAATTGAGGGGATGGCTATGAATTGTGGAATGGCTGAATACATTATGTTATAGGAATGTGATAGAATACTATTGTGCTGTTTGAAATGATGAAAGGAATGGTTTCTGAAAAACCTGGGAAGACTTATATGAATCGATGCAGAATGAAATGAACAATCAGGAGAACATTGTACATCATAAGAGCAATATTGTAATGATGATCAGCTGTAAAAAATTTAGCTACTATGATGAATACAATGAGCCAACATGATTTTGAAGGATTCATAATTTAAAAAATTATATATGCTTTCAGCAAGAGAACTGATGAACTCTGAGTGTGAAATGAAGCATATTTATTTTCTCTTTCTTTTTCTTTTTTTAATGGTGGTAAATATGGAAATATTTTACATGACTTCATATCATAATGGGAACTATGTTTCTTGCTTTCTCTAAGAGTGGGGAGAAAGTGAAGAGGAAAAGAAAGTTTTAAAAGCAAAATTTCTAAAAATATTAAGAAAAAGAAAGGTTCTATAAATGAGTCATATAAACACAAGCTACTGTATCAAGGCTTATTGTGAGGAAATCTTTGTAAACTTTAAAGCATAGAAATGCAATTTATTATAATTAAACTGTGGTAAAATAGGTACTATTTTAGAAGGATTTTGTTGTTGTTCAGTTTATGAACTGTGGGAGAGAAAAATGTTAAACTATTGAAAAGCAAGTGAGAATTGCAGAATTTTGAATGTTGAAAATGAACTAAGTTAGTTGAAGGTTATGTTTAATTAAAAGCATCCAGATGGTGTTGCTGAGGTGTTATTTTTACTCATCACAAAACTGTCTACCTAATGACTTAGTTTCACTTTTAACACAATAACACAACGAACATTATTGAATCATTTCTTATTAGTGGCATCAAAATAAGCAAGACTTGTCAACTACAGTGTCCAAGAGAAATTAATGAAAGTGTGTTTGAAGGGCTGAAAACTGTGGTCATTTGCAGACTGAAATGTGAATATGAGTATGTATCAATATGAATACATATGCCATTTTACAAAGAACTTCATTTATGTTTCTAGAGGAAGGAACTGCAACAAAATTGCTATTTTATTTTGAGGTTAATACAGTAGCGATGAAACTGATGACTTGTAAATGTTTTCAATGAATAATCTATGATAATTGATGTAGTCAGTGAAACCATATGGGACTTATGCTAAAAAGTGGCAAAGGCAGAATATATTAACAGTCAAGAAAATTTTAGATAAATTTAAGGATTAGAGATACAGAGCTTATTATTGAGGGATTTCACCATCTCACTAACCTCTTGAGACAGAGATACCTCTTAGAAGGAAATGGATCTCCAGACTAACCATTTAACCTCCATAGAAATACTATGGTGCCACTGTGTAAAAATTGTATAAATTCATAATGGTGCTTCTTTGTTTGTTTCTAAATAACCGTTGTCTTTACACAGTCAGGAATATCTGACTTCAAATATCTTGAATTTTATCCTATGACACTGACTTCATTATGATAGAGCAAGTTACTTAACATTTAAGTGTTTTAAAAAATTATTGAAGAGTATAAGTTGTACAACAGTTAGAGATGCTCAAGTGCACTGAGAGGAAATTTCCTCATTGACGAACTCTCAACTTATTTGTCCAGTGTCAGGTCCATCATCTCCAAGCCAACCTACCTCTTGTGTTACCCCCTTCCTCCTCTCTACCTTCCAATTATAGTACTGAGATTAGTAATGAAATCAACACTATGATTTGGGGATGGATCATGTCAATCATTTGTCTTATGTATCCAATAATTATTCCCTTGGACCTCCCTGTCGAGAATACTTCTCTCTGGCCACAACTTCTCTGTTTTGTCTTCCCCTATTAGAATGTAAGGTTGCTAGTTTATGTCAATATCTTCAACAGTGTCTTCTGCATAGTGAACATTATATAATGCTTTTTAATTCATTCATTCAATCATAAAAAATAACACTATGTAGCACTGAATTTAAAACTTGCCATTATTTTGATTTTATAGTAATGTTTCTTTTCTGTGTATATTTCTAATGGAATTTTCAAATTAATAATTATTATACTAAATCCTATATTAATAACAAAGTTATTAAGAGCTATTTATTAAAAGTATGAGATTTGTTCATTTAATGAACCTAATTTAAAAAATTCATATTTAATGTCATTAATGTTTAAATTAATTAATAATTCATAAATAAGAATATAAATTACATGTATTTCTATATATGAATATTATCTATCAGTTGAATAGTCTTATCTTGATTAGTTAAATTAATATGGCAATCCTAGAAAAGTTCTAGCTAAAACTGAAAGATACAACTTTAGTTTAATTAAATATTAATGAGGAGTTAATATGGTATTTTCAGAATAATAGTGTTTTATAATTTTTGTGCCTATATCTTTTATAGATTAATTGGATAATCTTTAGAATAGGACCAAAGCATTATAGTATTTAAAGATAGAAGGGAAATTAGAACGCATCTATTCTTTTATTCATCTAATGAGGAAACTGAAGCCTAAAAAGTTTAAATGACTTTGCCAGGGTTGTTATATATTAAGAGCCCAGCAAGATTGCAAGACTAAGTTCTCTGAACCAAACTTCGTTGCTTCTTCTTTTATGCTTCCTTCATATAATGACTAGTGACAAATATTTGACAAGTCCTCAGAATTGGTCATTCTTCATTTTTCAAAAAGGACCAATGATATCACAGGTGATATTTTGAGCTGCTTGTTAATTGAATTTAAGTGAAGTAGAGTTGTACAAAATCTTCAGCTTCACTCTCTCTTCCAGAGTTGTCAAAATACAGTAGCAAGAAAAAAGTAAAACTGATTGCTACCAACCTGAGATGCAGTGGATGATATTGGCATCTTTGATGTTTGACCAAGCTCTAAACACACCACTATATCTGCTTTAGTAGCTTTCATGGCTTTTGGAATGAATTGTTCTCATCTACCCACTCTGCTAGAAGTCTTCAAATATCTTGGGGCAGATATTTGCCTATAAGTTTGAACCTTATTGTTTATCTTTATCTTAGTTTATCCTATCTGCCAAGATGGTTTTACTAAGACTCTAAAATGAGATAGGAACAGATGACCACTAAAATCCTTTTGTAACTAATTTTCTGATCATTGATTTGGAACAGATAATAATCTGTTCCATGGAAACTACAAGGAGAAATAGATACTGCCCATTTGTTAAAGGAACATGAATTTCTGTACAATTGTACTAAATAAGCAGGAAGGTGGGAGAGGATAAAGACTGGAGGAGATTTGCAATGAGTTGAGTGTCAGAAAGCAGACACTTCTCCATATCATATTGTCATAGAGGTTTATGAGAATTTATAGGCAATCTAGTACTTCTCTATTTTTTCTTTGCATTTTTTCTTTTATTTTTATTCCTTCCAATTACATGTAGAATTTTTTTTTAATTTAGGATATTTACCTGTGGTTGCATGATTCATGTTCTTAGAAAAAAAATTTAAACAAATTTTATCTGACATTTTGTGATTCAGATTTTCTCTTTCCCACCCTACTTTCTTTCCCCACTCCCCATGGATTAAAAATAATCTGACATAGGTTATATTAGTGATGTCATATGATACATATTTCCATATCCATGATAATAAAGAAGACACATAATAACATGTAGAAGAAAAATCATGAAAGAAATGAAGTGAAAGATGATGTGCTGTGATTGGCAGGCAGACTCTAACAGTTTTTTCTTTGACTGTGAATAGCATTTTTTGTCATAAATCTCTTGGGGCCTAAAGCATTCTCTTGGTTCTGCTCATTTCACTTTGTATCAGTTCATATGTGTCTTTCAAGGTTTTCCTGAATTCATCCTGTTCATCATTTCGTATGGCACAATAGTATTCCATTACAATTATATACCACAACTTCCTTAGCCATTCCCCAATTGATGGACATCTTCTCAGTCCAATTTTTTTGTTCCTACAAAAAGAGCAGCTATAAATATTTTCATATCAGTAAGTCCCTTTAATCTGACTTTCCAGCCCTATTTCTAATATTCCCATATTTTAAATTCTATTCTTGGCATTATGTTCTCTACCATGTGTCATTTGTTATGAACACTATTCTAGGAAACAATTTAAAGACTCACCCCCCACCCCAACTCAGCCCAATCAATGAGTCTGGAGATTTCTTAACAAGTAGATACTTGGCCACCTAATAAAATAGATAGGCATTTTCTTGATTAAGAATTGGTGACCATTTGTGAGCAAATGGACAATTAATTTTATTACTGAATATAAATATATGATCATAATAGCAGATCTAAGGTAGAAGATATTTTTTAGCCAAATCTCCTTTATTTTTCAGATGAAGAAACTGAGATACTTCTCTGAGGTCACAAAGGTGGTAACTGCCACAGCTAGATGTAAAACACAGGTCTTTTTTTTTTAAATCCTTACCTTCCTCTTAGAGTCAATTCTGTGTATTGGCTTCAAGGCAGAAGAGTGGTAAGGGCTGGGTAATGGGGGTTAAGTGACTTGTCCAGGGTCACACAGCTGGGAAGTGTCTGAGGTCAGATTTGAACCCAGGACCTCCCATCTCTAAGTTTGACTCTCAATCCACTGAGCCATCCAGCTGTCTCAAAAAACACAGGTCTTGTGATCTAAGTGTAGTATTCTTTCCATTCTACCTCTGACAATGAGCCTCAGAGACAGTAGTAATGTGTGATTCTAGGTTTGACTTGCTCTTAGGCCAAATGGAAAGGATAGGTTTAAGAATACCTCCAAAAAGAGAATAGAAAACCTATGTGAGTCTTCCCAGTACCTTTTGCATTAATTTTTATCTAACTAAGTCTTCCTTCTTGCTACCATCTCTGTGCCTTCATTCTTAACTTTCTAAAGACAAGTTACTTACGTATTTCAGCTTTTCACCAGAACTGAAAGATAAGGGACATTTCTTGTTCAGTTGTTACAGTCGTGTCTGATTCTTCCTGACTCTATTTGGGGTTAGCTTGGCAAAGATACAGGAAAAGCCAGTGCTGAATCTGGAAAACTAAAACCTGCTAAAAACAGAAATTCCCCCTTATAAGTCTAGTCACATAATCCATCACTGCCCCCAAGATCTAACACAATGGAAGTTTTTAGGTTGAAGAGTAGGGAATGTATATAGTCTTATACATAACAAGGTATTAATAAAAAATACTGATTATTATGTAGCTCTTATACATGGAGAGCAGAATGCATTTCCAGAAATCCTAGGCACAAAACAGTGATTATTCATTGGGAAATATATCCAAGCATCCATAAGACTGAATTCCTAAAGCCCTTAATGACTCCTTAATAGGAGTGAAATGGGAAGATTCTGGAAAGAGGAGAAGCAAATCTGAGTGACAAGGCTTTTAGGGTTATAATTGCAATGTTCAGGAGCTCAGGTTCCTCAGCATATTCCTGAGAACTCTCGAAGATAGAGAACTGATCTCCTGAGAGTAGAAAACAGCTTTATGCTGTAGGTGCAGTACTCAATCAAGCAGTAATATCAAATATGCCTGCATTCCTGGCTTCTATCTGCCTCATTTTGTATCCAGAAAAAGAGTTTTTTTCTGATAGTCCCTCATTTCCAAGCCATGAATCTTGGAAAATCTGTTTTCTCAGCCTCTTCTGGTGGGATAAAGGATGATTATTTTTGTATATGTATACAAATATGAATATACATATATGTATACAGCTACATATATACATATACACATATGTGTATGCATACACTCATATTTTTCTATTTCACTATTTGCCTTGCAATTTTTACCCAATTAAATATTGTGGTATTTCAATACTGGTCAGTTAGTAAAATGCAGGTGAATTTTTAGTTGACTTTTAAACATTCCCAGGAAACAGGGTAGGGACTTCAGCCAAATGAAAGAATTCAAATTTTCAAAAATATACCTACATTGAATCAGGGTTATGGAAATAAGAGTAAATACAGAGTTGAGTAAAAATCACAGTTATAAAGAAGTCAGGTTCTTCATATTCTCTGCATTTCATACATGAGGGAATAAAGGTACAGGAGGCAAAGTGACTTGTTCAACACCATAGATTTAGATAGTGCTCGAACCAGTATGAAAACGCAAGTCATCTCACTCTAATCCAGGACCTTTTTGCAACAGATTGTGCATAAAAAAGGTCAGATATAATATAATTTCAGTGCTGGTGAGGAACTTAGGTTATCTAGTCTAACTATTCATTTTATAGATGAGGAAGATGAAAGAAAGAGACTTGCTAAAGTTTTTAAGGGATTGAGCTGGTATTAGAATTCAGATTTCATTTCTCTTGAGCCTAGTGTTTTCTCTAGTTTCTAATAGATTTTTTCAAGTCCAATTTACTTTTATGTGTTTTCATTTTAATACAATGTTTTAAGTAAAATAACACATAAATTGTGATGTTGTTTCCTTTCTATTCATGTGGGCAAATATTAATGTCTGCCAAAACAAATATACAGGTCATTTTATAAACTGCATTTCAAATAGAATCCGATTAGAGAAATTGCTTTTTACTGTTCAAGATGGACTAACTTTCTTTATGCTAGCATATGGATGTCTTTCAGTTCTCTTAATTTTTACTGCTAGTGAGACACAGTTACTGAAGGTGACATGTGGCATGTGTCAAAATTACACCTTGGGGAATTTACAGACCTTCTCACAGATATTCTTTTTTTTGTTGTTGTTTGTGTATATATATATATATATATATATATATATGTATATATATATATGTTTTTTTTTATTTTCCTATGCAATTATTTATGTAAAACTTTATGGATAATCAAATAGTACCTATGATTAAATTTTTCTGTAAAACTATAGTTATTGATTTTTTAAAAAAAGTAAATAGAATTTATGAGCATAAATTATTTTAGAGTTACAAATAGGGCAGTAGGGAAATAAATAAATTTATCTCAGGGACAAAACACTATAGAACTATAAAATATTATAAAGGTATATGGTAGGGAATTGAAATTTTCCATTACTATTATTGTTGTTATATATACCATACACCTTTTCCTTCTTGTTCAATATGATTAGCTATCCTGCTGAATGTGTGTGTGTGTGTGGGGGGGTGTCTGAATTTTTGCTACCTATCAACCTATCCTTTTTCTTCTAGGAAAGAGTTTCAAATTCAAAGTTTCATCCCTGTTATAGGCATTTTCAAGAGTAAAGAAAGGCTCAGAATATGCTTTTCAGTCATTACTAGTGATAACTTTGTAACACTGAATCACCACCACCCAAAATCTGTATGTATAAGCTGGAGAAGGTTACTGAAGGGTCCAAGAAACAAACAAACAAACAAAACCCTAACACTACCATCACCACCACCAAAACTTTCCAATGTACATAGAAAAGGTAGAAGAATACAAAAATACATTAAAAAATCCACTCGTAGTACCCAGATTCTTAGAGCCCGTCTTTCCCATAAAGAAGTCTTACTTAACTTTCTTGTTTCTCTTTAATATAAAGTTAATCAGCTCTACAAATACAATATACAGAATGTGTTTAGCTCAGAAATTCTGACTTTCTTTACTTTTCCTATTAATGCTATTGGCAGCTATAAAGGTTATTCCTCTATAGTTGCCTTGTTTTCTTTTCTTTATTGTAGTTATCAAATTTAATCTTCTAATCTTATCCCCATTCCCTTCCCTATCCTGGATTAGATAGATTTATTAGGGGGAGTGAGGATAACTCAGGTATATAAGGATGTGCCCACCTTTCTATCTTTTGGATCAATTGATCATGAAACTGTAATAACTTGTTGGTGATTTTTATTTTAATATTCAATCAACAGCTTCTACACTGCATCTGGTTGTTTGCTTGTCAAAAGTTCTATGAACCTTCTTGTAAATCTTCCCTTCTTGTCTTTTTAAAAATGGATTTCTCCTATTAATCATTAAATGAATATGTCTTAAGTGCTGTGCCATGCTAGGCATTTTGCCAGCATAATGAAAATACATTAACAAAAATGAAACAGCTCCTCCCTTCAAGAAACATATATCATTTTGAGGCAAAAAAAAATGTATACATAGCAGTATATGCAAAAATAGAAGAAAAAAATTAGGATGAGCCACAAGTGGGTCAGTAAGCCTAAAAAAGGCATTATTTAGAACTGGATTAAGCCATAAAGAATGCTAGGGTTTCTGAGAGACAGAGATATTAGGGGAATCCATTTGAGAGTTGAAGGTAGCTTAAGTGAAAGTAGGAATGTTTTCTTTAAGAAAAATTAAGAAAAACAGTTTGTATAGACTGTACAATTCATGAAGGTGAGTCATGCAAATATGACTATAAATATAAATCATAGATACATTGTAAAGGACTTTACATGTCAAATAAGAATTTATATTTGAAACTAGAGGCAATAGGGAACCATTGGCATTTACTGAGCATGGGAGTAACATGGTGAAATATATGCTTTAAGCATTTCACTTAGGCTGCTATGTTAAACATAGACTAGAAATGGACAACATTTGAGGCAGACAAATCAATTTACCAATTGCAACAGTTCATATGTGTGCATTTTGGTGACTTTATTTTCCATAAGAAATACCTCTTCGATTTGTTTTTAATAGATATTTTTCATGAGAAGAATCAATATCTTGGGCAAGTGTACAATTTCTTGTTTTATGCTTAACTTGAAAATTTATTTTGAGGAACTTTGTATAGTCCTACTATATATTGGAGGACAACTTTTGAAGAAGTGTTTTCTTCTATAGAGTTAAATGCCATTTTTTAATCAACAGAAATAAGCACAGTTGGATTGTGGTTTCTTGGATTTTTAAGTCAATTATGTAACAAATGTAGAACTACTAAATCACATGTTATCCTGACTGTAGCGCCATGATATTTTAATTTCTTCTTTTTTGGCTGGTTGTAATATTTTCTTCTTAACTTGGGAGTTCTAGAACTTGGCTATACTATTCCTAGAAGTTTTCCTTTGGGAATCTCTTTTGACTTCAATTTTAAGATGATGCCAAGGCTCTTTTTTTCTCTTTAATCATGACTTTCAGGTATGCCAATAATTCCTAAATCATCTCTTTCCTGGATATATTTTCCAGGTCTGTGGTTTTTCCAATGAGATACCTCATATTTTCTTCTTTTTGTTCATTCTTTTGACTTTATTTTTTTTTCTTGATGTCTCATGGCATCATTAACTTCCATTTGCCTAATTATAATTTTTAAGATTTTATTTTCTTCAGTGAGTTTTTGCATCTTCCTTTCCCATTTGGCTAATTCTTCTTTATAAGAATTTTCACATAAGTGGATTATTGTGGCTCATTTACCAGTTGATATATTCTTAGAAATATTATTTCCATAAATATTTTTGTGCTTTCTTTGCCAAGCTGTCAACTGTGTTTCCATTATTTTTCAGCATTACTCTCAACTCCTTTCTCAATTTTTCTTCTACCTTTCATATTAGATTATTGAAATTTTTTTAAGTTCCTGCAGCAATTATTTTGGGGCTTGGTACCAGTTTTGGTATTGCAGGTCTGGGGAGCTTTTGGATGCAGAAGCATTGAAGGTATTGTCCTTTTTTGTGTCTGTATTTTGGTTTTCCCTATCACCAAAATAACTTTCTGTGTTGTTTCTTTTTATTATTGATGATGATGATGATGATGATGATATATCATATTTGATATATGAGTTGTTTACTCACTTTCCAATTTTTGAGCAGTTGCTTTCAGAATTAATTCTGAACATTTAAAAGTTTTCAGTTTTTCTAATGTTGTATGAAATAAGAGTTTTATTTAATATTTTTCTAACCTGTGCTCTTCTCTGTGAGCACAATTCACTGCTTGGAACTATAATTAGTTTCCCCTGCTATCCTATAATCATAAGCATTCCTTGCCTTGGCACTACTACTGGTGCAGAGACATAGATCTTTATATGGGCAATGCAACAGAGTCTTGTAGTCAGATCCAGCAAAAGGACCATTGTAATCTCCTTCTGACCACTTGCCTGTCCCCCTCACCTCCTGTGGCTGAGAGGCCAAGAAGTCTTTGCTACTAATTAAGGAACCCCAAGACTTGTGCTTGTTTAATCCATCCTTTTGTAGGTTCTGCCTCTCTAAAATTAATTTTGAGATGTGATATAAAAGTTGTTTAGAAAGTAATCTGGTAGATTTTAGGAAGATCCATATTCTGCCCTTCTTATACTTACTGATTCTGAAAGTAATAGTCATATATATCATAAAGAGACCATTTTTATTTATTATTCATCCTTGTTGTTGTTCAATGGTACTGGTTGTTTATTTTGAGTGGTGTAACAAGGAAATCACTTTAAAAGACTGATATATATTAATTTAAGGTCGCCAAGGAATTCAGCTATGTAATTCCTAAATGAAAACTCAAGTCAGCAGTCAACCTTTTATAGATTTTAATTACAAATAGGAGGAAGAAAGGAATTAGAGATAGAGAGAGAGGGGGAGAGAGAAAGGGGAGAGAAGGGAATAGGGCTTAAATACCCCTTCTGTTTAGGCTGGGCCAAAAGGCCCAAGCCCTTAGATAGCTGAGGCAAAGAAAGGAGATCAGTCCCTATTACTCACGTGACCAAAATGGAGAAACAGTCTCAGCGGCCTCCACCTCCAGCTTCCTTCAGAGCAGCACAACCTCTCAGAGCCAAAAAACTCTCCAACCAACCCCCCTCTGTCCTCAGACCCCTCTATCTTTAAGGAAACCATCCAAGTTCCCTCCCCTCAGTTCTCACATCTACCAATCACTGTCCATCATTTTCCCTGTGCCAATGGTGGCTCTAGCTTAACCCAGGACCGCCCAGAGGTCTGTGGCTTTGCACATGTCTGTTGAAGGTCATATTCTCAAATAATTAAATCTTGATCTTTTGCTACAGCCCTTCCTAAATCCTGTTACCCTGAGTAGGGTAGAGATTGGAATAATTAAATTTTGATCTATGCTGCAGCCATTCCTAAATCCTGTTAGGACTGAGTAGGGTGGAGATTGCAATTTCCAAGACCTGGTTCTGTCATTCCAAGTATCTCCATTGTATCAATTCTAAAATCAATCATGACTCAAAGAAATTCCTGTTCTATGCTTAAGCATAGGTCAAAGCCCTTTCCATTGTCCAGCAAAAGGTTTCTGTCCTAAAGTAATCTTAAGAAGGGAGGAGGAGGAACCTCCCATGCCAATGGGGTTCACATTCCAATAGAGTTCCCACTCTCAATAGGAAATTTTTCAAGTATGAAATTTCCCAATGGTGAAATTTCCAACATTTATAAGTCTAAGAAATTTTAAGGTTTACAATGGTATGGCATTACCTAAAATGAGTGAAATAAAATTTAAAAATTTCTATACAACTCCATCTATTTAACTAGTATCTCTTTAACTTTGTCAGCTGATCCATAACTATTTGCATTTTATTTGGGGTCTCTGAATTGAGTGTCAATTTATTTATCATAAATTTAACAATAACTGCCTATATATCTAGAATATAGATTCTAGATAGTGCTAATGACTGAGGGAAAGGGATGGTTACATCACCAAATGACTCTTCCATGCTGTTCTGTAGAGCTTCATTGATATTTGTGTCCAAGTGAATTGTTGTTCCAAGAGTATTTTGAGTTACCAGGTCATTCATTTCTATTTCATTCAAATATAACTGCATAGAATTTTGTAATATTTATAATTGGTGTGACTAAACTTATGAGGGAAAAAAAGATTGTTATGGTTGCTGTTTATTAAAAAAATGATTAACTTCTTAAGTCAAAATGACTGCTAGCAGCTTTAATTTACAAGGTAGAGATATTAAAGTGGGAAATATAGGAAAAAGGTAGAAAAAATTGCCTAGCTACAAATACCCTAAATCCTTATCTTAGTGCTTCTAGATTAGGAATGGGGATCTGAAAGTGAATTTGACCAGAATCCAAGGTCTTAATCAAAAAGTCAAAATCTGAAGAGTCAGGAGATGCTGAAAAAACTCTGAGAACCTTCAGTGTACACAAGACCAAGACCACCAAGAGTCTTCACCAAAGCTCATGCTGAAGAGAGTGTCCCATTGAATGCCAACTGAAAGACAGAGAGTTCTTACCAAAGAGCCAAGGAAGGAAGGAATTTCTTCTCATAGGTCTCAACTTTTATAGGCCTTTTCCATGTCACTTCCTGTATATCTCCCACTTCAAGAGAACCAATCATAGCCTCCTCATTTGCCTAGCATTGCCCAAGGGGGTTGGCAGTGCTTGTGTGCTTGTGGCCTTTTGGGGGTGTGAATGTTTTTTTTTTTCTAGTAAGTGACTTCTAAACTCTCCTACTTAGTGACTTACTAAGGGTTAAGTAGGGGTACTTTTATTTCTTGATTGATTAACTCAAAATAGACAAAGGGAATAAAAATATTTCAATTTTGAATAAGACAAAGCTTTTAATTAAACTCACTATATTTATATACAACAATAACATTGGCTTTTAGTTAAATTTTGTTTTGATGGGGGAGCAAGAGGAGAAAAGGAAGAAACACAGATGCTTTTAAAGTTGTTTTTAATAATAGTTGAAGTCACTGTTTCTGTTTATTTCAAAATTTTGCATTTATGCATAATCAAAGAGTAAGGTAGATTTCGTGGAAAATAATATTTGTTCCATGTTTATTCAACATATATCACAGAATTAGAGAACTGAAAGGGATTTCACAAACATCATACCAATCCAGCTCAGTTCAAAATTTATTCAAATGCCATACCTCACCTTCTGTCCCTTTGAATTCTTTTGGTGAAAGTGAAGCAATTACCTCCCAAGGCAACTTATTCCAGTTTTGAATAGCTCTAATTTTTCCTTATAGTCAATTCCAGATCTATCTCCTAAAAGGTCTGGCCATCATTCCTTGTTCTGCTATCTGGGTACAAGTAGAACAGATCTAATGTATCCTCCACAAGGCAACTCTTCAAAAACTCAATGAGTCATTAAATACTTCCTCTCTCCCTTCTTAAGTCCTCTATTCTCCAATCAAAACATCATCAGCTTCTACAATATAGCTTTGTGAATGTTGTGTTTTTGAGTTCATCATTGTGAAGGGTTGCTGTCTTCTGGATAGTCTCAAGTTTAACAATATCCTTCTTAAATTGTGGCATCAGAACTGAACATTGCCCTGCAGATGTGGTATAACTTCCTCAGAATGCAGCAGGATTTTATCTTTTGTATCATGAAATAGCAGTAGGAATTGAAGAGAGAGAAATGCAAAGTTCTTTGTTGGAGGTTAACACGACAGCAAACAGTTGTAGACTTACAAGGTGTAGAAAAAAACATCAGAATTTTACAGGTTTGACAATTCAGTAAGAAACTATAGTTAGACAAGGTAGCCATAAAAGTTCATGTGAATTTAGGCTTTGTTAAGATAAGAATGATCAGTCAAGGAATCGTTGGGGGTATACCCGAAGTTCCAGTTCCCCTAGAGTTCTGAGCTGCAAATTAAGCCATCACTGTTTGTATCAAAGCTAGCAGTAATATGTAGGAAGTGGGGGCCAAATTTGTTGTATAAGGAAGGGAAAATAAGCTTTCTAGCTTTTGATAGGAATTGAATTCAAGCTCACTACTATATACTTTGCAGGTAGACCTTAAAATTCCTGCAATACATACAAAACAAAGCAGAATCACAGATCAGTGTCCATTCTGTAATGAATAGTGTTTTGGAATTATGTGAGGTTACTGAGAGGTTAAATGGTTTTCTGGTATATTAACAAGCAGAACCTGAACCTAGATCTTTCAGAGAATAAGGTTAGCTCTGTATTCACTATACCCTGGTGTCTCATATTTGAATTACTAAAGCTGTAAAAAAAAAGTCTATATAACTAAGCCAAAAGAGTGAAGCTCGAGTAACTACTTTGATACTTTGCCCTTTTGCACACTGGCAAAAACGATTCAGCATTTCTTTACAATGGCACTGAGGTAAAATGAAAAGCAATGAGTATTTAAGGTCATGAGAAATTTGCAAGTAAAGAAGACACTGTCTGGGTATAAAGGGAACTATACCTGTGCTCCCTATTCTGCAGAATATTCTAAATGATTACTAAGATGACATAATCACGTGCTTTAAGGAAACTCTACTGTGAAAAGATGTAAAGATACAGAAATGGAGCAGTGAGAACTATTGAGGTCGGTTGTTAAGATAGAATAGCTCATGTAAAATATGAATTTTTTGGTACCCAGAGGCAAGGTCAAATCTACTGTAGTACACTTAACCAAAAGAAGTTCTCAGCTTGCAGCCTATCGGCCATGACTGCATCTCTGTCAGATTTCTCGTTGGACCCTACGGTTCCTGCTGCTACACTTTGTCTGCAAGATGACCTCTGGTTATTACGCTGTGTTGTTTTCAGATCAGATAACAGTGTGCACTCATTTTAAGTTTCTCTGCTATAGGGATGCATCAGAGGAAAACCGACTATATCTTGGCTCCTAATCAAAGCCCACTAACACTCTTCATGTGGCATGCTGTTTCATACAATGTACAGATTTTTACAACATTGAAGGATGGTTCCAGAGAGAACTCTCGAGGTATGAAAAGGCAAAACATAATGGAATTCTTATACTTCATAAATATAAAATATCATTTAAATTAAGAACAATTGTATGTACTTGATGCATTTTAAATAGGGAATTGAATATATCATGAGTTTTAATTCATGTCTTTAGGTGTATACTTTTTGTAGTTATGTGCATATAGTGAGACACCAATATTTATTTGAAGAGCAACAGTGTACTAGTGAACAGAGATGTAGCTTTCCAATCAGAAAGAATGGGGTTCAGATCTTTCTTTTCATTTGTATTTACCCTGTATATTTCCAGGAAACACTTGATGACTATACACTACAGAAAAGTTTCCAAGCTACATTGGTAGGGGGAGTTCCTCACTGAAGCTTTTTGAATTGATTAAAAATAAGTAACTTAAATTTATATAATGCTTTAAATTAATAAAATGTTTTATATATATCATACAATTTTAGTAAAATGTTTTTATAATTAGGAATACATATTATTATGATATTATGTAACCTCTGTATACATATGCATATATACATATACACATCTAAAATACATATGTATTTTATACATATATATATATATATAAAATTAAAGAATGACAAAGACAGAAACAGAAAGACAAAGAGAGAGAAAGATAGAGACAGAGAGAGTACTTTTTAATTTTTTGCATATCCCAATTTAATTTTTTGTAATAAATTTCTGCTGTTTTTATATATGAGAAGCAGTTGATTTTGAGTACAAATGTCTAGACTCTAGTACTGGATCAACACAAGCCTACAATCTACAAAATCTTAGCTAAGTCACCTTGTTTTTCTGATTCTCTTATTTCCTTGTCTAGGAGTGTTAACCCTCAATAGTCTATTTCAGGGGATTTTTGTTTTGAAGATTGAATGAAATGATTATGAAAGTAAGAAAGCCATTAAGTTTTCTATAAAAATACTTCTTTTTATATGATTAGTACTGTTTAGTCAATTAAAAATGTTTAACAATTTGTGACCCCATTTGGATTCTTTTAGAAAAGATATTGGAGTAGTTTTCTACTTATTTCTCTAACTTATTATACAGATGAGGAAACTGAGGCAAACAGTGTTAAGTGACTTGCCCAGGATCAAACAGTAAGTGTCTGAGGTCAGGTTTGAACTCCAGTTATCCTGTCTATAGGGCCACAATTTCATTTATTAGGCTACCTAACTCCCCCATTTTTATATTAAGATACATGCTTAATAATAAAAAATTATGAACAGGTAATTCTCAGATAAAGAAATTAAAACTATCTTTAGTCACATTATAAAAATAACAACACTTCCAGATCACTATTGGTTAGAGAAAAGTAGATTAAAACAATTCTTGAGGTACCACCTAACACTCATCAGATTGGTTAACATGAAAAAAAAGGAAAATGATAAATGTTGGAAAGGACGTGGAGAAATTAGGATATTAAAACACAGTTAGTGGATCTCTAAGCTGATAAAACCATTCTGGAGAGCAATCATCTGGAATCATGCCCAAAAGGCTATCAAACTGTGCATACCATTTGACCCAGCAATGCCACTACTGAGCCTATAATCCAAAGCAATTAAAGATAGCAGAAAAGACCCTGTCTGTAAAAAAGATTTCCAGAAGCTCTTTTTGTGGTTGCAAAGAACAGGAAACTGGGAAATGGCTAAAGAAGTGGTGGTATATGTTTATAATGGAATACTATTGTTCCATAAAAGTGACAAACAGAATGATCACAAAAAAATAACCCTTTGAAAGACTAATTTAAAGTGATGAAAAGTGAAGTGAGCAGAATCAGAACAGTATACACAGTAAAAATGATAATGTATGATGATCAACTGCGAATGACTTCATTATTGTTAACTAGGCAAAAATCCAGGACAACTCCAAGAGATTCATCACAAAAAATGATACTGACCATCACAGAGGGAACACACAGAGTCTAAATGCAAATTGAACACACCATTCTTTTTCTTTAATTTCCTCTGTGAATTTTTCTTTAGTGAGAGCAATCTGTGTCTTGTTTCATAGCATGATGAATTTGGAAATATTTATTATATGATGATAAATTTACAACATATATTTTATTACCTGTTTTCTGGGGGTGGGAGGAGAAGTGGGAGAGAGAGAAAACAGGGATTCTAAAATGTTGGGAAATTAATATTGACAAGAATGAAAATTAAATGTTGACATGTAATGTGAAAAAAACTATAAAATATACATGTTTAATATGTTGGTAATTTTAATATATGGGGGAGGCACTAAAATCATCTGGAAAAATGAAAAACATCTGGAAAGATCTAGTCTAAAATCCTTATCCAAAGATGAGAAAATTGATACCCAGAGAAGGGAAATGGTTCATCTTAGGTTAGATAACAATTCGTGGCAAGATGGATTAGTTCAATGACAATCTTCTCTATCTATTATGTAGTCAATCAACCTTCTTACATAGAAAAGAGTTTAGTGCAATTAAATATAAAATATCTCTCTTAACAGAAATTAATTTTAATTAATTTCCCAATTTAAGGAAATAATTATTTCTAATACATTCTAATAAGAATTCAATTTTTCTATCTTATAGAATTTGAGAGTTCCATCTTGTCCTCTTCATATTTTTGTCTACTTCTACCTTCTGCTTTCATTACAGTTCTTCTGATGTAGTTATGTTTTGTAACTAAACTATGAATGAGCTAATAAAAAATGCATTCCTTGACCCAAGAACTCTTAACTCAAAAATCAAGGCCTTCCCTCTGAAAAACTGTGGAATAGGTTATAATTGTTTGTGTCCGCTTATCCCACCACCTCTCTCTGTAACTTCCTGCCTTTGCTTTGTACTTTTTATTTCTCTTCTAGGAAACCAGGTCTTTCATTTCATCTCATTTCAATATTTAATTCTTTTAAGAAGGGTGCTGCACCAATTAGTAAAGAACAATGAATCATAGCCCTGCAGTCAAGGAGTCTCCTCTGGGTTGACTATATAGCCCCATATCTAGAGTTAGAAGATGTGGGTTCAAATTTCAGCTCTGTTACTTTTTAAGTGTTTGACTATGGGCAACTTATTTTCTTGGCTTCTCTTTTCTTCTCTGTGAAATGAATGGTTTGGGATCAATTATTTAAAGGTCCCTTTGATCTCCTATATTTTGTGAGTCTATATAAGAAAATGTCTATACAGGATATGGCACGTTGATAAAAGAAGGGTAAAGCATTTGAGAATAATTGCTTCCAGTTGAGTCTTGAAGAACAGATAGGAGGACAGGTGGTTCTGAGTGTAAGAGGCGAAAGGCCAGAAAGGCATGTGGACCAGGCTAAAAACAAAGGCATAGAAACAGAAAATTGTGGGTTAGGAGCAGCAAAAATAAAACAATCTAATTTGACTGTAGTGCTGGGTATGTGAGGAGGAGGGATATGAGTCAGAGCTGGATAGGTAGATTTAGGTAAATTTAAGATACTGAATCTCAGCATAATGTATTTTATGGCTCCCCAGAGCCATCATTTTTGCTCTCCCTTCCATACCCAAGGACTTATACTCCAAAATTAATTTCCTCTAAAAAGAAACATTAAATGAAACAAAACTCTCATTCCTTGAGCATAGTTCTTGGGGGTAGGGAAACCTTATGCTTCACTTCCTAATCATATACATAGCTATTTGTTTTTTATTAATAATTAAATTTAATTAACATGTCTTTTCATTTCATATATCTGCCTACTTCCCTCTTTCATGCTGTGAGTTAATATCTTTTCTTTTGTGCCTATGTGTTGGTCCATTCCTATCATAGATACTTATTTTAATGAGGGCCACAATGATCAGTTAACCAAATCACAAGACAGAGAACAAACTATAAACAGAGACAGCACCTACTCATTTGCTGAACTTGATCTGCCATCAGATATTTGTCAGATAATTATTTATCCCAGATGACAACAGGTGAAGCTCCATTGCTTGGGAAGATTGGGGCATTTCTATCCTTAGATTCAAGGTTCAAGTTCAGTGTACAGTATAAATATGCATGCAAACAATGTAGAAGGGATATAATCTGTTTAATACATGGGCACCATACAGAAACTTTGAACAGAATCACTTTGGTTATACATTTAGGGTGGGGGTAGTGGTTCAGCTAGGTGACTCAGAGGATTGAGAGCCAGGCCTCAGACACTTCCTAGCTGTGTGACCCTGGGCAAGTCACTTAACCCCAACTGCCTAGCCCTTACTGCTCTTTAGCCTTGGAACTAACACGCAGTATTAATTCTAAGACAGAAGGTAAGGATTTAAAAAAAGAGAAAAAAAAGTATTGAGATGGGTTTAGGTGGGTGGAAAAAGGGCCATATTCTCCAAACTTTTGATTTTGGCTTATTCCTCAAGAGAATAATACACAAAGTACACAGGCAGAAGGTTGTGCTGATTGCTGCTTTTAAGCTGCACTGTTAGTATTGTTATCTAATGATTTATTATTTGAGTGCAAAAGAATACTACTTTTTGTAATATGCTTAATTTTTGTTAGAAAACATTTTTCCTTTAAGTTGACAATTTTTAAAAGTTTTGCTATATTTATGAGGACCATGGAATCCAATTTTCCCTTTTCATTTATAAAATGGGAACATATTATTAGTTTTAAAATGCTTGCTAATATCTCATTGAAATCAAACTAATTCATCTTGATTAATTTTAAATTACCTTAGGAGACAAAAGATGAACAAATAATTTTCATTTAATAACCCATAATGGCAAACCATATGATACTAGGTAAAACTCAAAACTATATTAAATACTAAATAGATTTTAGATCACTGGGCAATGCTGGAAAGAACTGGTGGTGAAAAAGAACATATATGAATAACAAATAAAGTCAAGAAAAGGAGAATGAATATCACTATTTGTTGAGTCATATTTTCTTACTTAATTTCTAAACTTGATTCAAGACTGAAATAGATGATGTTCCAGCAGAGTTTTAATATATGGCAAACTTACTGGTGTATATATATATATATATGTATATATATATATATATACATATATATATATATCTCAGTGAATACTAACAGAAAAATGTAAAAAATCAGACCAATATTTAAAAAACCTCTTTATAAAAACATTAGTTAGAATAACAACAGTACCTCATATTTAATTAGTTCTTTAAATATAAAACAATTTCCTTGCAACTTATTCTATGAGACAAATAGTTAAAGTCATAAAATGCTTATTTTACAAAGAAACTACAACTAGAATAATACCTTGCTTCATGACTCAATTTGATGTTTTCTTGACAGAGATACTAGAGTGATTTGCAATTTTCTTCTCCAGTTCATTTTACAAATGATGAAACTGAGGCAGAATTAAGTATTTTGCCCAGGGTCACACAGTTAATATGTATCTGAGGCCAGATTTGAACTTGTATCTACCTGTACCTCCCTTCTGCTTGGCGTCTATTCCTTTTCCTACCTTCAATAACCACTCTCTCTGGATCTGGCCTCTAGAGAATGTCCCCAGTTCCCAATTTACCCTCTGGGATTTGGAACTCACAGAGCTGTAATAAAGTGGTAACTGAGTTCAAATTTACCTAATCAATTATATTTAGCTATCCTTAAATGGTGTTCCTTATTTCATCCAGTGGCAGAAAACCCGGTCTTACCCAGTCTTCTTGTCATCTTCCTTACTGCCCCCAGACACATTATCCACCCTTGTGCCTTCTCACTGCTTGCTATTATTTTGGAAGTGGTAATCAAATTGATAGTACCAGATTTATTTCTATCCTATGGATTTTTTCGCACTTCCTTTAATTCTCCAGACCATATAGTGATATGTCTTAGTGCCATCTATTAGAGAAGAAGTTTTTTGAAGGCAGGTCCTCTTTCATTTTAATACTTTTAGCCCTTGGCATTTAGAACAATGATAGGCACATAGTTAGTGCTTAATGAATACTTTTTCTTTGATTCTTTATTCTCATTTGGCCCTCAGGAGCACAATCATATGCTTTTCCAGATTGTTTGGGAGAGAAAACCTATGTCTCATCATTCCTAAACAATCCATTCATTCAACTCAAATTTGTACAGATTATCTTTGTTTAAAGTATTCCAAGATAGTTGTGGAGACAGTCACTATAAAGGATACTAAGGACAATATAACTCTCTATTCAAACCAATCAAGTAAACGCTTGATATCCAAAAGAAAAGTCTTCTTTGCTTATTTTAAAAGAAAATATGATCATTGATAATGACAGCCATATTGGACATGGAGGCACAGACAAAATGAATTTAGGGTAAAATTCAGATGGAGAGGTTAAGGAGAGAGGTGATCTCTTTTTCTGTGAATTATCTCCTTTGTCTATTATACAGAATCACTGTCCAGAGTAGCACAGTATTCAGTATCACATATCATGGCTGTGTGGTCTGGATAGAGACACAGATGGTCAAGGGAAATTGAATTTAGTTGGGATGGGGGCAGAGAATTACATAGAAATCTAAAACAAAGCAATAGAAAAGATAGAGAGGTAATCATGGGGCATGGAGGCTAGGGGTTTCTGATTCATTTGCTTTTCAGATGTCTAGAAGCAGGGTCCAGGGTGGCAGTGAATGGGCTCATTGCTTATAAATTGCTTATCTTTAGATTCTGCAAAGTACTGTGGTAAGGAGCCAAGAACAAATGGCTTTTTCATCATAACCAATAAAGAGAGCTTAGTTCTATCCTTCACATCTGGAGAAGCTTTAGTTTTGTGCACTCATGGCACAAATTAGATGAGTTGTTTTAATGTTCTTCTATATTTTCATGTACACTAGCTGAGGTCTATTTCAACCTTCCTGGATTCCTGGCAAGAGAAAGAGGGAAAATATTAAGCACATTTTGCATTAAATAAAAAACAAACAAACAAAACCCCAAAGTATTAATTAAGCACTCACTCTCTGCCAGACACTTTGTTGGACTGTGGATAAAAAAAAACAAAATGTTGTTAAAAGTCCTTTTCTTCAAAGAGTTTAGGTTATAACAGGAGAGTAAAACTTGTAAACAATCAGAATAGCATATATATGATAAAGTTGATGGGGAAAAGGCATGAAAAACTAAATCAATCAGAAAAGACTTCCTAGAAAAGACAGTACATTAACTGAGTGAATCCTGTGGAAATCTAAGGATTCTAAGAGTAGACATGAGGAATAAATGTGCTGCGGGCATGTGGAACATCCACAAAGACATGAAGGTAGGAGATGCTAACAGGGAGTTCAGAGAGAGGCAAGCAGACATGTTTGACAGAAAAAACAGAGTATGCAAAGGAAAATAATTTGTAATAAGCTGGTAAAAGTACATGGGAGCCAGATAGTGCAGGGAGTTATATGATAACTTGAAATGCTTCAATTGTACCTGAGAAATAATAGGAAATCACTGAAAATTCATGAGCAGGGTTTGATGCAGACAAGCTTGGCTTAAGGAAGATGATTTTGGCACCTGTATAGAGGATGAATTGGGGAGAGGAAAAACTAACAACCAGGAATTCAGTTTTGAGTCTCAAAGAGCTGATAAGATCCTGAAATGGTTATTCTAGTCACCTAAGCTTTAAAACAAAACACTTAAAACTTTTTCACATCTGCCACTTCTTTTCCACTGCTCCCCCCATTAAATTAGTCTAGGCACTCCTCCATTGATTCCTAGGTTATTTTAATAATTGTTTACCTGGTGTCCCTTTCTTCTCAAATCATCGTTTTTTAGTTGTTTTCAGTCATGTTCAACTGCAACCCGATTTGGGATTTTCTTGCAAAGTTATTGAAGCAGTTTGCCACTTCTTTCTACAATTCATTTTACAGATAAGGAAACTGAGGCAAATAAGATTAAGTGACTTGTCCAGGATTGCATAACAAGTAAGTGTCTGAGGGTCAGATCTGAACCCTCATCTTCCTGACTCTAGTCCTGGCACTCTATCTACTGTGTCATCTATTTGTCGTTCTCAAAATACCTGGGGCTCATTATAATCATAACAATACATTATATTACAATTGTTACATATTAGATGAATATTATTATCATTATTGTGGCTGTTACGTGGTGTGGCAATCTTTTGCAAGCTACAGGTATTCTGTGCTTTTCCTTCTTTTTCCTGTAATTTCTAGGCATCAAAGAGAAACGGGAATGGGAGTTGAATTACCCAGGCTTTTTAACATAAAAAGAGTTGATTTTCTGTTTAATGTTGTGTTACATTAGGACTTTTAAAATAAAGAGTTTCTTACTTTAGGGAAAACATACTAGAAGAAGCTAGAGGAAACAAGGGAAACTCACTAGTCATGACAGAGAGATACTGCCTAGACTGAGGCCCTTGGGATAGTCCCTCTGACCTTGTGGGAAAACCACAAAGAACTTAGAATCGCTCTTGGTTTTCATTCTTCTTTCCTCTGGTCATTGACCAGGAAGTGAATTCTGTCCCTATGAAAATCCAGATGGAAGGTTGCCAAAGGCCAAATGCTGAGATGGCTCTTCTCCACCTCCACCTCCTTCCAGTGACTTTGACAACAAGGCAAGCTTAGTAGCCCTCTTCTAGAAAAAGCCTCTGGCATAGCAGCTCCCTTGGTGAAGACAAAGCAGACAGACAGCCCCAGTCTTAACAGGAACATTTTCAGGCACCAGGAATGGGAAGTTTCAGCCCTTTCTGGGAGTGACTGGCATAGTCATTTGGCATTTTTAAAAGTTTCTTTTATTTTGATTTCACTCAAAAACTGTTCTGTAAGTTATAATGTGAGCGTGTAGTTCTTTGAAGTTATCCAAGTTTCAGAATGCTATAAGAACCCAGCAGGAAATTGTGGGATTAGTCATTTTGATAAATTATGATATCTGAGAATTTTTATCCACTACACAAAGAACTTGGACCAGATACTAAAAGGCTTTCTAGGAGCTCAGGAATTCTGAGGAAGCCAAACAAGGTACATCTGCATGCGAACAAAAGAATTCAGGCTGATAGTTGGGGACTTCCAGCATCACCCAGTGTCTTTCTCAGAAATTACACTCTAACTCAGCCATGCCCTTGGCCTGAGAGGGACTGGAGCTTTGCCAGATATTTGCTTTTCAAACCCAGTGCCAACTTAGAGCAGGAAAAACAAACAGACCCTGCTATCTATCATATGTTTTCAAAACACAGTGTTCATTTCTCTACTCTTCAGTGACTTCCTTTATTTTTAATCTAAAGTTGAAATAATTTAGCCAAAAAAGGCCTTTCGCATTCACATCCCAATGATCATTTTAATTCTGTTTTTCTATCCACCAAATGAGCTTTCTGCTTGAGTCTGACCATCTACTCACTGAACCCCCCCCCTTAGCTTGCAATGAAATAATTATGTCTCATATTTTACAGTATTTACTAATTTTCAATATTCTTTCATATATATTAGCTCATTTAATCTTTACGAACATCTTGTAAGAGAGCTATTATCATTTATAGGAAAATTAAATGCAGACAAGTTAAGCAACTTGCCAAATGTCATATAACTAACACACAGTCAAGTTGTACTACAAATCCACATCATCTCTTCTCTTGAAACAATGCTGCTTAATTTAGGCCAATTTCTTTTTCATTAGAATTCCTTCTCACTCCTGTCTGCTAATGGGAAACCTACCCATTGTTTGAGGTTCAGCTTCAAGTCTTGCCTCTGCTCTTAGTGTCCTAAGCCCTTCAGTGTTCTTTCTTTTCTTTCTCTGATTTGGTGGACTAGGTATTGGCTGTATCAGTCATTTGATATTTAATTACATGAAACTTTGTGGCATAATCCCTGACTTAGACTTTACACAACTGTTTTTTTCTCATCTAGATTTCAAGTTTCTGGATGGCAAAGATAATATATGAAACTCTTAGCTTTATTCCTTTTGTTGAGATAGAAGACCATCATGTCTTAGTGTTCATTTACCTTGACCCAAAAGGCTTTGATGTTGTCCAGTTTGACTGACTCTTTATGACCTTTGAGAATATTTATACCCTACACAAAGAATCGGGACCAGATACTAAAAGGAATTCTCCATTTGGAGCTGATTCACATTAACATAAAGGAAAACTCAGCAGTTTTCTTGGCTAAGATTCTGGAGTGGTTTGCTATTTTTTTACCCAGCTCATTTTATAGATAAGTAAACTGAGGCAAATAAGGTTAAAGCTCTTTCTCAAGGTCACATTACTAAGTTTCTAAGGCTATATTTGAACTCAGGATTTCTTGACTCTGGGTCCAGCTTTCTATCTACCTCACCACTTAGATGTGTTAAGATTAAAATTTAGGGAAACTGAGGCAGGTAGAAATTAGTTTCTCTCTGCAAGGAGTATTATATTTTTAGAAGTTTATTAAAGATTAAGGATTAAAGAAAATACAAGTAAGAAAGGCATGTGCTAGGTGGGCCGAAAGACGCAATTCAATTTCACTCACATCATGAGAGACATCTGCTTGCCAGAGGAGACAGGAAGAGAAGAGACCCCAAACCCTTTCCAATCAGGTTAAATATCCCTTCTCACTCTTGGCCCAAGTGAGGTTACAAGGCATTCTGGGAAGTGAGCAAGGACTCCTGGGGATCGAAGTCCTGGATTCAAGTCTCCATTTTTTACAGATGACCCCCTCAAGACTTTCAGCTTTATCATTTGTCTTGCCTTTATGCTTTGCAGTTCATTAGCACTATCATTTGACACTGATATGCCCAAAGGAGACCTGACCTTAACATCTCATTTGCTGATACACTTCAGGGCTTTTCCCTCTATCCCAAGTATACATATATGTGTGTGTGTGTGTGTGTGTGTGTGTGTGTGTGTGTGTGTGTGTGTGTGTGTGTGTGTGAGAGAGAGAGAGAGAGAGAGAGAGAGAGAGAGTGTGATTTCCCTTAATTAGAATTGCTTGGTTAGTTGTCTTTCACAGTCAAAGAGGAGCAATACGACATCTCTGGTGATGTCTTTTGACTCCTGAATAAATTGGAGTTAAATGTAACAGAGAAGTAAAAAGGGGTCAGCCTCATTCTCTCTTCCAGTCATCAAATTCCAGTGGCAAGACAAAAGTCAGCTGTTGATAGTTCAAGGTGCAGTGGATGACTTTGACTTCCTTAGCATCTAATCAAGCTCTAAGTTCTTCATAGCACCTGCTTCCACCATCTGCATGGCCATTGGAACAAATTGTTTTCATCAGTCCTTTTAACTGGGGGAAGTCGTCACTTGGTGTAGACACCCCCTTAACTCACCAATAGGTTTCAGGACTGTTGGTTACCCTGACTCTGGTTTAACACACCTGTTGAGATGGTTTACTGGCCACTGCCCATGCGACAACAATTTAAAGTCACAGGTGAGAGCTGCGGCAGGGGGGCAGGTGGATATCAAAAGAGGACAAGCAGCTGCAAAAAGCCTCAGCAAGACTTCAAACCCAGGTACTAGTCTCCTCTGAACACATGTTATAGTCCCCTTAATTAGGGTACTAATTAGTACTTCATTAGAGCATGAGCTGCTTGAGAGCAGGAAAAGATTTTCTTTTTCTGTTGTTCATCAGGGTGTTAACATATAGAAAGCACAATATAAATATAATATCAATGACTTTGTATCCTCAACAAGACTAAAGATGTAGCAGGCACGTCCAAAAATCTTGTCTGTTCATTGGAGAAAGTAGGGGTCAAGGAGGAAAGTAGATCATTTTGAACCCCCAAATTTTCTCAAGCGAGGGAGGACAGATAAGATCCCCTGGGTTGTTGAGAGGGCAAAGTAGTAATAATCAAAGAAAATTATCTTATAGATAACATTTGAAGTTGCATAACATTCTGTATTTCCTGTAGGATTTGTAACATTTGACTAGCAATTCAATTTCTTTGATTCCAATCTTTTTAATGGGGTTGAAGGTATATAAAAGGAAGCATGATTTGGGTCACTTGTCAATATTCTTTTTACCCAGTTGTCACTTTGGTAGATAATGGCCTTAATCTTGATAACTTGGGCTTCTGCTACTTGGGCTCTTTCTATAATTTCACAGTCGATATTAGACTTCAGTATGAATGTCAGGAATAAAATGGAATAGAAAAATATTTAAGTAATTTTATGCAATGCATGCTATCTTAAATGCTGGGGATACATAGTGAAAGGCAAGATAGTGCCTGTGTCTTAGGCGCTCACATTTCATTGAGAAGAGACAGTACATAAAGTATAGTTTACCTGCATGTGAGATGGGAAGTCCTAAGGTCTTCGGTTTACCCCCCTCTTTTGTCTCTACTCCCTTTGTGTCTGACCTTTCTTCTTTTTTCTGTTCCCTCCCTGCTTCATACTGCCCTATTGGGTATAATATAGATTTCTATATCTAACTGCATGTGGATGTTATTCCTATTTTGTGCCAATTCAGATGAGGGTAAGCTTCAAGCATTGCCTGCCACCCCCTCATCTTCTCTTCCATTGTATTGATTCTTACATTCTTCTACATGTGAGAAAATATATCCAGAACTTTCTCTCCTATTCTGTTTTCCCAGTTTATTACTTTTTTATCTCAATTAAAAAAATTCAATTTACTCCTTGCTCTGTCTATATATGCTCCTATTCCTTGCTCTAATCTGATAAAATTCTAAAGTATCTTCAGTACTTTAAGCATCCTAAGGTATCTTTTAGATATCTTAGGTACTTCAAGTATCATATATATTAAGCATCTTAGTCATCAGATTTTTATTAGTAATATAATCAGTTTAAATCCTTGATTACCCTAAAGCATCTTAAGGTTATTAAATATTTCTTGAACCATAAGTATCCTAAGTATTCAAGTCATCACTTTCCCATGCAAGGAATGTTATCAATTTAACTCCATTGTTTCCTTTGATTACTTTAAGTATATTAACTTCTTAAGCTATCTCTTATACTATATAATACTTAAGTATTTTAGATACTAATTTCCTATTCAGGGATGTTATTAGTTTAACCCCACCTGATTCCCTTGAGGTTTGTTTATTTATTTATTTATCTTTTTAAGGATTATTTCCCATATCAAATTTCATCATTGAATTTTCTTTTCATCTCTGACCATTTCATCAGGAATGCCTGGAAGTCCTCTCATTATAATGTCCTTTTCTTTCCCTAGACTATTATTCTCAGTTACACTAGGTAGGTGATTTTTGTTTGTAGGCCTAATCTTTTGCCTTGAAGAATATCATATTACTGAAACAGAACAAAAGGAGCAGAACCAGGAGAACATTGTACACAGAGACTGATACATTATGGCACAATCGGATGTAATGGACTTTTCTACCAGTAGCAATGCAATGACCCAGGACAGTCCAGAGGATCTTATGAGATAGAAAGCTATCCACATCCAGAGAAAGAACTGTGGGAACAGAAACACAAAATCATATGATCAATCATGTGGTTCGATGGGAATATGATTGGAATTTTGGCATTAAAAAACACCCTATTGTAAATATGAATAACATGGAAATATGTTTTGAGCAATGATACTTGTATAACCCAGTTTAATTGCTTGCCAGCTCCAAGAGCAGGTAGAGAAGAGGTCTGGGAAAAATCATGAATCATGTTACCATAGAAAAAAATTCTAAATAAATAAATAATAACAACAACAACAACCAAAAAATACCATTCCACACAATCCAATCCTTTAATGTAGAAGTTGCTATAAGACCTATATAATCCTGATTGTGGTTGCACAATATTTGAATTTTTTTAAGGGTAAGGGTCTTTTCTCCTTTACTTGGTATTTCTGATGTTTTTCTTTAATTCCTGGGATTTTTAAACTTGGAATTTCTTTCAAGAGGTGATTGCTGGATTCTTTCAATCTCTATTTTCTCCTCTTGTTCAAGACCATCAGGACAGTTTTCCCTCATAATTTCTTTCAATATGGTGTCCAAGTTCTTATTTTGATCATGGCTTTCAGTCAATCCAGTAATTCTTAGTTTTTCTCTCCTGGATCTATTTTTCATTTGTTTTTTTTCAGTGAAAAATTTCAAATTTTCCTATATTTTTCAGTCTTTTCAATTTGCTTTATTGTTCCCTGCTCTCTCATGATGTCATTAGTTTCCATTTTTCCAATTCTAATTTTTAGGGAGCCATTTTCTTCTTTGAGGCTCTGTATTTCCTTTGTTAAGGAAGCATATTTTATCATCGTGGCTTAATCTGTTATTGTCACAGATGCTGATCTCTTGTTTAGCTTCTTAAATCTAGGGTCTTATGAATAGAAAAATAAGGGAAATAGTAAGATCTCATGGACTTTTGGGATTTATGGCAGTAGAGTTATTCTCAACCAATGAATGTTAGGAAGAAAGTAGCATGCCTGAGGGTCAAAGAAGAACACAGATATGAGTGATGCCTAGCAGAGGTAGGAAAGGGAATGATGGGTCAGCATCTAAGCAAGATTTGGATTCAGTCCCTGATAATAATCAGGCAATGGGAGTTACTATTCTAGATTCATGTGTTGGCATCTCTCTTCTCTAGACATAGTTCTATTCTTACTGTATATTTGGCTTGATGCATGACTGAACCTATAACATATTTAAGTTCATACATAACCCTCATAGATTAACTTATTTTACCTAAAGTCCTCAAGTTCAAAGGCTTAGAACTTAGTTGCCTTCTTCTTGAAGAGATATTCTAGCTATAACCTGACCTATAAATATATACTTTGGAGCTTAGTCATTTACTGTTTAAAATTTATGGATAGGAGCAAGTAACTTAACTTCTTTGGAGCTCAGTTTGCTCCTCTTTAAAATGAGTAAAATGGGCTAGATGTACTTTAAATTTGTTCTTGTTCTAAATGTTGTGGTTTCTAAGTACTAAGGGAGGCAGTGATAATTTGGGGCACAGGAACAGTTTGCAGAGGGTGAAATTTGAAGGAAGTTCCAGAGGGAAAGATCATTTTCAATGGAGTAGCAAGGAAGCAATTATAGTCTTCTCTCTATGCCAGACTAAAGGGTGAAGAATGACTAATTTTGGGGAGGTGGAATGAAAAGGGGAATACTTTTCAAGAATTGGGAAGCTAAAGCAGGTAGATTATACAAGTGATGGATTTTGAATTAAAATATATGAAGTTAAAATCTTTTCTTAGATCTTAGGGATACCACTCTGCCTTAAATTCACCATTTATAAAATGGGGATAAAAATAGTATGTACCTCATAAAGTCTTTTCACAATTAAAAGAGATACTGATTGTAAATTGCTTAACACCCTGCCTTGGACATATTGGGTGTTTTAAGATATACTTATATTTTCTCCCCTTTCTTCCTTTTATATTCAGAGATAAGTGCTGAGGGGGCAGGTCTTAGAAGAAGCAAAAATGCCTATAGCTTTGCCAACTGAATTCATTGGCTCTTACATCTAGACCATTCAAAGAATTAATTAAAAGCTCTTAGAATTACATTTGGGAAATAAACCCATATGTCAGTGTCACAGAATTTGTAATCTTCTCACAACCTTCTAAGAGATAAGAAACAGGTTCTTGAACTTGGATTAAGGTCTATTTTCCCTAAGGTATCCTCTTAGGTTCTTTCTGTATATAATTAATTGTATATAACAAAATCTACATATGTATGTACATATATAATATCTTAAGAAAAGAATCCTTTATGTGTGTATAAGTATGCATGTTTTATATGTACATACATATCTATGTGTGTATGTAAGAAGAAATTTAATTAAGTAGCTTTTAATAACTTATCTTAGTCTTAAGGATTCCTTTATAATAGCTTCATAAGTTATGACTGTGTGATATACAGTAAGAGATATACCTTTATTGAATAACTGTATAACAGATAATAATCAATAAGAATAATCAAAAAAATAATCACAAAGTGTTTTGGATTAGTAATTAAAGTAGGATTAATTCTCTGTGCACTTTTGACCCTATGTAATGTGTTATAGGGTAGAAAGGAGCATCAGACAACACAACCCACTTACCCTGCAGTTTTGAAACTCACTTATTAGCCCCAAAGGGCAAGTACCCACTGTGTTCCCCTTAACTGACAAGGGTCAGGTTCAAGACTGCTTATGTTCATATTTAGTTTATAAATATCTATAATTTGTAAGACTCAGTATCTTAGACCATACTGGACATATCTACAGACATCTGATTTTGTGATGGCAGCTCTCACAATAAAGTCATACTTACTTGTGGTAAGTGGTGTCTGTGTGTGTGTGTGTGTGTGTGTGTGTGTGTGTGTGTGTGTGTGTGAGAGAGAGAGAGAGAGAGAGAGAGAGAGAGAGAGAGAGAGATCTGGATTGGCTATACAGAGGGAAGACCTGCTATCATTGGGAGTACCTTTCTTCCTTGACCCCTACTGTCCTTTCTTCCATTGCTCCTTGACTAGGATTGCCCCAAAATTGTCTACTTAGATAGCTTAGATGAGATGGTAGTAACCAATCAATGAGATAAAAAATCCTGTTCCCCTTTGCTCTACTAAGTATCTATCCTAAATTATATTGGTCTCACCATATGTCCTATTTCTATGCCCTCTATATCCAAATGTTGCTATTTGATATACTAGCACAACCAGAGAGCTCCTGGTCCTCGCTAGCCTTCTTCTACACATGTTTTTAGGACTTCAAACCTTTCTATCCATTTACCATTTGAACATGCTCATGGAACAATTAAATTAAATTTGGAAACACACTCATTAGCAAAGAATTGGTAGTCAGGTAGCGACACAGTTAGCTAGTGTCTGAGGCCAAATAGGAATTTGTGTCTTTTTTATTCTAGGTCTAGTACTCTCTTCATTGCATCACCTAGTTGTCTTATAAGTAAGAGTAGTAGCGAGGGCAAGTGTTGAGTCAATTCTCTTCTTCTATGTTTTTATAATTCTTCAGTTATTTTTCAGATATATGTTTCTATGAATATATCATATTAAAATAAATCTGCAATAACAATTTGAATTCATAGTAAGTTTCAGCATAATCATATTTGTCTCATTATTTATTAATTACAATCCATATTGAGTCATTATAATTCAATTTTCTCTTATTCCTTGATGTACATGTCAATATTTTTTCCTATGAAAAATTGTCACATGTCACAATGATTTTATGGATTGCCTGTTTTGACATTAGAAATAGATTTCCATGTTCATTTTTGGTTCCCTTCACTTTCCTTTGGTACTGAATTATAAACCAGAGTGTGAATTAGACCAGGCAATAGGCAGCTTTCAGCTTTGATGGCCTAAATTACCTGGAGCAGTATGTCAGCACCCATTTCATGCATAGATGGAGATGAAGCCTTGTTACTCTCCTGAGTATATTTGTAGTTTGGGGGCTGCTGCTATATCAGATAGTGGCTCCATCTGCCATTTGGGATGTCTGTTCAGTAGTTAAATTATAGCATCTACTGAGCAGAGTGACAGTGAGAAGGAATGACTTAAGAAACATCAGCATGATAAATACAGGACTCAAATTACCTTAGAAGAGGAGAAAAAGTCATTACTTTGTTTCAGCAAAAGGTCATAACTTTGGTATCTTAGCACTAAAACTATTAAGTTTTTTTACATACATTTTATAAAGTTTTTGCAGGGGAGAAATTGTACATGGGGAAGGGATAAATTGGATTAAAAAGTGACTTTATTTCGGGATGATAATATGCATTACCTGCCGGATATGGGATGATTAGTTGCTTAAGATTCCAGAAATGGCATTCAAATAACTAAGATTCCTGCCAGATCTAAACCACAAAGGTATTTGTTCAGCTCTTGGTTCCACTGAGGTTAATAGATCAAAAAGGCCTTTTCTAAATTAGCACAATAGTGTGTTTCTGCTTTTTTTCCCTTCTCAGTCTTGTTTTCTTAATTTAAAGTCAAAGAAAAAGTATGTAGCCATTAAATTTCTGACAATGTTGAAGAGAAAGAATAAACAAAAACAATACCCTTGCCTTCTAATAACAAAAGTAAAATACCTTCCATAAGCCCACACCACTCAAATAATCCCTATAATGCAAAGATGTCTCTATTAAACCCCTACTCCAGTTGGGGGAAAGTCCACGCTGTTCAGTACAAACAAGTTCATATAGATACCACTTAGCTAGAAAGACTTCCTGGTTGGGTTTAGAAATATGTTGTTTTTAATGTCCAAGGAGCTGGTTTAAGAGAAAATTAGTATTTGCAATCTCTAAAACAGGTTGTCTTATTTTTGTCTACTGTGGGAGGGACATTTCAGGAATTTATCATATTGCTTCCTATGGCAAGAAGGCATTAAAAAGACAGTTATTATCTGTATTAAAGGTAAGATTGGAGGGCAGATCAAAGAAACTCCTCACAAAGCCTCTCTTAAAGAAGGGTTATCGAGTTTAGCCACCTCTTCATTTCCCACTCAAGTATAGACTGCACTTCTTTGAACTTCATCATACCTCTGGGACTGGCCCTCTCCTCTTAGCACCTGACTTTTTAACTGCCTTTTGTATATGGTGTTCTGCATTGGATTATAAATTCCTGAAGGGCAGGGCTAGTCTTACTTTTTCTTATTTGTATCCCCAAAGCTTATTGCAAAGCCTGACTTTAGTATCCACTTAAGCATTTCTAGACTGACTGATTTCTGAATAAATTTGGAGATCCTTGAAAAAAAATAATGCAAGAAAGATGCAGCATAAGAATCTATGTACAACTCCTTAGGTATCTGACATGTTATCCATTAGAAAGGAGCAAAGAGAATAAAAGAAGCCAAGTGGCAGAAAATATTTCTGCTCAAGGAATCCTTTTTTAACAATATCTTCAGGTTTGTTCCTGTTTGCAAGAGGACATTATCAAGGATCCATTCACTACAGAAGATAGACCTCTTGGATGGTGAACTATTGTAAGAAAAGTTAGGAAAGCCCAAACAAAAGGAACTTTAGATAAGGGACACAAAGGAGTACTGAAAAGGCCAGATGGAAATAGAAGTCATCTATAATATGATGCCAGGCAGAAGGTGTAAAAGAAAGAAATAAGAATTTAGATATCTTAGAGAGAAGAGAAAGGAAGAGGTGAGAAGTGCCTGAAATTGAATCAGTCTGCTCTAAGGTCAGATTTTATTTGCTGCTTTGGCAGATATCTAATTATGGGTCAGAGTAAACTGTGTAAGTTATGATATTATGAGAAAATGAAAAAGTCTAAATTTAATAATTGACATTAAGTAGCATTTTAAAGTTTGACAATTATTTATATGCATTATGTTCTATGAATCTAATTACAACTCTGAAGTAGGCACTAAAGATATCATTACCTCCAATTTACAGATGAGGAAATTAAGAATCATAGAGGTTAAATGACTTAAAACTGAAGCCTTCTTGGACTAGCTTTCAATAACCTGATTGCTGAATTTTCAGTGTGACTATTCCTCAGAAATTGACAAATTCAAAAATCAAGAAGTGTTTTTTTTTAAATAGTTTTTCCAGATTACATGTCAATACAATTTTAAATATTCATTTTCCAGCATTTTGCAATCGGCTTTTTTCACCCCTTCTCACCTCTATAACCTCTCCAAGACAACAGATAATATATGTTTTACATGTACTATTTTACAATAAAGATTTCAGTATTCATCATGTGAAAAAAGACATATATCACTTACACTGGAGACAGATTCATGGAGGAAAGAGTGAAGAATGGCATGCTTCAATCTCTGTTCAGATTTGATCAGTTCTTTTTATAGAAGTGGATAGTTTTTTTCATTATGAGTGCTTTGGAGTCATTATGTATCCTTACATTGCTGGTAATAGTTACGTCATTCACAGCTGATTATCATACTTTATGGCTGTCAGGAGTGACATTGTTTTATGGATTATTTAGATTTAATAAAAATGATGAGGATCATATTAATGGTGCAGATTAAACTTATAATTATGTCATAGGTATATATATTTTCAGAGCCAGTAGTTAAACATTTTTCAGCAATCACAACTTTAAAATATTGGAGGAAGTGCTTAATTTCATGTCCCTTATCATTCCAGTCCAACACTGTTTCTGCTATAATCCTTTTTGATAGACCAGTTTACAATATATATTCAGCAGACTGAACCCTCCTTTTTCCTCTGTTCCCCATACAGTGACTGGAAACTGTAAATATGGTGTTTATTGCTATTGTTAGCCAGATAATGTAGCTACAAATTTATAGATTAGGGTTCATGAAAAACGGGGGGGGGGGGAAGGACTTCATTTCAAGTAAATATTCAGTGACCTGCAAGATATATTTAATTTTTCAAAGACTAGGGTCAAGAAAGTAATAGTCACCTTGGCAGAAAATGCAGTGAGATTAAAGGGGGTGAAAGAATTTTTCTCTCCTCACCAGGTTAATTGGAAATAAAATGTTCCTTGGAAAAATAACAAGCAAGAAGGCAAACAATGCAAAACAAACAAACAAAAAGCAACTACAAAAAGATAGTCTCTGCTATCAAGGAGTTTGTGTCCTAATGGGATTGTTATTCTATTTGAAGGAAATTTTGAATGGGAGAATATGATTCAAAAAAAGAAGGGGAGATGCATTATTGAATTTTGTTATCTATATAGAAATTGTAAGGCTTTTCTAGAAGAGGTCTAGTTCTTCTGGATGCTAGGAGTAGGCTGCAGCTTCATATACTCCAAGTAAAGATGATGAGCATTGATGAGTGCCCCTAGGAAAGACGGTTCAGAAAAACAAGAAAGAAGTACTCATGAACACTCTTTCTTTGACATGACAAAAAGTACTGTAAATTGTTGTTCCAGAGAATGATTGTGAAGGATGATGGCCTCCAAAGGCTTTTAAAATTTTAAGGCCATGGTAGGAGGGGTTTGATAAGCTCAAAAACAGCTATATAAAACCAATTCAACTTTGTTCTAAGACTGTCTCAGATAAGTCCCATGATTGGCAGCTGAATTTAGTGGAAATTTTCTCAGTTAAGCAAGAATCACTAAGTTCTGGTTAAAAGGATGAGAACCATACCCAAAGGCACACTATCCTGAGCAGATGTGCTCAGTTCTCAGAAAGGTCCATTTCCCAAGTTCTTTTCCCGTTTGTTTAAGAAGAGCAATCTTCCTTATACCTCATTTTAGGGAGCATACAATGCAATTTTAATCAGTTATTTATTATTATTTTTTTGCCACAGAATACTGCCCAGGGCCTGATTATATAACTGCCTGCCTTACTATACAAGCATAAAACCAAGTGTCATTGCCTGAGAAGGCTGAAGCTGCTATACCCAACAGTCTTCCTTAGTATGCTAACAAATTGCTTTTCCTTTTAGTTTGGTTTCTAGCTTTACTTGACCTCTAGACTTTTGACCACTGGTGTGCAAAATTCTACTGGGATACTTGAAACCCAGATTGAAAAAAATCCCCCAACAATACTACCCACTTTTATTGACTTAGGAGGAAAAAATCCTATAATAAACTCACCATTTATGAAGCATTGATTATATGTAAGATATGTAGACTGAAGGTAAGGGTTTATTAAGAAAAAAAAAAGGATCATGGAGTCAAATCCCCCCCCATTTTATAGATGAAGAAACTGATGCACAGAAAAAATGAGTGACTTGCCCAAAATCACAAAGTACTAAGTATTTGAGCTCCTCTGACCTTTCCCCTAGACCATATTCTCTCTCTAGATTATCTTTTGTTCAAGCTCCAATTTGTCTGTATGCCAAGCCAGAGATGCTTTGAAGTTAAATAGCTATTGAATAGGTGGGTCTATGATATCTGCCAAGAAAGAGGAGAAAAAAAGGCTTAATTTTAACCTGGGACCACTAGGCCTAGCTTTACCTATCAGATAGTATTGGCTTGGATAGTTGTCACTATCTTTTTATCATAAAGCATTGTAACCATTGTGCCTTAGAAAACAGGAGAAAAAGTTGTAAAATTCTCAGCAGAAATTCCCCTCCAGAGGATCAGGGATCTTAGAGATCATTTATTTGAGTGATGTAAAATTCAAATAGCAATGGTATATCAATTTAGAATACTCAATATTATTATTATCATTTTTACTGTGTTCTATTTATTAAACATTTCCCAATTATATTTATTGTATATTTTACATTTATTTAATATTACTCAATTAAATATATTTTAACACTTTTTAAATTTGAATTTTGAATTATTTCCTTCTTTCCACTTCACTTGAGAAGGTAAGTAGTATATTGATTATACATGTAAGTCATTCAAGACAAATTACATGTTAACCATGTTGCACTAATGTCCTAATTTTTCCACACTTCCTGAAGAATTTATCATTTTCTTTTTCTTCCATGTTAAAGAATCTCATAGATATGAGGTGCTATCTCAGAGTTGTTTTATTTTTTCTAATTAATAATGATTTATAGCATTTTTCCATGTGAATTGATAGCTTTGATTTCTTCTGAAAATTGCTTGTTCATATCTTTGACTGTGTGAATTTAATATAAATTGTACCCACTTATTCCATTTGAAAATCAGCTCTTGATTCCAAATCCGTCCTTTGTCTGACCACAGATATGTGGCTATGTGGCATTCTGGAATTTTGTATTTGATATCTCTGAAACGTCAATCTTATCATTTTACTAATGGGGAAATTGAGGATAGAAAGGTTTAGTAAGATATTCAGAGTGATAGTCATAATTTGAACTCAAGACCTCTGATTCCAAATCTAGGACTCTTTCTATTGCATTATAATGGATATATTGGGAATAAGAACTAGGGAGAGAAGTTCAGTGATATAATCAAAATACACCCATGGTCTAGCAATGGAAGAGTGAGTTGCCCGTCCATGTTTGTTTGACTATATCACTACCTAACAAGACTGTAGGATTTTCCATGTTGTCTTTTGGACAAAATACAAACTGCTGTCCAGGCCTTCTTAATATGCCTACAGCCTATCTTTATAGGAAGTGTTATGAAAATGTGTGATTTCCTTTTATTCCTCCTGCAGCTTTGGGTTACCATTTACATCACCTAAACTGACCAGAAGTTGTCCCATGGGATGTGAAAATTTACTTGAGATCCTTTAGCATTCCTTAGATAAGAAGTCAGAGGAAGAATCTCTACTGTCCCTGATTCCTTATCAACAGGTACATCTTTTCCCTCTATTTGTGAATACTCTAAATGTAGTTTAAACTGTAACTTGACTTAGTTTACCTATAGAGTTTACCCAACAACTTGTTTCCTTGGGGAATGCATGAGATCATGACATTAACTCAATTTGTTCAGCTTGTATGATACTGAAGAAAGGGAGAGATTGTGGATCTATGTTTTCATTCATTTTTATGTCTTTAGAGAATTGTATAAGACTGAAATGTGTAATGAATCATCTCTTTGTCCCACTAACTTACTTTTGACTGTAAAAGAGTTTTTAAAACTTCTACTTGGGATTCAGCTTTTCTCTAAGCCTTGAACCTACTATGCTTGAGCATTATTAAAAATCCTAGGTTTTTACCTCTGTGTTGTGGTAATAATTGTAAGGATTAAAAATTAATGGTTTGACAAAATATATGAAAATTATGAATAATAATGGTGGTCGCTGATTCAAAGTATAATTGCTCAAAGTTGAAATGACTTTTAATAACTTTTATTTACAAAAGTGGTCGAAAGAGTGAAAGTAGAGAAATACAAAAGAGTAAAACATTAGTCTATCTAACTAAATATTGCTCTGGTGTTTGACTCAGCCAGGACTTGATGACTTTCAATTGGAATTAAACTTTCTCCAGAACACAGGAAGGGAAAGTCAGCTATCCACTCACCTATCCACTCACCCAAGTTCCCTCCAAGAGGCAGGTCAAGATGATGACTTGAGCTTAAGATGACTCCTGAGGCCAACTTTCTTCCTCAAGCTGACTCTTCTTGAAGCTGAATTCCTTCTTGAAGCCAAACTTCAAGTGGACTCTCACCAGAAGACTATCTCTACCAGCCTCTCTCAAGCTGAAGGATTCATGGCTTTTATGGTGACTTCTTGTCCCTTCCCTTCTTCATAGGATCCCATTAAGGGTGCTTAATCCTGTTGGCATGGGCAAGCATGACATTCTATTTTTCCTTAATTGATAGACTCAAAAGAAACAAAATAAGCTATTATCTTAAATAGCATTTAATAATAGTGAAAAAGAGGAATAAATTTCCTCCTAATGCCTCTAAATTAATATTTCAGTTTTTCTCCTTCAGTCATAAAAATCACATATAGGATGTCAAGGCAAGTCATCAAACTTAAGTCATGTCTAATGTCATAGAAGACTTGTTTTACTAGTCCAAACACTATTCTACTAAAGGGCAAGATGAGAAATAGAAACATAAGTGAGAGGAAGTCAAAATGTGTCACTTTATTCAATAATAAAAAAATTTACCATTTACACTATCATTCACTTTATGAAAGAAATCTTAGCTATGAATAACTTAGAAAAGTAAGCCTGTAGGTTAAGAAAGTTATAAATACTGAAATACATCTAGGACATGTCATAAATATTAAACATCACAACTAAGATAAAATAACTTCTTTGAATTACAGGAAATGTGCTTTTCTTTTTTCTCTAAATTGAAAATGGATAGCATGATAAATGTATAAGCAGGTTCTCTACCTTCATTTCAGGTCTGTTGCAAGGATTAATGAAATAATTTCTTTTTTTTAAATACTATGGAATTTTCCCAATGAAGATATAGGGAAAAAAATAAAACAGTGTGGCACATTTGGAGCTCATGCCTTAGATTATTTCTTCTTAAGCTTTGATAATAAACAACATTCAAGCTTGTATTTTAATTACACATGTGTATATATGAGAGATGAACTGTATGCTTCTTGAGGCCAGATTCAATATGCAATTTCAGCTTTGTATCCCCAGAACTAACTATGCAAATTATAAATAACTTATATTCTTTTAATGAGACAAAAGCTTTTCATCCATGGACATATCTCATTATCTGATTGTATAAATAAAAATTAAATATTTTTGTATATACAAGATTTGCCACAAGTTTGTAGGAATTATATTTTTTGATATTCATTGTACTATTTCAAATATAACTGTCTGAGGTCAGATGTCAAAAAATGTGATCACTGAATAAACAGCTGTACCAATTTTTCCAATCAAATGTTAGATATATAACACATCTGGACTTTCTCTGATGAGTTCATCTCTTGAGATCAATACTATAGTCTATCGCAATGCCAAAAACTTTCTAACAGAGTCAAAATAGTCGTTTTGTATGCTTTGCTCATTTCCTGGTTATAAGACATTTTCTCCAATGCCAGAAAAGTAGACTTTTTCTCTCATCTTCTAAATCCCTAGCATCTTCTTTATAGTCACTCTTTTGCTGTACATTTCTACCATCTTCTATTATGTGTATATATGTAGGCTATTTCCTAATATGCCATGAAAAAAAAAAAACACTTAAATTTTTTTTTTCTTGTCTTGGTTTTCATCTGACTTGCTTCCATTTTTATTCTCTATATAGTTTTTTTTTTTTTTTTAAATCAACCCATTTTCTAACTTGCCAGCAAATACTGGCTTAGTTCTCCAGACTCAGACTCTTTCTCCAGTCCATAAAAATAGAAAAGAGTCCTTGAATATGTCCTGAAATTACAGATTTACCTCTCTTGGCTGACAGTAGGAGCCTCATTATCTCTTACTCTTAAATGTTAAAGGCAGTGAAGAATCCTTGCTTAGTCTTTGTTATGAGTTGAGATTAAAGTAAGGCAAATGTCTACAGAAATAGAAGGAAATTGGATTTTTCTGAAAAGGGGGTAAAATATCCCCAAATACCACACAAAAATCTACAAATAGGCAGAAAAGGGCTCTGATAGGTCCCTTCAAGAAGATCATAGAAAAAGAAAAATTAATGTGTTCTTTCTTCATTATGTCACCAGTAGGGAGATACTATACAGAATTGATGTTTTCAGAAGACATAATCAGCAGTTAGGCTTTGAATTATGTATGTGGCATATTTTACAATACATAAGAAAGTTTTATTAATGTTTGACCAGATAGCATATTATCTTTTATGGATTAAATTTACTTGGAGAAAAACAGATATAGAGGGAATAGAACTTTAAAAAATATATATATATATTTGAAGTTCTATCATTAGAAATGGGATTTGACTTGTTCTTTTTGGCACAAGAGAGCAGGACTAGGAGTATAGGCAGAATTTATTAAGTCAGTTTTTGACTGGATGTAAGGAGAACCTTCCTTGAGATGTCCAGAAGTGGAATGAATTGCCTCAGGAGGCAGGAAGTGTCACTGATCAGAAGTCTTCCAACAAAGAATGGTTGGCCACTTATCAGACATACTGAAGTAGAAATTATTCCTTCATAGGTGAGCTGTATGAAATGACTTTTGATATCCTTTAGATCCTTGAAATTCTGAGATTCTTGGACTGAATGTTTCTCTTTTTTAGTGCCTTTGTTGACAACTGCCATTTTTTGTTGTTGTTGAACTCATTTCAATCATGTCTGATTCTTTGTGACCACATTTGAGGTTTTCTTGGCAAAGATAATGCTATTTTGCCATTTCCTTCTCAAGGTCATTTTACAGATGAAAAAACTGAGGCAAACAGGGTTAAATGATTTGCCCAGATTCACACAGGGCTAGTATATATTTGAACTTGGGAAGATGAGTTTCTGACTACAGGGCTGGCACTCTATCCACTATACCATCCAGATTCCCCCCACTCCCACAATGTACACATGTGTTTATATACTAGTACAAAATGATGTAACAGGATCAATCACTCATAGTATTAGAAAATCAGGGCATCACACATACACACAATCTAGTCCTTTTCCTTTCTTATAGTATGGTATTCTCCTGTAGTCTTGGCTACAAATGGGTAAGTGAAACATTACTGCATTTTGTCCTACAGACTTGTGGGATAGAAATTACTTTAATTGGAACCTAACACAAGGACCTATTATGAACTTATTCATGTTTACTCAAAATTTTATGTACATAAATTTTGGATATTTTGATTCTGGTTTTGAATTGTTTTTCTTTCTCCCAAAAATTTGACTTTCTCCCATTTTTTCCTTTATGTTTTTGAGGGTTTTTTCCTTTTTTGATAATTGACTCATACACCCCCATAACTCAACCATGCATCCTGAGCTGAACTGAGTGTTTCTCAAGACCCAATTCAGGGGGGAATTGTATTTTCATAAAATCCAAGATTTAAATTTTTTTTGTTTGAGAAAGATCTTCAAGGAAAGAAGCTTGCTAACTCCTAAAATCCAGAGAATAAACTGTTTGCAGAAAGATGCCTGATAAACCTACACTATATAAAGAAGATCCAGAAGGAACTTTGGGTGCAGTTGATTGAACTGAAGGTTGATTGAAAATTTATTTTGAATGTATAATCTCATGCCAAAAGGGGACTGCCTCCTAATTGGTTTTTGTCAACGCACCCAGCAAAACATTGGTTTTGCGATCTCTCTCTTCTATTCCCCTCTTATCTCTAACTATTGTAGTTTTCTCTTAGAAGGTGAAATTTTGTATGTACCTGTAGTTAGAAAATTTTAGAGGTTCAAGATGATTATGTTTAGTGATCAATTGGGGAGACTAGGCTCCCAATCATTATTAGGAGGGAATGTGAATTTTGGATTTACTCTATCCTGCTTAGTATTTAGAATTTGAGCAACCAGGAATGTATACACTCCCACTTAAGGATTAACTATGGGGGAGGATGGTTGATGACCCCTGTGTGCTAGCAAGTGACAAATCAGAAACAACTGACTGACCCCCTGTGCTGTCCAAGCCAAGTTTAAGTCACCATTGGTACATGTGAGATGCAGGAAGTGATGTAAAAGAACTGCCTTTATATTTCATGTCACTTCCTGTGAGGGGGGCTTTTGCGGTCTTTGGTGGTAGAACTTGACTTGGTGGAGCATGGGTCCTGAGACTGCTTCCCTTAGGTGACCACATGGTGAGTGCTAAGACTGACTTCCCTTTCCCTTGACCTTTCTGAAGGCACCATCCTCCAAGGAGGCTCCTCATCTTGAAGGAGCCCTCATGGCTGAAAGTCGAGCTAGATTTAATCTTCTGGGAAGGCCCCTTGGCTGAGGCCTCTGAACTGCCCCTGGCTCAGTCCAGGGCAGAGCAGAGATCTTCCCCTTTCTCTCTCTCTCTCCCTCATTCTTAATTTCTTCCTTCTGTTGTAAATAAACCACCATAAAATTCTATTCTGACTTGAGTATTTCATTGGGATTTAGAATTTATATCCCTGGTGACCACTAAATAATATATTCAGTCTGAACCCTAAAATTGACCCTTGACACTGCTATAATGTGAAAAGTCATAAAAGATAAGCAGTTTTATAATTAAAATTAAAAGACAGTATAGTTGATTTCTTATAGTAATGCTTATTGAGTATTTGCTAATAGTTCCTACTAGTAGTGAAGTGTTTGTAGATTTCCCTCTAGTCTGCTCACTGGTTTCCTTTGGGACCAATGCTAAACATTGACCAGAACATCATCTGAGTGCAGTTAAGGCTGACGGTTGGCAACAGTGCTAAGCTAAATGACCCATTAAATGACCTAAATAACCTAAGCAATATTTAGCCTCTGCCCTTGGCTTCAGAAATACAGTAAAAACCGACCAGAACAATCTCATATAAAAAACTCCTTCTTTAGCCTTTATTCAATTGTATTAATGGGTTTCAAAGAGCTGAGGGGTTTTTTCCTCTTTAGTTTCCGCTGGATCCTAGAGCTTTTCTTTATTTCTTTCTTTATTTCTTTTTCCCATGACCTTTTCCCCTAATGAATCTGTGAAAGATAATATTCTCAGGTAGCCATTTACATTTACAATGCACAATCTACTTAGATTCAATGTGAAAAATTTCATAGGCTAAAATATATACAGAAACATCAGCTACAGGACTTGAGATTAGTTGCAGATTTCCTCTTGGGATGGCAATGCACAAATATGACTTATTTGGTTACATCCCCACTTCCCAACTCATGTTGTGTTTTAGCAAAAAAAAAAAAGTTAGTAAATGAAGGTAGAAATCCTTTATGAGCAGTGTTCTTTTTTAGCAGGACTTTTCAACCTAGGACTACCTACTCCTTATCAAACTTTCTTTAGTTCTCAAGTACTACCACCCTCCATTTAGCTCAGCTTCACTTTCCTTATGTTATTTCACCTAGAAGTTTCCATGAATGAATACAAAGAAAGCCCAAACTAAATTTTTAAAAAAGTATGTAATTTTGCATTATTTATTGTATTTTACTTTTGCATTGTATAACATGAATCTAGACATGTCAGTAGTGGTGAAATGATGTGGGAGGGAGAGAGGAAGACAAAAGAAACGAAGAGAAAAAATAGTAGGGAGTTTGGAGCAGGACTGTTGTGAAAAACTCAAAAAGTGTATCTACAAGCAGAATATGTTTGACTGGGATAATGACATTAATATTATCTATTTTTAATTTTTATTCTTATTCAATTCAATTTATTCTTATTCAATTCAATTCATTTACTATACTGCATCCAAACTAATAAACTCTCAGTTATTGTCTGGGATTTTCCATTTCCATTTCTTTCCTCTTTTTTTTTCTTTGTAACCTGTTGAATTATTAATTATTCCATAATTAAGCTCCCATTCTCATAAATGCTACCTCCTCCATGAATCTTATATCTCTTTTCTCTTGAATTGTTTCATCCCATACCTCTTTCACTACACCTTGTTTTATGCCTCCCTATCATACTTATTCCCTAACATTATATAATATAATCATACTTGTTCCTACATCATTCTGATTGGATGATAAATGCCAGAAGGTTGGGGATTAGGCTGGTTTGAAACTTTTTCTCCTAGATTCTTCCACAGTATTTTTCACATAATAGATGCTTTTAAAGGAATGTTTAATAAATATAAATGTATTGTGCAATGGGTTGTCCTGTGAGCTATCTCCAGTCTGAGGCAGAATACTCTATGGGACTGGCTGATGATTACTTTGTGTCTCAAGATCAGAGAAAGCATCATTCTGGACAATAACTCCTGAGGTTTTTCCTTTTCACAAAAATATGATTGCTTCAGATGGGTAGGAACCTGGCTAGTAAGTGGTCTTGGGATTATGCCTTCCCCATGGAATACGTGGACTCTATATATTCCCCATGGGTGGTAACAATTGAATTTTCTTGTTTCCATGAATATGTTCACAGGAGTTCGAAAAGCCCTTTCCCTTTACATTTGGGTTTTTGTATACAGCCTCCTAAATGTCATGAACATATTTCTTTTTTGATGCCCCCCATGGCTTCATTTGTGTAGCACCTACAAACCTTACCATACATCATTAGTTCCCAGTAATGTCCTAGTCAGATTTATTTATCATAGTATAATTGGCTTTTCTCTTTCCTTTAAGGTGCTCCTGCAGAAGTATGACATGAGGCCAAATTTGAGCTCAATGGCATAACCATATTGTGACTTAACTCTCAGTTGCACAACAAAAGAAATAGGTCTCTTAAACAAAAAAGGCTACAGGGTCTATTCTTGGCAACACAATAGGTGTCTGGGTAAGTGAACAAGTAGCTGATTATAGAGTGTCACTACCATTTCTCCAGCCCCAGTAAATCTTGTAATATGTATTGACCAGGGATAGATGTGTTTCCTCTTGGTAGGTCACACTTTCAGCAGATTTGATATTACTTCAGTGTCAAATAGAAGAAATAGATTTTGATTTGACCTAGGCAGCTGTCCAGAGGTCTCTTATCTGTGACTGGCATTAATGCTAATTACACTGTAAGTGACCTGCAGTAATCATTTAGCTATTTTTTCATCAGCAACACTTTGAGATAGCCACCTTCTGTTAGGTCAGAAGATCACTTGCACAAATGTACATATTAGCAATTGTAGCCAGGGCAAGATGAACACACTTCATTTCCTTTTAAAATAAAGTGAGAAATTCTAATGATATTCATGAGGGAATACAGATATTTTATTGACCTTTTTTATGACAAATTCATTATAATTATAAAAAAATTTGGTGGCAAGTAGGAGAAACAATAAATGTGGAAAGATATAGAAAAGAAGAAACAAAACTGTAATTACTATGAAAAATATATAGTACCTGAGACATCTTCTCTAGAATAAAGTACCCCCAGAAAACCAACCCCAGGTTTAATGTATTCTGTGGTTTATATACATAAGAGCTTAGATGGATTTCTTTTACTCATCAGACAGAAGAAACAATTAACTTAAAATGAAGGCAATGAAATAACAGTGAATAGCAATGGAATATTTCTTTGTAACGCCCAGGTAACCCTTTCCTGTGAATATACCCACCATAGGTAAGTCAGAACAGTAAACACAAGTAAGGAGTTTCCTTTTGGATCTTGGGTAGGTCAGTTAACTCCTCTAGGAATCAGTTTTCTCACCTATAGAATAAGATTGCTGAATTGGATATTTTCTGTGGTCCCTTCAACGTCTAAAATTATGTTTTAGGCTGTGGTATACGAGGTCATTATGCATGTATGAAAGGGCACACACAAACATACACACAATGTATGTGGCCAGTACAAATATAGAAGGGTAATACACATCTAATACTCCAGGTCTACTGCTGACTTCTAGCCACTCTCAAGTGTCATATAGCCTATCAGATATTTAGTCTGATAGTCAGGGTTCTGCGGAACCCATGAGGTGGTATTCTAGTGGTTTTATGTTTGCTACTTGGGATTGCTCCATTGAACACTTAGTTATGGAGCTTCCCTCTGCCTTTAGCTTCTGGCTTCTTCTTGGATTCTCTGCTGAAGAGCTATATCTTCTCCATAAGATGAAGAGTTGCCTCTATAATCTCTCTTAGCTTACACCAACAGAAATTTAAGCTTCATTCATACAACTCATATAAGACAAGAAATAAGAACAAGTTTAACTTATGTTTCTCCCTATAAAGAGAAAGGAGATCTTTGAGCTTAAAGTCTCAACTTTGTGTGTTATTTAATCTTTGCATGGAGAGACTGTCTTTTAGGGCATAAAATATCTAGTAAGTACCTAGGGTAATTTAATGTCTTTGAACCTTACCATATGGCTCTCTAGGGTCAAGGTCACAAGCTTGTATCTCACCTAGAGGGCTAGAGGTCTTGTGACTCCTGCCTTATTCTCCTATGAGAAGATCACAATCCCTCAATATCCTTTCAGTGTTGCCAGCTTAGCTCTAACATCACTATCCTCTGAATTTTGGTTTTATGTTCAGGCAAAATGAGGTGCTTTCAAGTCACTAAACACCCTACCATGTTCATGTTGATGATTCTGAGGTTTTGCTTTTACTGCTCCAGTATCTCTGTCAACCTCCATTTTTGCATCTACAACTGCCTTCCACACATCTTGAATTGGATGTCCAGTATACATCTTAAATTCAATCTGTCCAAAAATGTAACTTATTATCTTCTCCTCTTAGCCCAACTCTGCTCCTACCCTCCCTATTACTGTAAAGTGTACTATGATCTTTCCCATCCCTCTGGCTTTCAACTTAAAAGCCATCCTATAAATCTTACTATTTCTCACTCAACTATCCCTCTCCCCACTGCAAATACAATCTGTTGGCCAAGACCTATTGATTTCATATTTGCAATGTCTCTCCAATATGTCTACTCCTCTTCTCTGACCATGTCACAATTCCAGTACAGGTTCTTAACCCCTTAGACCTAGATTATTGCAATAGTCTACTTGTGGGTTCACCTGCCTCCGGTCTTTCCCTACTCCCACCCATCCGTTATTTAGTCACTAAAACACTTTTCCTAAAACAAAAGTTTTGATCATATCACATCTCTACTCAATGAACTCTACTGACTTCCTATTACCTCCAGAATAAAGTACAAGATGTTCCTTTTGGCATTCAGAACCCTGTATAACCCTGGCCACTCCTATCTTTCCATTCTTCATATTACTTACTTCCCTTCTTATGACTTACATCTCTCTCCAGTGACAACCTCCTGGCAGTTTCAAATACTCCCTCCCTTGTCTCTAAGTATTTTCTCTGGTCATCCTCAATTTCTTGAATTCTCTCCTTCCTTCACTCCGACTACCTGCCTATTTGGTTTCCTTTAAATCCTAACTAAAATCTTGCCTTCTCTACAAAAAGCCTTCCCCAACCTTTCAATTCCAATTATTTCTGTCTATTCATTATTTCTTGTTTATCCTGTATTTATAGTGCTTTATATAGATATAAATTATAGATATAGATATATATATATATAGATATATATATAGATATAGATATAGATAGTTACAGATTCTTTTCTTCTCTAAATTATAATCTCCTTGATGGGAGGGACTGTCTTTTGCCTGTTTTTATTTCCCCAGGGCTTAGTATATAGCCTGTCACATTGAGAATTTAATACCTGCCTGAATGTTTTAAAAAATTAAATCCTTACCTTCCATATTGGAATCAATAGTGTGTATTGGTTCCAAGGCAGAAGAGTAGTAAGGGCTAGGCAATGGGGGTTAACTGACTTGTCCAGGGTCACATAGCTGGGAAGTGTCTGAGGCCAGATTTGAACCTAGGTTCTCCTGTCTCTAGGCCTGGCTCTCAATCAACTGAGCTACCCAGCTCTCCCATTCATTTCTTTTCCTTCTCTGCTCCCTAAGATTAACCTTGGATTTTAAAGGGAAAGTTTCTATGCCCAAATGGCTTTAAAAGACTCTCTGCCCTTTGATCTAGCCATATCACTGCTGGGTTTCTACCCTAAAAGAGATAATAAGGGAAAAGACTTGTACAAAAATATGTATAGCCAAGATCTTTGTGGTAGAAAAAAATTGGAAAATGAGGGGATTTCCTACAATTGGAGAATGGTTGAATAAATTGTGGTATCTCTTAGTGATGGAATTCTATTGTGCTAAAAGGAATAATGAACTGGAGGGATTCCATGTGAAGTGGAATTACCTCCAAGAATTGATGCAGAGTGAAAGGAGCAGGACCATCCTTCTGGCACTATGGGATGACAACAAACCCTCCCCCACAGTGTGCCCAACCCTTCCCTTTCTCATACCTACACCATTGAGAATGGATTAAGATGCCCAGAAACAGAAACAGGAGTACCAAATAATTCAGATAATTTATTTCCTTTAATGGAAGTACCCACTTTTAATAAAAATGGAAACTTCTTATCTGTAAGACACCATAGACTATTGACAGAGTGTAGAACTTTTCTCAAGATTATCAGAAGGAATATGCAGTTAATAACAACTACAGAAGTGATAATTATAGAAATAACTATAATGACTATAGAAATAAAAATTTTAGAAATAGAAATTGGGAAAATAATGACAGTACTCCAAATGAAGAAAATGATAATATCCAACACAATGCCCAACAACAATATATAAAATGATATATATATATATATATATATATAACAACAATATATAAAAAATGATGCTTGTCCAAAAAATATTCGAGGTGCTAATGCCCTTCAGGGGGGTGCCCTTCAGATGAGTGCCCAAGGAACTTCTCAACACTATGAAGGTGTCTGGGGGGCAGGGGTGCTGGGGCCCAGGAATCAGAGGATACAGCCATTGATTTTCTGGACCCTGATGTCCTACTACCCATTGTCCCTATCCACTGCACTCCCCATACTAAGGAACCCCATGTTACCTTAAAGGTGGGTAACACCTATTATGATTGTGTTTTAGACCCAGGTGTTACCAAGTCTGTATTAAAGAGTATACCTGATTTACATTGTTATTCCATTGACTCACAAAGTGTATTGGGAGTATCAGGAATACCCCAAAGAGTTAAAAAAACTTCCCCCTAGAATGGTGTCTGTAGGACCCCTAGAGGGACAACATTCTTTCCTTTTGATGCCTGACTCCCCTTTAAATTTGCTGGGGAGAGACCTTCTATGCAAACTCAGAGCCAAAATAACTTGCTCCCCAGATGGTTCCTTATCATTGAAAGTACCAGAGAAATCTTTAAATTTACTCCCAGTACTTCTCTCAGAGAGCCAGGAGGCAAAAAAGCCTCCCACCTTTGTAATACCTGAAGATATACTGGAGTCTCTTTGGGCCACATCTTCTTCCGATGTAGACTTAACTTAAGTTGGCTGTTGCTGTGCAGATTAAAACTAAATCTAGCCCACCTCCTTCCATTCCTCAGTATCCTGCTCAAAAGAGGCATGTCAGGAAGATAGCAAACACCTTCTTTTGGAATTGCACAAAAGAGGATATAAAATCTCGAAGGATATGGTTCAGTGATGTCTACCTAAAGTAGAATATTTGGGGTTCATCCTGACTGCGGGTGCTCATTATATTTCTCCAAAATGAATTGAAAATATTAAAAATTTAAGTGCTCCTATCACTAAGAAACAGTTGAGAGCAATTTTAGGAGCAACAGGGTTTTTTAGGCAATGGATTCCTTGCTATGTGGAAATTACTAAACCCTTTATAGCACTACCAAAGGATTCAGTCCCTGAACACCTCAAATTAGAGACTAAACACTTGTCAGCTCTATCAGATCTAAAACAGACTATCCTGTTTGTCTCTGCTCTAGGCATCCCAGATTACAACAAACCATTTACTTTGTATGTACATGAGTGAAGAGGAGTAGCTTCAGGTGTTTTAACTCAGAATTTGGGGCCTTCTCGATGCCTAATTGCTTATTATTCTGCCGAACTGGGCCCAGTAGCATCAGGAGCACCACCATGTCTTAGAGGAGTAGCTGCTACAGTCTTACTAGTGACAAAAACTGTTGATCTAGTATTGGGATGCCCATTAACAATTATGTGCCCACATGAGGTAGAAGCATTGTTGCTAAGGCATAGAACACAGACATTTTCTGATCAGCGAATTACAAGGTATGCAATAACCTTGTTAAATAGCGAAAACATTACCTTGAAACACTGTACAACCCTTAACCCCGTCACCTTGTTTCCAGATTTACCAACTTTGGGAGAACCATTACCCGATTGTGAAACACTAGTGTCCATGGCAGAAAAGCCTCGAGATAATATCTTGGACACTCCCTTAGACAATCCAGATCTGGTCTTATTTACTGATGGTTCCTCTTTTATGAGGGATGGCATATGCTACACTGGAGCTGCTGTAGTCTCAGAATTTGCCACTGAGTGGTCAGCTTCACTGCCCTCTAATATTAGCTCTCAAGTTGCAGAACTCATAGCTCTGAAGCATGCTTGTATAATTGCCAAGGATAAAAAGGCAACAATTTATATGGATTCTAGATATGCTTTTGGCATTTGTCACTCAGTCAGAATGCTATGGCTCGAGAGAGGATTTTTAACCTCAGCTGGAAAATCTATAGCTAATGCAGAAATTATTAATGAATTTCTTTCTGCTCTCCAGCTGCCTGAAGCCCTAGCTATAGTTTATTGATTTGCCCATACAGGTGGCACTGACCTTGTCTCTAGAGGAAATGATTGAGCAGGTGCTGCTGCAAAGCTAGCAGCCATAGAAGGGCCTGAATTAATTTTAACATAACAACCATGGATGACTTAAATTTATCACCTTCCTTTAATGAAAAGGAAGTGGAAAAATGGAAGCAAAAATTCAAAGCAAAAGAGATTAATGGAGTATGGGTGTCATCTGAAGGAAAACCCCTGCTCCCTAGAAGTTTCTATCACCAAATTTGTCAATCTATTAATAAAAAAATGGTCACTTTGTTACTCAGGGCATTGTGGACTCTGTTAAGAGAGTATGGATAGCCCCTGGTATAACTACTATAGCCTCTAAAGTCTGTACAGCCTGCTCTATCTACCAAGCATATAACCAACATGCCTTTCATGGCAAAGCTTTTGGTGGGCATCCTCTGGCTTACACACATTTTGAGCACCTACAGATAGATTTCATAACAATGGCAAAGGCTGGACATTATAAATTTTGACTCGTCATAGTAGATGAACTGACCAGATGGCTGGAAGCATTTCCTGAGCCCGAGCCACAGCGGCTTTCATTGCTAAGGTGCTTTTAAAAGAAATTATTCCTCGCTTTGGCATGCCAGCACATATTGATTCAGATAGAGGAAGTAATTTTACTGATTCTGTCCTAAATCAGATATATTCTTGCTTGGGTCTAATTCCCAAATTCCATGTTCCATATCATCCCCAGAGCTCAGGCCAAGTTGAGAGGATGAATAAAGAACTTAAAAGTATGATTGGAAAATTATGCACTGAGACCCTTTTAAAATGGCTTAAAATTCTCCCTCTGGCCCTATTTTATCTTAGAAGCAGTCCTAGAAGAGACCTACACATTTCACCATTTGAGATGCTTTTTGGACATCCACCTATACAAGCTAAACCTTTTTCCCTGCATATACATCACTATTAGGGGGAAATGCTACTATTGCTTCCTATATACAGGAATTACAGCACAAACTGTGTGGACTTAATAAATTCGGAGCTGCAGTACAAGCCAGACCACTAGACTTTTCTCTTCATGACCTGAACCCAAGAGACAAAGTGTATATTAAGAATTTCTAGCGTACTGGAGCTTCCTTGTTGATGGTCTCGTGGTGAGTGACTGACTCCCTTTCCCTTAGGCTCAGGGAGGCCACTTTGGCCAAGCCCTTTAACTACTGCCTGGTTCAGCCTGAACCAGAGAAGTTTAAATTAATTCTCTCTCTCTCTCTCTCTCTCTCTCTCTCTCTCTCTCTCTCTCTCTCTCTCTCTCTCTCTCTCTCTCTCTTTTTTTCTCTCTCTCTCTTCCCCCTTTCCTTAATTCCTTCCCAGATGACTTGGGTATTTTATTATTTGGGAATCATCCTTGGTGACCAATTATTTAGATTTAAGTCAAGACACTAAAATTATCTTCACACATTATACACAGAGACAGATAAACTGTGGCACAATCTGTTGTAATGGACTTCACTACTAGCAGCAATGCCGTGATCCAAAACATTTCTGAGGGACTTATGAGAAAGAACACTATTCACATCCAGAGAAAGAACTGTGGGAGTAGAAACACAGAAGAAATACAACTGTTTGATCACATGGGTCAATGGGGATATGATTGGGGATGTAGACTCTAAATAATCACCCTAATGCAAATATTAATATGGAAATAGATCTTGATCAATGATACATGTAAAATCCAGTGGAATGGCTCATTGGCTATAGGAGGGTGTGGGGAGGAGGGGAGAGAAAGAACATAAATCATGTAACCATGGAAAAATATTCTAAAATAATTAATTAAATAAATAAATTTAAGTTAAAAAAAAAGGTAAGTTTCATATTTGATTGAAAATAGCCTGTTAAATCAAGCCATTCTCCAATTGATAAATGGGCAAGGGAAATGGATAGGCAGTTCTCAGATAAAGAAATCAAAACTATTAACAAGCACATGAAGAAGTGTTCTAAATCTCTTATAATCAGAGAGATGCAAATCAAAACAACTCTGAGGTATCACCTCACACCTAGCAGATTGGCTAACATAACAGCAAAGGAAAGTAATGAATGCTGGAGGGGATGTGGCAAAGTAGGGACATTAATTCATTGCTGGTGGAGTTGTGAACTGATCCAACCATTCTGGAGGGCAATTTGGAACTATGCCCAAAGGGCGACAAAAGAATATCTACCCTTTGACCCAGCCATAGCACTGCTGGGTCTGTACCCCAAAGAGATAATGGACACAAAGACTTGTACAAAAATATTCATAGCTGCGCTCTTTGTGGTGGCCCAAAACTGGAAAACGAGGGGATGCCCATCAATTGGGGAATGGCTGAACAAACTGTGGTATATGTTGGTGATGGAATACTATTGTGCTCAAAGGAATAATAAAGTGGAGAAGTTCCATGGAGACTGGAACAACCTCCAGGAAGTGATGCAGAGCGAGAGGAGCAGAACCAGGAGAACATTGTACACAGAGACTAATACACTGTGGTATAATCGAACGTAATGGACTTCTCCATTAGTGGCGGTGTAATGTCCCTGAACAACTTGCAGGGATCCAGGAGAAAAAAAACACCATTCATAAGCAAAGGATAAACTATGGGAGTGGAAACACCGAGAAAAAGCAACTGCCTGAATACAGAGGTTGAGGGGACATGACAGAGGATAGACTTTAAATGAACACTCTAATGCAAATACTATCAACAAAGCAATGGGTTCAAATCAAGAAAACATCTAATGCCCAGTGGACTTACGCGTCGGCTATGGGGGGTGGGGGGGAGGAAAAGAAAATGATCTATGTCTTTAACGAATAATGCTTGGAAATGATCAAATAAAATATATTAAAAAAAAAAACAAAAAAAAAAGAAAATAGCCTGTTCTCTGAGATTGCAATTCAACCTCTCCCTTTAATTGAATTAAGAAGAAAACTTTGTCTGTTAACAAAGTATTTAAGATAAAGGGGAAACATGTGCTCTCTGGGGGGATACCAGAATCCTTGTGGCCTCTTGGTGTTCAAAGGATGTTTGCCTCTTGTACCTCAAGATTTTTGGTTTTAGGAAGACTTGTTTCTTATCCAGACTGAAGCTGGAGTGGCCAAAATCAAAGGGTCTTATAAAAGTGATCTTACAAGAAGCATAGAATTGGACTTGGAAAAGAAAATGGTCCTCTTTTGCCTCAAAATCATGGTGAGAGAAGGTGACTAGGTGAACACTGTCATGCCCATAGATACTGTCAGTGCAGGCAAGGGGAAGAGGCTAGTGAAGAGAACAGCCAGCCAGCCACGTGTGGTTGGTGCCTTTTTCCCTCTGACCTGCTTTTAAAAATTATTTAATAAATACATATAAATTAAGATGCATTCTCCCGAGAATCTTAATCTTAGCACATATATTAGACACTTAATACATGTTTTACAGACTCATCCTTGGGCTTTCTGACCATTAATCATATTCTTTTCCTCTCCATATTTTAGAAGTAACAACAAAGCTCCCTTCTAGAAATGGTGCCATCCCCTTCTGACACCCAGAAGGGTGGCCTGACTTTTCTCTCCAATTCCATTCCCAGACTTTCTATTTGCAATGATAGTGTATTTGCTGAAGCCACAAGTATTCCAAATTTCACCAACTGATCAACCCACACATCTATCATCCTGTACTTCTGAGGCCATGTAAGTGGAGATCCATTCAGGCTGAGAGAAGTAGGTTTAGGGTATAGCAAACCCTGGGGAGAAGCTGAAGAATTTCAACCAATCAAACCAAATTCCTTTATGAACTTACCCTGCTTGTCTCTTTGGAATAAGGGTATATACTTTCTGGTTTTCGTGATTGAGTCATATCTGAGTCTTTATAACACTATTTGGGGTTTTCTTAGCAAAAATGCCAGAGTAGTTTGCCATATCCTTCTCCAGATCTTTTTTTTTTTTCAGATGATGAAACAGGCAAACAGGATTAAGTGATTTGCTGAGGGTCACACAGATACTACATATCAGAGCCTGGATATGAACTCAGGGAGAAGAGTCCCTAACTCCAGGGGGAGTTTTTCCACTTTTTCCACTGGGCCACCTTGTTGTCTTCTGGAGGGTCTAATTAGTTTAGTTGGATGTGTAAAAGGAGGTCCTCAGATAATTCCCTTTCTTAGGCCATGGACATTTAAACCAGAGTGCCTTTGAATACTAGTTCTAACAAACCTCATGGTAAAGAAATCATTCCTCAGGGACCTTCAGGCTTCTTTTTGAACTTATCCTTTCTGTGGTGGAGTCTACTTACCCACAGCTTATTCCTTCAGGGCAAGGAGTCTGAGGGTGACTCCTCCTGGGTGCAATGATGAGATAAGCCTGAGATTTTCTAACCACCTGTTTCCAATTTCTGTCCTAAGTCTGCTACCTTTCTTCAGTCTCTTGGCTCTTCTTTCACCAGGAAACAGAGTCTCTGGGGGAGAGACCATAGAATGGGTTCTTGGCTGAGGTCCCTTGTTCCCTAACCCCTTAGGAGTTATCTCTTTACTGGCTCAGCTAGTTTTGTTGCATGGCCCATGAAAGCTGAAAACTCTGATATAACTGCTGAATGTTCCCTCCTGGTTTACTTTCTGCACTAGCAGTTTACTGATTGTACCAGCAGTCCAATTTTTGCAGCAGTTAATAACAAAGAAATATTTGCCATGGCACTTTCTTTAACCTCCTGGTGTGGAAGAGGCATGAAGAAAGAAAGGTTTTGAAGGACAAGCCAAGGTGCAAGAGACTAAGCTGGGGACCTGCCTTGTCAATCAAGATGAAGATTCTAAAACGGAATGTTCCCAGGAGGAGTGGCAGTTGAGCTGATGAGGGGGAGGGGCTGGGAGTGTCACTCTCTCTTGCTGGCAGTTGAGGCTGGCAGGTGAGGCTGGCTGAAGACCCTGATTGTGCTGGCTTGTTTTTTGAGGCTTTCTGATCGAGGGGAGACCCCTGCTCTCTCTGAGATTTTGACTGACCAAGAGTAGGGGTTTATTGGGATAACAGGATGGGAAACGGAGAAAAGTGGAATGAGGGTTTCCCTAATTTATAAGTGGAATTCTAGAGGGTTATGGAAATAGTCCAGTAACAAAGGTGAGAAGAGGAAAAGTTAGATAAATGGAGGACAACAGCTAAGATCTTACTTCTTTTACAACACCATCAAGAGCTCTCAGTTTCTTCTGGACAGCTTAAACTCTCAGAGAGAGAGACAATCAACTCAAAAGCCAAGTTTCTCCTTCTCCTCTCTCTGTGGCCAGAAAAACCCCAACTCTTCATCAGTCAAAATCTCAGAGAGCACAGGGGTCTCCCCTTGATCAGAAAGCCCCAAAAAACAAGCCAGCACAATCAGGGTCTTCAGCAAGCCTCAACTGCCAGCCTCAACTGCCAGCAAGAGAGAGTGACACTCCCAGCCCCTCCCCCTTGTCAGCTCAACTGCCACTCCTCCTGGGAACATTTCATTTTAGAATCTTTGTCTTGATTGACAAAACAGGTCCCCAGCTTTGTCTCTTGCATCTTGTCTTGTCCTTCAAAACCTTTCTCTCTTCATGCCTCTTCCACAATGGACACTTTCCTCCAGTTCCCACTGAGCTAATCCCTCTGCCTGAAGAATAGTATTGCTGGTCCCATGAGAAAGATGCCCCATAAAAGGCCAGGAAGTCTCTGGCCACAGGGAATCAGGAGGTTGTCCCACCATCTGATTGTACTCCCCTCTTCCATTTAACCACAATATGAGTCATAAGGACATCTTTTGTCTTGTTTCAACTTACCAAGATTACCTTCTTAGATTGGGTTCAATTTTGCTAGAAAATGTTGAGAGGAAGTAATCTCAAGTCACTGTAACACTTAACAAAACTTTTTTTAAGTTTACTTTGGCTATCATTGGAAGGGCATGCAATAAGGATATAATGCCATTTAGTTTTTCTGTAGTCAGCCACTTTCCTCTCCAATTGAAAAATGGTCTGGTCTGGTCCCTGAGTCATGTGGATATAGTGATCCAACCAGATCTGGAAGCTGGGTTAGGAAGCTGCTGCCAACCAAGTAATGTGGGGGAACCTCTGATCCTGCCATAAGAAGAAAAGTCTGATACAGAATCCCCACAGGGTAAGGTGAGATTAACATATCTTGTCCAAGATTATTTGAATCTCATCCAAATGAATGCTAAGGAACTGGAAAACAAAGAAACAAGAAACCATACATATGACGAATGGTAGATTGTAGTATGGAGTCATTACTTTCCACTTCAGTCTTTGTTCTTGAAAGAAACTATTATTGATTATGTGTATCTGTTGCAACAAGTTGGTCTAACATTAAATTACCCTATATTATTGTGGTTGTTTTGTTTGAACTGATACACACACACACACACACACACACACATATGGTATCTCCTCCATTTGAATGTAAGTTCACTGAGTTAGGAATTATTTTCACTTTTTTTTTTTGTATTTCATTGCTTTGCACAGTACCAGACATATCATAAATGTTCAATAAGGATTTCCTAATTGATTCATTATAGAGACCAAAGTTGATAATTTAACCTTTAACTTATCTATAACAAAATAAAGAATTAAACAGAAAACAAATTAGCACATAGTTTTTAAAAATCCACAGAAGAGAATCTGTCAATTATTCATTGCTTAAAATTAGACAGAAAGCAAAAGTTACTGAGTTTAGGAGAAATCATCCTCACACCCCCTTGAGGCTATTTCAACTCCAATTATATTGCCAATGCACCTTTTTTTCAACATTTACATCCTCAAATAAAGTATACTTCATTCTCAGATGGCAAAAATAAAACAATATAATTATAATTAAAATGTAATAGAATCCCTACATTTGAGTGCAATTAAATACACATTTACAAATTGCTGTCTAATTTTCTTAATGCCTTTTTAAAGTAATATAAGCTCATTTCCAAAACAAATCAATAAAAATAACAAGAAACAAATGGCCTTTGCTATTTTCAGAATGGCAAATACACTTTCATTGCTTTACATCTCAGCTTTAACTCTTTTATATTCTTTATATAAGATAAGTCCTTTTTTCCCCATGACCCTGATATTCAAAATGAAACTAAGCATTTATAGGAATAAACATTCAAACACGCACAAATAAAAAAGTGCTTATTTCCAGAGTTACAAAATTTGACATACTGAAAGTAAACACGTCCAAAGAAATCAAAGAAAAAAGAAATTAGGATTCGTAAACATATTTATGAGTTCTCTTTGTAGTGACATTGGAGACTAACAGGGTGATTAACACAACTGAGGAATGGCTGAGATCTGGGTTTCAGGAGTCAGTTTCTGAATAGGAAAGTGATCTAAAAATGAGAATATCTGAAGGAGACTTGGAAGATGATGGCACAAACAGGAAATACACTGAAGCGTATTGGTTCATATTGCTCCTTTTGTCAGTTATTCAGTCAATAAATATTAATTGATTAAGATTAATTAATAAAACAAAAATTAATAAATACAAATAAGTAATTAATATAAATTAAGTGCTGAGCACTGTGATAAGCATTGGAGAGACAAAAAAAGCCAATAACACATTAACTAATCTCAAGGAACTCATATTCTCATGGGGGAAAACATAGAAACAATTACAAGCTATAAAAGGGACAATTAGAGATTGTCATCAGAATCGAGAAAAGATAATTAAGTAGAGTAGGAAGTGACTCCCTGTAGAAGTTGATATTTTAGCTGGGAATTGAAGGAATCTAGGAAACAGAGATGAGGAAAGAATTCTAGACTTAAGTCTCAGCCATAGAAAATGCCCAGAGTTGGATGGAATATCATATGCAAGGACTACCAAGGAGATGAGTGAGTAGGATATAAACTGTGTCTTTCTCATATGAAGTCTTTCTCCACACCAATATTTAAAAAAAAAAAAAACTTTTAGAACACCTCACCCCCTTCTCTATAAACAAAACCCTTCCCCTGTCTACTTGAAATTTCAAAGGCCTTGAGGGCTGGAGTAGTTAACTCACTTTTTTTTTCTATTTATCCAAGTTTATAGGAAAATGGGAATTGGAGAAAATACACATAGGAGATTATAGACCAAACAATACAGAGTGGAGGAATTCTCCCATTGGGAACAAGGTAACAACAGCTCAACCTAGAGGGAGAGATCCAGATCTCACACAAGAAGTCCTTGAAATCCCTAGTGTAGCAAGCGAGAGTGGGAACATGATAGACTGCCAGTTCCTGTCTAATTGACTTCTTCTCAGATTCTTTCCCTTTTGGAGAAAGGTTGGTATCTTTCATCTTCTCTGAAGCTGACAGTGGACTGAAATATCCCACAAATACTGCCAAGTAACTGCCTTCTCAGTGGGTCAGCCCATCTGTGGAGTCCACACAAGACAAGTAAAGGAGAAAGCCAAGGCTGCGTAGAGGTGGAGTAGTTAACACATGTCAGAGAAGATTCCTCTTATGATCAGTGTCTGGCAGGAAAAAGGAAGAGGGGGGGAGGGGGGAGTTTCTGTGATTAGAAAACCCTATAAATTGGGTCTTCAAACTCAATACTTAGGCATCCTCAAGCCTCCAAAACTGGGAATGTTCCTTTCATAAAAAAATAAATTGCTGTCTTATTCTCTGGCCTCTCAACTCTGTGTTTGTGAACTTATTGTGGTGGTGGGATCTGCTGTTCATGACCCTGTTGTACTCACCAATGTCACTGGATGACAGAGTGTGCAGGGAAAAAGCACGGGAATGATTAGAGATGGTAAGAAGCAGATAATGGAGGGCTTTCAATGCTAGAAGATTTTATTTTTGTTCCTGGATATAATAGGGAGCCCCTGTACTTTATTGAATTGAGGACATTATTTTGACAGTTGACTGGAAAATGGATTGGAGAGGGGAGAGAGACAATAGACAAAACAGACAACAGTGAAAGTATAAGGTTATGAGGGCCTAAACCAGGGTAGTTATGGTGTCAAAAGACAGAAAGGAATTTATGTGAGAGATGTAAGATAAAATCAATAGACTTTGGCAACAGAGTAGATATGAAGATAAGGGAGAATGAAAAACTGAGCATGACACCTAAGTTGGGAGACAGGGTGACTAGGAAGCTAGAAGTACCTTTGACAGCTTCTTGCAGTGACTAATTGGCTTTAGCAATGCTTTTGGCTACTCTAGTTGGAGGGAAGTACAAAAGAATAGAGAGAAAAGAAACGAGAAGGGGCTAAAGGCAACTTTACAATTTACAAAGAAAAGTTTACAATTTTGCTTAGAATCAATCATATCCTTCTCTATCTTTGGCAGGATAAGCAAAATATCAAATACAAACTAGGTAGTGTGGGTCTCTGATGTTTTAAGAATAGGCAAAGAGGACATATCATATTACATTCCTATGGAGATGGGGGAAAAGTGTTATATGTAATAGTGAGCATTGGAATAACTCATGGATAAAGATCAAATCTCAATGTCAAGAAGACCTCAGGTTAAGTTCTGATTCTGGTATATGAGCTGTTACCCATGACAAATTACTTAATATTTGCATAGTCAAGCAATTCGCCAAGACTAATTTGAAGAACAGTTGCTAATTCGTAATAGAAGGAGCTTTCTCAACTAGAGCAAAAATACCAAGAAATAAATAACAAAGTTATAACAGCAGAGAAAATGAAGATACTGGTATGTGGCAATAAAGTTTGTACAAATATATTTTCTATTTGATAATGTAGTAAAATATTTAATTTCTCTAGGATTTTTCCTATTATAATCTTCCCTTTTGTTTTTCTTAATTGCCAGGATATGCTTAAAATGTTTATTGAGTATTAATTTTGAAAAATATACTATACGCTTCTATAATGCACTGAACGGGTAGCTGAGGAAAAGAGCTTTAAAATATATAGAGGAAAATATTTCAAACAGATTCCATGAGAGACAGCAACTATCTTACTAAAGGATTTAAGAGGTGGTGAGTTAAGTGGAACCAAACGTGTTGAAGTGGAATACTTCTAAGAGAAATATATTGAAGTGAGACATCTGATATAAGCTTGGGGTAGATGGTGTTTTACTCAGACACTACTTTAAAAAAAGAGGTAAAATCCTATCTTCTAAACCTAGACTCTATTTGTATTGAACTAAAAAAAAAAAGACACCATTTTCCCAGACCAACAAAAGTGAATGCAATTGCAGAGCACAATAGATACTTCCTTCTCAGGATAGAGCTGTATGGGGAAAAAATAGAAAAAAAGTTGCGGAGTTGAAAATTGGGATCATCTCTCATCCCAACACAGTTATACACTAATGATTGAAACAAAAATTCATCCATCAGACATTTATAATTTTTATAATTATTATACAAAGAGGTGTAAGTGTTAAATTTGGGAGAACTGTTCTAAATAGAAATTAACTGTTTGTGGGGGTGGTTAGTTAAGATGAATCTCTTTTTTCCTCCAAGTTTGGGACTCCACCTTAGACTTTCTGGAATTCTATTTTTCTTTGTCATCCAGATACTTTAAAAATTTTGTTGAATTAAGTCATAGCCATCAGATTAAGAGTTAGAAGGGATATTAGAAATCTTTGTTTGTCTAATTTTATAGATAAGAAAACTGAGACACACTATAAGCTACTAGGGAACAGTCAAAGAATACCTAAAGATACTTGGAAACCATTAAAGAAATCTGCATATAATTGTAAGTATTAGGATTTCTTTAGACAACTCTACATATAATCTCTTATGCTTTATACAGGAAATCTTGAAATAGTGATAATAATAGCCACTAATTTAACAATTTAAATATTACTAATCACTTTTATATACATAGAGTCATTTTTCCCTAAAACTCAGACTTTGAGAGATAAACTAGTCTGTTCATGACATACTGATAATGTGTCATGATTTGAAATAATCTCCTAATTCAAAGTTCAGTTTTCTATCCACTATACCTTTCCTGGATCAGTTTGACAAACAAAAACCAAACAAACACACAAAACCCAGAAATTATATTGTAGAAAGTCCTAGATTTTGGATCTGGATAACCTTTTTTGCCATGTCAATCATTCCACATCCCACAATCCTAATCAATAAACCCTAGGGACTCATTATCACCTCTTAGATCAAATGCAAATATTCTGTTGGTTTTGCAAAAACATTCAGTACCCATTAATTTCACTTCCGATATTTTTATACCATAGGCCTCCTCCTTACGCTAAATATATTTTTGTTCTAGTTACATTTGTTTCTGTACCATTCCTTGAAGAAGACACTCCTTGTCTTAGCTCAAGGCATTTTCTCTAGCTATCCCTACTGCCAGTCATATTCTCCCGCCTCATTTTTACTTCTTGGATTCCTTAGGTTCCTTTAGGTTTCAGCTTAAGTTATACCTTTTAGAGAGAGCCTTTCTCAATCCTTCCTCATTCTAATATACTCCCTCTGTTTATTATTTCATATTTATCCTTCTTATTGCTTGTTTTTACACCTATTTTTGTTTGTTTTCGGTATGCTTTCTTTCCCATTAGATTGTAAGAAGGAAAGAGGTGTTTTTTGTCTTTCTTTGCATTACCAAAACTTCTCACAGTGCCTGAACAGAGTAGGAGCTTAAGAAATGCTTGTTAACTAACTTAGTACTTACCTGTGTGGCTATGGAAAACAGCGTAATTTTCCCTGGATTTGGGTTTCATTTATAAAATGCAATGTCCTTTAAGGTGACTTTTCTTCTAACTCTAAATCTATTATTGTACATATACTGAATTTACTGAATTTTTGAAGAAAATAAGAGGAGTAAACAGAAAAAATGAATTTGTAAGAATCATAGAAAACATAAAAGATAAACATAAAAGACTAACCATCAGGGAAACTGCTTAGTTATCATAAGAAAAAATGTTATATGTAACTCTTAAGAACAATATCATTGGGAGAGAGTTGCATGCTGGGAGCTAAGGTGGTGAAGTAAGGGATATTCAACTCCCTTAAACCCTCCAAACACAGAAAAATAAGAATAAAGTGGCTAAAAACAAAGAAAAGCAGGAAGGACATATCTTACAGGGGTAAGAAGAGATTAGCTCAGTGAAAGAAGCATCAGAGATAACTGGCAGAAAGCAGATCAGTCCAAAGTGATTCTATGAGGCTTGAAGCAATGAAACAACAGAGTGGGGAGGAGCTCAACACCAGCTCCGCATGCTTCCACATGGTGTGAAGTAGGGAAATGACAAGGCAGGAGCAGGACTACCTTATTTCATGTGGCCTGAGGCAATAAAAAGATAGAGCAGGGAGCATCCCACCACTGCCAAATAACCTAAAGCAACAAAATAGCAGGGGGTGGAGGGAATCCAAATGATAACAAATGGTTTGAGGCAATGAAATAGTACTTGGGGAACAGTTCACACAGCCTGAGGCAAAAACCAGCAGAGCAGCAGAAAAGCCCAGTATTGAAGATAATAGGGGAATTGACAGTAGGAGGAACAGAATCCAACTGGAAAAAACAAGAAATCAACCAGGCCACCTTTTAGAAGTGCACACTGAATGATACAAAGAGGGTGAGGCTTACCCTAAGCACCAGAGGTTACACTGCAAACTTGGAACAGTGCTTGCTTTACTCCAGGAGTAGAGGAGAACCTCAATAATTAGACAAGGAAACACGGGGGAAAGTAACTAGAAAAATGAGCAAAAGACATATAAAAATATCTAACTTTAGAAAGTTATTTTAGTGACAAGGAATATAAATTCAGAAGAGGACAACAATTACAAATAAAGGGAAAGTATAAAATCCTAAAGGAAAGTGAGAAAAGATGTCAGGTCCCATAGGAACTCTTAAAAGAACTTAAAAATAAGTTTTAAAATTAAATAACAAAAGAAAGGATATGGTCAACAACTTGAAAAAAATCACTAAAGAAAACAACCCCCTAAAAATTAGAATTGACCAAATGGAAATGGAGGCAAAAAAAAAACCACAGAAGAAAACAATTCCTTAAAGACTAGAATACTAGATTAGCCCCCTTTCTCCAATTTTTAAAAAAGCTCAAGGAAGAAAACTACTCCCTAAAATTAGAATTGAATAAATGGAAGCTAATGACTATATAAAGGAATTAGGAAACAAAAAAAAAAAAACAAAAATCAATAGAATGAAAAAATGGAAAAAATCTGAAATATCTCACTGGAAAAAACTGATCTAGAAAATAGATCTAAGAGACAGAATCTCAGAATCACTGTAATATTGTTAAATTTAGTTGTGGTTGGACTCTGAATATTTATATAGTTGGTCACCAGTGATTTAATTTCTAAATCCCTAAATGAATTACTAAAGTAAATGGAATTTATGGTAGCTTATTTACAATGGAGGGAAGATATTAAGGAAGAGAGAAAAGGGGGGAAAGAGAGAGTGTGTGTGGAAAGGAAACAAGAACAAGTTCTGAACTCTCTGCCACTGTGTTGGAACAAGCAACAATGGGAATATCCATCGAGAAGAAATTGACAAGACTGACAGTTGGTGGGGGAAGGGGCAACTGGGAGTGTCAATGGGTCTTGTGACTTACACTTCCTGCTGGTGTGGGAAGTGGGAGGAGCTTTTGGTTCCAAGTCTCTGGATTGAGGTGCCTGTACTTGCTTCAGCCAAAGAGATGGCCCAATCAGCTCTGAAGAACAGAACTGTTCATTTTGCTTGCTGTCTACTGCTAAGATTTTGGAATTGACAAAGCTAGCACAGATATAGCATAGATGGGAGAGGGAGAAACACTCCACCAACCTGTGAGGTCTGGCCTCAGTTCCAAAGCTGAGAAAGACTCCAACCTTATTTAGGGACCGCCCTCTTCCCTTTTCCCCTGATACTTCTCCAATCCAAACTGGTTATTAAAATTTATCTTATTTTGAATATTACAGTCAGATAAGTGAACTATCTTTTCTGGGGCATAGAGGGAGCTGAATATCAGTTCAGTCATCCAATTCAAACAGTCCTTATTGAACCCTTGCTGGGAGACCAAAGTCGAGTGAAAAAGGCTTGTCCCTCAAGAGGGTCCCTGTTTAGCCTGCTCTGGGGCACCTTCGGCAGCAATTCAGCAAGAAGACATCCCCACAGGCTATTATAAGTGGTTCATTTCTCGAACACCCCATTTTGGTCACAAACAGCCTCTCAGCAGAGGGCATCTCCCTTCCTTCAACTCCTCCATTCCCTGCTATAAACCTTCCAATATCCCCCGTTCCTCATATCCTCCCCATAAATATTATGTGAGAGAGAGAGAGAGAGAGAGAGAGAGAGAGAGAGAGAGAGAGAGAGAGAGAGAGAGAGAGAGAGAGAGAGAGAGTGTGAGAGTGAGTGCTCTGGCTTCCACTGATATCAGTTAGAAATCCTAAGCCTCAGCCAGGGTAAAAAAGTCTCAAGACTATGGGCCTTATCTGGAGGCTTCACACCTCCAGAAAAGCAGGGTCACTAAGTCAGTCTTTCACTCACCAACGGTGACCTTCTAAAAGGAAAGCAGTCTGAGGTCTCCTGCAAGAGTTTCTCCAGGGTCGAGTTCCTCTTCCAGTATTTCCTCAAGTGTCTGTACTCCAGTCTTTACTCCAAGTAAGAGTTCTTCCATCCCGAATGCCTTCCATGGTCTTCTTTTTAAAGATCTTTCTCTCTTATGTCACTTTGCCTAAATTTCACATTTACCAATCACAGCAGACACTTTGCTCTAGGACTGCCCAGAAGGCAATTAGTTGATTCTAATTCATTACCCACTATCGTACACATGGGTCACAGACCTCCCACCTCATGATTAAGTGGGAGATTTATACCCTTGGTAATCAAATCTGACATGGGCAGATCTTCCCATTCAACTTCAAGTGCTGTGCTTTCATTTCTGGGGATTAAATCAACAAATAAACAGAGGATTACAATTCAATCTTCACAATCCAGGAAGAGTTACGTAACTTCATTGTTACACTCAGGGGAGAACTAAATTCAATCTTCACAATATTTAACATCTACAATTAGCAAAAGATCCTGGATACCATTATATAAGAAATCATGAGGAAAATCTCTCCAGATATACTCAATAAAGAAGTGAAAATAGAAATTGAAAAATCCACTTATCACCTGAAGAGACTTTGAAAAGAAAATATCTCAGGAATTTTATAGCCAAATTAAAAACAAAAACAAAAACAACTCCTAGGCCAAAGAAAAAGTACTACAAACATTGAAAAGGAAATAATTCAAATATCCAGAAGCCAGAGTCAGGATTACTCAAGACCTGGAAGCTTCTACATTAAAGAACCAAAAGGCTCAATATGATATTCCAAAAGACAAAGAGTCTAAGCATATAACCACATACCCAGTGAAACTGAGTATAATAATCTAGGGGGGGGGGAAGTGATACCTAATAGAGGACTCATAGGCATTCATGACCAAAAATCAAGAGCAAAAAAGAAAATTCAGTTAGGAAATTTGACACTTAAGAGTAGCATAAAATGGTAAAGAGAAATGTAAAAACAAAAATTTCAATGAGGTTAAACTAAATACATTCATACTTGGGAGGATGATAACTGGGATATTATCTTTCATGCTTGAGATACTTATGATACTTAAGTTATTTAATATATCCAAAATAATGAAAATACATAAGAATTTTATCACTATTAGGACAGTAAGAAAGAGTATACATAAAAGAAAAAGGGAATAAGTGGAATAGGATGAGTTATTATAAAAAAAATCAAAGAATGAGAAAGAACACACTAGAATAAGAGAAGAGGAGAGCTGGATGGGAATAAATTGTCTCAGAAGAAGAGGTGCCGATGAGTCAATACAATAGTGGAGAAGGGGGTGTGGGGCAGCAGACTCTGCTTTAATTTCTATCATAATCAGTTCAAAGTGAAAATGACACCCATACTCAGTCAGATGTAGAAATTTACCTTACTCTATAGGGAAATAGTAGAGAAAGAATAAGAGAAGGGTTGTTGGAGAGACACAAAAGAGGTGAATTAGGAGAGGCAGTGGTTGGAAGCAAAATATTTGTGAACAGGGAAAGGCTAAAAGAAGAAAGAGAGATGAATAAAAATGGGGAAAATAAGATAGTATACTACATGCAATTAGTAATCATGACTGTGAATGTGGATGGGATGAACTCATCTGCAAATAGGAAGGGATAGCAGAATGGATTAAAACCCCAAATCTCACAGTATGTTGTCCTCAAGAAACCCATTTAAAGCAGGAAGATAGAGTAAAACTATAACAAATCTATTATGCTTTAACTAAAGGTAAAAAACAATAATAAAAATGGGTAGAAATCAAAGTTTCAGGCAGAGCAAAAGTAAAAATTATCTAACCAAAATGTAAGGAAGGAAATTGCACCTAGATAGAAGGCATCATTGATGATGAAACAATATCAATACTAAACTTATATGCACCAAATTCCTAGGGCAGAAATTATATTTACAGGAGTAAATAGTAAAATGTTACTATTGGAGGTCCTCAACATTACTTACTCTCTCAGAAACAGATAAATCTGACCAAAAATTAATGAGAAAGAAGATAAGAATATAAATAGAACTTTAGAACAGTTTTGATGTCATACCAGAAATGTGGGGATTGTTTAGTATTAGGAAACATACTGGCAAAATTGACCATATCAATAACAAAACCAACAGAAACTATAGTAATAATAATATAGAACACTAAACCCAAAAATTAGGAGTCAAGCAATTGATGCCTATTATGACCACAACTATTTAACATTATATTAGAAATGCTTGTTATGACAATAAGAACAGAAAAAAATAAGTAATTTAAGTAGGCAGTTAGGATATGAAATTATCACCCTTGGCAGATGATATAATTATATACATAAAGAATCCCAGAGAGTCAACCACAAGAGTAATAGAAACAACTTTATCAAAATTGCAGGATATAAAACATAGACATATAGGTCACCAGCATTTCTATTTATTACTAATAAAGTTCAACAGCAAGAAATTTAAAAGAAAATCTAATTTAAAATAATAGTTGACAATATAAAATACCTGGGAGAACACTAACCAAAATAAAATCATCAACTATATGAGCTGTGAAGTTTGGACTTAGCTCTCCCCTGATTATAACAATGAAGGCACTTAACTCTTCCTTTATTGGGAAGATTGAATTGTAATCCCCAGTCTATTTTTATATTTAAATCCCCCAAAATGATAACTCAGTATTTGAAGTAGATATACCCATTTTAATCTACAAAAAAGAAACTAACCACTAAAGGTGCAAACTAACTACAAAAGGTGTGATCTAATCAAAAAAGGTGTGAACACCCATTTCATGCATTGAGTTGGAGGTCTGTGACCCATGTGTGAAAGAGTGGGAAGTCCTGGAGAGGAGTGTCTGCTGTGATTGGTAGACATAAAATTTAGGGTAGGTGACAAAAGAAAAAAAGATCTTTAAATAGAGGACCACAGAGGCCAGATAGATTGAAGATCCTCTGACTCAGAGTTGGAGTGGAGTGAAAAAGAGTCTTTCTGAGGAGAGACTGGAAGAGTCACTGGGAGCTGGAGGGAAGACAGACAATTGAGGAGAGATTGGAAGGCAGACACCGGACTTGGAGTGAAGACACTTGGCTGTGGAACTCAACCCTGGAAGAGCTCCTGCAGGAGACCTCAGATTGCTTTTCTTTTAGACAGTCACTGTGGTGAGTGAAAGGCTGACTTATTTTCCCTGCCTTTCTGGAGGTGTGAACTTCTGAGAAAGGTCCATTGTCTTGAGAATCTTTCCCCTGATTAGGATACTAGAACTTTTACCTGGCTCAGAGGAAGCCAGAGTTTTTTCTCTCTCTCTCCCTGCCCCCCCCCCATCTCTCTCTCTCTCTCTCTCTCTCTCTCTCTCTCTCTCTCTCTCTCTCTCTCTCTCTCTCTCTCTCTCTCTCTCTCTCTCTCTCTCTCTCTCTCTCTCTCTCTCTCCCCCCTCTCACTCCTTAATATCTTTCCCCTATTGTAAATAAACTACCATAAATTCCATTTACTTTAGTAATTCATTTTGGGATTTAGAAATTAAATTCATGGTGACCACCATTTAAATATATTCAAGTCCAACCATATAAAAATTTAACAGAGCATAATTACAAAACACTTTTCACACAAATAAGGTAAGGATTAACCAAATAGAAAATTATTATTATTTTTAAATTTTTATTTGATTTTAAGAATTTTTCCATTGTTACATGATTCATTTTCTCTCCCTCTCATCTTCCTTCCCCACTCCAAGAGATGACAGGCAATTCCACTGGATTATACATGTATTATCACTCAATACCCATTTCCATATTATTCATTTTTGTAATAGTGTAGTCTTTGAAAACCAACTCCCCCAATCCTATACCCATATAAACAAGTGATAAATAATATATTTTTATTTCTGCCTTTCTACTCCCACAGTTCTTTCTCCTGGTGTGAATAATATTTTTCTCATAAATTCCCCTCTTGATTGCCCTGGATTATTGCATTACTATTAGTAGCAAAGTCTATTGCATTTGATCTTCCATAATGTAGCAGTTACTATGTACAATGTTGTCTTGGTTCTCCTCATTCACTACACATCATTTCATAGAGGTCATCCCAGTTTTTATAGAAACCCAAATAGTTCATCATTCCTTATAGCACAATAGTATTCCATTATCAGCATATAACACAATTTGTTCAGTCATTCCCCAATTGAAAAGATATCCCCTCATTTTTCAATTTTTTGCTAGCACAAAGAGCACAGTGTTAAACATTTTTGTACAAACTTTTAAAAATCTTTTTGGGGTAGAAAACTAAGAGTGGAATTGCTGGATCAAAGGGCTGCCATTCTTCTAAAATCCTTTGGGTATAATTCCAAATTGCCTTCCAGAATGGTTGGATCAATTAACAACTCCACTAGCAAAGCATTACCATCCAAATGTTGCCATATCCCCTCCAACATTTATTATTTTCCTTTATTGTCATATTGGCCAATATGCTAGATATGATGTGGTACCTCAGAGGTATTTTTGAATTGTATTTCTTTAATCAGGAGGGAGTTAGAACACTTTTTCATGTGAATATTGATAGTTTTTATTTCTTCATATGAAAACTGCCTGTTCATATCCCTTGACCATTTGTCAATTGAGGAATGGCTTGATATTTTTATACATTGAAATTAATTCCTCATATATTTGGGAAATTTGACATTTGTCAGACAATTTTGTTATATTTTTCCCAGTTTGTTATTTTCCTTCTAATTTTGGTTGCATTTGTTTTATTTTGTACAAAATCCTTTAAATTTAATGTAGTCAAAATTATTTGTTTTATATTTTGTAATATTCTCTATCTCTTCTTTGATCTTAAATTCTTTCCTTTTCCATAAATCTGACAAGTATACTATTCTATGTTCATGTAATTTACTTAAAATTCCTCTCTTTATATTTGTCATTTATCCATTTTGAATCTTGGTATATGGTGTGAGATATAATTCTAAACCTAATTTTTCCCATATTGTTTCTAATATTCCCAGGAGTTTTTAAAAAAAAAATCAAATAGTGGGTTCTTGTCCCCAAAAATGGGATCTTTGGGTTTACTGAACAGTTGTTTACTAGTCATTTATCACAAGTCTATTCCAGTAATCCACCCTTCTGTCTCTTAGCCACTAACATATTGTTTTGATGATCTTTGCTTTATAGTACAGTTTAAGATGTAATACTGCTAGGCAACCATCCTTCACATTTTTTTCTTTCATTAGTTTCCTTAATATACTTGATCCTTTGTTCTTCCATATTAACTTTGTTATATTTTTCTAATTCTAAAAAATATTTTTGGTACTATGATGAGTATGGAACTAAGTAAATTAATTTAGTAGACTTGTCACTTTTATTATTTACTCATCCTACCCATGAGCAATTAATGGGGGTTTTTCCCAATTTTTAGATACAGTTTTATTTATGTGAAAAGTGTTTTGTAATTATGTTCATAAAATTTCCTATTTTGTCTTGGCAAATAGATTCCCAAATATTTTATATTGTCTAGAGTGCTTTTAAATGGAGTTTTTCTTTATAACTCTTGTTGCTAAGTTTTGTTGGAAATATATAGAAATTCTGATGATTTATGTGCATTTATTTTGTATCCTGAAACTTTGCTGGTTATTATTTTCACTAGCTTTTTAGTTGATTTTCTTGTATTCTCTAAGTATACCATCATATCATCAGCATAGAGTGATATTTTTGATTGCCTACTTTAATCCCTTCAATTTCTTTTTCTTCTCTAATTACTACCACTAGTATTTTTAGTACAATATTAAATAATAGTGGTGATAATAAGCTTCACTCCTGGCTTTTAACTTAAACAATTGCAAATGCTACTTGCTTATATTTTTAAATAGATGCCACTTTTGCCTTTGAGGAAAGGCCCTTCTAATCCCATAGTTTCTTTCTAGTGTTTTCAATAGGAATGGGTGTTGTATTATGTTAAAGGCTTTTCCTGCATCTATTGAGGTAATCATGTGATATCTGTAAGGTTCATGGTTGATATGGTCAATTATGTGGATGGTTTTCCTAATATCAAACCAGTCTTGCATTTCTGGTATAAATCCAATGGGGTCATAATGACTAATCCTTGTGATAACTTGCTGTAGTCTGTTAGTATTTTATTTAATATTTTTGTATCTGTTCATTAACGATATTGACCTGTACTTTTCTTTCTCTGTTTGTGTCTTCCTGACTTGGGAATAAGTACAATATTTATGTCCTAAAAGAATTTGGTAAGAATCCTTGTTTGCTTATTTTGTTAAGTAGTTTATGGAGAATTGGGATTAGTTGTTTTTTTAAATGTTTGATAGAATTCACTTGTGAATCCATGTGGCCCAGGAGATTTTTTCTTAGGCTGTTTCTTGAAGGCTTGTTCAATTTCTTTGTCTGATATGTAATTATTTAAGTATTCTGTTTCCTCTTTTGTTAATATAGGTAATATTTTAATAAATATTCATCCATTTTACCTATTGTCATATTTCTTGTCATATAATTGGGCAAAAGAGTTCTACATGATTGTCTTAATTTCCTTTTCATTAGAGGGGAGATCACCCTTTTCATTTCTGACTTGGTTAATTTGATTCTCTTTTTTCTTTTTTAAATTAGATTAACTAATACTTTTCAATTTTATTTTTTCAAAGAACTAGCTCCTAGTCTTATTTATTAGTTTAATATTGTTTTAACTTTCAATTTTATTAATTTCTCCTTTATTTTAGAATTTCCAATTTATTTGTATCTGGGTTTTTTTAATGTGTTCTTTTTCTAGTTTTTTTTTAAGTTCCATGCCCAATTCATTGATTTCCTCCCTCTCCATTTTGTTAATATAGGCACTCAGAGATATAGATTTACCCCTGAGTATTACTTTGGTTGTATCCCATCGATTTTGATATATTGTTGAATCATAGTCATTGTCTTCAATGAAATCAGTAATTGATTCTTTGATTTGTTCTTTGACCAGCCAATTTTGAAGAATTAGATTATTTAGTTTCCAATTAATTTTAAATTTGTCTCTCTATGACCTATTATTTATTTTAATTTTATCCCATTATGATCTGAAAAAGTTGCATTTATTATTTCTGCTTTTCTGTATATGTTTGTGATGTTTTTATGCCCTAGTACCTGGTCAATCTTTGTATATGTACCATGTGCTGCTAAAAAGAAGGCATACTTCTTTTTATACCATTTCAATTTTCTCTAGATATCTATTAACTTTATTTTTTTTTAACATTTCATTAATTTCCCTTATTTCTTTCTTATTTTTTTGTTTGTTTTTTTCTTATCTAGTTCTGATAGGGCAAAGTTGAGGTCCCCTACTAGTATGGTTTTATTATATAAACCTTCCTTAAGCTTCAATAGTTTCTTCTTTAGAAATCTGGATGCTATACCATCTCATATATATATATTTGAGTACTGATATTTCTTCATTATTTATACTGACTTTTATCAAGATGTAATTACCTTCCTTATCTCTTTTAATCAAATCTATTTTTAATTTAGCTTTTGATGATATCATGATTGATACACCTGCCTTCTTTGTCACAGTTGCAACCCAATATGTTCTGCTCTCTTTTGTTTGTCTACCTGCCTCAAGTGTGTTTCTTATAAACAATGTATATTAGGATTCTGATTTTTAATCCATTCTGCTATCCATTTCCATTTTAGGGGTGAGTTCATTCCTTTTATGTTCATAACTATGTTAACCATATTGTGTTTCCCTCTATTTTGTCTTCTTTAAACCCTGAGCTTTCTCCTCTCATTCTCTCCCTCCCCTCCTTTTTTTTTTGTTTTTAGTCAGCCTCTCCCTTTTCCCTTCCCTTATATTACTCCCTTTCCCACCACCTTGCTTCTTATTCCCCACTTATTATAGGCTCTTTTGATTAACCTACCCCCACCCAATATCTCTCTTTTTTGTATTATTACCCTCCACCACCTGATTTCTTATTCCTCTTCTATTTCTCCATAGGATAAGATACAATTCTAGACCCCAATGAATCTGTGTGTTCTTCCCTTTCTGAAACAATTCCAATGGGAATAAGGTTTAAGTATTACATGTCCCCAATCTCTTCCTCCCCTCCATTGCATTAGTCTTCTCTTCCCCTGCTATCTCCCACTTCTTCATGTGATATATTTTACCCCGTTACTTCTCTTTTCCTCTTTCTCTTCTTATTATCCTCCTTTTCACCCCTAATTTTATTTTTTTTACATATCACCCTAAATAGCTTACTACCATACCCTCTATGTATACTTCTTCTAATTACTATGATAATGATAAAAAATTAAGTTAAAAGATATCATCTTTCCACATAAGAATATAAGCTATTTGACCTTATTGCAGCCCTTAAATTTTCTCTTTCTTATTTGCCTTTATATGTTTCTACTTGACTTTATATTTGGGCCTCAATTTTTCTGTTTAAGTCTAGTCTTTTCTTTAGGAATGTTGGGAATCTTCCATTTTATTAAATTATTATGCTTTTCCCTGGAAGATATAGTTTGTTTTTCTGGGAAGTTGATTCTTGGTTGTAGACCCAGGTCCCCTGCCTTCCAGAGTATTGTAGTTCACTTCTTCCAGTCCTTCAATGTGGTGGCTGCTAGATCCTGTGTAATCCTAACTGGAGCCCGATGATATCTGTTTCTTTCTAGCTGTTTGTAGTATTTTCTCCTTGAACTGGGAGCTCTTGAACTTTGTTATAACATTCCTGGAAGTTGTGATATTGGGGATTTATTGCACAAGATGATGTATGGTTTCTTTAGATGCCCATTTTACACTGTTGTTCAAGAATATCAGGGCAATTTCCTTGGATAATTTCCTGTAGTATGAGGGTTAGGCTTTTTTGTTTGTTTGTTTGTTTGTTTGTTTTTGTTTTGGGTTTATTTTTTTTTGTAATGACTTTTGGGTAGTACAATAATTCTTAAATTATCTCTCTTGAATGTATTTTGTACCCATTGATTTTTCAATGAGGCATTTCATATTTTCCAATCTTTTTATTTTGTTTTATTGTTTCTTGATGTCTCCTGAAATCATTAGCTTCTAATTGCCCAATTCTAATTTTTAAAGACTGAATTTACAGACTGAATTTCTTCCATGAACTTTTGATCTTCTTTTTCTAATTGGTCCTTTGTTCTTTTTAAGTCATTCTTTTCATCCTTTGGCTTTCCCCCCTCATTTTCTACTTCAATCCTGGCTTTTAAAACATTATTTTCTCATTTTAATTCATATGACTCTATTGTAAGATAAATCATTACCTCCTCCTCTTTTTTACTCATATCCCTCTGTAATCTCCACCCCTAAACTACAAACTCACCCCTTTGTTGGTTTACTAGAACAGAGCATTTGAGCTACTCTCTCCTAGATGGAATCTTCAGTCTTCTCTCTCCTCTGCTCGTATATTAGATTAGACTGATTCAACTGACCTGCTATAATAATCTGCCCTGATGTCAAATCTATATCCAGCTATCCTGGAGGCTGAGGGTGCCCAACCAGATGCCCCTCCCCAAAGTTCCTCCCTGCCAGCTACTGTCAGAGCCTTAAACCTTGCATGGTGGATCTGAGGTTCTCTGTCATGGTTGCAGCCACCATCCAGGAATCCCACAGTGTGAAGATTAAATATGATTAAATTTAACACTCCACTGATTATAACAATGAAAATACTTAACCCTCTCCTGATTGTGAAAATTAAATTGTAACCCTTGTCTATTTTTAAAACACTTAAAAATTAAATATGGAGATCTACCCATTTTTAGATTTAATCACCAAAGTTGCAAACACCCCATTTCACACATTGAGTGGAGAAGGTCTGTGACCCATGTGCATGATAGTGAATGATGAATCAGAATCGACTGACTGCCTTCTGTCCAGTACTAAAACAAAGCATCAACTGTCATTGGTAGATGTAAAATTAAGGGAAGACACAGGAAGTGATACAAGAGAAAATGTCTTTAAAAGGAACTGTTACTTCCTGTGAGAATTCAATTCTTCATGCTTTCAAGTTGAGGCTGATAAAGAGTGGCAGAAGAATCTGTTAATTGGACTGACACATGGTGAGAGAAAGGCTGACTCTTAACTGCTGGATTTTTCTGAAAAAAAAAACAAAAACAAAACTATTCTCTGGAGAGACTACTCATGAGAGACCCTTCTCAGGTTCTCAGCTTTGCCAAGTCCAGCTGAAACTAATTCTCCCTGCCCAGAGAATCTGGGAGTAAATTATTTAGTGCTCAGGCTAGATATCTTACCTTATCCTCTTGCTGATTTCTTGCTTCACTCTTTCTACATTTTGTAAATAAATTATAAATAAAATCTCTTTGGAATTAATTAAAATTCCTAGCAACCACATTCTTAAATAATCAAGTCCAACCCTTTTAAAAATAAACCCTTTTCCCCTTTACACTCAGTTAGCCAGTGTCTAATTGTAGGTCTTGATGCAATAGGTAGGGGAGGGGCGTTTGAGCACCCCAGTCTTTCCCTTCCATTGTAAAATTTAAAGTTAAATCTTAATAGTAAAATATTACATTTTAGGAGGTTTATTAAATGATCATTAGAAATCAAGGAATAAAGAGGATACAAAATAAAGACCACCAGCCCATGGCTGATTAGCCATTTCAAAACCCTCACCTTACTTCTGCCACCATGCTTGCTGCAAACCAAATTAGTATTCCTTGGTGATGTTTTCATTTCTGTATCTTTAGCACCTAGTAAAATGCCTTATAGATAATACAAATATTTTAATATATATATGCACATATACGTACATACATACATGCATATTTAGTCCTGAGGGAGGTGATGTTCTTTGTTATCTGTTCTTTAGGACATTCACTGTTTTTTCAATCAGACTTGTGCTTTATGTGGATACATTTTTCAATAAATGTTTTCTGACATTTTTTGATCCATGTTGTATCCATCCCTTCCACAATTCTTCATTCCCAAGATTTCAGGTAATATGTCATGGGAGGTAAATGTATTATTGTACAATATCTATTTCTATGATTGTCATAATGTGAAATAAGACACATATTGTTTATACTGGATAAAAATTCATGTTGGAAATAAAGTGAAAAAATGGTACACTTCAAGTTCATTCTTTGGTGGTTGGATTGGCTTTTTAGTAATGAGTCCTTTGGAGTTGTCCTGGATCCTTGAATTGCTGATAATATAATAGAAACTTAATAAAATGAAGATTTCTATTCTCTATAGCTGCAAAATGAAAAATAATTCCTGCCTTTAAGAAGCTTACATTCTCCTACTGTGCATAAAACAGGTAAATAGAGAAGTAAATACACAATAATTTGAGGAGTGAGTGATCACTAACAACTAAAAAGATAAAAGAAAATCTTACTACACAAAGTAAGAGCAAATGAGCTGGAACTCATAGGAACTGAATGATACCAAGAGGTGAACATAGTTTATTCCATGCTGTTAGATCTAGAAGCTTTGCTTTTCACCCTGTTAGAATTCATATCTGATAGCCAAAGGCAGAAATCAGACTGCATTTACACTATTTTTTCCATCTTTTGTTTTGGTACTTCATTGACGATTTTTTCTTTTTTTTTCACTTGTGACCAAACTGAAAAACACATTACCAAATCTGATAACTAGAACTACAACACTATTAGGCAAAATTTGACTCTAAAAACCTTTATTAGCAAAACTTTAGTATGTGCTAGTACCTATGCTGGTCGTAGATCTTAGTGTGACTGCTTATACCTTGGAGAAGAGTTGTAAGGATAATATTCCTTTCTCTTTTTACAAGTTGCTTTTTAAAAAATGCAATATCATAAATAACTTTTTAAAACAAATATGCCAACCCATATGATCCCAAATTAGTTTTTAAGTAACCACTTTGAGAAGGAATAGTTTCATTTCCTAGCTTTTACTACCGCAAAACATTATTTTTGTATTGCCTTTAAAGACTTCAGTTTATCAGCTCTTCTAAAATCATTTCACAATCATGGGTGTGTTCTCTTTCTTTACTCTCTTTTTCTTTACTTTCCTTTTTTCTGTGCATTTCCTTCAGATGATTTTCTACCTCTTCATTCTTTCCTATCTTCTGCAGTCTTTGTGTAGAGTTCAAACCTGGACTCTTTATAAAAGTAGCTTTTATATATTTGATCATATCAGGAATTGTGATGACCATTGTAAATTCATATATATGGTGTTTCATTGGTTATGTTAGATAAGGTAAGGTGGCATAAACATCAATTGTTACAAAGCAAAGTCACTGGAAATCAAGGAGTACCTGTCCATATTTTTTACTCCATTATGAGATTATTTTGGTGCTTTAAAAGCAAACTTGTTTAAAAGATCACATATGACTATGGCTAATACATACATGTATACATATATGTATGTGTGTATCCTCACAATTATTTTGCTGTGTGAGATTCCTTACTAAAATCCCTCCATAAGCCTAATGGGTATGGGACAAATGTTGGACAGATGTGTGCAGGGAAATAGATAAGGAAAACTCCTCTTCAAATATCCTTTCTGGTCTTAGTAGTAGAGAAAGATAGAGTGTCTAGGCTTTGCTAATATATTCTATTATAAGGTCTTTGGCATTCCTTTCCATTCTCATTTTTGTCATCCACTAGTACAAGCCTTTATCACCTTATATTACAACTAACAGTAATCTTCTAATTGTTTTGCTTGCATGTACTTTCTGCCCTCTATTCTGTACCACATCATTATATAAAGTGATGTCCTCTGGACAACATCACTTTATATTATGTCACTCCCTTGTTCTGACACTTTCAATAGCTCTTCATTTCCCATTAGTTCATATCCTTAGGTAATCATTCAAGATATAGAATCTTCCCTCCATATATACTCTTGAAGATACCTCTGTTGAATTATTATATCTCTTCCAGTGTCTTGAAAGAGCCCATTTCTGAGAACTATCTCCACACTCTAAGCCCACACATTACTGGGACATTAGTTTTTATGACCTTTAAAAAAACAAAATGAGTTTTTAAAAATATTTTGTTTCTCAATTTCATGTAAAAACAATTTTTAAGATCAAAAAAGAATTGGGCTCCAAGTTTTCTCCCTGTTTCCTTCCCTTCCCTTGCCATATGAAACAATAAAACATGTTTTCCAGATTAACCCTTTGGTGGAAGAAAATTAACCAAAAAATTTAAGAAAATGACAAAGTATGCTTTAGTCTATATTCAGATTCCATTAGTTCTTTCTGTAGAAGCAGCTGGCACTTTTAATCATGAGTGCTGTGAAATTGTTTTGGATCATTATATTGCTGAGAATCACTATACAGTGAGTTACTATGTTAATACTAGGTGTGTGAATCTCTTTTATAAATGTATTTTATATCATACTAATTCTTATAAGAAGCTACAAGGACAAGAAGGTCACCTGAAGATCATGGAGGACAGGGACCCTTAGAAGACTGGAGCCTTGGAGGCCAAGGGCCCTTAAAGGAGTCATGGGGGTTGGGATGTCCTACAGAATGACCTTTAAGGAAACCTAGGTCAAGTGTTCTGATTTCTCAATGACCAATAAATTACTATTACAAGAGTGACCCCTGTAAGTCTTCGCCCCCACTCTGTAAATTCCTTTTTTTTTTTTTTGGTCTTTAAAAACCTGCCAGTGTCAATGATCAGAGTCTAAGATTTTGAAATGGGTTAAAACCTATAGACCTCGGGCCTTGTGATGATAAAGCTTGATCTTTACCAGAAGGGTCTCCCACCATCTTATTTTTATAATATATGTGTCTCTATTGGAATGATTTGAGTATATCCTGAAAGTAATTCTTGAATATGAAACCTTTATCCAAGAAACTTGTATAGACCTCCCTCTTCCAGTTAACAGTTTTTTCTTCTCATTTTTAAGTGAATGAGATTAATTTTTACAAATGACTACTTCTCTCAGAAAGAAATAAGCACTTATATAGTGCATACTACATGAACGAGACTGTGCTAAGCTCTTTATAGATATTATTAATCTTCACAAAACTGCAAAATAGTTGCAGTTATAATCATTTTACAGCTGAGTAAATTGAGGCAAATAGAGATTAAATGATTTGCCAAGGTCACATAGCTAGTAAGTTTCTGAGGCTAGATTTGGAATTGGGCCTCACTCCAGGCCTAGTGTTCTAGCCATTGAGCCACAGTATATCAGAAAACTAGAATACCCAGCCATGATTCACTTTCTTTTAATATAATCCCTCTGCCTTTACAGTCTCTTAGTCAATAGCCTCACTGCTCACACCAGAAACTCCCCTCCATCCCACGTCCTCCTCTCATGACTGGTTGCTTCTAATGAAACACTGGAAAAATTCAGGCATGCTTCATTTCATTCCCTTTTCTCAACCTACTGTCTGCATAACCTCCTAGCCACAATGTAAATGCTTATCTTTCCAACTCTTTCCAATTTCTAGAACCATGGACTAGAACCAAATAGACTCTTGACTTTGTTATTGCATTTCAATGGGGCATCAGTCTACTCTTCTGTATTCTTATCACACCTGGAACTTTCTGGACCCGAGGGGCCCTACATCACTAAAAAGACTCTCCTGGGTTTGTTTCCCCCTAGTCATTAGAATGTATAAATCTTGAGAGAGGGATGACTTTACTCTGTTTATAACTCCAGCACTTAGTGCATGACACAAAGTAAATGCTTAAGAAAAGATTTTTCATTCATTTAATTTTACATAATATTTTCCACCTGATGATGTTCTCTATACCTTTTTTGGTTGTGAAGTTTCTCTCATCTGTACAAATAATCCATTTAGGAAAAAAAATATATGTTTTTTTTCTAACAAGATGATAGTATGGATTATACTTTAAATGTACAAAAAGAAACTTCTAACTTTCAAAAACTCTATGAAGACATCGTGTTTTAGTCATTAATTGCTTTAATTAGCTTTTCTATTCTCAGAATTTCAGCACACTTAGAATTTGGCATTGCCTACATATCACTTACTCCATAAAGGAAATCATATTCAACAACTGTCACTTAAATAACATATAATAAAAAAGATCTTCAGATATGAGCTCATCTGTCAGGTTTCCTACTGTTCACGGCTGCTAAACCTTAGCATAATTAATAAAAGTGTCTGGCATTGTTTCTCTGCTCAATCATATGCTCCTCACCAACTAGGAAGACTATTAAAATGTCCTTAAGAATCAGTATAATATAGTCATCTAAAAAATATAAAGTACATTTTCTACTAAATGAAGCCAACCTGGAGTAAATTGAGGCCAGGACTAACTCTTCCCATGTGGTAACAAAGAATGTAAGAATAATTATTATAAATAAATACAAAGATTCTTGCCCGATGAGAATTTTTTTTCTTAAATTCCTCCTTTATCCTCCTCACAGACTACCATCTCTATGACACTTAAATTTTTTTTTTAATATATTTTATTTGATCATTTCCAAGCATTATTCGTTAAAGACATAGATCATTTTCTTTTCCTCCCCCCACCCCCCATAGCCGACGCGTAAGTCCACTGGGCATTAGATGTTTTCTTGATTTGAACCCATTGCTTTGTTGTTAGTATTTGCATTAGAGTGTTCATTTAAAGTCTATCCTCTGTCATGTCCCCTCAACCTCTGTATTCAGGCAGTTGCTTTTTCTCGGTGTTTCCACTCCCATAGTTTATCCTTTGCTTATGAATGGTGTTTTTTTTTCTCCTGGATCCCTGAAAGTTGTTCAGGGACATTACACCGCCCCTAATGTAGAAGTCCATTACGTTCGATTATACCACAGTGTATTAGTCTCTGTGTACAATGTTCTCCTGGTTCTGCTCCTCTCGCTCTGCATCACTTCCTGGAGGTTGTTCCAGTCTCCATGGAACTTCTCCACTTTATTATTCCTTTGAGCACAATAGTATTCCATCACCAACATATACCACAGTTTGTTCAGCCATTCCCCAATTGATGGGCATCCCCTCGTTTTCCAGTTTTGGGCCACCACAAAGAGCGCAGCTATGAATATTTTTGTACAAGTCTTTGTGTCCATTATCTCTTTGGGGTACAGACCCAGCAGTGCTATGGCTGGGTCAAAGGGTAGATATTCTTTTGTCGCCCTTTGGGCATAGTTCCAAATTGCCCTCCAGAATGGTTGGATCAGTTCACAGCTCCACCAGCAATGAATTAATGTCCCTACTTTGCCACATCCCCTCCAGCATTCATTACTTTCCTTTGCTGTTATGTTAGCCAATCTGCTAGGTGTGAGGTGATACCTCAGAGTTGTTTTGATTTGCATCTCTCTGATTATAAGAGATGTAGAACACTTCTTCATGTGCTTGTTAATAGTTTTGATTTCTTTATCTGAGAACTGCCTATCCATTTCCCTTGCCCATTTATCAATTGGAGAATGGCTTGATTTTTTGTACAATTGATTTAGCTCATTATAAATATGAGTAATTAAACCTTTGTCAGAGGTTTCTATGAAGATTTTTTCCCAATTTGTTGTTTTCCTTCTGATTTTAGTTATATTGGTTTTGTTTGTACAAAAGCTTTTTAGTTTGATGTAGTCAAAATTATTTATTTTACATTTTGTGATTCTTTCTATATCTTGCTTGGTTTTAAAGCCTTTCCCCTCCCAAAGGTCTGACATGTATACTATTCTGTGTTTACCCAATTTACTTATGGTTTCCTTCTTTATGTTTAAGTCACTCACCCATTTTGAATTTATCTTGGTGTAGGGTGTGAGGTGTTGATCTATTCCTAGTCTCTCCCACACTGTCTTCCAATTTTCCCAGCAGTTTTTATCGAATAGTGGATTTTTGTCCCAAAAGCTGGGATCTTTGGGTTTATCGTATACTGTCTTGCTGAGGTCGTTTTCCCCCAGTCTATTCCACTGATCTTCCTTTCTGTTTCTTAGCCAGTACCAAATTGTTTTGATGACTGCTGCTTTGTAATATAGTTTGAGGTCTGGGACTGCAAGGCCCCCATCATATGTGTTTTTTTTCATTATTTCCCTGGATATCCTTGATCTTTTGTTCTTCCAAATGAACTTTGTTATGGTTTTTTCTAAATCAGTGAAGAAGTATTTTGGTAGTTCAATGGGTATGGCACTAAATAGATAAATAAGTTTGGGTAGGATGGTCATTTTTATTATATTGGCTCGTCCTATCCATGAGCAGTTAATGTTTTTCCAATTGTTCAAGTCTAGTTTTAGTTGTGTGGCGAGTGTTTTGTAGTTGTGTTCATATAGTTCCTGTGTTTGTCTTGGGAGATAGATTCCTAGGTATTTTATTTTGTCTAAGGTGATTTTGAATGGGATTTCTCTTTCTAGTTCTTGCTGCTGAGCTGTGTTGGAGATATATAGAAAAGCTGATGATTTATGTGGGTTTATTTTGTATCCTGCAACTTTGCTAAAGTTGTTGATTATTTCAATTAGCTTTTTGGTTGAATCTCTAGGATTCTTTAAGTAGACCATCATGTCATCTGCAAAGAGTGATAACTTGGTCTCCTCCTTGCCTATTCTGATGCCTTCAATTTCTTTATCTTCTCTAATTGCTACTGCTAGTGTTTCTAGTACAATGTCAAATAATAGAGGTGATAATGGGCATCCTTGTTTCACTCCTGATCTTATTGGGAATGCATCTAGTTTATCCCCATTGCAGATGATATTAGCTGTTGGTTTTAGATATATACTGTTTATTATTTTTAGGAATGACCCTTCTATTCCTATGCTTTCTAGTGTTTTTAATAGGAATGGGTGTTGTATTTTATCAAAGGCTTTTTCTGCATCTATTGAGATAATCATGTGGTTCTTGCTAGTTTGCTTGTTGATGTGGTCAATTATGTGGATGGTTTTCCTAATGTTGAACCAGCCCTGCATCCCTGGTATGAATCCTACTTGATCATGGTGAATGATCCTTCTGATCACTTGCTGGAGTCTTTTTGCTAGTATCCTATTTAAAATTTTTGCATCTATATTCATTAGGGAGATTGGTCTATAGTTTTCTTTCTCTGTTTTTGACCTGCCTGGTTTTGGAATCAGTACCATGTTTGTGTCGTAAAAGGAGTTTGGTAGAACTCCCTCTTTGCTTATTATGTCAAATAGTTTGTATAGTATTGGGGTTAACTGTTCTCTGAATGTTTGATAGAATTCACAGGTGAATCCATCAGGCCCTGGGGATTTTTTCTTAGGAAGTTCTTTGATGGCTTGATGGATTTCAATTTCTGATATGGGATTATTTAAGAATTCTATTTCCTCTTCTGTTAGTCTAGGCAGTTTGTATTTTTGTATATATTCATCCATTTCTCCTAAATTGGTGTATTTATTGCCATATAATTGGGCAAAGTAATTTCTAATGATTGCCTTAATTTCCTCCTCATTGGAGGTGCTGTCCCCCTTTTCATCTTTAATGCTGTGAATTTGCTTTTCTTCCTTCCTTTTTTTAATTAGATTGACCAGTACTTTGTCTATTTTGTTTGTTTTTTCAAAGTACCAGCTTCTTGTCTTATTTATTAAATCAATAGTTCTATCACTTTCGATTTTATTAATTTCTCCCTTAATTTTTAGGATTTCTAATTTGGTTTTCTGCTGGGGGTTTTTAATTTGATCGCTTTCGAGTTTTTTCAATTGCATTTCCAATTGATTGATCTCTGCTCTCCCTTGTTTGTTAATATGAGCTTTCAGGGATATGAATTTGCCTCTGATTACTGCTTTGGCTGCATCCCAAAAGGTTTGAAAGGATGTTTCGCCATTGTCATTTTCCTTGATGAAATTATTAATTGTTTCTATGATTTCTTCTTTAGCTAAACGGTTTTGGAGTATCATATTGTTTAATTTCCAATTGGTTTTAGATTTGGTTTTCCATGTACCATTACTAATCATTATTTTTATTGCCTTGTGATCTGAGAAGGCTGCATTCAGTATTTCTGCTTTTTTGCATTTGTGTGCTATGTTTCTGTGACCTAATGTATGGTCAATTTTTGTGAATGTGCCATGTGGTGCTGAGAAGAAGGTGTATTCCTTTTTATCCCTATTTATTTTTCTCCATATGTCTATTAATTCTAATTTTTCTAAGATTTCATTCACTTCTTTTACCTCTTTCTTATTTATTTTTTGATTTGATTTATCTAAATTTGATAATGGTTGGTTTAAGTCTCCCACTAGTATGGTTTTATTGTCTATTTCTTCCTTCAATTCTCCTAGTTTCTCCATTAGAAATTTGGGTGCTATATTATTTGGTGCATACATGTTGATTAATGATATTTCCTCATTGTCTAGAGTCCCTTTTAACAAAATATAATTACCTTCCCTATCCCTTTTGATCAGGTCTATTTTTGCATTGGCTTTATCAGATATCATGATTACCACTCCTGCCTTCTTTCTATCAGTTGAGGCCCAGAAGGTCTTACTCCATCCTTTAATTCTGACCTTGTGGGTGTCAACCCGCCTCATGTGTGTTTCTTGAAGACAACATATGGTAGGGTTTTGGATTCTAATCCATTCAGCTATTCGTCTACGTTTTATGGGTGAGTTCATCCCATTCACGTTCAAAGTTATGATTGTCATTTGTGGACTCCCTGGCATTTTGATTGCCTTCCCTAATTCTAACCTTTTCTTCTTCGGCTCTACCTTTTAGTCCAGTGATTTACTTTGAATCAGTCCCCCTTGTCCCCTCCCTTGATGTTTCCCTTTTTAGTCCCTCCCTTTTTGTTCCCTCCCCCTCCCCCCTCTCTTTCCCTCCCTTTTTGTTCTCCCTCTCCCCCTCCCCCCCCTGGTTTTCCCTTCTCCTTACCCTTGTTGGGTAAGATAGAATTCAAGATCCCAATGGATCTGGATGTTTTTCCCTCTCAGAGTTGATTTCCCTGAGATTGAGGTTTAAGTAAACCCCCCCCCCCCTCTCTTCCTCTCCTTCTTATAGGAGTTTTCTTCCCCTCCCCTTCCCCTGTGAATCTTTGTGTGAGAACCATTATTCTATTTGGTCTTTCTTTACCCCCTATTTATACATTACATTTTCCCCACATATTAGTATACATAGGTTGATATAAATGTAGTCCTTATAGAAGAGAGTTTGAGTAAAAGAAGATAACATTTTTCCCCTTTCCTTAATATTTACCTTTTCAGGTATTCCTTGCTCTTTGATTTTCGGTATCAAACTTTCCACAGAGCTCTGGTCTTTTCTTTGCAAAAAGTTGGAAGTCTTCTATTTTGTTGAATGCCCATACTTTCCCTTGGAAGTATATAGTCAGTTTTGCTGGGTAGCTGATTCTTGGTTGGAGACCCAGCTCTCTTGCCTTTCTGAAGATCATGTTCCATGCCTTACGATCATTCAGCGTAGAACTTGCAAGGTCTTGGGTGACCCTGATTGGCATTCCTTTATATCTAAATTGTCTTTTTCTGGCTTCCTGTAGGATTTTTTCTTTTGTTTGATAGCTTTGGAATTTGGCGATTACATTCCTGGGAGTTGTCTTTTGGGGGTTTAGTGTAGAAGGTGTTCTGTGAGCTCTGTCAGTGGCTGTATTGCCCCCTTGTTCTAGAATCTCTGGGCAATTTTCTTTGATTATATCTTGTATCACCATGTCCAGTTTGGTGTTTATTTCTGGCTTTTCTGGGAGTCCAATTATTCTTAAATTTTCTCTTCTCCCCCTGTTTTCCAGATCTATCACCTTGTCGGTGAGATATTTTATGTTCTCTTCTAATTTCTTGGTGTTTTGGCTTTGCTTTATTAGTTCTTGCTTTAAAGCCTGGTTTTCTTTTACAGTTTGGTCAAACTGGTTTTGTAGATGCGTGAATTTCTTTTGCATCATTTCCCACTTTTCCTCCCAGAGGGCTTCCATCTTTTTGGTCCTTTCTGATTCAAATTCTTCATGGGTTTGTGGAGAGTTTCTATTTCCTTTGGAAGATTTTGGAGAATTTTCTTGTATATCTTCTTCTATCTGCTCTGTATTTTGTATTTTGGCTCCATAGAATGTGTCCAGAGTCGCCCCTTTCTTCTTATTTTTCTTGGTATTTTGGGGCTTCTGTGCTTCTGTGGAGTTTGTCATCTCTGAACGTGGAGGATTGGCTTTTATTGTCTTTGTCTGGTGATCAGAGGCTTTAGTCCTGGGCAGATGGTTCTATGACTTTCCCTGGGTTAAACTGAATATGCCTCACTGGAACTGGAATGGAAGGGCCGGACCACGAGGCCACACTCTCCCCCTGGCTCGATTTCCGGAAGTTGCCTTCAGAATCCCTGGCCGTGAGGCTGTTTCCTCGGCCTGCGGGGGGATGGGCTGCCGCTTCCCCAAGCTCCGAGAGCACAGACTTTCACTGAGACTTGGATAGCAGGATCCAGCCCGTGAGGCTGTCTTGCCCGCCCTGAGGGTTGCTGTTGTTTTGACCAGCTCTCTGCAGCGGAAGCCCCAGGCAGTAACTTTCACCCGGACTGGGACTTGGGTAGAAGACCCTGAGGGTTGTTGTTCCTCAGACCCTGCTCTCTGAGCCCGGCGCGGCTGCGGCTTCCGGGAGCCTTGGACTCTGCGCTCCTACCCCTGAGGTCCGAGGGATCTCGGGTTCTGGCTTTTAAGGGGAGCCGTACCTTTTGAACCGGGTCCAGGTCCAGGAGGAGGGTTCCCAGGGTCTGTGCTGTTGATCGTTTTGAATTTCGGCGCCTTAGGAGCTTCTAGTTTGAGATCTGTCGGGAAGGGTTTTCCGGAGATCTGAACTTCAGCTTTCTCTAAGCCGCCATCTTAACCGCCCTTTTCTCTATGACACTTAAAATTTTAAAGAAAAATAAAAGGAATATTGGTAGATAGGATAAAGAACCAGGAAATATCAACTGATAAATTGAAAAAGTCTACAAATACATGGGATGAACAAGAACCATGTACCTTCCAATCCTTCAAAGGAGTCTAGTGGAATTGTCTTATATCTTTTTTTTGAAGAGGTCATAATTTTTCTTTTTAGTTTGAAACATTTCTTTTTTTAATTTTAAATTCCCTTGTCAGTCTTGTTGTATATTGTTTTTCTTGACTTAGAATCAGATGGTGTAAGCTTTTCTAAACTTTTCTTTTTTTATCATATTCTTTTTTTCTTATAACCCTGCCATATTCCATTATATATATATATATATGTAAATTTGTGTTATAAAAAATTTATGTACAATGGGGACTTTTAAAAATCAATGATATAAGCCCAATACTCGAATATTTGGATTAAAGGCTAAGGACATATTAATAACTTGTTTGCATAATTCTGAATTTCTTTCTATGATGATTGTAATGATTCACAACTCCATCAATTATGCCTAGTGTGTCCCTCTTTATACAATATTTATCTCCTCCTATACTGACTATTCTTTTCTTTTGTCATCTTTGCCAATTTAAGTGTGAACATTGTTTTGATTTGCATTCATCTTATTATTAGTGATTTAGAACAGTTTTTTATATTGTCATTAATAGTTTGACTTTCTTCCGTAAACTGCCTGTTCATGTCCTTTGGCAATCAAAATTGACCACAACCAAAGAGTTCTTTGATAGATTGCTCTAATTTGTTTGTTAAGATTATATTTGGAGTTGTTGAATCTACATTCATTAATGATATTGGCCTACAGTTCACTTGTGCTTTATCCTTTCTTGGGTTAGGAATTAGAACAATTTTAGTTTTCTAAAAGGAATCTAGTGTTTTCTTTCTCAAAATTTAAAATGGTTTCTTTAGTGTCAGTACTAATTGTTCTTTAAAAGTTTGATGGAATTTTCCTGTAGACCTAACAGAACCAGAAATTTTTCCCTAGATACTTTCTATATAGATACTTTCATTTCTTTTGTGCAATTGACTTAAGATATCTTTTTTTTTTCTATTAGTTTGGGTATTTTTAATTTTAGAATACTTATTTCTTTTGTGTTTTCAAATTTGTTATCATTTAACTATATTCTCAGTTCAAAATTACAGTGTCCATTCACTATTTTTTTTAAAACTCCTACCATCTGTCTAGGAATCAATACTGTGTATTGGTTCCAAGGCAGAAGAGCAGTAAGGGCTAGGCAATGGGGGTTAAATGACATGTCCAGGGTTACACAGCTGACCCTGAGAAGTGTCTGAGGCCAGATTTGAAGCCAGGAACTACCATCTCTAGACCTGGTGCTCAATCCACTGAGTAACCAAGCTGACCTCCCCTCCCCCCATTCACTATTTAATTGATTGGAATTGGAATTTTTGACATCTTTTTACCCTCTATACATTGGCTAACAGTTTAGAAACTTTGTTTTACTTTTCAATGAACCAAAATTTGATTATGACATCCACAGTATTTTTGGCTTCTTTTATCTATTTTTCCTTTAATGTAAAAACATCTCTTTTCTGCTTAATTTAGATTTGTTTATTTCTTGAATTTCTAATTTTAAAAAACACTATTCAGTGTATTAATCCTCCATTTTTCTATTTTATGATTATATGTTTTAGGGACATAATATTCTCACTGAGAACTGGTGTAGCTTAGTACAGACATTGTGTTATATTTTGATCATCATTCTCTATTATATAATTTTCCTATGATTTCATTAATATTTTTCCCTTTTTTTTCCTGCTCATGATCTTTTTCTTAACCATCATGAAATAACCTCTCTGACTTCATGCCCCACCACCCTTTTCAATGTCAGTTGTCCCTAGTAGCTCGAATTTCCTTTCTGTTTTTCATGGAGTCACAGCACCTTCTGAAAGCCAGTGGTTGCTACAAGGATCTCATAGAGTCTAAATGCAGATGGAATTTGAATACTGTCAACTTGGATATAGAAACCCCAATCTTGAGATCTTGAGAACCCCAAGTTTATCTGAAGACCTCATGCTTGACCTTGTCACTTGAGAATTTCTCTCTGAGGGAAGTCCTAACTTCACAAGTTTCAGATGAACCATAAGTCTTAAAGTATTTTAGATGGAACTAGCAGAAGTGCCCTTTTTGTCCTGGTAGTTTCCCCCTTTGTGTCAAACTCCTTTTCTCAGGGAGCCCAGCCCTTGGCTGGATTTTTCCCTTTTGTGTCCATTGTAAAGCATCAGCCTCTCCCTGATAATATTGTCTAGGACTCCTCATTTCTTTGTAGCCATTGTAAAGCCAATCAACCATACTCTCCTGTCCTCAGTCCCCAAGAGATATATAAATTTCCCAATTTTTATGGTTCCTCAAAGCTATAATCTCCTGGTGATTTCTCCCAGGGAGATGGTACCCAGAGTTGCCAGAGCCTCAGGCTCTGTGTGAGTTTTGAGCACGTGACTTTAAGGCCTAAGAACTGTAAAGTATTCCTCTCCTGATTAAAGATGTGTTTTTTCTGAGTATTTTATAGTTCTGCATTTTTTTTTCTATTTAACATAAAGCAGATTGAAGCATACTATTTTTCATTTCTTTCCTTCATGGTATTTTTTCATATATAAGGAATACGTACCTTCTTTAACAACAATATGAACATGGAAATATGTATTGCATGATAGTTCATGTATAATCTATCTCATTTTACCTTCCTCCTTAGAGGAAGGAGCAGAAGGAGGGAAGGAGGAAGGGAACATTGACTAAAATATGTCAAAAAATGTCAGAAAAACATTGTATCTACATGTAATCTGAACAAAAACAAAATATATAAGAATGTTATGAGGTATAGTTTCTGGTATTTCAAACCTGACCTTTCACCATTACTTTTATTTCTTTTTTATCTTTTCCTCATCAGTTTAAAGAAGAAATTCTTGATAGTTCTGCTTTCATTTTGTTGGTAATTCTCTTCTTTATATTCTTATTGTAGTCTTTCTCTTTATGGATTCTCCCTCTCTTTTTTAATGAAAATATGCATTCATTTATTTCACTACCCTGGATTCAAATTTTTCTATTCTATGCAATTTTCATTTAGAAAAATCAAAACTATCAATAAACACATGAAAAATGTTCTAAATATCATATAATTAGAGAAATGCACATCAAAATAACTCTGAGGTACCACCTCACACCTAGCAGATTGGACAAACAAAGGAAAGTAACAAAGGTTGGAGGGGATGTGACAAAATTGTGACACTAATTCATTGCTGGTGGACTTGTGAATTGATCCAAACATTCTGGAAGGAAAATTGGAATTATGCCCAAAAGGTGCTAAAAGATTGTCTTCCCCTTGATCCAGTCAAACCACTGCTGTATTTGTACCCCAAAGAGATATTAAGGAAAAAGAGTTGTACAAGAATATTTATAGCCAGGTTCTTTGTGGTGGCAAAAAATTGGAAAATGAGGGGATCCCTTTTGATTAGGGAATGGTTGAACAAATTGTGGTATCTCTTGGTGATGGAATACTATTTTCTTAAAAGAAATAATGAACTGAATGGATTCCATGTGAACTGCAACAACCTCCAGGAATTGATGCAGAGTGAAAGAAGCAGAAACAGGAGAACATTATACACAGATAATGATACCCTGTGGCACAATCAATTCTAATAGACTTCTTTACTAGCAGCAATGCAATGATCCTGGACAATTCTTAGGGACTTATGAGAAAGAACACTATCCAAATTTCAGAGAAGAACTGTGGAAGTAGAAACACATGATTCAATGGGGATATGATTGAGGATGCAGACTCTAAATGATCACTCTATTGCTAATATTAATAATTAAGAAGTAGGTCTAGATCAATGATACATATAAAACCCAGTGGAATTGAACACTGGCTAAAGGAGGGTAGTGGGAAGAGAGGAGACAAAGAATCTGAATCATGTAAACATGGGAAAAATATTTAAAATATATTAATTAAATAGACTTATTTTTTCTATTCTGCCATCTTTTTTTTTGTTGTTGTTGTACAGAACATGAATTCTGCTTTCATAATTTTCAACTCTCTCCTGAGTCATTTGGCAGAATTCTGCTGTGGTTACATGCTTACTACTTGTGAATCCACAGAGCAATGTGCTTCTTTAGGTGTAGATTCACTTTCTTTTGTCTTAAAACATTTGTTGAGTTATTTTGGACTCATTTAGATATCCTGGAAATGCTATCTTTTAAAAAAATTAATATCTTCTTTGCTAGGTTTTCTGGATATTCTCAAGGTTTTTAACTTAGCTTTTCTTTCTCCTGAGATGTTTGGTAATTTCTTTTTTTTCCCCCTTTACATTCACTTTCTGATTTCTCCCATCAATGGCAGATCCTCTGTGGGCTAGACATCAAAGCTTTCTAAGCCTCCTCCTACACTGGGGAATATACTTTTGTCTGGCCTTAGTCTTTACCCCAAGTGACTTTCAGTAAGAAAAGAACTAGCTTAAGCTATTGTTAGAGTACTTTCCTTTAAGTCTATTGGAAATTCCCTCCTACTTTAAGGGATTCATTATAACCACCAATACTGACCTATTGGGGAAAGAGAGTTTTGACTTTTTAGAATTAATATTTCTCCTCCTCCTCTTCCTCCTTCTTAATAGTTTATTAGATTTTGGCAAAAAAATGACTATATGAATGCATATATAAAACATTTATTGAATGAATGCATTTATTTATTCATTGTTTCTTTAATTATCATATTATATCAGCAGAAAGTTAAAAATGTTATATATTTGATTTCTTCATCTGAAAACAGCCTATTCATATACTTTAATCATTTATCAATTGGGGAATGATTTGTTATAAATTAGACTCAGCTCTCTCTCTCTCTCTCTCTCTCTCTCTCACTTTCTCTCTCTCTCTCTAAACACCCCTGTAGGTTTCTCCTCTTCTTCTAATATTGGTTACATTGCCTTTGTTTATTTTGCATTTAATAATGCTTTCTATCATTTGGCCCTATTTAGGATCAATTAGTATGACACTTAATAAGTAGATTAATTTAGGTAGAATTGTCATTTTTAATATATTGCTTTGACCAACCAATGAGTAACTAAATTTTTTTTCCAATAGAAAAAATAATAAAATTCATCTGGAAGAACAAAAGATCAAGAATTTCAAGGAATCAATGAGAAAAAATGTGAAAGGAGGTGGCCTTAATGTACCAGATCTCATAGTGTATTAGAAAGCTATAACCATTAAAACAATCTGGTGCTGGCTAAGAAATAGAGTGGTAGATCAGTGAAACAGATAAGCTATATAGTAAATAGTAATGGATGACTATAATTATTTAGTTTGAGAAACCCAAAGATCCATGCATGCTTTGGGGACAAATAATCATTATTTGACAAAAATTAGAGGCAAAACTAGAAAAATGTATGGCAGAGATTGGGAATTGACCAACATTTCAACAATTCCCTATAATCTCACCTGAGTCCCCACCTGGGCGAGAACACAAATTGTATTTAAACTGGCTGTAACGCCTACTTGGGCTCTTCTTCAGCTTCTAAGCACACAGGTCTCTCTACCTGACATTCAAGATGTAGAGTAAGTGGCTGTGAATGGGCTATTCATCCATAGGCACATGCTTTTCTTATTTTGTATTTTCTTATTTCCTTGATTTCTCATAATCTTAATAAACCTCATAAAATATAATACTTTTAGTAGAGAAAACAATTTAACTGTTACAGTCCAGACCCTAGAAAGAAAGAAAGAAAGAAAGAAAGAGAGAGAGAAAGAAAGAAAGAAAGAAAGAAAGAAAGAGAGAGAGAAAGAAAGAAAGAAAGAAAGAAAGAAAGAAAGAAAGAAAGAAAGAAAGAAAGAAAGAAAGAAAGAAAGAAAGAAAGAAAGAAAGAAAGAAAGAAAGGGAAAGAAAATTCTGAAAGGACAAAGTAATCTTGTATAATTTAGCCACTATTCTTGCAAATACCAAATCCTTTGAAATTGCCTCATTACTTGAATCAGGGAAATCAGGATATTTGGGTTTATTCATATGGTGAATTAGCCTATAAAATTAAAATCATATTGAATTATTGATTTTTTCTGAGGTATTCAGTATGGAAAATCATTTCCCCACCACATCCACCTCATGCTACCATACCAGTTACAATATTTTACATAGTTAAATTTTGAATAGTTTTAATTTGTTTAAACCCTTATCTTCCATCTTAAAATCAATACTGTGTATTGGTTCTAAGGCAGAAGATCAGTAAGGGCTAGACAGTGGAGGTTAAATGACTTGGTAGCGTCACACAGCTAAAAAGTATCTGAGGCCAGATTTGAACCCAGGAAGTCCCATCTCTGTCTATGGCTCTCAATCCATTGAGCTACCTACATGTCTGCAATAGTTTGAATTCTAACACAGGAATCAGGATCTACCCATATTTGAAACTGCCAGTGATTTTACTTTTTTGTAATTTTTTACTTATGTAGTAGAGTCTCCACTACCATGTAATACTTGGATAGGGATCAGGACTAGATTTGTTTGTTTATTTGATATAGGAAACTTCTGGGTGTGGAAGCATTTAGCAATGAATATTGGACCTTTCTCTATACCTTACAGTCTTAGAGAGTATCCTCGAGAACTAAGAGTTTAAGTAACTACCCTGGAATCAATAATCAGGATGTGTCAGAGACAAGCCTTGAACCCAGGTCCTTCTGGCTTTCAGGACAGTTTTCTATCCATTATACCAAACCTTTTCTCAACATTTGAATATAGACTAATTTGCATTATTCTCCCTTTCATATCGACTCATGATATTTCTTCAATTAATTGATTTCAGGGAAATAAAGATAACACCATATTTGTAGAATACTTTAAACTTTAAAAGTCCTTTTGCATCTAGAAAGGGAGTTGCCAGAGAAACTTGATGCCTGTCTTGGTTCTGCTACTCATTACTTGTGTGTCTTCAGACTAGTCTCTTACTTATTTGGGCCTCCATCATTTACTTGTAAAATGAGGAAGTTTTACTAAGTGATGCCCAAGATTCTTTTCAACATTAAAACCATGACCCTTTAATCTCATTAGATCCTTGTGCTAACGAACCCTTTGTAGTAACAGACGTATTATTCACATTTTATAGATGAATAAATTGTTACTCAAGAAAGCTCTTTTTTTTGTTCAAGTTTTTTTTTAACTTTTTTCAAGAATTCAATCCCACAATCATTCAGTTCCTCAAATAGCTAGTAAAATTGTAAACCAGGTCTCAAACTACCTCTTTACAATAAAAGGCAGAATTAGGAACTGACCATATGCTATCACTTTTTCCTCCATATTGCATAATATGTATTTTTCTATTCAGTCAGCCCTGTGACAGACATTTGGCACTCTGATTACATGGCCTTTGGGGAGTGTGAAGAGTAAGAAGACTTCCACTAGGGTGAAGTTAATGTTCAGATAGGGTGTGGAAAGGAGTGTTTTACCAGCTCTCACCCTCTCAGATGGTTTATCTGTTAAGATTCAATAAAGAGGACAGCTGGGTAGCTCAGTGTATTGAGAGCCAGGTCTAGAGATAGGAAGTTCTGGGTTCAAATTTGGCCTCAGACACTTACCAGCTGTGTGACTTAACCTGCATTGTCACTTAACCTGCATTGCCTAGCCCTTACAACTCTTCTTCCTTGGAACCAATACACAGTATTGATTCCAAAATGGAAGGTAAGGGTTTAAACAAAAAACAAAACAAAACAAAAGTTCAATAAAGCATGTGAACATAGGAATCTCTGCCGAAACGTTTACTTCTTTCTGATGAATTCTTCTTCTCAGATCCTATTTTCTGTACCTGGGTGCCAAATAATTTCCTGCTTTGTCTTTACCAAGCCCTAATTTTGTGTCAATACTATTTTACAGTGCATAAAAGAGGCTCATGCACTGCAAGTAGGCTCAATGGTTTGAGACTCATTCAGAGTATAATGGTCCAAAACATGCAGGGGTCACTCTATTGAACACTGAAGTGTAGTTTTTATTTCTAGCATTCTATTTGTGCTGACCTAAGAGATGTGAAAATCACCACTTCAGCCAATTCTTGCCCTGAGAAAATGTATGTATGAAAATGTATGAGAAAATTCCTAATCTGGAACATGTCAGATAATTCAGATTAACAGCCCAGGTTGTGGAAGAAGGTACTGTGGGTTATTTTAATGATGACAGAAGGTCAAAGAAACCTCCATTTGGAATCTACTCGAAAGAAGCTATTTAAAGATTTGGTCTCTATCACACCAGATTGTTGGAGAAATTAAATTTAAAGAAGCTTAGATATTTCAGAACCCATGAATTCCTTTTGTATGATTCTCCGGAGGTAATTGATAATAGTCATATTTTATATTTTTATATAAATGAATAGATTTAAATAAAAAATAAAATAAATTTATATTCATGTGTGAAAAATTCCCTACCTCCTGATATGAGGGTTAGATTTCAGTGTTAGCAGTAATCATAATTGTAATTCTAAGATAGTTAGCACAAATCATGATTTTAGTAGGCTTTTTGTAATTTTTCTAGTAAAAGTATTAAGGATTTGAATTATCGATAACTACTTTAGTATAGGTCTTTGTGTCAGCAACACCCTTCAAAAGTGCTATATCATGTACCCTCAGCAATAATTATGATCTCAAACTTATGACGTATATTAATACGTCACTAGGCCTGACCGGGGGTTCAAAGCCTTTTACCACCCAACACCACACACTCTTATCTTTGTAGCACCAGCTTTAAGGGGGAAAAGGGATTATTTATAAAATGGTTGGACTGGATTATTTAAGAGTGTCATCACCAGGAATTTAATTTATTCCAAAGAGATTTATTTACAATTTATTTACGAAATGTAGAAAGAATGAAGTAAGAAAATCAGAGAGAGGATAGGGTAAGATATCTAGCCTAAGCACTAAGTAATTTACTTCCACCCCCTGGCCTAACCCAGGCAGGAAGAGTTGGTTCTTAGCCGGCCTTGGCAAAGCTGAGGACCTGGGAAAAACTCTCTCAATAGGCTATTCTCTCCTGAGGCTAGTTTCTTCAGAAAATATCCAGGAAAGGAGTCAGCTCTTTCATTCACCATGCGTAAGTCTGACAGTCTCATCAGGAACAGGGTCTCAGGTCCAGTCAGCAGATTTATCCTTCAGCCTCCACTCCAAAGAATGAAGAAGTCTCACTCACAGGAAGTGACCTCTCCTTTTAAAGATGCTTCTTTTGTGTCACTTCCTGTGTCTTCCTCCATTTTTTTACATGGACAAATCATAGTCTAAAACCTTGCTTAGGACTGCCCAGGAGACAGTCAGTGGATTCTGATTTGTCACCCACTATCACACACGTGGGTCACAGACCACCCACTTAATGATTAAGTGGGATGTTTACACTCTTGGTGATTAGATATAAAAAATGGGTAGATCTTCCCACTCAACTTTAAGTAGGGTATTCTAAAAATAGGCAGGGTTTACAATTTTAATCTTTACAATCAGGGGAGAGTTAGTTTTAATCTTCACACAGCTGAGGCTCCATTGCTTCCCCTCTTCTATCAAGTAACTCTTAAGTCATTGTAAATGACTTATTGTACCAATTATAAATATTTCTTAGTTTCCCTAACCAATGGACATTGTTTCCATGTGCCTCTATTTATAGATAGCTATAATTATTGTATTTGACTATTTTTGTACTGGTATAAAAATTGTTTAATTCCTTGGGGTATATAGGAAGGTCTCTCACAGTCCTGTGGGTCTTTTGCTCTTGACCAGAAGTCTGGATTTTTTGGGAGACTGACCCTCTCCAAAATAAACTTATTTTTCTATGGCTTGGAGACTTTGCTTATCATTTGTGTTCCTGTGGTTAGAAATTGTGGAACATTTTCTTGTGCTTTAATTAGCCACACCTGAATATGTACCAACCCACTGAAAATTATCTCATTGAGTTTTTGGGGTGGCAATTTAACTTTTGTTCTATATTTTAGTGCCCACCAAGTACCATTATTCTTTCATTTTTGATCCTCATTTTTAGAGGTTTGGCCAAGAGAAAATGTTTTGAATAAATATTTATTAATGACATAGTGTAACTGAATATTGCATCCATCACAAATATGTATTTATATTTAGAGGTGCTAGTACCTTATGGCAGTAATGACAATTTTTTATTTTGTTTTGTTTTGTCTCAACTTCTTTTCTCATTCCGAAGAGCCCATGCACTCTTCAGCTGATTTGATTGAACACAGCACTTCCGTAAATTTTCTGTCCTTCTCCATTGTGGCAATTCAGCAGATTAGCTGACCACAACATGCTATAAATATTGTTTTCAATCAACGTTGAACAAAACAGCTCCTTAGTTCTGAGCACAAAAAAAAAAAATAGTTGAGGTTGAGGTTGTTTGAGGCTTTTAAATCTTTTGAGTTCTACAACTGGCAGATTCTAATTTAAAAGGTAGTGTTACAACTCTAGCTGATATATGGTGCTACTCTTAGAGACCCAATTAAACTCATTAGAAGAGAGGTCACATCAGAAATCATGGAAATTAAGCATTTATTACATTGGACCAGAAATCTTTTGACTTGATCTTCCATTTATACAATTTTAAAATTCTTAATCCTTTGGTTCTCAAATTATGGATGCCATTAACTTAGCAAAAATGCATGAAATAAGCAATTTATGTGGCATTTCTAATGAAAAATGCATTAGCTAATGCTAATAATGTAAGCTAATGTGGTTAAGTTAAGTTATATGAGTAAATATGATCAGCTGCAGTGGAGCAAAATGATTTATGTTACTCCTAGCAATAGAAAATCCTTGCCAATGTCCAGGAGCTACTAAAGTATGGACCAAGGAAAGAAAGATTCTTTTGCTTAGGAAGTACATTGATAAGTTGGAGAGTGTCTAAAAGAAGGCCTCACAATATTTTTATATGAGGACTGATGAAAACAATTAAAAAAGTTTGGTTTGTAGAAGAGAGTATGAGAGTATATATGAAAGTTTAAAAATATTTGAAAGGTCTTTAACTTGGAAGAAGTGACTACATCTAGGCTTGAGGGGCAGAACTAAAAGTATTGATTGGTAATGCCAGAGAAGAAAATTTTAATTTAAAAAAAGGTAAATAATGCAAATGATTTCTTGTTTGTTGTTTGATCATTTCAATTGTGTCTGACTCTTTGTGACCCCATTTGGGATTTTCTTGGTAAAGACAGAGGAATGACTTTTCCATTTCCTTCTCTAGTTCATTTTATAGATGAGGAAACTATATCTAACTGGGTTTAGTTAACTTGCTCAGCATCACACAGTAAGTAAGTATCTAAGGCCATTTTGTACTCAGGTTTTCTTGAATCTATATCCACTGCTCTCTCCATTGAACCACTTATCTGCTCCAGTGACAACTATCCAAATATAGAATGGAGTAATTAGTTCTGATTCTATCACTAATGAACTTCAAACAAAAGCTGGATGACTACATTTTCTTTTTTTTAACATTATTTTATTTGGTCATTTCCAAACATTATTCATTGGAGACAAAGACCATTTCTCCCCCCCCCCCCACACACACACACACCTCTCCCATAGCCGACATGCGATTCCAGTGGGTATCACATGTGTTCTTGATTCAAACCCATTTCCATGTTGTTGGTATTAGCATTTAGAGTCTCTCCTCTGACCTGTCCGCTCAACCCCTGTAGTCAAGCAGTTGCTTTTCCTCGGTGTTTCCACTCCCACAGTTTGTCCTCTGCTTATGAATAGTGTTTTTTCTTTTAGATCCCTGCAGATTGTTCAGGGACATTACACCGCCACTAATGGAGAAGTCCATTACATTCGATTGTACCACAGCGTATCAGTATCTGTTCTCCTGGTTCTGCTCCTCTCACTCAGCATCACTTCCTGGAGGTTGCTCCAGTCTCCATGGAATTCCTCCACTTTATTATTCCTTTTAGCACATTAACATTCCATCACCAACATATACCACAGTTTGTTCAGCCATTCCCCAATTGATGGGCATCCTCTCATTTTCCAATTTTTGGCCACCACAAAGAGCACAGTTATGAATATTCTTGTACAAGTCTTTTTCCTTATTATCTCTTTGGGGTACAAACCCAGCAGTGCTATAGCTGGATCAAAGGGCAGACAGTCTTTTATCACCCTTTGGGCATAGTTCCAAATTGCCCTCCAGAATGGTTAGATCAATTCACAACTCCACCAGCAATGAATTAATGTCCCTACTTTGCCACATCCCCTCCAGCATTCATTACTTTCCTTTGCTGTCATGTTAGCCAATCTGCTAGGTGTGAGGTGATACCTCAGAGTTGTTTTGATTTGCATCTCTGATTATAAGAGATTTAGAACACTTTTTTTAATGTGTTTATTAATAGTTTTTATTTCTTTAACTGAAAATTGACTATTCATGTCCCTTGGCCCTTTATCAATTAGAGAATGGCTTGATTTTTTGTACAATCGATTTAGCTCTTTGCAAATTTGAGTAATTAAACCTTTGTCAGAGGTTTTTATGAAGATTGTTTCCCAATTTGTTGCTTCCCTTCTGATTTTGGTTACATTGGTTTTGTTTGTACAAAAACTTTTTAATTTGATGTAGTCAAAATTATTTATTTTACATTTTGTGACTCTTTCTATGTCTTGCTTGGTTTTAAAGTCTTTCCCTTCCCAAAGGTCTGACATGTATACTATTCTGTTTTTGCCTAATTTACTTATGGTTTCCCTCTTTATGTTCAAGTCATTCATCCATTTTGAATTTATCATGGTGTAGGGTGACTACATTTTAGTTATATTTTAAAGATAATTTTTGTCCAGGTATAGGTTGTTTACCATCTCCATCTTGTCCACTCTCCCCTTTCTCTCATTACCCAGTTGAAAAAAATGTACTTCTGCCCTCCCTCTATATGAATATTCTTCCCCCAAAAAGGAAAGTTATATTTGTAAATTGGCACAGTTCTTGACGCATAGCAAGCACTAAATAAGTGGTTATTGCACAGTCCCAGCTTTGACCAATTCAAATGTGAGTGAGATTCAAATGTTGTGTTCTCCCCACCCTTTCGTACTTATTTGTATTGATTTCTGTTTGCATATTTTAGGATGAGGAGGTCTTCTTCCTATTTCCTATTAGTATATTCTTCTCTTTTCCTTCTTTTAAGATCATTAAAAAAGAGAATAACAGAATTATTCCTTAGTCTTCTGTTTAATTAGACTCCCTCATGACCCCTCATGATTCAAGTTTCTGAGGGGACAAAGGCATTGTCTCTCCATGGAAGAATGTGAATGATTTATCCTTATTTAGTTGCTCATGATTGCTCCCTCATGCTTAACTTTTTCTGATTCTCTTGATGCCTGTATTTATACTTCAGAGTTTCTATGCAGCTCTGAGATTCACATCAGGAATTTTCAGGAATGATTGGAATTCCTCTGATAACTAAAGATCCATTTCCCCTCCTGTAGGATTATATGCTCCAGCTTATCAGGCAAGTCATTCCTGGTTATAAGGCAATAGCCTTTGCCTTCTGGGAGTTCATCTTCCCAGCTCTTCTATGCTTTATAATAGTTAAAAAAGAAAAGAAATAAGCATTTTAAATGCTGCTTATACATCTGGAACTGTTAATCAATGGTAATAAAAATCAAGCAAAACACCTGGAAGTCCTGCCCTTAAATGACTTAATTCTACTGAGGGAAGACAGCACAAAAAGGGAACTGTAAAAGGATGAGTGGAGGTGCGTGAGAACACATTTTTTAAAGTTCAAAAGTCAAGAACAAAGCCTGAAGGGAAACAACTCTGGGCCTGAGACTGTAGACATAATTAAGGCTCTAGGAGGGACTCACAAATGGGACTAGGTGGCAGGCATCACACACGTATATTCCAGGTTGATAAATGGGAATGAAGAAGAGACCTCATAGAATAATGTTCCGGTTTGAGAATGGCTAAAAAAAGCATTTTTTAAAGTGAGTATTATGTGTCAGGCATTGTACTAAGCCAAACTGTGCTAAGTAGTGTCCCACTGAATAAAAAAAAAAAAACACTCTTAGAGAGAGGCAATATTATTATCTCCATACTACAGTTGAGGAACCTGAGGCAGACAGAAGTTAAGTGACTTGAGCAGGGTCACACAGCTGGTATCTAAATTGGATTTGAACTCATATCTTACTCTGGAGTATTATTCCTTTTGAGACATAGCTGCTTTGGTATTATTTTGCTGTTCCACAACAAGGAAATCTGAGGTATGCAGGAAAATTCGAAGATGAAAAAGGATGGTTTTAATGGCTGAAAGCCAGGAACTGTGCCTCTTTAGTAAGAAATACTTTCTTTTTTGGCTGTTTATATTAATTTTCTCTTTGTTTGATGCTCTGTATTCTGGTTATATTTCCAGGACTTTTCATTTGAAGTTTTATTTAGGAGATGATTGCTATTTTATTTCTATCCCAGTTTTGCTTTCTAGTTCTAAAACATCTTAGTGGCTTTCTGCTTTCTTTGTTTCAATTAGTTGCCCACACTCTCTCTTTTAGACAGCTTTCAGGGAGTCCAGTGATTCTTTTTTTTTTTTAAACCCCTACCTTCCATCTTAGAATCAACACTATGTATTTGTTCTAAGGCAGAAGAGTGGTAAGGGCTAGGCAATGGGGGTTACATGACTTGTCCAGGGTCATGTAGAAAGTGACTGAAGCCGAACTTGAACCCAGGACCTCTGGCCTCTGGGGTTGGCTCTCAATCCATTAAGTCACCTGGCTGCCCCCTAGTGTCTCTGAAATTCTCTCTCCAATCTTTGCTCTGAGGTATCATACATTTTTTCCCTTTTTTTTTAGACTATTGATGTTATTTTAATACTTCTTGGTGTCTCCTGGATTGACTTCTTTTTGACATACTACTTTTTAGAAAGTTTGTATCTTGGATAAGATTTTGTACTTCTTTTGCCAGATGATTAATTCCTTTTTTAAAATTTCTCCACTCTAACCTCATTCCATTAATTTTTTTTAAATGTCATGCTCTAACTCTTTAAAAATAAAAATGAAAAATAAATCCTTTGCCTCATTTTTTTTTAGAAATTCTAATTGAATTGGTTCCCAAATTTTATTTTTCGTGGAAGCTTTGCTTCTTTTTATTTATTTATTTAATTTATGAAAACTCTTACCTTCTGTCTTGGAATCAATACTGTGTATTGGCTCCAAGGCAGAAGAGTGGTAAAGGCTAGGCAATGGGGGTTAAGTGACTTACCCAGGGTCACACAGCTGGGAAGTGTCTGAGGCCAGATTTGAACCTAGGATCTCCCATATATTGGTCTGATTCTCAATCTACTGAGCCACCCAGCTGCCCCCAGAAGCTTTGCTTCTTGGTTTGAGTCATTATCTTCTTCTGGGTTTGTGTGTGGAGCATCCCTATTACCATGATAGCTGTTTATAGTGGGGTTGTTTTTCTTTTGAACCTTCTTCCAAGCTACTTCTTGACTTTGGACTTTATGTTATGGCTAGCCTCTAAGCATTTCTGGAAATACCTATGTTGAGCTCTTCTCCTTTTTATCTTGCTGCTATTTCCTTTTAATACGGAGGGCTGTCTTATTCTAGATTCTCAAGGACAGCCCCTATTGGGTACTTGAAAGCATTCAGTTGCCCCTACGTAGTCTGATCCAGGGGAAAATCTGATCGCTGCACTCTTAGTCTGAGATCTATGTACTCTGGACCTGGGTTTGGGTCTGAGCCACAGGTTTAGGCACTTGACTTGTATGTTGTTCTGGTAGATCATTGCTTGACTCACTCAGTATCATTCCAACAGACAATTCAAACAGACATCTCTTCTGGTTTAATATGACAGAACTAAAGGTCCACTTAAAAAAAAAAATCCTGCTCTTGTTATTTTATTTTAGGACCAGACTAGGCTTAAAGGCTGATCCTGAGACCCTGCTTTCCTCCTGAGGTCAGAGATACACAGCTGCTCCTTGCTTCTGAATTTGCTTCTGCTCCATAGGCAGACCAGAGCCTGTGGCCGTTCTGCACACTGGAGTGCCATCGCTAGGCACACATCTCTTCACTATGCTTTGGAATTACATCTTGAAATTGGATACTGAGTGACAGAGGTGTCAGTTGCACATAATTCTGTACAGGGGATGTGTCTAGATTTCTTGCCTTGTCATTCAGCGCCTTCTCCTGCAGAAAAATCTACATTGCCATTCCTTGCTATTTGCCATCCTCAGTGTGTTACCCTTTATCAACATGAGCTGGAAAACAGACAGACCAAGAACTCACTGTGATTGTGTGTGTGTGTGTGTGTGTGTGTGTGTGTGTGTGTGTGTGTACACGTGGGCGTGCGCGGGTGAGATTTCAGTTAAGACAAGTAGGATGTTTGAATTTTGAACATCCTACTTGTAGATATACTTGGGAGTCCACACATTTAAAATATACTTGGATTTAATGTGCTTTCACCAAACTTAGGTGAGTAGCTACTACCCTTTTGTAGAGACCTGCACTGGCACAATTTGGAAGTCGTTTTGACCACATTCTTGAGTTTCACACTCTATCTCATTGGCTCCAAAGCTATTTTCTAAAATGTTTAAAATTTTCTTTATAGTATTTTTATGAAATAATAGGAATTATAAATTCATATCTGTGAGCTAGCACTAAAATAAAAAAGGCAAGCAGCTGTTGAGTTGAAATGCACATCTGTTGGCTAGAGAAAATTTTATGTATGCCAAATTGTATTTGCCCTTTATTTTTCTCTTGAGAGTAGATTTTATACTTGAAACTGTCCTAACAATACCAATTAAAATAATTGCTTTTAAGCAGTCAGTTTCTACCATATTTATATCCTCCTGGCATATGACTTTTCTTCTGTATTCCTTTTATAAAAGACATCTGTCAAAAAATTAAATTTCATGATGTACAAGTGGGATTTACCTGGAAAGTCCTCCTTGTAATGATTAATGCATCTGTATAAGATTAACAATTAGTAGAAAAATTGTGTTGGGTTAAATTATGTCATCAAGTGTCTAAGTTTATTGTTATTCGCAAGAAAGATAGTAATTAGAATCACTTTCTAATTACATATCTGCATATTTTATATTGATATAAATAACTGCATTAATTTCTTGACACTAAAAAGTATAAAAATAATTTATGATTTATAGCCAACAATAGCAACAAGTGAAAAATCAGTTGAGCAAAACTGAATAGTAAAGCATAAACATGCATTCAATTGTACTTGGCATACATTTCAATGTGGCAATGTTCACTAAAGGATATATATTTCTTAAGAAAGAAGAAAATGAATGTATCCTTTGTATACTTAATAATTACTGATATTTTTTTTCTTTGAAAAGTTGAAAATATTTGAAAAATTCTTATCTATTATGAAAGTACTGTTAGGAGAAAGTCACTCAAAATGATAATTAAGGGTATCTTCATGTTTGTACTATATTCTTTGTATTATGTTTGACTTAATAATTACCTAACTATGATTCAATTGGCACTTCTTTTTTATTTATTTTTTAATTAGGAAAAAACAAACAGACAAACTTGCATCCATAGCTTCTTAACTATTTCCTAATATGTATAGATGAACATTTTAGTGTGCACCATATCAGAATGAACATTTACCTCTTTTAATCTACTTTAACATTTCTGGCATTCATTTTTCTTTTAATATATGTGCCTATTTTTTTTTAGATAAGAAAAAAATGTTTTTCTTTAATGAATCTTTCTTTACTGATTAGTATATTCAGTGATGCTTGTCATTTGTTTCTTTTTTGGGGGGGAAAGTAATATTGTAACTAGATTTTCCCCTAAAGTCAGGACTATGCTGTTAAATATTTAGCAATAACAAAAAAATTCTGAACAGCCCTCTAAGTTTACTCTTAATTATCAATATATTTCCATTACTTTCATAAGTGAATTAAATCACCAAAATCGGCATTTTGATTTCTGAGCAGTAAATATTTACTGAGAAAATGTATTAATTTGAAACTGATTCAAATATACGCCTATCTATAGTTCTAGTCTAAGGCTTCATGGAGTAGAAACAATGGGATGCTGGAGCCAGATCTATGATCATTAAATTTTCAGAGTGATCTTTTGCACTTTCAATTTGGCAAATACTATAAATTAGCTTGATTTATTGTATTGTTGATTGCCCAGCCTAAAGGAAACGATGAAAAAAATGTTAATAAAGCAGATTTAACTTAAATGTTTTGTGTATTTATTCTCATAAAGCTCATTTTTAAACATTTACTAGTACAATTGTACTAGAAATTGTACTTAGAACTTTGATCCTTGAAGTTTAGATCAGTGGTCAACAAGCAAGCTTTGTTATATCCAATCAGGCTAAAGAGGTTTTCCACTATTCACCAATTGATAGTCTATATGAGCAATTGTGTATAAGTTCAGAGATCATCACTTGCTTAATGAAATGATAATTAGTTTTCTGGAAAATATTGAAGAATATTTACTTAAAAAATATCAGAGAAGGAAGTTCCCAAACCATTACAATCACATGTCCTTGATATAATGAATTATGATTAAAATGGGAATGGTTCTAAACTAGATTTAACTATAAGAAACAAGTAGCTAATGAGCTATTTGAAATCATATCAGTATTAACCATTGTAAGGCACATCAAAATTAATTTGAATAGAATTGGATCAAATGAAGCAATTTTTTATTTCAACAAGTTTGATAACTTGGATCTATTATTTCTAATTTCTGAATGTATAAAAGGCTTTAAGTTTTGTGCTAGGTATTAGAAAAAACTTCAAAAATTGGGTTCATGGAAGATCTTATACATCAACTAAGAAGTATGTTGATTATTTCAGACTTCAAGTAAACAATTTTATAAGATGCCTTGCTATTGTGATGTATTTCCTAATGTACATGTAAAAATATGGACTACGTCCATTGTGACAGCAAATAATTTAGAAAATGTTTAGAATAATGAATTTTATAGGTTTTACTTTTGCTTAAAATTGTAGTTTAAAAAGAGAATTTAATGTGGACAAATATTTTAAAAAGCTGATACAATTTGTTTCAAATTGCAAATTTCCAAAGCATAGCATAGAGCTGACCAAATAATTAGGTAGACCTTGGTTCAATATATGCTTCTGGCAAATATTGTTTATGTAATAATTTTCCATTGCTCTAAGAGCTATGTAAGACTTAAAATGACAGAGCTGGTGCTAATGTGCATTGTTAGAAGAAATTTTTTCATCTGGGAATTAACTAAACCACAAAGATAAAAAATTTATGCTTCCCTATTTTAGTTGTATCCTCCTTTCCCCAATATATCTCTCCCTACTTCTCTACATGGGGCAGCTGTTTTATACAATAGATAGCCTGCTGGGTCCTGGAGTCAAGAAGGCTAACCTTTGTGAGTTCATATCTGGCCTTAGACACTTACTAGTGCTATGACCCTGGCTAATCACTTAACCCTGTTTGCTTCAGTTTCCTCATCAGTAAAATGAGCTGGAGAAGAAAATGACAAACCATTCCATGATCTTTGCCAAGAAATCCCAGAGGTTACCAAGAGTCAGACATAACTGAAATGATTAAACACCCAAATCTTCCCTATTTGATGATTAACTTTTTATAACCAAATTTTAAGAGACTCAAAAATCATGTGAGCAAAACCACAATGTATTAACTGATTCTATCCTTCACTGCAATGAAAGAAGACACCTGTTTTCAACTTGCATGACAGTTGTGCCAAACCATTTAGATAATACTCTGCCAATATCAGTTACCCTAGGGTAGGAAAGTAGCAATGGTATGTAACAAGACAGACAGAAAAATGGACAAATATACCCAAGAGAAGTCTAGAAATTTCTTATGCATGTAAAATTACATTAATCATTTATTTCAATCATTTATTTCAAGATATTTCAAAGATAGGAGATGCCCAATCACTTCTAACTTTACCCTCAAATGGTAACTATCATGGATAAAACTTCAAGTGAAACAAAGAACTCAAATATAATCATGGGATTTGTAGGATTTCATATCTGCAAAAGTCACTCTTTCATTTAACATCTTCAGTGTGTGTGTGTGTGTGTACATATGCATACTGGCATATCAAATTAAGCATTTAACTTATTCATGCCTCCCAAACCTGTGGGACTCTTGTCCAGGTCTTGCAATAAATTTAGTTCACTGGTTCCACCAACCTGATGAAAGACCATTTTTACTTTTTTCTTATTATTTGAGTTATTATTAATAATATTATTGTTAAATCATTATTAACTTATTGCTTATTAAAATATATCTTAAGATGTAATATGTAATGTACATTATATATAATAAATAAATGCTTATTAAAGAGTATTCTGGCTCTTTACTTTTCATTTCTAGACTTTCAAATAACTTCTCTATATTCCCTTATCATTCAATTCTATGATGATAACAATTATTACAAATGAATTTTATTATTAAAATTATAATCATCAATATATTATAAAACATTATATTGGACATTATTAATAGCATTACTTGAATGTCATCTTTATCATAATTATTAAAAGGACAATATCCAAAGAAAAATTTTGCTAATCGTTTCTCTTACAAATCTGTAATCGTCTTTATTGCTAGGGAAACCAAAACATTTCAAAACAATGTCAATATCATATAGATATCAATAGTTGCTTGCCATTATAAGAATGATTTTAGAAATTAAGTCTTGTTATATTAGTTTAGAGATAAGAAGTAGAGAAGCTGGCTTGAGAAAAATTGGAGTTTGAAGCAGATATGAAACAGTGTCAATTTCAAATGTTGACAGTTTAATAGTTTTTATGTGGCAGTTACTCTCTGGGTGTGGTTGTTACTCTGAGGGAATGAGTAGTTATACTCTCTGTGTGGTGAGAGTAGATGGCATCTTTTCTCTCTCTCTCTCTCTCTCTTTCTCTCTCTCTCTCTCTCTCTTTCTCTCTCTCTCTCTCTTTCTCTCTCTCTCTCTTTCTCTCTCTCTTCTCTCTCTCTCTCTCTCTCTCTCTCTCTCTCTCTCTCTCTCTCTCTCTCTCTCCCACTGTCTGAGGTAGAAGTAAAGAAGGAAAAGACCTGAGGGAGCTAAGTGTTTTTTCTCTTCCAACTTGGGAAACACTAATGACTACATATTGCTTTTTTTTTTTTCCCCATAGATTGTTTTATCTCAGAGAAGACCAAAGAAAAACCCGGTCTTTGGTTTGGACTCTGAGTCTGTTAAGGTTCTGAGTCCTAACTTGATTCTTGCTAGGGCTCAGCCAGCTGGCCTTTGTTATTTTTAGAAATTGGAGACAAAATTAAAAAGTATAAGGAAAATAATGTTAGCTTATTGAAGAATAGGGAAAATTTTGGTGAACACAGAAGTGATCCTTGTGGAACCAGGGATTTTTATTTGGGTGGAGTTAGACTCCCTTAGATTTAGAAATCCTTTTTTTTATCCTTATATTTTCAATAAACAGTTTATTTTTACATAACAAGATTCTCCTTAGTGTCCTTGCACCTGGCACTTAAGCGAAGTTCACTTAGGAGCTTCACTTCACTGATAAAAACTGAAGATACTTTGTAAGCACAACAAGCAGAGTATATAAATCAGTTTTAAAAACCCATAATCAATCCATTGCTTATTAGTTTTAAGTTTGCCTTATTTTAACACCATTATTAGAGAAGACTAAACATTTCAAGCAACTTATTTGGTCATCATACCTAATATTTGTGACATATTGTTATAGTCACCTAGCTAATATTTTATTTAGGATTTTTTGGATCTAACTTCATTAATGAAATTGACCTATACTTTCCTTTCTCTTTTTTTGTTCTTTCTGGTTTAAGTATCATCACAATATTTCTTTCATAAAATAAGTTTGGCAGGACTCCTTTTTTTGCAAATTGTTCTAAATATAATCTTTAATATTAGAATTAGATCTTTAAATGTTTGGTAAAATTTACTTCCAAATCCATCTTGTACTGATGCTTTTTTATTTGAAGTTAATCATGACCTTTACAATTTATCTTTCTAAAATAGGTTGATTTAAATATCCTATATATCCTGTTAGTTTAGACAACTTGTTTTTTTGTAAGTATTCTTCCATTTCACTTAAGTTTGGCATCTGATTAAGCAAAATAACTCCTAATAATTGTTTTACCTCTTCAATAGTTGTAAATTTACCCCTTTCATTTTTGATGATAGTCATTTGGTTTTCTTCTTTTAAACAATCATATTAACTAACAGTTTATCTATTTTGTTGTTTTATAATAAAACCAGCTCATTTTTATTTTTTAAATCAGTAGTTTTTATGCATTCAATTTTGTTAATCTCACCATTAATTTTTATGATTTTGATATTGGTATTAAATTGAAGATTTTAAACTCTTTTCTAGTTTTTAAATTTTTATACCTAATTCATTGATGTGTCATTTTTCTATTTTATTGGTATAAGTATTCACAGATATAAATTTTCTCTAATTACTGTTTTTAATGTATCCTATATGTTTTATATTTTGTTTCATTATTATCATTTTCTTTAATAAAGTTACTTATTGCCTCTATAATGTTTTTTACTAGCTCATTCTTTTAGATTAAGATATTTAATCTCTAAATAATTTTTATTTTGTACTTCCATGATCTCTTAATAAATATAATTTTGTCATATTATGATCTTAAAAGGATAAAATTAATATTTCTGCTTTCTGCATTTAAATATAGAGATTTTATGATTTAATATGTGGTTGCTTTTTAGTAACGTTACCATGTACTGCTAAGAAAAAGATATATGCCTTCCCATTCTTATTAAGTTCTCTCCAAATATAGATCACATTAGTTTATCTAAGACCTATTTGACTTCCTTTCTCACTTAATTTTAGTTAGATTTACCTAATTCTGAAAGAGGAAGATAAAAACCTCATTGTAATGTTTTGTTATTAACTTTGACCTATAACTCCTTTGGCTTTTCTTTTTAAAAATATAGATGCTTATAATCTTTGGTACATATATAGATTTAGTATTATAATATATTTAGTATAATAATCTATGGTACCTTTTAACATAATGCAGTTTCCCTCTTACTCCTTTATTTAGATCTATTTTAGCTTTAATATTGTCTGAGATCATTTTGCTACCTTTTGCTATCTCTGCTTTTTTTTTGTCAGCTGAAGTATAATACATCTTCCCTCTATTTTTTCTCTTTGTGTCTATCATATTTAAATATGGTTCTTGAATGCAACATATTATTGGATTTGGGGTTTTGATCCATTCTCCTACTGTTTTCTGTTTTACAGATGAATTGATCCCATTCATGTACAAAGTAATTATTATTAGTTGACTATTTCCCTACATTATTTTTCTTATTTTTTCCTTCTTTACTTCTCTTTTTATCTTATTTCTCCACAGAAATTTAATTTTCCTTTAACTAATATCTCCTCAATCCCCACCCTTTCTTTAGTCCCTCCCTTATTTTTCTCCTTCTCCCTTCTAAGATTCCCTCCCTTGTCTCCTCTCCTTATCCACTCATTCGTTTATCTAGTTACTCTTCTAGGGATCCCTCCCTTATCTCTTTATTTCTCTCTTATTTCTTAATTTCCTTATTAATTATCTATAATTATACATCAAAATTATATATTACAAGATAATAGAATTCTCTTGCCCTCTTTTTTCTTAATCTAAATGACTTTCTATGGTTCCCTCCTTTGATCTTTATCCCAAGCTCTCCTATTTCTTTGTAATTTATGGAAAAAATATTTACCTTTATATATGTATGCATTATTCCCTTTTTTTTACTGACACCCAATGATAATTAGTTAACAATATGTGGAGTGAGAAATTAGTGTGTTATTCTTAACTTATTAATTATTAAAATCTCAAGGTAATAATAAGTTAATAAAGCTGGTCCCCCACATAAGAAGTTATCCCACCCCTTCCTTCTTCAAGCAGGACAAAAGCCTTATAGTCTTAAATGAGTTTGTTTGGGAATTTACCTGGGGCATCTGTCCCAGACTGACACATGATCAAATTTTATGTGCCACTCCTTGAGTACCCTTTTGTCTTAGAAGTCTCTCCTATTGTATCAGAAACTTCTTCCAGTAGGTCAAGCCCATTGGCTGAACTGAGTCTCACATCTAGCCCTCCAGAGATAATCCATTCCCAAACTCTTCTCTTTCTATCTGTCTCCAACTTCCTGATCATTTCTTTAAAATCTTAAAATGCTTGAATGTATGATCTGTAAAGCTATTCTCTAATTTCTTGAAGATGTTAGTTTGAATGTGTCCATTTTAAAGCCATTGTAAAGCTATTCAACATTCTGTCTCTAACTATTTAAAAAATGTTATAATCTTGCAGGAGGCTTGAATTTTTTTTTCAGGATTCTCCTATAAATAATGGATTTTTCTGTGAATTTTGGGGCAGTTGTCTTAGGTCAATGACTTGAGGCAGTACCTGGCATTTTCTTTGTAAATCCTTGGGGTGCATTCTGTCTTGGGTCAATGACTTGAGACAGCACCTCCTCCCTCCCACTTTTCTCTCTCTCAGAAAAGTAATATGTTTTAAGTGGTGGTTTCCCCAGTCATATTTTTGAATAGTGGTTAAAAAAGGAGGTACTTTGAAATTTTCAAGGTCCCTTCAATTTCCACTTCACACAATAGCATTAGTAGCCCTCTGTCCTCCCCTTCCTTTCAATATAATATTTCTTTCATTTTTGTCTTCTAAATGATAAGCAGTAAGCTGGGAAAAACAATATATAGTTTCTTGTATAGATGTTTTGTATCTAAAATATTCAGAGAACTTTGTGAAAAATATTTTTATACAACATTCCCCATTTGATAAATGGCTAAAAAATATGAATGGGAAAAGGTCTCAAAGAGTGGACCCACAACTGCAATAAGTTCATAAACACAGAGTTGATAGGTCAAAGTGTAATACAGCAGTTTATTCTTTCACAAAAGGGACATTCCCCCCTTTGGATGCTAGAGGAATGTTAAAGTATTGAGTTCAGAGACCCAATTTATAGTATTCTAATCATAGAAACTTACCCCCTCTCTACCTCTCTTCCTTTGTTTCATCAGGAATATTCTTTGTTATCTTTAAAAGATAAGTGATTTAACTACTCCACCACTCAAAGTCTTTGAAATTTGAAGTGTACAGGCCAAGGGTTTTGTTTTTAGAGAAGGGGTTCGATGTTCTAAAAGGAAGGGAAAATACGAACTTCAGTCTAGGTTCTTGAAAGTATCAGGATGAAACACTTATTAAGAGAAAGACAGAATATATTCCACTTAGATACTGACAATTTTAAATGAAAAAAAAATGACAGCCATATATAAATATATGAAAAATGCTCTAAATCATTATAGATTAGAGAAATGCAAATCAAATTAATTCTGATATATTATGTCATTGTCTAAAAGGATAAAAGGGAAAAAAGACAAATGTTGGGGGAGTAGAGGAAATATGAGGACACTCATACCCAGGTGGTGGAACTGTGAACTAGTCTAAACATGTTGGACAGCAAACTGTAATTATGATCAAAGAGTTATAAATATATAGACAGATGTGTGTGTGTGTGTGTGTGTGTGTATCTTTTGACTCAGCAATATCACTGTTAAGTTTATTTTCTAAGTTGATCAAGGATAAAGGAAAAGAACCTACATGTTCTAAAATATTTATAGCATATTTCTTTTTGATGGCAAAGTACTTGAAATTGAAAGGATGCCCATTATTTGGTGAATGACTATGTATTTTAGTGTAACAAATAAATTCAAGCAATCCAAAGAGTAAAATGGAGACATTTTACATATATACATATATGTAATCAATGTTTGCTTTACAATGTTGATTTCATAGTGTTTATTTTATCAAGGAAATATGTAACCAGAGGAAAAAATGAGACAGTTCACAAAGCAAATATGAGAGATAATAATTGGAGAATCCAACTGCTACATTGATATTTCAGTTATATTAAAAGAACCTGAGGAAGGAATTTTTGAGCAGCAAGGGCTAGTCAGTTGATTTTGAATGAATTTCCCAGGTAGGAAGTATTTGAAACCACATTTGAGCCAAGGTCTTTCTGATTCTAGGCCTGGTACTCTTTCCACTGTGCTACCAAGCTGCCCCGAGAAAGTAATCTTTGTCATCTCTACAAAGAATATATGCAAAGATTTGGACAGAGATGCTTAAGGAAATAGTTAGGAGATTACCAGTGTAAGCAGCATGCAAGATGTTCAGATCACTTATCCTTAAAATAATAAATTAATTCCCTTTTTCCTGCATTATATATAATATTATATATATACATGAGAAAGAGAAAAACTAAAACAATGTAGGATTGTATACATATCTTCTAAAATATAATAAAATGGTGTCCATTAACTTAGGGAACCAGAATTACATTTTAATCTTTGAAATTATTAACAAATTATAAATTTAAATTCAGTTTTGGGGTCAGCTTTATAGCTCAGGGGATTGCGAGCCAGGTCTCTTGATGGAAGTCCTTGCTTCAAAACTGACCCCAGACATTTTTAGCTTTGTGACCCTGAGCAAGTCACCTAACCCATATTTTGCCCTTCTTTTGCCTTGGAAGCAATACACAATATTGACTCTAAGACATAAGGCAGGTTTACAAAATAAAAAAAAAAAGATTCATTTTACTGGGTTCTAAATGAAAACTTGTTTCTAAATCCTCGTTGGGAAATCTCACAAAAATAATTTTTAATATTATTTTCATGAGATAATCATTTTTTGAAAAAAAGATAAAAACTGCTGCTATAAAGTGATAAAATATGAATTGCTTAAAATTAATATATCATATCTTTATAGAAAAATTATGTCTTAAATCACTGCAAATTGAATGAAAGGAAAACAAATGCCTTTAAACTGCACAGTGCATTACTCTTTACATATTAGATGTTTAATTAATGGTGTAATGTGGAAATATTTTGAAGGAAATACTAGAAGATTTAGATTTAGGTAACTTTTTGCTTTTACTATTTGTATTAGCTTGGATAAATCCTTTTGCTTCCCTAGGACTCAATTTCCTTATCTATGAAATGAGGTGGTTGAAGTAGGTGATCTCTATGTCCCTTTCCAGCTTTAAATCCCATGGTCCTATCAGTTGAATTGAAACCTCATCTAATCCCATACAAATGGCTACATGAGTCTTACATGTATATATATAAGGAGTTTCCTTAAAATGTATGTTTTGACTTCCTTTAGCTCTAAGATACTCACTCCCCCATTCATCTCCCACTTATTTCTCTGCATCTGGAAATGAGTTTCAAATAGTTACAGGACTGAAAAATCCCTCTCCTGATGGGATTTTGCAAATGCTTTTTCCTCGAAATTGAGGAAGCTTTTTTTGTCTGCTGCCAAATCTCACTCTAATAAAACTCCCATAAAATAAACTTTACAGTTGGAGCTTTCGTTCATATACAAAACTACTCTATTTGATACTCTATGTCTTAGCCTTTTCCATTTTCTGTTAAGACCTTTGTAATTTTCAGTAGAGAAAAGTTATGGATGTGAAGAGAATATTTCCAATAATCTGTTTATTGCTCCTACCATGCTTCTATATAATATTTTGATTCTGTATATCATAACACCCATAAATTTTTTACATGATGATGGAAGTATATAAAACTTTTTTTAAAGTGGCAAGTTATAGAAGTTTTAAAATCCATTTTCATGACTGTTATTATATTGCCAGCTATTCAGTAAATGGAAATCCCTTGCTTACTGAATGTCACTAGGCTATTATAATTGAGAAATCATCTGATTTAAACTGTTGGTTTCATTTTAGCATGATCTTTCCATTTGAATGAGTAGCTATTTTAATTTTACTGACTTCCAATATGTTAGCCAATTAGTCAATAAAGAATTATTAAGTGATTATTATGTATTGAGACTGTCCTAAATGCTAACATTAAAAAAAAGATAAGCTCTTAATCTAATAGAAGACAACTAGAAAAAAAAAACTATGTACAAACATATATAAAATGTTTAAATAAGAAATAATTAACAGAAGGAGGGCGTTAGAAATAAAAGGACATGGGAAAGATTTCTTGTAGAAAAAAGGGATTTTAGTTGGGACTGAAAGGAAGCCAACATTACTACTTGACTCATTACCAAACAAAAAATAAAACCATTCAAGATTCCTTAGAAGTCAAGAATCTTCTTTATTCTTTATGTTCAAAGATGGACTTGTAAGTGTGACAGACTTATTCTTTTAATACTGGACCCATACATGCTTCTGTATTTTTAGCAGTCATAATGTCAGACACTGGTTCTACTTTAAAAAAGAAAAACACACCCAGTCTTTAACTTCTTTAATCTTGAGTTGTTGGTGGCAGAAGGAAAAGGAGGCAGAATGAGGTTAGCTTCATAACAATATTTTGCTTTAATTTGTTGTTATTAAATCATTTTTCCGTAGTGTCTGACTCATTGTCCATCACTTAGGGTTTTCTTGCCAAAGTTACTGGAATATTTTGCCATTTTTCTTTCCATATCATTTTATAATTGAGGTGCCTGAGGCAAGGAGGGTGAAGTGACTTGGTCAGGATCATATATCTAGTAAGTGTCAGGTCAGACACTATTCATTCTACCATCTAGTCTGCTACCTAACTTTTGGTTAGTGAATTGGTTAGATGAAGATAGCAGAAGATGGAACGAGGAGGGTGAGAAGGATGTGGTAACAACCACCAGCTCACATGCCAGTGAAAGTTGTCAAGAAGCTTTTGAATGCCAACTTTGGTTAGCATATTTGGAGAACCATGAATCTAAGGGTTTGCCAACTATTTGTAGGATCAGGTACCTTTTAGTTCAGTTTATTGTCTCTTACCCTTCAGTAAAACTAGACATAGAAGAAATGCTTCTGCCTGCCTAGTCATGGAGAGAAAAAGTACATTTCATGGAATTCTTATAAAAATGGGTAACACAGAAGGGATAACTGGGATTATAGTTTTTAAAAAGTATCTATTTTTGTTTTTTTATAGGAGAGGTGACAATAGCTATGATTTCATAAATACAGTACAGGGAGTTTACAATTAGGAAATATGCACTATTATTGAAGATTGGCTTCCTCTCTGTACTTTGGAGAATTGTCAAATTTCCTTGGGACACTGAAAGATTAAGATACTTAGCAAGAGCTGCACAAGTGTGTGTCGAAGGTAGTACCTATTTCTGAATTAAAATTCACTTTATCTATGTGATACATGTTCTTGATTGAAATAACAAACATGTCCTGATGTTTTAATAAGTAGGCACTCATTATTACTCTAGACTTCTAAATGAAGATTTAGTGTTAAGTTATATGTTGGTAAAGTATCAGAATTTTTACTTTATTTGGCTCAATTACCAGAAGAAATTTAATCAAAAAGTAAAATAATTGAATATTGAAAATATTATTTAAATTAAAGGGGAATATATTAGTTTAAAGGGTATTGTTTTTTCCCAATCTTCTATGTACATATATATATATATATGCTATGTGTATATTTGCTAAATGTGTATGTATGTAGAACTTTATATGCTTAAGAAATCATATGACCTAATGAAACCCTTTCAAGGTTTGCAATGCAAACCTTTTTTGTATTTCCTTTACAGACAAGGAAACTGAAAGAATTTGAGTAATTCACCTAAGATTTTCGCTTTTGAGCCAAGTCTCAAAACCATACATTCTGATTACAAATCCAGTATGATTTCCTTCTATAATGCTGAGAAGTATCAATATACTAACATAAAGTGCACTTGTTTCCTAATTTTGTTCCCTGTTGAAAATCCACTGATCATCAAAGACACAGTTCAAATATTATATGATGAAATTTGCTAAAAATCTATTTCTCTTTAGTCAACTTTCTTTTATTCCTGAGAATTCAAGGTGAAGCAGAAATATATCATGAGGGAATTATAGGAAGCAGCTTATGTCAGGTGAGTCTAACCACAGGCACCACCTTGAATATTAACTCCCCTAATATTCTAATAGAGATAGCCCATAACCAAGAATCCAAGAGTTCTGAGACGAGCAAGAAGACAAACTCCAGAGCCCCTGAAATGGTAACCTCCTTCCTTTTGCCTCCCTGTCCACTCCTGGACCATAGAGATAATAGAATATATTATCATCATCATCACAATAACTAACAATCATGGAAAATTTACTATATGCCAGACACTGTGCTAAGAACTTTATAATTATTATCTCATTTAATTCTCACAACATCTCTGGGAAGTAGGTGCTATTATTATCCCTAATTTGTATTTGTCAATTTGATTAATGACTACATTTTCAACTTGGAGATTTATTTACTCTTAACTAGTATATCTAATAGCTTCCTGGTCAGCAAAATACTCCCATTATTAGAGTATGCTGAAGGAAATGTTAAGCCTACTATTTGAGTATTTGAGATTTCTTTGTTATTTCAAGGGAAGATGATATAATGAAGTTAGACATGAGAATATATATATTATTATGAACTATGTGAACATTTTCCTAAATGTTTATTGTACAATTTATTCTTTAATAAATCCATTTTTATGAATTTTAAAATGTAAAGTGTTTAACTTGTATGAGACAATTATGAGTGAGTTTTTGTTTTATTTCTAATTTTATTAATATAAATTTCTTTTAACTTCATTTCATTTTATTTATATTAAGCAAAAGACCACTCATGAAAAAAATTATATTCATGAAAATAATAATTTATCAGTCTTTTTAACCAAATCAAACAAATTCATCACTTTTTAGAAATTTAACAATCTCATGAAAAATTTAAAGACTTTTTATATTATCTCACTGAACACATCTTTTGTAGTAGCTGTGTGACTCTGGGCAATTTACTTAACCCTGTTTGCTAACTCAGATTCCTCATCTGTAAAATGAACATGAGGAGGAAATGGCAATTCACTCCATTAATTTTGATAAGAAGTCCCCAAATGGAGTCACAAAGTGTTGGAAATGACTGAAATGACTAAACAAGAATAGTGTATTTATGATGCTTAGGTGAGAATAGGAAAGTTTATGGTTCTATTCCTACTTCTCCAACTCTAATTATGTGACCCTGGGCAAGTCAGGTAACCTCTATGTATCTTACTTAGATCCTTCCAGTTAGATGATGAACTCCTTCCAGGTGCAGATTATTTATTTATTCATTTATTTTAAACAAAACTTCCACAAAACGTTTTCTGAAGTTATATTATCCAAATGTCTCCCTTCCTTTCTTCCTTTCTTCCTCCCCTTCTCTCTCTTCCAAATTGGCAAACAATTAAATCTGGGTTATATGTATATTATCATGTCAAATAAATTTCCTTACTGTTCATTTTTATAATTGAATAATCAAGTAAAAAAACAAAATGAAAACCTGAATAAAGGAATAAAAAATCAAATTCTAGCTCCAACAATTATTCTTCTGGAAGTGGCTAGAATTCTTTGTAATAAATCCTTCAGAATTGTTCTGGATTATTGAATTGTTGACAATAGCTATGTCTATCACAGTTGATCATTCCACAAGATTGCTGTTACTGTGTACAGTGTTCTCCTGGTTTTGTTTATCTTACTCTTCATCTTTATGTAAGTCTTTCCAGTTTTTTCCTAAAATCATCTTGTTCATGATTTCTTAGAGCAAAATTTTATTTCATCACCATCATATACTACAGTTTGTTCAGCCATTTCCCAATTGATGGACATCCCTTTAATTTCCATTTCTTTGCCACTATAAAAGAGCAGCTTTTAATACTTTTGTACAAGTAATTCCTTTCTCCTTTTAAGAGTGCAGACTATTTGTAATCTTTATTTGTACCCCTAGTGCTTAGAATACTGCCTGGCACAAAGTGTGTATTTAAAATACTATGCTATATACTACCAACTGTCTTACACTATTTTTTTAAATAGTTGTGATCTCTATTGGTGGAGGCAGGAGCATGCCAACAAAATCACAGATATAACATTTCTAATTTCTTTACGCTAATGCTATCTATCTTCTGTACATACTGTGAACTTTAGATTACTCCACCCTATTTAGTCTAACAAAATCAGGAATGTCTACACCCATACTTAAGGATTAAGTGTTTAGGAGGATGGCCTATAACAGACATGTGCTAGCAAATGACAAATCAGAAACAACTGACAGACTCCTGGGCTGTCCTAAATCAAACCTAAGATACTATTGGTACATGTGAAATGCAGGAAAGTGATGTAAAACCATCTATGTATTTCGTGTCACTTCTTCTCTCTGAGCTCTTTGATAGTGGAGAGGCAGCTGGTGGCAGCTTGCTGAGACTGTTGGCATCTTGGCCTGGCGGCTGCTAGTGTCCAGGTTTTAGTGGTGAGTTTTCCTTGATATCATACTGGAGGAAGCCTAGTAACTGAGTTCCATGTGGCTCTTCTCTGAGATCTCTTGGAGTTTAGGCTGATTCTTTCTCTTCTACCTTCCACACACAATCCACTTAGAAGCCTTTAATCTTCTTCAGAAACCTTGAGGCAGAAGACTTTGAACTCCCCCTGGCACAGGTCTGCCGGGAGAAATCCTATACCCTCTCGTTCTCTCTTCTCCTTGATTTCTTCCCTATATATTGATTAAACCACCATATATTTCCAAACTGACTTGGGTATTTTATTAGGGATATCCCCTGGCAACCAATTTAATTATTTTTTATATTATTATTTTATATTTTATTTTTATGTTATATATTATATTTTATATAATTATATAATGTTTTATATTATATTATATATTTTATATATATACATATATATAATTATAAATAATTAAATTTAGATTAGGTCACGACCCTAAATTATCCTTACAATAGACACTAGTAATTGATGACAATGGTCAGATCTACCTAACTGAATAAAGTATGCAGACCTCAAATTTTTTCATGAAAAACAATGAAATTATATCATGAATTTTTGTAACCACTATATAATAATTCAACCTTTATTGAATGCCTACTGAGTAAAATTTTGCTGTATAAACTTAAATCAATAAGTGCTGACTCTTTGACATCTCCAGATTGTTGCTCTTCTACTACTTCACAGATTAATCTAGTGGGATTTATTCTCTAGTAATCAAATATGGAGTAATCCTTGTAATTGTGATCCTTTAATTAGTCTAAAATAAGGGGGCACTGTATGTCTCAGTGAAATGAGAACCAGGCCTAGTTTCAAATCTAGCCTTAGACAGTTATTAGCTGTGTGATTCAGGGCAAGTCATTTGATCTCAATTATCTAGTTTTATCAATCTTCTGCCTGGGATCTAATACATTGTATTGATTTTAAGACAGAATGTAAAGTTTTTTTTTTAATTAGGCTAAAGTAGTTTTCTATATTATGTACTCCTTCCCTTTTTTGGAGACAAGGGGGATTATTAGCCTCAAAACTTCATAATTATGTCAGATTATTTCATTATGTTGAGTAGTTTTGTTCAATAAAGTCAGCACCACAACTCGTGGCAAGGATGAGTATAAGAATACATTTGAAAAGGAAATGATGTAAAAATAAAAATAATATTTATCCTACTAAAATAAAATAAAAACCTTTTCCAAAATTATGGTACAAGACATTGAATTTTTTTTTTCTAAAATAAACATTTCATTACATTATTCAAAGGTGTCATTTCATTATTTATTTTACTTGAACCATTTCTGGTAGCATTTCTTCAATTTATCTTAAAGCAATGACTTCAATATCTTGGCTGGTAATATAGTCAATTTATTTTTTGGTAAGAGTGAAAATTATGAGACTGGCCATGAATTAATAATTTTATTAATCCATAGTAGTAGGTGAAAACGATGGAAGAATAAGAGAAAAAATATGAAAAGTAATTTCCTTATTACTCCATTTAGCTTGGTATTCTACAGTCTGCATTAAGGCCTCCTACCCACATTACACAGGCACAGAAGAGAAGAGAGTGAAATTCGCTCTTACCTCAGTTTATCAAACCTTCTCTCCACCCACTAGTCCTCAAACATCATGTCTCTGGAGCCAACTATGGCTTTCTATTTTGCCTGCAGTGTCCAACGGACAGTCCTGGGACATTGCAGGGGAGATTGTCCTGTCTCCTGTTTCACGATTTCTTGATTCTATTGCTGCCTTTTTCCAGATGCCATTCCATTCTTAAGACTCAATTCACCCAATGATTTCCTTCACATAGTCCTGGCCTCCCAGTCAAATAATCTTCAGGAGATGAGGCCAAGTGTGAGACCCCAGGAGAGGAAGGAAGAGTAAATTTCCTTCACAACTGACAGCTTAAACTTATACAATTCTTCATTTTTAAGAAAACTAAAAATCCTACTCAGGATGGGAAATATAGGTTTAGAAATGTCAGGCTATCTTTATAGGAATGAGATCTGAAACTTTCATTGTAATCAGACTAATTTAATATTATTTGGATCTTCATCATTTGAAAGCTTGGCTATATGGAAGACAAAAAAGGAACTAAAATTATGTATATTCAGAAGAAAAAAGGACAATTAAAGGGGATTTATAAGGAGTCAATGAAGACAAAGAGAAATGAGAAAATAACTTCTAAAGGAAATAAAGAAATGTTTGGGAAGGCATATATGCAAAACTTTCAGACAAGAAAGAGAATTAATCAATGGAGTCTGAATTAGTCTCACAGTCACTTCATGAGAAGTAAGATTGTGAATCATCTTTTATCTTATTGAATAAAACATATTTATTTTATCTTTTTCTCTGAAACTGCCTCCTCAACCTCCATTTCTCTTATTCTAGAGACTACTGCTCTACTAATTTACTGATGCTCCCTTCTCCTTTCTGCTCACTTTACCTCATGCCAAGAGATGTTGAATTAAGAACAACCAAATTCATAGCTGGGAATCAAAAGTCTTTATTGTTTTTGCAAGAAGAAAAGCTGTGTCTCCTATTGAATGAAGACATAATAGAAGTTGTGGGATGAGGGTAGAACTCTGGAAATGATGGTAGAACAGTTTCATTGTCTCCAATATTCAAACTAGATTGATAATTTAGGGGGTTAAAGACATTTACCATTAAGAACTTGAAGAGCTATAATATTGCAGTATTGGAAATTTCAGAGTAGATGGACATGTAAATAAAAATCTTGGCTTAAACCCTATTGTCATAATAAGCTTGATGGCAATATTTCCAGTAGAATATTAGAAGATACAATGGAGTAGACCGAGATGAGGCACTTAAATGTGGAGTTTGTACATTGCATTTCAACATTGAGGTAAAGGAAAGAAGTAAAATGAGATGTTAATTGAAGAGAGAGTTATAAATGTGCTTGAAAGAAATAGAAAGGGTTTCATTGAAGAGAGAGAAGTTGGCTGTGATAAGTGGGAAAGAATGAAGAAGAAAAAGATTTACTGAGTGAATAAAACATGAATAAATTAAATTGCCTTCGAAATAACTCAGATAAAAACTGTTGGAATTCATGCTGTCATTTATTTTCCCTCACTCAGCTACATAAAGAACCCCCAAACCAACAGATGTCTCAAGAAAAGTGCCAGGATGCTGTATTAAAATGCCATAACTATTTCCCCATGTGTTCAAGGGAAAAAAGGGAGAAAATAAGAATTTAACACTATATTAATTTATGTTGTCTCTTTTCCAATATGACTATCTTTAAAGTATATCTGAAAAAAATGACAATTTTCTACATCCTATTAAAGTATATAGTAATACATGGATTCATTGTGGGAGAAATATATAATCTATTGTTTGAAAATATAGTATATTGAGCATTTACTTAAATATGATCCTTTGAAAACAAGACTGCAGAAGAAATAACCTCTTTGTCCCTTCAAGCTCTAATAGTCTATTTAAGCATTATTCAATTGAACACCACAATTACCTTAATTTAAAATTAAAACATCATCTGGATCTTCAGTGGTTTCAGTATTCCTCAGGCACAACAAAAAAAGCCCAAAACAAAACACTGTAACCCAAACATTTCTAATCATTCCCTTAAATAGAAATTAAAATAAGATACTTATATATGGGTTCTTAATAGGACATTTTTAAGGAAAGAATGTGCCCCTGAGAACCAAATCTTGGCAGTATCTGTATGATCAGTTGTTTAAACAATGCAATGAATCTCAGCTTTCAACATGGAAAAAGGACTAAGTTCCAATACACAGAGCTCTAGGAGTTAATGCTATCTTTGAATTATCCCTAACAATACTACTTTTGACAATCAGGGACATTTCATAGCTTCCTTATCTATCACAGTCCAACTAAAGCCTAGCAGTTGGCTTCATTGTTGTTCAGTTTTTCATTTGTTCTTGACTCTTTTTGAACCCATGAATAATACTGGCCATGGGGTTTTCTTGGCAAAGATACTGGACTGACTTATCATTTTCTTTTCTAGTAAATTAAGTGACTTGTCCTGGGTGACATAGCTAATATCTGGCTGAGTTCAGATTTGAACTCTATGCTTAGGGCTCTATCCTTTGAGCCATCTACCTTCTTCCAATTGGTACAAAACCCTAAATTTATTTTTCAAAAGGCTCCATTATCTTATTCAATACAACAGTAATACATAATAATTTATTATTTTCATTATATTAACAATATAATTTTCAGCAGCCAATTTTGATTGGGTGATTTCTAATTGTTTTCTATTAACTTCAAGTCTATCATTTGATTTCTGCATCATAAATGTTAAGTTGATGAAGATACTAAGAGGCCTCAAACATGATAGCTGAAATTAAAAAGTAAAAATTAAATGTTAACTCAGAACACGCCAAAAGGGGTTCTCCAAAAGAAAAGAGACAAACTGAAGTGTTGGGAAGCATATTTTTAGGAAATGGAATGAACCATATGTTCTCACCATTAGCATCTGTTAGTTTTGGTGGTCAGGTTAAATATCTTTTCTTGCAAATGAAAATATTTTGAATGCCTGTTTGTGTGTGTGTGTGTGTGTAGGACATGAAATAAGTAGAATAAATTTATTTTAGACTATGTAAAATTATGTGTTTGCATGAAATAATTTATAGGCTAAGAGTTATATAACTGAAGAATGCAAAGAAACTCATCTTTTCTTCGGAAAATATAATGGAGTGATTTGCTATTTCTTTTTTCATCTTATTTTATAGATGTAGAAACTGAGGCAAATAGGGTTAAATGACTTTCAAATCTGAGGCCAGATTTGGTCTCAGTTAGATGAGTCTTTCTGACTGGAGGTCTGTCTGGCTCTCTTTCCATTGTGTCATCTGAGATATTTGTCTAAGCCTAATTTCTATGAGGGTCCTTTCCTGTTTTCCCAAAAGTTCTCATGAATTAGGGAGCTATTTCCCAATACTGAGTAACTGAGTTCCATTCTTTTTGATCCCCCTTTTTATAACCTGTTCCACTGTGTCTTTTTTAATACAATAGTTCAATATCAATAAGCCAGTAAGACTTAATTGGCTTTATGAAGGATAATTTGCTAAGATCATACAGAAAGTATAGCTGATTTAATACATCACTCCCCAAAGTCTGTGACATTCTTACATAAATGTAGATTGAATCTAGGGAGAAATTTCTGGCTTTTAAAGCAAAATGAAGTGTTTTTGCCTCCTTTTTGAGGGACTCCTGAAAGTCCACTTACCCATGGCATAGGTGTCCTAATACAATCTTTGTAGAGTTTTGAAGCTGCCTTTACTGTGCTTGTATTTTGTCCCTGGATCCTGATGTAGGCTTGTTTCAGGGGATTTTTAGAACTGGAACAATGAAAAGAAGTGAAAACAAAACCAAACCTGCCTCCCTCTGACCCTCTGAAGTTGATACATTAAAACCCCCTTGACATTAAGTGTGTTGTGCATACTTTTTCTTGCCTGAAAGATGGTTGATAAACATTTACCAGCACATATCTGCATATAAGCTATGTGTCCACTTACCCTTGGGTTAGATGGGCATCTTTTAACTAAAATGCTGCTTTAGTCGTTTATAAACTACAGGATTCATGTGTACTCAATGACTTGCATTTTAATATTTAGGCAATTGTAAATTCTGTGACAACATCAACCTTGGCTAATGAGGCTCCAAAGTAAAAATGGGAACAAATAAATTTCCCTAAAGCTAATCAGGAAAAGTAAATATCATGGAATGCTCTGTTCTTAGAGCTGATAGTTGCTCAGAAAGGAACTTGTGTAGTGACAGAATCTCAAACTGTGGCCTTATGAGACTAGAACTATAATAGGATGGAGTATCAAAGGTTTCCTTCACTCCCAACAGCCCAGGGAATAATCAGGCAACATCTTCAACATCTACCCTTGTCAATGGACCTCTTTTTATGCTCCTCCTAGTACTTACTTAATAGTACTATCTTGGAAAAAAATACTAGGAGGATTATTTTTAGGCAATGTTTTTAATATGTTAACATATTCATAATCATATTAGCATAAAACAAAAAGTTATAAATTGTAAGGCAAATCTTTTCTGAAAGGAAATAGGGATTTTATTTTTATGAAAATTCAGAGCACAGTAGTTCACAATCCTTAGAAAATGGTAGTCTGGCAATGTTAAGGTTAGAACTAAAATGAAGTATTTGAAAAAGGAGGCAGTAGTATCTTTATGTCTCCTTCATTGTCCACATTGACTATTTGTAATTAAGTAGAGAAAAGAAATAAACTCAAAACACAGTGGGTCTATTTCTGTTAGTGCTGGAACATAATATTAGAGTCATCAATAGGGTTATTTCAGTTACATGGACAAACTGTAGTTTAATAGTTTCAAAATCCTGGGCCCTGAAGGTTGTGTTAAGAGACAACAGAAATATAGGAAGGGAATTCTGATATAGTAACAAAACTGAATTAGAAGAGATAGGATGCCAGAGCAAGAAGGTTGGTTAGTGGTGACTCTTTTTTTTGTCTCTCTTATTTACCTATTTTTTCTCTTCTGCTTTGATTGTTTTAAAAGGAATGTAAAAATCTCTATGTTTGCTTTATTTTAGTTTCAATGGGATATTCAAGTTTGAGTCCAGATCTAAGCTTGCTAGTAACCACCGGTGCTGCCCCTGGTGACAATTCTTCAGTCCCTATCAAATATTTCTTTAATATCCAATCAAATATATCAACTGGGAGCTTCTCTTCCCCAAGGCTGAATGAATTATTCTCTAGTAGTGACTCTAACAATCTATGAGTTTATAAGAAAAGATTGGCAAACAAAAAGGATAGGCAATGATTAAATTATGTCAGACTGAAACATTGCGGAACAATCATTGATAATCGATGGCTCCTGATAGCAGTACAGTGTACCAGGATAATCCTGAGGGAATTATGAGAAGGACCGCTATCCACATGCAGAGAAAGAACCGTGGGAGTAGAAACACAGAAAGAAAACATTTGATTTTTCACTTGTTTATGTGGATATTAGATGTGGGGTTTTGATTTTTTAAATTATTGCAAAAATGATTAATATGGAAATAGGTATTGAGTGATAATATATGTGCAATCCAGTGGAATTGCTTGTTGGCTCTGGGAGGAGAAAACTGAAAGGAAAGTGCCTGAATCATTTAACCCTGGAAAAATGCTTAAATAAAAATGAGAATTAAAAAGAATTATGACAGATCATTATTATTGCCACTATGCATTAATTCATTTTTCCCATTTGAATGTTTTTTTTTTTAATTTCATTCCTTCTAAGCTCTTCTTTTCTCTAATTTAACTAGACAATTTAGTTCCTGGAATTTTATGAAATATGTGAAAGGGAAAATTCTTTGACAGTGTCCACTTGTAAGACTACTAACAACATTTCCTGTAGCAGGAGGGAGACTGCCTTAACATATTTAATAAATTACAACATTATTCATTTAAAAAAAGTTCAAATGTTAGCAAATCTTAAGGAAAACTATGAACTTATTTAAATGACCAAGAAAAAGTTTGGGCTAACCAGGAGTAGCAATCCGGTTTACATGATTGCAGTATTTTCCATTGGAAAGCAAACAATTTAGAAATAAATATCTAGGGTCTAGCTTCAGATATGCCTTTTACTATTTGTATGAACTTGATAAAGTCACACAAGTTCCATGGTCTTCAATTTCCTCTCTCGAAAAATGAAAGATTTGGACAAGATGAGATATCGAAGGTCAAATAAAACTCTGAGTTCTGTGATCCCTTTTATACTCTTCAATTCATTACCTCTAAACACTCATAGGGAACATTGCAGCTACAATCACAAAAAATGCTTGTGAATTAAGGTTGCTCAAACTTCTTAGAAATGCCCTTTACTGTTTGTATTATTCTTAAATTTTGATCTATGGATAATTCATGAAACATCTCAGGGCACAGTGTAAATAAAAGTTATGTACTGTGTAGAGACTTCACTTACCACTTATCACTAACTATGGAAAAATAAGCATACAGAATCTTTTAAACAATTTTAATTGTTTCTCAGCTTTGTACAATGCCACCTATGGCCAATTTGGCATCTCATATTTATTATGAAGATGATTCATAGTCTTAAAGTAGGGGAAAAGCTTTCTCTTTCCTAAGCAATTTGTACTAGTGTTAATCTATGAGCTATTATTGTCTTTACTGGGAGAAAAAATCTAATGGAAAATTATTTAAAAGATTTATGTCTGAAAATTTTAAGGAGATACTTGTGAAGATGTCATATAGGAAGGCAAGTACACACGGAATATAGTCAGGAAGTAAATTCAGTTAGAAAATTAAAATTCTTAACATGATTGTTTTTCCTGTCCCTGGTATAGACACTAAAGGAGTAAATAAGAATTTGAAACAATTGTTTCTTTTATGACCTGAAGAAGTATTAGATAGCATAGTGGATCAGTGGCTACACTTGGAGTCAAGAATACCTGAATTTATATCCTTCCTTTCAACACTCTAGCAGTTAGTCCTAGACAAGTTGCTGGATTGTTTTGTGCCTCAGTTTTCTCATTTGTAAAATGAGGCAGTTGGATTCAATGGCATGTTAGGTTTTTTTCAGCTCTAATGCCATTCAAGTTTTTAAGTAACTTTTGCTAGGTTATTTAATCAAGATAGGGGAAAGCTACTTTCAACATGCTATAGTTGGTCTTAATTTAAATGATCATACTCAATAGTATTTTCTTTAAAGAAATGTTATGATTTTTTTTTCTACTTAATCATCACCATTATCAAAATTCATTTAGGTTCTTTTGTCTAATGAACTCTACTTGAAGGTAAATATGTTAAAAATAACCCATCTCATTGAATCTCCCGTCCTTACTAGCAATTTATAATCTGAGGCAAAAGTTAATATTTGAGACATGAAGATAAAGTTTCCAGCATCCTAGAAAAATATCATTGAATTTTACAGCTGCAGAGACATGGAAGTTTTTGGCAGTATTTGTTTGGTTTCTTCAGTTCTTTCCTTTTCTTTATGATTAGTTTTAGATAGAAGACATGATGAAACTGGAAAAAGGTATTTCATGCTGATATAGAACTGTAAATATGTTGTTATGCGGTCCAACTCAAAAGCTCTTCTTGCTAAATTATGTTCCTTCTTGTTAAGGTGACTAAGTTTGGGGATCACAATGATAATTCCATATTCTTTATGTTAATTTTACTCAGAGCCCTTCAAATAGAAAGATAAAATTTAGTCCTCTGATATTTAACATGCATATTGTGGAAACTGTTGTGTGGAACTTAAATCCTTTAGTTTTGCTTTACATGATTAACATTTTACCCAGCTTAATCTGTATATTTGATTTTAACCTTCTGGGATGGTTTGTGGTGCATGCCTTGAATGAAAACACAACAGGCTCAACTCTGAGTAGATGATTTTCCCATGGCTATATCAGCAGAACCGATCCATCTGTTCTGAATTTTGTGCCCTTCATGATTTAGTTGTGCTTTTCCTCCTCCTCCTCCTCCCCCTCCTCCTCCTCCTCCCCTTCCTCTCTCTCTCTCTCTCTCTCTCTCTCTCTCTCTCTCTCTCTCTCTGTCTCTCTCTCTTACATTTCTATACCTGTAAAAAATCAGGATTATCTTTTTAAACTTAAACAGAAATACCGTCAGTTTATCTGACCCTTGATTTAAAAAAACTATGAAAGAAGGAAGAGAAAATGACCATAAAATTCCATATGTGAAACCTATCCAACAACACTGGAGTAAAGTTCACTGGGATCAACTAAACACTTTCCATGTGTTAGGTATTGTGGCATTGAATACTAAAAAAAACGTAAAATAAAACATGAATAATATGTTTCCAGTAAAATTAACTAGATTATCCCCAATACAATAAATATTTTATTAAAGTATTTATTAAATGTGATATAAGTGGATCACATTAAGTTAAAAATCTTGACAAGGACTGGACTATTCAATTACTTATGAATCAAAATCCCTTCTGGGTAGTTAGTCTTTGGTATTTTATTTTCAATCTTTTTTGACTTGTTAAAGGACAAGTTTTTCTGGCCAAATTAACTGATAAATTTCCATGTGTATATCTAGATGATACTTAATAACCATGGCATAACTGCATATTTCACCTTCTTGCCCATCTTGAAGACAAAATAAAGGATATAGGTTTCTTTCCTTTAAGGTCCAGCTTAGCTGTTATGTCTCTCAAGAAGTCCTCTTTTATCTCTATTCCAACATATACCCCAAACCATATCCAATGAAAGTGACTTCTTCCCATTAATGCTTCTTAGATCACATTGCCTAGAAAGAAGTAATATAGTATAAGAAATAGAAGGGTGGACTAGGAGTTAGGATGTCAAGATCTGGGCCTAACTCAGGCCAGTACCCTATTAGTTTAGGGCCAATTGTAATAGTTTAAGACATTTTTAATCTAATAAATAACAAAAAGGTTCCCTTAGGCAGAATAGGGAAAGAACATTGGAAGCAGGAAAGGTATATTTATCCAGGAAAAGCAATATTGATTTGGCTCAACACAGCTTCTCAGTGAAGTTGATACTGCTACTCCATGGTCATAGTTCAGAATAGCCAGGAGGAATAGCTCTGGGCCAGAATATATTCCTTGTCCTCCCCCTTATTCTCCATCATGGTGACTAGGAAGTTATATTAAAGCCATGAGCCCTTATCCCCAGAACCAATTAAAATTTTTAAATTGTATTTAATTAATTAATTTAGAGTATTTGTTCAGGCTTACAAAAATCATGTTCTTTCTCTTCCCTGCCCCTAACCTCCTCCCATAGCCTATACACAATTCCGCTGGGTTTTACATGTGTCATTGGACAAGACCTATTTCCATATTATTGATATTTGCACTAGGGTGATGATTTAGGATTTATAACCCCAGTCACATTCCCTTTGACCCATGTGATAAGGCAGTTGTTTTTCATCTGTGTTTTTACTTCCACTGATCTTCCTCTGAATGTGGATAATGTTCTTTTTCATAAGTCCTTCAGAATTGCCTGGGATCATTGCATTGCTACTCGTGGAGAAGTCCATTACATTCAATTATACCACAGCATATCAGTACAATGTTCTCCTGGTTCTGCTCTTCTCAGTCTGCATCAATTCCTGGAGGTTGTTCCAGTTTACATGGAATTCCTCCAGTTTATTATTCCTTTGAACACAATAGTATTCCATCACCAATAGATACCACAATTTGTTCAGCCATTCCCCAATTGTAGGGCATCCCTTCATTTTCCAATTTTTTGCCACCACAAAGAGTGGAGCTATGATTATTCTTGTACAAGTCTTTTTCCTTATTATCTCTTTGGGGTACAAACCCAGCAGTGCTAAGGTTGGATCAAAGGGCAGACAGTCTTTTATCACCCTTTGGGCATAGTTCCAAATTGCCTTCCAGAATGGTTGGATCAATTAACAATTCCACCAGCAATACATTAATATTCCAATTTTGCCACATCCCCTCCAACAATTATTACCTTCCTTTGCTATCATGTTCGCCAAGCTGTTAGATTTGAAGTGGTCCCTCAGAATTATATTGATTTGCATTTCTCTTATTATAAGAGATTTAGAACATTTTTCATGTGTTTATTGATAGTTTTGATTTCTTTATCTGAAAATTGCTTTATTCATGTCCTTGCCCTTTTATCAATTGGAGAATGGCTTGATTTTTTGTACAATTGATTTAGCTCTTTATAAATTTGAATAATTAGACCTTTGTCAGAGATTTTTGTCATGAAGATTTTTCTCCAATTTGTTGCTTCCCTTCTAATTTTAGTTACATTGGTTTTGTTTGTACAAAAAAAATTAATTTAATGTAATCAAAATTATTTATTTTATATTTTGTATTTTTTTCTAACTCTTGCTTGGTCTTAAAATCTTTCCTTTCCCAAACATCTGACAAGTATACTATTCTGAGTTCACCTAATTTACTTGTAGTTTTGTTCTTCATACTCAAGTCATTCACCCATTCTGAGTTTATCTTGGTGTAGGGTATTAGATATTGATCTAAACCGAATCTCTCACATACTGTTTTCCAATTTTCCCAGAAGTCTTTGCCAAATGGTGGATTTTTCTTCCTAAAGCTGGGATAGTTGGGCATGGACTGTCTTGCTGAGGTAACTTACTCCAAGTCTATTCCACTGATTCTTTCTTCTGTCTCTTAGTCAATAACATATTGTTTTGATGACCACTGCTTAATAGTCTAGTTTGAGGTCTGGTACTTCTAGGCTACCTTCCTTAACATTTTTTCCCAATATTTTCCTTGATATTCTTGATTTTTTGTTCTTCCAAATGAACCTTGTTATAGTTTTTTTTAATAATTCAGTAAAAATTTTAGTTTAATGGGTATGGCACTAAATAAGTAAATAAGTTTGGTAGGATTGCCATTTTTATTATGTTACCTCATCCTACCCATGAGCAATTAATGTTTTTCCACTTATTTAGATCTAGTTTTAATTGTGTGGATAGTGTTTTTAGTTGTGTTCCTGGCAGATAGATTCCTAAGTATTTTATATATTGTCTACGGTGAGTTTAAATGGAATTTCTCTTTCTAATGTTTGCTGTAAAGATGTGTTGCACATACATGTAGAAATGCTGATGATTTGTATGGGTTTATTTTGTAACCTGCCACATTGCTAAAGTTGTCAATTACTTCCACTAGCTTATTGGTGGATTCTCTAGTATTATTTTAGTGGAGCATCATATCATCTTCAAAGAGTGATAGCTTGGTCTCCTCATTATCTATTTTAATACCTTTAATTTCTTTTTCTTCTCTAATTGCTACTGCTAGTGTTTCTAGTATAATGTTAAATAATAGAGGTGATAATGGGCATCCTTGTTTCACTCCTGACCTTATTGGGAAGGCTTCTAGGTTTTCCTCATTGTAGGTGATACTTGCTGACGGTTTTAGATATATATACTGTTTATTATTCTTAGAAAAGTATCTTCTATCTATCCTTTCTAGTACTTTCAATAGGAATGAGTGTTGTATTTTGTCAAAGACTTTTTATCTGCATCTATTGAGATAATTATGTGATTTTTGTTGGTTTGCTTGTTGATATGATCAATTATGTGGATGGTTTTCTTAATATTAAACTATCCTTACATTCTTGGTAAAAATCCAACCTGATCATAGTGAATGATTCTCATGATCACTTACCAGAGTCTTTTTGCTAATATTCTATTTTAAAAGTTTGCATCTTTGTTCATTAAGGAGATTGGTCTGTAGTTTTCTTTCTCTGTTTTTGACCCACCTGGGCTTTGAAATCAGTACCATACTTGTATCATAAAAGGAATTTGATAGAACTCCTTCTGTGAAAATTATGTCAAATAGTTTGTATGGGACTTGTTATTCTTTAAATGTTTGGTAGAATTCAATTGTGAATCCATCAGACTCTGGGAATTTATCTTAGGGAGTTCTTTGAGGGCTTGTACAATTTCTTTTTCTAATGTGAGACTATTTAAGTATTCTATTTCTTCTGTTAATCTAGGCAATTTGTATTTTTGTAAATATTCATTTATATGACCTAGATTGCCATATTTATTGCTATATAATTGGGCAAATAGTTTTTAATGGTTGTCTTAATTACCTCTTCATTAAAGGTGAGGTCTTTCTTTTCATCTTGGATACTGCTAATTTTGTTTTCTTTTTTCCTTTATTTTTATTAAATTGACCAGTACTTTGTCTATTTTATTTGCTTTTTTTTTTAAAATGCTAGCTTCTAGTTTTATTTATTAATTCAGTAGTTCTTTCACTTTCAATTTTATTAAATTCTTCTTTAATTTTTTTGATCTCTAATTTAGTTTTCAACTGGAGATTTTTTATTTGTTTCCTTTCAAGTTTTTTGATTTACATGCCCAATTATTTGATCTCTGCCCTCCCTAATTTGTTAATATATGAACTCAAGGATATAAATTTCTCCCTGAGTACTGCTTTGGCAGCATCCCATATTTTGAAAGGATTTCTCATCATTGTCATTTTCTTCAATTAAATTATTAATTGTTTCTATGATTTGTTCTTTAACCAATTTTAATTTCCAATTAATTTTTTTATTTAACTCTCCATGTACACTAATTATAATTTTTATTGAATTATGATCTGAAAAGGTTGAATTTATTATTTCTGCTTTTTTTGAACTTGTTTTCCATGTTTTCATGCCCTATTCCATGATCTATCTTTGTAAATGTACCATATGCTACTGAAAAGAAGGTGTATTCCATTGGTCCCTATTTATTTTTCTCCACATATTTATTAACTCTATTTCTTCTAACATTTCATTCACATCTCTTAACTCTTTCTCATTTTTTTTTTTGGTCTGATTAATCTAGATCTGAAAGAGGAAGGTTCAGGTCACTATTATAGTTTTACTATCTATTTCTTCCTTTAACACCACTAGTTTCTCTTTTAGAAATTTGGATGCTATAACATTTGGTGCATACATGTTGATTACTGATATTTCTTCATCACCTATACTGCCTTTTATCATAATGTAATTACCTTCCTTATCTCTTTTAATCAGATTTATTTTTACTTTGGCTTTGTCAGATATAATGTTTGCAAATCCTGCACTTCTTTTTCTCAGTTGTGTCCCAATAGATTTCCCCCCAGCCTTTGATCCTTATTCTGTGAATAGGACCTGCCTCATGTGTGTTTCTTTTAGACAACATATGGTAGGATTTTGGTTTCTAATCCACTATGCGATTTGCTTTTGTTTTATGGATGAGTTCATTCCAATCAAATTCTGAGTTGTGATAAGCACCTCTGTATTCCCCAACATTTTGATGTCTTCTCCTAGTTTTGCCCTTTCTTATTTTGCTATATCTTTTTAAATCAGTGATTTGCCTTTAATCAATCTCCCTAATCCCCACACTTATTATATTTTACTTTCTTCCCCTTCCCTTTTTGTTACCTTCTTATTATTTTATTTTTATTGCCTATTGAGTTCCCTCCCCCACCTTCCCTCATTTTTTGTATTCCCCACACTCCCCTGCCCTTTTGTTTTTCCCTTCTCACATTCCTTGTAGGGTAAGACAGAATTCTATACCTCAATGGATTTAGATGCTCTTCCCTCTCAGAATTGAGGGTAAGATTTAAGTATTTCCTATTAGCACCCTCTTCCTCTCATTCTTTTATCAGTATTCTTCCACTCCCCTTTCCATGAGCCTCTTTGTGTAAAATCAATTATCCTATTTATCTTATTCCTTCAACTTTCTCTTGGAGTCATCTTCTATTCTGCCCTCCCTTTTTCTTTTTTTGCATATCATCTTAGACCATTTATTACCCCAATCTTTATCTATGAATGATTATTCTAATTACTATAATAGTGAATATAATTTTTGAGAGTAAAATATAACATTTTTCCATGTATTAATATGAACAGTTTGCTCTTATTGAAGCCCATAAAGAAGAAAACTTAAATAAACAATATATCCCCCCTTTTCTCTCTCTTATTTACCTTTTCATGTTTCTCTTGGCCTTTGTGTTTGGATATCACACTTTCCACTTAATTCTGGTCTTTACTTTACAAATACTTGGAAATCTTCTATTTTGTTGAATATCCATACTTTTCCCTGGAAATATATAGTCAGTTTTGATGGGTATGTGATTCTTGGTTGAAGACCCAATTCTCTTGCCTTTTTGAATATCATACTCCAAGCCTCGTGGTCCTTTAGTATGGAAGCTGAAAGGTCTTGTGTGATCCTGATTGATGCTCCTTGATATCTGATTTGTCTCATTTTGGCTTCTTGTAAATTTTTTCCCTTAGCTTGGAAGTTCTTAAATTTGGCAATTGTCTTTTGAGAATTTAATGTAGAGGGTGTTCTATGAAGTCTTTCAATGTCTATTTTGCCCTCTTATTCAAGAACATCAGGACAGTTTTCTTGGATATTTCTTGTAATATGATGTCAAGATTTCTGTTTATTTCAGGGTTTTCAGATAGACAAATGATTCACAAATTGCCTCTTCTAGACCTATTTTCTTGGTCAGTCATCTTCTCATTGAGATATTTCATGTTTCCTTCTATTTTGTCATTTTTTTTTTAATTTTGCTTTATTAATTCTTGCTGTTTTGTGAGATAATTGGCTTCTAATTGCCCAATTCTGGTCTTTAAAGACTGGTTTTCTGCTATAATTTTTTGATTTTCCTTTTTTTGTCTATCCTGCTTTTCATGGTTTCCAGCTGTTTAAATTTGGCCTTAATTTATTTATCATTTTATTTAATTTCTGGGCTTCTTTCTCCAATTGGGCATTCCTGTCTTTTAAACTGTTATTTTCTTTTTGAACTATTTCCCATTTTTCTTGCCAATATTCTTCCATCTTTTTCATAAGCTTCAATTTAAATTCTTCAAATGCTTGTGGCCAATTTCCATTTTGGAGGGGAAGGTTTAGATACATTTATTTGTATGTCCTTTTCTGCTATTTCCTCTGTAGTCTGGATTTTTCCTACATAAAAATTTTCCAGGGTCAATGCCTTCTTCTTGCTTTTTGGTGATGGGTAGTTGTTTTTCCTAGGTGATTTTGTCCTCACTAGGGTGGTTTTTCCTTCCCTTTCCTGTTAGAAGGCTGGGTGAGGAGGGCAGGCTTTCTGTATATGGAGCTAAGAAGCAAGGTTTTTGCCTGAGGCCACCTCTGGAGTCTCTCGAGCTTCTAATTTTTGTAGTCCTTCTCTGTGCTATCTCCTCACCCAAGGTCTGCACACTTCTGACTGTTGGGGTCTCATGTCTAGCTGCTCTCAGGGTCAGGTATTTGTTGTTCTTAGTCAGCTGCCAAGGACCTAGGGGTGCCCCTTGCTTGATCATTGATTCTAGAGTGCACTGGTTCTGCGTCTAGTGTACTGGCTCCATACGTGGGATGGGGGAGGTTAGATCAGCTAGTGTTTTGGTGGAAGCTATTTTATCCCCTTTTAGTCTGGAAATGCCCAAATCCCACATAACTTCAATGCTGCACCCTACAGTGGATTCCCTTTGCCTATATGAATTCTATTTTTTTGCCTTTTGATGTATTCTATATCTGTAGGTGATGGGGAGAGGTAGATTCCTGTGTCTAAACTGCAGCCTCGTTTACCCAAAAGTTCATCAATTAAAATTTGAGGAAAGTTTTAATAACTTTTAGGCAAAACAGTAGACTAACTTCCATGTAGGATATTGCTTTCTCCACACAGGAAGACCTGAGTTCAAATATTTCATCTGATACTTCTTACCACTGGACCTGTGAAAAGTCACTTAACTTTTGTATGTCTCAGACAACTTCCTAAAATTTACCTACTAGATCATAGAAAGTTGTAATGTACTTTGCTAAAGCAATATAGGTAAAAGCATGGACCCTTCAATATTTAATCTTTCTAGAGTGCTTTTTTATTTATTAAATTCTATATTATGTCCTTTTGATTTCCATATCTATATCCCCCTAGACTTTGGTACTCACTTTCATACAGCATTAAAATTATTTCCTTACCAATCTCAGAATTATATTACTTCTGGCACAGACTTCCTCTGTGTTGTTATGGTATTGTCATGTGAGTCATCAGTTTTGTTTTATTTGGTGTTTTTCTACTTCCTGACAGATCTGTGGTATTAGAATCCAAATGTATGGTTCCATGAGTATTGATAGAAAGTAGATTACCAGTGATATAACTACATATATTTATTCAATAACATATTAAATATCATGTCATCTATCCATCATCATCCTTCAATATTTATCCTTAAATGACTTTGGGCTAATTTCACTACTTTTTATCTCTTGCCAAATTTTCTGTAAAACTATCATTCACAACATTGTTGTGGGAATTGAATGAGATAAAATTTATAAAGCATTTAGTACAGTACCTGGCACATAGTAAGCTTTATATAAATATTTGCTGCTTGTAGTAATAGAGAATAGTACCCACATCTTCTGATTCAGAACATTCAGAATCCAGGATAACTTCTTTCTTACTATCTGAGAAAAAATGCCATATAATATGTTCTTTTATTTCTCATGCTATTATCCTACACAAATATATTTTCATACTCTCAAATTTTAAAAACATGGATTATTGAATATGAAAGAATAATAAAGAGTTTTGAGTGATCTTTTTCAATAAAAATGCCTTAGAATATTATTTTTTTCTCTCTTTCATACCCCACCATTGAATTAAAATATATAGAAAATATACATTCATGCATGTGTATATATATTTTGCACATGTACATTATATCTATAATGTGTACACATTAATTTCTATGTAATATGTACATCTGCATAAAATATAAGATACTAATTATAAGTGCACATGTACATCAGTAGATTTACATATATGTGAATTAGTCATATATTCATGTGTATTCATATACATGCACACATACACACACACATATATATGTATATATATATGTATGTGTATATATATATATATATATATATATATATATGCAATGGAGGGGAGAAATTGAATCCTCCACTCCTTAATTCAGTGTGGTAGAGATGGAATGGAGATAAAAGGTGGAGTGAGAAGATAGATTGTTTCTCCCCTCTCTTTCCCTAGTAAAACACACATAGACTGTCTTCAGATTCATAGAGTATAATTTCTTCAGAGCCTGAGTTGAAATAAAATCTAGGACTGAATTGCTTCTTCTTCCTTGGGGAGGAAGTGTAGCTATCCTCCCCAAGTTTCAGGTCCCTCTCCTTAAATATTATTATGTGCAGGCACTTGATCTATAGAAATAGCTATTTATTCTTGAGGAACACACCACAAGTAGGGTCAGTGAGATTGTGGGATAAGGTAATGGGAAAGTGGGAAATAGGAAGTCCCTAAGACTAACAATTGAACCCCTTCTCCTCAAATCCTGCAGGGTCTTGCTTTGCTTGTCTGACCTTCTGGGGTCAATTGTGAGTGCTGTCCTGACTTCTAAATGTCCTAGTTATGATATGAAATTCAAGGACTGCTTTAGAGGGATAGCCAGGAAATCTTCCTGGTGTGGATAGCTTTATGGAAAAGTCTTATACACTCCTGTTGTCTTCCACTCGATGCAGGGGGTCTGGATTCAAAGAAAGATGATCAAGTTTCAGAGGTTCTTTTAGCCCAACCTCTTTGGAGGACTCCCCAAAGAGAAGTGAGTTAACTGCCTGTATCTTCTTACTTCCTCTCTTTCTTCTCTGGAATTCTCTGTCCTTCCTGCCCTTTCCCCACTTGAGTTGGTCTTCCAGTGTGATGAATCTGCTTTCCTCCCTTACATATATAAATACAAATATAAATAAATATGCACATATATAAATATAATATACATATATATGAAGTTTGTTATTCAACAGTAAATGAGGAATACAAATTCTAGTGAAGATTAATAATTTCTATTATTTTCACTAAATTTTTGTCAATGAAAAAACACTCTCCAGTAGTCACAGCGTCCTTTAATGCCCTCTACCTTACTTCTCCTTGTACAATTGAATAGTAGCAGATGAGGGAGAAAATGGCATGTTACTAAACAAATGAGGGAAAATGAAATAAAAATATACAATGATGTCCTCAAAGAAATGGAGCAATGGAAGGAAAATTTAAAATAGATCAAAAGAAAAATAAAGTTTTAAAAATATGTCAATATAGAAATTGGTTATATATCTTTCAAAACAAAGTCATTGAGCACAATAAAGAAAAAAGTTAGAAAAATCATAATTGAAGTTCTTATAAAGAATTTAGAAGAATTAGAACTTAAAATACAGAAAAGGAAGAAAATTTGCAGAAAAGAAGCAAACTATAATAACTCAAGGAACAAATAAATGTTACAGAAGTCAAAGTAGTGAATATGAAGGAAAACTGCACAATGATAAGTTAAAGATTATAGTTCTTTCAGATATACTAGTCACAAATATTAACAGCAAGCAAGAAAGATGGCAAACAGATAGGAGAAAGGTTTCAATTTTTGATGGAGGTAAAAGAAAGAACATTCTACTTAGTACAGTTCCAAGCATATAATTGCCTTATTAATAAATAATTTTATTGACAAAAAGAGGGATGTGATAAAACATAATAAAGACCTATTGAAATCTTAAAAAAAGAAGAAATTTCTGAATTAAAGTTAAGGCCATCAGTATATTTTTGTGGAAGGAACAGAAGAGTAAGAAATCACTTAAGCAAGGAGAAGGGAGACCAAAAAAAAAAACAAAAAAAAAAAACAAAAAAACCCCAAACACAATAGAAATGAGCAGAGTAAAAAGAAAAAAAGGTTCTAATTTTTTTCTCCAAATAAGAATGGAGACCTCTGGAAGAATAGAAGCAAAAGAGAAGAAATATAGAATATGGAAGGTAGGACTTAATATTGAATGTGTAAATAAAGAGTGAAATTAAATAACATCTCCAGATTGGAAAGTGTTATATTTGAGAGGCAAAGGACTTTCAAAGCATTTCCCACCAAGACAGCACACTTTAATGGGAAAGAGTTGAGCTTCCTAGGACTGAATCCTATCATGAGAGGGACTAAATGAATTTTGAAGGCCAGCTTTCATCCAGGCAAATTTAAGTGAAATGGATTCAGAGATAAGATAACTTGCCTTTCAGAGAAGTAAATGATCAGAGGAGGAAGTGGACATGCTTCCCTTCCTAATTAAGGATTCAGAATGATTCCCATCACCCTATATATTTTTTTTCTTCCTGTGAATTTAGATGCTTGTATCTAAATTGCAGATAAAAATATGCAAAGTATAATAAATAAATAAAATGAAAAAAGTAGAAAAACATCTATAAATGTAATACTGAAAAATGGAATAGATAGAAATGGAACTTCTGAGAAAAGGGGAAAATGTTTTACCTGGCAGATTTACCAGTTAAATTATATAAAATATTTAATAAGAAAATTATACCTACATTAAACAAATTATTCTTAATAATTTAAAAAAAGATAGTGTACTTCTAAAATCAATTCATTAGACAAATGCTCTATGATCCTAAAAACTAGAGGGATATGAAAAAGAAATAAAATTATAGACCAATATAAATAATGTATGGTCACATAAAAAATTCTTAGCAACTATAGCAATTCAACTAAAATAATTTATTAAAAAATTGCAAAAGCATTTGGGTTTCCTGGATAGGTTAGTATTAAGAAATTGGTTAACTTGGGAAATTAAAAATAACCCTAAACCAAATGATGGATACCTAATTTCTTATAAAACATTTTGTTTATGAGCTAATCCTCAAAACCTTGATGATTGTAAGGGTAATTTTTTCTATGATAAATCACATTCTTAATCTAAAATTATTATTATCATTAGTGGATTTACACTGGAAACTTCTCTAATAAATACAAGATTAAAGTAAGTTTTTCTCCCTTTTGTATTTATATAAAATGAGATATGCTAGAAATATCAATAATAAAAGAGAGAAAATTTAAATATTTATCTTAAAAGACTATGCAAAATTATAACTTTAAGAAATGACATTTTTCTTTAGAAAGTCTCAGAGAATCTTCAAATAAACATTTTTTAATAAGTGTAAAATGGTAGAATGAAGACAACAAGGGCATAAATAATTGATATTTTCTCTCAAAATAAATATTCAGAAGCAAATGAGATCAGTATCCTAGTGATTGATAAAACTAAAGATAAACTCAAAGTTATTTTGACAAGAACTAATTATTTGACAAAAACTACTCGAAAATTAAAACATAGTCTCGATAAAAACTAGGCATAGGCCAACATTTCACATTAAATAACAATGTAAGCTCAAAATGAGGACATTATTTAGACATGAAAGTTTATATAAACAAATTAGGGGATCAAAGAAGAAATTACCTTTCAGATTTATAAATAACAGAAGAGCTCATAACCAAACAAGTTAAAAATATTATTAAAATTAAAATGGTTGATTTCTATTACAGAAGGAAAATAAAGAAACTTGGGGAAAATTTTATAACAAGTTCCTCTGTTAAAGTCTCATTTCTTAAATATATAGAGAACTGAAAAAAATGTTAAATATAATAGCCATTTCACAATTGATTGTCACACAATACAGATGAAGTTTGCAGAAGAAATAAAAGCTTCAATAGTCATTTTAAAATGCTATTAGTCACCAACACTTAGAGAAATGCAAAATGAAATAACTGAAGACCTACCTCACATCTATCAGATTGACTAATATAACAAAAGGAAAAGAAATACTGGAGGGGATGTGGGGAAATATGTACACTACTGTTGAGTTATGAACTAATCCAACAATTATGAAGACCATTTTGAAGTAATTCTAAAAAGGCTATAAATTAGTGCATACCCTTTGACTTAGCAATGTCCACACCCACTGGAGGTCAAAAGGAAAAAGAAAAACAAATATATTTACAGTAGCTCTCTTTGTGGTGGCAAAGAACTGGAAACTAAAAAGATACCCATTAGCTAGACAATTGCTAATTATCATAATATATGTATATAATGGAATACTTTTCTGCTGGAAGAAATTATGATTTTTTTTTCAGTAAAATCTTGATAACACTTACATGAACTCATACAAAGTGGAGTGAGTAGAACTAGGGGGACAATTTGTACAGTAACAGAACTATATATAAATATTATCAATTGTAAAAGACAATAAATCTCAGCGATTCAAGATCCACCACAATTGAAGTATATTTTTTCGTTATTCAAAATTTTTTCAGAAAATGGTTAATGATGAAATATGCATTCCAAGGCTTCACATGTATAATGGATATTGTGTTTCTAGCTTTCTCAATAAGTGAGTTATTTAGAACTGAAAATAAAAACAAAAAAAATAGGGCAAGTTAGTTTGAGAAGAGGAGAGCTATATATATATATATATATATATATATATTGTTTAAAGGCAACAACATAAATTAATCTTAAAATATGTATAAATTAAAAAATAAAGAATTATTTTTAGCATGTGTATCATTTCCCTTTTAAACATTTTTCTTTCTTAGGTACAGTTTTCTGTGGATTATAGTTAAATATCAAAGAAGTCTAACTATTGTTATATTTTAAACAATGCTGAGTACTATTCTCTAGCTTCTCTACATTGGTTCTGTCCCATGACTGGTTCTATGCAATATATGCACAAGAGAAAATGAATAATTAAACAGAGTGTACATCTGCTAATACTTTAGCAGCTCAAGTGCAGCATCCAGTTTTCTCTCCATGGAGTTAATTTTCCAAGTATTACAATTGGTCTGTTATCTTATTCTCATGGAACATTTTCTTGTTCTCTTCATCATATCCTAACTGCTCTCTCTCCACCCCCTGCTATTATCTCTACAAGACTTCGAACCTTACAGAGCTGCAGGTGATTTTTTAACAGAAGTGAGAAATGGATACAATGGATAATTTTCAGTGAGATTCACTGTAAGGGAAAAGCAGCATACAGAGAAAATGTATTCTAGTCTAATGGCTCCCCCTAACCCCCATTTCAAGTTCTTTGCTCAAGTCTGTTTTGAAGGATGCAGTTACCCTTCTGTAGTTAATTTCATTTACATTTTTTAAACTGACTGCCAGGGGTCCATATTGCCCCAAATTATCCTTTTAACATCTGCCTCTTTCTTCCTTTATATCATTGCTGCTAAGATTGAAGTCTATTCTGGAGCACAGCCTTACTTCCTACTCCCATGCTCTGCCAGCTCTGAAAGCATTGTCCTGTCTGGCATTTATGCAGAATGCCAACTCCTTTTCTCTTAATTGTCTTATCTGGGATGCTAGTAATTCATAAAGCAGCAGGGTAGTGAGGGTGTAGGGCACATCTTCCCTCTCTGTAATGTGATACTATCCTATGGGTACTTTCAGTTAGGAGTACTTGCCTGTTGAGAAAATCAACAAAAATGGCACCAAGTTGGAAATCGTTTGGAACTCAAAGCTGCCTTCCAAGGGGCTAGCCCACTGTTTGGCAGTCAAACATGTTACATATGAATACATTAAGAGATTGGATAATTTTTGGAATCAAGTGAAATAATTATTTAAGAGAAAATCATGTTGTGATTAAAAGACCACTGGACCAGGAGTAAGAAGATTTTTTTCCCCCAAAGCTAGAATTGCTATTATCTTATTAGGGAAAGACCTAAAGAAAGGTATAAAACCTATATGGATTTACATTGTCACATTCATTAAAATAAGGCAGTTGAATAAAATGATTTATCAGATATCTTCCACTTTTAAAATTCCACGTCTTTTAAAAAGGATTCATAACATTTATTCCTACCGTCATAGTTAATATTATAAAGTTCTGACATTACCTCTTCAGACTATGTGAACTACTTAGTAGAGTATTCCTTTTATTCCTTTATCTATGGCTATTTTATAGATATAAGGGTGTAATAATCAATTAATATTATTTAATCAAATTATCTCATCTCAAATTATTTATATATATATATATTTCATATTACATTTAGATACAAATTTTAGTTATTTTCTAATATTTTGTGATCCCTATTTTCTCTCTCTTTCCTCCTCATCCTTCTCCAAGAAGTCAAAGAATATGATATATTATATACATGATATCTATGATGCAATGTGTATTTTTTCATGTTCATCATATGAAAGAAAATACATACTGTTTCAACTATAAGAAAAACTCATGAAGGAAAAGAATTAAAAATCTTATGTTCCAATCTGCATTCAGACTCCAACAATTCCTTCTGTGGTGAAGAATAATCTTTTTATCATGTGTCCCTTAGAGTGGTCTTGTATTGCCTCTAATAGTTAAGTTATTCCCAGTTAATCATCATATATGTCAATTTAAGACCTGTCCCCCATCCTGTGAGATAAGGAGTTGAAGCAAATTGTGGGGTAAAGATAAGAGCTTGGAAACAGTTCTAATTTGGACCTCCTTCTGAGAACCAAGAGTCAGGAAGCATCCTTTGGTTGAAGCCTATGATGACATTCTGGTAGTGCCCTTAATCTCCATGGAGTCTACTCTGGGGCTGTGTTCCTCTGAGCGTGGCCCAGCATTTCATAAGCAACCATGAACTTTTAGATGGTGCCTGATCACAGTAGTGGTGTATGGTAATAGACATGGAGTTGCCAGTGATCACAGTCAGTCTGAGTCTTAGCCCTTGTAGGAGCACCATGATAGCCCATGGATTAGGGGAAGGATATCTCAAATAGACTGTCATATTTAGTCCTGGTTCTGCTTACTTCACTTTGCATCACTTCATATAAATCTTTCCATGTTTAAAAAATAATCATCCTATTCATCTTTTCACAATAGTATGCCATCACAATTGTATACAATAACATGTTCAACCATACTCCAATTGATGGCCATCCTCTCAGTTTCCAATTCTTTGACACCCCAAAAAGAATTGCTATAAATATTTCTGTACAAGTAGGTCCTTTCTTCTTATCTTTTATCTTGATGGGATACAAACTTAGTAGTGGTATTGTTGGGTCAAAACCATCTCACTTAATTTACTAAGATTCTCAATAAATCAATTGATTCTGGATGTTAAATATGAAAAATCCTTTAAAGTGGTCTGTGTGAAAATAAATACTGTTCAGTTGTCAGATTAGTTAAAACTCAAATCTCTCAGGAATCAAAATGATTATTAAATTATTGTAAAACCTTTTAGAAAGAACCATTTAAAATATATGGGGGAGAGGAAGCAAGGTCTTAGGTTCATTCTTGGGTTTTCTTCCTTCATATCCCATTTTGGGTCAAGGAGAATTTTGTGAACTTCAAAGTGTTAGAATAATTTTGGACTCCTTCTCTCTTCTGAACATCAATGTCTTAGTGGCACTCGTAGATCATTGTTGCATTGTAAAATTGTAACAGGTAAAAAATAGATTAATTCATTTAAAATTGAATCCAGAAAATAATTGGATAGTGTTGTGAAGTTTAAATTTAACTCTCCACTGATTATAACAATGAAAAAGATAAATAATATAATGCCCAAGGACCATCATATGGGTCCCTTGAATGGGAGAAAAGAACTTCCATAATCCAAATTCTTTGAGTTATCTCTTTGACATACATATCCTCTAACCTTAAACCAACATTCCTCTGGACTTGGAATGCATTAATGGGATAGTGTTGTGAAGATTAAATTTAATTTTCCACTCATTATAACAATGAAAATACTTAACTCTCCCCTGATTGTGAAGATTAAGTTTTAACCCTTTTCTGTTTTTAGATTTAATCTCCGTAAGTATAAACAGTATTTAAAAGTTAAGTATGAAGATCTGCCCATTTAGATCTAATCACCAAAAGTGCAAATATCCCACTTAATCATGAAGTGGGAGGTCTGTGACGCACATGTACTATAGTGAGTAATGAATCAGAATCGACTAACTGCCTACTGGTCAGTCCTAAAACAGAACTTCAACTGTGATTGATAGATGTAGAATCAGGGGATGACACAGGAAGTGATTCAAGATAAAATGTCTTTAAAAGGAGCTGTTACTTCATGTGAGAACTCTTCATGCTTTTGAGTTGAGACTAGTGAGGAGGTGCAGAAGGATTTGCAGACTGGACTGACACGTGGTGAGTGAAAAGCTAACTCTTGACTGCTGGCTTTCTCTGAAGAGGCAGGCCTCCTGAAAGACCGATTCCTCTTGAGAAACTTCCCAGGTCCTTGGCTTTGCTGAGGCCTGCTGAAACTAACTCCCCCTGTCAGGGGGAAGGGGGGGAGCTGGTGATAAATTACTGAGGCTAGATATCTTACCTTATTCTCTCCCTGATTTCTTACTTCACTTTCTACATTTTGTAATAAATAAAATAAATATATTTTAAATTTAAATAAAATAAAAAATAAATAAATCTCTTTGGAATTAATTAAATTCCTGGTGACCACACTCATAAAATAAAAAATTCAATCCTTTTAAAATTAACCTTTCTCCCCCCTTACAGTTTGTAATAGGTCTTGAGGAAGGAGAGGAGAAGGTGCACCAGTCATTCTCACCAAACAACACTAATAAATATACTTTTCTAAGGACTGAAGAACTCAAAGGCTAGCTGACTGTAGAAGGTCCTCAAGTCATAATCTTAGGGCAGTAGCAGATTTGTATTGCTGACATTAAAGAATCTACCTTCAACTCCTCAGGGGTACACTAAGCACCATCACCAACACCAGTACAGGAACCCTTACCACCACTGACAGCCCTATTCCCACCCCACCAATACTAGTAAGTACTGCTGCTACTACTACTATTACTGACACTACCACTTCTACCACTTTACCACCCCTACTCATAGTACTACTACCACTACTTTTTAAAAGTTTCACCAACCCAGTATAGTCCTTTGTACAAAAAAGGTTCCATTTAATAATTATTTATTGAAATAACTGAAAAATGATCCTAAACTGAAAAAGGTTTCTAAAAAAAGAAAATTGGAATCAATCTAAATTAATTAATTAAGAAAATGTAATCATGAATTTATCTTAATACAGCTATAACAAAATGTTTTCAGCCTTAATTACATTGCAAATGTTATATTATAGGTACTTTAGTGAAATAAAGTAAAACCAAATCCCTGATCAATTGGTAAAGGTAGTAATCAATAAAGTATACTTTCCCTTATAGAAAGCAGGTTTAAAGAATATATGTTCCCAGGCTGTAACAAAAGATGGTGAGGGGATGCCCCCTCAAGTACAGGATAAATCAGGTGCAGTATAAGATATACAAAGGAAGGTCCATCCTCCTAGTTTATGGTACATCTGGCTGGTGTCCAATAAGACTTGATTTCCCTGGTCAATCTGCCCCAAGCCACATTTCACTTTTTTTTTTTAAACTTAATGCCATATATCTCTCATTAGCTTTGTATGAGCTCATTTTACCTTTTCACCTCTCTCACATATTTAAACCTATAAAAAACTGTCTGTAACTTTGCCTCAGTGCATCTTTCACTAGGAAGGCTGCCCTGGCCAGTTAAGTACATATTATTAATCAATAGATTAATAAACAAATATTAGTTCTGTTAATTGAGCTTCTGGTTGTCCAGACTCGCTTTCTGAAGTGCACGACTTCATTAGTTACACTAGAATATTTCAGTTATGTCATACAAAAATTGGAGGATAAAATTTTCAATTGACTATTGCTCAATAAATAGAAAAAATTAAATGGTACTTATACTTAACATTCTATTCTAAAAGTCAAGGTTCATTCACTGTCACTCCACTGAGTATAAACTTACCCCCTATGACTCTGACAGTAGCAGGATACCTTCTAAATAAAAAATTTATATCTAAATTATTATTAGACTCATTTTCATTTAATTATTTATAACAGAACAATATATATGACAATGGAATGTTTTCATTATGCCATAAATGAACTTTTTATTTTACTTTTCAAATTTTATTAATTAGCCAGTTTAGAATATTTTTACTTGGTTACAAGAGTCATGATTTTTCTCTCCCCCTACCCTACCCCTCCTGTAGTTGACATGCAGTTCCACTGGGTTTTACATGTGTCCTTGATCAAATCCTAGTGCAAACATTAACAATATGGAAATAGGTTTTAAATGGACAATTTTAATATAAAATTCAATTGGAAAAATAGTTATATTACATATCAATGACAGGTGCATTCAGATGCAAAAAGACCTGAATTCAAATCCTGCCTCAATCTCTTACCAGTTATATGGCCCTAGGCATATTATTTAATCTCTCTTAGGCTCAATGTCCACATAAACACAATGAGGACAATAATAGCACCTATATTACAGAGTTCTTGTGGAGATCAAATATTCTAATATATGTAAAGTGATTTGCAAATAATATACTATATGAATGCTAGCTAGTTTAATTAATACTAGGAGGAGGGGGAGTAATAATATTGATAGAAGTGGTAGTAGTAATATGAGTAGGAGTGGTAAAAGTGGTAGAAGTGGTAGTGTCAGTAATAGTAGTAGTAGCAACAGCAGTAGTACTAGCATTGGTTTGGTGGGAATACGGCTGTAAGTGGTGGTAAGGGTTCCTGTACTGGTGTTGGTGATGGTGCTATTCATAGTGATGGCTTTGGTAATGGCAGCACTAATATTACTATTAAAGATAGTAAACAGTTTCATAGGAATGTTTTCTGAAAAATACATGGGACCAGAAAATCAGGCATATTTTTGTATTTATTATTATTATTATTATTATTATACCTCAAAATAACTCAACTTCATGGCAGTTGTGTAATGGAATAAAAGCAGTTCATTTTATTTAAAAAAATAAAGTGAATGCAATGTATAAATATAAAACAGATTATATTTTATAAATCCTAAAGAGTTTGTTTTGAAGACTAGAGTTCTTGTTCAAATTCAAAAGTCTGAAGTTATGGTTGTGTGAAAATGTCTAATTCACTTCATCAAAGAGTTTGAGAATTGGAAAGGATCTCATCAGCCATCTACTTTACTCTAATCCATTCATGAAGTAAATGTCATTATAACATGCCCTACAAATGTCCAATATAGCCTCTTTTTAATTCAATTGCCTATTCCCTAGAAAACTTTTAAGACTAATAACCTCCAGTATCCATTGGAAAAAGGATTTACCAATGTTGAACCTATGATCAGGAAAATATCTATTATATGATCATATATGTATAACCTAGATCATATTACTTGCCTTCCTGGGGAGTGAAGAAAAGTGGGAGGGGAAAAATGAAAAGACATAGATTTTTGGACAAAAATGATGTGATAATTTTGTTTCTTTTGAATTAGCATATATATTATAATTTATTACATGCTTATAACAAATCATATATATTATATTATTGTCACAATATGTATCATTTTTCTGTTATATATAACACATTAAAAATAAGTGTTATTTCAAAACCATATTTGGCAGAATTAATAAATTCTCAGAAAACTATTTTCTTACATATACAAATGTGCTAACTTTTTTATTTTTAATTTTTAAAGATATTTTATTTTAATCAATTACATACCTTAAAAAATTTCCACATAAGTTTTCTGAAGCTATATGATTCAAATTATCTCCCTCACTCCCAACCTTCTCCCTTCCTACAGTTGGCCAAGCAATTCAATCTGAGTTATATAGGTGTTAAACTATAGAACATATTTCAATATTGTTCATTTATGTAAGATAATAATATGATAGCTTTTAAAAAGGGAGAATCAGTAAATGATATTATATTCAACACAAGTTAAGGTCTAGAAGGTTAAATCTATTGTTAAAGAATTTTTCAATTTTTCAGTTTCATGAATGATTCATAAAAAAGAATGTATATTAATGATCAATATTTTAGTAGGAATTTGAAACATCACTTTTAAAACATTATGTTTCCATGTCCTTTGAATTTTTGTCATCAATAAAAAGAGAAAGCTCTGAGATTAATTTTTTATTTTAGCATTTGTACATTTTTATTGATAACAATGTTGTTAAATCATCTTTATTTTTGAATGTATGCATCCCTACATTCCTATTTTGTAAACTATTCCTTGTGATCAAAGAATTGAGAAAAGGGGGGGGGGGATGCTTCAAATGCTTCAATTAAACTGACAAAACAACTGAATCTCCCAATATATGAAATATCCCATGATCATGGTTCCTCTCCTCTGCATAGAGGGGAAGGAGATTTATTTTTTTTCAACTTTTCATGGAGAGTGATTTTAAAGAATGCTAAGTATCATCTAAAAAAGATAAAAGTATTTCTTGTACATGACCTTTCTATTAAAATGTATATGGTCATCTTTTTGTTTTAGTTTACTTTAGATTCTGAAAAAAAATATTTTTTGATTTTTTAAGTCTGAAATATATGCAAAAGTCATAAATGTGCTCATCAATACCTCATAGAATATAAGGTATAGCACTAGAACTTATATACATGTATTTGATAAATTATATGAGCAGAACAATGTACAGGAAAATAGAAATATAACTATAAATGGAGTCTATGATCTTGCAAAGGACTTAATATGTTTTCAGGGTGGTTAAATCTCAATGTGGAATTATTTCCAGATGAATATGTATCACAACCTTTTGTGAACTGGTATATAGATGATGTTTTTTGAGGCTCCCCAAAATTAATTGGCTTCCTTAAGAGCATATAATTACTCTCTGGGGAGAAATCTGACTTCCTCCCTTCCTGAATCTAAGTTCAGTGCAATATTTACTTTGCCACACTTCCTCTTATAAATAGAATGAATTTAATAAAAATAATTTTTGATAAATACCAATAAATCAAAAGTATTTATTAAGTACTTATGTTTAGCAGTATGCTAAACTCTAGAGATACAAAAAATGACAGAACCAGTAACTAAACTCATTGACATTATATTCCAATGGGGAGATACATAATTTATTAGGTACTTTCAAGGTAGATATGGAACGAAAAAAAAAAAAGTAACCTTTAATGGTAAGACTTTAGGATTAATGGAAAAAGGCTTGTAAGTATTTGACATGATTCTTGAAGGAAAGCAGCAATTTTAAGTACTGTGATTTAGAACAGTGTTAGCAAGTAAATATGGATATGAACAGTTTATAAATGAAAATTCAGAAGAAAAAGTTATGACAGAAATGTGACATAAACTTATAATTTTTACACATTTGAAATGTGATAACTATTCCATTTTTCTGCATATATGAATGAAAAGGAGTTTTATTAGAATGTCAAAAGAAGTGTAAAAGCCTTCTATTTGTCTAGAGTTCCTGAAAATGTTAATTAAAAACCATCATTTCATCTTTTAAAAATAAATTAAAGTGAAAAGCTATTCATTTGGGGAATTATCAAATAATTAAAAGAGAAAAAATATTGTGCTTTAAAAAGTTATTTTTATGCCTTAGCTTATGTTTTCACATTTTCTTTTTATCTTCTCAATCTCTGTGCCACATAGTGAGAGAAGAATCATTGCATATTCAAATCCAAACAATATATTTTTTTAAAGAATTTGCTCTTCTTCATGATTTCCCCATATCAATCAAGAGCACAACTATTCATAGATATTTGAAACCTCAACTCAGTTTTATCTTATCCATCTTTTCTTATTACTCTCTATATCCAGTCAATTAATTCCAATTACAGTTTCTCACATATATCCCTTTCTATTTCCATTGTTTCCACTCAAGCTGTTCAAGGTCATCTTACAGTTGAATTCAAATGTTGTTACTTCTTTTTCCTAGAAGAGGACAAACAAAATAAATAAAAGATAACTGTCCTCCCTAAAAATTTATATTACTGCTAATATCAATAGTAAAAATTTTAATAATTGGAAATGCCTGAACAAGTTGTGGTAAATGTTTATAATCGAATACTATTATGCAATAAGAATAGCAAACATTATGCTTATTAAAAAACAAACAAAAAACCTGGAAAGACCTATATGAAGTGATGTATAGTAAAGAGGGCAAAACAAGGAGAACATCTTAAACAGTAACAAAAATAATGCATGATAACCAGCTGTAAATGGCTTAACTATTATGAACAAGGCAAAGATCCAGAAGAACTCCCAGGGACTCATGACAAAAAATAAAGATATCCACTGCATAGAAGGAACAAAGTCAAAATTCAAACTGAAATTAACCATTCTTTATTTCATTTCCCCTATGAATTTTTCTCCAGTGAAAGCAAAACAAGTCTTATTTCACACCAGAAAAACATGGAAATATACATTATGGGATAATATATCCAATCTAAATCATATTGCCTTCTTTCTTAGTGAAGGGGGAAAAGGTGGGAGGGAGAGATAATATAAAATGGAAAATATCAGAAAACAAAAATAGAAAAACTGTATTGACATATAATATGGAAAAATTATCATAATAAAATTCTAATAATTGAGTCATCTTAATCATATCACTTCCCTTATATAAATCATTCATTCATTTGCATTTTGATTTTAACTGTAAAATACTGGCATTTCTCCCCTTCTTCCTTCCTTTCCCACTGTAATGCTTCAATTAACTTTCTCTTCATTAAACACTTCTTTTCTTATCCCCAAAACTATTATAATAACCTAACATATCTGACTCAATGACCATTTCTATCTAACCTCCACATTATTTCCTCCACATTATTTAAAACTTCAATGCTTTTTTATTTCCTGGAGAATAAAATATAGATTACTGAAAATTAAACTTAATTTCCTCCACAAAAAAAGAGCAAGTGAGAGTATCATTATGATATGTTCAATAGAAAGCTGGCCTTGGGTTCATGAAGATCTTTTTCCTCATCCTACATCATTGAGACATTGTTCTTTACTTCTTCCTTCACTCTGATTTCAAATGAAGTGGTAGCTATACTTCTTGCTAAGATGAATCCCTCTTCTTACATTAATTCCAACCTCTTCTGACTTCTTCAGAAAATTCTCCTCATTCTCATCTCCATTTTCTCCCTCATTTAAATCTTTTTTTTTTTTTGCTAATGGAGCTTTCTTTCCTGTCTAAAAGCAAGGCGGTGGGCCACCTTTTGTTTTAATTTGTTGAGGAATAGCAGATTTAAGTAGGCTTACATAAGAAGAAGATGTGGCCCAGAGAGATTCAGGTATATTAGCCTGTATTTCAAAGGTGGGAGGCTTTTTCACCTCCTTTCTCTCTGAGAGAAGTACAGGGAGGAAATTTAAAGATTCCTCAGGCAATTCTAGTGTCACAGTGCCATCTTGAGCTTATATTATTGTGACTCTAAGTTTACATAATAGGTCTCTTCATAGCAAATTTATAGGAAAGCCAAGCATTAAAATAAAAGAATGTTCTACTGATAAGGGTCCCATCGATAGTATATGAGGGGGAAGTTTTGGGACCTTTTGAAATGTTCCTGATACACCTACTACATTTAGAGAGCCAATAGAATTGCATTCTGCATCTGGTTTACTCACCAAAACTGATCTGGAAGCTCCAGTATCTATGAGATAATTATACTATGTTGTCCCAATGTTTAGTGTTACATATGGGGGGAAATGGAGAGGGACAACTGGCATTAAAACACCAGGGTCTGGGAAATCAAAGGTTTTACTTTTTGATTCCTGGGTCCTTCCCTCCAACCCCCATCACACCTTCATCAATATCCTTGGGTATTTCTCTGGGACCCACCACTCTGAGGGAGATTTTCACTCTCAATATAGTGTGGATGAGCCCCAGTTTGGATATATTGTTGCGAGTCTTGAATTGACTCATTTGGATTATTGTCTCTGTAGTTGTTTTTATTATAATTGTGATTATTGTCATATCTAAAATTATTGTTTCTGAAATTACTATTATTATTAAAATTCATGCTATTGAATACTTGATTCCAGTTTCTGCAATTTAACATTAGGTGGCCTTTTTTTTTTCCACATAAAAAGCACTTGGTTGTTTATTTGTGGATTCTTGCAAAGGAGATATGGCCACTGCTTGATTTGCTTTTTCTAGTTTTTCTCTTAAATTTTTTTAGTTCCTTCCTTTAATTTCTCTACTGATTCATTATCATCTTCATCTTTCCTCTGGTGTCCATTAAATATGTATATGACTACTCTCCTCAATTCTTCAAGGTCCATACTAGACCAATTTGGACAGTTTGTTTTAAAATAATCTTTTACCACTTTACAGCAGTTTTTTTTTTATTGCCTTCTAATCTGTCTAACATCCCTTTCTCTGTAAAGGTACAGGTCTATACATCTACCTTTCAGTTCAATACGTCTATCCATAAATTGAGAGGGATTTTCATTGTTTTTTTTTTGTTCGTTTGTTTTAAATTCTCAAATTTCATCCATGTGCCTGGTCTGTCAGACAAACTCCCATTACTGTTAATAATACCTATCTATCCTGGCATAGTTTTGTGAAATCTTGCTCATTATTGTGGTTCCATTTTGGATCCTCATTTGGCCAATGAATTTTTCTTCTGCCTTTGGCATGATTAACAAGAGAAATGATTTTATTTTTCTCTATTTCTGTCAAAAAAGTCTATAATAGTTTCATGGGACTTCCGGTTAAGATGGCGGCTTAGAGAAAGCTAAAGTTCAGATCTCTGGAAAACCCTTCCCGACTGATCTCAAACTATTAGCTCCTAAGGCGCCGAAATTCAAGACGATCAACAGCACAGCCCCTGGGAACCCTCCTCCTGGACCTGGACCCGGATCAAAAGGTACGGCTCCCCTCAAAAGCCAGAACCCGAGATCACTTGGACCTAAGGGGTAGGAGCGCAGAGTCCAAGGCTCTGGGAAGCCACAGCCTGGCCCGGCTCAGAGAGCAGGGTCCTCGGAACAACAACCCTCAGGGCCTTCTATCCGAGTCCCAGTGAAAGTCATTGCCCTCGGAGCTCCCCCGGCAGAGAGGAGGGTCGAAACAACAGCAACCCTCAGGGTGGGCAAGACAGCCTCACAGGCTGGATCCTGCTATCCAAGTCCCAGTGAAAGTCCCTGCCCTCGGAGCTTGGGGAAGCTGCAGCCCATCCCCCCGCAGGCCGATGAAACAGCCTCATGGCCAGCGATTCTGAAGGCAACTTCCGGAAAGCAACCCAACCCAGAGAGCCAGGGGAGAGTGTGGCCTCGTGGTCCGACCCTTCCATTCCAGTTCCAGTGAGGCATATTCAGTTTAACCCAGGGAAAGCTCATAGAACCGACAATCTGCCCAGGACTAAAGCCTCTGAACACCAGACAGAGATAAGAAAAGCTAATCCTCCACATTCAGAGTTGGCAAACTCCACAGAGCACAGAAGCCCCAAAATACCAAGAAAAATAAGAAGAAAGGGGCGACTGGACACATTCTGTGGAGCCAAAATACAAAATACAGAGCAGATAGAAGAAGATATACAAGAAAATGCTCCAAAATCTTCCAAAGGAAATGGAAACTCTCCACAAACCCATGAAGAATTTGAATCAGAAATGACCAAAAAGATGGAAGCCTTCTGGGAGGAAAAGTGTGAAATAATGCAAAAGAAATTCACACATCTACAAAACCAGTTTGACCAAACGGTAAAAGAAAACCAGGCTTTAAAGCAAGAACTAATAAAGCAAAGCCAAAACACCAAGAAATTAGAAGAGAACATAAAATATCTCACCGACAAGGTGATAGATCTGGAAAATAGAGGGAGAAGAGATAATTTAAGAATAATTGGACTCCCAGAAAAGCCAGAAATAAACACCAAACTGGACATGGTGATACAAGATATAATCAAAGAAAATTGCCCAGAGATTCTAGAACAAGGGGGCAATACAGCCACTGACAGAGCTCACAGAACACCTTCTACACTAAACACCCAAAAGACAACTCCCAGGAATGTAATTGCCAAATTCCAAAGCTATCAAACAAAAGAAAAAATCCCATAGGAAGCCATAAAAAGACAATTTAGATATAAAGGAATGCCAATCAGGGTCACCCAAGACCTTGCAAGTTCTACTCTGAATGATCGTAAGGCATGGAACATGATCTTCAGAAAGGCAAGAGAGCTGGGTCTCCAACCAAGAATCAGCTACCCAGCAAAACTGACTATATACTTCCAAGGGAAAGTATGGGCATTCAACAAAATAGAAGATTTCCAACTTTTTGCAAAGAAAAGACCAGAGCTCTGTGGAAAGTTTGATAACGAAAATCAAAGAGCAAGGAATACATGAAAAGGTAAATATTAAGGAAAGGGGAAAAATGTTATCTTCTTCTTTTACTCAAACTCTCTTCTATAAGGACTACATTTCTATCAATCTATGTATACTAACATGTGGGGAAAATGTAATGTATAAATAGGGGGTAAAGAAAGACCAAATAGAATAATCGTTCTCACACAAAGATTCACATGGGAAGGGGAGGGGAAGAAAACTCCTATAAGAAGGAGAGGAAGAGAGGGTTTTTTTGTTTTTTTTTTTTACTTAAACCTCAATCTCAGGGAAATCAACTCTGAGAGGGAAAAACATCCAGATCCATTGGGATCTTGAATTCTATCTTACCCAACAAGGGTAAGGAGAAGGGAAAACCAAGGGGGGGAGGGGGAGAGGGAGAACAAAAAGGGAGGGAAAGAGAGGGGGGAGGGGGAGGGAAGAAAAAAGGAGGGACTAAAAAGGGAAACATCAAGGGAGGGGACAAGGGGGACTGATTCAAAGTAAATCACTGGACTAAAAGGTAGAGCCGAAGAGGAAAAGGTTAGAATTAGGGAAGGCAATCAAAATGCCAGGGAGTCCACAAATGACAATCATAACTTTGAATGTGAATGGGATGAACTCACCCATAAAACGTAGATGAATAGCAGAATGGATTAGAATCCAAAACCCTACCATATGTTGTCTTCAAGGAACACACATGAGGCGGGTTGGCACCCACAAGGTCAGAATTAAAGGATGGAGTAAGACCTTCTGGGCCTCAACTGATAGAAAGAAGGCAGGAGTGGTAATCATGATATCTGATAAAGCCAATGCAAAAATAGACCTGATCAAAAGGGATAGGGAAGGTAATTACATTTTATTAAAAGGGACCTTAGATAATGAGGAAATATCACTAATCAACATGTATGCACCAAATAATATAGCACCCAAATTTCTAATGGAGAAACTAGGAGAATTGAAGGAAGAAATAGACAATAAAACCATACTAGTGGGAGACTTAAACCAACCATTATCAAATTTAGATAAATCAAATCAAAAAATAAATAAGAAAGAGGTAAAAGAAGTGAATGAAATCTTAGAAAAATTAGAATTAATAGACATATGGAGAAAAATAAATAGGGATAAAAAGGAATAAACTTTCTTCTCAGCACCACATGGCACATTCACAAAAATTGACCATACCTTAGGTCACAGAAACATAGCACACAAATGCAAAAAAGCAGAAATAATGAATGCAGCCTTCTCAGATCACAAGGCAATAAAAATAATGATTAGTAATGGTACATGGAAAACCAAATCTAAAACCAATTGGAAATTAAACAATATGATACTCCAAAACCGTTTAGTTAAAGAAGAAATCATAGAAACAATTAATAATTTCATTGAGGAAAATGACAATGGCGAAACATCCTTTCAAACCTTTTGGGATGTAGCCAAAGCGGTAATCAGAGGTAAATTCATATCCCTGAATGCTTATATTAACAAACAAGGGAGAGCAGAGATCAATCAATTGGAAATGCAAATGAAAAAACTCTAAAGCGATCAAATTAAAACCCCCCAGCAGAAAACCAAATTAGAAATCCTAAAAATTAAGGGAGAAATTAATAAAATCAAAAGTGATAGAACTATTGATTTAATAAATAAGACAAGAAGCTGGTACTTTGAAAAAACAAACAAAATAGACAGACTACTGGTCAATCTAATTAAAAAAAGGAAGGAAGAAAAGCAAATTCACAGCATTAAAGATGAAAAGGGGGACAGCACCTCCGATGAAGATGAAATTAAGGCAATCATTAGAAATTACTTTGCCCAATTATATGGCAATAAATACACCAATTTAGGAGAAATGGATGAATATATACAAAAATACAAACTGCCTAGACTAACAGAAGAGGAAATAGAATTCTTAAATAATCCCATATCAGAAATTGAAATCCAACAAGCCATCAAAGAACTTCCTAAGAAAAAATCCCCAGGGCCTGATGGATTCACCTGTGAATTCTATCAAACATTCAGAGAACAGTTAATCCCAATACTATACAAACTATTTGGCATAATAAGCAAAGAGGGAGTTCCACCAAACTCCTTTTCCGACACAAACATGGTACTGATTCCAAAACCAGGCAGGTCAAAAACAGAGAAAGAAAACTATAGACCAATCTCCCTAATGAATAAATATGCAAAAATCTTAAATAAGATACTAGCAAAAAGACTCCAGCAAGTGATCAGAAGGATCATCCACCATGATCAAGTCGGATTCATACCAGGGATGCAGGGCTGGTTCAACATTAGGAAAACCATCCACATAATTGACCACATCAACAAGCAAACTAGCAAGAACCACATGATTATCTCAATAGATGCAGAAAAAGCCTTTGATAAAATACAACACCCATTCCTGTTAAAAACACTAGAAAGCATATGAATAGAAGGGTCATTCCTAAAAATAATAAACAGTATATATCTAAAACCAACAGCTAATATCATCTGCAATGGGGATAAACTAGATGTATTCCCAATAAGATCAGGAGTGAAACAAGGATGCCCATTATCACCTCTACTATTTGACATTGTACTAGAAACACTAGCAGTAGCAATTAGAGAAGATAAAGGAATTGAAGGCATCAAAATAGGCAAGGAGGAGACCAAGTTATCACTCTTTGCAGATGACATGATGGTCTACTTAAAGAATCCTAGAGATTCAACCAAAAAGCTAATTGAAATAATCAACAACTTTAGCAAAGTTGCAGCATACAAAATAAACCCACATAAATCATCAGCTTTTATATATATATATATATCCAACACAGCTCAGCAGCAAGAACTAGAAAGAGAAATCCCATTCAAAATCACCTTAGACAAAATAAAATACCTAGGAATCTACCTCCCAAGACAAACACAGGAACTATATGAACACAACTACAAAACACTCGCCACACAACTAAAACTAGACTTGAGCAAATGGAAAAACATTAACTGCTCATGGATAGGACGAGCCAATATAATAAAAATGACCATCCTACCCAAACTTATTTATCTATTTAGTGCCATACCCATTGAACTACCAAAATACTTCTTCACTGATTTAGAAAAAAACCATATCAAAGTTCATTTGGAAGAACAAAAGATCATGGATATCCAGGGAAATAATGAAAAAAAAAAACACTTATGATGGGGGCCTTGCAGTCCCTGACCTAAAACTATATTACAAAGCAGCAGTCATCAAAACAATTTGGTACTGGCTAAGAAACAGAAAGGAAGATCAGTGGAATAGACTGGGGGAAAGCGACCTCAGCAAGACAGTATACGATAAACCCAAAGATCCCAGCTTTTGGGACAAAAATCCATTATTCGATAAAAACTGTTGGGAAAATTGGAAGACAGTGTGGGAGAGACTAGGAATAGATCAACACCTCACACCCTACACCAAGATAAATTCAAAATGGGTGAGTGACTTAAACATAAAGAAGGAAACCATAGGTAAATTGGGTAAACACAGAATAGTATACATGTCAGACCTTTGGGAGGGGAAAGGCTTTAAAACCAAGCAAGATATAGAAAGAATCACAAAATGTAAAATAAATAATTTTGACTACATCAAACTAAAAAGCTTTTGTACAAACAAAACCAATATAACTAAAATCAGAAGGGAAACAACAAATTGGGTAAAAATCTTCATAGAAACCTCTGACAAAGGTTTAATTACTCATATTTATAATGAGCTAAATCAATTGTACAAAAAATCAAGCCATTCTCCAATTGATAAATGGGCAAGGGAAATGGATAGGCAGTTCTCAGATAAAGAAATCAAAACTATTAACAAGCACATGAAGAAGTGTTCTACATCTCTTATAATCAGAGAGATGCAAATCAAAACAACTCTGAGGTATCACCTCACACCTAGCAGATTGGCTAACATAACAGCAAAGGAAAGTAATGAATGCTGGAGGGGATGTGGCAAAGTTGGGACATTAATTCATTGCTGGTGGAGCTGTGAACTGATCCAACCATTCTGGAGGGCAATTTGGAACTATGCCCAAAGGGCAACAAAAGAATATCTACCCTTTGACCCAGCCATAGCACTGCTGGGTCTGTACCCCAAAGAGATAATGGACACAAAGACTTGTACAAAAATATTCATAGCTGCGCTCTTTGTGGTGGCCCAAAACTGGAAAACGAGGGGATGCCCATCAATTGGGGAATGGCTGAACAAACTGTGGTATATGTTGGTGATGGAATACTATTGTGCTAAAAGGAATAATAAAGTGGAGGAGTTCCATGGAGACTGGAACAACCTCCAGGAAGTGATGCAGAGCGAGAGGAGCAGAACCAGGAGAACATTGTACACAGAGACTAATACACTGTGGTATAATCGAACGTAATGGACTTCTCCATTAGTGGCGGTGTAATGTCCCTGAACAACTTGCAGGGATCCAGGAGGAAAAAACACTTTTCATAAGCAAAGGATAAACTATGGGAGTGGAAACACCGAGAAAAAGCAAATGCCTGAATACAGAGGTTGAGGGGACATGACAGAGGAGAGACTCTAAATGAACACTCTAATGCAAATACTATCAACAAAGCAATGGGTTCAAATCAAGAAAACATCTAATGCCCAGTGGACTTACGCGTCGGCTGTGGGGGGTGGGGAGGAGGAAAAGAAAATGATCTATGTCTTTAACGAATAATGCTTGGAAATGATCAAATAAAATATATTTTTAAAAAAAGTCTATAATAAATTCTCAATATCAACCCATGCAGGGTCATAAGGCCAAAAAATGCTCTCTAGTTTTTTAATAATCACAATTAGCTCATCTTCAAAGGAAGGGATGTTTTGTTTGAATCTCTCAATATCCTGGGGGGGGGGGTTGTGTGTGGATGGTGTATAGTGCCTATGTGAAACTACATTTCCACTCTTATTAAAGGCATGTACTGACTTCAGGGGGAATAGGGTTTCACCTGAATTATTTTTGGTTTCTGCCTCAAGGTTCAATGTTTGGTTTTCAATGAGGTAGGTAAGGGGAGGGGTAGGAATAGGTAACCTGAGAAGAAGGGGTTGTGGGCAAGGAGGGGAAGAGGGATGAGGCAGGAGCAGGGGGGAATGGGTTAGGCAGGGGGAAGGGGCTGGAGCAGACTAGGAAGGATGGTAGGGAGGGGAAAAGGGAGGAATGGGTTGAGTAAGGGGAAAAGGATTGTGTAGGACAGGATGAAACAGAGACTGAGTTGGCTCTGATAAGGATGAAGTATGGAGAGATCAATCTCTCTTCTTACTCTGGAGGTTTTTTAAGTTTTTCTCAATGCTTTTTATATAAGCCTTGAGTTCCCCCAAACTCTACTCCATGTTTTCCAGTTGTCTTTTAAGGTAAGCTTGTCTCTCAATGTGAACTTTTAGTTTGATGTTTGGTTGAGTGGTAGGAGGGATCATTGATTGCATTGGATGGGAAATGCCTCAGACAGGATGAGGTTTAGATGAATTTTTCATGTGAATTTCTAGGTAATTCACAATATGTATCAGTCTTCTCTTAAAAAAGGATAGGCAAACTGCAATGTATCCTATTACTATGAGTATAACCAGGAACAGTGCTAAATATATCCATAGGGAGATGTTCTTTGGGATAATAAGCCATTTTAGATGGACAAGAAACATCATTTCCCCAATTTGGGTTATGCTGCTTAATACCATGCTTGGCTGTTTATTTTTAAAGTTTAGGACTTACCTTTCTTTGCAACAAGATCAACAGGTGTATTAATATCTGGCTGAGGGATAGTGTAGAGATAGCAGAAGATGAAGGAGATTATCAGAAGATTATGAGTGCTTGTCAAAGTTTTGTAGTTGCCAAAAATGTAAGGAATTTAATTAACAGTTTGACTAAATAGGTGAGAATTCTAAATTAATATTGTGGTTGCCTATTTAAAATATTATATCTCAAGTCAAAATGACTTTTAATAGCTTTTACTTATAAAGAGGATGGAAAGAATGAAAGTAGAGAAACACAAAAAGAGAGTAGAGTAGATGTTGACCCTATCGCACTAAATATTGCTCTGGTGCTTGGCTCAGCCTGGCTGAAGAAATTACTAAAGGAAAGAATGTAACAAGGTAAGAGTGTTCAGGATGAAGCCTTCCATAATACTCATTCTGAGACATCAGGAAATGAATAATGAGACTCAAAAGGATGAATCACACATGTAAGGGAAGAACTAAAAGAGAAAAAGATTTCTGAAGATCGGAGGAGATGATATGTTCAGGAGGATAATCATATAGGAAGAGGTGATGAGGCAAAGGGCATTCAAACACCTGGAGATAGGATCTAGAAGATGGGATACTTTGTGAAGACAACAGATATCCTAATTTGGCTAAAGTATTGAAGGAAATACTATGTAATCAACTGGGAAGATAAATTGATGTCAGATTGTGAAGGCTTTTAAATAACAAATAGAGGAGAATATAATTTAATTTAAAAACAGTGGTTCATTATCATTAATGTTTCCTTTTTTCTACACAGACAATCATCATCCTCGGTTACTGAGAGACTACTACTACTACTACTACTACTACTACTACTACTACTACTACTACTACTACTACTACATGTATGCTAATAGTTTCTTTATAATAAATTTGCAATGAAGTGAAACCAAGCTCAAATACTTAGTTAAATAGTTAAATCCTTTTTATGACATTATTAGAAATTATAAATTAGGGAAATCATAGAATACAATTAACCATATTTTAGGCAAGCAGTTGATAATCATATGTGATTCTTAGTTGATGATATATTAAGAATATTTAAATGCCAGACTTCAGCTATTTTAAGTGTTTTTTTTTTGTCACCTTGTTAAGGGACATCAATTCCAACTGCGTCTTTTTCCAGACAATGTTGTTTTAGTCCCAGAGTTGTTAATATGCTTAAGCACAGTCAAAAAATTTAAATAGCTATAAAGAGTAATAGTTGATATTTGAAACCAGACTTTCTGGAGTACATGAAACAATGAGGTTTGAAACTTGAGAACACAAGGAAAGAGATAGCCACAAAGTAGTAGCAAAAATTACTTTTATTGAATGAGTTTAAGCTCATGTTTCTAGCCACAGGAGAAATTCCCCCTAAAGGAGCTATAAAATGGCTGATAACAATATCAAAGATGTGTTGCAGATGAAGTCTTCAACAGGACTAATTCTGGTAGTCTCTTATTTATTTCACCCTTAGATTTGTGATATAAAGAGCCACACAGGTCTACAAGAACATACTTTAAATTTATTCTACTTTACTAACATTTTCTCCATTACTTTCTTAAGTCTAGAGTTGATAATAACCAGAGCAATAAATCAAGTCCCAATTTGCAGAATTTGGTGATTTCTAAGGTATAAATGTTCACACTGAAAATTTAAGAATTGATTACTAAAAAGTTAGGCAGAGCTATTTCTAGCCCATTTCCGTTACTGAGTGACATGGTTTAACTGAAACCATCTCTGGACTTGAAATCCAAGTCTATTTGAGTCTTGGTTCTGTTAAAGATTAACAATGTGACCTTGGATTGTGTGATTATTAGGATTAATCTTCAGTGTTTGTATATCAATATTTTCACTAAAAATATATTATCTACTTGTGAAGCAAGTATTTTGAACATATTAAAGTACTAAGCAAATATGAGTTAGAATGATAATTATTTATAATTTAACTAAGATATTTTGAAATATTTGAAAGAAATAAAATAAAATGTGAATTTCATTTTAAATTAATCTACAATACTAGCAAGATTAGTAATATTCATTTCAAAGGAGTGGAATAAATGACTTTGAAGGTTCTTTTTAGCTTTAAATCTGTAGTTCTATCATCCTATGAGCTTATGTACAATCAGGATTTTAAGAATTCCTCTATACTACATATCATTAAAAGAAAAAAGATGTATAAATATATTTAGATTTGTGTAAATATCTACAAATAAGTCTACATAAAATAATGAGTATTTTTATAGTCCTATTTAGACTCATGTGTGTAAAGTAATGCTCTCTTTAGATTTTCCACAGCTTATAATTATTATAATTGAAAAGGTGACAAGACTAGATTTAGATTTATCAAAGGATAGTTTTCAAGTAACAAGTATGTTATATTCTGACCAAATAAAGCTTTTTTGAGAACAAATATATGCAATATATTTTTTGCCTTAACTTCTTTTTACCTTTAATAACAATTAGCTGTGTCATTGTAAAATAAATGCCAAATTTCATTTGTAGTTGAAAACACCTTTGCTGCTCTGAACAACTCCACCAACATATATATATATATATATATATATATATACATATATATATATACACACAAGTATATATACATATATATATATGTGTGTGTATACTTGTGTCTCATACCTTCTCCATTAGAGTTAGATTCCCTTTGAAAGCTTCTTTCTAATAAAGCAGCTGCCTGTATTTAGTGATAATCCTATGTACTATTAGTGCGGTCTTGGGGGAATGGAAATTGATTACCTAACCTTAGCTAGTAAAGATTTAGCAGGTCTCTTGCCTCTTGCCTCAGACAGTAAAGCAATTGTATAAACAGTGAAGACTAATTAAAGAGTCCGGTAATGTTTTGATTTGGGTAGCAAATTAACTGAAAAATGAAAGATTTGTATTTGTATCTTCTGGAACAACACACAGATGTTTACTACTTGTGCCTATTTTATTCCACAGCCCGCTTTTTAAAAAAATTGATCACCGCTTTAGACAGAATTTAATTTCTAGGAAAACATCAGTTTTTGTCCTTGACATATTGAGAAGACAAGGGTTAAAGTTAGGATTTCTAATTCTTTTAATAAGGGTCAATGATAAGAAGTGTTATATTAAACCCTATAGGTAGTCAAGTGCAAAAGAGATCAGGTAATGGAAGGAAAGAGATAAATAAAATGAAAAGGATAGTCAAGAAATACAATATAATAATAATAATATTAAAATAATAATAGTAATAATAACTAACATTTTATAGAACTCTATGTGATAGTTACTGAACTATGTACTTAATGACTATTTTCTCTTTGATCCTCAGGTAAGTGCTATTATGGTTTTTATTTTACAGATGGAGAAGCTGAGATCAATAGAGGCTAAGTGATTTGCCATGTATCACACATAACGTAAGCACCTAAGGTCAAATTTGAATTCAGATCTTCTTGACCCCAGGCAAGCACTCTATCCACTATGCTATCTAGTTTCCTTAGATAAAGAGAGAAAATAACAAAAGTAAGGTGTGATTTAAAAAGTTAAGAAGGGACATAAAATGAGAGCAGAAACTGAATCAAATTGTTTAGGGATTTTAGTTATACAGAATTCCTGGCTTACTAGAAGACATGTCCTGATTAACCTTGTTTACTAAGGCCATATTATACTATCTTTTTAAATGTTAATTGTTTTAAGATTTTTTATGTTCAGATGTAAACGTCTTTAATAGTTCTATAAAATAGAGATTCATTTCATGTCTTCAAAAACAGGGAGGGCATAATCATGTGAAAATATCATTAATAAACTTTAATAATCAAAGTAACCAAGATTAAAAAAAAAAAAACTAAAACTTGCAAAGGAGGGTTGTGTCCTTCCTAATTTCAGGGGAGATGAATCTTGAAGATTTCCATTCTGGATAAAAGACTGGGTTCAAAGTGCAGGATATCATTGTTGTGACCCTTAATGAATGCTATATTTCAACAAAAAAAGTGTACCTAAAAAAGAGAGAGATTACAGTGGGGAAAGATGTAGAGGGAAGTAGTCAATAAGTCTGTCTTGAAAGAGTTTTGTGGCCCCAAGGCACTCAATAGTTTCACTTCTACGTCTTGGACAATGTTTCCAAATTCAAATAGAAATGGGGCTGTTAAGCAAACATAAGGATCCATTCAGGTCAATATCAACTTTAAAAACTCACATTATTAAGGTCATGTTCATTATGTCGCATTGTAATATATTTTGTTAAATAGCTCCAATTAAATTTTAATACAGCCCACTGTGGGTATTATTGGGTCCTTTTATGTGATACATTTACCCTATGATAGACCTTATATTGTCCTATTTAAGAGGTTAACCTAGAGGTTTCTTCAGAGGAATCTTACATATCATAATAGCTATATCCATATATTTTCAAGCTGACATATGAAGAAAATTAAACCCATTTTATGTCTCTACATCAGATGTATCAGATGTAATTTTCTCCATTCAGGAAAGAAAAAGGTCCTGAGATTGGAACTTGCAAGGCTATCTGCTAATATTAGTTTAGTTAGTAACCAACCTGAAGACGCTGGGGTCCTTACAAGTGACTTAATTATAAAAAATACTTCCAGTGTAGCCACTTAACAAATTATCATTTTCATATACCAAAAATTATTTTATATGGTTAAGTGACTAAGTTTATAAGAACTTATTGCAGCTGAAGACAATCAGTGGCTTTTGTCCATTTCATTTGCTCAAACAGATTTTTAATCTTTTTTTAGCACTATCAAGTTTATTAATCAACTGTGAAGAAATATTTATTAAGAGCTTACTCTGTTCCAGAGAGTTCACTAAGCTGGAGATACAAAGGCAAAAGTCAGGCAGGCATGTATAACTTAGATTCAACATACAACATAAAGTAATTTTTTGGAAGAAGCAAAAGACATTGGGAAAGACTTCACATAGAAGTGTGAAGGTTAAAATTATGGCTGAGACTGAATGTAATTAATATTTTTGGTCACCAAGGATTTTATTTATAAAATCCTAATGAACACCCAAGTCAGCTGGAAGTTTTTATGTTGATTTAATTGATAGTGAAGGAGATTAAGGAGAAAGAAGAAGGAAAGGACTAAGTTTTCTTCCCCCCCCCCCCAAGCTGATACCGAGGGGGGAGATTAGGAGATAAGGTTTTAGAGTATGAAGGAGGAAGGAGTCAGGATTGAACTCCAAAAGGGAAAGGGCTAAGCCAAGATGCCCGAACCTGAAATCAGCTCCAGGGAAAAACTCACCACCAAACCCAGACAATAGCTGCCGCTATGCCAAGATGTCAGAATGCTTAGCACACTCTCACAGAGTCGTCTCTCCAGGGAAAAAGGAAGAGAGAGGAAGTGCTATGCCTTATATAGATGGTTTTACATCACTTTTCTGTGATTTTTTTTTATCAATGATTGCTTAGCTTGACTTAGGACAGCCCTGGGGTCTGTCTGCTTTTTCTGCACATGTATGTTGCCTTTTTCTCAGATACTTAATCTTTGAGTTTGGTGCAGACCTTCCTTAATCTTGTTAAACTAAGGAGGGTGGGGAAAATGTGGACTTTCCAAGACCTGATTCTGTTATTCCAAGTATTTCTATTGTTATTGATCAGGAAATAGCTAAATCAAATGTTCTAAAGAATGGTCTGATTAGAGTGGAATAGTTTTAAAATTCACAGAAGGTCAAACTTAAGTTGGGTCGTAAAAGAAACTAAAGATTCTAAGAAGTAGTGAATAACATGAACAAATTATTAACTTTAATAAATTATTAATAATGAGTTATTGATGTAATTAATAAGAGATAGTATTAATAAACAATAATAGGAAATACATTCCAGACTTGGAAATCAAATAGTGCCATAGCTGAGATGGAGATGGAGTTACATATGAGGAGCAGCTGAAAGATAGATTCAAAAAGGATTGAGGAACTGAGAGGAGAGGAAGTAGAAATAGCACTGCGGATTATTTTTTTCAATGAGTTAAGTTGGTATGCTCAGAAAGATAAGAGACAAAATGAAAGAGACAGTGATAGAGACAGAGAGAGGGAAGGAGGAAGGGAAGGGCAGAGAGTTCAAATGAAGAAACTGAGGACCAGGAAGTTTACTTGATTTATCAAGATAACACATAGTACTATTATTAGAGGTAGAATCTGAATCCAGATTCTCTCACCAAAGAGTCAGTGTTTATTCTTCTAGACTATACTAACTTCATATTTGAATTCATCAATATCAACAGTCATCATGATTATTTACGTATGAATAATCCTTTAAAAAGAATTATAATGTAGGCTAAAATATGATTTCCCCAGTGCTGTCATATTGTTTGAGAAAAACAAGTTTAAACATGAATTGTAAATTGAAAGTTTTCAATGAAGCTCAGAAAACTTGAAACAAATGTATAGACTATGACCACGAATGAAGAATATTCTTGTTTCACCATTCCTAGTAGCTACTCAAGGGAAAGATGTTATATAATATATAAAATTCTTTTAGATCTTGAAACAGTTTGTCTCAAGTAAAAATTTTGTTCATGCAAAAATCATTTCTCTTTTAATTTTACTATTTAAACATCCACTGGACTAATAGCAATCTTGAATGAGTACAGTTCCTAAAAAATAAAAAAAAAATTATGATGACAAGAATTCATAGGAAAATTTGCTTTTGTTTTTGTATTGAAGGATAATAATTTTATAAAACAATATAAACTCTAAAAATAAATAATAGAAGAATATTTCCTTTAATCATTATTTTATCATTTTAATTTTTAGCAGCCATATTTATACTTTCTGAGACACCTGGACGATACTTTGTTGGAGCTTTTTTATTATTATTTTATTATAAAGCTATAAAAATTCAGACCCCTAAGATAATATAGGAACAAATCAAGAAATTATGGAGGATACAGAAATTAAGAATGTTTCTTAGTTATTCATTTTTTTTCTTTCAAATATCCTCTGAAGATATCTCCTGGGATCTTGGAATTCTATGAGCCACATTTTGAAAGTCAATCACTTTTTAAGTGCCTTTTAAGACATTTTGCTCTTTGGGCTTTTTATATAGCATAAATTTCAAGAAGTAGTAACATAGAAAATAAGGAATTTATGGGGTTTTTAAGTGAATTATGTGAGCCCCACTCATTGGAGTATTTAATTAAATTAGTGAGTATTTTGTTCATGTAGTTTGAAATATATCCTGATGGTCTTCTGTGCACATGAATATATTTGGCTTTTAAAATTCTTTTTGTTGTTCATTTTCTGATGTATTCAACTCTTCATGACCTCATTTTGGACTTTCATTGCAAAGATACCAGTGTGGTTTGGCATTTCCTTCTTCTGATCATCTAATAGATGAAGAAACTGAGGGAAACAGGGTTAAATGACTTGCCCGGGGTCGAACAGCTAATAAGTGTCAGAGACCACACTTGAACTTAGGAAGACTAACTTAGAAACTTAGTCCTCCAGATTCTTGGCCTAGTACTCTATCCACCCTGGCATGTAGCTGTCTATAATACCTCTAACTCCCTTTTTATTTCTTAATCTGTGATCAAAATTGTATGATCATCTTTAACTTCTTCAAATCACTTTAAAGATGAAAAAACTGAGTCAAATAGAATTAAAAGGGATCTGCCAAATTTACCTGGCTAGTAAATGTCTGAGGGCAGATTTAAATTCAGAAAGATGAGTTTTCCTGACTGTGCTGGCAATCTATCCACCATACCACCTAGCTGCTCTGCATTTATTCTTAGCTTAGTCTATGCTTGTTACTCATTGTTTTTTGGAGTGCATTTTATGAGTTAATGTGTTCTTTTCAAAACTCTTATTTTGATAATTCTGTACTGCTAGAATCACTCTGCAGTCTATATGGAGAATAATAAATTCAACTTTAATGACAATATTGCCAAATATATCTGTATGGTGGGAGACACATCTATCACCTGGGTAGCATTACAATCTCTCAATTGAAGGTGTGACACAAACAAGACTTCTGTCTCATTATTTTTTCTCTTTTTAGTATATATTGCTTTTTGTCACTGCTTCAGAATCATTTACTATTAGCATGTATTAATGGTGGCATGGCAATCATTTTCAAGTGTTAGTGGAATATAATATCCAATATAATCTTCCTCTCTCAATCAATTTGCATGACAATAGCATTACGATGATGATGATGATTAATTCCATTATTCTAATCTTTATTTATGAAGCATAAAAAGGAATAATCTTAGGCTAAGAAATTATTCTATACTTTATTTTTTAATCTTTCATATTCTTTTGTCTAGGAGTAAAAAAATAAAACTTTTTTTTTTTTAAATCTCAATAAAAGAATGAGGATTTGTGGTAAAGAGAAACATTTGTTGAGGGTGAGGGTGGTTTGGGCTGTTGATAAGATTTCCTTATCTCTTTGGGCATGAAATGTCCAAACTATTAATGATTGATGTTCTTTAGTCTTGCCAGCTCCCTCCCCATTGCTATAAGGATCAAGGTATCATTCTGTTCACTTGCACCATGGCAAAAGTGGAGATAATTTCTATTGAATATCCTTTTTATTATCATGTAAATTTTTTAATGTTGTATAGTTCAAAAGGGTTTCATTGTATTCTACTCTTGAATATGAACCGATGACATGGATTAAGCTATGTTTGGCAAGGAAGAGAAGAGGGCAAGTACATTTTTTCTATGTGCATTGAAAGTATCCTTAAAACATTGTCAAAATGAAAAAAAGGACAATGGGGGTGATGATTATTTAATTCTGCTTATCCATGAATCCTCTTTCTTCTGCTGGTCTCCTAAATCTTAAAACTCTTTTGTCCTATTGAGATTGGAGTTGATGAAAAGATGGAATAGCAATATAAATATATATAAACCCTATTCTGAAGTTTTCATGAATTATGGCTATATCTTGGAAATTTCGGGCAACATTCTAGCTAGTTATAATACTACAATCTCAGGAAAGTTTACTTCTTGAATTCTCTTTTACAGTTTGGTCAAACTGGTTTTGTAGATGCATGAATTTCTTTTGCATTATTTCCCACTTTTCCTCCCAGAGGGCTTCCATCTTTTTGGTCATTTCTGATTCAAATTCTTCATGGGTTTGTGGAGAGTTTCTATTTCCTTTGGAAGATTTTGGAGAATTTTCTTGTATATCTTCTTCTATCTGCTCTGTATTTTGTATTTTGGCTCCATAGAATGTGTCCAAAGTCGCCCCTTTCTTCTTATTTTTCTTGGTATTTTGGGGCTTCTGTGCTTCTGTGGAGTTTGTCATCTCTGAATGTGGAGGATTAGCTTTTCTTATCTCTGTCTGGTGATCAGAGGCTTTAGTCCTGGGCAGATGTTGGTTCTATGAGCTTTCCCTGGGTTAAACTGAATATGCCTCACTGGAACTGGAATGGAAGGGTTGAACCACGAGGCCACACTCTCCCCCCGGCTCGCTTTCCGGAAGTTGCCTTCAGAATCGCTGGCCATGAGGCTGTTTCGTCGGCCTGCGGGGGGATGGGCTGCAGCTTTCCCAAGCTCCGAGGGCAAGGACTTTCACTGAGACTTGGATAGCAGGATCCAGCCTGTGAGGCTGTCTTGCCCACCCTGAGGGTTGCTGTTGTTTCGACCGGCTCTCTGCAGAGGAAGCCCCAGGCAGTAACTTTCACCGGGACTCGGATAGAAGGCCCTGAGGGTTGTTGTTCCGAGGACCCTGCTCTCTGAGCCCGGCCGGGCTGCGGCTTCCCGGAGCCTTGGACTCTGCGCTCCTACCCCTGAGGTCCGAGTGATCTCGGGTTCTGGCTTTTGAGGGGAGCCATACCTTTTGAACTGGGTCCAGGTCCAGGAGGAGGGTTCCCAGGGTCTGTGCTGTTGATCATTTTGAATTTCGGCGCCTTAGGAGCTTTTGGTTTGAGATCGGTCGGGAAGGGTTTTCCGGAGATCTGAACTTTAGCTTTCTCTAAGCCGCCATCTTAACCGGAAGTCGTACTTCTTGAATTCTCAAGGTATTTGGGGGCTTATATTTGTAGCATGATAATTTGTAATGCTTTAATTTATGATTATTCAACTCAGTCTTATTTTCTTAAGGAGTACTGATAAGTAATGCTGCTACATTTTACTTTCTTCTTATTATTTTTAATGTTTAATGGTCTGAGACTATTCTATATATGGATGAAATAGCTGTTTTTGTTACTCAATCTTAAGATATCAGGATATAAATGCACCTCCTCTAGGATCACCGAAAGTACTCTTGATACAAGTCCAGCAGCATGTAGGAAAACAGTAGTCATAGTGTCCTCATTTTCATTCTATATGGTTTTGATTCCTTCAGCAAGTTTCTATATAATGTGGTTTTATTTTATTTTGTTTTACAGTTAGCATAGGGATTATGAAGTTCTCAATTTAAAAAAAAATATGGATCAATGTTATAGCCACAAAATTGTGGGAAATAGTTGTGAGTGATATTATTCTAGTTCTAGAGCAATTTGGTGGTTAAATTTTTAATTACTTAGAAATATATTATGTATATCAAACATCTACTTCTATGCATATCATTACTATTAGCAGCAGCAGCATTTCATGAAACAATATTGTTTCACAATTCTGATGTACCCAAGTAGTAACTCATTAATGTGGCTACTCCTTCTACCATCATAAAAAGCAACCTTTTTGTCACTTCTCACCCAGTAGGAGTCTTATCTATGGTCTTCCATCTATTCACTGTGTACTTGACTGGATGGAAATCTTTTACCATCTTGTGGTTACAAGTCCAAAACTTGACTTTATTCCTTTATCTTTTTATAAGAAAGGATCCATTTGATTTGTCAGTCATGGTGTCACAAATCAAGTGTTTCACATCATGTGATAATAATAGCATTTGACATTTAGTTACCATTGTATGATTATAAAGCACCTTACATTCATCATTTTAATAGATTAATCCACTGTTTCAAAATGAAATTGGTTTACAAAAAGCATATTCTGAGCTTGGGGGATGGGTCAGAAAGAGGAGAGGATTACACATAGTGGCACAATCTCTGATTCCATATTGCCACTTTACTTAACTTTTGTAATTATTTCCTTGAATATCTGAGGATATGAGTTTAGAGGATATTGGTTTGTATGAATTACATAAAAAAAAAGACAAGGAAATGTAGGGTGTGCTAAATAGGGACAGCTTAGGTGTGAAAAGTTTCCACATTTCTATTATTTCTATTAATGGTCCATTAAGATCTATTTTTGTTTTCCTTTATTCTTTGGTGTACATGTTGACATTTGCCTATTATTAATGCAGATCCTTAGTTCAATAGCTTAGCTGCTGCCTGATTGACTCACCTCAAGCTGATAGACAGTCACTATTCCCTAGAAACTCATTTATCATTTTTTTTAAAGCAGAAGAGCTTATCTACTTAAGTAGATATATTTGCATTTGAATCAGCTTTTGCTTACCTCCCTGGAGCTGGTTGCTTTCCAGAAGGAAGGCTTCAAAAAAGCAAGATTAGAAGTTTGACTGGGATGATCCTTCAACTAGCCCAATGACCTTACTTGTAGATGTAAAACAATATGAAATTGGAGGCTCTTTGGGAAACAGTGATATTGTGTAATTGAGGTTTTAATCTCCAGTACAATCAGAAGGTTGTCTGTCTAAATGAGTACTTGGTAGCAATCAGTGATTTAGAAAAGCATTAATTCTGACCATCCACTGGGGAGATTTTTGATGTAGTACATGCTCTAACATTGTACTGAGAGGTTTTCTGAGGGATCTCGAAAGGGTTAAAAATATATTCAAGATGCCCATCAAGTTCTTTCAGTCTGTGAACCTTTATGAACATTTTTACCATTTATATTACTTTGCAGATATTATAAATAGGTTAGGAACATTGTGTGTGTGTGTGTGTGTGTGTGTGTGTGTGTGTGTGTGTGTGTGTGTGTGTGTGTGTGAACAAATGTAAATGGATGAATAAAGCCGTTTAAAGTAAATTTGTTTTTTGAAGTACTGCCATGACAATCTGATCATCTGGTAAATGGTGATTCAGTAATGGTCCAAGCTATATTCAAATGCCAACCAAATCTAATGAAGTACTCAGCAATTAATCCATACCTCAATTAAGCCCAACTTCCTTCCCACACACACCCACATGAAATAGATCAGCACAATTCAACAACTCTCCCTTTGTCCTCAGACATATAAAAAACATGTATAGTGACTGTTTGGGGGCAGGCAGAATTCCATTGAAGATAAAGTCTTGAATGAGGAGATTTGTACTGATTACATTTTTTATTCTTTCTTTCTGAGGAATTATTGAAGAGAAAAACAGAGAGGTCATGGTTTTCAATATTTACTTCACTTCTTATTCCTGGAGAGGAAGTATCCACAGTGAATAGAGATGCCTCTGTCAGTCAAGAATACCGGTGTTTAAGTCCTATGTTTATACATATTACTTGTCTGACCCTGGGTAAATTACCAATATTTCATTGCACCGATAATAGCCATAATAATTTCTCTTAAACTTATTGTTTGGGTTACCCAAATTAAATGTTATCTGAGCCTAAATTGAAATAAGTCTAAATTGAATAATGTTGGTTATAAATAATGTAATTGATCAAAAATAAATGTTTTAATGTATGTTCAAAATTATCAGTAAAATAATATTTAATCTATAACAAATAATGATGAAAAAAGATACTTCACTGTATTCTGATATAAAATCAAATTGTGTATATTTTAAATTACCCAGGATGAATTTTAGAATAAACTTTAAAAATAGAAATAAGAGAACCAACTTTTTCTAATCTAAATAATTCTCTAAAGTTTACTTAATATCATTTATCCTTTACATATAAAATTATTTTATTTCTAAATATTCTGCCAATCTTCTTGAGGTTATAGTTTAACTACTCTCTTTAACCCTTATTATTTCTACATGAAATAAAAAAAATATTCCATTCTTTATTCAGGTTAAAAATGTAGAAATCCATGAGAACTGATATCCCTTTTCTGCAGGCCATAGAGAAGTACTGATTTCTGTACATTTTTACAGACAATACTTTACATAGACATAATACTGATATATTATTGTAAATAATAAAAATAAAGCTTCAATAAAAGGAATATTCTGTATATTTAGATGAAAAGTATCTTAAGATGACATAAAGAGTACCATACAACTATTTCATTAGATTTTATAAAGTAAGATTTGAAACTCAAAGACAAACTCCTAATTATATTCTGACCATTAATAAGAATATATATATTTATACATATATATATGATATTTCTAAAACTTTTAGCAATAAAAACTTTGTGAGGGTAAATACATTTTCAATTTTAATGACATTTATTATTTCTGGAAAACAAGTTGTACTTGTCAAATTAAAAACCAACAAAACATGTGACAGCTATTAATTTTGGTATCACTTTATTGACTGCTGACAGACTATAATTCTATCTTCATTCTAGCAATGAAAAGCACAGTGGCTTAGTGAATAGCTGGTTGGGCTTGAAGATGGAAAGATTCATATACAAATCCATCCCTCATCATTTTCTCCTATGTGAAAACGGGTACCTCTCTGATCCTCAGTGATCTAAGTAAAATAAAGATAACATACATGCAACTTTTATTATGTTGCTTTTAGTTTCCAATAAGATAATATATGTAAAATGCTTTGGAAAATCTAAAGCATATTATAAATTCTAATTATTATTATGCAAAGCAACAAGATATGTAGCATGAATTTTTAAATTATATTTATGTTATAGAATTCAATTGTTTTGCTTCATTATATTTGTTTTTTGCATTCTTCTGATATTCTTCTTTTCTGTCATTTACATTACTAGATCACGATTAGCACAGTGCCTGTCACATTGTCTGTATGTATTTATGTACGTACCTGTCTATCTCTTCAATGGATAAATCTGGTCAATAATTCTATTCTGAGGAATGTGGAATTTGGGAAATATTCACACCAAGAACATATTTCAAATCATTCTTTCTCTAATGAATCTATTTCTTATTCTCAACAACAACAAAAAAGACAGATTGATTGTCCTTGTTATTTGTTTCATTTTGTAATATGTTCACTAAAGCATTTATTTCTCAATAATTTTTATCATATTTAGTTAAATTAAAAATACTTTAAGATAATAGAACTCCACTGTAATGATATTCATTATGGCATAGAATTATAACATTTCAACAAAGATACTAATTCCATTTGATCCTGGCATTGCTCAAATACTTTTGGAATTTACTATTTAGATATGCCTTTAGGCCTCCTACATTTGGAAGCACCAGTGTGGCATGTGGATATGTAGAAGAAGAAATTAAAGAATCTGGAGTCTGCCATGTGCAATTATTAAAGGAGGAAGTTGGGATACTTGCAAGGAATAAAGTGATGAATGCTGGTATTTTGGAAACCAGTTCACAAAGCAACTCCAAAATGTTTTAAGTCAGGATTTCTAATTCTGGGTATGTGAATAAATTTTAGAAGGTTTTTGAACTTGAATTAAAAAAAATATTTTCAGCATCATATAGTTGGAATTTAGAACTTCTGTCTATTGGGAATTAAATGAACAAAAGCTTACAAAGAAATACATGAGAATATCTCATAGATTATTCTAGACCACCCAGTAAAATTACACACACACACACACACACACACACACACACACAGGTTAAGAACCTTATTAAAATAAATGTATGTTATCTATAATAAATTAATTTGACAGTTTAAGGAGTTAAGTTCTTTATGCTATCTCAATGAATAAAATCAGAGATCAGAATGAAATCAGTGTAAGGAAGGATACTTTAGTATCTACCTCAATTGATATAATCACAGAACCAATACAAATGATGCTAAACATAACATATTTTGTGAGTCAGTCACGATTCTTGTATCCATATATAAGAATATAAAGCCAGATTGTCAATGAATCACTTCGACTGTGGCTTCCCAACTTGTTTGTCATTTCAATAGCTGGAGTCAAAAATGGGATATGAACTGGACACCTGAAAAGGAATCACTCTGGGACCTGATACCCCACTAGATTATGTCATTATAGCTATAGGATCTTAGAAGACATTGGATCCAGCTAGTAGTAGAGAAAATCCCTGAAGATAGACAGGGATATGGAAAGACACTCAAATACATTTCTTTTTAACGAATCCATCATGCAAAATCTATAACGGCACTTTGTGTTTATATTTAAATACATATCTATACTGTTAAAATATTTCTAATAACAAACTGTAAGATTTAAGAGATTATCTGCAATACTTGTCAGTACTTGAAACTCAATGTGATTTGCAATCAAATAATTTGCTGTATTTCTGATTATCTAAATACATTACAGATTTTTATTTTTGAAAGGTCAAAGCATAGCATATTCCACTCCCCCCTGTTTTTCTGAACCCATCATGATCATCATTTCTTATGGCATGATAGTATTCCTTTATAACAATATGCCAAAACTTGTTCATCCATTCTCCAATTGGTAAATAGCATCTCAATTTCTAGTTTTTTTGGACATCACAAAAAAAGATATTAAAATATTTTTGTACAAGTAGCTCTTTCCCCCCTACCTCTAATCTCTTTGGAATATGGTCTCAGTAGTGTTATTGCTGGTTCAAAGGACATGATTACTTTTATAGTCCTTTTGGTGTGGTTCCATATTGCTCTCCAGAATGACTATGTCACTTCACAGTTACATCAAAAGTGTATTAGTGTCCAAATTTTCCCTAAAATTTTCCCACATTCACTCCAGTAATATCATTTTCCTTTTTGGTAATTTTAGCCAATCTTATAGATGTAAGGTGGTATCTCAGATTTCTTTTAATTTGTATTTCTCTAATCAAATGTGATTTTCATAATTTTTATTAAGATGTTTTTAATTTCTCTATCTGTGAACTCTGTTCATATCATTTCACCATTTATCAATTGATGAATGCTTTGAATCCTTATAAATTTCACTCAAAAGAAATGGGAAATATCATCATTGAAAAAAATAGAAGGAAAACCATAAGAAAATCCAGAGAAAGAGGATAGTTTCATAAACTGTGGATTGATCTTATTATAAATTTAAAAAATTGAAAGCAAGTTGTATATAAGAGAAAGTAGTTCTTTTTCATTTCTACCTTATATTTGCAAATTCCCATACCATTTGTTAAGTTCAGAAGACAAATAAACATGTTTTGCAGCACTATATAAACAAGAGAGAAAAAGAATGTATGGCCCTTGAGGACAAGGAATGCTTCATTTTTGTCTTTAAATTATAAAAACTTAATTTCTCTCTTTACCATTTAAAGCCTATAACCTATCCACTATGTCAATCTTCCTTCATTACTGGAAGAATTATACAAAACATATAGTGAGTCCTGGGTGTGTTTTTTTATATATTCTGTTTTTTTTTTAATATGCAATTTGTTTCAAGGGAGAAGTCACCAAGTGAGTAATTTTCAGAAGTGTTACAGTAATGGGAGTGAAAAAGGTGAATATCTCTATCAGAGGCAATGACTTAATAAAACAACCATTCCCAATAACATCTGCCATAATGACACCTCAAATAAAACTAGCTATCTATTAAGCATATGTCTATCTCCATTCTTTACCAAAAAATCCCAAAACAAAACAAAAATCAAAAAATAACCCTATGAAACAAAATGCAACAGCAATCCAAAGCATCTTGTAGTGGAAGTCAACAGTTTAAAGACAAGGAAAAAGTTATGCAAGCTTAAAAAGAAACATAAATAATAGTGAAAAAGTTCAGATTCCCAGTGAACTTCTCAGAGAAAACTAGGCATGATCAATGAATTGGGATGTACTCCGAGAATTATCTACACCTCAAAGTTTAGGAGTCTTTACTGAATTAGATGGACATTTGTTAACTTTTTACAATTCTAAATAATTATAGAGACAAATAATGCCTCTAGGAAACATATGATCATCTGCCAAACCTCTTGAACAAAAAGGTAATTATGTTGATCAACTTACACTTCTTAAGTAAGAAAAACACATTTCCCATAAAATGTAATAAGTCAAAGATTTAAGTTTCAGGCACAAAAAATAATTTTGTCCTGAGGCACAAAGAAAGTACAAGTAGAAATTTTATATAATATACTTAAGTATCATAATGTAAATAAAACTAATACTGTATAATGATATAATGGATTAGAATTATGGGAACAAATTTATCAAATAATACCTGAACTTTAAAAATCTTATTGAATAGTTTAATTTTTCTGAATTAAAGAGAAAATCATTAAAATACATATCATATCAAGTATTCTGAAAATAATAGTGGTATTTCTAAAAATCTAATGGGTATTACATGAATAGAGGCTATTTGTTGCTTAAAAATGGGTGTAAATAATTTGTGACTCTGATTGGGCCTAGTGCTTTTTGACAAGGTAGCAGTTGAATTATATGCATCATTTCTTCTTTTAGTTATTAGTCTATATAATGGTCAGCTCTTGCAAGTTCATTAGAAATATATACATGGACATACATTTATAATTTTGGGAATTTTATTATTTTAGAATTTTAAGTAATCATCCATTTCATTTTGTACCTCAGATTCATTAGCACACAAATTATGTCTTTTTCAAAATTATTGTGCCAAATTTTGAATTAATCTTTTTTTTTAAATTTCCAAATTTTTGGTAATGTGAAATTGCTTTTAAAGCACATTTCATAGTTATTAGTCATATTACAGTGCTCAAAAATGTCCAAAAGGCATCAAAAGACAACTTTCTTGCTTTTTTTGACATTTTTCTTTGTACAGTATCTTCAGTTCTGAATACATGTTTCTCAAAAGAAGAAAGAGAAGGAGAGAGAAGAATAAGGAGGAAAAGAGGAAGTAGAAGAACAGGAGGACAAAGGCAAGAAGGAGGAGCAGGAGAAGGAGAAAATCAGAAAGGCCTTCAAGAAGAAATGCAGGAAGAAAAAAGCAGCTCATCACCACTTAAAAATCAATTGGATCTGATAACATATAATATTTGACACACAGCCCCCTCCATTACTTCTCACATCCCACAACATACCTCTGCAAATAAGGGAAGAGGCTTCATTCAAAGTCACTAAAATTTTATTTCTCTCATTTTAATTTTTTATTGATCTTTCCATTTATATTATTATAGCCATGGGTGTTCTGTTAAATGTCTAACAACTTTAATATGAATTATTACACTTTCTAAGTATAGAAAATAACCAAAACCAATTAAGACCTCATTTATAATGATTATTGATTTCTGAAGTTTAAATGCTAACATTAAAAAATTTAAGTTAGCTCTTGAAAATTTGTCAGAGCTGGTTCTGATATAATACTAGTTCTAATTGTAAATATTGTTTTCTTGATTCCATTTTCTTTAGTTTGCATCAGTTCATATGTTTCTCATGAATCTATGAAATCTTCATCTTAGTTACTTTTTGAATTATAGAAATTCTCTATTAAACATATGAAATAAAATTTGAAATAAAATTCTTCTGTCAATGTACATCTACTTTGTTTTTAGTCCTTGGTCAGATGATCAAAGGCTAGAAACAAAGTTTGGACAGATCATTTTCTGATGAAATACAAACTTTTAATAAATGAATCATAAAAATGATCAAATATCTTCATAATCAAAAAAGTAGAAAACAGGTGCAGATACCATCTTATAGACACTGAGATACAAAAGTAGAGAGAATGGGTACAATTTAATCAAGATTTGGGTTGAAGTCATATATGTGTCATTATGTTATTGGGACAACAATAAATTGTGATAATGTTTATGTAAAGCAATATTAAAGTATATAATAAGCCAAAAAATTGGTTAATTTTTTTCTAGTCATTTCTTGGTTAAATTTTTTCTTTAAAATTCCATGCAATACCGACTCGTGCTTATAAACACATTCAGAATAACTTCATTGTTATAGTAAGAAAAAATCATAGAGAATTGAATAAAATAGGGTAATTAGCATAATGGAATCTATCCCTCTAACTAATTAACTACTGAATAATAGGTATGGAAGTGATGGTAAGTGAGATAAGAATCATAAGAGTAACATCTACAAGTCTCTCTCTTCTCTCTCTCTCCCATAATTAAATAGTATTCTTTTATCCATAACCCCAAATTATAGTTAACTCTGTAAAACAGGTAATTTAGTTTTATGAGTCCAAATTGGAAAGTGATATAATTGTAATACTTACTCTGGCCTCATTCTCCCAATTCCCCTTTGAACTGTCAGACTGAGTCTCTACAGGGCTCCTGACAACTCCTTTCAGGGTTCCATCATGAGGTAACTCTGAGGAGTTGAGAATACCAGAGTACAGTCACCAACATCCATGCAATGTGCTGCCTGCCCCCATTCCCCACCACCAATGCATTCCAGTAAACTGATGTAAGTTAACTTTTATAGTGATTTATCTAGAATGTATAATAAGGATAGAAGTTGCAAACATGTTTTGCCAGTTCTGATAGGGAGTTTATATGTCATCTCTGGTGTAAATGGATTTTCCTTCCTTCTTGGTGTTCCTAAAAATTCAATCTTTTAGAGTGATAAAAGCAAAGAAGGTGTTATTCCAAGACAACTGGACCCTTGCAGTGTCTAGTGTCTCACGTATAAATCTTGTGTTGAACTGGGCAGAGTTGGTTTCTTCAGCTGCAGCCCCAGAGTCTTGCCACACTTTTACTGATACTACTTTATAATCTGTTGTAGCTAAGTCTTTAAATGGTAGGGAGATCAGGCAGCCCCTCCACCTACTTGGTGACTGACATAAGTCTTCACTTAAAGTTTACTAGGGATGAGAAATACATTATATATACATTTAACTACATGATATCTATCTATTTATCTATCATGCACTTAAATTTTTGTGTGCACTATCATTTTTGGCTCCTCAATCAGAACGCTATTAATCAGCACAGTACAAGCTTCTGTTTCATCCATGGGGGAAATAATATCATGCTATTCCACATGCTTGATTGGACCCAAAACAGGGGCATTATGCATGATCTATATAACCTAGAAGTTAGGGTGAAATCCATTCACTCTAGAAGAATTGAAATAGATTGGCAAGTACTAATTTTTTTTTCCATTTGGGGAAAGAAATTGGAAAAAATAGTGATATTTGAATGATTTTTCAAATGAATACAAGATTCAGTATTGAAAGCTACCCAATCCAATCCAACAAACATATTCACTTCCTCCCCAAAGACCATTGGATAGAGGACCAAAACTGGAGTCAAGAAGACTCATCTACTTGAATTCATATTGGGTCTCAGACACTATTTATGAAACCTTGAGTAAATCATTTAATCCCATTTTGGTGAGTTTCCTTACCTATAAAATGAAATGTACAAGGAAATAGCAAACCACTTTGGTATCTTTACCAAGAAAACACCAAGAAATGTCTCAGAGTCATGCATGACTGAAAACAACTGACCAAAAAAAAATTAGTTTGTCCAAGGCACTGTGCTAAGTACAAAGACAAAATGAAATTGTTCCTTCCTTCATGGATTTTAAATTTTTTAGTTGCCATGTTTTGATCTAAGATTAAGAATGTTTCCATAATTTTATTTATTTAATTTTTTAAACCCTTAGCTTTCATCTTAGACTGACTATTGAGTGTTGTTTCCAAGGCAGAAGAGCAGTAAGTGGTAGATAATGGAATGGGAGTTAAATGACTTGCCCAGGGTCACACAGCTAGAAAAAAACTGAGGCCAGCTTTGAATCTAAGACCTCCTGTCTCTAGGCCTGGTTCTCAGTCTTTTAAGACATCTACCTGCCCATTGACATGACTTAGAATGCTAGAACATTGATGTTTTGTGTTTAATATTCAGTAATTTAAAAGCACACAAAAAAGCACTGTGAACCTAGCCTAATGATTTCATATGTAAATAGAAAGTAACTCTCTTGGGAATTCTTCATCAAAATCTTTGATCAGAAATATTTTTATAGTTGGTACATCTGTTAGTTTATGTCATTTTCACGTGGCAGAAGGAATGTGTTTCTTTATACTTTAAAAAAGTATGATTTATAAAATATCCCATAATAAGGCAAATTCCACTAAGGGTATACATTTTCTGCCCACTGGGATTCACTAGCCAATTCCTCGTCTCCTTCAGACCACTGGGGTGCCATTTATAACACTGAAACTGTAAGTCACTGAATAATAGTCATTGTGGCTCTTTAGCAAAAAGTAGTAATGTGCTGATACTGACTTGTCTTTGATTATTAAAGGCATAATAAAAGTTACAGGACTTATATGCTTCTGTAAACAATGACATATTATTATTTATTATATATATATTATATATATAAATATATAATATATAATATTATTTATTAATTTGTTATTTATTGTTATTTATAATGCTAATTTGGTTCATCATGTCATCGTTTACTTTGAGGATTTTCTGTATTCTAAGCCACATACGAAAGTTCCAATTTCTTGAAAGTCAGATATATGTAAAGCATAAGACTTTTTCTATGTGCCCCCAGAGGGCAGAACAAAGAATGAAGGGCAGGTTTTGAGAGAGGCAGATTTAGGGGTGACATAAGAGAAAAAACTAGCCATTTGAGCTGTCTGAAAGTGGAATAGGTTGCCTTAAGAGGCAGTGGTTTCAATGTGACTGGAGGTGTGTGAGCAGAGGCAGGATGAACACTTGTCAGCTATATCAGAGAGGGAATTCTTGGCCAGGTACAGGATGGTCTAGTTGGCCTCTGAGGTCCATTGCAACCTGAGATTCTGTGATTCTGGGAATATGAAAATATTCACCAAATTAATTCTTCCTGACAAACTTTGTTCTGGTTTTTGCAGGATATTGTTTTATCATTTTGCACCAGGTAGTTTCAAAAATAGTAATTCATTTTTATTATTAACAGAGACTGAATGCTAGAATTAGACCAATATAATCTGTCTGTCTTTCTTTCTTTCTTTCCTTCTTTCTTTCTTTCCTTCTTTCTTTCTTTCTTTCTTTCTTTCTTTCTTTCTTTCTTTCTTTCTTTCTTTCTTTCTTTCTTTCTTTCTTAATAGCTTCACATATTTACATGATTTATTTTCCCCCTCCTCTCTTCCTTCTCTGCTCCCAGAATAGACAAGCAATTCCACTGGGTTGTCCAAATGCTATCACTTGATACCTCTTTCCATATTATTCATTTTTGCTATAGTGATTTTTTAAAAGCCTAAACCTCCAATGACATACCCATATATACATGTGATAGGTAATGTCATATGTTTTGCTTTTGCATTTCTACTCCTGTAGTTCCATCTCTCATTGTGGATAGTATTCTTTTACAGAAGTCCTTCAGGAACTAGACCAACATTTCTAAAGATAATTAAAAATTTAAAAAGTTGTTTATTACTTCTCTATCTAAAGAATAACTTGGGATTTATGGAGAACAGCTTTATTCAAATTCAAAGAGATTTTAGTATTTTAGTTTGGGGATTTATTTACAGAATAGGACACTACATCAGTGTTGTTGTCAGGGGATCTAAATTAAATAGTACCTCCTTTCTATACCTTCCACGTTAGTGGCATAGCAGTCAACACAGGGAGTATAACTTAGCTCATAGAATTAAAAAATCTGAAATAAATCATACAATATCACTGCATCTTATTGAGCACCATCCAGGTTAAATTAAAAAAAATCATTTTTAACATTAAAACCACCCATGTTTTTGAACTATAGTAGTAGTATATTTTCCTCAAGGAGTTTTCTGAAGTGTATAATTATGATTTTTTTTTGTACAGAGATTATACAGAAGTGGAGAGTCAAACAGTTATAAATTATACATTCAAAACTATTCTGGGACTTTCTCAAAGTCATGATTCTTCAATGTCTTCAATTAGGTTATGATGTTTTTTGGTAGAAAAAAGATATTTGTCCCACAATACCCTGAACATGGTTGAAATCAGATTAATACATATTTGAGAGATGTTTAACAAAATAAAAGTACAATATGATAGATAATTTTATCAGTATATTGTTTTATGATTTCAGGAATTAAAAACATAACCACCAATGCTTATCTCAAACAACATCAAAAAGAAAACTGATAACCTGCAAAGTAGTTGCTTTGTCATTTGTTTTTAATTTATAAAATTTAAGACGTATTCACTATGATTTGGAAAAATATCAAAACACAAAGAACAGAAAAGTAGAATTATATCTGAAACAAATTTTTACATATAGTATTTTAATTTTTAAAATACATAATACACTTAACATGATAGTTTTAGTACCACTTTGCTTACTTTTCTCCCTTTCTGAACTGTATTCTTTTATCTTTGATATATGTTTAATGTATTTTGTTTCCTACTCTCACTACTTCACTTCTACCCTGATCTCTTCCCATTAAAAAACAAACCAAAAAACAAACAAACAAACAAATAAAAAACCTTCAAGCAAAAAGGATTCCCCTTATTGGGGAATGACTACATTTCACCATAAGAAAAAATATATACAGCTTAATTAAAAAACAAAACAAAACAAAACATGGAATAAAGACCTAAAAAAACCCTTTGTTTTAAAATGAAGTTTTAAAAAGTGAATTGAGTTGAACCTGAAGAAAGTTTTGTGTATATATATATCTCCAAAGGAAGAAATAACAAACAGAAATTAGCAAGAAATAATTATTTATATAAATATAATACATCTTTCTGTCAAAGGATGCCTTCTCAAATGGGGGGAAGGTAAAGAGAGAAGGAATTATTTGGTTATTTTAATGTAACAAACAATTTAATTATTTTTTAACCACAGGCCATTATATAACCATATATGTGCATGCACACATATGTATGTTCTTTCATTTTAAAAAATGTTTAGTTTATCAGCTCTTCACATAGAAGTAAGAAGTATGATTTGTAATCAATGTTCTGCCATTATGATTGGTATTTTTATTGATCAGCATTCTTAACTTTTTCACTTGTTTTCATCTATATTAATATAGAAATTGGTTGGACCAACCCATAATTCACCAGTTGCTAAGACTTAATCATTCTTCTTCAAAGAATTGTGAATGAGCTCACAAATAATCAGGTGCAGAAAATGTCTTTTTTCTTCTCAAAGATATGCCAAGGGAAATGTTTCAGCTCTTCGAGAACCTCAGCATGATGGTTAACATTCAGTATTTTTAAAAGTTTTATATATTGTCACAGACTCTCATTGGATAAAGTATAAATGATTTATATAAGGCAATTCTGCATCATTAATATCATTAATGAAAATTTGATAAAATGCTAATCTGGCCATAGAAGAAATATACCAAGGAATCAATAGTATATGTCCTGGGCAGGGCTAAATATTCCAATTCTCCATTAGTTTTATGCGATGTGCTTTAACTTGACTCTTGCCTATCTACTAAATGAACCTATGGAATGACTGAGTTGGGGGCTCATACACATGACATACATCTTAGAATGATCCAGTATTAATAGAAAATGAGAAGACACATTTAAAATCATTAAAAGGTTTATATGTTTGCATTTGCATTATACATGTATATTGCATGCTACTTTTATATGATATATTTCCAGATATTTCACATATCTTTATTTTTAAAACTATGTATTAAAAAGACATTATTTTATTTTGCATATTAAGCTCATTAAACTTGCACATGTATTTACTATTTTATTCAGTTTTCACCCATTATTGTTTTCCTCTTACCAACTTTTTTTTCACTTCTTTTTTTTTGTGCTTCTTACTGGTTTTTAGGGTACTTTAAATATCTTACTATCTTTTCCAGTTTTATAATTTTGAAACTTTTTTAAACCCTTAACTTCCATCTTAGAATAAATAGAATGTATTGCTTCCAAGGAAGAGTGGTAAGGAGTAGACAAAAGGAGTTAAGTGACTTGCCCAGTGTCACACAGCTAGGAATTGACTGAAGATAGATTTTAATCCAGGACATCCTATGTCTAGATCAGGTTCTAAATCCAGTGTACCACCTAGCTGCCCCTTAACCACTTTGTAGAAAAAAATTGTACTTTTTAATGATTACGTCATATATTCTTGTCTCCAAGCATAATGTAATTGTTCCAGTCATTCATTTCTTTATAATTTTTCATTTGATTTGCCAGTCACTATCAACTTGAAAAGGTTTGGGTGCTATATAACATCTTGGAATTTAGGGAATCTTTTCCTCATTATCTGTTCTGAAGGTACTTCATTCAAGATTCTTTATAGAATATTTTTATATTTTCTTTAGTAAATAGCCAAATATAAAAATTTCATAGAACAGTTAGACAGTGATACAATTTCTACCATACATTTTTGGTCCTGAATATGAATTGCTATTTACATGTAGGTGTATAAATATAGACCAAATATATTGGGAACATGGAGGTAATATTTTAGAGACAGAGACAGAGACAGAGAGAATGCACAAGAGAGACTGAAAATGTGCATATTTAATAAGTATGGAAGGCTTATCATTGGCAGGAATCTAATTCGATTATGCATTTTGTGGGGATAGAAATGTCAAATATTTTAAAATTGTTAACAACAAAATCAAATATATTAACTATTGATTTATGCCTACTTTATCTCATTTATAACAATCTTATGAAAATGACATTCATGTGAATACAGAGCATCTTTAATAAAACTATGATGAGGAATCATGCAGATTTTAGCAATTTTTTTCTATAATAGAACATTACTTCCATATAATTGACTCAAATAATTGTTGAATTGCAAACAACATTTGACTTTGTAGACCAAAATGCCACCTTAAAGCTACTCTCCTTAAAAGAAACATTGCAGGTACATTTTAAATTCACTGAATTTCTATATAAATTCAACTTTGGAGATAACTTTTAAAAATTATCTAATTATTAACATAAAACAAACAAAGTGAAATATTTGCTGGAGGAAAAAATATTTCATGAGGTCCACCTAGAGACAGGATTCTTTATAAATGAGCAATTCCAGATTCTTCTATTTGCCAGCAATATTTTTCCTTTTTATATCAATCTCCAGAAAATTACTGAACACCCTTTGTGCTATTCATGGTTTCTTTTAATGATTTAAAAGAGATAGCTCTAATAGTATTTTTAAAAAAGCTAAATAGGATAAATAGTTAATGAGGTGGTTAAGTTAGGTTAATGAACTAATGCATTGTCTTAATATATCATTATATACTACAGGATATGGACAATAGATAAAACTATACTAGGAATACAGAATGGCATAAAAAGAATAAAGCATTGGATTGGGAAATAAGGAGTTGAATTTGGAAGATTGTTTAGTACTTTCAATAACTCTAATGTATTTCCAGGGATAAGGAGTATCTTTTTTAACATATAAATTCCCTTGTTTATGGTGTCTAGTTATACATTTAACTACTATATCTAAAGAATTTATTCTTTTTCTGAATTCATAACCAACTGATATATGAATGTTGTTCCAAGTGAAGTAAGACATATCCAGAAAATTTGCAGTCAGTAATGTAGGTCGGCCAATAATTCATTGAGAAGAAAAGATTATGTATGAACTACTTGAATGCTATACTGATACCCAGGGGGGGAAAAAAAACAGAGAAAAAACAGTAACCTACAGAATGTGGAGGAAGAATGTACTAAGATTCTTCATTCCTAATGAACAGCAAATTCTTTTTCATCTGACAATGTGCTATAGTAGATAAATTTTTAAAAATTACATGAATAATTTCAAGGAGGAATTAGATGATGCATTTTCTAGATCCTTTCTTGATAAGAGATTATATCTAGAACATCATTCTTATCCCTAGAGGACACATTTTAGGAAAGATATTTATTTTTTCCATTTCAATAATTGAATAAATTTGAATAAAGAACATTATTCCTTGGTTACAATAATCACATTCTTTCCCTCCTTCCCTTCCACCCACTCTTCCTGCAGCCAACGTGCAATTCCACTGGGTATTACATGTGTCCTTGATCAGAATGTATTTCCATGTTGTTGTTTACACTAGGATATTAATTTAGAGTCTACATCCCCAACCATATCCCTTCGACTCATGTATTCAAGCAATTGTTTTTCTTTGGCGTTTTTACTCCAACAGTGTTTCCTCTGGATGTGGATAGTGTTTTTTCTCCTAGGTTCCTCCGAGTTGTTCAGGGTCATTGCATTACCACTAATGGAGAAGTTCATTACATTTGCTTGTACCACAGTGTATTAGTCTCTGTGTACAATGTTTTCCTGGTTCTGCTCCTCTCACTCTGCATCAATTCCTGGAGGTTGTTACAGTCCCCATGGAGTTCTTCCACTTTCTTATTCCTTTGAGCACAATACTATTCCCTCAACAACATATACCACAATTTGTTCAGGCATTCCTCAATTGAAGGGCATCCCCTCATTTTCCAAATTTTGGCCACCACAAAGAGAACAGCTATGAATATTTTTGTGCATGTCTTTTTCCTTATTATCTCTTTGGGGTACAAACCCAGCAGTGCTCTGACTGGATCAAAGGGCAGATAGTCTTTTATCGCTCTTTGGGCATAGTTCCAAATTGCCCTCCAGAATAGTTGGATTAATTCACAACTCCACCAGCAATGAATTAATGTCCCTACTTTGCCACATCCCCTCCAACATTCATTACTTTACTTTTCTCTCATGCATGACAATCTGCTAGGTGTGAAGTAATACCTCAGAGTTGTTTTGATTTGCATTTCTCTGGTTATAAGAGATTTAGAATACTTTTTCATGTGCTTATTAATAGTTTTGATTTCTTTAACTGAAAATTGCCTATTCATGTCCCTTGCCCATTTTTCAATTGGAGAATGGCTTGATTTTTTGTACAATTGGTTTAGCTCTTTATAAATTTGAGTAATTAGACCTTTGTCAGAGGTTTTTGTAATGGGGATTGTTTCCCAATTTGTTGCTTCCCTTCTAACCCTTCTAATTTTGGATGCATTCATTTTCTTTGTACAAATATTGTTTAATTTGATGTAATCAAAATTATTTATTTTGGATTTTGTGACTCTTTCTTAGTCTTGCTTGGTTTTTCCTTTCCCAAATATCTGACAAGTATACTATTCTGTGTTTGCCTAATTTGCTTATAGTTTCCTTCTTTATATTCAGGTCATTCACCCATTCTGAGTTTATCTTGGTGTAGGGTGTGAGATGTTGATCCAAATCTAATCTCTCCCATACTGTCTTCCAATTTTCCCAGCATTTTTTATCAAAAAGTGGGTTTTGGTCCCCCAAACTGGGATCTTTGGGTTTATCATAGACTGTCTTACTAAGGCCATTTACCCCAAGTCTATTCCACTGATCCTCTTTTCTGTCTCTTAGCCAGTACCAAATTGTTTGATAACCACTGCTTTATAGTATAGTTTGAGAACTTGGATTGCAAGTCCTCCTTCCTTTGCGTTTTTTTTTTTCATGATTTTCCCGGATATCCTTGATCCTCTGCTCTTCCAAATGAACTTAATGTTTTTTTTTTCTAATTCAGTAAAACAAGTTTTTTGGTAGTTCAATGGGTATGGCACTAAATTAGTAGATTAATTTGGGTAGGATTGTCATTTTTATTATGTTAGCTCGTCCCACCCATGAGCAATCAATGTTTTTTTTCCAGTTGTTTAGATCTAGTTTTAATTGTTTGGAGAGTATTTTGTAGTTGTGTTCGTATAGTTACTGTGTTTGTCTTGGCACATAGATTCCTAAATATTTTATTTTGTCTAGGGTGATTTTAAATGGAATTTCTCTTTTGTTATGGTTAAAATTAGGGGTTGAGACTGAATGTAATAATTATTGATCACCAAAGGATTTTATTTATAAAATCTAAATGAACACTCAAGTCAGAATGGAGTTTATGGTGATTTAATTACAACAGGAGGAAGAAATTATTAGAGGGAGAGAGAGAGAGGGAGAGAAGGAAAAGAGGTTAACTCAAAATCCGCTCTGACTCAGGCTGAGCCAATGCGGATGTCCAAGGCCTTGGAGAGCCAAGGCAGAGAAGGAAATCAGTCCTTAACACTCACATGACTGATCTGAAGTGAAGCTGTCTGCGGAGATCCTACAAGCTCAAGCTCCAGGATCAAACTGCATCTCGCCTTCTCCACAGGGAGGGACGAGAACTCCAGTCCCTGTTCTCTACCTCACTTCCTGCATCTCACATGTGCCAATGGTGGCTCAAGCTTAGCTTAGGACAGCCAAGGGGGGCCAGTTAATTGTTTCTGATTTGTCATTAGCTAGCACATGCCTGTGTAGTGTGGGTGTGCACATTCCTGGGTGCTAGACCAGGCAAGATGGAGAGAATATAAAAATCACACTTTCTAATTCTTGCTGCTGAAATGGTTTAGAGATTCTGATGTCTTATGTGGGTTTATTTTGTATCCTTCAACTTTGCTAAAATTGCTGATTGTTTTTATTAGCTTTTTATTTGATCCTCTAGGATTCTTTAAGTAAATCATCATATCATCCGCAAAGAATGATAGCTTGGTCTCCTCATTGCTAATTCTAATAACTTCAATTTCTTTTTCTTCTCTAATTGCATTGCTAGTGTTTCTAGTACAATGTTAAATAGTAGAGGTGATAATGGGCATCCTTGTTTCACTCCTGATCTTATTGGGAAGGCTATGAGTTTATTCCCATTGCAGATGATCTTTGCTGATGGTTTTAGATATATACTTTTTTTTTTTTAGGAAAGGCCCTTCTTTCCAATACTTTCTAGTGTTTTCAATAGGAATGGCTGCTGTATTTTATCAAAGGCTTTTTCTGTATCTATTGAGATAATCATGTGATTTTTATCAGTTTGCTTGTTAATATGGTCAATTATGTGGATGGTTTTCCTAATATTGAACCATCCTTGCATTCCTGGTATGCATCCTACCTGGTCATAGTAAATAACCCTTTTGATGGCTTGCGGGAGTCTTTTTGCTAGTATCCTATTTAAGATTTTTGTGTCTATATTCATTAGGGAGATTGGTCTATAGTTTTCTTTCTCTGTTTTTGATCTGCCTGGCTTTGGGATCAGTACCAAGTTCGTGTAGTAAGATGAATTTGGTAGAACTCCTTTTTTTTCTTATTCTGTCAAATAGTTTGTATAATATTGGGATTAGTTGTTCTTTGAAAGTTTGATAGAATTTATTTTTGAATCCATTTGGACCTTGGGATTTTTTCTTTGGGAGTTGTTTGATGCCTTGTTCAATTTCTTTTTCTTATATGGAGTTGTTTAGATAATTTATTTCTTCCTCTGTTAGTCTAGGCAATTTATATTTTTGTAAGTATTCATCCATATCACCTAGATTTCCATATTTTTTTGCTGTATAATTGGGCATAGTAGATTTTAATGATTGCCTTAATTTCCTCTTCATTAGAGGTTAGGTCTCCCTTTTCATCTTGGATACTGTCAATTTGAATTTTTTCTTTCCTTTTATTAATTAAACTGACAAGTACTTTGCCTATTTTGTTTTTTCAAAGTTCCAGCTTCTAGTATTATTTATTAAATTAATACTTATTTGACTTTTAATTTTATTAATTTCTTCTTTGATTTTTAGGATCTCTAATTTAATCTTCTTCTGAGAATTTTTAATTTGTTCGCTTTCTAGATTTTTAATTTGCATGCCCAATTCATTGACCTCTGCCCATCTTAATTTGTTAGTATAGGAACTCAAGGATATAAATTTCCCCCTGAGTACTTCTTTTGCTGCATCCCATATGTTTTGAAAGGATGTCTCATCATTGTCATTTTCTTCAATGGATTTAGTAATTCTTTCTATGATTTTTTCTTTAACTAACTGGTTTTGGAGAATTGTATTGTTTAATTTCCAATTAATTTATGATTTACCTCTCCATGTACCCTTACTAATTATTATTTTCATTGCATTGTGATCTGAGAAGGTTGCATTTATTATTTCTGCTCTTTTGCACTTGTTTGCAATGGTTTTATGCCCTAATACATGGTCAATTTTTGTGAATGTACCATGTGTTGCTGAAAAGAATGTATATTCCTTTTTGTCCCTATATATTTTCCTCCACGTCTACTAACTCTAATTTTTCTAAGATTTATTCAGTTCTCTTAACTTTCTCATTTATTTTTTAGTTTGATTTATCTAGTTCAGATAGGGGAATGTTTAGGTCTCCCACTAGTATAGTTTTTCTATCTATTCCATCCTTGAGCTTCACTACTTTCTCCTTTAGAAATTTGGATGCTATGCTATTTGGCGCATTAAGGTTGAGTATGGATATTTTCTCATTGTCTATACTGCCTTTTATCAGGATGTAATTAACTTCCCTATCTCTTTACTAAATTTTTTTTTACTTTGGCTTTGTCGGATGTCATGATTGTGACTCCTGCCTTCTTTTTATCAGTTGATGCCCTATAGATTTGGCTCCATTCTCTTACTTTCACCCTATGCGTATCTACTGTTCTCATGTATGTTTCTTGTAGACAGATTATGGTAGAGTTTTGGATTCGAATCTACTCTGCTATTCGCTTGTGTTTTATGGGTGAGTTCATTTCATTCACATTCAGAGTTAGGATTACTAGCTGTGTATTTCCCAGCATTTTGATTTCTACTCCTGATCCTGCCTTTTCTTCTATCACTATTTCCTTCTACATCAATTTTGTTTTTAATCAGTCTCCCTATTTCCCACCCTTATTTTACTTCCCTTTCTACCCCCCTCCCTTCTTATTACCGCCCTATTTTCCCTGTAGTCTTTCTAAAATTACCCCACCACCCTCTCCCTCCCTTGTACTGCTTCCTTCCCCACCAGACCGCTTTTTACCCTCCTGTTCCCTTATAGGGGCACACATCTATTCTCTGCCCCAATGGATTGAATTGTTCTTCCCTCTTTGGGTCAATTTCAAAGTGTGTAAGAGTTGAACACTCTACCACAGTATTTCCTATCTCCAACCTCTTTACCCTTCCAGTGTATTGATGTTCTTCCCCCTGCCACCATGAGCTTCTTTGAGACACATGTATTTACCTCCATTTGTTTTTTTTCCCAATTTCTTTAAGTATTAACCTCACATACACACATGTATATGTATTTATGCATGCATATATCTATATACCTATTTATGTCTTTTCCTTTTATCCTATACAGTTTGTCACTGTTACCTCTAAGTGTAGATCTTCTAGCTGCCCAGGTGATAGCAACAGTTTTTAAGAGTTACCAATGACCTCTTTTCTTATAGGGATACATATCATTTTAACTTATTGAGTCTCTTAATTTTTTTTTGTTTTGTTTTGTTTTTTCTTTTTTCCCTCTTTTTCAATTACCTTTTGACAATTCTCTTGAGTTCTGTGCTTGGACATCTAATTTTCTGTTCATCTCTGGTCTTTTCTTTTCAAATTCTTGGAATTCTTCTATTTTGTTGAATCACCATACTTTCCCCAGTAGGAGTATAATCAGTTTTGCTGGGTAGTTCATTCTTGATTGTAGACCTAGTTCCCTTGCTTTCCAGAGTATCAAATTCCATGCCTTTGGGTCCTTCAGTGTGGATATAGCCAGATCCTGTGTTATCCTCACTGTGGTTCCATAGTATCTGAATGACTTCTTGGCAGCCTGTAATATCTTTTCTTTGGTCTGATAGATCTTGAATTTGGCTATAATATTCCTGGGTTTTTTCAGTTGGGGATTAAGTACAGGAGGTGATCTGTGGATTCTTTCAATCTCTACTTTTCCCTCTTGTTATAGAATATCAGGGGAGTTTTTTTGAATAATTTCCTGTAGTATTTTGTCCAGGCTTTTTCTTTTGTCATGGTCTTCTGGTAGACCAATGATTCTTAAATTGTCTGTCCTTGAACGGTTTTCTCTATCCTTTGTTTTGTGAATGAGATGCTTCATGTTTTCCTCATTTTTTTCATTCTTTTGGTTTTGTTTTATAGTGTCCTGCTGCCTTGTGAAGTCACTTAATTCTAGTTGTTGTGTATTCTGGTTCTTAAAAATTGGGTTTCATCCCTGGCTTTTTAGTCATCCTTCTCTTTCTGGTCTGATTTTCTATGGAGGTCATCTTTCATCCTCTTTACCTCATTTTTCATCTCCTTTGCCTCATCTTTCATTTCCTTTGCCTCATTTTCCAGCTGATTAATTTTGGCTTTCATGATACTGTTTTCTGTTTCCATATGACTTTATCTTGCTGTTAAAGTTGTCTTCAGCCTCTCTTAATTGTGTTTTGAATTGCATTTTGAGTTCTTCTAAATAAAGCCTGTATCCAATTCACTGGGATTTCTGATTTATCACTTGTTGATCCCTCCCCCTCCATTCTGTCCACTGTATAGAAGCTATCTATTGTAATTTCTTTCTTCTTTTTCTGTTTTTTGCTCATATCCACCCCTTCTTTGCTCCCCGTATTTATCCGTGCTCTTGCTCCTCTCACTTTTTTGGTTTTGGGTGCTTCTGTTAGTCTCCCCTCTTTGAGCTTTGACAGAAGATATCTTGGTGCAGTCTCTGGGTGAGGGTTGTTGGGGTTTTGAGCTTCCCTATCCTCTGGAGGCTTTTATTTGGATTAAAGTCCAGCAGTTAATGAGGTAGGGGTGTGGAGCCTGGACTTCCCAGAGTTCTGAAGACTTTTGATGGGATTAAGTTAAGCTTGGTTGGGCTGGGTGTGCTCTGAGGCCAATACCTTCAATATGGAGGACCTCCACAGCTCTGCCCAGGCTGCCTGCTCTATGCTCCCTCTCTAGCTCCTTTCCTGCCATCTGTGTTCGACACTCTGAGCTTGGCACAGCCCTGCCTGCAAGGTACTCCAGACCAGCACCTTTGCCTGCCCAGAATTTCCTGCTGCTGCTGGAGTCTCAGCTCTCTAGGTGGGCAGGGGTAGGGATCCTGGGACCTCCCTTCTGTCTTCCTCTTAATCCTGAGTATTCTTGAATTCCAGTTTTTTTGGGGGGCATACCTTTTAAATTGAGTCTTGCAATAGGGTTTCTTGGCTCTGTCTTGTTGTTAGGTTTGATTTTTAGTCCCCTAGGAACATTTAGTTTGTGATCGGTAAGGAAATATATTCAGAGGTCTGAACTTCTGCTCCTTCTATGCCGCCATCTTGACTCTGCCCACCAGGAAAGAAATGCATAAGCTGCACATTGTTGTAGAGGATATGACAGTGGGAGGATGATCTTGAGTTCATGTCTTCATATGAGTGTAAGTTAAGGGACCTAGAAGAATTTTTGAGGAAAAAAGAAGACTGAGGACTTGTGGAATAGATTAAGTCATCAAAAGTCCTTCTGAGGATCAAAAACAAACAAACAAAAAAGAAAAGATTGTCATCTGAAAATGGAATTAGAATTATCTTGTTTTAAGAAGGCAGAATTTGAAAAAGTAAGTAGAAGTTGTAAAGAGGCAACTGTCGGCTTGATGCAAGGAGAAAAAATCCTCAAACTTAGTGCTATAGAAAAGTAGAATGTGTTGTCTTGAAGAGCAATGATTTTTACTCTTTCTGTTAGTCTTCAATTAATCACTGAATGATCACAAATGAGTATATTCTGGTGGGCATTTTTTTTTCTGGTATGAGTATGAATAGATTTATCAATGAACATTTAGTATATATCTACTATGTAAAGAACTGTTAGGGGGCCCTGAAGACGGAAAGACAAAAGCAAACCCATTTCTAACTTGAAATATCTTATATTCAAATGAGGGACTCAACATACATGTATACTGTTGTTAGTCATTTTTTGTTATGTATGACTCTGTGATACTAGGGTCTTCTCTGCAATGACGCTCAAATGATTTACTATTTTCTTCTGCAGTTCGTTTTACAAATAAGGAAACTGAAACAAACAAGATTTAAGTGACTTGCCCAGGGTTATATAGTTAGTAAATGTATGTGAATGAATTTGAACTTAGATCTTGATGATTCCAGACCCAGCACTTAATTCACTGTACCAACTAGAAGGGAGATAAAACAAACAACAGAAACAGAAACAAATATTACTTTGGTTATGAGAGGTATCATTATTTGGAGATGAAAGTAATATCAATGAAAGACTCATAGATGGTTTCTTCCAATTCTCAAAATTCATAAAATTACAGTTCTTGAAAGAGATTTGTTTTATAATTTTTAGGATATGATGAACCAATATATTAAAAGAATCTCTTACAAGGATTATATAGAAGGCATGAAAATTTAATTTATGATGTATGTGAAAACATCTTTTAAACTTATTTTTATTTAGTATACTCTACTTAATCTTCAGTTTTATTGCAAAATAGTTGAATTCCTTTAAGAAAACTCATAAATTGCTACATATTTACCAAATAGAAGGTAAGATTTGTGGAAAATTAATATCATCTTTGGGATATCCAGAGTTCTATTTCATTTCACTAACATATAAAATAAAACAATTAATATTGATGATGTAAAAAACATGGAAGTGTTCAAGTACAGGCTGGTTCTGCAAAAAAAGAAAAAAAAAGAAAAGGTAATTTAGGACAAAGAATATAAAAGACAAGGTCAGGAACTAATTATTCCCAGTAAAGAGGAACAAAAATTAATAGCTGAGAATGTTAGAATTAATAATCTAGGGAAGGCTATAGACAAGAACAAAGGAAAGTAAATATTTGGAAATAGAAATTTATCATGATGAAATTGGTAAAGATAAATACTTATGCCTTTGCTTTCTGTTTTCTTTAAAACAATTTTTAATATTTATTTTCCATTTTAAATTCTCCCTTTCTGTCTCTCCATGCCACCCTTGCCATACACTCAAGTCGAGAAGGCAAGAGACAAAATATATATTACACAAATGAAGTTATGGAAAACATATTTCCATTTTAGCTGTTATGAAAAAAACTAGAAAAAATCAAGAAAGAAAATAATAAGCTTTCTTCTGCCCTCAGAGTTTACCAGTTCTCTTTCTAGAGGTAGAAGGCATTTATCAGCACGAGTCCTTTGGAATTTTTGTAGAAGATTATATTGATTAGAGTTGCTGAGTGTTTCACAATTAACTATCATTAAAACATTTCTGCTATGGTGTACATTATTCTTGTACTCCCTGAACATTGCTTTAGTTCATGTATATCTTCCCAAGTTTTTCTATAAACATCTTTATCATTTATATCATACAAGAGCATTCCATCCCAAAATATGTATCATAAAATTTTTAGGCATTCCCAAATTTATAGAAATATACTCAGTTTCCATTTCTTTGCCATCACCAAAATAATATATATATATATATATATATATTCATATATATTAGTATATGTGGGTTATTTTCCTTTTACTTTGATATCTTTGGTCTATATACTTTGTGAAACTTAGTTTTCAGTAACTTCATAATACTATAAAGAATATATTTAATACTGAATTAAATTTCTAAAATGTTTTAATTCAATTTTATATTTATTTATATATAAACATTCTTTATTTGTGCAAGAACACATAGAGTATATATATGTGTGTGTGTATATATATGTATATATATATATATATATATACATACTGTCACATGATTGCTTTTCTTTTTTCTTCCATAGCTGAAGAACAAATAAAACACTGTTTTACTATTATCTGGCTATGTTGCAACAGATTTGTAGATGTGTACTCTGTCTCAGGCGCTGTTAGGGCACATCGCAAATAGAAAGACAAAACCAAACCAGTTTCTCTCTTACAAGAGCTTATATTTAAATGAGGGTGTCAAATGCATGTATATAGGAATCTATAAAACAATGTGAAAAAGAAAGAAGGCATTTTTGATGTGAGAAGCACTATTAATTTGAGAAGGAAGGGATACCAAGAAAAGACTGGTGGCTACCAGGGGTAGAAGTGTTATGAAATTAAGAGAAGGATTCAAAGAAATCTGCTCTATTAAACCTACCCTAAAGCTTCAACTTCTTAACTTTGAGAGAAATTCAATATCTGTGTTGAGTCCTTTAAAGAAAACAACACTAAATATAATTGGTATTTTATGGGAATTATTTAAATCGTGGATAAAGTAGAATATCATTATGTAGCCCCAAATTTTTAATATTATTATTATTATTATGATCATTGCTATGTTCACTGTACAAGGAAAGATTTTAATTTTAAATGTAGGCAATTGGATCAAATAATGGATTGGACACCATGGACTTTGAATAAAACAGTGTTCTTGACACTGTCTATGTCCTTGAAAATGTCATTTAAAATTTCTACTGTTCAATTTCTCTATATTTAAAGTCCTACGGCAATATGAAATATAACTCCTTGGGGGAGCAACTAAATGAACACAGCACATCAAGAGCAAGATGTCAATATAGCTGATAATTAACTAGCATCTATGGTAGCGGTCAATCAAAGGGTAAACCTTTTTTTTCACCCTCAACTAAGAAAGTAATCGAGCCAAGGAGCTGTTGGGGTTGTCAATAAAAATTGAAAGTGAAATATGGGGGAAATTGTTTGAGTTGGCTATGATACTAATAAAAAAGTGTTGAATATCTACAGCATAGAACAGAATCAGAGGTTAATCATTTGGGGAGAATTCAAGGTAGTTAAGGGAAGAGAGGGGATTTGATTAGATTCAAAGAGAATATTTAAAATTCAAGTTAACTACTATGTACAATGCTCTGTTTTTGGCCCTGGAAACCAAAGATAAAACAGAGAATAGCTCTAAGGGACTTATCAGAAATAATCACTAAAGAAGCAAAAAAAAAATTGTAAAAAATGCAAAGATTATGACTGGGACTGAGGAATAGTTTCATAAAGGAGGGAACAACTGAGTTGGGTCTTAAAATATTTCAGCAGGTGTTGATGAGTAAGTAGGTAGGAGAAGCCCATGTTAGGACAACATGAGGGAAACTATGAATTCATGAAAGAACAGAAAGAAAAAGGAACTGGCAATTACATCAGTTTAGATATAGTATTTGAAAGGGAGTAGCATGAGATAAGTCTGGAAAACACAATATATGCAGATTGTGGAGGGGATTAAGTGTCAGGATAGAACTTTGTACATTATGTGTCCAAAAAGAGGGAGTTGTGAAATTTTTTTAAATGTTTAGGAATGATATGATCTGTGTGCTGCTTTAAAAAATATGTTGGCAGAAATTTGAAGGTTTAGGAGAAGGGATAGAGTGAAGGCTGAGAAAACTGTTATGTTTCTATTGAATAGAATAGGAAAGTTAGGAACCTGAAAATCAGAGGTAAGGCAGGAGATGCTCTTTTCAAATGCATGGAGTTGGTAAATGGCATGTTGTATTTAGGGAATAGTTAATAAATTTGTTTAGATGAATTGTAGAGTGTATAAATAAGAATAATATTGGTAGAGCTGCCTTGAAAAACTAAGGTGCCTATACATAATTATAGAGATAATTTGTGGCAAAAAACCCACTCAAGATATTTTATAAGTTTTATGGTGAGATCCAATCTGTGCATTAGGAATATTATGTAGTTGGGAAGATAGAATGAGCAATAAAAGAGAATGGAAGAAAACAGAGTAATAAGTTCAATGATACTTATTGCAATACTACAATATTTAAATGGTAATAAGGGTTTGAACTAGTTTGGCAGTATGATGGGTAGAAAGAAGGGGATACCTGCAAAGACTTATATGAACTGATCCAAAGTGAAGTGAACAGAACCAGGAGACCACTGTATACAGTAACAGCAATAATGTACATTAATCAACTGATAATGACTTGACAATCCTCAGCAAAGCAAGCATCCAAGACAACTCCAAGAGACTCATGATGAAAAAGGTTGTGCACTGCCTCATGGAGTATGAATACAGATTGAAACTTACCATCTTTACATTATTTCCTTCATAAGTTTTCCATTATAATTTATATATTTCTTCTTTTACAACATGATGAACATGAATATATATGTATATATATATATGTATTACATGATAGCACATGTGAAACCTTTATCACATAACCTGCCACCTCAGTGGAGATGTTGTGAGGGAGGAAAAAACATGAATCACAAAATGTTAGAAAATAGTTTTTAAAATTTTAATAGATATTTAAAAAGAAAGAAGAGGATGGATACAAAAGACAATGTAGAGCTAGAATTGGCAAGAACTGGTTACTGAACTGATGTGGGATGAGGTGGGAAAATTGAGGATAAGGGAGAGGAAAAAGTCAAAGATGTTTCTAAAACTATTAACCAGAATTACTGGGAGAATGAAGTTACCCTCAGTGCCAAAGAATGTTCAAATGACTAAACAGTTTTGCTCATTTCACACATTAGTATGGTAAAGCTCAATACTCTGGAAGTTAAATTTTAGCAATATGTGAACTAAGAATTACCAGAAAAGAAGACTGTTTTTCAAAAGCAATGGAAGAAGAGAACAAATTGCCAACATTCACTAAATTATGGAGAAAGAAAAGGAGTTCCATTAAAACATTTACTTCTGCTTCAATGACTAAATTAAAAAGCCTTTAATTATGTAGATTATAACAAAGTGTGACAAGTTGTTAAAGAGATGGAAGTACCAGATCACCTTCCTTGTCTCTTTAGGAACCTGGAGGTGGGCCAAGAAACAACAGTTAGAGCCAAACATGGGCTTAGAAATTTGTTTAAGATCAGAAAAGGAAAATGATAAGGCTGAACAATGTCACCTTACTTACTTAATTTACATGCTTAGTTCACCATACTAAATATAAGATTAGATGAATCAAAAGTAGAATTAAGATTGCTGGGATCAGCAATCTCAGATTTTCAGATGATATCACTCTGATGGCAGAAAGTGAAGAAGTATGAAGAAATATCTTGATAAGGATTAACGAGAAGTGTACAACAGCTGGCTTAAAGCTTAAACATAAATAAACAAATAAAACCCTAAGATCTTCTCTACTGACCCCATCACTTCCTGGCAAATAGGGGGAACATCATCTAATTTAATATTGTTGGGCTCAAAGATCATTGCAAATGGTGCAGAGGGTGACAGCAGTCTTGAAATTAAAACATGTTTTCTCCTTGGAAGGAAAGTTCTGGCAAATCTGAACAATACATTAAAAGCAGACCTTACTGACAAAGGTCTTGATAGTCAAAGCTATGGTTTTCCAATAGCAATACATGTCTGTGAGATTTGGACTAGAATGAAAACTGTGTTATAGCACTAAAGGTTTTGAATTATGATGTTGGAGAAGATTTTTGAGGGTCCCTTGAACAACAAGGAGACTAAATCATGCAATACTTAAAGAAATTAATTCAGGCTATTCACAGGAAAGTCACATACTGAAGCTGAAGTTTAAATACTTTTGCTACATAATAAGAAGAGAGGACTCATTGGAAACAACCTGATGCTGGGAAAGGTTGAAGGGAAAGGGAAAAAGGGAAGACAGAGGAGATTGCTGGGCAGAATAATACCAACCAATAAGCATTTAATAAGTAACTTCTCCATTCTAGGCACTGTGCTAAACACTGCAGACATAAAATAAAAGCTAAAAACTATTCCAGCTCTCAAGGAAATGACATGGAAAAACAAACAAGAACATTTATGAACAAACAATTTAAACAGGATACATTTGAGGTATTAGAGAGAAGATACTTGCATTGAACAGAATTTGGAAAATTTACTATAGAAGATCAGATTTAAGATGGGACTTAAAGAAGTCAGGGAAGTTAGGGAGTAAAAATGAGAAAGGAGAGACTTCTAGGAATAAGAAACAGCCAGAAAAAATGCCTGAAGCCTGCAAATGATATGAGTGTGTCATTTGAGGAACAGAGAGAAGGCTAGTGTCTCCTTTCTCATACCACATCTCATAATGAGGAGAGATGTTTAATACTGGAAAGATAGGAGAAAGCCAGTTTATGAAGGACTGTGAATGCCAAATGGAGAATTTTCTATTTGATGCTACAGGTTATAGGAAGTCACAGGAATTCATTGAATAGGGAGGTGATATGGTCAAATTACCAGCGTAGGAAGATTTATTTGGCAGTTGAGTGGATGATAGACTGCTCTGGTGAAAGACTTGAGGAAGAGAAATAAACCATGAGATTATTTTAATAGTTTAGGCATGGGGAGCTAAAGCCATGTATTAGGGTGGTACCATTGTCAGAGGAGAGAATGGAGAAATATATAATGTATACAGAATGACAAGTAGACTCATTTAGGGATCTAACTGTATGAAGGAGAGCAAGACACAATAAGCCTACAATATATGTTAGCAAGACACAGTGAAGAACTTTAAATATCACGTTGAAGGATCTGTATTTTATCTTAGAGGCAATAAAGAATCACTGGAACTTCTTGAGCAACGGGTGACATGGTCAGCACTATGTCTTAGAAATATTATTTTGGCCAGTGTGTGGAGAAGGGATTTCAGAGAGGAGGGATTTGAGTTAGAAAAAACTGTTAGGAGGCTGCTGAAATGATATGAGCTACAAGTGATGAGCGACTGAACTATGGCAGTTATAGTGCTGGAGAAAAGGGAATGAATTCAAGTGAGATCGTGGGGATACAATCAATGACACTAACAAGACAAGGATGGTGAAGAAGAATGAATAGTCAAGGATGACTGTGGACGTTCAGAGTGGGGGTGGGCTTTGCTTAGAAAAAATGCATTATGTTTTGAACGTGTGTTTGAGACATCTAGCTGGAAATATGAAACAGGCGCTTGATGATGCAAGACCAGAACACAAAGATATTAGAGGTGGATATATAGACCAGTTTAAGCTATTCTGAAGTGGTGAACATTAAAGCCTTTTTAGGTCATCTGACTTTTCAATTTCTTTTGTCTCAGAGGGTCAAGTGAGAACCATGCTGGGAATTTCTGAGTAGCTTCCATCTCCATTTGGCTTTAGAATCACCATCCTATGACCAGATTGTGTTGTTTTGGTTCCTCCTTTATTCTTTGTATCTCTCCAACAATCTTACTGAATCTTATGTTCGCTCATATCCATTCAAACTTACAAAATAACTTGGAGTTTAGGTAAGTAGAATCAGGGTACCATGTACTCTATGAAGAGATGCCCAGAATAGGAACATTACCATAATATATTAAAATCCAGCATGGGACAGCTATAAACTTCACTTGTTATGGATAGCTAGTGGACTAATTTTGATGTATGCATAAACCTACCTTAAATAAAAATAACACAAAAATGTAATCTCACACTGATTCAAAATAGCCTCCACGAATGTCTTTTTTTCCCTGAAAAGCAGCCATCTGTTTTCAGCTCCTCAGTAAACACTTGCTCATATGTGCTTAGTGGTCCAAAATCCTTTTTTGCATGAAAACCTTACTTTTTTAACCAATGTGCTACCACATTAATGAAGTTAGCTTGCATTTTAAGTTATTGTACTTAAAGCCAGTGGTATCAAAAATAATTACAAAATTACCTGCTCAGCAGCATTGGCTAATGGTTCTGTCAAAATCAGATGATAACACACATGTTCGGAGTGGCTTGGTTTACTTCTTTGCTCTAACTTTATACAAATACAAGTAGCAAAAATAGCTCAGGCTGTCAATTATTCATTAGGTTATACATCTGACAATTTCTTTAATTTATGATTAATGCTCAAGCAGGAAATGACCTAGATAAATAAAGGTGCTTGGAAATTACTCTTAGAGACTTAAAAATGAAGCAAGCTGAAGTCCCCGGTCTGAAGTTTATTGCTACTTTGTACCAGAGACCATAAAACCCTCTTCATTTTAAAGTATCAGACCTTGATCCTCATCATTCATTATCTAAGATCTCATGGGTGTCTACTCTAGGAGAATGAGGTCTCCCTTCAATCAAGTAATGGCTCTCTTAGTTTTTAATTATTCTCTCTCCCAACTGCTACCCATATTGTAAACACCTATTAATATTCTTTCTTTCTTTCTTTCTTTCTTTTCTCTTAAGACTCCTCCCAAATTAAGCTTTTAAATACATATAAATGGTAATTTTCTTCTTGTGGTGTCATTTTCCAGGCCTACATATTTGAAGAAATCCATTGCATTACCAACTGGAAGTAAAAATAATACATCTTTGAAATGACTATGAGCTCAGTTAGCTGGGGTTTCAATAATAATCATGATAGTAGTAATAATCTTTACTATCATCATAACAAACTTAGAGACTCCAAATTCTAGGCAGCTGCCTATCCCATTGAATCTTGCATTACATATTTTTCTCTTTCTGCAGATAAGACATTTTTCATGATGAGTTACTATTGATAAATAGCTTCCAGCTGTCATTACTTGGAAAACAAAACTATGTGACTGTAGATACTAAAAATTATACGTTTCTTTGAAAACTATATCAACATTTTCTTTTCTAGAAGCCTTTCATCAAACATTAATAATTTAGGATCTTGGACCTAGATATGAAAACGACCTCAGAGAGAAGCTAGCCTTACTCTACTCTTTTATAGGAAAAGAAACTGAAACTGAGATTAATGACTTATCCAAGATCACACAAATTGCAAGTTTTAAATGGGGAATTTGAATACAGCTTCTCCAACTTCAGATCTGATTTCATGAATTTTAGGAATTTGTAGTTTAGAAAGTCTCTCCATTAATGTAGATGAGTAACTCATCTGTGATAATACCAGAGGGAAAAGAATAACAATGAAACCACCACTATAATAATATCTTTTGTACCATTGTGACAAAAGGATGTTTTGGGCCTATTATTATATACCCATTTCAGAATAGATCTTAAATAGCTTTATTTGATTTTAAGCAACAAGAAAATCCAGAGACTAGCTACAAATCCCTTATTTTATAGATGATGAGGGTTAAATGACTAATCAGAGGTCACAAAGGTACTGTCAGAAGGTGGGATACTAATCCATGTCCTCTAACTCCAGAACCCAGTATTCAGTCAATTGAAATGTATGTGATTTCCTCAATGTTGGAGATTCTCTATGGAAACTCCCTCCATCAATGTACATTAGTAATGATCTGAAAAGCTTTAGAAATTTGACTTGGTCACTGAGAAGTTGTATAAGTTTATAAAATCAGATTATTCACATAAGAGAATTATTAAAACAATATTATGTCTGTTAGTAAAACCAGAATTTCTTTAAAAACATGAACACAATAGTTGAAAAAACAAAACTGATATTCGACTATTATTCGCATTGATGTAGATAATGCTAAGTATTATTTTGAAGTCTTCTATATTAGGAATCAAATCATCTGGATTCTAAGCATCTCTCTGACTTTAGAATTACCTGTGAACCAAACAAATTATAATATCTCTTTGGATCTCAGTTTCCACATTTGTAAAATGAGGAGTTTAGGAGAGATGATTATGTATCCTTTCAGATCTAAAATTCAATTATTCAAGGCTATGTTAAAATACCTAATAAATCAAAATTATATAATACTGATTAATGTGAACAAGTAATTACAAAATGAATTATTTCCTAGATTATATGAAGGAATTAGAAATTCAATTTTACCAAAGACATATGAAAGAAACATTTATTCAAAATTATCTGGAGCATTATACAAATTATCCTTGCTATAAAAGTGCCTGTCATTATCATCACTATCTGTCCTTAATTCATCCTTTTTAAAGTACTTTAATGGACTTTTTTTGGACTACCTTTGAGATAGTCTTGTAGATAAAGTATCATATCTTTATGATGAAGAATGGAGTACAAGGAGAAAAAGAGAGAGTGTGATTGTTAAAACAATCCAATAAGCCATAACAGCTGTGACTTTAATCACACAAGAAATAAACCATTTCAGTACATCTTGCTATATGTAAAAAGACAGAATGTGATAAAGAATCACCAAAAGACAGGAGGCAATCAGTTGGTATTTATTTTCTTTTATTGTTACACGGTATCCTAATTTCCTTTAAAGTAGCACTTACTTTTTAATTTATTATTGACTTAGAGGCAGAAAAATATTCATCAGCAAAATTCTAATTAGTGTGTTTTAGAATGTATAAATGTTAATGCTTTATTCTTTAATAGATTTAAAAAATCTATTTCACTTTTAATGTTTCGTGCATTAATTTAGCCATTTTCCAGATAGGCAGTTGTACTTAGTTATAATGAATAAAAAGAGACAACAGTTAGGTAAATGGAAGAAGTTTCGGAGGAAAACATTTTCTCTTCTTGCTTAAGGAAAATAGTTTATTTTAATATTAAATTAAATGGCTCAAGCATCAGAGTTTCCACAAAACTTAAAATCTTAAGTAAAGGTAAGCTCTCCATTTTAAAGAAAAACATTAATGTTCTCATATTTAAAATGCATCATATTTCAAAATATTGATAATGTATTCAAAACATGGTTGTCCTTATTACAGTAATATGACAAAAGACCAAAGCTTTCATCTGTGAGGGTACTACTATAATCAACACAGATCAAGATTCCCCCCCTACCTTAGCTGATGTTCTCTATTGAGGTGATTTGGCTTAAAATATCACATCATATTTTAGTAGTCTGGTTTTGTGATAAAGAAATAATATTCATCTCCATAAATGTGCCAGCCAAAGCCTAGTCTTACTCTGCTAAGATTTTATAATAATAGATTTGTTCTTGCTCTAAATAGGCTAAATGAAGTAGATACATAAAATAAAATTTGTGTTCTGACTGTCCATTTCCCTGTCTCTGTTTCATTTTTTCTCCCCTTTCTATCCATATCATTTTATTAAAATTTCAAGACACAATAGGTGTCTAATATATACTCATTGACAGTTTTTCTATGAAAATGAAAATTTACATGACCTCATATCAAGGCAGAACCTGGAAGGGTAAGGATTAGTGTTCATTTTAAATCTAGTCATTGTGTTAAAATTATTTTATTATAGGATTAACACGGAATATCAGGAAAACCAAGTAAATATGTTGTCATTATTTATACTTAAATTAATTTTAATGTATAATAATTAGAATTATTTGGTCATTTCTTCTAAATTCTTTTTTTAAAATCCTTACCTTCCTTCTTAGAATTGACACTATGCATTGGTTTCTGAGGCAGAAGAGTGGTAAGGGCTAGACAATGGTGGTTAAGTGACTTGCCTATGGTCACAGAGCTAGAAAGTGTCTGATGTCAGACCTCCCATCTCTGGTTCTGACTTTCAATCCATTAAGCCATCAAGATGCTGCCAATTTCCTCTAAATTCTAATGAATATTCATGCTTGTTCATTCCTTCTCATTCGTTTTTCTGCATAATATGCACAATATTCGTGTTCTCATGGTTTTTAAGGGAAAGTTATCTTATTTTACATAGATGGTTCTGGTTTTATTTTTGCTTTGCATTATTTCATGTGAATATTTCCAATTTTCTTTGTATTCTGCAATCTATTGATCTTAATTGCATCATAATATCTTTTTACATTAATGTTCCAAATTTTTTATACATCTACCTATTGAATATTAGGGGTAAACTCAACATACTTTGATTGCATATTCTCTATTGCAGACCTAGAAAAAAAAGTTCTTGTCACCAAATTCCTTAGAATAATCAAATGATTTGACCTATTAAATTGATATTATATTCCTTACAAGAAAAAAAAAACAGCATTTTTTTTTGCTTTGTTATTTTACTATAAGGGGAATGGGACCTTTCTATTTCACTTGCAGATGAAATTTTCTATATTTATATCTTTCATTAGAATGTGAGTTTCTGTACATTAGTGATGCCTTATTTCAGTATTTTTATCCCCAGAATTGATTATAGTGTTTTTCATGTAGTAATAACTTAATAAATTCTTTATTCACTTATGCTAAGGTTATAGCAATAATGGCATAGTTAACTTTTTATAAAACTTTGGAGATGTTTTACCAATATAGAAATGAAGTCAAAAGATAACATTATTTTTGTTTTATTTTTAGCCTGATTCCTCTACAAAATGGTTCTATAAAGGTGCTATTCCGAAATGACATATATAACTATAATTTTTATTCATCAAAGTCACCAGCAATGCTACTTAATCACCCCAATACAAACATTTTGCCTACTTGATATGTATGAGACAGTAATGCAAAATTATTATAGTAAAATTATACTGTGCTGTCCAGCAGCCATTATATGAAAGGAAAGATTAGCTGATTAGACCTTGAGTGAAGAGCTGAAGCCAAGGGAATAGATAAGAATAGAGCCAGACACCTATGCAATTTAAACAAAGGAGCAGGCTACACAGTGATAGCCCCGGTTATCTAACTTTGCAAGGACACAAGACAGATAGATAACCTTAAATCAACAATACAGGAGTCAGGAATGAGCATAGAGATCAGCTGAGAGAATAACCTCTGATCCCTTATAGCTTGTGCTCTAAGCATAGATCACATAGCCTTGAGGTTAGGAGATTAAGAAGGAAAGGTCTTTTACAGAGAGTAAGGAAGCTGTTCCTGGCTCGAGGCTAAGTTCCAGGTAGGAGAGAGAAAGGTAAAAGGGATAAAGAGGGTGGCTCTCTGTGTGCTGCTCATATTTATTGACATTGTGATGTAAAGGTACATAATACATATTAATGAAGACACAGTGGATTGACATTGGTTCAAGTGTAAAATTACAACAAGGCAGAGGCCTGGATTACCTCAGCCAAGTGAGCACAAAGAAATCTGTGTTAGTGCCACGATCTTAAGAATGCTGGGATCAAAGGTCAATGCCTTACCTGCCATGTGCAGGACTGACCATGTGTTTTCCCAACACAATCCTTACAGATTAAACATCTACTTTGTACATACACATGGGTGGGCTGTTAAAAATACAAACATTTCTGCCTACTTGATATGTATGAGAGAGTAATGCAAAATTATTAAAGCAAAATCATTTGGAACTAATTACCATTGTGTAATAAACAAAAAAATAGAATTCCTTAGATATTTTATATGTTCAAATTTATGTCATATTTACCATGAATATATTCCTCATCTATTGTTTTTTTTTCTTTTTTGTTAATATTTTATTTCAAATATTTAATTTTATATAAGTACACAATGGTAATACTTATTAATTCTTTAATAATTTTCCATTAATCATTTATTTTAAACAATATTTTAACAATTTACTATCTAAATTCTTTCTACTAACTGAATTGAAAATAATTAATATTCTCCAGTATTGAATTTAACTATTTTTTCCTTTACCTGGAATTCAGTATAGTATATAATTTAAGTCATGGGTCTAAATCCTTTTCCAAATACACCAAACTTAAGTACATTTAAGAAGAGGTCACTTTTACAGATTTTATTTTTATGAGTTTCTCAAAAGCTAAACTTTTCAAAGATTTGATTATTTGTCTTGTGTGTCTATTTTCTTCCATTGATATATTTCTTGGTTGTTCCTAATAGGTTGTTTTGATGTTACTAGAGCTGGATAGATTTTTAAAGACTGGAAATGATATTTTACCATCAATTTTCCTTTTTTAGTATGAACCTTGACCTAGTTTGAATTTTTGCTCACTTAAATATTATGATTGTGTCTACTTCTCTAGTTTTATGGGGAAAAATACCTCTTGATATTTTGATTTCTCTTAAATCAAATACACATTTAATTTTAAATAATAATCTTTCAGACTTAAAAGGGTCTTCAGAGGTAGTATCTAATTTCACTAGGTTAAGAATCCACTTAACATTCCTTAAAAGTGGTTATCCAGGCCCCAACTGAAGACTTTCCATTACAAGATATACATTAGCTCTCTCCCAAACCAGCCTATTCAATTATTATTCAGCTCATATCCTCATTATTTCTTCTCTCCTGCATCAAGTCTTATTCTATTTTTAGTAATTTCTATTCACCAATCCTCTGAGTCATTTGGGTTTATTTAGAACAGAATTAGTATCTCATCAAGGACATCATTTCAAATGCTTGAAGATAGTCATCATGAGTCTGGACCAATATTATATATTTTTCAAACTACATGAGTTTCCTTCAGTTAATGTGTTATAATATAGTTTCTAGTCTCTTTACTATTTAGGTTATTTAGTCCTTATGCCATAAATTGTGTAAATGCCTTTGAAATATTTCACTAATTGGAATTAAACATAATACCACTCTTGCTGTCATCTGATCAGGAAGAATTCAGAAAGATAATTGTCTCTAATACTCTCGATACTACACCTTCTCTGAATGTAGCCTAAGAATACATGAACCTAAGGGCTATCATACTACACTTTTGACATAATATTTTATATTGTTATATAATTTGACTTATATTCCATATTTTTCTATATTAAATTAATGCGTTTGTATTTTCCTATCAAATTTCTATACTTAAAAAAAAACACAAGCAACAAATTGGGAAACAATCTTCATAAAAACCTCTGAAAAAGGTTTAATCACTCAAATTTACAAAGAGCTAAATCAATTGTACAAAAAATCAAGCCATTCTCCAATTGATAAATGGGCAAGGGACATGAATAGGCAGTTTTCAGATAAAGAAATCAAAACTATTAATAAGTACATGAAAAAAGTGTTCTAATACTCTGATAATCAGAGAGATGCAAATCAAAACAACTCTGAGGTATCATCTCACACCTAGCAGATTGGTTAACATGACAGCAGAGGAAAGTAATGAATGCTAGAGGGGATGTGGAAAAGTTGGGACATTAATTCCTTGCTGGTGGGATTGTGAATTGATCCAACCATTCTGGAGGGCAATTTGAAACTATGCCCAAAGGATGCTAAAAACCTGTCTGCCCTTTGATCCAGTCATAGCACTGCTAAAAAGACATGTACAAGCATATTCATAGCTGCTTTCTTTGTGGTGGCCAAAAATTGGAAAATGAGGGGATGCCCATCAATTGGAGAATGGCTGAACAAATTGTGGTATATGTTGGTGATGGAATACTATTGTGCTAAAAGGAATAATAAAGTAGAGGAATTCCATGGAGACAGGAACAACCTCCAGGAAGTGATGCAGAGCGAAAGGAGCAGAACCAGGAAAACATTGTACACAGAGACTGATATACTGTGGTATAATCGAACGTAATGGACTTCTCGATCAGTGTCAATGAAATGTCCCTGGACAATCTGCAGGGATCTAGGAGAAAAAACACTATCCACAAGTAGAGGACAAACTGTGGGAGTTAAAACACCGAGGAAAAGCAGCTGCCTGACTACAGGGGTGGAGGGGACATGTCTGAGGAGAGACTCTAAATGAACACTCTAATGCAAATACCAATAAGATGGAAATGGGTTCGAATCAAGAACACATGTGAAACCCAGTGGAATCGTGAGTCGGCTATGGGAGAGGTGGGGGTGGGGGAGGAAAAGAAAATGATCTTTGTCTCCAATGAATAATGTTTTGAAATGAACAAATAAAATTTGTTTAAAAAACAAAACAAAACAAAACAAAACAAAAGAAAGAAACAAACAAAAACAAAAAACACCTTGTCTTCTGTCTTGGACCTAAGTATTAGTTCCAATGCAAAACAGTATTATGTAGGCAATTGTGATTTGTCCTGGATCACACAGTTAGGAAGTGTCTGAGATTTGAACCCAGGACCACTTCTCTCCATTCTCTTTCCATTGAGCCACCTAGCAACTCCTCTAAACTGTTTAATTAATAAAATTGTATTTTATTTGTGTAGACCCTTTTGGCATTCCTCTTTTGTTTCTCCCAAATCTATTCCACTGGGGAGTGCTCTTTAAGAATGCACCTTTCATCTCATGTACTCATATTTAGTATTCAATTTAGTCTTTATTCTTACCTGTCAAGATTTGTTTATATCATGACTTTTTCTTCTGTGATAACTGTCCAATCCCGTCATTGCCATTCATGCCTTTTGTAGGTAAATAATCTATATTTTTTCAACTAATTGATACTAATTTTAAAGTAGTACAAAACTCAGCAAAATACTTAGAAAAGTCCACAAAAGAACTGTATACAAGGCAACACTGACCCATTAATGATTATATATGTATATATAAATTTATTATTTAACCAGTTCTAAATCATCTTAAATTTATACTCTGGACCAAATATATATATATATATATATATATATATACATATATATATATATATATATATATATATAAATATATATTACAGAGAAGGTATTTCTAGATTCCAGGAAAATAGTTTAATTATATATATACATATAAATAAATATATATAAATATATAATTAAACTATTTTCCTGGAATCTAGAAATACCTTCTCTGTAATATTTATCTGCCTTTAAAAATGGGATATCCTTTTTAAATTATCACAGTAAATATATGACTCAGAAATTAAATAATTTGAAGTCAATATCGATTTGTTCTGCTAGACATAGCATCTGTTTAGAAATCCTAATACTATACAAGGGCTAGGGAGGAGTTGGATGGGAGCTTGGGAGCTAAGTAAACACTCTATGCATGTCTATACATTCTTAAGTATTTCCCTTTACACCTAATATGAAATGTGAGGTATTAAATTAGTCTCTTGGAAAAAAAAAGAATATGAACATTTTTCACTTCCATTATATTAAAAATTCATTAAAATGTTAGCAAAATAATACAATCCAGATTTAATTCTAACTTTTAATTATTTTAATTTTATGTGAAACTAATTTGATTCTTTAGGTAGCCTTTTGGGGTGTAAATATGTGAGTATGTCCTTTCAGTTTAATTTAGGATCAACCATAGTAATCCTTACCATTCTACTTTAATGACACATCTCCTTATACTTGTCTCTCTTTGGTTCAAAGGCAGTGTCATATATATATGCATACATATGCATATACATATATATATAAATACATTGATGTTTACAAGAAACAATCATAATTACAGAAATCTCCTTCCAAGTATATCAGGAAAATCTCTTATCTCAGGGGTTAGCTTATAGTCTGTTTTTCTAGAACTCTGAATTTAGAAACTTAGACAATATTATCAATAACAGAATTATTATTATTATTTTGTCATTATTTTATTATTAGTATTGTGACAAGGAAATCACTTTAAAAGACTGATATATATATTAATTTAAGGTCGCCAAGGAATTCAGCTATGTAATTCCTAAATGAAAACTCAAGTCAGCAGTCAACCTTTTATGGAGTTTTTAATTACAAACAGGAGGAAGAAATGTATTAGAGAGAGAGAGAGAGAGAGAGAGAGAGAGAGAGAGAGAGAGAGGGAGAGAGAGAAAGGGGAGAGAAGAGAGAAGGGAATAGGGCTTAAATACCCCCTCTGTTTAGGCTGGGCCAAAAGGCCCAAGCCCTTAGATAGCTGAGGCAAAGAAAAGAGATCAATCCCTATCACTCACGTGACCAAAATGGAGAAACAGTCTCAGGGGCCTCCACCTCCAGCCTCCTTCAGAGCAAGCTTCTCAGAGCACAGCCTCTCAGAGCAAAACCTCTCCAGCCACCCTCAGTCCTCAGACCCCTCTATCTTTAAGGAAACCATCTCAGTTCCCTCCCCTCAGTTCTCACATCTATCAATCACTGTCCATGTCTTCCCTGGGCCAATGGTGGGTCTAGCTTAACCCAGGACCTCCCAGAGGTCTGCCCCTTTGCACATGTCTGTTGAAGGTCATATTCTCAAATAATTAAATTTTGATCTATGCTGCAGCCCTTCCTAAATCCTGTTAGGACTGAGTAGGGTGGAGATTGTAAGTTCCGAGACCTGGTTCTGTCATTCCAAGTATCTCTATTGTATCAATTCTAAAATCAATCCTGACTCAAATAACTTCCTGTTCTATGCTTAAGCATAGGTCAAAGCCCTTTCCATTGTTCAGCAAAAGGTTTCTGTCCCAAAGTAATCTTAAGTAGGGAGGAAAAGGATCCTCCCATGCCAAGGGGGTTCACATTCCAATAGACTATCAGTAGGAAATTTTTCAAGTATGAAATTTCCCAATGGTGAAATTTCCAACATTTATAAGTCTAAGAAATTTTAAGGTTTACAGTATTAATAGCATTATTAATAATTACTAATGATTATGTTAAACAACATGAATTATATACATATGAGTATGCCAGAAAAAAGGATTAAAATTATTATCATATCATAACATAACATAACATAACATAACATAACACAACACAACACAACATAACATAACATAACATAATATAATATAACATAACATAACATAACATAACATAACACAACACAACATAATATAACATAACATAACATAACATAACATAACATAACATAACACAACACAACATAATATAACATAACATAACATAACATAACAACACAACACAACACAACACAACATAACATAACATAACATAACATAACATAACATAACATAACATAATATAACATAACATAACATAACATAACATAATATAATATAATATAATATAATGTAATGTAATGTAATATAATATAACATAATATAACATAACATAATAAAACATAACATAACATAACATAATATAACATAACATAACATAACATAACATAATATAATGTAATGTAATGTAACGTAATGTAACGTAATATAACGTAACGTAACATAACATAACATAACATAACATAACATAATATAACATAACATAACATAACATAATATAATATAATATAATATAATATAATATAATATAATATAATATAATATAATATAATATAATATAATACAATACAATATAATATAATATAATATAATATAATATAATATAATATAATATAATATAATATAATATAATATAATATAATATAATATAATATAATATAATATAATATAATATAATATAATATAATATAATATAATATAATATAATATAATATAATATAATATAATATAATATAATATAATATAATATAATAATATCCTTAGAACTATGCTCTCAGAAGTCAGGACAAAGATAAGAGATAGTGAATATACTTTACTCTCACCACATGCAAGTTTGCCTGTATTTTAGTTACTTTTTCAAAATAATAAAGCAGTTTGTGATAGGGGCAGAACTTGAATTTCCTGACTCTTAGGCAGGTTATCTATCTAGAATATCTTGCTGCTTCTCACATATGATCTAATAAATTGAAAATGTGTTCAGGTACAGCCCAATAATGTGTTGTCTTTTCTCTGAGGCCTGGTTTAACAAAAATTATTGAATGTAAGACCATTATGTTGTTTGACTATTATTATTTCCAACAGAAATAATAAAGACAAATATTAATATTTAAATTGTTATGATTTATATCAGAGAATAAAGTAACACTATTTGTCATAAATTTTAAGCAATAAAGAAAACATTAAATTTACAATTAAATTAAATTAAATTACAATTTGTAATGTTATCAATTTTACTATAAAATTCCATTAAATTGATATCAAACACAAAGATAGCAAAGAAAAATGTTACTATGTGTATATTGAATAAAGGAGAAGATGGGCAATGTGTACGGCCAGTACTGGAACAGAAGGAAAAGTACAAGCTAGATATAATTTAGGAAAGTGCATAGTACTTTTACAGATCTATGACTTCTATATGAAACTAAATAACATCTTTTTTAATTTTTTTAAAGAAAAATACTTTGATGATGCCCTATGGATGAAAATTCATGCCATCTATAGAGAAATGAAGAGATAGATGGTGGGCATAAAATGTGCTGCAGTGTATTAACAGTGATGAAATTTACAGAGAGTAGTGCAAGCTATAACCATTAAAAAAAGATGTATGAAGAGAAAAAGAGTTGAAGCAATCACATACTGAGAGTGAAGGATAACAGATTTGTTGGTTGAATTTTATATTATTATTGACAAAACTCAAGCAGTACAGAGTAAATTGCTTATCATCTTGACTTTGAGTTTACATTCTCGGGAGAATTTACAGAAGGGCATGGGCACAGATGAGAAGCTATGGATAGACTGCAATTCACCCAACTTCAGTATGTACCTACCTGAAGGAGTTGACAAATCAAAGGATTATAGCATCATAAATTTAGGGTGAGAAGGGATGTTAGCAGCCAAGTCCAACTCCTCATTTTACAGATGAAGAAACTGAGATACAGAGTTTATCGAGTGATGTATAACTTTCTCTAGTATCCAAAAGTTTTAAATCATTTTAAAATCTTTTTAATGTATTTTAATTATATCTAACTCCCAGTTGCTGTTGTTGTTTTTAATATAGTAGATCCCTATGTTTTCAACTATGATAACATGAACCATTAAAATATTTCAAGTACTATCATATGAAAAGAGATTTGGAGTTAACCTGCTTGAATCTATATGACCGAACAGAGTAAAAGAATAATGTTAATGGGTAGATATTTTAGTTTTCCTAGTAAGGAAAAAACATTCTAACAATAGGGAACTATTTCTATACAGATTTTAATTTCCATCTCAATGTCAAACATTCCCTGATTTTTTCATCCAAATCTAGTTAATCTTCTAACATCTAGTCTTTCTTTCTAAAAAATACAAAGGAATCAAGATTAAAGCAAAAATCAAACAAATAGGTAAAGTGATTTCAGGAAAAATGCATAGAATGCCATAGAATAAACTTCAAAACCCTTACTCTAAAGATAAATCAATGAATGTTATTCCATTTTGTTTGATAATTAATAATTATTTGATATTAAATATTTGATAATAAAAATATTCTTGTTTATAATCTTAGTGCTTCTGCCTTAAGAACTATAAATATTCCATGTCCTTCGCTCCTTTAACACAGTAATCTTGCTAAATCTTGTGCAATTGTGACTTCACCTCCCCAGTATTTGAATGGTTCTTCTCTGATATCTTGAATTTTTTTTTCCACCTAGGAGCTCTGGAATTTGTGTATAGTATTCCTGGGAATTTTCATCTTGAGATCTGTTTAAGGTGATCAGTAGATTCTTTCAATTTCTATTTTATCTTCAGTTTCTAAGATATCAGGCTATTTTTTCTTTATAATATTTTAAAGAAATGTGATCTCTCAACTGTTCCTTTGATTTCAGTTTTGAGACAGTCTAATACTTCCTAATCCATTTCTCTTCAGTCTATTTTCTTAGCCAGGAGTTTTCCCACTAAACTATTTCACATGTCCTGTTATTTTTTAAATTGTATTGATGTCTTCATTTCTTGATTTTTCATGGGGTCATTAGTTTTCAGTTACCTAATTCTAATTTGAAAGGAATTGTTTTTCTTCAGTGAGATTTTGTATCTCTTTCCATTTATTCAACTCTGCATTTTAAGGAGTTACTAAAATCAATAAAAGTTTTGAACCTTTTCCCCCACTTGTCCAATTTTGTTTCTTTTTAAAAAATAATTAATTTTTAAATTGTTGTTTATCCATTTAAATATTTTTCCATGGTTACATAATTCATGCTCTTTAACTCCCATTTTCCCTTACCCCTCCCAGAGTCAACAAGCAATTCCATTGGAATATACATATATCATCACTCACTACCTATTTCCATATTATTAATTTTTGTAATAGAGTAATCTTTTAGAAACTAAAACCCCAAGTCCTACACCCATATAGATAGGTGAAAAATCATATGTTTTCCTTCTACATTTCTATTCCTAGAATTCTTTCTCCCAATGTGGATAGTGTTCTTTTTCATAAGTCCCTCAAGATTGTCCTGGATATAATTACATTGCTATTAGTAATTTGTAATCAAATTACATTTGATCATACCACAATGTTTCATTTTCTGTGTACAATCTTCTCCTAGTTCTGTTAATTTCACTCTGCGTCAGTTCAATGAAGTCTTTCTAGTTCATATAGGAATCAAGCAGTTTAGTGTTCCTTGTAGCATAATAGTATTTATTAAAGTATTATTTTCTTTTATACTTTCTTGTTTCTTTCATCTAGTAATTAATTGTGTTTCATAATTTTCTTTTATTTCTATGGTTCCTTTTTTATAAATTTTCTCCTTTATGAGTCTTATTTGATTTTCAAAATAATTTCAAGCTCTTATAGGAATTATTTTTGGGGTTCCATCATGTTTTTAATTGAGGCTTTTTTAGGTCTTTTGCCTTTTTTCTCTTTCTAAAATTGTGACTTGATTTTCCTTTTCACCATAACATATATTTATGGAAAAGATGATAGATATGTATGGTCATTTTTTTTTATTTTGCCCATTTTACCAGCCTATTTCTTTACTGGGAACTTTATGTCAAAATTGGGCTATCTTTTGGAATGTAGTAGGGTACTAATGTCAAAAGCTTAAGGCTTTTTCTGCACTAATGTTTTCAGATCTAGTAATTACAGTTTAGAAGTTTTTGATGTTTCAAAGGTTGTGTGACTGGATCCTTTATGACCTTAGAAGTCCATTCCTCAGGGCCCCTGCTGCCTTGAGAAAGCAAGCAATACTGCTCCTCAGGCCCCTGGTCCCTTGAGTATGTAAGCACACTTTTCCACTATGGTACTGTGATTTGGAAGTGGGTACAGGTAGTAGAATTTTCCTGTGCCCAAAGATAGCATGGAGTCCCTATGATTAATTTCTGACCAGTTGATCAGTCCTCTAATAGTCTCTGATTTGCAAGCTCCCAAAACTTCTCTTGCTTCTGTTTCTACTACCAATGTCCATCCCTGGTGTTACTAATATATGGGTTCCAAGTCTTCTCCTCCTACACTCCAAAGAAACAGATCTCTCCTAATGATATCTTGAATTGGGTTGAATTTTTAAATTCCTTCATTATATATTTTTTGTTGGCCATGCTATTCTAGAATTCAATTTAAGATTTTTTTTAGACTTTTTGAAGTGGAATGTTGGGAGAGCTTGGCTGCTTCCTTTATTCAGCCAACTTTATTCTATTTGGTCTTTGTTTTTAAAACAAAAGTGAAATCATTAAAAAACAACTATGTAATTTTCAAAATTCCATCCAAGTAGCCATCTTCCTATTAAATTATGCTCAGGACCAACTCATTATCCATTTTCAATGTCAGTCAAGCATATATATATATATATATATTTCTGTTTGTTTTCATAAGTTGTCCATCCAACTAAATACTATATTATAGTTAGCAAATTTCCTACCAAAGAAAAAACACAGTTTCAAAGTCTCTTCCTAATTGCTGAGGATGTGATTTATACAGAATTACTAATTATGACCTTGTCAGTGTTTCAGCCTCAGATGTTTAAAAGAACCACACAAGTTATGAACATTTTGATCTAAAAATAAATTTACAGTACAAAGAATTGCTAAAATATTTGACTCAAAGCAAATATTTCTTAAGTGATCATCTATATTTTTAACTCCTTTAATCCTGTGGGAATATGCAGAAAGTCTCATTTGGTTTTCACTATCAAGCAAAAACTACAGTCTTTGCAACTTCTTCAGTTTTGTGGTGTGAAGAATGAATTAATATTTTTCAAGTATTATTGATTCCCTAAACTGGACTGAGTTTAATATCACTAAATGTTCTTAATTTAAAAATATTCAGCAAACTTAATTTTCTTCAAATTTTCTTGCTTTAAGAAAATTATTTCTGGGTTAACTTTCTATACACCAGACTAAAGAATCACTTACATCCTTTATAAAAATAAACAAAACACAAGTACCTTTATTTTTCAATATATACAATACTGTATGTATGGAACTATTCCTTAGTAAGTGAATGCAAAACACATCTAAAACTGCAAGTAGATTGATTTCAGTAAGAAGGGATTTTGCTGCTTTGGACCTGAAGTGTAGTTTTGGTTGTTTGATATATTCTGATTTGATTTTCTACAGTATCTCATTTCCTCCTATGCAATACCTTTACCTACTCCAATGTCATGAAATGCTGTCCTTCATCTAAATCCTTGAATACTTGGACTGTGTAAAGAGCCATGTCTCCTTTTTCATCATTTGTCTATTCATGTCCTTCTGGGCATGCTCTTATTCTGCCTGTCTTCTTTCCCTCTGAATTGGATGTTAATGTAAACCATATCAATCACTTTCTACAATTCCCTGGGTGACTTTGCTTACATTTTCAGGTCATACATGTACAGGAGCTATTTAATTGTCAATTTTGTTTCCACTGGCCAGTCTCCAAAGACCTTTTTTCTTCTACTTTAAGCTGAAAGGTTTGACTGACAGCAAGATCAATGACAAATAGCAAATCAATTTGCTAGTCTTTGTAAAAATGTTCTCACTTAGAAGCAGGAACATATTTCTCAGGGACTCATTGAAGGAAAGGTACAATGTTAGAATATGCTCGCTGTTAAATATATAGGTTTTAAAAATCCATAAATAAAATATTATGAAGTTCTTTTGCAATAAAAATTTTCAATTCATTTAACATTTATTTTATTTTTTGCTATTAAATAGTTTATTTGATTATAGTCTGGAAAAGGTCTATTTTATTTTCATAAGAATACTAAGAAATTTCTTTATGTTGCATGAATGAAATGATACTAATGATATCTTATCTAGAAATATCAGAATTGATGATAAATATATTGCACTTCTAATTCAGGCTGATTTTTAATCATTACTCTAATGAAATGCCATTTTTTTCTTTTTAAAATCCCAGATCTTATCCTTTTTTTCTGCTTCCTTAATTTAGAAATATTGTCAGAGTGAGAAAAGTGGACAGGATCTCAGAAGTCATCTAAAACAAGGCCTAGAAATTGAAACTATTATTCCTTAGAAGGTGTTATAACAATTAAACAAAAAAAAATACCTCTGGTTTTAATGGACTTGAGTTCAGTCATGGCCCTGATGTTTATTACTTATAAGACCATAGTCAAGAAACAAGTCCTTCATGGTCACCAATTTATTTTTTAAATTATGAAATTAAATTAGATTCTCTTATCTCTGAGAGCTACATAATTTCTATGATCTTCATTGGTATTCATCTATACTTTGAAAATATCCAATGAAGCATTACTCATTATCTCCTTAACATAGTGTCTTACATTACTGGAATGAAATTTCTAATTATTATGAATTACACTTCCCCCTAATATTTAGTAGACAATTCCCCCTTCTGGATCTTACCATTTCTTGGTCTACCCCTTATATGAAAAAGAATAATTCTATCCCCTCAATCTTTTGTTTATCTTCTCTTTGAGTATCAGTAAATAAGAGCAGTGACACACATATTATTTATCTTTATTTCACCAAAATATTTGATGAGTTCTCCGATGATATCTTTGTGAATAAAATGTAAAGATAATGACTCACTTTTTTAAAATAAAGACAGATGGAATTAGAAATAAATGAAAAATAAGATCCAAAGAAATTTTAGTGATGGTTCATTGTTATACTGAAAATAGAATACTACCTAAGTGCCATTAAATTTTTCCATGGCATTTTTATGCTCAACAAAATTTTAGGTGTAAGTAAGAGAAATGGACTGACACAGGAGGAGTGTTTTTCTTAACAGCAAAGATCTTCACATGGAGGCTGGATGACAATTAATGGAAAAAAAATCAGAAAGAATTTATGTTTGGATATAAATTGTGTTGCATGACCTTTAAGGTCTCTTCTAACTCCGATTTGTGAAGTTTGGAGCCAAGATGGTAGAGTGTAGACAGCAACCTGGCTGAACTCTCTCACCATTCCCCTGTAAGCAACTTTAAAATAACTCAAATAAAATTTGAGAGTGGCAGAGCCAAGAAAAGGTCAAAGTGAGACATTTTTTAAGACTAAGATAACTTAAAGGGACAGCAGGAGAGGTCTTTGAAACTTGGATGAAATGTAGCCCTAGAAGTGATGGCAACCTCAGGGTTGAGCCTTAGAAACCATCACAATAAGATCAGAAGCACCACCAACAGCTTTAGGAGATTCAAACTGAGTGAATGCAGAGGGCTCAGACAACTGGTTGGAAAGAGATTTCAGGAGATATTTTACTAGCACTGGGTATATCTAGTGCAGATTGTAATTCTATGTCACAGATCTAGTTTGGAAAGGAGGCCTTGTGGCCATTCAGAAGGAATCAGGAGCCCTAGTCTAAGTTCCAAGGATGAGAAAGAACTAGAACTTGTGGCAGTAGGAGAATGGGGGATTTTGTCATAGGTACAGAGTCAAGGGTAGTGTTAGAGTTTATGTGTGCATGGAAAGAGAGGGGCCTTGCTGGATAAGTGCCCAAGCATAGACCTTGAGAGTAGTGACCACGCCTCTCTACAGATAATATCACCCTTAAAGCACCAAAACTCTGCAGACCTTCCAAAGGAATTTTGAGAATGGAAGTAGAAAAAAGCCAGAAGGTAGAGACAGTGACTCTCTACTTCAGTCAAGCAGAGTCCTTCTTCAATATAGAATTCAAAGTCAAGAAATCAGTTAGTAAAATTAGCAAAAAGTCAAATGGAAAAATTTTACTGGCAAGGAAGATGAAAGTATAAACCTAGAAGAAAACAATGTGAAAAATGTATAAGGAAAGCCTCAAAGAAAATTAATAATTGGACTAACATTCATCCCTGTTTTCTGGAAGACTTAAAGAAAGAGATAAATGTAGTAGAGGGAAAATTTGAAGAAAAAAATGAGAAAGATAGAAGAAAAATATGAAAAGATAAAGAAAAAGGATTAATAAACAGCTTGGTAATGAGGCAGAAAAACATAGTGAAGAAAATAACACTTTGAAAAAAATTGACCTAATGCTTAAAAAATAGGCAGACAAATTCACTGAAGAAAAGGACTCTTAAAAAGCAGACTTGGTAAACTATAAAAGGAGGTACAAAAACTCACTGAAAACAATAATTCTTTAAAAAATTAGAAATGATAAAATGGAAACAACTAAGTAGAGAAGGCACAAAGAAAGAATAAAACAAAACTAAAAGCATGAAAAAGTGGAATAAAACATGAAATGTCTCATTGGAAAAAAGAACTGATCTAGAAAATTGATGGAAGAGAGATAATTTTAAAATTATTAGACTATTTTGAGCAAGAAAAGATAACAAAATAAGGCAGGAACTCCAAAGTTCTCTCAAATTCATCTTAAAACAATTATAAAAATTGTTTCCAAATGAATTAGAGAGGATAAAAACAATAAAAATATGGGAGTAAGCAGTTTTTCCTCACAAGGCAACTCAGAAGTTTGGAAAGAAAGGTTTGTCTCTCACTTGAGTGAGAGTGGAGAGCAGTTCAGTACAGGAAGTATTTACGTAAACAATGAGAGGGCCTCACCATAACTATCTATCAAAGCAGATAGTCCTCTGTTCCTAAAACAGATGGCAAGCAGCCAGGCCTCCTATGCCCTGGTGTAGTCCCAAAAGGCTGCCAGGCTACTACACCCCCAGGAAAAAAGAGCTTGGGAAGTTCCTATTGAAGGAACATAGCTCAATTTTGGGATATAGTTAAAAGTCCTAAAATAGGCTAGAAAAAATGAGCAAAAAAAGCAAAACTAAAAAACCAATCTGACCACAGAAGTTTTTTACAAGGAAGACCAAAACATAAACTCTGAAGAGTGCAAAATAAAACTCCTAGAGGAGTTTGAAAATGATTTTAAAAATCAAATGAAAGTGGTAGAAGAAAAATTGGGGAAAGAAATGAGAGAGATACAAGAAAATCATGAATAGAATATTAGCAACTTGATAAAGGAAAAACAAAAAGTAGAGTGGAAGATGTTAAAAAAAAATTCATTGAAGAAAATATTTTCTTAAAACGTAAAATTAGCCAAATGGAAAAGGAGGCACAAAATTCACTAATATAAATGATTTCTGAAAAAGTAGAATTGACCAAATTGAAAACAAGATATGAAAACTCAATGAAGAAAATAAATGAAGTGAAGAACCCTATCACCCTAAATCACAAAAGTCAGATGATTTAAAAGGACTAAACAATAACATTGGAACTATATGCAAAGGAGTGTAAGACTGTACATAACCATTAACCATCAATACTCCTATTAGATCTGTATCCTAAGGAGCTCAAAGAGAAATGAAAAAGAGTTATGTGAACAAAGATGTTTATTGTTATTCTTTTTTGTGGCATAAAAAATCATAACTATATAGAATACTCATTAATGGGAGAATGACTGTACATGATTTAGCATATGCTAGTGATGAAGTGATTTTGTGTTACAAGATATGATGGGGCATATTTTCAGAAAAAAAATGGCAAGATCTATATGAACTGATGGGAAGTGAAGGTAAAAGAAAAAAGAGACCATTGTGCTTAGTAAGTGATAACAATGATAAATTATATAATACTGAATGAAACGATGATTAACAACAATTCCAAAGAACTCAGAGTGAAAAAGATGCTATTCCCCTACAGATAAAGAACTGATTGAAGTCTGTATGCAAACTGAAGTTTAATTTTCTAATTTTTAAAATTTATTTACTTTTTTGTGATATTCCTTACATGGAAATATATTTTGCAGGATTTTACATGTATGATTGATTTCATTTTTCTTGCCTTCTCAGTAGGTGGAGTAAGAATATGAGAGAGAATTGTCAGCTCAAAATTTTAAATAAGCTAAACAAAAATATATAAAATTTAAATCTAAAATGGGAAGTTTTTGACTTGATAAACATTGGGAATTTGTTAAATAGCAAAATATAGAAATAAAGTCAAAGTCAAAAAAAATTCATTCCTTTGTATTTTAGAGCTACTTAATCACAGTATCAGTCATTCAGTTTTTCTGAAAACAAGTCTATGTATAAAGGACTGGCACAAAAGTGTCAAAAATTAAAATGAATGACACATTCCATGTATTCATAATAATTTCCCCCAAGCAAAGATTGAGGTGGAATAACCAAGAGGTTATGAAGGAAAAATGAAGCGCTTATATCACTAGCTCATATGACTAACCAAACTTTTAGTTAGCTGGCCTTTACCGTTGTCATAAAGGATAAGAAAATGATAGCTCTATCATAAAAATAGTAATAAAGAACAGACTTATTCAGTGAGGATAATGTAGTCTATTCTCATTCTCCGCACCACAGAAATAGAATGTCCATTGCAGACTTTAGTTATCCTTTTTCTTGTATACTGAGCTTTATATCCAAAAAAAGATTTTCTCGGATATAGTTGGAAAAAAAAGGGAAAAAAATGGAAATATAATGTTTCAGTGTTCTGCTCAAAAAATATTCTTGCATGAAACTATGTAGTTGTAATATAATTCTAGTGACAATTAATTGATTATTCCCTTTACTTGGTAGGATATGTTGTAACTCTCTCTTTGCTACAATCATGAGTATCTATAGAAAAAAACACTCTCCAGAAATCAATCTATGCTTTCTTCCTGATGTTTATTTTGTCAAAATTTAAGTTGCTTAGAACAAAGGAAAAGGTCTACCTTGGATGAACAGCTCTTTCTCTGTTTTGTTGTTGTGAGGATATGTCTCCTTTTTCTAAGTGAAATAAACATACATTTTGCACTTATGTCCTTCCATTAATCTTATATGTCTGGATATTGATATATGACGTCAGTAACCTCACCATTTCCTATGTCTTCTACCTCGTTTGAACTTATAAACTACAACTCCAATCATATTCTATCTTAGACCTTTCCCATACCTTCTGGAGTGGTGTCAAATCATGAATTTTGACCTTGGATTAAACCTTAGGCCTCATGATATCCATTCCTCTTTGTTGCCTCTCCATTACTCCTATTCCAGATCCTTCTGGCCTATATTTACCCATTGCTATCAATAATGTTATACTAACTAACACATGGCAAAAATTGTAAATTCATTTTTAAAGTCAAATTAATTATTATGTTTTATTATCTACACTAAGTCTGGAGCATGAGTGATGTATTGTGATTATTTGAAGACAGTCTATAAAAATTGTACTACCATGTGGAAGTCACAACTATGCTGACTAACAGATGCACCACCATCATCATAATTGTCATTATTTTTGTTGTTATTGTTATTATCTGACCAATACAAAAGAAGAAATGACAAGGGTTATTAACCTTTACAGGAAATTGAATAATTTATCTATTAGATCCATTGTCCCCTTCCTGAATTAAAGGGAGTTCAAATATAATTTCCAACAATAAAAATGAACTCATGATCAAAACTTTTGATGGTTTAAGGGAAAAGGTCAGCTCCTTTTCTAATGTAGATTCCATAGTAGCTAGAATGAAAGAAAATGTGTTTTTATGACCCAGACATATGGCACAGATTAGAAAATGACTAGAACTGAGTTCTGATTGGCTGGTTAATATTCTAATGAGATAAATTAATCAATGTAAACCACACAGCTCAGTTGAAATGGCTTTTCTAAATTGCCAATTTCATTTTCTTCCAGCAGAGAAAATGCCAATCTTTCCCTGTGCAGTAAAATCTTCTTGTTATAACAACGAAGCAACTCTAGAGTTACTGTTATTGTGGAACATCTGGTAACTACAAGATGTGGTTCCTCTGAGATAATCACATCTCTGGAAAATAAGAACTTACTCAAGTTAGTTGTATTTCATGTTTTGTAATACCCCTGAGTATGTTTTCCTCATAATAGAGTAATCACTTTGCTTCTTCACCATAAATGAAACCACAGATGCTACACTTTACTGTAATAGAGGCAGCTTACAATAAATAAATGATCAAGATAACATTACATATATAAGATATATATGTATATATTTTGATTAATCTTATTTTAAAAAATTCTAAACATGCTTATTTCTATTAAAGAGGTCACCATCAGTTTTACTTCAAGAATTTGTAATTTCATCATTGTGAGTACACTCTTCACAAATGAATGTCCAAATCTCTCAATTGCTCATTGATAGTGGTTGTGGCCCAAAATTTAATGAAACATTGGCCATTCTAATGAACAACATTTCTAAAGATAACTAGTTTCATTCCCAGACAGAAGACACTATATTCATTAATATTGTAAAAAAGAGCAACTTTGAAAGGACTAGGAATTCTGATCCATCAATTCACTGACAAACCATGATTCCTGAAACCTAATAGAGAACCATGCTAGCAATTTCATGAGAGAGACATGAACTCAAGATGCAGAATGACTCATATACATATATTTTTGAGTCAGTCAATGGAATTTTATTTTAGCTTTAGTATTAATATTTGTTACAATTGACTTTTATTTTATTTCTTTCAGTTATTTATGGGTAGGTGGAAGAAAGAAAATTGACTTAGTTGAAAAAGAAAATTTAAAAAGTCAAATTTTATATTTGTATTCCCAATGCTTTTTATCTAAAAAGATCTGAGGAGACAGATGTTGAGTTGAACTTTATCATATAGATCTTTACAATATCATCAAATTCATTTTCACTTGATGACAACATTTCTATCAAATAAATGACATTTGTGGAGAGGGTTGGGGTCTGGGTGGCAAAGCTTGCATTATACTAGAAGGCCTATACCCATTATGTGTTTTGTTTTTTTCCTCATTTCCTTTAACAGCAGTTTTCATTTTCTGTTTGCTTGGCAAAATGTAAACAAGAGAGTGAGTATGTTATATATGTGTAATCAGTGAAGAGCTGGCTTCAATACTTAATAGGCAATATGCTCCTTTTTACATTGGTACTTCTAAGCCATATGTTCTGCTAAAGTGCTGGAATTTTTTTAATAAAGATTTTGATAACCTCATGTTTCACAAGAGAGTCCTGAGCAAGTCTGAGATAAATTCTGAAGGCACTGAAATCAATAAGTAACAATATCTATACTAACTGAATTTGTTTTCATTTTTCTTCAAATTGCACTGTTTATCATGACATTTGTTGATGAGCTGAGCAATATTACCCTAAACTCTTAACAAAAGAAAACGTTAGCTCTGAGTTAACCTTAGACTAAAAATAATCATTAATAAATATATCTCTGTGTATATCATATATAAAAACAAATGAGCCAAAATAGATGTTTTTGTATATACATGCACACATTTATATAACTATGTTGAGGAAAGATCAGCTATATTATTTTTTGCTTGGGAAATAATAAAAAAAAAACTTGGGGAAAAGGTCCAAAGAGGGAAAAAAAAGAAAACAATTTTAACAATTATAGCAAGATTTCTTATCCTGGTATCTTTGACCTCATAACAGCTCCATGGATAGATTTCAGGAGACACATGAACTTATATGATAACAAGTTGTATTTTAATTTTTTTAAAAATTTAAACCCTTACCTTCCGTCTTGGAATCAATACTGTGTATATTGGTTCCAGGGCAGAAGAGTGGTAAGGGCTAGGCAATGAGGGTTAAGTGACTTGCCCAGGGTGACATAGCTGGAAAGTATCTGAGGTCAGATTTGAACCTAGAACCTCCTGTTTTTAGGCCTGACTCTCAATCCACTGAGCTACCCAGCTGCCCCCTGCATTTTTAATTTAAATAACTTTTTCCCCCAATTTAGCATTTACTCCCATTATTAATACAGAGTACAAATCTCAGTAAGAATAGCATCTCTGACATTGAAGCCAATTGGAATCAAGTATATTTTCATGTGACACCATAAATGTTGCATATATTGACATATATAATTTCTCTTCAATGCTATTTTGAAATTGTTGGCTTACTATTAAGTAGCACATGACCAGAATTTCTTTGTCTATGGATTTTATTTTGAATAATAGGTTCCCTTTGAAATCCTATAAATTTTTATTTATGTATTCTTTTCTGAGAAGCCTGATTATAAAAGAGGTCCATAATATGAATAAATTTATGAATTCCTGAATCAGAGATATCACAAAATAAAATATGCTATTTCATTAAGTTAGTGTTTCTCAAACAATAGATGTACTTTAAATGGAAAATGGTGATAATGTAGATGTAATTCATGATTTCTTTAGTGTCTGAACTAGGTGATATAGAAGATTTCTGAGTTAAATTTCAACTTGAATCAATATAAGCCAAATATTTAATATGTTAATATTAAATATATTAATATAGTGAATGTATAATACTATATCCTTATATGAATAATATCAACATTTTATGTTTAAAATTTTAGATATATAGATAGAAAATACATGCATTTTCAGAATCTTTTTATAAATATATAATATACACATATATTTTATGCATACCTGCATGAATCTATATACACATGTGAATGAATTTCTATATTCTTTAATACACATACTGTTGTTTAGTTGTTCAGTCCTGTTGGATTTTTTCTGACCTCGTGGACCATAGTTATCTAGAAAGTTTTCTTGGCAAAGATACTGGACTGAGTAGATATTTCAGTCTTCAGGGGATCTTTTTGCCAGACATGTAAAATGACTTGACCAAAGTTACCCAGCTGGGAAGTGTGTAAGGCTAGATTTGAACTCATCTTCCTATCTTCAGATGCCGTGTTCTGAGCCACTGAGTCACACGTGCATGTAATATACAAACCCATGTGAGAGGCAGCATAGAGTAGTGACTATAAAGTAAATTTTGTTTATGAAACATTCTAGGTGTATATCCTTTCGCTTCCTCACTCTAAATCACAATTTGCCAACCAGTGAAGAGTTTTACACAGTAGAAATTACATGAACTAATGACATCAAAGTCCAGATTCATTCTGCCCTCCACTTGCTTAGCAGGAGTTGAATTTGCATGTGCTTACATATATCATCTATATGTATACAAATTGAATATAGTGACAAACTTTTCCCAACTATCTTCATACACAACTAAAGAAGTCTGGATAAGAATAGTGCCATCCACAGACTTTATTTCTTCATTTTAGCAGAATTATATTCTATTTTACTGTTAAGTTTATTATTTATAGTTTTGATTGCTAGCAAAAGTTAGGTTCCAAAATGCTAAGTAAACAATCTCATTTAGCATTGTAATCTTAATTGCACAATTTTCCTCTTTAATCACATATACATAGAAGTAATAGAAACACTGCCCAATGTCCATTATGTCTACATTCTCAAATTTCCCTGACCAGTGCAGCTTCCCTGACCGGCCTTAATGGACACCAGACACTGAAGTTGAGTAATCCTGCATCTACAATTTACCAACGCAATGTTATATCACCCGTTACCCTTTTGGTAACAACAATAATCCCAAAGTCCTTGCCATACTACCTGGGGTGTCTGGGTATAATAAGAGTAACATCCTGAAACTTGTTAGATGTTCTAGTCATAGGCTTCATCATATCTCACATTGTTTTGATCCCAAATGTCATGCTAACCATATCATATTTCCATATGAAGCTGAAGAAGTCTGGGTGTGTCTGAACTAATTGTATGTTATTTGCTGAGTATACTTTCGATGCTCTTAGAATAACTTTTTTTTATGTTTTTATAGTTTGCTCTAATTTACTACATATATATTACATATATTCCCAAATATAAAAATATGTGTATATATACGTATATAGTATAGTATTTCCCGAGACATTTCCTTTGTTTATTAACATTGTCAAGGAAATACACTTAATCTGAAATGTCAGTCAGGGGGAAAACATTTATTAAGCACCTACTATGTGTCAAACCCTTTGCGAAATGCTAAGAATACAAAAGAAGGTAAAAAGATAGTCTCTGCCCTCAAGGAGTTCAAAACCTATTAAAGGAAGATGAAGCAAAAAGAAGCTGAAAAGTGGAGTTAAGAGTGAGAATAAGAAGGGGAGGGGAAAGTTACTTATTTTTGAAACATGACAATGAAAAGAGCAGTAAAGTCAAGTATGAAATTAATAGTCACTTTAGAAGAAGGCTTCAGCTTCTCTAATGACAGCATAGAAGAATCTCTGGGGGCAAATGATATTAAGGAAATTTCACGTTTGATATAATCTTGCAGAATGATGAGATTTGGAAGAAAAATGATGAAGTTCAGAAAAGTATAGTCTAGTGGGAAATGATGAGATGGCTGAACTAGGCACACTTCTCAAATAAAGGATCTAGAAAATGCTCACCACTCTCCACCCTTTATTCTCTTTTGGTCATGCTGGCTCTTTATTATCATTGCTTCCATTTATAAGAGTTGGCTAAGCATCTCTTTATTTGTCAGTTTTGGGTTTTCTTTGGGACTAATATCGAGGTCACCAATATAGCTTTTTTTAAACTCTTACCTTATGACTTAGAATTAATACTTGGTATTAGTTATAAGGCAGGAAAGTGGTAAAATGTTGGCAATTAGAGTAAAGTGGTTAGCCCAGAGTCCCACAGTTCTCAAGTTCCTAAGGTTAGATTTGAACTCATGTCTGCCTGTTTCCAGATCTGGCTCTCTACCCATTAATCAACATAGCTGTTCCTAATCTAGAGTTTCTTGTTGTTATTTAGTTGGTTAGTTATAGTTGACTTTTCTTGACTCCATTTGGCATTTTTTGGCAAAGATATTGGAATATTTTGTCATTTCTTTCTCCAGATTAAGAAATAGGAAAATAGGGTTAAATGACTTGCGCAGGATCATAGCTAATAAAGATCTGTAGTCAGATTTGAATTTAGGTCCTCCTACTCTGGGGATGGCATTCTATTCAATGCACCTCTCTAATGTGTGTCCTACCTGAAAGGAATTTGTTCCTTTTCATTGTATTCTGATGTGGACCTAACTTAGGTCACGTCCTTCATAAATTATGTTCAATATTAGTATAATTTAATAGGATTTGCTTAGTCTAATGAGGAGAGAGATTTTCAGCACCCATTTGAATGAAGGACACTGCATGTTGATTCAGGTATGGAAAACTGTCTTGTCTGGGATGCCCATAATTTTTTAATAGTTGATCATTAGAGCAGTGTCTAAGGTGAACTCCAAATATTGTGGGAGAGCTTCGTGTTGAAAACCCCAGGATCAGAACACATTATCCTTTGCAAGAATGCAAGAATGCAAAATGTAGCTTAAAAATAAAAAGATAAATTTATTAATTTGGAAGCCATGTTGAAAATCCAGGAGACAGTGTGCAGTGTGTAGGTGCAACACTGTCTCCCTGAGGAGATGAGGTTTGGGGGTTTTATACCCTTTTGACAATAGGACCTACATGATTAGAGATATTATGATGATGGCATTTTACTGGGTCTCTGAAACCCAAGATGGGCCATGTGGTTATATGCTGTGTCTCAAAGTCAAAATGGGGTGAACTGTCCAGTTTAGAGGATAATCAGGTATCTGGGACATAAAATAGATGCTTATCAGGAGCATGCTGAGAGGTGCCTACCTGAGCTTATCAGGAATGAAGGGAGAGGCCAAAGGGGCTCAAAGTCACCTTCCCTAACCCTACAGGAATGGAAGGAAAAATGAGTCTTTTATGTACTCTCTGACTGAGACACAATCTGGAATTTTGGGGTGTCTAGGGGAAGCTGGTACTTCCATATCACTAGAAGTTGTTTTGCACTCAGACAGTTAGGAAATTATTAATTTAAGCTTTTATTCCTCTGAGATGTCCAAGTCTAGAGGATAGTTTTAATTCCTTTTAAGGAATAATGAAACAGGATAACTTGCATTTAAGTGGATTAAGATATTGCTCAGATCATATTCTCATTCCAAGCATAAAGTAAAGGATCAACCTAAATCACTAGTCTGGACCATTAGAGCCTTTTAGATCAAGTCATTATGGTTCTTCCTGTTCAGTCACTTTCATCCTTCCTGACCTAATTAGGGGTTGTCTTAACAATGATACTGGAGTAGTTTGCTATTTCCTTCCCCAGCTTTTTGAAGATGAGAAAACTAAGGCAATAGGATTGAGTGACTTACTCAAGATAACACCACTAATATGTGTATGAGGCCAGATTTGAGTTCAAGATTAATTTTCTTGACTCCAGGCTGAGGACTCTATTCATTGATTAATCTATTAGACCAAGTTTAAGTAATTACAGTCTTCTATAGTTGTCATCAGATCCTTCCATTAATAGAATGAAGGTAGAATGGATTTTGATAGTGTTGTAGAGTAGAAAAGGTAAATTATTAAGAAATAGAGGAACTGAGTTCAAGTCTCTCTTCTTTTATTTATTATCTATGATACTTTAGGCATGCGAATTTAGTTTTTTACAACTCAATTTTCTCAAGTCTAAATTGAATGGGTTTGAATTCATGATTTCTAAAGTCAATTTTCCCCTATGTCATAGAGCTATATTACTCTTTCTAATGTCTCTTTTATGATGAGTTGACAGTCCATGTAATTGGCCTTTCTCAATTCTCTGGAAACTTTCACTATTTATTTCATAGGTATAACCAGGTTGCTCCAGGTAGGGGATTGAGCCCCGTTATTAATTTTGCTTTACATATGCCTACTATTGAAAGTCAGGAGCAATATTCTACTCATGATGCAATTATTCAGAATCCGCTAACATAGAACAATGAAAAGGTTACATAGCATTATTTTCAGAAGGTAATAATTATTTCTATAATATTTTACTTTAAAATATTATTTCTAATTCTATCCCTACCTCAGACCACTCCACTGAGAAGGCAAGTAATATCTTATCAATTATACATGTGAAATTATGTAAAACATGTTTTCGTATTAGCCATATTTAAAAGAAAAGTAAAATAAGGAAAGAATTATGCTTCAATTTGCAGTCAAATTTGTCTATTCTGTCTCTCTGAAGGAGAGTAGAATTTTTTTATCATGAATCCTTTAGAATTTTCTGGGAACATTGTATTAATCAGAATAGGCCAAGTCTTTTATTTGATCATCATTACAAGATTGTTGTTGCTATGCACAATGATTTCCTGATTCTCACTTCAGTTGGGATCAATTCATATTGGTCATGCCATTTTTTTTTCTGAAACAACTTTCTCATTGCATCTTTTAAAAAAAAATAAACCTTCATCTTCCCTCTTAGACTCAATTTTATATATTGATTCCAAGGCAGAAGAAAGATTAGAGCTTAGCAATGGGGTTAAGTGACTTGCTCATGTAACATATTTAGAATGTGTTTAATGCCACATTTGAACACAGGACTTTCTATACCTAGGTCTGACTGCCAATCTGCTGTGCCACCTCAATGCCCCTCCTCATTTCTTACAGCACAGTAGTACTCCATCACTATCGGATGGCACAACTTGTTCTTCCATTTCCAAATTATTGACCTATTAATTTCCAATTCTTGGCCACCACACACACACAAAAAACCCAACTATTATAAATCTTTGCATATGTAGATCTTTCTCTTTTTTCCTTTGATCTTTGGAATTCAGTGTTACTGCTGGGTCAAAGAGTATGCATAGTTTTATAGTTTTTAGGTTTAATTCTAAATCATTCTCCAGAATTGATTGAACCAAAGCACTATTCCACCAACTATTCATTAAGAAAGATTTAAAGAATTTTAATATGAATGTAGATAACTTTGTTTTCTTTGTTCTTTTAGAACTGTATGCTTATATCCTTTTAACATTAATCACTTAGGAAACAACTCTTATGTTTATAAATATGTCAGTTATATACTCAGTTTATATTTGAGAAGTGAGACCTTCAACAGTGAAACTAGTAAAATTTTTCTTATCACTTCATTATCTACTGTCTTTTAGCAAAATTTAATTTCCCAAATTATCTTTTTAATTAGATTTAATTCTGCTTTTGCTTTATCTAAGATTATGAACTCCATTTTTGCCTTTTTAACTTCAGCTAAACCATATTGAATTTCACTCCAACCCTTTATTTTAACTATGTGTGTGCCTTCCTTTTTTAAATGTGTCTTTGGTTAAAACAAAACAATACAAAACATACCATTTGATTTTGATTTCTTACCCATTTTGCTATGGTCATCCACTTTATCGGTGAATTCACCCCATTTAAATTCACAATTATGTTTAGTAAGTGTACATTTCTTTCTATCCCATTTTCTTCTTTTTTTCTCTTTAAAAGTCTATTTTGCTTTTGATCTTTGCCTTTCTTCATACACCTTCCCATTTAGTAGTAGTCTCTCGGTAACCAAAGATGACGATTGCTTTTGTGCATTTTCATCTATGGTGTATAGATGAGTGTGCACAAAGACACTTGCGCGTGAATGAGATTTAAGTGAAAAAGTCATTGCACAGAGACAGTACCACTCTTTCGGCATTGTAAGCCTGGGTCCAATGGCATGAAAAATCGTTACACCTGGAGACTTCCTCAGCTGCATTGGATGGCCTTGTTGTCCTTTGTGCTCCAACACCCCCTAAGCACTCCACAGTGCTTTGCTGCTTCGCCATCTCAGGTGTTGAACTTCTTATTGATTTCTTCCATTTCCTTTCTTTTCTCCCCTCCTATTTCTTTATTGGGCAAGTTACATTAATATACACACCTATGCATGTGTATAATCCCTCTTTTAACCAAGTCAGATGAAATGGAGGTTCAAGTATTGCCTGCCCCTCTCTTTTCCCTTCCACTGTAAATTCTTCATTTCATGGCTCTTTTCTATATGAAAAATTTCTCTGTTCTACTTGTTGCTTCCTCCTTTATATAGTTCTTCCATCTTTCTCACACCTTCACTTTTTTTGGGGGGGAGACGTTATTACCAATGTAATCTACTCAAATACATATCCTCCATATATAGAAATTCCCTTTAACTACCCCGGGCAATGGCTTCGACAGGCTGGCTAAACCTTGTGAGAGTAGCCCTCAGGTCGTAGACCCCTGGTGAACTAAGGCTTTGCTCACCCAGCATGTGAAGACTGCTTTGGCGGAACAGATGGAAGAAACCAACAAGAGGGTTCAACGGCTGAGAGGGCGACGCAGCAAAGCACTATGGAGTGCTTAGGGTGTGTTGGAGCACAAAGGACAACACGACCATCCAATGCAGCTGAGGAAGTCTCCAGATGTAACAATTTTTCGTGCCACTGGATTCAGGCTTCCAACGTCAAGAGAGTGGGACTGTCTCTGTGCATCAACTTTTCCACTTAAATCTCCTTCACGCACAAGTGTCTTTGTGCACACTCATCTATCATAGACGAAAACGCACAAAGACAATCGTCATCCTCGGTTACTGAGAGACTACTCCTACTACTACCTCAATAATGACAAAGTTCTAAAGAGTTACAGGTATCAACTTCCCACACAAGTATGTACAGAGATTGTTTATTGACATTCTTATTACACCTTCATGTTTGCCTTGTATTTTTCTCTTGAGTCTTGGGTTTAAATGTCAAATTTTCCTTTTAGTTGTTCCCTTAAATAGACTTTTTCTATGAAAGATTATACTTATTTTTGCTAGGTAGATTATTCTTGGTTGTCATCCTAGCTTCTTTGCCTTCAGAATTATATTTTAAGCCTTCCTCTTCTTTATCATGGAAGCTGATGAATCTTCTATGATTTTGATTTCTTTCTATATGTTTCTTTCTAGTTGCTTAAAATATTTTTCCTTGATCTGGAAGTTCTAGAATTGGTTATAATATTCCTGAGCAATAGAGTTCCCAATCAGTGCCAGCTACACAGAGTACAAGCAAAGGAACCTCTTTACTCTCTTTCTGATCATTTGGCCAACCCTTTTACTCTCTATGAGCTGAGAGAGTTCTCCACATTGCTATTATTTTTGCAGCCACTGTTGCTGCCACAATATATATGATCCAGGTGGGTTTCTAACCCAGTATCACTCACTTCTACCAACCTCTAAAGTTTCTTGGGACTGAAAATTGACTGACCAGAACGTTTTGATAGCTCTGCCACTACAAAATTTGATTTGAGTTGTACTTTTTAATTTGTTTGGAGGGAAACATAGCGAAAGTTCATCTGGTTTGACTCTACTCTCCTATCTTGGCTTCTATTGGTTCATAGCAATATCAAAGTGGCACCATGGTATACCAGATAAAATACTGGAAATGTAGTAAGGAAGATTATTTTTTTAAATATCACTTCAAACATTTACTACATGTGAGTGCCTGAAAAATCCATTACATTCCTTGAGCCTCAGTTTCTTTACCCTGAAAAATAAAAGTAATGAGTACTTTCTCATTGTATAATTTTATGGACCAGATAAGATAAAGTATGTGAAGTATTTGCATACCTTGGCATGTTTCACAAATCTAGCTACAATTATTACATGTTTAAAGCCTTGTAAACTTTAAAGCACTATAAAATGGAACATTATTATACATTATTATCAAAGTCCAGTAGGAATGTGATTTTTGGCTTACTTCAGGCAACATTGGAAGTAAATTAGAAGTTAATATTTCTTTTAAAAATTAATATTCTTTTAGAAAACCTTTAGTATTTGCCTTATTTTTCCTCTTCAGAAATGTCTAATCTTGTTACTTTCAAATTAAATAAAATTGCAATGATGAACAAAATTAAGCATACAATTCATTTCAGCACCAATTAAACCACTGTTCTTTCTATGCATGAAAAAGAACACTGTGTTCCTCTGAGTTACTAATCTATTAAGATTTGGTTTGTGTCATTAAGGCTCTTTCAGAGCAATGGTTATAATTCTTCTGACTGATGAAGCAGATGTGGCATTATAAGAATGTGAATCTTGTGTCATCATTTTGTTGACTCAGAGCTCATGAAGATTCAGGGTGTTAGAGTCATTAATATCTTCTTCCTAAAGTTAGACTACAGAGACATGAAGAAAGCTAGAATAATAAAAATTGATCAGGAGACAGACTATTTAAATTGAAACATTACAGATTTGTGCTCACTGAAGCATTGCCTTCTTGCATAAATAGACCCAGAAATGATCCACTAGCATGATATTGAACCCAAGAGGCAAAAACTTGACTTTGGTGGGAATTGGGATTATGTCTCATCTGGTCTCTAAGGTCCAATCCTTTTTTTTCATCTTCTGATCAGAGCAGACAGGTATTCAAAGAGGGAGAAAAAACCAAATGAGCTATATTTAAGTTTTCATGAGCTCTTTTGCTCATCTTTGCAGTTTTCTATCATATTAACAGTGTTCCTTCATAACCAATGAGTATTCATTTTGTCTAATACAATACAAAAGGGTTATCACATTAACAACTCTCATGTTACATTAGTGGAGAGGAGACCTAATGTGATATAGCACTAATTCAATTTGATGAAAATTACTAATGCAGGAATAGTAGCTCATTTTACTGCAGGGTTGCCAGACATGCTTGTTCATTTTAAATGCTGTCCCTTCTACTAGGCTAATACATTATTTTCAGCTGTTCATATTTTCTTACAACAAGTTAGTCACAGGTATCCACTCTTTGTTTTTGTAAGAGCAAGTACAAGAAGATAGGAACAAAAAAAAGTGGAAATAAAGAAAGCTGGCATTCATATAATTGTGATATTATGAGTACAAGGAACAAGGGGTATTCTTTCTCAAGGTTCTACTGTTGTCAACCCCCTAATGTTCCTATTATCTACAAGTCAATAATTTCTGCCCACTATTTCTCCATATTATATTAGATATTTCTTCTTCCCTTTCTTTTTCTACATGGAAGAAAAGATTTTGAGCATCAATAATTTCCTTAGGAAGGAAAAATTCAGATGGGGAATAACAGTGGAGGATCCTGGACCATATCAGGCACTAAAGAAGCCAAGGCAAATGACTTATAGAAGATATAAGGATCATCTATTTCAATTTGCCCTCCTGTTTTTCCTCAGAGAAGATACTAAGAGATAAAAGCAAGGGGACATAGAACTTTTGAGATAGCATTGATAATCAGGACAACTTTTCATGGAGTTTATTTTTTGGGAGAATGTATTAAGTGAAATCTTTTGTTGTAGTCTAATGTATTTCAGAGAAATATGTTATTCTTTGGTGTTATTTCCTCCAACTTCTGTTGCGATGTTTAAGTGTTTTAGAAACAGGAAATATTGGAGGATTTATATATGAATAATCTGGACTACTGAGAAATTTTTCTTGACATTACCACATTACCATCTGAATCCTTCTGTACTCTTTCAGTTGAGGTGCATAAGATGTTCTGAGATCATATAAACAGCACCATGATCATGGAGAATACAACCATTCTGTGTCCCTGGAGTGTCACAATATCATCTAGAAAATTTCAAAATAGTTGATATATACATATATATGTACATATACGTATGATATTTATGAAGACTGGCTCTTAAAATATTGTTATTGAATGTCTTTCATCAATCTTTCTAGTATCGTATTTCTATCGTATTGTAAAGAACAGTGAAGTATGACCAAAGATTCAAGTTCAGTTCCTGACAGTCATTTAAAAAAAATGTGACAAATTCTAATGATTTTTAACATATGGTTTATTTATTCATTTAAAAAAATGACCAAGAGCAAATTCATTTTTAGGCCCTCCCTCCTCTCCTGACACCAAAGAAGGCATTATCTGCCAAAGAGACGTGTGTATATCGGTTATGTATTTTCTATTCCTACCTGTCAATTTATTCTCTGCAGGTGAACATTCACGACTTATTCCACAAATTTTAAATCTGTACCTATATATAATGTTCTCTTGGTTCTACTCATTTCACTCTTCATTATCTCATGTAGTTCTTTCCAGGTTTTTTTAATCTGCTCATTGTTTCTTATGGAACAGTAGCATTCCATCACAATTATATACCATTATTTATTTAGTTATTCCAATTGATATATATATTCCTTCAATTTTGTTTTTTTCACAATAAAAGGAGCTACTATATTGTCTAAGGAGATAAATATGTATCATACAGATATCATTAAGAACATAGATTATGAGATAGAAGGGAATTTTATAGGTGAAGTATTTGAACAGAGTCCCAGAGACAATATATCAGTTGCCCAGGGACACTTAGCTAGTAAATGTTTAAGGTATATTTTGAATGTAGTTCTTCATGCCAAATGCTGTATACCATGCTGCTTCTGAAAACTTTGATGCATAAGAAAATCTCCAATTATAATATTACAAAGATTATAGAAATGAATATGATCATGTCTTGTCCTATAAATAAATGTCAAGGAATTCTTAGTAAAACTCAGGATAACCTGGGACTTTTTTTTTAAGATAGCAAAGGTTATTACTGTCAGTGTTCTTGTCTTCTTGCTTGTTTTGCTTATTTTATGTATACTAGAGGGAAAGAAGACAATTGATGAAAATATAGGAATGCTGCATTAGATAGATATCTAAATTATAACTGACAACAGAGAGAAAATGAAGCCCTGCAATTCTTATTGTCATACTTTTTCCCAACCAAGGAGTGAGACCTTTACATTGGAAATGACAGAACAAAAATGACTAACAGGGTAGTGATACTGAAGATAAATTGGCAGATAGTAAGTTATCACCTAGTTGCTCTTCATAAATTTGTCACCTCTCCCTGATAACCAACATCCTGAATGAACTGGTGGATATGTTTACGGACCACTGTCAGTGATATTTGTAAAGCCATAAAGAACTGAAGAAATATTGCTATATTTGAAAGGGTAAATGTTGTCCTGACTTAAAGGCATCTGAAGATATAGATCAGTGAACACTATTTGGATTCTTTGAGAGGGATGAGAAATCTAGAAGAGATTAGTAAAAAGATGTGTAGTGAACATCTAAAAAGGAAATAGCATGGCTTCATTAATAATTCATTATGACAGACTAGCATTTTTCTTTTTTATAAGAGTTAGTAAAGTTGTATATAAGAGGAATATTATAGGTACAGTTTACTTAAAATTTTACAAATGATTTAAGTATTTCTTCTACTGTTTTGGAGAATTGGAAACGATGGAAACTACGGATGGAATAAGCATTAAATGATTAGACTTGAAGAGTAATTCCATAGTTTAATGTCAACTTGAGAATTTTCCAAAAGAGAATTTTAAAAATCTGTGCTTTGCTCTAAACCAGCCTCTGGGACACTCCACCTCTTCCAAGAGAGATATTGTACAGGAAATAACTATCAAACATTTGTCCATTTAGAGTCCCTTCCTACAAATGTTCTCTTCTTCTAACATGAGGTCCAGATAGCATCACTATCCCATAGTTACCACAGAGCTGCTATTATGCTACAATTGCAAACTCTGGTCATTTGGGTCATTTAAATCATCCCCAGGGCAGGATTTCTCTAGAAACTTTGGGTGCTATATTGGTGGCAATGAGGAGGACGTCCATCAATTTCAGGTTCCAGTAAGCTAAAGGCTACCTTTGATAAGCTTTTGCTACTGTCTGTCCTAGTGCCCATTTTTCTGGGACAATGTTTTTGCAGTTGATAAATTATTGCCCAGGCTTCAGGCTGCTCTCTTCAGAGCCTGAACTTTCCCAAAGGGCACAGCCTGAATACTGGCTAATTACAATGAATCTGAAAAGACAAAATTCAAAAGGTATAAAGGTAATGTTACATGTATAAGACAGAGAAGGATGGTTAGACAATCGTTTGTAAAATATTTTAGGTGAGTTACAAGCTCAGTAGGAGTCAATAGTGTAATGTGGCAGTCAAGAACATTTAGATTAGATTGCCAAAATAGAGGGTCAGATATGAGAAATAATGTCTCTTTGAACTCTGGCCAGCCACCATATTGACCATTTAATCATTTATATTAATAATTAAGAAGAAATTTTATAAGATTCATAATATACATATGAGAATAATATGGATGGCAAAGTATTTTGAGTTTTAATTATATTATGATCAGTTGAAGTAACTAATGTTACCTTGTAAAATAGAAGGCTTCAGATGAATAAAATAATTATGTTTAGGAGTTGCAGTGCTGTCATATGGGGAAGATATTAAACTTGTTCTATTGGAACCTTGAGGACACAAGCAACACCTATGAATGTCAATTGTAATGAAGCCAACAGACTTGATGACAGGAAACAGAACAAAATAAAAACAACATGAATAAAAGAAAAGCATTAAACAACCACAAATTAGGCTATCGAAAAGTGCTATAGGATACATTAGGAAGTCACGACTTTCCATTTATTGGAGGTCTTAAATCAGAGAATTGATAGTGAATTTTTAGCTATATTATAATGGTAATTCCTCTTGGGAATTGCTTGCAATAGGTGGCTCCTGAAGTTCTTTCCATTTTTTTAAACTGTTACCTTCTATCTTAGAATCAATACTGAATATTGTTTTTAAGGCAGAAGATTGGTAAGGGCTAGGCAATGGGGGTTAAGTGACTTGCCCAGGGTCATACAGCTAGGAAGTGTCTGAGGTCAGATTTGAACCCAGGACCTCCTGTCTCTAGTTCTGGTTCTCAAGGAATTGAGCCACCTACCTGCCCCCAGGTCTTTCCATTTCTATGAGTCAGAATATCTGTATATATTATGGATATAAAGTCACATAATCTCCACAATGTTTTATAAATGTAAAGTTGTGTTTTATTTAGATTTTACATGTGTAATATTGTAAAACACCTTTCCATATTAGTCATTTTGTGAAAATGAAGTCTAATAAACAAAAATGAAGAAATAAAGTGCAAAACAATATGCGTCTTGGTCTGCATTCAGACTCCATCTGTTCTTTCTCTGGAGTTGGATGGTATTTTTTCACCATAAGTCCTTGAGGATTATATTAGATCACTATATTGCATAAAGTTTTAAATTCTGATTCCAGGATGATATTTCTCCTTTTCTACAGATTGCACAGGAGAACATAAATGTTGTATGTGTCTTGTTTTCTCACTGTAAAATGAGAATCATGTCCTATGTTTATCATTACTGCCAATAGCATCATCAACTTTAGTTTTCCTCACTCTCCAATTCAAAGTTCATTCTTGGCAATTCATTCTCTGAAGTGACAATAAATTCATTTTTGCATAACTATCTCAATAATCCAGGCTTTACATATATCAACATTTTAGAATATCCCCCCTTTTATTTCAGATAGCATAATCTACATTTGCTAATAAAACAATACTATTTCTTCAATTGGTCATTTTGGAAAAAAATATGTTTTAAAAAACAGATACAATCTGTTAAATAATTTGCAAAAGTCTTCTCTTTCTTAGTACATACAATCAAATCTCTTATCCAAATATTTAAGAAACTTTGGATCCACACTTTCTTATCCTTTTAAATTAGTTTCTCATTTTTTCTCCAGTTTCTGTACACTATTTTGCCAGTATTACTCATATTTAAGCTTCTCTCATGGCTGCTTCTCTTTATTTTATTGTATTTGCTTAAACCCTCAAATCCCAAATAAATCAATCATTCTCTAATATATTTTAGAGATGACTGAAAAAGTATATTTTTGTTTAAATGCATATGATCAATTTCATCAGAATAATTTTCCAAAAACAAACTTATACAGGTTTATTAACATATTATGAACTTTGTAACTTTTTTTTCCTCTCATGGACTGCCCAGTAACTATTTAATTAACAATAATTATTATCAAAAGACAAACCAATCCCTTTTGACTCTCTTGAATCAGTCCTCAATTTTCTGTTTTAAAAGATAAAAGCCAGAAAAAGAACTCACCAGACCATGCAGAAACAGAAGAAATACTTAATTAAGTCAATACAATTTTGAAGATATGGAGATATTGAATTTACAAATATTCAGAAATAGAATGGCAGAAAATGTCATTTGAGAAAATGCCAGCAGCTTCCAAAAAATATTTTTTTCATATTAGAGAATCTTTATTAAATGCTCAAAGAGGAGCAATATTGTTGATTGAAAAATGCTTATTGATTTACTGATAAAAATGAGAAGGAAGTAACCTGGATTTTTTCAGTTGTTGATGATGAATATATCTTTATAGTCAATTATTTGATACAAAGTTATAGAAAATAAAAACCAGCTATATTGACTGTTCATTTATTATTAAAAAGAAAACATTTGAAAAAGTACAGAAAAATGCATACTTAAATTATCCCTCTAAAAAAAGATTATCAACAAATGAATAAGGATCTCAGGAAATACCTTGATAGATGCAAGTTTAAGAATTTTTTTGGATGGATATTTCTCCTTTTCCTCCCTCCCCCACTTTTACAGTATCCTTTTATGTGTTGTTTCCCCCCATTAAATTGTTACCTCCTTCTGAGCAGGTCTTTCTTTCCTTTTCCTTCTTGCATCTCCAACAGTTAGCAGAATGTCTAACATAGTAAGCACTTAATAAATATGCTCTAAATTTTATTTTATAATTGTTTTGTATTGTTACATGATGCACTGGTAATTAATATCAAGCTATGCATAAAGCATGAGGATGAATTCTTAGCAAAATTATTTAATATTGTCATAGTGAATGTTCTATTCTGGGTCCAAATGGAAGAGAAATTCTCTATAGAAATGAAATCTTCCAAATGCTCCTGTTTGCAGATGCTATTGTGGTTATTGCAACAAAGATATGAAAACTAAATTGTTATCACAATGAGTTTCATGATTCCTAAAGAGAACAAAGAAACAATCTACAGAGAAGTAACTTTTGGCCAGATGTCAGAATAAGAGGTTATATAGCTGTTAGTGGTGCTGGATGCTTCTAAACCTTCCTACTGGGGCTATTGTAAATAGTTTCTTGAGCTCAGGAGTTCTGAACTTCAATAGGCCAAGCCAATAAGGCATTCACATTTTCTTTGGGGATCCCTGGGAGCAGAGGACCAGTAGCATACCTAAAGAGATGGAGGTGACCTGAGCCAGCAGGTCTAATGTCCAGTTCTTATCTATAATGGAAAAGGTTGAAAGACTTGGTCTCAACAATAATAAAAATACTAGTAAAATTAAATCCACCTCTTGTTCATTATGTCTTAGGAAGGAGGAAACTCATAACCTTATTCACATAAGCTGTTTAAAGGATCACATAAAACTTTTATAGTGGTAAAAGCTCACAGCAAGTAACTGAACTGGGACATAGTAGTGTAAGTGAGACAAAGTCAAATAGATTATTTTCTGTCTCTTTTTGGATCAAGATAATTTGGATATTTGTTGGGAAGCATTTACAGTATAAAAGCAAATTATAATCAATTTATTTTACATGTGTTAAATATACACATATTTTATATAAATATTTTAAATAAAGATAGAAAATATAATTAGATAATGAACTATTTTCTAGACTTTGTTATAAAAATTAACCCTAATAAAGGATATATAGTGTATATATTTATGTATCCAAAGTGCTTTCCATATGTTATTTTGTTTTGCATTATACAACATTGTCAGATAAATACTTGTATAATTTCCCATATAATGGAAAAGGAAACTGAAATTAAAAGTGGTATGTGACTGAATTTTCTAAGGCAGGATTTCTTCTTAAATGTTTCTGAATATTAATCTTAAGGTCCTTTGTGTTAGGAAGCTACTTAAACCATATAATTCAGGAAATATAAGATCAGAAAATAGAGGTGGTTTGGTTTGGTCATGAAGTGAGAATGATATATAAAAGATGAATAGCCATGTATACATGAAGATACCCAGAGATGAGAACTGGACTAGGTTTTTATACAACAGGCAAAGATCTAGAGAATAACCTGCAGTCCAGAGGAAGATACTCTAAACTCTTTTAATGGGAGTACATGTACAAGAATCACAAAGCTTTAGAAGGGATGTGTGGAATAGTGTACCCATTATAAAGGGGGAAACCACATGACAGAAAGATTGCAAATTAACCCCAGGTTCTTTAAGTCTATGGGCCTAGTGAAATCACCATCATCACACTCTTCACTATCATCATCATGACCCATATTTATAAAGTACTTTTAAAGTACTTTACATACCTTACCTCATTTAGTTCTCACAACAACTCTGGGTAAATGGCATTATTATTATCCCTATTTTTCAGGTGAGGAAATTGAGGTCCCAGATATCACAGGTAGTATGTGTCTGTGGCATGATTTAAATTCAAGTCTTTATGATCCAAATCTTTGGTACTCTTCATTTTGCCACACAATTGTCATTTCTGCTATACAAAGATAAACCTAAGTAAAGGCTACTATATTGGCCACTAAGGTGATATACTTGTCTAGCTACAACCTCTGAGTATAAACAGATCCTTGTGAAAATTTATCATATTGCTTTATTTGGACAAAACTGACATCTGATAGAAACCATGGCTGCCTATGTTGGCCATCATTATATCATCAGAATCAAAGCTGTAAGTAATCCAAAGTTCATTGGAAAGCCATGTAGCAAAAATCAACAGCCTATAACACTTCTTGCAAATGGATATCTGTGTGAAAGCAAAATGAGACAGACTAGTTATTTAGGGAAAATGAGAGGTAAAAGATAAATATTTATATCAATATCTCTAAGTTATTAAAACAAATCTAAAAGAGCAAAGGTTCTAATCCTTTGGGTAACTACTTAAAGAAGGATTTATGGGAAAGGCTTTTATAAAATCAGAAGACCTGAAGAAACTGGTCTGTGTTCTATGTAGGTGGATGGGGTATCTCATGCAGATGACAAGTATTCATCAATGTAATTAAAAATGCAGAATCATTTTGGAATAGAACACCATTACTCTAAATGTTGCCAACAGATCATTTATCACTCTGAAAATGAGTATACTGGATATCTTTCTCTCTTTAATATTTCAATGTCCTTTGGTTTCTTCTTTGTGGATGTTGTGTCTATACCAATGGTGACTTCAATTTATTTCTAGGTTTAATAAATTGCTGTGACCTTAAATTTAGTGACCTACTGGTCAGCTTTAGTAAGGAGTATATCTGAATTTAGTTTAGCTAGTCCTCAAGTGACAAACTTATTCTCCATCACAGTTCATTCTCTCATTCATGAATATGTAAAACAAATTTAAAAGAGTTCACAACCCCAATCTTCCTAGCATTTTTTGAAAATTATATTCATAGGTAAATATTTAATATATATTTATATAACATATATAATATATAGTTTGCTCATCAATGAATTTAATTCTATTACCTCAATGATTGTCTTTTAATCACTCTGTTTTCAGTAGCAATGGCAACAACATAAACAACAAGCTTCTTTTGGAAAAGAAAGAGAAAGAGTAAAACCTTGGTTAAGTAGAATGTTCAGGAAATGAAGTGTTTCTGTTTAATTTGATGCTTGTTTATTTGAGGATGAGACCTCCTTGGTTCCTTGTCCTTTATCTACCTTATCAAATCATGTTCCAAGACTGGTCAGTTTTACCATTACAATATCTTTTCATTTATTCCCTTCTCTCCATAACTCTTCCTGAGTCCCCTTATCTTAGATTATGGAAATAGCCTCCTTACTAATATCCCTGCTGCCACTCTTACCCCCATTTCTTTCAATCCCCTACTTATGTAGCTGCCAACATTATTCCTGAGGCACAAGTTAAACTATGTCATTTCCTTCCTCAAATTTTTTTTAGTAACTCATTATTGTCTCTAGGGTTAAAAACAACTCCTCAACGTGGCATTTAAAGTACTCCACAATCTACCTGAATCTTACCTTTTTGATCTATTTCATATTATTCCACATTACACTTCACACTCCAGTCAACCTGGCCTATTATTACTTGAACTCAACATTCATTATCTTTTCCAAAGACTGTCCCCTTTGTTGCTTGAAAATCCCATTTTCTGTCAAAATTTAGCTCCCATGCTCACATGGCCCTCCAACTTGAAGCCTTTACCTGATAATAAGTTGTCAGTTCTCACTCCAATCATGAAGTATTTGCTATTTACTTATCTGTGTACATTCCATATCCACAGAGCCAAATGTAAACTCCTGGTGGTAAAGGGCTTTTCCATATTTGTCTTAGTATCCCCTGAGCCTATCACAAAACCGTATACTTGATAGGTGCTAAAAGGTATGCTTATCTGAATTTTATCCACCATTATGGTTTTAAAAGCCTTCCTGTACTTATCAGTCTATTGTCCTACCTCAATATTAAGTACATTTGACTATTATTCTGCCTGAATAATAAGTATATTGTACTAATGCAGTATACTGAACCTGATTAAATCTGATAAATAGGAATTCATAGCACTTTGGTAACATCAAAAGGGATGCTTTTGCTCAATAAATGAATTTATCATAAAGGATCAGGATCTTGTATGGGATGTTTTTGTATTTGTTTTTAAAAATGCATCTAAATATAGCATTGCCTTTTCTTGTTTGAACTCTTTATAAAAAAATAGTATGCTTAAAAGGCTTTAAATTAACTTAGCTATGGTTAATTAGAATTTTATTTCACAGGTTTTAAAGTAATTTGAAGCTATTTGGATAATTTTTCTTCAGTATTTTCCCTTCACATTCTGCTATCAACTAGCCTCGCTGGGGGTAATTTAGAAAGCTCAAATTCAAAGGAAATACTATTCATTTTCACTGAGAGGATAGTTTATCTCTGCGAGAAATGTTTTTCATGGTGAAAACTCTAACACATATACAATTCTTATAAACATTAACAAGCGTTTTCAAATTATATAAGGCAATGCCATTGAGACTCAATTATTAGAAAGAATATTGACTCAATTATGGGCAGGAGTTGGGACTACTTTTTTCTCTTCCTGATTTAGGATTGAGTCTCATGTGTAAATTGGTCATGAACCATAGGTGAATTAGTTTTCTTTGCCATTTTTGAATTAATCTGTGCTTCAGTTTTCCTTTCTTCTTTCTCATTCATAAAATATTACTTCAAAGATGATAGCTATTTCTTTTACCCACCTCTTTCTGGATACTGTATTCCAATTTAGTCTATTTTTTTTTCTAACAGTAACATGAAATTTACAAATGTAACAGGAAGCCACTTTTGATGTAAAAGTATTTTCTCATCAAGTTAGCATGGCTCTCAGGTTCTGCAAAAAACACAAAGACAAAGAGCCAACCCTTTTATCATTAGTAATCAATCAGATAAGATGGTGAATTTGACCATTACTGCAAAATCCAAATCTGGGAAAGAGGGTATTTCTTAGTATAGATATATATAGTTCTCTTGAAGATATGTCTTTACACTTAATCTTTGTAATGCAAAAAGAATTCTAAATTTTAACTTTAATCATTTGCATCTGGATGCAAATCCCTCTTTTTCACTTTAGACAAAGGGCTTAAATTTCCTCATTTATAAAATGAGGGAGGTTGGACTAGATAATCTCTGAGGTGTAACTCAGTCCTATCTCCTCAAAAATGCAATAATATTGAGAGATTTAGCTATTAGAAATATTATTAAAAATCATTAGAAATATTTATTATAAAATTTTCCCCAGTTTGTTGTTTCCTTTTTCATATTAGATATATTGATTTTGTTTATGCAAAACTTTTCAATTTAATCTTGTCAAAGCTATGTTACATATCAATATTCCTATGTCTTCTTTGGTTATAAATTCTCCCTTTAATCATATATCTGACAGGTATAATATTTCATACTTCTTTAATGTGTTTCCATAAATACCCTTTATTTCTAAATCTAAATCTAAATTGATCCAATTTGACTTTACTTTGGTATGTGGCCTGAGATACTGGTGTATGCCTAGTTTCTGTTGTATTGTTTTGCAGTTTTCCCCGCAATTTTTGTGGAATAAGGAGAACATGGATTTCTGAGTTTGTCAAACACTAGTTTATAATGGTAATTTACTATTGTGCATTGAATGCCTAATCTATTCCACTGCTCTACAATTCTATTTATCAGCCAGAATGAAATTTTTTTGATAGTTACCACTTTATAATACAGTTTGACACCCAGTATCACTAGGTCACATCCTATTATATTTTTAAAAACTAATTTCCTTAATAATTTCGTGTTTTCTTTTTGTAGTTTCTATTTGGGGTAGTTTGATCAGTATGTAACTGAATAGATAAATCAATTAGGTAGAATTGTCATTTTTATTAGAGTGGTTTAACATTTAATAATTATTCAACTGTTTTGATCTGAGTATTTGTGTGAAAAGAATACACATACAGAAGTTTCTGAGACTGTTATCTCATTTGGTATTGAATCTAAAAATTAAGCTGGCCAGCTTCTTTGTTATTGTTTATGGAATGCAAGATTACATAATCTTCCCTATAGAAAAGAAATATTAAAAATCTGACCTTCTTGCCCTGCCTCTAAGATGGTGTCCTGCCACTAAAGAGTATCCCCAGCCTCCAAAGGAAGATGATCTTCATAAGGAAGATCCTTCTTAGCAGAACCCCTTTAAACTGAATTGTGTAGTCTAACTCATTCACAAATATCATTTTAGTTCAAAGGCTCTGGGTTTCAGGCTATATTTGGGAGAACAACAAATCATTGGTTTATGTGAGACATATTCATAATAACATCAGTTTTTCTTAGAAGATTATTCCTAGTATATGTTTTTTTCTTTTTACAACCATCAGGTAATATGCCAGCAGTGGTAACTTTACATACTCATTGCCTATTCTAATTCCTTCAATTTCTTCTTCTTTCATTGCCATAGTACTATTTCTATTTCTAATATTAAAGTTTTGTAACAGGGAACGGAGAAGTTGAAGAGATAGAGGGAATAGGGATGCTGGTGAGGTAAAAGGAGAGAGAGATACCCCTTGTTGAGAGGTTGTCTTTGAAAATAGGATTCATGAGAAATGGGCCAACAATGATAGTCTGAGGGGATGTCTTCTCTATTGATTGATATTGAAGATACCTCAGGGCAGGTAAGGCCTGAGGCACAAGCCTTCCCCTGGACCAAGGTCACTTAGCAGGAGTCCAATAAGGACACTTTGTGGTTGAATGGCTATCCTTAGGTTCTGCTCCCTCTATGTCCCTCTGAAATGATACTCCTCTTATCTGACTGTGGGTTATTTAACTCAAGATGAATTTAATAACAAGCTTGGATTTTGAAGGCATAAGGGTAGAGGGAATAAGAATTTCCCTATACTTTTCCCCAGATTGGGTTTGAGTCTCTCTCACCTTTTGAGTTGAGGCCAAGCCTTGCTGGCTTATAGAGGATTTCTTTTATTCCTGTCTATGCTAATCTATGCTAGCTTCTAATAAGTTCAAAGTCTTTAGTAGTAGACAGCAAGAGGAAGAAAAAGTCCTGACCTTCAGAGCTGGTTGGGCTTGTCTTTTTGGGCTAACACCCCTAAAGACTGGCCTTATAGCTAATCCCCTTAAATCCTTTTGTTCAATGACACAATCACAGGAATCCAGGAAGAGCAAACAGTTGGCAAAAATCCAGGAATCAAGGTACTTCTATCCAGAGACGGGGAGAGAGCTCTCCTTCCAGTCCAAGGGCCAGGAAAGGGAGAGACACTGAAGAGCACCTGTCACTCTCCAAGTTACCCCTCCCCACCCACCAACTGCCATAGCTATCAATATCTTCACTCCAACATTTCAACTGCTGTTGGTTCCACCTCAGTGTCAGAAAGGCCAAAAGCTTGATTCAGTTTTTCTTTCCACAAATCAAACTACAAAAGAGAGCTAGGAAAAATAATAATGAACTTCATCTAGAAGAAAAAATAGTCAAGTTCATCAAGGAAATGAATCATTGTGGGGAAAAAGCAAGATGGGGTAGCAGTATAATATTTCTTTCTTTATAAAAATATTTTACATGTATGTACAAATTTTAATAATTATTTATTGACATTTTGTTCTTTACCTCTATACCAGACCTCCTCTCTCCCAAAGAAGACATGTAATAATATGGAAAGAACATGCCATCATATAATGCATACTTCCATGTTCATTAAATTGTGAAAGAAGACACAAAATCACTTAAACTAAAAAGAAATTGACAGAGAAAATAACATGAAGAATAGTATGTTGCAATCTCTATTCATATTGTTCAATTTTTTTCTGTGACTCCCTTGAAGTTGTACTGAATCCTAGCATTGCTGTTAATAATTAATTAACTTAAATTTGAACATTGTACATTATAGCTGTTAATGAGGACAATGTGTCCTTGCTTAACAATACAAGATTTCAAACTATAGTATAAAATGGTCACCATCAAAATAATCAAACCTCATATACTAAATAGAGTAGTTGATGTGAAGAATAATGTACAACAAAATGTATAAGAGGAAAAGGTCATAATAATATAGTATTGATAAATCCTAAGATCCAAGCTTTTGGAGAACTCAGTATTTTACCAAAAAAAAAAAACTACTAAGAAAACAGGAATGGAGTTGGCAGGAACTTGTTCTAGACCACTATCTGATATCATACCAAGATTAGGTAAAAAGTGGATACATAAAGGTTTATATCATGAGCAAATCAGGTTGGATGAAAAAAAAATTGCTTTAGTTGAGGATAAAGGTAGAGTTCATGGCCAAACATTTTTATTTTACTTTCCATCTTAAAATCAATACTATATTGGCAGGAAAGCAATAAGGGTTAGGAAATGTTCATTAAGTGGCTTGCCCAGGATCATATCTAGGAAGTGTCTGAGGTCATATTTGAACTCAGGACTTCCCATCACTAAATTTAGCTTTCAGTCCACTACACCACCTAGCTCCTCTCTTGAACTAAATAAATAAAAATTAGAGCCATTCTCTATGGTAAAACATATGAAAAGGCAGCTTTCAGAAGAAGAGCAAATATAATAACTGTTGATTAGATAAATGCAAATTAAAACAACTCTGAGTTACTACTTCACACTCATCACATAGTCTAACATGATAGAAAGGAAAAGATAACAAATGCTGGAGGAGATATGGAAAAACAGGTATTATTTTTAGAGCTTTGAAGTGGTCCTATCATTCTGGAAAACAATTTGGAACTAAGCTCAAGGGACTCCTTGAAGAGGAGCATGATCCAAGACCTCATAGAATATATATATATATATGTATATCTATATATATACAAATTAATATAAAAGATAGAAAACAAAAGGAGCAAAAGAGAGATACAATGTAGAAAAAATTTAAGAAGGAAGAAGGCTGAGTAAGGTTTTACTGAGTAGATAAGTATGTAAAATTTGGTAAAGGTAGGCTAAACCAAATTTTCACAATTCTTATATGTTCTTGTTAATTATTGTATTTTCCCTATAAACTCCAAAGAATCACTTAAAGTTTTTGTGTTGTGGAATAATACGGGCACACTTATACCCTAGGAAGGTAAATTCAGTTGCTGCATGAGTCTCAGATGAAGAAGAAAATTTCCTAGAAACAAGCAAGAAAAATGAAAAAAAAATAGATATAATCAAACAATTTATAATTATCTACAAGTAGATTTTTTTTTAAACTGAGGACAATAGATCCCTTTTTGATATGCCAGCATTTAGGCTTGGAAACCACAGAATACAACGAAGAAGGCAATGAATATGCAGTGAAGTAGCTGGAAGAACTAGAAGAGAATATTTTTATGGAAGCCTGGAAAAGAGAAACTGTATAGTAAACAAGGAACAAATTAAGAAGTGGCTACTAAGTGGCAGGTACTATATTAGACAATGGAGATATAAAGATACAAAATAGATGGTTCCTCCCTTCAAAGAGTTTTCATTTGATCAGAACAAAGTACTATACATATAAGAACATGCAAAGTTGGTGTAATTTTTGAGAAATCATTAATAGTTGAGAAAAACAGTAAATACCCTTGTTGGAGTTAATTATAATGCTTAGCTTTGAAGAAAGGCAGGCATTTGAAGAGAAGGAAATGAGAAGAGTATGTCTAGAAACAATAGACTATATTCAAAGTCTCTATCTCTTTCTGTGTGTGTATGTGTGTGTGTGAGAGAGAAAGTAAATTTGAATGGTAAGAAAATAGAGATAACAAATGCAATCTTCCTAGAAGTGGAGGGTAGAAACATGTAGGATGACAACTAGGGTCTATATCTGAGTACAGGGTTTCTTTATGTATTTAAAAAAAAACATTTTTTTTTTGTATGAAGAATGAATTCTTCCCCTTTCCAAGGACAGCTCCCTTACATATCCAGTTTATTGTGTTCCCTTTTGTTTTCTCCAGCAGATTAATCTTAAGTCATCTGCTTTTTTAAATAGAATTTCCAACCATTCCATATCAAATACTTCCTTTCCTGGTACCTTCATGTTTCCCTGAGTCCACAATGTTAAAAACAAACCAACAAACAAAAATCTTCATCAGATTGTACTATCTTCTCAAGGTACCATCCTTTATGGCTTCTCACTTTCTCAGCCAAACTCTTTGAAAAAGTTGTCTATGTTTATTTTTTCCACTCTCTATTGTTACACTTGGGCCACAACATTTTGATAACTTGTTTTTGTATTCTCCACTCAATTAAAACTGCTCTGCCCAGTGTTACCAATTATCTCTTTTGAAAAAAAAAATTAAATAAATGAAAACTTTCTTCTCTCCTTCCCACCTCTCCCACTGAGAAAAAGGATGAAATTTTATAACAAATATTCTTAGTTGAGCAAAATAAATATTCACTATCAATGAATCTCTTAGTTTCTAAATTCCATTCTCTTGTCACAGTTTTAATCCTTTCAGACCTATCTGCTGAATTTTAAACACTGTCTATTAATCTCATTTACTAAATATTCTTTCATTTCTGGGTTTTTGAGCCCTATGCTATCCTAGTTTGCAGTCTACCTGTCTGAAAGCCTTGTCTCAATCTTTTGTTTACTGTTTGTAACATTATTCCCTCAGTAGTGAATGTTGACCAAAATTCTGTGCAAAACCACTTCTCTCTTGTCAAGTAACCTCATTAGCATCCATGGATTTAATTATTATCTCTATGAGAATAACTCTAATATCCACATGTCTCTCACTTGAACTCCACTTCCATTATAAACAAAATGCCTATTAAGTATTTTTAACTAGATGTTCCATATATTTATTAAATTCAACATGTCTAAAACTGAATTGTTTTTATCTTTCTCCCCCAAATCTGACCTCTTCCTATCTTTCCTATATCTGAAAAATGTAGCAACATTTTCATTGTCTCATGCTCATGATCTCATCATTATTCTCCATTCTACTTTAACTCACTTTATATATACAAAATTTTGCCAAAACGTGCTTCTAAATTCACATCCCTTATATCCAAACCTTGTTTTCCACCCACACGCCTACCATTTTAGTTTAAGCCTTCATCACTTCTTGATTGTTGCCTACTAAATCATCTCTCTCTTTCTATTCCAGTCCTTACTATACCCTTCTGCCAAAGTAATTTTCCTTTAGCTCAGATATGAATATTTGATTCTACTACTTAACCAATTCAAAAGGCTTTATATTGCCTCTAGGACAAAATACAAACTTTCTGTTGAGCTTTCAATGCCCTTTACAACCTGATTTCAGCATACTTTCCAAACTTTAGTGAATGTTTTGTCTGGAACAATCCAGACAAAATGATCTTTCTATTCTTACTCATAGCAATCTATCTCCTATGTATATGTCTTTATGGACATTTCCCTTTCATGGAAATGGAATTTAGAACCTACTTAATAAATACATATTTATTGATACAATAAGATAATAAATTCAGAGCTAAAAGGGACAGTAGAAACTGTCTTGACTTCCTAATTTTATATATGTGTAGGCTGAAGTCCAGAAAGTTTAAGTGATTTCCTTAAAGCCACACAGAAGATAACCCTAAGGAGCATTTGAACTCAGCTCCTCTGATTCCAGAGTCAATGTTTGTTTTTTTTTTTTTTTCCCACTAGAATTTAGTTGTAGATAGAAGGGAATTAGCCAGTAGGAAAGAGATTAATTGTAAAAGGTTTTGTTGTTGTTGTTATCTATGTGGCATGTATCAGTTTAGGGACCCTGTTCTCAGGTCTCCTTTAGTTCCCCCTGCCCTTGGCAATAAGTATTCTCAAAGTAGTACATTAAAAAGAAGTAACATTAACAATCAAATCCATATATGGCAGTTTGATTTAGAATGCTAGGGCCTTAGGTTCATTGTATGTGGTAGAAAGAATATGTGTCCTAAGGATACTTAATCTTCCCATTAATGCTCTGAGTGATCTCCGGTTGTTTCTAGGCTGTCTGAAATAACATGCTTACATTTTCTTTAACATGGTTTTCATAGTGGGGTCAGAGAGGTATCTAATAATGTAGAAGGAACTAATAATTTGGTATGAATTATACTAAAATATGATCTTTAAGCAACATTAAACTTTTTCAGTTCTATGCTATTAAAGTTCTATTGGTTGATATTTGCCAACAATGCACAATGGATCACATTTAACTTAAAAGATCTGGCTCACTCTATGGATTATTTTTTCTGATTTTTTTTTGTTAAACTTAACTGTTTTTAAGAGATAAAATCCAAAATTTTTCAAATATCCATTAGATTTGGATGATATTTAAAGGTTTATTTTTAATCCTTTGATGGCAGTAAAGGGCAAGGAAGGAGGCTTTTAAATAACCATTAGCTATCATTCTTTGTGTGAAATTGGTTGTCTCATTTTTCTTTTCATTTGTCATTTCTTACTTTTAATGTATCTTACTAGGATTTGATAAATATTTTATGCAGTTTTTATAGGATATATTTATAGACTATTATCACCCCAGAGGATTAGTTTTCAAGGCTTATGTCTTTTTTTTTTTAACCCTTTCTATAGGGTGTATTGGTTCCTAGGCAGAAGAGTGGTAAGGGCTAGGTAATGGGTGTCTTGCCCAGGGTCACACAGCTGGGAAGTGTCTGAGGCCATATTTGAACCTAGGACCTCCTGTATCTAGGCCTGGCTTTCAAGACACTTAGCTACCCAGCTGCCCCCAAGGCTTATGCCTGAACATACTCATATTTCTTTTTTCAAAGGTAGTATGAAGTTTTATACATTAAATAACAATAATTTAAAACTAATTCACAATTTGCATGTCCAGTGGTGATCATTTAAACACTTTAATTCTCTTTTCTAAAGCTCTCCTTCCATGGAAAATCATGAGGAAATGGACTGGAGATGAAATGAGAAATTGTTCTTTCTAATCTCCAAATATATCAGTTATCAAATATTGGTACTGCTATTGATTCAGATTTTCCTTACCTGAATGAACAGTCTCACCTTCTACTCCCAGATAATCATCTCCTTGTCTAATAATATACTTCTTTCACATATTCATAGATTGGCTGGGACATCATGGCTCTTCAGGCTCAAAAAGCCTCTAATGAAATCAAAACCCAATTGTATGAGTTTCCAGCCCCCTTTAAAAGATAGTTTAGTTGATTTCTTCTAGAATTCTGTATTTTCCATCTTTTCTAAAAGCATCTAATACAAAACCTTTTTCAAGATTCTTTCTACTTCCAGAATATACTTGAAGGCCAAATTTAGTAATTTGATACATATTTATTTTTTCTTCTTTTCAGAAGATTTAAGAGATTGGGGATATGAGAAACTTTGTTTCCTAACAGGATTTGAAATAGAGGATGAGTTCTGAAGCATAGGATTTTAGGAAGAATATTTCCTGACTTTAAGAACTATGTATAAAAGATAACAAGACAATAAAGCAATATTATTTATTGCCAAACACAAGTACCAAAAGATATAGCATCCACATTTTTAAAGAATTTAAATAGGTTATAGGAAGAAATAAACAGTAAAACTATACTAGTGGGAGACCTCAGTTTTCCCCTGGGAACTACATAAATCTAAACAAAAAAACAAATAAGAAAGAAATTAAGGAGGTGAATAGAATTTTAGAAAAGTTAGATATGACAGACCTCTAGAGAAATTTAAATGGGAATAGAAAAGAATGTACCTTTTTTCTTAGCAGTTCATGCCACCTACATCACAATCAAACATATTTTAAGGCACAAAAACTTCACAAAAAATACAAAAAAGCAGAAATTTTAAATATGTCCCTTTCAGACTATAATGCTTTAAAATTATATTTAGTAAAGAACAAAGAAAGACAGATTAAAATTAATTAGAAACTAAATAATCTATTTCTAAAGAATAAATGGATTAAAGAATAAATCAGAAATTATCAATAATTTCATTAAAGAGAATGACAATGATGAAACAACATGTGAAAAATTATATAATTATATATTATATATGTAAATTATATATATATAAATCTCCAATTAAATATCAAAATGGAAATCCTGAAAATGTTAAGATTAGTAAAACTGTAAAGAAGAAAACAATTTAAAAAGTAGCTAGCTGGATCAGTGGATAGACTTCCAGGTCTGGAGTGGGAAGGGCCTGGATTCAAATATGGGCTCAAACACTTCCTAACTTTGTGATCCTGGGTAAGTCACTTAATTGTATCTGCATAGCCCTTATCCTTAATGCTCTTCTGTCTTGGAACATACTTGTATCAATTATAAGACTGTAGAAAAAGGTTTTAAAAAATAAAAAAGATGAACTAATAATATTGGAAATTGCTTTTATGAAAAAATAAAATAGATGAACCACTGGGTTATTTGTTTTAAAAAATAATGAAAAATCAGTATGAAAAGTGAAAGCCTGAGTGTACCACAAAGAGGAAATTAAAGCAATTATTAGGAGCTATTTTACCCAATTCCATACCAAAAAAAATCTAAGAATCTAAGGGACATGGATGAATATTTACAAAAATATGCATTCCCCAGAGTAATAGAAGAGGAAATAGAATATTAAATAATCCCATCTCAAAAACAGAAATAGAATAAGTCAAGAATGAACACTAAGAAAAATATTCACATGATCAGATGGAGTAAAAATGATTTAGCTCAAACATTTAAAGAAAAATTAATCCTAATGCTATAAAACTCTTTGAAAAAAGAAGTGAAGTCCTACCAAACTTATTTTATGACACATTTATACATACCTTTCCCAATAAATATTACACCTAAAGCAAAGAACAAAATCAGAGAAAGACAATTTTAGACAGATTTTGCTAATAAATATTAATGCAAAATTTTAAATAAAATACTAGGAAGTAGCTAACAGCAATATATCAAAAGGAGCATATATTATGATCAAATGGGATTTTTTTTTTTACCAAGAACACTGGCTGATTCAATGTTAAGAAAACTATCAGCATAATTGACTACATCAATAACAAAACTAACAAATCATATGATTATCTCAATAGATGTGGGATAAAAGCATCTGTCAAAATATGATATCCATTCCTATTAAAAATACTAGAGAGCATAGAAATTAATGGAGCTTTCCTTAAAATGATAAATAGTATCTATCTAAAACATCAGCAAGTATTATCTATCATGGGAAGAAACTGGATGCTTTCCCAATAAGATCAAGAAAGAAGCAAGTACGCCCATTATCATCACTATTATTTAATATTGTACTAAAAATGCTAGCTATAGCAATTAGAGAAGAAAAAAGGAATTGAAGGAATTACAATAGGCAATGAAGAAACAAAACTATCACTCTTTTCAAATGATATGATGGTATACTTAGAGAATTCTAACAATCTGACTTAAAACTAGTTGAAACAATTAACAACTTTAGCAAAGTTGCAGAATATAAAATAAATGCACATAAATCATCAGCATTTCTTTATATTACCAACAAAGCCAGCAGCAAGAAATAAAAAATAAATTCTTCTTAAATTAACTGAACGTAATATAAAATACTTGAGTGTCTACCTGTGAAATAGGTACATTAAATAATGGATAAAACCTATAATTGTAAACAAAAAATGTTTATTTTAAGGTAAGGGAAGAAGGGATGGGAATAGGGATGATCTGATCTTAACCCAAGGTCAAAGTGCTAAACCCCACTAACTACTGATTTCACTACCTATAAGTGTACTTCCTATAACTATTCAAATTAAACCCCTTAGTTAGTATATTAACATTTGGTAAGAGGAACTAGAGTCAAAGGATGGTCTCACAGCCTGTGTCCTCTTGAGTCTGGTCGGAGTCCCAGTAAAGATCACAGCAGTAACAAGACCACACAGGAACAGGAATGGGAATAATAGTTTAATTCATGTAGTCCATATGTGGAGTGTTAACCAATCTGAACCACGTCCAGATAATGAACTTTTTGAAGGAAGATCACACAGTCCTATTACTCAAGAGAATTATTCCACCAACTGCCCTGTTTCCTCCTGAGAAGAACTGCCTGGGAAGAAACTGCCTGTGTCCTCTCCAGAGTTCCAGAATTCTTTATTCTGCCCTGCCTTTGCTCTTGCTAAATCCCTTATAACACCTGCCAAGACATATGAAGGGATTATATGAACAGAGCTACAAAATGCTTTTCATGCAAATAAAGTCAGATCTATATAACTGGAAAAATAATAATTGCTAATGGATTGGCTAAGCCAATATAATAAAAATGACAATTCTACGAAAATTACTTATTTAGTGTCATAGCAACTTAATTGCCCTAAAATTATTTTATAATGCTGGAAAAAATTTATCTGGATGAACAAAAGAATATCAAGGGAAGCAATGAAAAAAGAAGGTGGCCTGGCAATAGTAATTTTTAACTATATTACAAAATAATAATCACATAAGTGAATACAGTGCTGCATCAGTAGAATAGGTAAGCGACTTATTACATAGTAGCAAATGACAATGGTATATTAATTTTTGAAAAACCCAAAGATCTGAGTTTTGGGAGAAGTAATTATAATTTAACAAGAATTGCTGGGAAATCTATAAAAAGTCATGGCAGAGATTGGATATAGAACAACAGATCACAACATATACCAAGATAAGGTTAAAATGTAACAGTGATTTCAACATAATAATTCCTACCATAAACAATTTAGGGGATTATTGAATAGTTTTCCTATCAAATCTATGAATAGGGGAAGAAATTATGATCAAAAGCAGTAGATTATTATTAGATATAAAATGTATAATTCTGATTATTCTAAATTAAAAGGTTGTTTACACAACTAAGACCAATGTAACCAGAATTAGAAGAAAAGCAGAAAGCAGGGGGAAATTTTTTATAGCAAGGATCTCTGATAAAGTCCTTACTCCTCAAATATAAAGAGAATGAGTCAAATATATAAGAACTCAAATCATTCCCCAATTGATAAATGGTCAAAAATTAGAAACAGGCAGTTTTCAGATGAAGACATCAAGGCTATCTAGAGGAACATGAAAAATTTATCTAAATTGACCTTGATTAAATAAAATGCATATTAGCATAGCTCTGAGGTATCATATTACACCTCACGAATTGGCTAAATTTATTAAAAGAATAAAGATAAATATTGGAGACAGTGTGGGAAAATTAAGGTGCCAGTGACTTTTGGAGTTTTAAACTGACCCAATAATTCTGGACAGCAATGGGGAAAAATGTCCCAAAGATTTAAGTGTGCATACACTTTGATCTAACAATAATATGATTGGGACTATATTTCAAAGAGACAAAAAAGGAGGGTAAGACCCATTTGTTGAAAAAAAGGTTGATAACAACTCTTTCATGGTTGCAAAGAATTAGAAATTGGGGGAATTTCTATCAATTGGGGAATAGCTGAACAAGTTGTGGAATATGATTGTAATAAATTGCTATTGTGCTATAAGAAATGATGAGGAGACTGATTTCAGAAAAAAAACCTAGAAAGACCTACATGAAATGACATAAAGTGAACAAAATCAGAGAACATTGTACATGGGATCAGAAATACTGTATGATGAACAATTCTTAATGACTAAATTGTTCTTAGCAATATAATCCAAGACAATCACCAAGGCTTCATGAGGGAAAATACCATCAGCCTCTAGAGAAAAAAAAAACTGATGTAGTGTGAATGCAGACAGAAACATACAATATTTTACCTCTTCATTTTTTTCAGTTCATATCCACAAAATAACTAATAAGGAAAAATATTTTGTAAAATCTATAGCAGTTTGCTTGTTATCTTATGGGAAGGAAGGAGGAAAAGGGAAGGGAAGATTTTGGCACAAAGTTAATAAAATGTCTATTGTTTTTACATGTACTTGAGGAAAAATTAAATTATTATTTAAAAAAAGACACAATCACCCCCCCCCCCGGGATAATTTCTCCCAAATCCAATTTGCATTTATAGGAAAGTTACCAGAGGAAGGTCCACAGTTATTATTTGGTTTCTAGTAATACTCTTAGTTATATATATATTATCATGCTGTAATGTATTAGTCTTCTTAAAGCCTTCCATTAATAGTCCAGAAAACTTAATTAGCTTTTTAGTGAATGGTATTTACAAAGATAGGATATAATAGGTAATAATAGTTACTGCAAAGTATTCTGTGTCCCTCTCCAAAAACAAACCAACAACAAGAAAAACAACAACAAAACTGGAACATTTTCTTTCACAAATATATAATTATTCCTTTAGGAAAAACAAATTTTGATAGTGTAATGTACCCATATAAAAGAACACTGTGGCCAAAGTGTGACTAAAAAACTCTTGTTTATTAGATACCCTTTCTTCATTTTATCAGCACTCTATTTTCATGGCACCAAGAATCATTTATTGAATATTCTTTCTTCTTTGTGTAACTTTATCTATATTTGTATTTCTCTTATATCTATCCTTGTGGTGTCTTTACCAGCTCTCCAATGGATGGATTATCTTCTACTGATCAAACCCTTTGATAACATGGTCAATGGACAGAAGAGTGAAGAGAGATATAAAAATCAAACAAATTAAAACCATCTCTCTCCTGAAGTGGTACCATTCTACTACCAATAGACTGGTCAACTTCTTTGTTAAACTTACCAGTTTACTCAATGTCATAGTTTTAGAAAGCACCAAAGGTTTGATTCTTTTAACAATCCCCGCCCAAGATTTTTCCAGTTAAGGGCATCTGTCTCTTTGAATGATCAAAAGAAAATTTTCCCCATGAACATTCACACTTATTTTCCACTTTTAATTGATTGATTGTGTAAATTAAAGTGTCTGGGTTTTCTAGAATTAAATAATGTTAGAGGTGAAATCTAAACCTGATAAAATTGAGAGTGGGATAAGGGAAAGTGGGAAGAATCTTAGTATACTCTTTTAATGATAGAGGACACTAGTCATGAAATCTCTGAGTTTATTGTCAGTAGGAATTTAGGGGAGAGGTGGAATTGACAGGTCTTAGTAAGTGATAGAAAAGGTCCAAGCATTTCATTAGAAATTGGAGTTGAAGAGAGAGTTATACAAAAATGCTTTGACAAGTAAAGACCTTGCTTGAAATGTTTAGGTAAATAGTTCCAAAACAAATAACTTCAGTGTAATAAATTTATTCCCACTTGTTAGAGAAGATAGGAATGAACATATTTCTTATGAAAATGATCCTGAAGTTGTCTGAAATTATCTTATTTTTAAACTTGAGGCTTCCTAAGAGGAATCATTCTCATTTGTTGTTCCTAAAGAGTGGAAAAACAGAAGCTTGCTACTTGCCATATTAACTATAAGATATAATTACATATGTAAAACCAGCCATCAAGTTAAAAAAAAAACTGCTTCTTACTTCATCTCAAACAATAAAGATGTTTTCTATCTAAGTTCCAAATATTAGGCTCTAAAGACTGTATTTCATCCTTGATTGTCAGCTATAAAATTATAATAAAAATACCCACCTACCTTGACCATTTTCCTCTAAGCAGCCATGATTACAAAGTATTATGTAGAAAGTGTTTTGTTTATTTGCCTGAAATTTAATACATATGCAAGGCATCTTTCTTAATAATAATGATGCTTTCCCTTCATTGTTTCGAAGGTTTTCAATTTTATAGCTGTAAATATTCCCTCCTCCAGAAACAGGTCACTATCCCTCTATGATTTAGCACAGTCTTTTTGTGCCTATCTAAATGATGAACCCAGTGATGAATGTCTCTGAACTTAAATACCTTTCTTCCTTAATTGGCAGTTAGCATAGCACATAATAAACACTTCATGATTTTTTTCTATTTAAACAAATAGTTCAAGAGACTGTCACCTAAGCCCATGTTTAAAAACTTTAATTTCAGCTAGATATGGTCTTTTAGATAAACATTCCTTCAGCCAGCCTTTTAGTGTTCAGAGTCATCATTTTATCACAATGATGCTTCAGAAAAGTCCTTTTATTAGATGATTTTTAGATGATTAATAAAGCCAGAGTAGTTGGAGATTTCAAACTAATTTGGTCTTAATTCAGTTCAACACAAATATGTGAAAATATACGGGCACTGTTTAAGATACTGAGACTGTTGCAGAAGGGTTGGGGTAAGGAAGGATCATACAATAATTTAAAGAGACTTTCATATACTCCGGAAGTTGACAGAATTAAAATAGTGTGCTATTTATTAAGTACATCCTGTGAAATTCCCCAATTTCCACATTTAGAATTATCAAAGCAGATTGTTCAATTTAGATAATTTCTTCACAATCTGATTGAATAAACAAGAGAAAGTCCTGTATCCAAAAACATCTATTTCTGTTGCTGACTGAAATAAAACATTACCTACTTCACAGTTTATTTCCCTAGAGGTGTTGTAGCTGCTCACCAAATCTTTATTACCTTGTTTGGAATTCTCTTAGCAAAGATGCTGGAATGGTTTTGCCATTTCCTTCTCTACCTCATTGTGCAGGTGATTAAATGAAGCAAATAGGGTTAAATGACTTGCTCAGGGTCACACAACTAGTAAGTCTTTGAAGCCAGATTTGAATTCAGGAAGATGAGTCTTCCTCATTTCCCTCCTCATCACTCCATCTACCTTTCTACTTATCTACCCCTATTCTCTAAGGACAGCCTTAGTTGAAAGATGCATACTAATTCTCTTTCTTTATTTAGTTCTTTTACATTTGCATAAATAGCAAAGTTTTATCTATAATTCCTACTGTGTTGTAAATGTATTAAGTTGGTGGAATATTGTGTATTTAGTTGTTACTTTTTGTCTGTTGTTATGACTTTTTCAGTATATGTCTAGCAACTACTTTTTAATAGTTCTTAGATTCTTAGGTTCATCTATATACATATATATAACTCTAGGCCAGTTTGTTTAATAATTCATGTTTGTGAGATGATTGCTATTTACCATCTAGATTCCCTCCCTTACCTTCCACTTGTACAAATATGACCCGCTCTCTAAGGTACAATTAAAATCCAAACTTCTTGAGTCATCCATGACTATTGGAGTCCACAATGATCTCAAATCACTTCTGAATATAATAAATGCTACTGCTCCATATATTTGCTGCTTATTATGTGCTTTATGTAATTGATTTATATATGTAACATATATGTGGATATAAATATATGTTATGTCAATACATACATACTTTTTCTTACAACTCTTTTTAAAGAACTTGTATCATATTTATTTATTTATTTATTTATAGAGAAACACCTCAGCATGAATAGGAAGATGATCAGTCACCCTAGGAGGAACTGACAGAGTCAGAATTCAAATTGAAGTAGCATTTTTCACTGGATTTGCAATTCACATCTTTCTCTAGTGTGGCATGATCCATGTACAACCTATATCATATTACTTGCCATCTTATATGAGGGAGAGGGATAGAACATGAATAGCAAAATGTCCAAAATGATTATTAAAAATTGTATTTACATAATCTGGAAACAAAAATAAAAATTAATTTAAAAAAAGAGAGATGATCATGGAAGTGGAAAAGCATAGTTTCAAGTACTGCCACTGACAAGAAATAACTTTATGACCTTATGCAAGTCACTTTGCCTTATCTTAGGCAACTCTATTGTACTGTACAGAATAGGATTCCTTCTGATCTGTATTGGAAAAGAAAGTTCCCTATTCTATATTTTATATTCCCTTAATAAAAACAGAGCTCAGGACAAAATTAAGAAATGGAAAAAAATGTTTAGGTATATAGAGAAGCAGCAAAGCAGGGTGGGTGAGCACTGGTTGAGAATTTCCTCCCCAGATATAAAATACCAAGGAAATAGATCAGATCAAAATATGAGCAATAAAAAAGAACCAGATAAAAACATAAAAACACTAAAACAATTACTTTTAGCTCTATACATATCATACAACTCCAGTATAATTTTTTAAGAAAAGATTTATTATATTCCCTGTAGTTTCTATCATAGTGCATTGCATGCACTAGGTACTTTATGAATATTTTGTATTGATTATTTTATTGATTGCTTTCTAAATTGAATGGCAACTTGTAATTTTGTATTTTTCTATTTTTATTGTTTCCTCCCAATTTGGTGGTTTTTATTAAAACTCTAACTTTTATCATAATTCAAATAGCATATTTAAGCCAAGGAGGAATTGTCCAGAGATCCAGTGCAGAGAGTCTAAATACATTTCCAGTTAGTTTCCAATTCATTATATATTTCCTGCCAAAATAAATTAGTTTTTCCTTTATCATATTTGTTATGATAATATATAACCATCAGTCTTTACCATCATTAATGAGAAGATTTAATTTGTTGTATTTTTATCAGAATTGTAATGTGTCTGATAATGTTTAAATCCTTTAATTTTCAGGGTTTCTAAAACTCCTTTTAAAACAAGCAATGTTCTAGTGTCATTCCCCAGGCTTAGTGTTATTGTCAAGAGTTCTTTGCTGAGATACTGCCTGACAAAATCTTCCTTCCTCTATTTTCCATATTACTCAGCATCCCATGCCTTGGATAGTCTTCATTGACTTCTTGATTTTTTGAAATGCCAACTAAGCCTACATATTTTGCTCCAAACACAAAAAATAATGCATAAAAGTTCTTAATTATTACAAGGGTTGAATCTAAGACCTCCCATCTCCAGGCCTGAGCCACTTAAATGTCCCCATCATTCAGACTTTTGAAAACCACAAAATGCTTTCTCCTTAACTATCTTATGAGGAAGTAGTATATTTTCAATCCTATTTTATAGATGAGAAACCTAGGTGTCATCTGGTAAACAGCTTATGTATTCAGAAAAAATACCGAAAAGATATAATCTTACCTTCACCACATTTATCAGCATTTAATGATTATAAAACATATGGATAATCTTGTTTAATCTTTAGAACAGTTATACTAAGTAGGTGGTAAAGCAATATGAGAAAGCTGTGTCTTAGATTAAATAATTTGCCAAAGGCAATGCAGCTAATGAGTAGTGGATCTGGAGTTAAGTACCAGTAAGTCATAATTTTCAGTATCTAAGTATACACTGTACTGTAGCAGTAACTTCCAAATGTATTGACTTTTTTTTCTTTTTTTTTTAAACCCAGGACCTCCTATCTCTGAGCCTGGCTCGCAATCCACTGAAATACACAGCTACCCCCTCAAATGCATTGACTTTAAAGTTGGAAAACCTTGGGTCAATCCCCACTTCTGCCATTTGTTAAATTTCTAAACTTGGGAAATCATTTAACATCTTTAAACCTCAATGTCTTCTTTCATAAATAATAGGATTGTTTTAGATGGTCATCCAAGATCCTTACAAGTATGAATTTATGATCCTATAAACATGTAAACTAAAATAAATCCAAAGCTTAATGAGAATCATTTCTCAATATACAAAACATCCTTCATTTTGTAGAGTATCAATCCCAAGAGAATTAATATTTTATCATTCTCATTATTATTAAATTTATTATTTTCATAATGTTTTATTTCTAGGTAGTCTCTTTGGGATTGCTAGCCATATCTTTTGAATCAAACAGGATAGGGCATATTCTCCATTATTAGAAAATAAAAGCTTCATGTAGAAAAGGTACCATGAGGCAAGAAGGGACAGGGTTTCTTAATGTGAACTTGTCTATTAGGTGGACTTACTATGCTGTTCTTTGAACAAGATATTCCATCTCAGATCTCCAGATATTCTCACTGAATGTCTCCACATCTAGGATGCCCTCCCTCTTCATATATTATGCCTCGAGTTCCCTGGCTTCAAGTTGCAGTTAGAACTTTCCACAGGAAGCTCTTTCTGGTTCTCCTTAATTTCCAATTCATTTTGTCTGTTGATTATTTTCAATTTATCCTGCATTACCATTCAATGTATCAATGTATTCAATGTATCCTGAGATTGTTGAGAGCATGACATGCCTTTTGCTTTTTTGTATCCTCTGTGCTTAGAATAGTGTCTAGTACATGTGAGGCATTTAATAATGTTTATTGAATCACTATCAGTGACTGAAAAAAAATGTGTGCTTACATCACACCTTTTTTTTCTTTTTTACTCCAAAAGTAAACAACAAAATATATAACAAGTGGTTTGTCTCCTCATTAACATCTTTATATTCTCCCCTGTCTTGGGCTTTCTAGCCCACTTATCCCACCTCCATCTTCTCTACATTCCTTCTGGCTCCAAAATAGTGAATAAGAGTTGGGGACTGTTGCCTCTGCCCAGTCCATCCATGATAAAGTAAAAAATTCAAGGGACTTGGGACAAATAGGTGACTCAGTGGATAGATAACCAGGCCTGGAGTTGGGAGGAGGACTAGAGATGGTTCTAATAGAGTCTCAGATATTTCTTATATGTGTGGCAATGTTCAAGTCACTTAATATAATTTGCCTAGCCTTTAATACTTGTTTGCCTTAGAACTGATACTTAATATAAATTCTGAGATAGAAAGTAAGAATTTTACATATATATATATATGATCTTTTGGCAGAAACAGTATAATTTTCAATGAGAAAAATGAGTATTCTTTTCTCATTGTGGAGAAGTAAGATAATAAAGAGGTAAATATAAATATTTTTTTGAATATTATAAGGTCTATGAAAGTTGAAGTTCACCAAATATGTTATAGGACATAAAAACTCATACAACAAAGAAACAAATTAAGAAGTATGACAAGTTTTATGCTTAAGAAAGCTGTTGAAGATTCTGCACCTAAGAGTCACCACTTGCTAAGTTCTGAATTAGTGGCTGCTGCAACTGCTTTTGCTGATTTTTTTTTTCCTCTTGACAAGCTGTCAATCATATTGGAGTTGCTCTGTCAATGGAAGAAATATGAGAAATACCTCAGAAAATACCAAAGAAAAGGAAAAAATAAAATACATTTCAGTGATATAATTTAAAATATGAAGCTTGTCAAGTCATCAACATCTTGAATTTATGTCATGCCAGACTATTAGATTTAGTTTGATGAAGAAAACGGATTTTTTTGTCTGCAAGGAAGTTGTTTGGGTATCTAGATTCACAAAAAAGGAAAGGGTTATTCAAGTGGAAGATATTTAATGTTTTCCCAGCTGTTGAAATAACTCATGCAGAGGCATCTGAAATAGAGATGACACCAATACTTTGGTATGTGGAATTTACTGAGCAATTAGCCTATATAAGCAATTAACAAATTCCTCGTAATTCTTTTGAAGAGATGATCCATTAGATGAAAAAGAGAAAACTGTGAAAATTCCAAATAAACAATGAAATTGATATTGATGATGATGGTGCTGATTTTAATGAATATGTATATATATGTATATTTATGTGTATATATGTACATATATATATATAAATTGGATAAATATTTGGAAGATTTTTCCAAAGCAGTCATCAATTAATGATTTCAGAGAACTAGTTACTTGTGGACTCTCTGGAAACCCATTTCAAATAGTTAAACAAAAATCTGAATCTATAGAATTGTTTCAGAATTCTTTCCATTAAAATGGGATATTCTTAAAGAAAATACTATACAATTCATTAGAAAAAAAATGAAAATGTTGCTCCTTTTGGAGATGGACAGTTTCAGAATATAGAGAAAGTTTAATTTTTCCACTCATTAAGTTGTGGTGAAAAATTGTAATTGATTTGAATTGCAAAAAAGTGGTAACTAAAATATTCTTAGTTGGAATGTTACATTAAATTTTATGAATGACAAAAATTATGGCATAAATAATTTTATACACACGTGTACATACAACAGCATTTGTGCATAGTACTTTCCCATGAAGGGGTATCCTTAGAAATCAGTTAATTTTTTCTATACTTACCCAGTTATATCCTATCCTCTCTCATATTTCCTTTCTAGTTGTCTCTGGTCTTAGTCTATGGGTGTTACATGGCACCTTTTACCACACAATCTCAAAACAGTTTTGAGAAATTAAAGCAACATGCAGAAGTTATTTGAAGCACATTTAAAAGAAATCTAGATTAGATTTCTTTTGAGGAATAATTGAAGGGATAAAGTTTATATTGTTTTTATTCATATTCTCTAACTCTTGTCATCATATCTCAATTCTCAATTGTACCCTATCTCAATTCTCTACATTACTTTGTTCCATGCTATTTACCACCTTATTCATTGTCCTCCTTACAGTGGCTTTGAGACCTGGGTTTCCTATAAGTATTCAGTTCTTAATCAATGAACAGTTATTGTCATCTGGGTGAAAAAGCTATGGAAGATTCTGCACATGAGTCACCAGTTTCCAAGTCACAGTGATAAATTTTCCAGTATTACCATATCAATATCCAGTCATGTTTGCACTTACAGTCCAGGATTATAATTTCTTCTACATCAAAGAATATACTGCATTCTTTTTATTCTCAGCACCTAAAAGTACCTAATACAATGTCTTACCTTTACCTGTGTTCCTATTATTATTTCTGGCATTGGCACTGCCTTTTACCACAATTGCTCAGGCCATAGCTTTGGAGTTATCTTGTATTCTTCCCTATTACTTACTTCTCGTAGACTATTAATTGTCAAATTCTATTGACTCTACCCCTCTGCAATATCTCTCACATCTGTCTCTGCCTTCCTAGTCTCACTGCCACCACTGTCTTTAGTAAGTCCTTATTAGCACAAACTTAAACTTTTCAATAGGCTTCATTATCTTTCCCATCAAATCACCTGTTATACTTGTGCAAGAATAACCTTTCTTTTTAAGCAATTTGGTCATATTTCTCCTCTGCTTTAAAATCCTAACACAGACCTTGCCCTGAAAAGTAAAGACACAATTCCCTTAGAACAGTACTATTCCCCCCCCCCTTCTGGGTCTAAACAGCTTTTCCAGCCCCAGGTCATGCCATGGTCCCTTGCACAAAGTATAGTCTAAACCAGAGGTGGCCAGCCAGTTGCATTGATTTTATCATTCCAGAGTATGGCTAAACCAAATTCAAATATATTAGGAAATATTTTAAATAAAAAATTAAATAGAACACAAATGATGTTAGCATATAGTTTTCTAAATCAATATTCAGCCTGTAAGGGCCCTTGAGTATGGCTTATTGGCTTCCATTGTTAAACAACTTTGAAAACACTGGAAGAAAGAAACTGATTTTCTGTCTATCCCCAAACTTTGTACATTTGTTTCTGCTGTTCTCTATACCACGAACAATCTCTTTTCCTTCATAACATCTCAATTAAGTTGTTGCTATTTCCATGAAATCTACCCGACTTCCTAACCCCAGCTCCCAGGTTTAGTCATATCACCTTGGATGAAATGACATGACATTTTGCATTTTTCTATTGCATTTACTATTCAGGATTGTATATTTTAATTATTTATATTTGTGTCTTGTTCCCCCATTAGATTGTTGCTTCTAAGAGGAAAAGGACTAGGTCTTATCTGAACTTAATATCTTCTTCAGAGGCAAGCAGTGAATGAAGGATGGTTTCCTTGAATGAAATATTTATTGAAATTTGTACAGGTGAAAAAGATGCTACAGAATAAAATGTTAAATGGTGCAGAACAGAGTGATATGGAGAATTGAGATAAGGCCCATATGAGAGTAATATAGATGACTAAAGGGATGAAGCAGATGACTAAAAACAATACAAACTTTATCTCTCCTAATTATTTCTCAAAATAAATGTAATGTAGATTACTTTAAAATTCATTTCAGATGGCTGTTCTGTATGTTGGATTAGTTTCTCCAAAGAGTTTTGAGATTGTATGGTGAAAGGTGCCATGTAATACAAACGGGTAGCATTACTATGGTGACATATTACAAAATAATAGCTACATTTAGTTTGGTATCCATTAGTAACACAGTTATTCTTTTCAGGAGCAGTGATGGGCACATTTAAAAATCAAATAATGCCTCATCCATTTTGAAATGCATGGGGATGTAATTCAATAGACAGAATAGAAAAATGCTCGGTACTTTTAAAGCATAATAGAAAGCAACAGTTAAATTTTTCCCTCCTTGCCTTTTTGAAGAGCTGAGTATAATAACCATATAGGTGAAATGATATCTAAATTTTAAAGAGACTAAGAAGCCAATTTTAAGTCTTTATCAATAAAAAGAAAAGCACATTGTTTATTTATTTTTTCACAAAAATGATTATTAACTTAAAACCAGTCAAACGAATTAAGTGTTGGAATCATTAGCACTTAAACAAATTAATTTCCATCAATAAAATGAGATAACTTTGAAATCACTCCCTCAAAAGTTCATCAGATGTATTTGTCAATTCATTCCCATTTACTTTTCCTTTTACTGATCATAGTTAGTGTGTGTTCTGTCATTTTCATTCTCTTTTTTCAGTTTATTTCCTAAAGTTCCTACTAGATTTTTTCAAGGGTTTTTTTTACAGTTGTTCTTTTAATTTATTCATAAAATTCTATACCATTAACATGTCCCAATTTGCTTAATTGTTCCCTGACTTGGAATTTTTATGGATACTTCTAATGGTTCTTCATATACAGTAAAAATCTACTGGTAATGAGTCAAAAACACATTAGTCATTGCCAAAATCAAAATGAGTATTCCATTCCCAATGACAAAGCAAAGGACAGATAGTGCGGACATAAGAATACTGATCTATATAAAAATAGGAATTTTGGATTCCTATTTGGATTCCTAAAGGGTATTATCATGGTGCAAAAAAAAATCCACAAAATGATATAATTTAAGAGTTGCAAGGGACATCAGTAGTCCTCTAGACCAATATGTACATGAAAAGAATCTCATTATAACAATGATTTTGCGGTCACCTAGTCCCTATCTGAAGATATCTAAAAAGTAGAATCTACCAACTCCTTCCGCATCTTATTCCACTTAGAGAGGTCAACTTAAATATATTTCCCTGACATTTTACAACAATGGCATATCATAGCCACTTAATAAATACCTTTTGACTTCCAATTTGTCATATTTTCTATCTTGGGCCAAAGACAGCATATCTGATCCTTCATTCTTAAGGCAGAAATGAAAATACTTGGAGATAATTATAGCCCTACTCTATGCTCTTAGTTTTCTCTTTTGCTATTGTTCAGTTGCATCTCACTCTTTGTGACCACCTGTACCACAACTCTCCATGAGATTTTCTTAGCAAGGATACTAGAGTGGTTTTCCATTTCCTTCATCAATGAATCCTTTTCTCATGTGATCATACAGCTAGGAATTCTGAGGACAGATTTGCACTCAGGTCTTCCTGACTCCAGGTCTACCATTCTTTCCACTGAGGCACCCAGGGACCCAGAGGTTAAATGACTTGCCTAAGATCACATAACTAGAAAGTTCCTGAGCCTGCATATAAACATCAATTATTCCTTACTTCAGGTCCAGTGTTCTTAACCATTGAGCCACAGCTACCTTTGCTAGTTTTCTCTTTGCCACACTAAATATATTAAATTTCTTCAATTAATCTCCATAAAATCTTGACTCAAAGTCCTTCATCAACATATATGCTTTTCTCTGGATATTCAAAACACTCAAGAATATCCTGAATAAACTCCAGATGTGGTCATACCAGTCAAAGTGGGACAATGAGATCATCCCCTTATGTTCCTAGAAGCTATTTTTCTCTTAATGAAGGACAAGATGGCATTAGTTTGTTTTACATATCTTTATATGTGTGTGTGTGTATATATTTATATATATATATATGCATATATACATATATTTGGATATGGATGTATTTGGATATATTCAGCTGCTGATTCACATTTAGCATACAGTTAAAATTTGTAATTTTGGGGGACTCTCACTCCTTAGATGCAGAAATAAGGGTCAGAGGCAGTGAGGAAAAAGCTGATGTAATGCCTTCCTCACTCTCCTTTCTTGGAGTCCCCAAATTATATAAGGTGAGACATAATGGAAATCTCCCCTCTTTGAAGGCTTGACCCTTATGACTATGCCAGCCCTCAAAGGCAGAGGGGAAGACTCCTCTACAAGGAGAGGTATGTGGTACCCCAATCTGGATATGTGTTACTTTGGGGTGCTCACAAACCCCTCCCTAGAGCAGTGGTTCTCAACCTTTCTAATGCCGTGACCCCACAATACAGTTCCTCATGTTGCAGTGACCCCAAACCATAAAATTATTTTGGTGGCTACTTCAAAACTGTAATTTTGCTACAATTATGATTCGGAATATAAATACCTGATATGCATTATGTATTCTCATTGCTACAAATTGAGAGGTTGAGAACCACTGCTCTACAGTCTTCTTGAAAGCTGTCAGCAAGATGGAGTTTGCCAGTGAGCTCACTTTATAGATGTAAGTAAACAAGATTAAAATAACTCTCTGACTGCTCAATGGGATTTATTTGTGAATTGGGGTAAAGGAGAAGCAAGTAAAGGCTAGGGGGTTGTGGATCACCCTAATTTATATGTAACTAGTTGCACCTGTCTGTCGCTGTTAGTTCTGTAGGCAAGGGAGAGATAGAAAGGGGGAGAGAGCACTGCTCACCCAATTGAGCCCAGTATCTCAGTAGTTCATGGAATGAAAGTCTTCAGAGAAGTTAGCGTTTGTTCACAGGAACCAGCAATGTTAGGATTTCTGTCAGTGACACAAGTCTGCAAAGGTGTCTTGAAAAAGGGCCAGAGAAGCAGCTCCTCCTTCCACTCCCTTTTGTGTCTCAGCACTCAAGACTACTTCCTCAGGAGAATTTCCCAGAAGTCCTTGTCCAGTTTCCAACTGCTGTTCCTGCCTCATGTACTGTAGAGCTCTCAACATTCCATATCCTCCCAATGGTTCTTTTTTCCTACTCCCCATTATTACAAAGCTATTGTCTTTTTCATAGACCCTGCTGTTGAATCTCTTTTCTCATCTTTTCCTTATGAAGTAGTGGTTTTATTTGGCACCCAAGTATAAGATTTAGCATTTATCCTCATTGAATTTCATCTTCTTAGATTCAGACCAGCACTCTAGGCAGTAGCATTTTTTTTTGGATCATAGTTTATTCTGTGTTTTGTCTGCCTTATTTCCTAGCTTTGTATAATTTGAAAATTTCATGAAAATACCATATGTTTCAGCCCAAGTGATGAATAAAAGTATTAAAAAACAAGGACGAAGCCGTAAATCCTTAGTGCAATTCACTAGAAACCCCTTGCCATAATGACATTAACAATTAAAAATAATATTTGAGTCTGACCATCTAAGTAGTTCTGAATCCATCTAATTGTGCCCTCATCTAAATTCATCTTTCTCTACCTCTACAAAATTATTATATAAAGCTGGTTATTTATGAAATGTTAAGGGGATAGTTCAAGTTTCCGGGAGAGATGGATGGACCCTTGTAGAAAGCTTTTGACGTGACATTATTAAGACTTGTATAGAATGGACACTTGTATAGGAATTAATAGTTAAAGGGAACATTGTCCATTTGAGTGTTTGAGTAGGATAAATCCAGGTTTTTTAAAAAATATATAATGTTACTTTTAAAAACAGATCTTTGCCACTGCATTTGTCCATTCTGTAAATAGACTCACTGGATCAAAGGCATTATTATATTTTTAAAATATTTTATTGCATACTGAATAACTTTAAAAAAGTGGTTTGTATTTTGCTCAACATTTTCTGTGGAACCATAACCAAAGGGTCATAAAATAGTGCATACCCTTCGCTATAGCAATACCACTGTTATGTCTCTGTCTCAAAGAGATATGTGAAGAATGAATCAAACTTTCTTTGTCTATTAATCAGCAGCTTCCAAATTAATTAACCAAAGACTTAAACACCCCTATTTAACACGAAGTAAGGGAGTTTGGAGGCTACTTTCTCGAGTGGGTGACAACTCCAGAGGCCACTGTCCACCCCTTGGGAAGTGCTAAGCAAATTGAAACAGCTCCTTTTTGTGAAGACATGAAGGGATGGCTACCAATCAAGGAATAGCTAAACAAGTTTTGATATACAATTGTAATGGAATACTCTTGTGCCATAAGAAGTGACAAACAAGATGATCACCAAAAGAAAACAATGAAGTGATACAAAGTGAAATGAAATTGTACACAGCAACAATAGTGTATGATGATCAACTGTGAATGATTTAACTATTACCAACAAGGCAAGGATTCAGGACAACTCCCAGAGACTCATGACTAAAAAGGTTATCTACCATTATAGTAGAGGTTCAAATGCAAATCAAAACATACCATTCTTCATTTTATTTCCTCCTTGAATTTTTCTCCAGTGTAAGTGATATATATCTTGCTTTATGATGTGATGAACATGGAAATAGGTATTATATGATAATTTAGGTACAACATATCATATTACCTGCCTTCTTGGGGAGGTGATAGTGTTGGGAGGCAAGGAAAGAACATGGTTTGCAAAATGTCAAAAATGATTATTGACTTTGTATTGACATATCATTTGGAAAAATAGTTAGTATGTATTTGTTATCTCTCTAAACCAACTAATATTGAGTTTGCATTTTCTTGCTTTTAATTGTTTTTTTCTGATTGTATGGGAAAAAGGCATGCTAATCTCTGATGGCTACTGAGTTGGGGTATTTTTTCAAGTGATCATTAATTATCTGTTTATCCTTTTCTTTTGGCCTTTGTTGATTTTTCCCAACAATGAACACGAAATACCTTTCTAAATATTTAGATGTGTCTTATTTCTACTAATGTGACTTTATAGTTTTTCTTGGAAAATGTATGACTACCATTAGGTATGTCAGTTGTCAAATTTCTGATTTTTAAAAACTTTTGCTATGATTTTTTTGTGAGTTAATCTATATTTTAAGCATTACTAAGCTCATTTTTTCTCACACATCAAGAAAACTGAGGCAGGTGAATTATTTTCTACAAGTAATTTCAAATCATGCACAAATAATTATGTTTTTACTTTCTAATTTACCATATGAATTTTCTAATATAATGTTCCTTCCTTATTGTAACTGCTAATATTTTAAATACTCTATCAAGTAGAAATAGCATGAGTGGGCACTATTGTTTTATATTAGCTTTTAGTTTCATACTGGCATATTATATTGGCATTTAAGTTTCATGTGTTAAGAAAGAATCTATGTTTTTTAAATGTTTTTTATGAAGCATGAATGATAGATTTTTACAAAAAGCTTTTTGCCTTTGATAGAATCAAAAGGTATTTAACATTTTTCTTTTTTTATCATGCATTATGTTGATAATTTTAATGATTAAAGCTTAGAATGAGAAGGGGCTGAAAATGGAATGAAAAGATAATCCTTTTGAATTGTGTTGGTGAAAAGACAACAGTAAGCTAGAACTAGAAGATCTTGGATCTGGGGAAAACTCCATTAAACCTCAAAAAAAAATACCCATTTGAAAAAGAAATAAAGAGAATCACTTGCCAACTCCTCCGCCCAGACAAAGGATAAACAAAAAGGATAACCATAACTTTGAAAAAATCCTGAAGTCAGCAGCTCAGGTTAAGAAGTAACAGTGGTATAAAAGAGACTTGGAAACACAGGAGATTTGAAGCAGCCAGAAGTCACAGCAATGCCTATCATGCAAGTCCTGGGTTTGAGCCTAGTGATGAACAGGAATCTTTGGCAAAAAATGAACAAAAGACAAACCAAAGGTCCAGTGCAAGGGCAGAGCCTAAGGAAAAGATGTCTGAGAGTCCTCTGGCAAAATGGAAAATCTAGGGGGAACCCAGTGTAAAAACAACCTTTGAGCCCTGAAAGGTGGAAAGGTGGTGGTGGTAGAAAGTACACTGGCATGTGCACATTTTCTTTAATGGGGGACAAAGTATTTTTTAATGAAGGGAACTATGTTTACTTACTATCCAATTTTGAACTTGAAATTTTCTTACCAAAGTTACAATAGAGGGTTAGCATTTCCTATACCAACTCATTTAACAGATGAATAAACTGAGGCAAATAGACTTTTCCTGGGTCATATATCCAGTAACTGTGTGAAGCTGGATTTAAAATAAACACTTCTGGCTTCAGACTCTGGGTTTTATCAATTGAGCCAGCAAGCTGCACCAGCTCCACTTACCTACCCTGAGTAATGGGAAACATTGCTGTTTGTTTTTGTTTTTCTTTCAGTTGAAATTTTAAAAAAATGTTCTATTTAGAATGTAGTGCAAACTTCTTTTTGGAAATGAGAAAATGTCTCTGCTGATTCAGTTAGATTGTTATCATATATATTAGAGGGAAATAGGCTAGAAATACTTTTTTTAACATTTTTTGACATCTGAGTAAAAGTCGTATTGCTAAAATAAGGAGAAAAAAACCTAAAATTTCCTAAAGGATTAAGCAGTTAGAGTTTGTGATAAATGAGTTTTTTTTTAAAAGTGGGCTGATGTCAGAAGATTACAAACTATATTTATTTATTACACAAATAAAGAGGTATATTTTAATGGTGACAAAGATTAAAGAATTGGTTGGAGAAGAAAAACTTTCTACTTTTTGACCCAGCATTTTCTCTGGAGAATGCTTTGAATTCTATGGATTTGGAAGCTGAAAAGGCCACTGCATCAGTTAATCAACATTTATTACATTCCTAATATATGCCCAATATTGTGATAAGGATTGGGAATACCCAAAAAATGGCAAAGACTGTCCCCACCCTCACAGAGCTTACAATCTAATGCAGAAAACAACAAAGCAAACAAATACATACAAACTATATATAAGCTGAATAAAAAATAACTAAGAGAGAGAAATGATTAAAATTAAGAAAGTTGAGGAAAAACTACATGTAGATGATGTGATTTTATTTTGTACTTAAAGGAAGTCAGAGAAGCCTATGAGAGCAGGTGAGGAAAGCAAGTACACTAGATCTGGGGAACAGTCTGAGAAAATGCTTGAAGCTAAGTGATTGTCTGTTTTCTTTGGGAAACAGTAAGGAGGCTAATATCATTGAATTGAATAGCAGATTGTACAGAGAAAGATAGGAATACTGGAAAAATAGGATAGGTTAGATTATGATGGACTTTGGATGCCAAACAGAAGATTTTGTTTGATCCTGGAGGCAATAGGGAGTCACTGGAGTTTATCAAATGGAAGAGTGACATGGTTGCACTTTTTTTTTTTGGAAAATTACTTTGGTGGCTGAATAGAGGATGAATAAAAGTTGAGTAAGGCTTGAGACAGGTAAACCCAGAAGCAGAATATTATAGTATTTCTCCCATAAGGTGATAAAGACCTGTGCTAGAAAGGCAACAGTGTCAGAGGAGAGGAGAGAGTTTTGCAAAAGTGAAATCAATAGGCTTGGGTAACAGATTGTATAGGACACTTAGGGAGAGGGGATAGGCTCAGTTGAGGATAATACTTAGATTGCAAACTTATGCGACTAGGAGGATGGCATTTCCCTTTATAGGAATATGTAAGGTAGTATTATATTAGGGATAATTCTGATTGGAACCAAGAACTGTTGACAATAGAGCCAGAAGCTTATCCTATTACTGTATCCTCATACTATTTCCTGGGGAGTTTCTTATAATTTGGGGTATATGGGGTGCTCAGGGAGGAGTAATATCTTTGGTATGGAGGGCTTGTCATGCCCTCCTGGGGTAGCTCTTCAGCCTCTGACCCTCACCTGACACCCAGCTCTCACTTGTGGCTCCCAGTAGCTGCTAGCATGTGGCAGCGGCCACACCCCGGGGAAACGGCTTCGACAGGCCGGCTAACCCTTGTGAGGGTAGCCATCGGGTCATCGACCCCTGGTGAACCAGGGCTTTGCTCACCCAGCATGTGAAGACTGCTTCGGCTGAACAGATGGAAGAAACCAACAAGAAGGTTCAACGGCTGAGATGGCAACCCAGCAAGGCACTGTGGAGTGCTTAGGGTGTGATGGAGCACAAAAGACAACACGGCCATCCAATGCAGCTGAGGAAGTCTCCAGGTGTAACGACTTTTCGTGCACTGGACCCAGGCTTCCAACGCCAAGAGAGTGGGACTGTCTCTGTGCATCGACTTTTCCACTTAAATCTTCATGCACAAAAACACATAAAGATAATAGTCATCCTCGGTTACTGAGAGACTACTACTACTATCTTCTAATTTAGGAAAAAATAGAATGGATGTGCTTTTAATATCAAAGGATTTGAATTGAACTATTGCAGGAAAAATGTAAACAAATCAATGAAACTAGACTAATGATTCATAATGATGGACCTAATCATGGTGATATTTAAGATTTGTCAATTTTGTAATTTCACATATTGAGTGAGTTTAGAGATGATTTTCTTTTGCAAAATCAGTTGAATCAATTTAAGGTCCTAAATAGGGATAGTGCTTTACCACTTTTTCATTGGATGAAGTGGTGAATTATATATACTTGATGCCATAAAGATGAATTTTTTTAGAACCAGTTATTTGATTGATAACAGAAAGGTAGAGGGTGAAATTCTCTAAGGAGATAATTTTTCTGGATTGCTGAGATTCTCCCTTTCTGCCCTTCCCTAGTCTTAGACTACAAGTGCAATTTAGATCATATATTTTGAGAGAATCCTCCCTAAATATGGGCCTTTACTTCCAAATGATCATAAAAGACTGAAAAGAATGTTACATACCAGCCAAGTAAACACAAAAACAACACACTTGATTGTAACAGAAATTGATCAAGGGCCAATTGAAATTTCACAAAAGGAAAACATTGATATAAGATTTAAGGTGAATCTCCTTTGAAAAGATTTATGTACATAATGCCTGGACTAAACATAGCTCTGTATCGCTGAGCACCTAAATGTGAGATGATTTAATATTACAGATATCTCCACTTCATATTTCTCTGTTGTATTAAATTGTACAAGGATTATTATATACAAGATCTCATTTGATGCCCACAAAAAGCCTGTGATAGATACCATTATTATCTCTATTTTATTAATGAGATAACTATTAAGATACTTGTCCTGGGTTACACAGTCAGTAAATGCCTGAAGTGAGATACATATATGTATATATATGTATATATATACATATATATATGTAATGGATTTATAAAGGTAAATTATGTATATATGACATATACTTTGCATATATACATTGCATATATTCTATTAGTAATACCACTGTAGAACAGTCAAATTTCTGGTAGCTAGAATTAAGTATTGCAGACTAATTTGTTCTGAAATAATTCATAGCTGTCCCTACTAGGTGTCCAGTTGTCTGAATTTTTGTTGGGGATAGAATGAGATAAACTGCACAGGATCAACTGAGCATTCATGGTAATTATGTAAGAAATAGTCATGTTTAGCCATCCTTTCCAACCCAAGGGATTAGGAAAAGATTCTCTAGACTGTGAGATCTAAAAATTATAAACACCATAGAGAAATGAAATTTGAAGCCAGCTTCCCAACTAAGAAGTAAAGATTGACTCTAGGAAATGTTACACAGACATTCAAGCAAGAAACAGCTACCATTTCTCATGTATTGAGTTTTGGGGCATATGTAACAGCAAGATATTCCTTTTGGGAAAAGAAAAAGGGAAGTTGACTAAATTGTCTCTTAGGCAGGAGGAGAAATGGAATGTATTGGCAAAACCTGAGGACTGAGGATTCAGATGTTTAACCACAGTGGGACAGGGGCATTTTAACATTTCAGCTTTGATTCATTGCTCTTGATCAAGTTTTTATGTATGCGTGGTTATACTATAAATAGTTATAGTTCCTGGGAATTTAAAATCCTGAACCATTTTTCTTAACTTTAAATTTAGTGAAACTAGGCATAAAGCATGGGGCTCAGGTACTATGTTGGAGTATAATATAGTTTCTCTTTTCTTGTTAATTTTGTGCTACTAGTATTGTAAATAAAGCGACAGTAATACCTACATTCAAGTGTTTCTCTGGTACATATTAGCCATATGACAATGGGCAAGTATGAACCTCTAAGCATCCTCAGAGCATTAATTCTTTATGAGTATAAATTACAGAACTGAGCTCTTTTTTGCATAAATGAAATACAAATATTAATATTCTCCCAAACCCTCCTCCAAATAATAATGTCTTCATGCTGTTGCCATTAAATACATAAAAACAATTTTTCAAGTATGTTTTTATTTTCTATTTATAAATATCCATAGGCAAAATCTGATGCATTTATAGTTCTTCTATATTTAGTTATATTCTTATATGTCATGTTTTTCTTTCAGCTTTCTTTTTTAATTTTTCCATCAGTTAAAAAACTGAATTTGTATATCTCTGATATTGTTTCACCTCATTTTGGACACCTACAATTAAAAAAAAAAGTCATATTGCTAGGCTATATAAGGTAGAAATGGAAAGAAAAAACAATGTGGTTTGAAGACACAAATGTTGTACCCCTGAAATATATTTGGTAAATTCTGGTGTGATTCTTTTTCCAAGTAGTCTCATTGACCTTGCTTTTTCAAGCAATTAGGTAATATTTAGACAGTTGTACCATTCCTTCCATTTGATTGCACTGGAGACCAAAAGAACTTGTCATTTCCTTTCATGTAATTGTTCATTATTATCTACCATTAAAGCCCTTCTGTTACAATATTTGCAGGTGGAGATGAAGACTGTTGTGATTTTTTTTAGCACACAGATTAAAAACCCTTGTGCACCTGATTTGGAAATCATTCATCTTGATTTCTTTCTGCATTAACCTATAAGGGTAGTGTCATTTTAAGAGAGAAACTCAAATCAACTCAGGCTTGTAGTTTAAAGTATGCTCAAAATCTCATTTATTCATCAATATGATATCTAATTAAGTTCAAATTGTTATTGTAGAACATTTATTTACACCATTTTAGGTGAACTTTCAAAAATACTTACTAGGAAGTAAATATTTACCTCTTCTTTGCAGCGCTGAGGGAATGAGAGTATGTATCACTGTATATAGTGTTAGACTTGTATGGCTAGGTTTCTGAACTATTTTCTCTTTTCTTCTTTGAAAAGATGAGATCAACTTGGAAATACAGATAATGCAAAGACAAAAATCCAGAAAAAAGAAGTGATATAAAATTTATTTAGTTGGCTACAAAGTAGACGTACAGGTATACTGATTAGAGTAATGCCTTTGGATTGGGAAGACTTGAATTCAAATCTTCTTTCAGACACTATGTAGCTGTTTTGCTATGGCAACAACATTTAATGTCCTTCACTCTTAGCATTCTTATCAATGAAATGTAAACAAAAGAGTATTGATGGTTGTTATGAGGACAAAATAAATCATTTTTGTAAAGCATTTCACAAATCTTAAAATACGTTGGCTCTCAATATACTTTATTCAGTTTATTTTATTTTCATAATTGATCAAATGGGATTCTAAAATAATTTGGGAGCTTTTAAGTGGTGACTTTTCACTTTTATTTTTCATCTGATTAACTCTCATGTTGAAGGATTTCAAATTGCATCCAACAAACACGTAATAGCACAGGAATCCCTTTTAAATCGGTTAAAAATGTTCAGTTAGCCTCTGATTAAAAACCAGAAGTAAAGAGTTTGTTTTTTTCTGCCACCAAAGGCAGGAAGCTCATTCCTTTGAGGTCAATTCTTAGCACATTTTTCTTTATATGAATCCTCTTGGTACCCATTGCTCAAACTTCTACTCTCAGTGGCTAAGCAGAACCGTCTAATTTTGCCTCCAAATGATAGCCCTTTAAATATTCAAAGCATCTGTAATGCCTCTCTTAATTCTTATCCAGGTTAAACATCCCTAGTTCCCTCATTCAGTCTGCACAGTCCCTTCTGCATCCTTGTTGGCCAGCTTCCTAAGAACTTCAGTAAAAACAAGGTGCCTAGGGCTGAACACAATAATTAAGATGTAGCCTAATCAAGAGAAGTTCTGTACAATTCTCATTCCTCTCCCTTTGGGCACTGTACTCAAATTTATTTAGCCAGAATACTAGGATAGAATATGCCACCATAAGATTCAAGAAACTTTTCACGCCATAGATGATACCCTTGTTGTTGTTTGTCCTTTGTTTTTGAAGAAGACTAATGGCATCCCCTGGTGAGTTTTACAAAGTTGTCAATAAGACAAAAGTCAAGATGCCTGGCAATGGCCTGGGTTTCAATTTATCACCATGGCATTTCTAAACACTGCACAATGTTTTCTTTAGCCACCTTCATGGCGATTGAAACTTTTTTTGTCTTATCTTCCCATTCTACCTAAAGAAGTCTTCATGAGCTTACAGTAAACATCCCCCTAAATCCCTGAAGTTTTAGGCCTCTCAGTTCTCCCCAATCCTGGGTTAGCCCATTTGCTGAGATGGTTTTTAGTGAGATGCAGTTGCTTCTTATAGTCGCAAGTGAAATTAGGTGACAGCTAGACAGTAATGGAAAATTAGTAACCCTGAAAATGGCTTGGTAAGCCCTCTCACCAGAGATGCTGGTCCTTGATGACATCCTAAATGACCCTTGAAGGAAGAGCAATATAAAATCCAAATAGGGAAGGAGAGCATTCCAGACATATGACTTATTTTGAGACTATATTGCACTATGATATCTAAATAATCATTTTTCTTTCTTGAAATGTCTATATACAGGTCCTCCATACTTTTCTAGTTAAGACAACTTTTTTGAACCCAAATTAAGGAATTTATCTTCATATGTTTTATATCGTATTTTTCATTTCTAAACTAATGGTTAGAAAAGGAGATTCTGGGTCTCCTGCTATTCATTGAATCACTGACTGGAAACAAAATGGGCATACATTAATTGGGCATTAGATGGATAAATTGTGATATATGAGTATGAAATAATATAATAGCATGTTACTGTGGTATAAGAAATAATGAATAAAAGGAATCAGAGAAGCATAGGAAGATTTAAGCAAACAAAAAAGCAATATTCAAAATGACTCTAACAATATACATGGAAATAAAAATGAGGCCAAATTGAGCACTGACTATTGCATGCTTATAATTAACAATCTTGAGTTGGGAAAAATATAGAAAAGTAATTGTCTTCATTTAATCAAAGAAGTGGAGGACTACTGGTATGGAATGTTGTATACAATGTCAAGTGTTATAAATGCAGGGATTGATTTTGGTAAATTGAAAAAATATATATGTTACATCAGTAACTCCTTAAAACTATGATTTGCGGATAAGGTACTTTCCCTCACTTCATTACTCTTGAGTTCCTAATACTATAAAATCACAGGACCAGTTTTTTCATCTCTCTACATCTATATCTTAAACCTTTCTAGTCTGACAGAACCAGAGTATCAACTCTGGAATAGTTTATTGAAATCCAGAGTTCATTTCTGTTGAGAAAAAAATAGATATCAAAGGTGTCTTAGTATTCTATTTGGTCAGCTGACAAGCAATATTTTCAAACTTTGAGATTTGGGATACAATTTTCTAATTTGAAACTTCAATTTATAGTTTTTTAATTCAAATTTTTGCATTTGAAAATCTTTAAATTCCAAAGAAAATGCATGTCTACCAAATTCCAGATAAATATTTAGAATACAATTTGATATAATTATATGTCTCCTTTGGGAGAACATGTGTATGCTACAAAAGTGTGTCGGCAATCATTTTCAATGTTCTGATTATACTCTTTATGATATGTTTTCCTAATTCAGAGACCAGACTTTTTCTTTTTGGGTAATTGGTTCTTCTTTGCAAATCCAGATGTTTTGTTTGTGTAATTTATGCATTCCTGTTGACTTTTTAGTAATGGGATTAATTTATTTCATTCTCATCCTCTTAGCTCAGCTGTGTGTTTCTATATATTCTACAGAGAATGTGAAAATCCTTTCTCCCATCATCTATCTTGATTCCTCACTCAAATCATTCATATTACTCCTCCAAGTATAACTTTGCCTAAATAGGGCTGAATGTGGAGTTAAAAGACCTGGATATTTATCTTTTTTCTACTATTCAAATGAGATATTTACAAAAATACTTGGCATTTAAAGGTGTCATATAAGTGCTTATTCCCTTCACTATCCACTCTTTGTGGAAAATTAGGCTAATGACCCCATTATGAAATGAGAGAGTTGGACTAGATGACCTCTAAGGCTCCTTCATTTCAAAATTCTATATCTTCAATATACGAATTTGGCAATAACATGCAATGGTAATTAACAAAAAAACCTTTTGAAATATTTAGAATATTTTTTAAAAGTGATATAAATAGGACATAGTACCACTGCAATACCCAGAGCAACTAGGAGTCAGGAACATCTGAACTTCCTATCTCAGACACTTACTAGCTATGTGACCCAGGGCAAGTTACTTTCAATCTGTTGACCTTAATTTAATCACCTGCAATAATAGGCTTTACCTCACAAGGTTGTTATGAAGACTAAATGAGATAACATATATCAAACATTGCAAATTTTAAAACCCTATACAAATATCGGCTATTATTATTCAATTTCTCTACCTTTAAGATATCTAAGTATCCAAGAAAACAATCACACATTTTCCTTTTATCCCAAGGAGTGGACATTTAAACTGGGTTTAATCCTACCTCTACTTCTAAGAAGTCTAGTAGTTTTTTATAACATCCAACCACCTTCTTAGATCAGGAGGATCTATCTTTTGTTAGTCTTTATTAATTCTCCCATCAGTTGAAGGAGAAGCAAGAAGTCAAATACTCTGAAGCTCAGTGGGGAGATGAAAGTTTTCCCTGAGTCTCATTGGCCCATCCAATAGTTTTTTCTCATTACTATCCTTTGTGTTTTTGAGATAACAACTTCTTTTTCTTTCTTTCTGTCAAAGTACACCCTGTTCTCTGCTTGTTCGTCAGAAGAATCATGGAGAATAAGTTAAAAATTCTTTTGCAATGTCCCCACTCTCATCTCCCATGCCTCTATGAATCCCTTCTTTGTATCTTCATCTCCAGACTTTTCAATTATTTTTAAACCCTAAAATCAAAAGCCCAAAGAAATTTAGGGAACTCTGATTAAAATGTGCCTGTGGGAAAAGAATTATCCAAATGCAGGGGAGGAGATTAGGATTATGTGTTATACCCAGACCACTGATTCAAAACTTACTTGTGCAGACAGGTTCTATTATGGCAAAATATAATCGTAAAAAGTCAGTTGGCAGGGATGTTAGCAATTATCTACAACAGAGTTTAAGCTTTTTAAATATGAGGAAAGTGAAGCTCAGGAATATGGTTTTCCAGAGGTCAGACAGGTACGAAAAACAGAACTGAAATTATAGCCAATGTCTTCTAACTTCAAATATAGAGTTCTTTCCCCTAGATTACAATTTATTTCCCATTTTAAGGAATAAAGTATGAAGGCACAGGAAAAGAAATACAGTGAAATTGGGATTGCCTTCCAATAACAGAAAGCCTACTCACTTTATGAGAGAAAAGGGTACTATTTAGGATAAAACTAAAAGGACACAGTTCTCATGCTCCAAGATATGCTAGCTAGTAAAAGCTAAACCCATTTGTACTAAGAAATTATTTTCTAATAGTTCTTCCTTTTTCAATCTCTTTTTCCACCAATTCATCAAAAAATTGCTAACAGAATAATAGTTCATATCTGATTTTGTCATTCTTTTCCTCTAAAATCTACAAGGGCTCCCTATTACCTACAGACAAAGTTCAAAAGTTTTTGCTTATCATTCAATACTCTCCAGCATCTAGTAGAATTTTAACTTTCAGTCCCATTTCATATCACTTGGTCACACTCTTTCTTTTTCAGTCAACTTGAATCATATTCTCCATTCCCCCAAATACATTCTGAATAGTATTTAACAACAGCAACAGGGTATTCCTAGAAGTATAAACAGGTCTATATGGCATTCCCCAAAATGTTTTCTTGATGATAAACTACAAAAAATGCTGAATGTGAAGTCACCAGACCCAAATTCAAATCCTGACTTTGTCTCCTCTCTGAGCTTAGACAAATCATTTAAACTTTATGGTCCTGTTTCCTTATTTATAAATGATAGAGTTTGGCGAGATGACTTTTGAGTTCCCTTCCAGCTATATTTATCCATTATCTGATGAACAGTGAGTGATTCAGTGTGCAGACAAATATTGATGGTGGCAAACTACCCCCAAATCCAGTTTCCATTTAACATATGCATCACTCATGATAATTTCTAGATTTCCCATGTTTACAATCTCTTATTGTTGCTTCAGCCCTTTCTATAAAGAGCAGGACTGAATTATGTGGTATATATGGGATCATTAAACTGGATGAGCATCTCTGTCCTTACCTAAATACGATTTTTAGTAATTTCATACAAACTAAGAAATACACATTCCTTGCTTGAATGAGAAAAAAGCTTAGCATCACAGTCATGTAGCATACCACTAGAGGCATTCCTCCAGGTATTCTGAAAGCTGCTTAATTATAATATCATCATGTTTGTCTGCCAGAATATCATGAAAAACTTTGTTAATGACTTCTAAAAATAAAAATGTACTCTGTTGTGACATATCTCTGATTTTTTTTTTTTTGAGAAGGCTGTTATGGTCTTTGTGGAATTAGGAAATTTGGTTCTTTTGACAAAACTTGTTATATAACATATATTCACCTTGTGATAAAAATTTCCTTTTTTTAAGTGTTTGAAAATATTTTGTTTAAAAATTCTACTAGAATTTTGGCAGCAACAAATGCAAGGCTAACTGATTTCTAGCTTAAAGAAAAGATTGTTTTCATCTTTTTGGCAATCAAGACATCTGCCCTTTTAGAGTTGCTAGCAACTCCCTTACTTTCAATAATTTCTCAAATGTTTGCATCAGTGCTTGTATAATATCAAGCTAATTTAGTATCCATATATGCCATTTCTCAAAGCTTGATACCTGAACTCAATAAATGAGAAGTCTTCTTTCTTGCTCACTTATCATTGATTTTGCTTTCTTTTAAACTTTAATTTTAAGTTCATTTTTTTTTTCTGACATTCATTAATATACCCATAGAACACGCTGGGTAATATCCGATAGAAGGGCCTTGTTATCTTTTCTTCCCCTTGTGCTTCAGAGCAGGTAAAGACAGATATACTTTGATTGTTTCCTGTCTCACAGAATCATGTAGGTAAACCAAAAGGTAGTTCCTGCCCTCACAAGTTCCTTTTGTTTGAGATTCAGATGGTCGGTGACCACAAGACATGACCCCAAGACATGAACTCAAGAGTTCCTAAACAATCCTGTGTATCCTCCCTCTATGTGTTTTTTCTTTGTAAGAGTCTTATGGATTCTTGAAAGGAATTTTCCTCTTTTCCAGGCACAATCATAGTGTAAAAGTGGCTACTGGAGCAATTTCAATAGAAACAATAGAAAAGAAAGACATGGGGAGAGAGTGGTGGGTAGAGGAGAGAGACAAAGACAGAAAAAGGGAGTCAGAGACAGAAAGAGAAAGAGAGAGACAGAGACAGACAGATGGAGATAGAGGGATGGAGAGAGAAAGAGAAAGAGAGAGGTGGAAATGAAGGAGAGGGAGAGAGAGAAAGAGAGATACTATAAAGAGCAGAGTTGAAACATTTACAATGAGCAGCCCTGCAAATGTCCCCAAAGAGGTATGACCTTGATTCATTATTGCTAATATTCCTTTTCTGTTTGATGATGAAACTGCCTTAATGCTTTTACTCTGGGCACCAAAACTTCCATATATCTAGCTATGAACCGAAAGCCAGAAAATAGAATTATTCCATAGAAATCTGTAGTGGAGTGGAATTTTATGTCCTTTATTGAGGACACAGTTAAAGCAATGAATTCAAACAAACCTTAAGAGCAATTAAAGGATAGGGATTAGTGATGGTGGTCCCTCCAGAGGCCTTGACATCAACTTCTGACTAGCCTCTTTGTTTGATTTGAATAGTTTGAAGATTTTCAGAGTATTTTGTTCATAAAAATGTTACAAGATTATTATTTCAAGTTTAATGACTCTTAACTTCACAGATAAGAAAACTGAGGCTTAGAGACTTGACTTGCTCATAGTTACAGAATGAGTTAATGATGGAAGGCATTAGTATTCCTAATATTTTACTATGCTGACTCTGGAGGAAATATAGAAGCAAAATGACTTGAATAGTTTACTTTCTATTTGCCAATTATTAAAGTTATATACCATGTGCCCCAAGCAATGAACCTATCTATCATTCTGGTTATGCCTAATCCTTCTAAAACAAAAGAAAACAAAACAAAATACTTTTTGTTATTCCTATCATTTTTCAGAAGCCCTAACACTTTTTGCTATTTAACTTTTGTGACATGAGGAAAGCTGAGGATAAAGTTGGCCCTTTAATTTGATTCATTCTTGTTCCCCATAAGCTTCCTAGATATCCAAGTTGGGCTTAAAAAAAATCTTGGGCTTGTACAATCTGTGGCCCTCAGACTTGGCATTTGCCACTTGCCATACTCTGATGATTTACTGACCAGATACATTTCCAAGTAGAAATAAGGGACCTGAAGTGGTACTATTTCCTTGCATATTTTTCTGGGTGGGCAAAGTAAACTTTCTTAGATAAGTGTTCGAGGACTTACTAATGTTTCATTTCATTCCAACATTGAAACTGAATTGAGGGCTTCTTGGGGTGGAGTCAAGATGAAGGAATAATTAGGATATCAGCTCTGTGTCACCTCAAGAATCCTCTCTTATCAAGATTAAAATCTCACCACAAAACAAATACAGAAGTGAAAGAAACAACAAGGAGACAGAGTGAAAGAACCTACAAGAAAGGAAAATCCCAGAAGTAGACAAAACATCTGAGGCATCGGAGTGAGATGATAGTAGAACCAGCAAGAGGCTATAGCAAAGAGTGAAGAGAAAGACAAGAGTAAGTCACACAGCCCCACCCCTTCAATCCCACTCCACATCTGCTGTCACAAGTTCCAAATCATTCATACCCTGAGGTCCTGTCAGGGCAAATATTTGTCCAAGCCAACCCATACCCCTTGAAATTTCAAACCTGTAGAGAAGTACAGAATCCCAGCCCAGGGCAATCTGGGTTAAAGAGGACCAATCCATGTGGGCCTAGAGCGAAGATAAGAATCCCAGTCAGCTTGGGGTGAGGACATAATGTACAGTCTGGGGTGAGGACACAGTTCATAGGGGAGCCACCCACCCGGAACTTTCTGTCCATAATTAAGGGTGGAGCTCTAGATCAGGGCAATCAAGGGTGTGCCTAATTGGATCAAGAACACAGTGAGACCAAAAACTTGAGCCTAAGTCTGGGGATAGAATTTTATCAGCCCTTGACCTGATCAGTTTCAGACAGAGATCAAAAGCTTACATCCAAGCCTGAGAAAAGTCTTTAAGCTATCAGCATCTCAAGGATCAATAAAATCAGCAGGCAGAGGGAACTCTCAGAGTTCTCAGTCCTTAGATCATCTGGCAAACTAGTAACAACCCAGAAAATAAGCTGAGAATAACTTCAAGGAAGGAATGAAGTTTAAGAGGGTACACCAAATTCTCAGAAAACAGAGCTTATCTACATTTAGATAGGAAAATGAGCAAACAACAACCAAAAAAAATACTAACTCTAAAGAATTTTTATGGAGACAAAAAGAAAGACAGAGACACAGAAGGCAACAGCAAAAACAAAGGAATTGCATGCAAAGTCGAAAAGAAAAATATGAATTGGACACAGAGTCTAGAAGAGCTCAAAAAGACTTCAAAAACCAATTAAGAGAGGCAGAGGAAAAGTGGGGAAGAAAAATGAAAGGGATGCAAGAAGAAGTGGGTCAATTGAAAAAGAAGAACCAAAAACTGACAGAGGAAAATCAGGTCTTAAATATGAGAATTGTCCATCTAGAAACTAATGATTTAATGAGAAATCAAGAAACAATGAAGCAGAAACAAAAGTATGAAAAAATAAATGAAAACATGCAACATCTTACAGGAAAACATGCAACATCTTACAGAAAAAAAAAAACAACTCACTTAGAAAATAGATATAGGAGAGAAAGTTTGAGAAATATTGAACTAACTGAAAGCCATGATCAAGAAAACCCTTGGACATCATGTTACAAAAATATTAAAAATAGCTGCCCAGAGATCCTTGAACAAGAAAATAAAATTGAAATTGAAACAATTCACAGATGTTCTCCAGAAAGAAACCCTCAAATGACAACTTCTAGGAAGGCAATAACTAAATTCAACTAAATTAAAGAGCCAACAACTCAGGAGAAAATACTTCAAACAGCCAGAAAGAAACCATTCAGATACCATGGAGCTATAATTAGGATCACACAGTATCTAGCAACTTTTACATTAAAGGACTGAAAGGCATGGAATATGATATTCAAGAAGGAAAAAGGTTTGGGTTTCCAACCCAGAGTCACCTATCCAGATAACTGTGTGTATTCTTTCAAGGGAAAGAATGGTCATCAAGAAGATAGAAGATTTCTAAGTGTTCTTGAGGAATAAGTGAGACCTAAACAAAAAATTGTAGTAGTGATAGTCTCTCGGTGACCAAGAGTGACAATAAACAAAAAATATTGAAGTTTAAACATGAGATATAAGAGAAGCTCCAAAATATAAATAAGAAAGAGAAATTTGAAGGGTTTCAATAAGGTCAAAATGTGTATATGTCTACATGGAAAGAGGATTTCTGTAATTCTCAAAAATTACTCTTAGTAATAGAGAAGATAGAAGGAATTTACTCAAAAAGAGAGTGGAGAAGTAAGCTGCTGCTGATGATATGATATATATGATCATATATAATGATATGATTTATATGTAAATGTGATATGGAATAATATGTATGTATGATATTATATGTATGTATGATATATATGCATATAAATGATGTGTAGAAGAAAATCAAGGGCTGAAAGAGAGAGTTGCACTGAAAAAGGGAGGGGAGAGATAAAATGGGGTAAATTATATAACATTAAGAGGTGTGAAAAATTATTACAAAGAGAAGAGGATGAAGAAGGTGATGAACAATGCTAAAACTTTACTCTCATTGTAACTGGCTCAGAGAGGGAAAACAAGTATACTCAGATCAGCAGGATATAAAATTCTATCACCTTACACAGAAATAGAAGGGGAATAAGACAAGGGAAGGGTGAGGCAATTGAAGGGAGGGGGAAGTGGGGGAAGTGACAAAAAAAAATCCTGATGATGTGGAAAAGACTGAAAGGGAATAGAGTAGGATCTAAAAGGAATAATATGATGGAGGTCTATACTCATTTAGTCATACTGTGTATGGAATGTGAATGTGAATGAACTCACCAATAAAAATGAAGATGATAGCAAAGTAGATTAAAATAAGAATTCTACTAAATATTATTTACAAGAAGAACAAAAAGAGGGAGGGTGACACACACAGATTAAAGATAAAAGGATCAAGAAAAATTTATTATGGATCATCTAAAATCATGATATCAGACAAAGCCAAAGTAGAAATGGATCTGATTGAAAGAGGTAAGGAAGGTAATTATATTTTGCTAAAGGATGTTATAAACAATGAAGTAATATCATTACTGTTTATGTACCAAATGGTATAACATCTACAATACTAAAGGAAAAATTAAAGGAGCTTAAGAAAGAAATAGTTATTAAGTGAAACCAGTGAGGGATCTCAACCTTTTTCATTCAGAACTAAATAAATTGAACCCAAAAATAACTAAGAAAGAAGTAAGGAAAGTGAATGAAATGCTAGAAAAATGAGAGTTAACAGATATCTGGGGGTAAACTGAACAGAGATAAAAAGGAATATTCCTTCTCAGCAGTACATGGTTCATATACTAAGATTGACCATGTACTAGGGCATAAAAATATCACAAAACAAATGAAGAAAATCAGAAATATTAAATGCCACTTTTTCTGATCACATTGTGATTAAAAATCATAATTAACAAGGGTACATAGAAAGATATTTAAAATTAATTGGATACTAAATAATCTAATTATTCAAAATTAGTTGATCAAAATGTAAATTATAGAAACTATTATGGATATCATTAAAGAAAACTACAATAAGGAAACAACATATCAAAATCTATGTGATATAGCCAAAGCAGTACTCAGGGGGAAAATTTATATCTCAGAGTGCCTATAGCAACAAAATTGAAAGGAATGAAATCAATGAATTGGGCTTTCAGTGTAAAAAAATGGGGAAAAGAACAAATTAAAAATGCCCAGATAAAAAATAAATTGGAAATCCTAAAAATTAAAGGAGATATTAATCATATTTAAAGTAAAAAAAAAAACTATTGAATTAATAAATAAGACAAGGAGTTGGTACTCTGAAAAAAATAGATAAAGTACTGGTAAATCTGATTTTAAAAAGAAGAGAATCAAATTAACAGTATCAAAGATGAAATGGACTCACCTCTAATGAAGGGAAAAAAATTAAGGTAATAATTAAGAACTATTTTGCCCAATTATATGGCAATAAATATGACAATATAGGTAAAATGAGTGAATATTTACAAAAATATAAATTGCCTACATTAACAAAAGGGGAAATAAAATACTTAAACAATTTCATATCAGAAAAAGAAATTGAACAAGCCATCAAGGATCTTCTTAAGAAAAAATCCCGAGGGCCAGATGGAGTCATAAGTGAATTCTATCAAAAATTAAAAGAAGAACTAATCCAAATATTATACCAATTTTTTTTTACAAAATGAGCAAAGGAGGAGTATTACCAAATTCATTTTATGACACAAATATGTTGTTATTCCAAAGCCAGGCACACCAAAAACAGAGAAAGAAAACTACAGATCAAACTCCTTAATGAACATAGATGCAAAAATCTTAAATAAAATACTATCAAAAAGAACAGCAAATTATCACAAGGATTATCTACTATGTCTAGGTGGTATTTATACCAGGAATGCAAGAATGGCTTAATATTAGGAAAACCATTCACATATTTGACCATATCAAAAATCATAACAACAGAGATCATGTAATTATCTCAACAGGTGCAGAAAAAATCTTTGACAAAATAAAACACCCATTCCTGTTGAAAATATTAGAAAGTATAAGAATATAAGAGCCTTTCCGCAAAATAATATATAGTATATATATTTAAAACCATCAGCAAGTATCATCTGCAATGGGGACAAGTTAGAAGCCTTCCAATTAAGATCAGGAGTGAAGCAAGGATGCCCATTATCACTTCTATTATTTAATATTGTACTAGTGGTAGCAATTAGAGAAGAAAAAGAAATTAATGGGATTAAAGTAGGCAACAAGGAACTTAAATTGTCACTTTTTGCACATCATATGATGATCTACTTAAAGAATACTAGAAAATCAAGTGAAAAAAAAAACTAGTGGAAATGATTAACAACTTTAGCAAAGTTTCAGTGTACAAGATAAACCATCATAAATCATCAGCATTTTGGTATATTTCCAACAAAATTCAGCAGCAGGAGTTAGAAAGAGAAACTCCATTTAAAATCTCTCAAGACAATATAAAATATTTAAGAATCTATCTGCCAAGACAAAGACAGGAATTATATGAACACAACTACAAAACACTTTTCACACAATTAAAAATAGATCTAAGTAACTGGAAAAACATTGCTCATGGGCAGGATGAGCTAATAGGATAAAAAATGACAATCCTACCAATTAATCTACTTATTTAGTGCCATACCTATAAAACTATCCAATTTTTCTCATAAAATGAGAAAAAATATTAAAAAGTTGATCTATAAGGACAAGAACAAGAATATCAAGAATATAAGATCAAGAATATCAAGAAATTAATGAAAAAAAATGTGAAGGATGGGAGCTGGAAGATGTGAGTTTTATCACTTAAAAGTTTAGTGAAGTTAAAAAGTTATGGTCTCTTTCTGTCCAAGCTTAGGGAGCAACATGGTGGCTTTCACTCCTGGATCATTCATGAACACAGTCTGCCTGTTTTATTTAACAACAAAAGATTTAATGAAGTATATAAACAAGAAATGGGATAGGATAGAGGGCAAAGGTAGTTCCCTGATCTAAGACCTTTACTATTCCATCCTCCAAATTTAAGAGGGCTTCACAGGCCTGTCTTCTGTTTCTTGGACACTAATTAGCCCCCTAACCTATCTGTGCTATAACCCAAATCCCTCTTCTAGTTTTCCTTGTCTAAAGCCACTCCCAATCAGTTTTTGGTAAGTGTTTATAGATCAGGTCAGTTGGATAAGGGTGATAACCAGATGGTAGAGCCAACAAGGCCTCCAGGCAAATGCTTGAAGCATTGTTGGAGTACAGCTAAATCACAGTTTTAGGTTCAGGCTGGATTTCTTCTCAGTCACACAGGTACTTTAAAATCAAGATCAGGAGCAAACATAGGAACAAAAGCAGGAAGAGAGGGAGAAATCAGTCCAGTAGCTGGCAACTCGTCAGATGGCTCAACTGCCTTCCCAAGGCAGACAGTTAACTTCCCAGCAGACATTTCTCCACTTTCTGAATCAAATAAGACCTTAATCAGCTTCAGCTTCAAGTCCTCCCTTTTTTTTATTCCCACATTCTTTTGGAACCCTTCTTTGAATTCCAATTAACATCTTTTTGCTTTATACTGTAAAAATAGACTCAAACTCTGGACTCTAATCCCCAGAAGCCCTTGCTCCACTTTCCCAGAATGCTTTGAATTCTCACTTGGGCCGAGATCGAGAAGGTATTTAACCTTATTGCAAAGGCTTTTGTGCGTCTCTTTTTGCAATTCCTTTTTGGAGCAGATGTGTCTCTTTCATGATGTGAGGTTATCTTGTCTAGGCCTCTGGCCTAGGCACGTGTTTTTCTTATCCTGTATTTTCTTTAATCCTTAATCTTTTATAAACCTCATAAAAATATAATACTCCTTGCAGAGAGAAACTAATTTCTACCTGCCTCAGTCTCCCCTGAATTTTAATCTTTACAGTTTTGGCTTAGGAAATACTCTCAATCTTCTGATCTTAAGTTCAGCTTTTAATAGCTAGTGCCTAGACATTTTTTTGATCCACTTTTCTCTGGCTGAGGTTTTTTATCCTTGCAAAGCTGCTGCTCGTTCCAGCCATTAGATAGCTCACAGGCTCGCTCCGGACCTATTGCATTTGCCGCCCACCTGGCTGCTAAGTTCTGCCTGCCTGCCTGCCTGTTTCTCCTGCTGCTGCTCCTGGCCACTCTGTCCTTACCTGGTGCTCTGGCTCCCAGCCCTGCGTTCCTGCCCCAGCCCACCTTAGTGGTCTCTGCCTATCTGGCCAGCTGATCCCAGTCCAGCAAAAACTGGCCTCCAACCCAGACAGCTCATCTCCATAGCCCCAGTCTCAGAACTGAGGCTGCTGGTAGCAGATTCAGTTTCTTCAGGATAAAAAAACCAGCTGGTAAAAAAACAAAAAAAAAACAAAAAAAGACAAATGGGGGTGGGGGTATTGGCCATGTGGGCAGACAAGAGGGAAAGACAGGTAATTTTCCCTTAGGCTAAGATTAGCCACATGGACTGGGGCAGGAGGAGGTATCAGAGGAGGGGAGAGAGAAAGAAAGGGAGAAGAAACAGACTTTTCAAACAGGAACATAAAAGCAATGGGCTATTTAAAAGGATACCTTTTGACTGTTCTGATAATTTTATTGTCTTTACCTGCATGTGAGGGAGAAGACTCAGCTAACTTTGGGGAGGCAAATGGGTGGCTCAGGGAACTGAGATCCAGGCCTAAAGAAATGCGGTCCTAGGTTAAAATCTGGCCTCAGATACTTCCCAGCTGTGGGGCCCTGGATGGGTCACTTAACCCCCATTGCTTAGCACTTACCACTCTGCCTTCCGACAATAGACATTTAAATGGATAATTAATAATTAAAAAAATACACACCTAAGGAACTTTAAAGAATGGAGGTTATATAATTTTAAGGCATTTCAGACTCCAATGGTTTATACAAATCTCTGTATTCTACCTTATTTTATTGATTGTTTTGTTTAAGGTTTAACTTTGTGATTTTAAATTCATATATTACTGGATTCAATATTATTATGTTATACTGTTCATTTAATGTACTGAGTTTTAAAATTCTGTTGCTTTTCCCCTATAACTATTGAACAAATATTATTGAATAAGCCCATATACGAAAAAACAGTTTTTCTGTTTTTGCCTTTGTAAATTGTCATATAGAGCATAGATGGACTTCAGAACTGGTTACAATTGCTATAACAACATTTGGAAAATTTTATGTGCTAAATATCTCAAATGATTTTAAGGATTTTTTAAACATGATTTTTGGAATTTTTTTTTTAACAATCTCTGGTCATTTTTGCCCATTCCTACTAAAAACACTAGAAAGCATAGGAATAGAAGGGTCTTTCCTAAAAATAATAAACAGTATATATCTAAAACCATCAACTAATATCATCTGCAATGGGGATAAACTAAATCCATTCCCATTAAGATCAGGAGTGAAACAAGGATGCCCATTATCACCTCTATTATTTGGCATTGTACTAGAAACACTAGCAGTAGCAGTTAGAGAAGAAAAAGAAATTGAAGGCATAGGCAAGGAGGTGACCAAATTATCACTCTTTGCAGATGACATGATGGTCTACTTAAAGAATCCTAGAGATTCAACCAAAAAGCTAATCAAAATAATCAACAACTTTAGCAAAGTTGCAGGATACAAAATAAACACACATAAGTCATCAGCATTTCTATATAATTCCTACACAGCTCAGCAGCAAGAACTAGAAAGAGAAATCCCATTCAAAATTACCTTAGACAAAATAAAATACTTAGGAATCTATCTCCCGAGACAAACACAGAAACTATATGAACACAACTACAAAACACTTTCCACACAATTAAAACTAGACTTGAACAATTGGAAGAACACTAAATGTTCATGGGTAGGACGAGCTGATATAATAAAAATGAACATCCTACCCAAACTCATCTATCTATTTAGTGCCATACCCATTGAACTTCCAAAAATTTTTTTTACTGATTTGGAAAAAACCATAACAAAGTTCATTTGGAAGAACAAAAGATCAAGGATATCCAGGGAAATAATGAAAAAAAAATACAAAGGAAGGGGGCCTTGCAGTTCCAGATCTCAGACTATATTATAAAGCAGTGGTCACCAAAACAATCTGGTACTGGCTAAGAGACAGAAAGGAAGATCAGTGGAATAGACTGGGGGCATGCGACCTCAGAAAGACAGTATATGACAAATCCAAATATCCCAGCTTTTGGGACAAAAATCCACTATTTCATAAAAAATGTTGGGAAAATTGGAGGACAGTGTGGGAAAGATTAGGTTTAGATCAACACCTCACACACTACACCAAGATAAACTCAGAATGGGCAAATGACTTGAACATAAAGAAGGAAACGATAAGAAAATTAGGTGAACACAGAATAGCATACATGTCAGACCTTTGGGAAGGGAAAGACTTCAAAACCAAGCAAGACTTAGAAAGAGTTACAAAATGCAAAATAAATAATCTGCAATACATCAAATTAAAAAGTTTTTGTACAAACAAAACTAATATAACCAAAATCAGAAGGGTAGCAACAAATTGGGAAACAATCTTCATAAAATCCTCTGACAAAGGTTTAATTACTCAAATTTACAAAGAACTAAATCAATTGTACAAAAACTCAAGCCATTCTCCAATTGATAAATGGGCAAGGGACATGAACAGGCAGTTCTCAGCCAAAGAAATCAAAAGTATTAATAAGCACATGAAAAAGTGCTCTACATCTCTTATAATCAGAGAGATGCAAATCAAAACAACTCTGAGGTATCACCTCACACCTAGCAGATTGGCTAACATGACAGCTATGGAAAGTAATGATTGCTGGAGGGGATGTGGCAAAGTGGGGACACTAATGCATTCCTGGTGGAGTTGTGAGTTGATCCAGCCATTCTGGAGGGCAATTTGGAAATATGCCCAAAGGGTGATTAAAAACTGTCTGCCCTTTGATCCAGCTATAGCACTGCCTGGTTTGTACCCCAAAGAGATAATAAGGAAAAAGACTTGTATAAAAATATTCTTAGCTGCACTCTTTGTGGTGGCCAAAAATTGGAAAAAGAGGGGATGCCCGTCAATTGGGGAATGGCTGAACAAATTGTGGTATATGTTGGTGATGGAATACTATTGTGCTAAAAGGAATAATAAAGTGGAGGAATTCCATAGAGACTGGAACAACCTCCAGGAAGTGATGCAGAGAGAGAGGAGCAGAACCAGGAAAACATTGTACACAGAGACTGATACACTGTGGTACAATCAAAGGTAAAGGACTTCTCCATTAGTGGCAATGCAATGTCCCTGAATAATCTGCAGGGATCTAAAAAACACTATCCACACACAGAGGATAAACTGTGGGAGTAAAAACACTGATGAAAAGCAACTGCTTGACTACAGGGGTTGAGGGGATATGACTGAGGAGAGACTCTAAATGAACACTCTAATGCAAATACCAACAACAGGGAAATGGGTTTGAGTCAAGAACACATGTGATAACCAGTGGAATTGTGCGTCAGCTATAGGAAAGGGAAAGGTGGTTGGAGGGGCGGCAGGGAGGAAAAGAAAATGATCTTTGTTTCTAGTGAATAATGTTTGTAAATGATCAAATAAAATAATGTTTAAAATTAAAAAAAATAAAGCAAGTTCAGATTTAAAAAAAAAGAGCTTAGTGGAGATTAGGTTGAATTGTCAAATTTTACACATAAAATATCCTGATTAATTAGAGATGCTTTACAAATACACTTTTGGTAAATGTGTGATTGGTATAACTTAGAATTTTATTTAGAAAGACAATAAATCATCCTACATTTTGAACCAGAGTCCTATTCTGGGGAAGAAAAGGTCCCAGAGATTCCTTAAATGATTTATATAAGCATTTTTTGTTATAGCAAAGAATTTTTTAAAAAATAAGTCTCTATCTTTGGATCTATTGGATCATGGTAAAAGATGTGGTACATGAATGAAATGGAATATTATTGCTTTACAAGAAAAGAAAAATTTGAATAAATCAGGGAAATCTGGGATAACATACAAAATTGTAGAATGAGATTAGTAGAATAATCAAGTGAGCAATATCAAGGGTCACTCTAACAATATAAACATAAAGAAAATCAGTAATAAAAAGCAATTAAATAGTGTATGAATATAATAACTGGACTTCAATCTAGAGAAGATTTGAGAAAACACACCTTTTCCCTTTCATTAGAGAAGTGGGGATCAATAGGAAATATGTATTAATTAGCTTAAAAGAATAATTTTTCTCCTCTTTTATTTTTTTTTTATTGCAAGTGAAGCTTTTCCTGGGTGGGTGGGGAAGGAAGAGCCAAATATTCAGAAATAAATTGTCATGTAACTAACTAGTATAGTTTGTCTTAGATACTCGGTAGTTTTATATATTTTATATATACAGACACACACTTATATGTCATATGTATATACATATATAAACATTAAAGTACTGGGCAGTTATCATAATTATTATTAACTATTATTTGATGTTAAACCTAAGGACTTTTTTAAAAAGCTATTTTTAGAAAGAAGTAATGAAGGGATACCTGAGGATCCTGTTAAGATAGATGATAGAATGATGATGTCTAAGGCAAGCACTCTTTCATCACCTCAATCCATCAAGAAATCCATAAACTCTAACAACACACACACACACACAAAAGCACACAAGAACAGAGATAAGGATGGAGTGGAGGGAGAAGCTCTTTAGTAAAAATTACACTAAAACATTTTCAGAAAACAGAAGAAACAAGTGAGCAAAAATGTGTCTTAACACAATGGAGAAATAATATGAAGTTAAAGAAAATGAGGAAAAATTTCCTGAAATTGAGAATAATATTGTGCTAATTATAACTAGACTCTCCAAAAGGAGAATGGAAGGCTGTAAAAAACAAACAAGAGTGTTGGGGGAACTCCAAAAAACTACAGTGATTGAGAAGCTTAATAAAGAAACTATGGTTCTTAGAGAAAAATCTGTAAAAAATAAACAAAAAATAAAGACTTTGGAAAGGAGTTATGAGAAGATTGCTCATGAAGCTGTAAATTGATAGTTATTCTGAAAAATAATTTAAATACATGCAATTCTGATGTCTTGTTGCTACTGACAGCTCTTCTCTTAACCTTCATTAATGGGTTACTACAAATCTTTCCACCAGTAGGAAAAGAGATTGTAAAAGAAAGTGCCTACTTGATTCATAAAGACACATCTATCAAACAGAGGACATGAATACACTTTGATGGTTTTAATTCTGGTCCTGGTTCTAGGTTTGTTGAACATCCAAATCTGCCCTTGTTCAACTTTTTCTCCATGAAGTCAAGGCTTAGGTGATTGAATGGACTTTGGAATCATTCAGGTTTGAGAAGGCTGTAGACTGCATTAATGGGTGTTTTTTCTGTATACTCACAGGCAATAAAACACCTGCCACATATATAAAACCTTTAGTTGTATGTGATGTACATTGAACAAACAAATCTTTGCACTATAACTGCCTATGTGCCATAAAATGTTAGCTGGCAGTATCTTCTATTTGCATATATCTTTTAATTCTACGTTATCTGTTCCCTGGTCTATGGATTTCTCTATTGAAATTCTGAGTTACAGGGCTTGTACAAACCCAGGTAATGGATGCACATGAGATTATGGCTTTTCATGATTTAAAAATAACGGAATAACATAAATTTATTCATTTTCCTTGACCCAGTTATGACATTACAGTGATGATATATGAAAAAGGCTATTGATATCAAGAAAAGTTCAACATGTAAAAAATTATGGAGAGGAGCATTAGGTGTATTTTTAAATGACTGAAAAGACTCCAAACTATAGTTATAGAGTGACTAAATAAACAATAAAATATAATCATGATATAATATTGCTGGCCCTATGAAATATGGATATGAAAATTACAGGTAAATGTGGAAAGACTTGTATAAAATTAGACTTGAGGAGTTTTCCTTTAATCCGAAAATGTCTTATGAAGAAATTCCTTAATCAGCTTGAAAGGATTATATGGCTTTCGCCATTGGCTGAAGGCAATTTACACTATACAGGAAACATCTTGTGACTGGAAAAAGGAATCATAACTTATATAAAAAATAAAGCCATTCAGTAGGTGGAAAGTCATGAGACAGCCATGGAAGAGGAGCCCAGTCTTTGACAGGAAATAACTGGAAATAAGGAAGAGAAAACCTGCCTCCCCAGAGGCTTCTTATACAATTGTCTGTGGAAAATTGAATCAGAGCTAGTCAAACAGAGGGGAAAATTGCATTCCGCAGGGAGCAAAGACACACACTTTGGGGAGATATGGAGATAGATGCTCAAAGAAGGGAGGAAGCAGCTTCTAGGAGGAGAACCTTGAGGAGCAGAGAAGGGATATAACTTTGGTCCCCAGTTGAGGATAGTCCTGATAAATGGGAGCTGGAGGACTGAGCAGATTTCATTTAGAGAAATTAGGGCTTTCTAGTTTGGAGTTCCTGAATTGTATGTTATCTCGCAAAATATTCCTTGTGGGTGGGCATAACTGCTATTATATTCTTTGCTCACTCTTTCCATGGATGCTGGCTATTTTTGTGGGAGCATGTATATTAGATTTAATTGGGAAGGAGATGCTGTGTAGATAGTCTCATAATTTGGGCATCAGAAGTGAATGCATTTACTGAGAGCAAATCATATTTTCTGGCTGACATGATGAGAATATTTCAAGGGCATCAAGAAATGCAGTAATAGGAAAAGTCATCCATAAGGTACCTTAAGAGGAGATAAGACAACTTCTCTCTGAACATGTTCCAGTTGAGGAATAGGTTCAGTGGAAATTGTGTATGAAGTGAGGTGAAGAAGAAAGCAAACCCTCCAAAGATGTTCAATTTCTAGATAATGTACATGAAAGCAAGAAAATATTAAATCTAAAAAAATGTAACTATTGAAGTGAAAGCATTTACCCTTCTAACTGTGAATCAAAACAAATAGAAATGAAAATTTTTGGTATTAGATGATTTTGATTATTTTTATTTATTTCTGAAATATGCTTGAGGGAAAGGGATATTATTTAGGTATATGTTGGGAATCTGAAGCTGTATCAAAAAAAAATTTAAAAGGAAAAATAAGATGTCAGTTTCCTTTAGGTAGAGTGTGGAGTCTAAATCTGAATTTAAGATATATATACGGTGCATATGGGTAGCTAAGTATATTGAGAGCCAGGCCTAGAGACAGGAGGTCCTAGGTTCAAATATGGCCTCAGAAATGTCACAGTTGTGTGATCCTGGGCAAGTCACTTAACCCCCATTTTCTAGCCCTTACCATTCTTCTGCCTTGGAACCAATACACAGTATTGGTTCCAAGGCAGAAGGTAAGAGTTAAAAAAAAGATATATACATATATATCTTAAAATAGATTTGTGTGTGTATATATGTATAATGTGTTTATAAATGTGCATAAAATAGATATGCATATAGTTTAATACATGCATATAAAATCTCAAAGATATATATATGCATATACATATTATTTATCATTATGATTTAAAAATTAGAAATTTATTGTCTCTGAAGTCTCTCATTCTTCATTCCCTAAGAAAAAAGTCCCATGGTCAGATCAATTCACAAGTGAATTCTACCAAACATATAAAGAACAATGCCATTACTATAAAAACTATTCAGAAAAATAGCTGAGGAATGATCTCTACTAATTTTTTATGACACAAATATGGTGTTGATCCCTATAACAAGAGAATAAAAAGGTAAGAAATAAAAATATAAACCAATATACCTAAAGTATATTGATGCAAAAATTTAAAGCAAAATGAGACCAAGAAGATTACAGCAACTTATCACAGCGATCATACAATACACTATGACCAAATAGGTTTTATACCTGGGATGCTTCAATATTAGGAAAATTATGAACAGAAACTAGAAGAAATGATATGATTATTTCAACAGATATTTTAAAAAGCTTTTGATAAAATATAACAAATTCATATTAAAACACTAGAAAACATTGGAATAAATGGACCATGACTCAAAATGATAAATGGCATCTCTCTAAAATCACTAACAAATATCTGTAATGGGAATAAGCTAAAAACATTCCCAATAAGATCAGGGACGAAATAAGGATGTCTATCATCATCACTACTATTAAATATTTTATTTAAAATGGTAACTTTATCAATAAAAGATGAAAATTATGAGATTTGATAGGTGATAAGGAAGTAAAACTATCACTCTGAAGATGATGTGATGGTACACCTAGAAAATCTTAGAGAATAAGTCAAAAAACTAATTAAAAACTTTAGCAAAGTTATAGGATATAAAAAATGCACAAATATCATTAGTATTTCTCTATACTACCAATAAAGTCCAACAGCAAGAAAGAGAAAAAGAAATTCCATTTAAAATAACTGTAGAGAGGGAAAAAAACATGAATCATGTAACCAATGAAAAATATTCTAATTTAATTAATTAAGTAAATAAATGAATGAATGGATGGATAGATGAATAAGAAGGAAAGAAACAAAGAAACGAAGAAAGAAAAACAAAGAAAGAAAACTATAGACAATATAAAAATACCTGGGAACCTACCCGCCAAAGCCAAACCCAGGAATTATATGATCACAAACACAAAACATTTTTCACACAAATAAAGTTGTATTTAAAGAATTGAAAAAAAAAACATTGATTGCTTATGTATAGGTCAAGGCAATATAATGCAAATGCCAGTGTTCCTAAATTAATTTACATATTTTGTGCCATAACAATGAAACTCCCCCCAAAATTTCTTGTATAGCAAGAAAAGAACAAAACAAAACAAAATTCATATAGAAGGAAAAAACCCTAGAATATCAAGAAAATTAATGGAACAAATATCAAGGAAGGTCAGTTGAGTTAGTTGTACTGGATCTCAAACTGCATTATATAATGTTAACCATCAAAGCAAACATACTGACAAAGAAGTAGAGTTGAAGACCAATAGAACAGATTAGCCCATTAAAACAAAGTTACAAATGACCATAGTAACTTAGTATTTGAGGAACTCAAAGATCTAAACTTTTGGAATAAAAATGTCATGATATTTTAATAATTACTAGGAAACTTAGAAAACAATAAGGTGGTAAATCAATTGTACAAAAAATCAAGCCATTCTCCATTTGATAAATGGGCAAGGGACATGAACAGGCAGTTCTCAGCCAAAGAAATCAAAACTATTAATAAGCACATGAAAAAGTGCTCTACATCTCTTATAATCAGAAAGATGCAAATCAAAATAACTCTGAGGTATCACCTCATACCTAGCAGATTGGCTAACATGACAGTTATGGAAAGTAATGAATGCTGGAGGGGATGTGGCAAAGTAGGGACACTAATTCATTGCTAGTGGAGTTGTGAATTGATCCAACCATTCTGGAGGGCAATTTGGAACTATGCCCAAAGGGCACTAAAAGACTGTCTGCCCTTTGATCCAGCCATAGCACTGCTGGGTTTGTACCCCAAAGAGATAATAGGGAAAAAGACATGTACAAGAATATTCATAGCTGTGCTCTTTGTGGTGGCCAAAAATTGGAAAATGAGGGGATTACCTTCAATTGGGGAATGGCTGAGCAAATTGTGGTATATGTTGGTGATGGAATACTATTGTGCTAAAAGGAATAATAAAGTGGAGGAATTCCATGGAGACTGGAACAACCTCCAGGAAGTGATGCAGAGCAAAAGGAGCAGAACCAGGAAAACATTGTACACAGAGACATTGTGGTACAATCAAAGGTGATGGACTTCTCCATTAGTGGCAATGCAATGTCCCTGAACAATCTGCAGGGTCTAAGAAACACTATCCACACGCAGAGGATAAACTGTGGGAGTGAAAACACTGATGAAAAGCAACTGCTTGACTACAGGGGTGGAGGGGATATGACTGAGGAGAGACTCTAAATGAACACTCTAATGCAAATACCAACAACATGGAAATGGGTTTGAATCAAGAACACATGTGATACCCAATGGAATCTTGCGTGGGCTACGGGAGAGGTGGTGGTGGGGGGGTGGGAAGAAAAGAAAATGATCTTTATTTCCAATGAATAGTGTTTGGAAATGACCAAATAAAAATTAAAAAATTAAAAAAAATAAAATTAAAAAAAGAAAGAAAAAAACATAATTCACAATATTTTTGGTTTAAATAACAAAAATGTATAATTGTAATATATAACTATTTAATAAACCAAATCCTAATTATTTAACTTAAAAAAAAGAAAACAATAAGGTAGAAATTAAATCTTGGCGACATTACAAGGTAAAGTCAAAATGGATAAGTGATTTAAATAAAGGGCAATATTATAAACAAATTAGAGTTACACAAAATATTTTACCTTTCAGAACTATGGATATGGAAAGAATTAGGTAAAAATAAAACAGAGAGAATATCATGAGATATAAAATAGATAACTGTAACCAAATTAAACTTTCAAAAGTTTCTTCACAAACAAAACTAATGCAATCACAATTAAAAAGCAAACAAAAAACAAGGAAAACATTTTTACAAGTCTCTGGAAAAGGCTTCATTTCACAAATATATAGAGAGGTAATCAAATTTATAAAAACATGCTTTCCCCAATTGTCAATTGTCAAAGGATATGTAAAGTTAATTCTTAGATGAAGAAAGTAAAACTATTATTAATGGTTATTTAAAAAAATACTTGACAAACTATTTGACAGAATAAGCAAAAAAGGAATTCTAGCAAATTCCTTTTATGAAACATATATAAAAAACAGAGAATGAAAACTTTAGACCAATCTCCTTAATGAATATACAAGCAAAAATCTTAAATAGAATACTAGCAAAAAGACTCCAGCAAGTGATCACAAGGGTTATTCACTATGACCAGGTAGGGTTCATACCAGGAATGCAAGGATGGTTCAATATTAGGAAAACCATCCACATAATTGATCATATCAACAAGCAAACCAACAAAAATCACATGATTATCTGAATAGATGCAGAAAAAGCTTTTGATAAAATACAACACCCGTTCCTCTTGAAAACACTAGAAAGCATAGGAATAGAAGGGCCTTTCCTAAAAATAATAAACAGTATATATCTAAAACTATCAGCAAAAATCATATGCAATGGGTATAAACTAGAAGCCTTCCGAATAAGATAAGGAGTGAAATAAGGATACCCATTATTATCTCTATTATTTAACATTGTACTAGAAACACTAGCAGTAGCAGTTAGAGGAGAAAAAGAAATTGAAGGTATTAAAATTGTCAATGAGGAGACCAATCTATCACTCTATGTGGATGATATGATGGTCCACTTAAAGAATACTAGAGAATCAATTAAAAGCTAGTCAAAATAATCAACAACTCTAGCAAAGTCGCAGTATACAAAATAAAACCACATAAGTCATTAGCATTTCTACATATCTCCAACAAATCTCAGCAGCAAGAAATAGAAAGAAAAATTCCATTTAAAATCCCCCTAGACAATATAAAATACTTAGGAATCTATCTTCCCAGACAAACACAAGAACTATATGAACACAACTACAAAACACTCTCCAAACAATTAAAACTAGATCTAAAAAATTGGAAAAACATTGATTGCTCATGGGTAGGATGAGCTAACATAATAAAAATGACAATCTTATGCAAATTAATTTACTTATTCAGTTCCATATCCATTGAACTACCAAAAAACTTTTTTTACTGAACTAGGAAAAACCACAACAAACTTCATTTGAAATTGCAAAAGATCAAGGATATCCAGGGAAATCATGAAAAAAAAATGTGAAGGAAGGAGGACTTGCAGTCCCAGATCTCAAACTGTACTATAAAGAAGTGGTCATCAAAATAATTTGGTACTGGCTAAGAGAGAGAGAGGAGGACCATTTGAATAGACTTGGGGTAAGTGACCTCAGCAAGACAGTCTACGATAAACCCAAGGATCCCAGCTTTTGGGACCAAAACCCAGTATTTGATTAAAAACTTCTGGAAAAATTGGAAGACAGTGTGGGAGAGATTTGGTTTGGATCAACATCTCACACGCTACACCAAGATAAACTCAGAATGGGTGTATGACCTGAATATAAAGAAGGAAACTCTAAGCAAATTAGATGAACATAGAAGAGTATACATGTCATATCTAAACCAAGCAAGAGCTAGAAAAAAATCACAAAATGTTAAATCAATAATTTTGATTACATCAAATTAAAAAGGTTTTGTACAAACAAAACCAATGTAACTAAAATCAGAAGGGTAGCAACAGGTTGGGAAACAATCTTCATAACAAAAAACCTCTGACAAAGGTTTAATTAATCAAATATATAAAGAGCTAAACCAATTGGACAAAAAAATCAAGTCATACTCCAATTGAAAAATGGGCAGGGACATGAATAGGCAGTTTTAAGCCAAAGAAATCAAAACTATTATTAAGCACATGAAAAAGTGTTCTAAATCTCTTCTAATCAGAGAGATGCAAATCAAAACAACTCTGAGGTATCACCTCACACCTAGCAGAGTAGCTAAAGTGACAACAAAGGAAAGTAATGAATGCTGGAGGGGATGTTGCAAAGTAGGGACATTAATTCATTGCTGGTGGAGTTGTGAATTGATCCAACCATTCTGGAGGGCAATTTGGAACTATGCCCAAAGGGCGATAAAAGACTGGCTGCCCTTTGATACAGCCATAGCACTGCTGGGTTTGTACTCCAAAGAGATAATAAGCAAAAAGGCTTGTACAAGAATATTCATAGCTGCGCTCTTTGTAGGGACAAAATATTGGAAAATGAGGGGATGCCCTTCAATTGGTAGATGGCTGAACAAATTGTGGTATATGTTGGTGATGAAATGCAATTGTGCTCAACGGAATAATCAAGTGGAGAATTTCCATGGGAACTGGAACAACCTCCAGGAATTGATGCAAAGCGAAAGGAGCAGAACCAGGAGAACATTGTATACAGAGACTGATACACTGTGGTACAATCAAATGAAATGGACTTCTCCATTAGTGGCAATGAAGTGATCTGAACAACTTGGAGCAATCTATGAGAAAAAAACACTATCCACATTCAGAGGAAAAACTGTGGGAGGAGAAACACAGAAGAAAAAAAACAACTGATTGAATACATGGGTTGAGGGGACATGGTTGAGAATGTAGACTCTAAATGAACATCCTAATGCATACACCAACAACATGGATATAGGTTTTGATCAAGGACACATGTAATACCCAATGAAATTTCGCATAGGCTGCGGAAACTTTGGGGGGAGGGAAGGGAGGTAAGAATATGATACTTGTAACCAAGGAATAATGTTCTAAATTGACTAAATATATTAACTTAAAAAATACTTGATCACTGTGAATTAGAGAAATGAAAATCAAAATATCTGAGTTCCCATCTCACACCCATTTGACTAACATGATAAAAAAGAAAAAAAGAAAAAATGTTGGAAGGGATGTGGAAAAATGAGAATGCTGCTGGTGGAGCTTTGAACTGATACAGCCATTCTGGAGAGGAATCTGTAACCATGATGAAAGGGCCATCAAACTGTGTACACCCTTTAACCCAGAAATATAACTACTATGTCTGTTTCACAAAGAGAGTAATGATAGGGGAAAGTAACCTACCTCTACAAAAAATATTTATAGCAGTTCTTTTGGTGTAACAAAGAACTAGAAATTAAAGGAATAACAATCAAATGGGAAATTGCTGAGCATGTTGTGGTATATGCTTGTAATAGAATACTATAGGACACGACAAGCAAGATGTTCACAAAAAACCTGACAAGATTTATATGAAGTGATCTAAACTGAAATGAACAGAATGAAAAAGTACATTGTTCACAGTCACAACAATAATGTATCTATTGAGAATGACAACTGTTTTCAACAAGGCAAAGGTCCAGGATAGCTCTATGAGACTCATTCACAGAGTTCATATACATATTTAAACATACCATCCTTTATTCTATTTCCTCCATGAATTTTTCTCTAGTGTCAGCAATGATTCTTTTTTCAAAACATGTTGAATATGGAAATATATATGTGTATATATATATATGTATATATATATATATATATATATATACCACAATATATGTAGAAAATAGCTTATTGCTTGCCTTTTTTTAGGAGCGGTGGTAGGGATAGAAGGAGTATAGATTGCAGGATATCAGAAAACAAATAATAAAAAATTGCATTGATGTGTACTCTGGAAAAAAATGAAAAATTTATTATAAAAGTACTTTTTGATTCTTTGTATTGTGGAAAGTAAGCTTTCATTTCCTTTTCAAAACTCCATTAATCTTGAATGATTTCATGTAATCTCAAATGGATTGTGCCAATAAATCTTCTTTTCCTCATGCCCTTTGTCTCTTGGACAGATTTGCTTTCATATTTGATATAAAATTTATCAGTAAATCTTGATTTTATAATTAATAATGTCTAGTAAAGTCATAGTTTTAAACACCCCCATCCCTTTAGAAGTGTTATATATTAAGGTCTCATTAAATGTCAACTTTATAAAGAAGCTTTCTCTTAATTATTCTCTTCTATGATACCCATATATGTCTATTTAAATTATAAATGAAAAAGTTTAAATATTGAAAAATTCATTGTCATGCTGGAATATTTGGACAAAGACTTTTTTATTCATTTAAATAAATTTCAGACAATTATTTATTAAATGATTTCTTTTACTGAAAATATAAACCAGTATTAGACACTTTAAAAAAAATTATAAATATATTTAAAAAAAGACCAATTTTACCCTATCTTTACTGAGTATGCCTTCAACTGGGAGATATATTTTTAAAAGAAAGAAAATGGTACAAGTAAGTTGAGATGAAATAGAATATTAACAACCAGAGGCAGGGCAGTGAAAGAAATTATGGAAGTTTTTACTGAAAAGATATCATATGAGCTGAGTTTTGAAGATAGTCAAAGGTGATGAAAAATAGAGGTAAAGAGGATATATGTTTCAGTTACCGCCGTTAACAGATTATACTTCCTTTGTTTTATATGATTATCTGTTCCTTCTTGTATAGAGGAGAAATATTTTCCCTTTTCACCATGAGTATTTAAAAGTTTTAATAGAGAAAGAGAACAATAAAGAGAAGAGAAGAGAGATAAAACAAGGGCAAAATTATTTATTAACTTTTTAGGGCCAAGGCCTAAAGAAGAAAAGCTCTATTGTTTAAATAACATTTATATTGAATTAGACAGTACAATGATAGGTTTAAAAGGCTTCAAAAATCATAGGCAACTGGGAGATCTTATAGATGACATTCTAACGAGAATCCCTCCTGGCTATCAGATTTCAACCAACAGATGTTATTCATTCTCCATTTAAACATTTCTAGTGATTAAAAGCCCACTATTTGCTAGGTCATTGGCTAGCTCTAATTCTATTGAGATAAAGTCTTCATTTGTAAATTATAGAAGTTTGATTTTTCTTTTAATGCCAGTCTTTCATAAACTTAGAGATCTCTTTTTCAATAAATATCTTATTTGTATGGCAAAAAAATCTCAACCCTTTATCATTCAGGTGGCTCTTCTCTGAACATTTTGGGGCTTATCAATATTTTTCCCCAGGTGGGATCCTCCTAAAATGATTTTAACATTCGAAATATAGCCTATCCTTCAAGGTAGAAACTACTTTATGAAGCTTTCTCTGATTACAATCCTCAACACTCAGATAGAAGTTACTCTTCTTTTCTTTAATCTATCAGTCCACTTTGTTTAATTATTATCTTCTTATAGACTGATTTTTGTTATAGCTATCTTTGTAGAAGTAGACTACAAGTACTCTGAGTAAGGAAAATTTTCCTTTTTTTTCCCCCATCTCTGTATAACTAGACTCTAGCACAATGTCTTGCACATAATTGATACTTAAGTAACATTTTTTTTGCATTTGAATAAGTCAGAAACACATATTTTTACTAATAGAATACCAAAATTATTGTGATAGCAATCATTATGACAGTTTGACCACAAAAGTTAAAGAAAAAAAATTTGATGAACTGATACAAATTTCTTATCTGTGAATCTTTGTTTATATATAGATCCTTGTGAATGCTTTTTCATACATTATAAACTACAAAACCAATACCAAAAGATAATATACGTTAGAATTATGCCTACAAATGAAGTTCTAGTAAATTATTGATGTGAATTCTAATTTCAGAATGTTATAGATATTATTTATGTTAATGTACAATATACAAGTTTAAGTTCAAGGACATTTCCCACATTATATAAATGCTTTAGGATTTCAGCGCTAAAGTTTTCTTTCTTCCTTCTCCTCTTCCTCCTCCTCCTTCTTCTCTTCTTCTTTTTTCTTCAGACAGAATTACAGATTTGATGATCTATGAGGAATATCTTTATAGTATGACAATAATATTTCTTAGTAGTAAAACCATCACCAAATATTGAGTCAGTACAAGGGCCACTTTATGACATTTTACCTCTTCTAAGTCATACTCATATTTATTTCAATTTTTTTCTCTTGTTTAGAGGAAAATATTAATAGAAACATATTACTCATATTACTCAACTTCTAAATTCATGAAATGAAGTATCTTGGGTTAGAAGAGGAATCTCTAAGATTGTTTCTAGCCAGATCTAAATTTTTGATCTGCAGTGCTTTATAAGCGAAAAATATTATGTTGGTTTATTTAATATCAGAGATACCATCTAGCTCTAGATCCTTTACAATGGAACAAAAGGACTTGACTGTCTTTGTTTGACTTAAAATTCTTAGTTTTGTTGGTTGTGAATTAGAAACAGGATTATGAGAGGAGAGGTAGTTATAGAATGAACTCATCACATTCATGTGGAAATGCTTGAACATTTTCAGAAAGTAATATAAAATGTTTCTGCAAGGTCTTCTATTCTGACCATTACCTACTGAAATAAATGCATAGGCAATTGCCTTTGGAATACTATTAGCAAAGAATGGGCTAAACTTGAGGTAGACTGATCACTCACTCTCTTTCTAATCCAGGATAAATTTTGCCCAAATGTCATCAGGTAAAGTTTCTGAGCTAGATTGAAGAGCTACTCAACTGCCACTCCACTCAGTAAAATTTTCCCTCAGTCTATTAGAAATGGAATTTTGAGACTCCTCTTCTGTTAGTGGCTTTAATACTATAGTTATCTGGAGAGTTCACTGACACTAAATGAATCTTCTTTCTCAATCTAAAGATTAGCTCTTATGCAGTAGTTGACCAACAAGTGGTCAAACAGTCACTTTTGCAATTCAAACAAATAACAGTGTCAGGAAAACCATCCTATCAATTCTAAGATTTTGGTTCCAGAAAGTAGGACTAAGAACAGTGGGGGAGAATACTTTAATTGTCCCTAGAAACTGGAAGCAACACACACACACACATACACAGCACACATACACATACATACTCCTAGTGAATTCCTAACTAATAATCACCATTATAAAGCAATGGATTTAAAGCAAAGGTCTGGCCATCAGTGAACACAGGAGACTAAAATGGATCTGGACAAACATGACCAGTATTATGACTCAATCAGATAAACTGATATGCCTCCAGCAGAACTGGTGATCCTTTTAAAGGCTGTGTCCCCAAAGTGCTTTTGAGCCTCCTGCATTACCCCAAACATCAGAGGGAGGAAGTGCTTGCATTGGGCTTCTGGGCAGAGGTGCAGAACATGTGAAAAATGTCCAAAGGCATTGTAGAGAGGAGGAATGGAGCACGCTGGGGTACATGCACCATGCCTTTGTCAACACAGTCCTAGAGTACCAGAGACATGAGTTTGCCTGTACACATGTATTTAGGTCATGCAAATAAATTCCGTATATACCTCTTTGGTATACACCTCTGCCCATATTTACTCTAATTGCATTAACTCTCTAAGTGTGTAATCTTTCAGTAAATAGCCTGCAGCTATATACATGCATCATATCTTTTCCTGCACATATGCTCCCTTAGTATAAAAATTTGTATCAGGCTGTGCCCTAGACTTGTGGAGTAAATTATATAGTGTTGTCTTTTTCTTAACTAGCTTTTTTATTAAATACCTCTTCTTCAAAATAAAAAATGTTATCAGATTAGGAAAAGTTACCATTTTGGGAGGGTATCACAAAAGATGACTTCTTAGTGGATGTAAAATTAGAGAATGCCTTTAATATAGGGAAGTTTGTTTGGCAGGATAGATAGATAGATAGATAGATAGATAGATAGATAGACAGATAGATAGATAGAAAAATAGATAGATAGATAGACAGACAGACAGATAGATAGAAAAATGATAGATAGATAGATAGGTAGATAGATAGATAGATAGATAGATAGATGGATAGATAGATGATAGATAGATAGATAGATATTAGTAATAGTTTCTTCCATTATATTAAAGACTTTGGGGTCTAATGATATAACAAAAATTGTTAATTCATAAAGGAACCAGTAGTTTCCATCAGAAATAATAAAATCTATTTTAATTATCTACACTCTTTAAAAGTCACTCTGAGGAATATTGTTGAATGTAAAATATGACACAGCAACATGAAACATTATTTCCAAAGGCCTCTTGTTATCCACTTGTGACAATCTGGCTGAAGTATGGCCAAATTCCAAGGTAAAAGGTAAAAGCAAAAACATATGTTTGTAGAGTAATTTGTTATATGATAGTAATCAATGTATTTCTTTCCTAATGATCAAAATCTATAAAGTTTAGATGGGATATGCCCATAATTCTAATAATGAAAGTTGGTGGGAACCTGTTCATTAAAAAGCTTTGGTAAGAATCTTGTATTCAGGTGCCTCTGATAAAAATCTTCCTGTATAGATGTCTCTGTCAGAGATCTGTGTATGTGCCTGTGTATTAATCACCTGCAGTTTCTAGTATATAGCCTAAGTTAAGAACTTTTTCCCCCTGCAGTCTATTTTAATTATGAGAATAATCTTTTAGTCCAACAGACTCTCCCTGTAAAATGTCTTTTAAGCGACACTGTTATCTTTATCAGAATGAGGAACTAAAACCAGAGTTATTATCACAAGGTTTCAGAAACATTGACAGTTGGTAACTAGAGGGAGATTATATTAATTTGCTTGCCGTAGGCTTTTGACATAACTATTTCTTTAGCATTTTTCTTCTTATTAAAAGTAAGGAAAGGCAAAGCAGGATAATAGAACATTCATTAGTTTCCTCTCCAAGGCCAATGTCAAAGGCTCCTATGGTAATTTCTCCAGATTTTAAAAACTGGCAGACTTTACCTGAATTCTTTTCGATAATATCAGCCCCTCCACTGCAGAGCAATTTCAATTTACTAAATGGCATTTCACGCAGGATATCTTCCAGATAGTGTCCCCAGAGCACCCCAATAAGCTTTAGTTAAGAGTTTCTTAATATCTTTAATTAAAGTTGGTATTCTGGCAAAAATCTGGGGATGAGTGATAATGCCTGTACTTGGGTGCCTGTAGACATGGGCAAATAATGAACTCCAAACAATAGCAAAATAGTATAAAATTATACAACTTCAAGAGTTTCAACTATCTCATTTTACGCTTTGTAAATGATAACAAATGGACAAGCTATCCATTTTAATTAAATAGGAGACAAAGATAAAAATCTTAAATCCTAACTAAAATTCCACCTTCTAAAAGAAACCTTTCCCAACCCCTCAGATTCCCAGTGACTTCCCTCTGTTAATTGTTACCTAGATTTCTTATACACAGCTTGCTTTGGATATATATATCTGCATGTTTCACCTTCCCCACACCCCATTAGATTTTCAATTCCTTGAAGGTTAGGACTATTTTCTGCCCCTTTTTGAATCCCTACCACTTAGCACAGTGTCTGGCATGTATTAGGTATTTGATATATTTTGATTGATTAATTTATTGATCTCTAATGTTATTGGTAATGGGTACTTCCAGATGAGGAAACTTTTAGCAATGCAGGTTTTGGCGAAGCTTTGCAACTGATAGTCTTATCTAGAGTTGCCTAAAGCATTTAGTGATTAAATGACTTTGCTAGAGTCATAGAGCTAATCAGATGGAGGATTTGAACTTAGTTTTTCAGGCTCTGAGGCCTTGTCTCTCTCTATTCATTACTCCACAATGACTAATTCAATTAATTATTTCAATATTATCACATCAGAGGAACTCAAGATTTGAAAAAGCTAAAGAATATCCCAACAGTAAAACATAACTCACTGAAGTAGAATTATATTATGAAAAGACTGAAATAACCTAGTGACAAAAGGTAATTTGGTTGTAGGCTCTGTTTTGTTCAAAAAGGGAATAGAGCAGGAACCAAGGACAGAAGGATTCTCATAGTACTGGTGACTGCATGCCATGAATTTAATAATTTTGTTTATTAATTTATTCATGTTGTTAACCAGTACCCTACAAGATTTGGCTCCAATCTACTTTTCTGGTAAAATCTATTACTCTTTTACATGTCTCTGTCCAAACTAGACTAATGCACATTTCCCTTCTATTATTTTTTTCCCAATTTAAACATTATTTTATTTGGTCATTTTCAAACAATATTCCTTGGAAACAAAGATCCTTTTCTTTTCCTTCCCCCCTCCCACGACCCTTCCCCTAGCCAACCCACAATTCCACTGGGTATCACATGTGTCCATGATTCAAACCCATTTCAGTGTTGTTGGTATTTGTATTAGGGTGTTCATTTAGAGTCTCTCCTCATTCATGTCCCTTCCATCCCTGTAGTAAAACAGTTGCTTTTCTTCCAAGATCTTACTCCCACCATTTGTCCTTTGCTTGTGGATAGCGTTTTTTTTCTCCTGGATCCCTGCAGAATGTTCAGGGACTTTGTATTGACACTAATGGAGAAGTCCATTATGTTCTCTTGTACCACAGTGTATCAGTCTCTGTGTAGAATGTTTGCCTGGTTTTGCTCCTCTCGCTCTGCATCACTTCCTAGAGGTTGTTCCAGTCTCCATGGAACTCCTCCACTTTATTATTCCTTTTAGCACAATAGTATTCTATCACCAATATATACCACAATTTATTCAGCCATTCTCAAATTGAAGGGCATCCCCTCATTTTCCAATTTTTGGCCACCACAAAGATCACAGCTATGAATATTTTTGTACAGATCTTTTTGATTATTATCTATTTGGGATACAAACGCAGCAGTTCTATGGCTGGATCAAAGGGCAGACAGTCTTTTAACGCCCTTTGGGCATAGTTCCAAATTGCCCTCCAGAATGTTTGGATCAATTCACAACTCCACCAGCAGTGAATTAATGTCCCTACTTTGCAACATCACCTCCAGCATTCATTACTTTCCTTTTCTGTCATGTTAGCCAATCTGCTAGGGTGAGGTGATACCTCAGAGTTATTTTGATTTGAATCTCTCTGATTATAAGAGATTTAGAACACTTCTTCATGTGCTTATTAATAGTATTGATTTCTTTGGCTGAAAATTGCCTGTTCATGACCCTTGCCCATTTATCAATTGGAGAATGGCTTGATATTTTGTACAATTGATTTAGCTCTTTATAAATTTGAGTAACTAGACCTTTGTTGGTGGATTTTGTTATGGAAATTGTTTCCCAATTTGTTGCTCCCATTCTCATTTTGGTTATATTGGTATTGTTTGTACAAAAGATTTTTAATTTGATGTAATCAAAATTATTTATTTTACATTTTGTAACTCTTTCTATATCTTACTTGGTTTTAAAGTCTTTCCCTTCCCAAAGGTCTGACATGTATACTATTTTGTTTTTACCTAATTTACTTATAGTTTCCTTCTTTTTGTTCAAGTCATTCATCCATTCTGAGTTTATCTTGGTATAGGGTGTGAGGTGTTGATTCAAATCTATTCTTTCCCACACTGTCTTCCAGTTTTCCCATTAGTTTTTGTCAAATAGTGAGTTTTTGTCCCAGAAGCTGGGTTCTTGGGGTTTGTCATATACTGTCTTACTGGGGCACTTACCCCAAGTCTATTCCACTGATCCTCCTTTCTGTCTCTTAGCTAGTACCAAGTTGTTTTGATGACCACTGCTTTATAATAGAGTTTGAGATCTGGGACTGCAAGGCCACCTTCCTTTGTATTTATTCATTATTTCCTTGGATATCCTTGACCCTTTGTTCTTCCAAATGAACTTTGTTATGGTATTTTCGAAGTCAGTAAAAAAACTTTTTTGGAAGTTCAATGGGTATAGCACTAAATAGATAAATAAGCTTGGGTAGGATGGTCATTTTTTATTATATTGGCTCGTCCTACCCATGAGCAGTTAATATTTTTCCAATTTCTCATGTCTAGTTTTAGTTGTGTGGAGAGTGTTTTGTAGTTGTGATTCATATAGTTCCTGTGTTTGTCTCGGGAGATAGATTCCTAAGTATTTTATTTTGTCTAAGGTGATTTTGAATGGGATTTCTCTTTCTAGTTCTTGCTGCTAAGCAGTGTGGGAGATATAGAAAAATGCTGATGACTTATGTGGGTTTATTTTGTAACCTGCAACTTTGCTAAAGTTGTTGATTATTTCGAATAACTATTTGGCTGATTCCATAGGATTGTTTAAGTAGACCATCATTTCATCCACAAAGAGTGATAGCTTGATCTCCTCCTTGCCTATTTTGATGACTTCAATTTCTTTTTCTTCTCTAATTGCTACTGCTAGTGTTTCTAGTACAATGCCAAATAATAGAGGTGATAATGGGCATCCTTGTTTCACTCCTGATATTATTGGGAATTCATCTAGTTTATCCCCATTGCAGATGATGTTAGTTGATGGTTTTAGATATATACTGTTTATTATTTTTAGGAATGACCCTTCTATTCCTATGCTTTCTAGTGTTTTTAATAGGAATGGGTGTTGTATTTTGTCAAAGGCTTTTTCTGCATCTATTGAGATAATCATGTGATTTTTGTCTGTTTGTTGATATGGTCAATTATGTGGATGGTTTTCCTAATATTGAACCAGTCCTGCCTTCCTGGTATAAATCCTACTTGATCATACTGAATGATCCTCCTGATCACTAGCTGAAGTCTTTTTGCTAGTATCCTATTTAAGATTTTTGCATCTATATTCATTAGGGAGATTGCTCTATAGTTTTCTTTCTCTGTTTTTGACCTGCCTGCATTTGGAATCAGTACCATGTTTGTGTCATAAAAGGAATTTGGTAGAACTCCCTCTTTGCTTATTATGTCAAATAGTTTGTATATTATTGGGATTAGCTGTTCTGTGAATGTTTGATAGAATTCACTGGTGAATCCATCAGGCCCTGGGGATTTTTTCTTAGGGAGTTCTTTGATGGTCTGTTGGATTTCTTTTTCTGATATGGGATTATTTAAGAATTGTATTTCTTCTTCTGTTAGTCTAGGCAATTTATATTTTTGTAAATATTCATCCCTATCACCTAGGTTAGTATATTTATTGCCATATAGTTGGGCAAAGAATTTTTTAATGATTGCCTTAATTTCCTCTTCATTGGAGGTGAGGTCACCCTTTTCATCTTTGATACTGTTAATTTGCCTTTCTTCTTTCATTTTTTTAAATTAGATTGACTAGTACTTAGTCTAGTTTGTCTGTTTTTTCAAAGTACCAGCTTCTAGTCTTGTTTATTAGTTTAATAGTTCTAATACTTTTGATTTTATTAATTTCTCCCTTAATTTTTAGCATCTCTAGTTTGGTTTTATTCTGGGTGTTATTAATTTGTTTGCTTTCAAGTTTTTTGATTTGCATTTCCAATTCCTTGATCTCTGTCCTCCCTAATTTGTTAATATATGCATTCAAAGATATAAATTTCCCTCTGAGTACTGCTTTGGCTGCATCCCATAAGGTTTGAAAGGATGTCTCAGTATTGTCATTTTCCTCAAAGAAATTATTAATTGTTACTATGATTTGTTCTCTAACCAATTTTGGAGTATCATATTATTTAATTTGCAATTAATTTTTTATTTGGCTCTCCATGTACTCTTACTGATCATCATTTTATTGCCTTAAGATCTGAAAAGGTTGCATTTATTACTTCTGCTTTTCTGCATTTGTGTGCCATGCTTCTGTGACCTAGTGTATGATCTATCTTTGTGAATGTGCCATGTGGTGCTGAGAAGAAGGTATATTCCTTTTTGTTCCCATTTATTTTTCTCAATATGTCTGGTAAGTCTAATTTTTCTAAGATGTCATTCACATCTTTTACCTCTCATTTATTTTTTTGGTTTGATTTATCTAAATTTGATAGTGTTTGGTTCAAGTCTCCCACTAATATGGTTTTACTATTTCCTCCTTCAATTCTCCTAGTTTTTCCTCCCTTCCATTATTTAAAACTCCCAACTCTGCTCCACTGGCTCTCTGATCATAATCTTTTAACTTTCAGATATGGTGAAAGTTTCATTGGTTTTATGCTTTTGATAGGTCAGGATGATCCTTTAAGGTAAGTGTAAAGCCCTTACAAACTTTAAAGCACTACTAACTGCCTGCACTAGTTAACATGTTATTCAAGTCCTCTCCACAATGAAATTTAAGGTGCAAGGCTAGTTTTCCATCAAGTCTTCCTCAGTCAAATAAATGATCTGCTATGCTTATGGATTGACAAAGTCCCTTCTCTGAATTTCACTGAGGCAGCTAACTTCTTCCTAACTCATTAGAGTGATTGCATATGTATGTGTGTGATCTCTTTTACAAGATTATAATTTCCTCAAGGACAGAAATTAACTTTTATATGTATTCTTAACAATCTAGTCCAGTCCCCTTCTTTCAAATAACTGTTCAATAAGTATGTGTTGGTAAATAATGCATCTTTGCCCTTCCCATTTGGCATTTGGGAAAAGAAAATACTTATTACCAGGCATTTTCATTATAAAACAGAAAAGATATCTTATTTTTAAGTGAAAATTCAAATATTTAATGTTTTCTCTGATATTTTTATTCAGGTATTTTTATCAATTTAGGAAAATTCATCTATTTTCCTGGATTGGTTCAAAGACCAATCTTCTGAACCCAAATGGCCTAAATGAAAATATAATGAAAAACATTGGCCCTTTAAGCCATTCCATTGAGAACTTGACTGAAGGAAAATATCATGAAAACATGAATTTAATTCAATTTAGTAAGTTCCAGTTTGATTCTATTAGTCTTTACTTTATGATCATGGCATTCAATTTCCAAATCAGTTTACTTAAGTCTGGTACTTTCAGGGAAACCATGATCACATTCCCATTTTTACCAACCTTTCCCCCCTTACTAGACTTTGAAGATTATATTCAAAGGACAATTTGAGAGGAATCTAGACTTCTTGACTTTGTCACATGGAAGCTTTTAATGCAAATTCTCAGCTTCTTCTAATTAAGCATCTGAAATTACAGGACTGAGTCCTTCAGGAGGCTAATGTCTTTTGCATATGACAATTTATGCCATGGGAAATAAAGCAAGGTAGGTGGTCAAATGATTGCAGCTCCTACCTGGATCATGAAATTGTTTTGAGATAGCCTCCTGCCCTTGGATGTATTTGATGGATTATCCATTCAATATTTCAGGACTTTCTTCATCTATAATTGACCAAGGAAATGATGAGCTACAGATGGTACAGGCTTTTTTATGGCACTGAGGAGAGATGCAACAGTTTATTTGCTTTTACACAGGCAAACAGTTAAATATCAAGAAAAGCATAAAAATAACTTCTGTGCAGTTATCACAATGCATCTATTGAAAAGTTGAAAACAAACTTGATCCCACAGACCCTTTTAGGTTGAAGAATCAGAGAAATATACATAACAAAGCAGTTAGAATATTAGAGATGTTGAAAAAATGACAGTTTTTGACTGAGCTATGGGCCCCAAAGTCTTAGAGATAGCTAAGGGCATTATTTTGACCTCTTCTTATTGAACTTAATTTGGTTTCTAAATTTTCAATTTAGTGATCCTGAAGGATTCAAACCTCTCCTTTTTGTAATACAGGTAGGAAATAGATTTTCTGAAAAAATCACTATTAAATAAACCTTAAAAAGTTAAAATGAAAAAGAATACTTTTATTTTAAAAGTAAAAATATCTGACAACGAATCACTGGCTGGGTGGTCAAAAACGAATTGTCTTTTATAAAAAGGTATCAAATTAACATCTTTATTCTCTTAGTAGGTCATCATTATTTTTAAGACTCTTTCCAAACTCCTGAAAGCACAGAGAGAAAAGAATACTAAGCACAACTGAGATGAAAATACATGAGGCTGAAGGGGAGAAGATGATGTTGATATAGAAGAGGAGTTTGAGGAATTGAATGCAATTCAGGAATGTTGTTTTCAGCTTAGAAAAATCAACATGCCATAGGAAAGGCTGTAGGCACTGAAAATGTTACAAAGTACAGAAATAAGAAGGAAATTAGAAAGTGCTAGACAAAATAATTGTCTTAATGGATTTATTAACATTAAGTGACTTTGCATGTAATTGTTCAAATGCAATTTTTCTCTTCTTATCAAGTTACTTAGTTGGTAACTGGCTTTAGGTTCCTGCTAGCACTTAGACTACCAACTTGTTAGCAAATTAGAAAATAAAAGTCATTTTTTTGTCTGTCCTATGCAAAGAAGGTTTTATTCAACCAGAACTAGTAAAGCATTCCATTTGAGGCAGTTTTTCAGTACTACTTATAGGGAGCACTGAGCTCTTCAAATTTACTTATGAAATTTCCTATAGAAAAAATAGGTAGTATGGGACAAAACAGTTTTTTGTGGTCAAAATTCTACTGGTGTGTCTGTGAAATACATACACATAGGTACATATAAACATAATTAACAAAAATAAACATGAATGCAACATATATATATATATATTTTTTTTTTCCTTGATACAGTGAAAAGTATAATCAAATACTGGCCTCTCTTTTGTAAAAATAGTAAAATGGTGAGTTAAAAAATAAAATATTTATTGAAATATATAAGGATAAAAAAGGATTTCTATTTCTAAGGGATTCTAAATCCACCCAAATAAACTCCCTTGTTCTGCAAGGAACTGCTTCTCCTGTGATTCACAGGCTACACTAATCCTCCCTGATCTGACTAACCCAAATTTATACTATCTAAATAAAAACTACTGCTATTATCCTTATAAATATTACCTTTGCCTTCAAATTATAAAACAGCAAAGGCTAGCTGGTTGAGTCTCAAGAATAATCAAATAAGAACTCTTAACTTTAACAAACTCAGAGTCCAAACCAAAGACCAGGTTTTTCTTTGGTCTTCTCAGAGTTAAATCAATCTATAAAAACTGCAAGAGATAGTCAATAGTGTTTCCCAAATTGGGAAAGGAAAATACTGAGGTCCTTCTGATCATTCCCTCAGTCAGAGAGAGAGAGAGAGGCAAAGACGTTATCCCCTCCAGCCCTGAGAGAGAGTCTCTGAGAGTATGTCTCTGTCAACTGCCAGAGACCAACTCCCTACTGTCAGAGAGAGTAACTGACACAGAAAAATGATTATAACTGTCACATCTGAAATCAACGTGCTCTCTCAGCTCTGCTTCAAATTCCAATTCTTTCTCTAGACAGCACTCTACTTTTTATCCTCAAACTAATAAAACAATACTTATTTTTAATATCATCCTTACACTCTCAATGTTCCCACATTTTAAATTTTTAAAATTTTAACTATTTTAGACAGATACATAAAGATAATCCCATAGAGATCAATCAACCCACCAAGAATTAACTAAAAATATAAAAGTGAAATAGTAATTTTCTTCAAAGAAATTTATTGCTTCCATTCATTGTTTGCATTGATTAGGAGAGATTCCACCTATGACATAGAGTCTTGATTGAGCTTTGAAAAAAACTAGAAATTCCAAGCTTATATGAGAAAGTAAGAAACAGTAGATAGAGTTTAGTCAGTGCAAAGACACATAGAGTGGAGGTAAAATGTTTGTATGAAGAAACCTAACATATCCATAGAGACATATGTTACTACACTCTCAAGAATACTCATGCACAAACAGCTTGAAGAACACATTATATGTGTGTATGTATGTATACATACATACAATGTATATTTTTGTCTTATCTGGTAAATGGTTTAAGATATTATAAACAACTAGAATTTAGATCAAGTATGCTGATGTAATTTAATATAATAAAAAACTTTAACATAATTGATTATATCAACAAAATAACAAAAAATCATATAATCATATCAATAGATACTGAAAAAGTTTTTTGAAAAATAAAGTTTATAATTAAAAGAGAAATGTATTAGAGAAAAAATGATAGAGCCTGAATTGCATTATCTTCAATTGGGTTTAACTGTTAGTAGCCAATAATTGCTTACTGCTCATTACGAAATGATGCTACCTTAGATAGAGCCATTACACCAAATTATCACTCTTTAAAGCATTCCCCTCCTACCCTTGATTTTTTTTTCCTATCTCTGATTTATGTCAGAAGATGCTTTCATTCCTTGCCTTTGGACTATAACTCCCCAAATCCTGTTTTATATCTTGGCTTCTAGATTGGTAATCACTAATCCAGCTATACATTGTTTTGATCTCTGGGCTGTGTTTTTCCTACTCTTTTATTTTTTTTTTTTAATTCTGTCCTCTGGCATTGAAGTTAATGTCCCTAATTCTTTTCTCTTGATTTTTAATCTCCCTCTCACACTCTGTTCAGGGATTCATATCTGATAATCACCATTTAATCTCTAACCTAACCTAGTTGCCCAACACTTCCCTAATTTGAAAGAGGCACCTATAGTGACAGAGGGATGAGCACTAGATGTGGGAAAAAATGTTCTGAGGAATTGTCTATCTGATGTGTAATACCTGCAGGATCTTAGACAAGCAACTCTGTCTCTGAGACTCAGCTTCCTCCTCTGTAAAATGAGGGGATTGGTAAAGATTTTACTCCTAGATCTTAATCTGCAATTCAATGGCTTATTATTTTATTTTCTAATTTAATACTTTTTCCATAAATACTGATGCTACTGAAGTAGTTTCAATTGCATGACAATATTTTGGTCTGTTAAGTGTCATTAACATCTATTAAAATCTTGGTAAGCATAACATAAACTCCTTGAAGGCAGTAATTATTTAATTTTTCTTTTTATAACCCTAGCACAGGGCCTGATGCATTGTAAATGCTTTTAAAATTCTGGTCAAATTGAAAGTTAGTTACACTATTTGCTTCCTCTTTCATAGTTGAAATGAAAGTAAATTTTAACCCAATTCCAATTATTTCAAAACCTTGATCTCAAATCAATATGATGTTAATTAGGTTTATTTTCATTTATTGGAGATTTATGTCACTTCTGTGCTTTGTAATGTCAGCAGAGATTATCATTGGTCAGATTTTTTCCAGTTCTTTTGTCCCATTCATCCCTGAGAAGGTTTTTGGGGACAAGAGAAACCTTTAATAGTGTGTACCTTAGATCACCATTAGTTCTATAAACTTTTCTCCTGACCCTTCCTTACCCATTCTCTGGTGAACGATTCTTTCCAAGTTGACTGAGCAATTCTGGAAAGGTCATTTTCAGTGTCCATGGAAACCTTTGTGTAGATGTGCTTTTGGAAACAGCAAATTTGTTCCCCCTCCTATAATTTCAGCACAGGTGTCAATCTTTTCAGTACAGGATGAGCCATGATACCTGTAAAAGCAATATTAAAAGTCCCACAGGGAGGGCTAAGCAGAATGAGTGTTTTTCTTCTCTCTTATTTTTTTTTTATTTTGTGAGATTATAGATATAAGTCTTTTAGTAGAAATAACCCTGTCTTACAGTGAAGTAGAAAAGTGGACACTCAAAAACTTAGTAGCTTTGGGAACAATTACAGGGAAATTTGAAGGCCAGTCAGGACAACTGATGAGTCATTGCACTTTATCTCTAGTCATCATAGTTTGGTACTATTCTAACTTTCAGAATCTTTCAGAGCCTAATTCTCCTATTCATTCTTATCTTTAAATATAATTTCTTTAGTGTCTATCTCAGTGTAGTAGTTTGCCTCATGTTTCCCAAAATCATTTAAATATGCTTGATTTTTGAAATATGATGTCTGATACCAAGGATGTTGAAACCTAAGATGAACATGATCATAGATTTAAAATTGTTGTTGTCAGTCAATCAGTAAGCATTTATAGCACTCACTATTTGCCATGGACTGTGCTCATTACCAGGGATATACAAAGGAAGGGGGGAAAAGGACATATATATATATATATATATATATATATATATATATATGGGGTGTATGGGGTGTTCAGAAAGGGGTAGTATCTCTGGTATGGAGGGCTTGTTGTGCCCTCTTAGAGCAGCTTTCCAACCTCTGACCCTCACCTGATACCCAGCTCTCACTTGTGGCTCCCAGTAGCTGCTAGCATGCAGCAGCAGCCACACCCCAAGCAACATCTTCGACAGGCCGGCTAAACCTTGTGAAAGTAGCCATCGGGTTGTTGACCCCTGGTGAACCAGGGCTTTGCTCACCCAGCATGTGAAGACTGCTTCGGCTGAACAGATGGAAGAAACCAATAAGAAGGTTCAACGGCTGAGAGGGCGACGCGGCAAAGCACTGTGGAGTGCTCAGGGTGTTGAAGCACAAAAGACAACATGGCCATCCAATGCAGCTGAGGAAGTCTCCAGGTGTAACTACTTTTCGTGCCACTGGACCCAGGCTTCCAATGCAGAGAGAGTGGGACTGTCTCTGTGCATCAACTTTTCCACTTAAATCTCCTTCATGCACAAGTGTCTTTGTGTACACTTATCTATCATAGATGAAAATGCACAAAGACAATCGTCATCCTCGGTTACCGAGAGACTACTACTATATATATATATATATGTATATATATATATATATATACATATATATATATACACATATATACATAATATGTATAGGGAGAAAATATACAAATAGCTATGTACATATAAAAATGTACAGTATAAGCAAGATGCAATTTAAGAGTGAAGGCACTGGCAGAGAAACAACTAAAATTATGTTTAAAAAATTAAATTTAAATTGAGAATGAAAATCCTCAATTCTCTTTATCTCCTTCCTCCCCCTTCCCCTTAAGATTTTATCTTATTTTCTACTTCAAAGGAGTAAGTAGACTTCTTGCTTATTAAGGCAAAACTTTTTAATCGTCTTTCTAATCCTGTCATCTCCCAGGCTTCTCAAATACATTGTGTTATCATTTTTACTTTGGTCTATGATTCCATATTTTTCTTTCCATTCTTCCTACAAATAGATGTGTCCTGTTCTTAAACAATGCAAAGGAAAAAGAAAAGGAAGAAAAAACAACAAAAAACCCATCTCTGATTGTTTATTTCTCCTCAAGCTATTATCCTAGAAGTTGCAATTCCCAGTTCACCATTAAATCTTTAAGAATCCAATAATATATTCTTACCTTTCAAACTCTAGCAAATATGACTTCCATCCTCATCACTCTCTACAATAACCATTATCCAATGAATTTATTGAATGCCTACAATGTGTCAGGCTTTGCATTAAGAACCGGGGATATAAAAAGAGATAAAAAATAGTTCCTGACATCAAGGTGCTAACAATCTAACAAGTCCAAATTTACCAATGAAATTTATGAATTTTTTGAAGTTGTTAGGTTCTACATCTAAATTTACAAACCTGTTATCATTTTAAAATATGAATCCCTCCTATAACTTTCAGAAATATTCAAACATGCTATTTACTCCTTCATTTTCAATCCATTCTTTTTATTTGATTTCTATGATTGATTTCTCCTCCATCTTCTTCCTTGTGAAAGAGTGTTCCTTCATGGTATCATTCACCAATTCATTTATTTTTTTCTATATAACTTTTTCTAAAATTTAATTTTTAATAGAATTTGTCCACATGTGTCCCAACACTTTCCACTCCTTAGCCATCACCTCCTCTATTGTACCACATAAGGCAACATCAAGGAGGCAGACATGTTCATACAAATTAAGTCTTTCATATTTCCATTTTTCTGTTCTGTCTCTGGAGTTAATATTCACAATTCTTCAATAATTAAATTTGTAGCTGTGTATGATGATCTCTTGGTTCTACTCATTTTGCTGTTCATTGTCGCATGTAGTTCTTTCAAAGTTTTTTTTTTTTTAAAGTTTGCCTGTTCGTATTTTCTTATGGTTCAGTACTATTGCATTACAATGATACACTATAATTTGTTTAGTATTACACAATTGATGAATATCCTTTCAATTTCCAGTTCTTTGCCATCACAAAGAGAGGTACTAGAAATATTTCAGGAACATTTAAATTCTTTTCCTTTTCCCCTAATCTCCTTGGGAAACAGATCCAGAAATGGTATTGCTGGGTCTAAAGTTACACATACTTTTATAATACTCTGTGTAATTGCAAATTGATCTCCAAAATTGTTGGATCACCACACAGCTCAGACTAACAATGTATTAGTGTCTCCAGTTTTCCACATCCCTTTCAATGTGCTATTTTGCCTTTCTGTCACATTAGCCAATCTAATGTTTGAGAGATGATATCTCAAAATTATTTTGGTTTGCATTTCTCTAATCAGTAGTGATTTGGAGCATTTTTTTCATATACCTGTACATAGCTTTGATTTCTTCATAAGAAATCTCTCCATATTCTTTTGTACATTTAGGACAATGGCTTGTTCTTACAAATTTGAAAACATTTTCTCTCTCTATATATATATATTAGATATTAGACCTAAATATGAGAGCTTGTCTATAAATAGTTTCTCCCATTTTTTTCTCTCTTAATCTTAGAAATATCTGTTCTATTTGTACAAAACCTTTCCAACGTAATGTATACAACAATATTCATTTTGGATTTCATAGTGCTCTTCATCTCGTGTTATCAATACATTTTTCTCCTATCCATAAATTCAATAGGTATTATATTTCTTATTCTTCTAATTTACTAACAATGTCTTCTTTTATGTCTAGATCATGTTATCATTTTGATCTTATTTTAGTGAGTGGTATAATATATATTAATCTAAAACTTCTGCCAAACTACTTTCCAATTATACCAACAACTGATTTCTCATACCAAAAACATGGATCTATGCTGTTATCAACTGCAAATTATCTTATTGAGCTAAAAAAAATTACTTTTGAAGAACAAAAAAATCAAGAATAGCAAAAGAATTAAGACAGATATAAAGAAAGGGATTGTAGTACTGTTAGATTTTAAAGCATTTATTAATCAAAAGCATCTGGTATGGCTAAGAAGTAGAAAGATTAGAGGCTCAAGAAAGACATACACCATTAGTAAAGATTATAGTAACATCATTTTCTTTTAAAAATAAGGATTATTTTTGTATTAACTTTATTTTCTTTTTTTAATTTTGAGTCCCAAATTATTTCATTCCATTTAATCCCTACTCCCCCCGCCCCCCACACACACAGTGAGAAACCAAGTAAAATGATATCAATTGCATGGGTGAAATAAAGCAAAACATTTCCATATTGTCTGTATAACAAAAAAAGGAAAAAAAGAGAGAAATTTTATATTTCATTTTTCATGCAAATTTAATTAGTTCTCGCTCAAAGTAGATTATTTTTTTCTCATGAGTTCTTTGGTATTTTCTTGGATCTTTTTGATGTTCAGAGGAACAGTCTTTCACAGTTGATCACAACTTGATTGCAGTTATTTTGCACCATGTTCTGTTGGTTCTTTTCAGTTCATTTTGCATCAGTTAATATAGGTATTGCCATGTTTTTTTCCCTTTTCTCAAAAGATGTTTTTATTTCCAAAAGAAGGTAATCATTTTCATATACATTTTCTGAAATTTTAAGATTTCAATTGTCACTCTCCCTTCCTCTCCTGTTCCCTCCTGGCAATGGAAAGAAATTTAATTTTGGTTATGTATGTATTATTGTGCAAAATATATTTCCATATTGTTCATTATTGTAAATAAATACTCATTTAAAATTCAAACTCCAAAACAAAAGGTACAGTGAAAAACAGTATGCTTTGATTTGTATTCCTACTCCAATTGTACTTTCACTGGGGGTTGTGGAAGAGAGAAATTGGGAAAGCATGCAAAAGATAGAAGCAGTGGAGGCTGATGACCTGTCAGTCAAATGAATGTTCTATTTGGAATGTTACTGAGCAAAGTAGTTAGAAGGAAAGGAACAGACCAACTGAAGGATTATGTCTTTTAACCCAGGAGACAGAAAAGAATGGTGGTCTCTGGTGACTTTTGAAGGCAGAAGCAAGAAGGACATTAGTCCAGATATCTCTGACTTTCTCTGTTGATGATAGTGACTGAACTTCCAGACCTATCAACCATTTCTATCAATTGAACTATATTCCAACATCCTCCAAACGAAGACCAACTGTAGTATTAGGGAAATCCTCAACCCTCTTGCCTCCATTCTTTATCTTTTCCTGTCTTCCCCAAATAAATCCCTTATACAAAATAAAGAAGAGAAAGATTATTTCATTTGAAACATCATAAACTCACCACTGAGTTAATTTAGAGAAAATCAGAAGAAGAAGAAGGAAGGGGGAAGGGGAATCTGAAGGGAAGAAGAGGGAGGAAGGGAGGTATAAAAGGGAAAGGGAAAGACAGAAGAAATAAGATAACTGCCTGATCTGTTAAGTTATCAATTACCAATCAATATAGTCCCTTATTATTATTTATTACAGGGTGGAGAACATTCTTTATCCTAAGACCTTCAGAATTGTCCTGGATCATTGTATTTTTTGAGAATAGTTGTCTTCATACAATATTGCTGTTAATATGTACAATGTTCTATGGGTTCTCCTTATTTCACTCAGCATCAGTTCATGTAAATCCTTCCTGCTTCTTCTGTAATCATCCTGTTTGTCATTTCTTACAACACAGTAGTATTCTTTTACCAGTATATATCATAATTTTTTCAGCCATTCCCCAATTCATAGACATCCTCTGAATGTCCAGTTATTTACCACTGCAAAAAGACCTGCTATAAATATTTTTTCACAAATGGGTCTTTTCCCAATTTTAAAAACATCTCTTTGGCATACAGCCTTAGTAGGTTTATTACTGGATCAAATGGAATGCTTAGTTTTATAGTCCTTTTAGCATAGTTCTAAATTGCCCTCCAAATATCTAGTTTTTGCCATGCTGTTTTCCAGTTTTCCCAGCAGTTTTTTTTTTATCAAATAATAAGTTCTTATCCTAAAAGCTTGAATCTTTGCATTTATCAAACAGTGATTGTTAAAGTCATTTACCCCTGAATATTTTGTATCCAATCTATTCCACTGATGCACTATTTTTTTCTTTGTCCCTAATAGACTCTTTTATAATTACTGCTTTATAAGTACCACTTGAGATCTGGTACTTGAACTTTTGTTGTTCTAGATGGATTTTGTTGGAATTTTTTTCTTTTTCTGAAATCACCCCCTCTTGATTTCTTATAGCACAATAGTATGCCATCATAATTATATGCTACAACTTGTTTTTCCTGTTATTAATTTTTATTTATTTTTAGATATCAGTACTATATCTAATAATCATTTTGGACATTTTATGATCCACGTTCTCTTCCCTATTGCCCCACTTTCTTCCCCATTCCAAGATAAGTAATATGATAGAGGTTGTATATGTGTTATACATTTTTTCAGCCTTTTGTGAAAGACATATCACACTAGAGAAAAATTCAGAGAGAAAATAAAATGAAGAATATCAGTTGTCAATCTGAATTGAGACCCTGTCAATTTCTCCTACACAGGTAGATAGATTTTTTTTCATCCTATGTCACATGAAGTTGTCCCGTATCCTTGCATTGCTGATAGTAGTTGTCATTTATAATTGTTCTTAGTACTTTATTGCTTTTACTGTGTTCAAGGTTCTCCTGATTCTGATCACCTCAATTTGTATCACTCCATAAGTCTAGATTTTGGGGATCATCTTATTTGTCATTTCTTATGTTATCTTTAAAATTATATACCATAACTTATTCAGTTATTCCCTAAATGAAGAACAATCCTTCAGGTTCTAGTTCATGACCTCTACAAAAAAAAAGCTGATATATTTTTGCACAAGTATGTTCTTTTCCCCTCTCTTTGATCTCTTCAAAATAAAGCTCTATTAATGGTAATTCTAGGACAGAAGTGACTTGCCCAGGGTCACACAGCTGGGAAGTGTCTGAGGCCAGATTTGAACCTAGGGCCTCCCATCTCTAGGCCTGACTCTCAATCAACTGAGCTACCCAGCTGCCCCCTCCAGGACACTCCTGAAGGACTGATGTACAAGAATGTTATCCACATTGAGAGAAAGAACAATGCGAGTAGAAATGCAAAAGCCAAACACATTACATGACTTATCACATGTATATATAGATGTGTGATTTCAGGTTTGGGATTTAAAATCACTCTATAACAAAAATGAATAATATGGAAATAGGTAACAAGTGACAACATTTGTAAAACCCAGTAGACTTATTTGTTGGCTCTGGGAGGGGAGAGGGAAGTGGGGAAAAAAGGGAAATGAATCATGTAAAGATGGAACAATATTTTTTAAATAAAATGTTGAGATAAAAAATAAATGGTACCTCAGAGTTGTTTTAATTTGCATTTCTGTATTCAATAATGACCTGTAATTTTTTTTCATACTACTCTAGATAGCATTGATTTTTTTCTTATGAAAACTTTCTTCACATATTCATTGTTCATTTATCCATTTTGGATTGGCTCTCTTCCCAGTAAATTTGACTCATTTCCCTATTACTTGAAAAATGAGGGTTTTAACAGAAAAAATTATTTTTTTAATTTTACTTCATTGGCTCTGGTACCTTTCAATAAAATTTAATTTCTATGATCCTTTTTTACTTAGGTCTACTTTTGCTCTTTGTTTGAGATCATGATTGCTATTCCTACCTTTTTGGTTGATACATAATGAATTGTTCTCTAGTTCTTCATTTTAATTCTGTATGCATTTTTCTGTTATGAGAGTATCTCTTGAACTGTGTCCAACATATTGTCAGATTATAGTTTTGAAAGTATTTTGCTATCTTCCACTTTATAGGTGAGCTCATCACACTGATGTTAGAATTATGATTAATTATGGTTCAATTCCCTAAATCTTGTTTTCTTCCATTTGTCTTTCTCTCTTTTTATCCTGTCCATCCTCAAAAGTTAGTTTTGCTTCTGATCACTGCCTCTCTTAATCTATACTCCTTGGGTTATTCTCATTCCCCCTGCTTCTATCTCTTATCCTCTTCCCTCTCATTTTTCTGTTTAATGAATTAGAATCCAATAACCGAGTGTTTATGTATATTCGTCCTTCTAAGAATGAAATACTTGTAAAAGATTTTCATTTTTATGCAGAGGATACCCATATTTTAACTTTGTTCAAACTTTTCTGTTGAGCTACAATTTGGCATTTTGATTTCCTGTTTGAATCTTCCTTCTTAATTTTCTAATTGTATCACAAACTTAATACGATACATTTCTACTGAAGTAGAAACCTACTGAGGAAACTAGATTTACCAATTCAAATGAAGTTTTTCTGAAACTTAATAGTAATACAGTGCTTCCTGAAGAACTAAAGATTAAATGATTTACCCAGCCAAAGTAAATAAACATTTATTAATCATCTACTATTTATAAGGCAGCCTATTAAATGCTAGAAATAAAATAATATGTTTCTGAAGTAGTACTTCATTTCAGATCTTCTAGACTTCAAGGCCAGTTAACAATTCTTTTGCTCATCATAATCTCTTTGAAATCTGCTCTATCTTTTCTTTTCTTTTCCTTTCTTCTGTCTGTCTGTCTGTCTGTCTGTCTGAATCTCTCCTCTCCCCCCCTTTCTTCCTTCCTTCCACTCCCCCCCCATTTAACAGTACTTGTGGCACTTTGATAGAACTAAATGAACGCAAATTAATGGATAAAAATCCTCTTTTGTTCTTTTCACATTTAATCTCAGCATAACCTACTCCCCACCTACCCCAATTTAATTGTGAATTTATTGAAAACAGAGTCTATTTGTATCATTACCTAAGAATATCCTAGATACTATAGATATTAAAATATCAGTTAATTTAATTTACTTGAAATTTGATCAGATTCACTGTGAAAGTAATATTGCCTATTTCTACCTATATAACAAAAACCAATGATTTAAGTGAAGAAACTTTCATATCTTTGAAGAAAGAATTCTTTTTTTTACCTTGAATGAGTCTTTTAGACACAATGTGCTTATGTTGCCTTATTTATTAAAATAAAGTGATTGTATTATATGACCTCAAAAATGTCTTTGGGTGCAAAGCTTAAAATGCCACGACTCTATACTGCACACATCAAACACCCATTTTTTTTTGTTCTAACCATCTTTCTTCTTCTCTTCAGCATTGTAAAAGTAATTTCTACATGTTCTCAGAAACATGGAAAGTGGGATCAGGTATCTCATTGGCTAGGCAAGATTCCAATTGCCACATATAGAATCTCTAGGACCCATTTTTTTCTTGAAGCAGAATTATATATTTCAAAAATAAGCCCAGCAGGTGGTCTGACAGAATGAGTTAGTCCCAGTTTAAACATTTCTCAACATTCATCAGTTTTGAATTTTGAACTATAGGCCAATATGAAATTTGAATTCTGTCTTAGATTCAAAACTTAAAAAAAAGCAATTTCAGTGAACTAAGTATATTTTCCTCAAAATAAATTCTCTCCAAGTACCACTTCTTTAAATATAAATGAGAAAGAAGGAGGAGAAAGAGAGATAGAGGGAGGGATGGAGGAAGGGGAAAAGAGAGGGAGAGTTAATGTATGTAATTTGGGGTTTTTTGGCTTTCATTATTTAAATATTATTAAATAAATGAATTTATTACTTTGAGTATTTTCTTCACAACACTTTACCACCCCTCTACAGTTTTGTAGATGTTCTTTGAATGCTTCTGCTCCCTGAAAACAAAACAACAAAAATTTACTACCAAACTGTTGCTGAATCTCTCCTAACTTTACCAAACTGGCCTTCAGACAACAGATCAGCATTTTGAAAGAATTTTTCTAACTTATTAAGACAAAAGAATAAACATTAGTCATGTGAATCTTGACTAAAAGATGGCACAAAAAAGAACAATTTTAATGAAATTCTCGGAACTTTTTCAATTTCATTTTTGTTTTTTTTCCACATAGATGTTGATACAATTATAACCAAGTAAGATAATGTTGTTTGTATATGTATTATCATATAGTAGATGTTTCCATGTTCAGCATATTGTGAAAAAAGATATGTTGTTTACAATAGAGAAAAAATTCTTGGAGGAAATAAAGTGAAGAATAGTATGCTTTAATCTGAATTTAGACTATGTCAGTTCCTTCTGCATTGATGGATAGGTTTTTTTTTTCCAATCATGATTCTTTTGGAGTAGTCCAGGATCCCTGCCTTGGTGCTAAGAATTCAATCACTTACAGTTGATTATTGTGCTTTAGTTTTGCTAATGTGTAAAGTGTTCTCCAGGTTCTTCTCATTTCGCTTCATAGAACTTCATACAAGTCTTTCCAGTCTTTTCAGTGATCCTGTTCATCATTTCTTATGGTACACTAGTAGTATTCCATTACTAGCATATACCACAATTTGCACAGCAATTCTGCAATTGATGAACACTCCTTCAGTTTTGAGTTCTTGTTACCACAAAAAGAACTGTTATAAATATTACTTGTATAAATAGATTCTTTTCCCTAGTGATATTCCTGGGTCAATGGATACACACAATGTGTGGCCCTTTGAGCACGTTTCCAAATGGTTCTCCAGAATGATTGCATCAACCATCAATGTATTAGTTTCCCAATTTTTTCAACATCCCTCCAACATTGATCATTTCTCTTTTTTTGTCGTATTAGACAGTCTGGTAGGATTGAGGAGGTACCACAGGGATGTTTTAATTAACATTTTTTTCAATTAATAGTGATTTGGTATTTTTTATTTTCTTCTTACACAAAGTGTATCTATATAAGTAAAAGTGAAGAAACAGTTGAAGTCAGGAAAAAAGCCATCTGAATAATATCAAATATATGTAGAAGAAATCACTTCAGGAAATCACAAAATTTTGCACATACCAAGTAAATCTAATTCTTTTTAAAAAAGGAACCATAACAAATAGTAAGGGGGAAATTACATAATATTTTTAAAAGGAGGCAGCAGGTGACTAAGTAATGGCTCAAATACTTATTTTCTCATTTCTATAAAATATTCATGGGAATAATCAAAAATTTCCTTCATTGTTGTCCTTGAGATTTTGGAAAAGGAAAAAGCAAACTTTTGCAGATGATTTTTAACATCATACAATATTCTCACCATTGGAAAATTGAGATAAATAATAGTTTTTGATTCATTATTTTTAAAGAATGACTTATTAATAGTCTGAAAGATAGTCATGAGACTTCCTTAAATATTTTTCATATGTATTTTATGATCACAAAACTTTCAATAGTTATTAGCAATATCAAATGGTGCAAATACAAACAAATAAACTGAAAGTATTAAGATTCTTAAAAATGACATAATCTATGCCAAAGAGGAATGAAGGGGAACATAGTGGATATAATGTAATAGCAGTCTGTAAATGATGTTTTGGGACAAAAAATGTAAAAGGTTTCATTAAAGGAATTATGAAAAGAAACAAGAGATATCTTAGATATGTTTAGAATAAGGGTCAAGAAAAAAACAAAAACTATTACTTCATAGAGTTCTTTACCTTTGACATTTTATTTTCATTATCTCACTTGATTCCCTTAAAGACCCTCTTTGATAGGTACTATTTCATATCCTTATTTTATAGATCAATTAAGTGAGGCTGAGAGAAGTTAAACAACTTCCTGAGGATTACAGAGCTATTTATTGTCTAAACTAGAATTTAAATTCTCGTCTTCTTGAAATGCCTTGGTATCCAGTACTCAATCAGTTTGGTCAGTTATGATTAAATTGCCTAAAGGAAGACATCAATCACATTAGGTAGATAATTTTGAGGATTGATAGTAGTATGGACAGGAATAATCAGAGATGATAAGAAGGCATAAGTGGGTTCTACTCTTTATTAACGTAAAGCACACTCCCTGGTTGAGAAGATGATAGATTCTTCAACACACTGAAGTATCTTTATCATCCTAATCATCATTGTCATTATCATTATCTGCACAAAGAATTTCATTAGAAATTACATAATAAGTTAAATTTTGGACAAATACTCTCTATGGACCCTTAAGTTTCCCCATCTTTAGGGAAAAAAGAGAGTATTGAATTAAACAAAGTTCAATTTTACTTTCAGCTTTAAGATTTGGAGAAAAAGAAATCCATGTCTTCTATTTTTAACAAATGAAGATAATTAGTATAATAACACACTGTCAATTGAACTAAAACATTAGATAAAATAGGAAATACATGTAGTACTGAGATAGGTATGAGGGCCATATGCTTAAGCTATCAGAGAATCAAAGGGAAAATTTGTATAAAACTTTCTATCAGAAGGAAAATAAAAACAAAATAACAGATAATTGCTGTTTTAATGATTAGACTAGAGGGAGTTTGGTGTGTTGTTGAAAGCAAAAGTGAACATTCCAACTCACCCCATCCGACCAAAAAAAATGTTAATTTGGCAAAAAAATTTCCATCACAAGAATAGGATATTTTGAAAAGATGACATCATATACTTTCAATGGAGGTTTCCTGGAAGTTTTTTTGTATGGTTAATTTAACATCTGAGTTATTCTTTGACCTCTACTTAGACATAATTGGTGTAATTTTTAAGTAACTTAGGGTTTGCTTTTAAACTTAAGCATTTACTTAGTATAAAAGTACAGTTTTCTAAGTAGTTAAAAAATCTAGCTAAAATATTGTCTCTCTATGCAAGACTATTCGTAACAGATGGCTTTTTAAACATAAAAATTACACTTATTTTTGGTTATGGTGGTGATGGTGTTCTGATAGGGATTTAAAGTTAAACTGTTGTTCTCTTTATGTGTTATTCTTTGCTAAAACTTTGTAACGTCATGGGTACCCAGTCGAGCAGAGTGATTCCCTGGAGCTACCATCTGGATGCCTAATGGTGAAATTTTCTTTCATAATAAAAAAGTAGGTATAGGACCAAAGGGTATAATTTATAAAAATTAATGAAAAGAAAAGGGGATTCTTCCTTTTTCTGGTGTTTTTCATGATATAAAAAAAATTATTTTCCCTAGCAGTAAAAAAAAATGTTGCTACAATAAGAAAGGGTTTCCTATTTTAAAAAAAAAATAGTAAAAAGATCTCATATTCCTATCCATTATTTCAACACATGTATTCAATTAATGTTACACTCAATTACTGAAATATATCTAGAATAATATTAATTCAGGATTTCCTCACAGAAATGAAGATTGCAATTCATCAGTGCTCACCTACCATCTATTATTTGCCTATAGTTTCCTATAAATCTTTGATGGGATTTCACTTGATGTTCTAGTGGTTTTCTTTCTGACTTTGTAAACATAATAAAAGAAGACTGTATCTAGATAGTTATCAACCCTTGTTTTGGCCAAATGACCAAGCATTTTGTTTGCCTCTTATATGATTACTTAGCATCTTTTCTCTTCTTCTTTGTGATTTCTCATGAATTTTATTCTGTAACCTACCTATACCACAATTTCCCTCTTCATTGGCTTCTCTTTGATGTGCTTTGTTTGTATATGGTAGTATTCCATGTCTTGTTACCACATATAAATGCTCCTAAAATCTGATATGATATGATGTAATAGTGCAATTTCAATATAAAAATATGGGCCTTTGCATTCCTGGGAATAGTTTAGTCAGTAAAATAGCATTGTAGTTTCCAAAAGGTTCCCTTCTTTCTATTAACCTCTGACCCTTTCTGTTCCTGATATAGGTACTGATGAAAAAGCTGTATAAGAAAGGATAAGATTGTTATGTTTTTTTAGAGTACGAAGGCACAAGGTATCTGCAAGAAGGAAAGATAACAAAAGAACAGAAAAAGTCAAGCTAGTTCTTATAAATATGAAAAACCAAGTAATAGAACATCCATAACTACTCTCATACAGTTACTCTCATATTTATACAAAATCTTTATGGTAAATATGCATACTTAAGTTGAAAGTATTGTCTCATGACGATGCAGTTATCAATATGTAATATTAAGGCTTTCCATACACAGTATTATTGAAAAATTTACTGAAGAAAATATGATATTCCACTATAATTATTTTATTTGAATATCTTTTTTATTTTATGTCTTTATTCCATGTATAACAATACAATAAACTCTCTTCTGGTACAGAAAATTTCTCCTACAATCACAAAATATTTACTTAAAAGTTCATTTCTAGGAAGAATGGTTCCCTCTACTTCTACATCATCCTTTAGCTTATCTTGCCTTTGTTTTTGTTTTGCTTTTTTACCTCAAGAGCAATTTCATGAGTCAGTTATCTGGGAGTACAATCTCTGTCCCTTACTTGATAAAAAGAAACAGATGTCATGATGAAAATGCTTTTTATTTTCCATTCCATCTATAATCTATTATACAAGTGTTATTCTGCAAACATTTAATTAAGAAAAAAGATAAAAAATAAAACACAATTTTTCTTTAAAAAAAATCCCTGCTTACAATAAGGGCATTTGTCAATCAGTAAGCAAGGATTCACAATGGCAGCTTGTTTTTTTCTTTTAATTGACAAATGCTTTTTAAAAAAACCAGGAGCACAAGTAAATAGCAAGTAGGTTTTAAAACCCCCTCATGTTCTTACAATAAGTATTTCTGATATAACGAAGGAGTAAAATATTACACCACATGAAATTCCTATCAGTGAATGCAATGCATCTTTATAGGTTATTTTCTGTCCTTGTAATTTGAGAGGAACTGAGATACTATTGTCACTCTCCAAATCCTCTAGTGGATTAAAAAGTGACAGTAGTAACAATCATTCAATTTCAGCTCCTTTCTGGGGCTTTTTACAGTAGATTCTTAGGCATAATTCTCAATCATGGAAACATAGCAATGACAAGAATACAAAATGCTCATTTTTGGTCTGCTTTTAAATTATGGTCAAAGTACCATTTATTTGTTAGTAGCACAACAGTAAATTTGTGCTAAGAATTATGAACCATTGCCCCTATGTGCTTCAGTTCACAGAGAGCATCTTATAACAGTTTTAAAAAATTAATACACATCTTAAACAAAGCTTGTAGCAATTTGTTATTAAACTAAAACTACTACAAAAGGAATGACAAATGACCACAAAAATGCACTTAAATTTTTGAAAATTTTAGCCAACTAGTCAGAATTACATTGAAGCTACCACATATAAGAAATAATTTTAAAAATCACCTTCAAACCTAGCTAAATTGCATATTCTAGGAATACAAACTTTACTATAAAATTTAAAAAAATGTTTGCACGTAGTAGTTAGTTGAGAAAAATCTGTTCCTTCATCTCTTGGCTTGTGAAAAACATTTTTAGGAGTTCACTCTAAATGATTAACAAAATCTGCAACTATTAACTGTAGTTGGTACTTTGTTTTCCCCTTCTATTTCTTCTACCCCTGCTGGGTCATCAGGTCAATGATGTTTTTCTCCAGATCCTCAATGTGACTGTTTATATCATCATCTCAGCCAATTATCTTATCTGACAGGGTCTGAAATTTGTACTACATCTGCTGGAGAAGTGTATGAACAGTTTTGGCGTCTGTTGCTCTGGCTCTGGGCTTCTATAGCCAATATGCACTTGCACAGTAGGGGATACACCTTCCAAAACTCATGAGGTTATATCTGTGCCTGGTATTTAAATATCTTAAAAGTGACAATAAAATAAGCAACTGTGAATAGTCAATCAATATTCATTAAGTGTCTTCTCTATGTCTCACACTTTGCTAAATATTAGGGTTATTAAAAAAAAAGGCAAAAGGGTTTCAGCCATCAAGGAACTTATAACATAATGGAGGAGACAACATTAAAGCAAATATACCCAAAGCAAGATATATCCTGGAGAAAAGGAAATAATTACCCATAGGAGGGCACCAGAATCCAGAGGGGTTGGGGAAGGCTACCTTGTAGATTTAGCAATAAATTGTCTTCTAAATACAGATCAAAATAACTCAAGATTCCAAGGAAGACATAACAATACCTTAATCAAATATTGCAATCATAAACATTTGGTAAGCTATAAACTAGAATGATCTATGTTAGTTAAAAGTATTAATTAGTTTGATAAAGGAAATTCAGTGAAAAGCCCAAGTCAAAGAATAGAGTGGTTTTTTATACATTGATTAAAGGGTATGAAAAAGATGCTACTATTTGCAGATAGCATTGTATTTACTTCTTCACAGCAAAGACAATTGCAGAGATTCCTAGAATATATGAGTAATCACTCAGAGGAGATATACCTTCCTATCCACAGAGTAAAGTCTAAGAGAATGAAAAAATAAATGTTGCCCATATTTCAATATGCATTGAGTTGGATACCCTAGATGACATTAAGGTACCAAAGTTGAGTTGGAATTCTAGAAATAATAAACAAAATGAATTTCCTAATAACTTGAATAAATTCAAAAATAGTACAGAATTTCAACTTGAAAAAAGAAGTAATTTCAACATTAGGCCTTGATAGGTGGAAATGACAAGGGGTCATCTTGCCTCAAAGAGACAGATTTGACCTCAGGGGCCCTTAGCTCCACGGAGGGAGGCAAAGTGCCATCTCATTGAATCAATCCCTCTCCAGTATCCTGTCCTCCATTTTTCAAGACAACATCTCATTGGAATCATATCCTTTCCAAGGAGACAGTACCTGGTGTACCTCTTCTCATAAGTAATGGAGGAGAAAACAAATCCCTTCACTCTCTCTCCCCTCTTTCCCCTCCTTCCTTTCATCTCCTCCATTACAGCCTTTAATAATGTTTACACAAGTAAACTCTGCATAGGATACTTGGGTATAAGAAATACTTATTTGCAAAATGGTCTAGGACCCACATGGAGAAAATCCTAGAGAATCAACTTAAAATTATTTTAAATAATTAATTTAAGCAAAATTACAGTATACAAAATAAACCTTTAAAAATTAGTAGCATTTCTATCTACTGCCAACAAAACCCATCAAACAGAAATTGAAATTTCATTTCATGTACCTTCAGACAATATGAAATATTTGGGACTCTACCTGCCAAAACAAGACCAGGAATTATACAATCACAATTACAAATTGTTTTTCAACCAAATCAACAGAGCTAAACAATTGATGAAATACTAATTCTCATGTTTATGTTGAGCTAATTCATTAAAAATGATAATACTAAGTTAATTTGTATAGTTTCATACTAATCAAACCATTAAAGAATTATTTTAAAGAAAAAAAAATAATAGCAAAATTTATCTAGAAGAACAAAAGGTGAGGAATATCAAGGAAATCAATGAAAAAATGTGAAGTAAGGTTGCCTATTGATTCCAGATTTTAAACTATATTACAAAGTTGTAATCATCAAAACAATCTGCTACTGGCTAAGAAATAGTGATAGATAGGTCTGTGGAATAAATTAAATACACAATGCACTTAGTATAATCCTCAGAATCTATTACTTATTAAATCCAAAGATACTAGCTTTTGTTGTAAGAACTTAACATTTTACAAAAATTTCTGAGAATACAGGAAAGCAGTTCAGCATAATCTGGATTTCAACCAATACCTTAAATCATATACCAAGAAAGAGTGAAAAAGGGTAAATGATTTAGAATAAAAGAGTGACATCAGAAGTAACTTAAGAAAGTGTGAAAAAAGGGTTCCTGTCAGATACATGAATAAGGGAAAAGCTTATGATCAAACAAGAGATAAAGGGGATTATGGGAAGTAATGTAGATAATTTTAATTACTTGAAATCAAAAAGGCTTTGTGCAATGAAATCTAATACAACTAAAATTAGAAGGAAAACAGGAAATGGAAGTTTTAGCAATATTTTCTGATAAATGCTTCATTTCAAATATATGTATATATATTTATATATATATGAAACTAAGTGAAATTTATAAAAACAAGAGTTATTTCTCAGTTGATAAATGGTCAAACGATATGAATAGGCAGTCCTCAGAAGAAAAATAAATCAAAGTTTTCAGTGGTCATGTGAAACAGCATTCTGTCATTACTTATTAGAGAAATGAAAATTAAAACAACACTAAGACACTTCAGACCCATCAAATTGGCCAGGATGATAGAAATGGAAAATAGCAAAAGCTGGCAGTCATGTCGAAATACTGGAACACTAAAGCACTGTTATAGTTATGAATGAGTCTAACTCTTCTGGATATCAATTTAGAATTATGCCCAGAGGTCTATAAAACTGTGCATATCCTTTGACCCAGCAATACCATTGCTAGATATATATTCTAAAAAGGTCAAAGAAAATGAAAAAAAAAAGACCTACTTATAAAAAAATATTTGTAGCAGCCATTTTTATGGTGACAAAATTTGAGAAATTGAAGGGATGACCCACATTTGAATAAGATATCTAAAGTTATGCTATATGATTGTGATGGAATACTATTTTTCTATAAGAAATAATAATAAAAATGATTTCAGAAAAACCTTGGAAGACTTATTTGACAATTTTTATACATTGTCTAAATTTAGACAATGACCAAAGATTACTCAAAAGAAGATAGGATGAAAATATTATCTAATTATAAAAAGAAATGATGAACTCTTAGCAAATTGAAACATACTTTTAAATTTTTTCTTTATTTTTATTGTTTCATTTTGTTTGTTTCTCTTGAAACATGACTAATATAAAAATAAGTTTTGCATGCTGTAACAATTAAAAGAGTGGTTGGTATAAACTGTGACTGCGGAAATATGGTTTCAAAATATTGTCTTGAGTTAAATCAAATATAAAGTGGTTGCCAGGGAAAAATTCCCAAATATGAAATATACCCAAGTCAGCTGGGTTTTATGGAAATTTTAATTAATACAAATTAAGGAATTAATGAAAGGGAGAGAGAGAGTAAGAGGAAATAATGAGAAAAGGGGTAGGCCATCCCAGGCCAGCCTTGGCCCAAGCCCTAAGAGAGATCAGTCAGTCTTTAATCCACTCACCACAAGATTTGTCCTAAGCAAGATTCTAGTGTTCAGAGAGACCCAGTTACTCTAACTAGTCCAAGCTCCAATTCAGTTTGGCAAACTGAATTTTCAGCCAGCCACACCTGAGTAGACTAAAATCTCTGAGTAAGTTCTCACATCTTTGCTCCTTGTAAATCTATAAGACCTTTATAGGTACTTAGCACCCTTTTGTATTAGATCTAAAAATAGGCACAGCTTAAGAACTTTTGCCTTACTATAAGTATGGGTTTAAGTACTTTTCATTGTTCAGCAAGGAGTTTACAACTTTATCTTCCCCTAAAGTATGCTTAAGTAGGGGTGGAGTAAAGGTCTCATATTTGTGATCTAAGTCCCTTCATTGTTTAAAATGGGGAATGGTCTTAACCAAATCTTATGAAGTAGGGTCTGAGAATTTTTAAGGTTCACAATGCCTTCAGGGTATGGAAAGAAAAACTGGACAAAAAATGTTTTGGACTTTCTGCCACTCAGGTGTAACAAACAGCAGTTTGAATGTTAGAAAGATATTGACAAAAATGACAGTTGGTGGGGGGAGGGGAACTTGGAGAGTGACCATTGATCTGGAGACTCTTCCTGGCCCTCAGATTGGAAGGAGCCTTTCTCCCTGTCCCAGGATAGAAGTACCTCTATTCCTGAATTTCCCAACTGTGTGCTCTACCTGGATTCCTGTGATCCTGTCATTGAACAAAAGGATTGAAGGGAAGCAGTTTGAACTGTAAGGCCAGTCTTTAGGGGCATCAGCCCAAAGAGATAGACCCAACCAGCTCTGAAAGTCAGAACCTTTTCTTCCTCTTGCTGTCTATTGCTAAAGACTTTGAACCTAAGAAAACTAGCACAGCTTAGTAGACAGGTATAAGAGAAACACTCCACCAGTCTGCAATGCCTGGCCTCAGTTCTAAAGCTGAGAGAGACTCAAACCCAAACTAGGGAAATCCCTCTTCCCTCTTCCCTGATACCTTCCCAATTCAATTTTGTTATTAAAATTCAACTTAATTTAAATAAACTGCAATCAGATAAGAGGACTATCATTTCAGGGGGACATAGAGGGAGCTGAACCTAAGGACAGCCATTCAACCACTAAAGGCCCACCCCCCTGTATTGGACTCCTGCTGGGTGACCTTGGTCCTGGGGAAGGCTTGTGCCTCAGGCCTTACCTTCCCTGGGGTATCTTCAATATCAATCAATAGAGAACATATCCCCTCAGGCTATCATTGTTGGCCCATTTCTCATGAACCCTATTTTTCAAATACAACCTCTCAGCAAGGGATATCTCTCTCATTTTACCTCACCAGCATCCCTATTCCCTCTATCTCTTCAACTCCTCCATTCCCTGTTACAAAACCTTCTTTATCACCTGTTGTTCTTCAATCCCTTACAATCCCTTTAGATATTAAAAGAGGTATAATTGAAACTGAATTGCTTGCCTTCTCAAGGAGGGACAAAGTAGGGGAAGCAGATAGAAAACTTGAAATTCATTTTTTTTTAAATGATTGCTAAAAGGTTTTAAAAAAACATATAATTGAGAACTATTTAATGAAATAAAAAACAATTAAAACATTCTATTATTTGGGGAAGATTGATTTATCTGGGATATTTTTTTAATTCTTTTGATTGATACCTTTTTATATGTTCACAAGTTCTAGTCTGTGTTCTTGCATTATTTACTACTTGATGGATTTCAGAATTTTTTGATTTGTTTTCTTCTGGGAGATCTATAATCCTTAACTTGTCTCTACGCATGTTGTCTTTAAAATCAATATATTTTGCTTTTACAGGAATCATATTTTCTTGTAATTTGTTACTTTTAGGTTTTTCTCTTTTCCTTCAAAATTTCCCCTCATCTCTGGGTATTTGCTGCACCAATCGATGGTTTGTCCTTTTCTTTCTTTAAGGTGACTTCCCAACCTGAATCCAATTTTTTTTTCTATTCTGCCAATTATTTCTGTTGCAAAGAATACAAAATATACTATTGCTCTGCTTCCCTCTTGGAAGTACACAGAGTTCTCTGCTTCATCAGGTTTTGAATTTACCTTTTGTTTTGTCTTGCAATTTTTATTCAAGAAATATTTGGACTGGTTTAAATGCCTGGTGATAATATTTTCTTCTGTTATTACTATATTCCTATTTCTTCTTTCTACTTTTGCTCAGAGCTTTAAAATGAGTTTTCTCCCTCCTAAAATCTTTGGTAACTTTGTTCTTTCCTCCCTCTCTCATATCCCCTTATGGTTTATTTCTAATTCTTTCTTCTTTGATGACCAATCTACCCAATTTCAGGACCTCAAAGATATGACTCTTTCCTTGCACTCTGGGTAATTAACTTTTCATAAACCTCAATCTCTGCTCTAAGTGATTTTAGGGGGAATTGATATAGCCTCGGGTGGATGTAAAACCCCTTTCATCTGGTGGAGTCTCCCATTCCCACTACCACTGCCTCAGTTCACTTTGTTCCTATGTTCTCTGTCTGAGTGATACTGCAATGCAACAAATAGGCTGCCACCCTAAAGAACACAACTCTAATTTTCTTTAATTTCACCATTTCCATGCACTGAGGAAGGATGACAGCAATGAAGTTACCATTTATTGCCACAAAAAATGAAGTGAGAGGTCAAAAAGGAGGATTGTTTGAGAGAAACTATAGTTTCAACAAGTGAATTCTTGAGAGAATTCTAGAGCATAAATCCTAGGGTCTCATTGTGCTGCTTTGCTAGGGTATAGGGTTTGGTCATGGAAAGTTTGCTAAATATGCCTTAGGACTTATATGAAATTAATTATTAAAATTCTTACCTCATTAGAGTTCTTGGAGATTTAGTCTGTAATGATGACTATAGTTAGCTAATATCTTTTACATAATTCTTTCTTTGAAGAGTTTTAAGAGGTGAGAATTAGGGGAAAAAACCTCTAGTCTATCATCTGATTAAATCTTGATGCATCCATCAATGATTCTTGAGCACCCTGTTAGATATAATATCATACAGATATTGTTAGGGTTAACTTACTTGAAACTCCCCCACTGTGGGAAACATACAAATTGTTTATATCAAATGCACATATAAATATATGAGAACTTTCCTGATGTCCTTGATCATCCTAATTCTCCTTGGTTTTCACTTCCACATGAATATCCCCACCAACATTTGTTTCTGGTTCAAAAATGCTAATTACCACATTATACCACAATAATGACAAAATTAAGGATAAAATTATTTCACATGTTCATATAACTTTTACATACTTTCATCCTTAAAGCAATTGTATGAAGTAAATAAGAATAGTTAATATTTCCTTGTGTTGTCCATGAGGAAATGGATACTCAAAGAGTGAGAAAAAATTCCTAAAGATCATAAAAGTAGCAGAGCCTTGATCCATTGAATTTATTTCTTTTTAATCTGTCATTGAACAAACTTAGTCATTAAAAAATAACTACATGAAAATAGAATTTTATGTGTGAAAATTACATCCATTTTCCATGATATGTATGTTTGTAATCCATATAGAAATGCTTGTTTATTTTCTGATTGGGATCAAATCCAAAAGAAAATCAAAGGTGTCTGGAGAGAAAATAATTCACCTCATGAACTAAGAATTATAATGTGTCTTATACCTAACTTGAAGCAAAGTAAAAGACTTAAAGGAATTTGGCTGAAGACTGACCTTTCCTATTTTTATAAATGAGTATGAAAATTTCATGAATAGTATCTAATGTGAAAAAAGATCATAAGTTTTTAGATAGAAAGGAACAGAAAGCTCACATATCTCAACCTACTGATTTGGCCTTAGAGATAACTAAAGCCCAGAGACACCAAAGACTTGCCAAAATCATGCCAGCAGGTTACGTGGTTGTCGCAATAATCTAGGTGAGAAGTAATGGGAACAAAATAAATGATCATTAATCAACAGCATTTCTTTATACTACCAATAAAATCCAATAGGTAGAAATAAAAACAAAAATTCCATTTTAAATAACTAGATAATAAAAAAAAAAAACACTTGTGAAACTAACCACCCAAGACAAACTCAGAAACTATATAATCCAAAGTATAAAATATTTTTCACACAAATGAAGTCAGATCTAAAAAGTTGAAAAAAAAACACCATTCATTGTTTGTGAGTAGGATGAAACAATATAAGAAAAAAGACAAATATTCCTAAATTAATTTACCTATTTAGTGCCATACCAATCTAACTATATAAAAATTGTTTCATAGTTATAGAAAAATCTGGAAGAACAAAAGGTCAACATATAAAGGAAATTAATGAAAAATAAAAATAAAAAGGAAAGCAGATATACCAGATATCTATAAACTATATTGTAAAATGGCAACCATCAACGCAATATGGTGCTGACTAAGAAATAGAATAGTGGATTAATGAAGTAAATTAGACACTCAACATGAAATAATAAATGACCAAAGTAAGCTGGTATATGATAAACTCAAATATCTAAACTTTTGGAAGAACTCATTAAATAACAAAAATTGCCAGTAAAACTGGAAAATAATATGATCAAAACTCAGCACAGACCAAATACCTCATATTATATATGAAAGCAAAGAAAAATGGATACAAAATTTAGAAATAACAGTGATGATATAAACAAATTATGGGAACATGGAAAAGTTTCTTTGTCAGATGTATGGAAAGGTTAATAATTTATGTTCAAACCAGACATTATTAGATGGAAAATAGATGTGAGACTACATTAAATTTAAAAGTTTTTGCATAAACAAAGGCAACACACCAAAATAATAAGGGAACAATGAACTTGGGAAAAAATTTTAAAGCAAATATCTCTAACAAAGGCCTAATTTCTTAGCTATATAGAGAACTGAGTCAAATTTATAATAATATGATGCATTCCCCAATTGAAAAGTAGTCATATATGTATGAAAAATTCTTAGATGCAGAAATTGAAACTACTTTTGGCTATAATAAAAAATATACCAAATCATTTTTTTTGTAATATCTTTTCTTTTTCCTGGGATTTACAAGTATTATTATACAAAATGAATTTCTATATTATTCATTTTTGTAAATGAATATTCTTATAAAACCAAAACTCCAAATAAACAAGTGATAAATCATGTATTTTATCTTTATTTCTACTCCAACACTTCTTTCTGTGAAGCATTCTTTTTCATAAGACCTTCAAAATTGTCCTGGATTATTATATTGCTGTTAGTAGTGAAGTCTATCACATTTGATTACTTCACAATATTTCAGTTATTCTGTAAAGTGGTACCTAAATACATGAGCACCATAAGTCATGAGAAATTTGAGATACAGGTAGTCATGATTAGAATTTTTTGCTGTAAGTCACAAGTGGATATTTGAATCATGAGCTTCCCCTATGGGAGGAGCCTGAGGTGGACGAAGTAATCAGTACAAGCAAGATTAAGGAAATGTTGATGATTTGGGAAAAAATTAAACAGTTTATTGAAAAAGTTGCAATAGGTCCTGTGTTGAAACTGTGTCACAACACTTGTTTCACACATTATCAAAACATTCTAAAAGGGAGGAAGAAACAAATTTCCATAGAATGGTTTTTGTTGAAACAACTTCTAAGTGAAATCGAGAAAAGTGTGGCAAAACACCCAAAATTCAATGAAGAATATGATGATAATTAAGTAAAGTTTAAAAAAGTAATTAAGTTTAGCAATAAAGTTGCATATCATATGTAATATATAAGGTCAAGTTTGCTTTTAAATGTAGCGTTATGTGTGTAAAGAGTAAGTTATGTTAAGCATGAAATGAAAAACTTCTCTTCCAGCATCTTTTCCTAACCTTGAAGGTAAGTAACATTTCATAAGCAAGTTTATTTCTTTACATTCTTACTATCTATAAATATATTTATTTGTTATTTATAAAGTATATTTTTGTACTTAAAAGCATATTTTAAAAATATATGTGTGAATGTATTAATTGCATTTCCATTAATTTAAATGGGGAAATTTGATACATCACATGAGCAAATTGAGTTATGAGCTTAGTCATAGAACAAATTAAACTCATGTCTCAAGGTACCACTGTATAATATTTTCCTGGTTCTGCTTATTTCACTCTGTTTCAGACCACATAGGTCTTTCTAGTTTTTTTCTGAAACCATCTTATTCATCATTCCTTGTAGCAAAATAGTATTCCATCACCATCATAGATCACAACTGGTCCAGCTTTTCCTAATTGAGGGACATCCATTTAGTTCCCAATTCTTTGTGACCACAAAAATCCCAACTATAAATATGTTTGTACAAAAAGGACCTTACCCATTCATTTTTATCTCTTTGGGATATAGTCCTAGTAGTGGTATTACTGGATCATTCATTACTGGCATATTGGCAAATCTGATAGGTGTGAGGTGGTACTTCAGAATTGTATTAATTTGTATAACTCTAATCAAGAGGAATTTAGAACATTTTTTCATATGATTATTGATAGAATTGATTTTTTCAACTAAAACTGCCTATTCCTGTCCTTTGACCAATTATCAATTCGGGAATGCCTTGAATTTTTATAAATTTGATTTAGTTCTTAATAAATTTGAGAAATGAGACTTTAATCAGAGAAATTTGTTATAAATTTCCCCCCACTTGATTGTATTGGTTTTGTTTATACAAATGTTTTTTTTTAATTTAATATGATCAAAATTATTTATTTTAAATCTTGTAATGCTGTCTATCTCTTGTTTGCTGAAAAATTATTCCTTTCTCCATAGATTTGACAGGTAAAGTAGTCTATGTTCCCCTAATTTACTTATAATACCACTCTTTATGTTTAAATTATATACCAATTTTTTATTTTAATCTTATCTTGATATAGGGTGTGAGATATTGAACTAAACTTAATTTTTGCCATACTGTTTTCCAATTTTCCCAGCAGTTTTTGTCAAATAGTGAGTTCTTACCCCTAATCTGAGATTTTAGGATTGATCAAATACTAAATTGATAAGGTCATTTTCCCCTAATCCTGTGATGGCAGACCTATGACACATGTGTCAGCACTTACACACATAGCCATTTTAGATGACACGAGGCCACATGAGAGCTTAGCCTGCCTCAGGCCCTGGAGCCAGCTGGGGAGCCATGTGCCTGCAGCTATGGCCATAGCCATACCCTGGCCCAGCTTGGGGGGGAGGGCTATTCACATGCTTGGGGAGGGGGCAGGGAGGAGTTAGGCCAGACCAGTGGAAGACTGGGTGCAGTTCTTATCCACATGCAATGGAGGAGTTCCTGGAACCCATTACCAGACATTTTTAGCATCCTAAAAACTACAGCAATGACTTTACTCACAATTTTTCCCTTACATACTTTTGTGAGGCCTTATTCTCAGTGTTAAATAATATCAAAACCAACAAAAGAAAGAGATTGACAGATGAAGTTAATTGTGCTTGCTTGGGCTTGAAGTTTGCAAAATACCAACCTTCAGTTGAACATTTAGCCAGTGAAATTCAGCAACAAAAAAGTCACTAATAGGCAGGTTAAAGAATTCTACCTACCCCCACTTCTCTTAGTTAATGGCACTACATACAAGTTGTATAATATCAAGACCAAAAAAAGAAACTGACTGACAGATGAACAAAGAAGCCACTAAGTAGCTAAGTTAAATAATTAGTTTTTGGTTTCTTAAATACAGTTATATATTAAAATTATACATTTTTTCTTATTTAAACTATAAATATTGCAAAATTATGATTTTTTCAAGTTCTATAAAGTAATTTTTTGGTAATTTGGTAGATATGACCCCAAATAAGTAATTAATTTAGGTAGGATTGTCGTTTTTATTATATTGCCTTAGCCTACAGAAAAGCAATTAATGTTTTCCCAATTATTTACATCTATTTTTATTTGTATGAAAAGATTTTTGTTATTGTGTTCATATAATTCCTGCTTTTGTCTTGGCAAATAGATTCCCATATATTTTATATTGTCTAGAGTGATTTTTAAAGAGTTTCTCTTTGTAATTATTGCTGATAAGTTTTATTGGAAATACATAGAAATGCTAATGATTTATGTGGGCTTTTTTTGTATCCTGCAACTTTGCTAAAATTATTAATTATTTTTAGTTGATTTTGTAGGATTCTCTAAGTGTATCATATATCATGTGGAAAGAGTGACAGTTTAATTTCCTTATTACTTACTTTAATTCATTTTTCTACTCTAATTGTTAAAACTAGCATTTCTAGTACAATATTAAATAATTGTGGTGATGATGGGAATACGTGTTTCCCTCCTGATCTTATTGGGAAGGTTTCTAATAGCCCATTACATATGGTACTTGCTTAGAGTTTTAAGTAAATGTTAATTATATATATATATATATATATATATATATGAATAAAAGGCCCTGTTATTCCTAGGCTTTCTAGTGTTTTCAATAGGAATGGGTATTGTATTTTGCCAAAAGCTTTTTCTACATCTATTGATATAATCATGTGATTTCTGTTAGTTTGATTATTGATATGGTCAATTATGCTGTTGGTTTTTCTAATATGAAACCAGTCTTGCATTCCCAGTATAAATCCCATCTGGTCATAGTGAATAATCTTTGTGATATACTGCTGAAGTTTCTTTGCTAGAATTTTTATTTAATATATTTGCAACAATCATCATTAAGGGACTTGGACTGTAATTTTATTTCTCTAATTTTGGTTTTCGTGACTTAGGTAACAGCACCATATCTGTGTCACAAAAATAATTTCTTTGCTCATTTTGTGAAATAGTTTGTATAGTATTTGGGATTCATTGTTCTTTAAATGTTTGAAAAAATTCACTTGTGAAACCCGCTGGCCTTGAGGATATTTTCTTGGGGAATTCATGGATGGTTTGTTCAATTTCTTTTTCTGAGATGGGGTTATTTAAGTATTCTATTTCCTCTATTGTTACTCTATGCAATTTATATTTTTGTAAATCTTCCATATATTTCACATAGATTATCAAATTTATTATCAGATCATTGGGCAAGATAGTTCCTAATAATTGCTTTAATCTCCTCTTGGTTATAGATGAGGCCACCCTTTTCATTTCTGATACTGGGAATTTGATTCTCTTCTTTCTTTTTTAATTAAAATTAACAAATACTTTATTTTATTTGTTTTTTTTTCTTATAACCAGCTCCTAGTCTTATTTATTAGTTCAATAGTTCCTTTACTTTCAATTTTATTAATTTCTCCATTAATATTTAGATTTTCCAATTTAGTCTTTAACTGGAGATTTTTAATTTGTTCTTCCAGTTTTTTTTTTAGTTGAACCAATACATTGATCTGTTTTTTATCTCTATTTTATTAATAAAAGCATTAAGGGATATACATTTTCCCCTTGAAACAGAGGCTGGCATTACAGAAAAAGTGCCAGGCTGAGGTGTGTGTGAAACTGATCACCTCATCAGGGGAGAAGCCCCAGGAGTTTGGAATCTTGAGGAAGAGAAGATTCTGACTGGTAGAGGAATTGGTCTCTCAGTCCTGAGAAGCTGAAGATAGAAGGTGGAAAAAACTTTCTCCTGAGGGTTATCCACCTTTCCTGCTGGTGACTGGAAATCTTTCCCCCAAGAATTTTCAAATTGAAAAGATATTGAAGAGGAAGCCTGAGAAAGATATTTTTAAATCTCTGTTTGACTTTACTTCAGCTTCTGATGCCCTGAGTATGAACTGTGACCAAGGGACCAAACCCAGAGTGAGTCAACATGACTTTCCCTCAGAGAGCTCAGGCTGCCAAGGCTTGAGTTCCCCCCAAACTCAAGGAAGGAGGGAAAAGGGTTTTAGATAGAGACAACAAGCCCCTTTTCCCACTTTCCTTTCCTATTAATTTCCTTCTAGTTATTCTTTGTTGACCCCTGATTGAGTTGACATTAAAATAGTTATCTGTTCCACAAGCTGTGAATCAAGGGTGAGATCAAGGGGAGATCCTTTGGTCTCAATTAGTGCAGGCAGAACAAAAGGGACAAGAGTGAATCTGGGAAAGCAGCCTTAGCTAAGGAGGGAAAGCATAATGGGTAAAATCTTAAAACTCCCTCTCCTCTCTCTGAGCCAACCATAAACATCAACTATCTCCCCTGAACCCTGCTTTTGAGAAGGGAGATTCCTCTCTCTTTCTCCCTCTCTATCCTGAGAGACTGAACCCCTCAAATACAAATTAACTTCCCCTCAAATACACCCTGAATACTGCTTTGGCTATGTTCCATAAATGTGTATACATTGTCTCCTCATTCTTCTTCTCTTCAATTAAATCTATGATTATTTTTATTCTATATTCTTTGACCCACCCATTTTGAAGCATTAAATTATTTAGTTTCAAATGAATTTTTAATTTGCTTTTTCATGAACCTTTATTGATTTTAATTTTTGTTGCATTATGATCTGAAAAAATGCATTTATTGTTTCTGCTTTTCTGTATTTGGTTCTGCAGTTTTTATGCCCTAGTACCATGCTGTCAAAGCTGGGGAAGGGTGCCAGGGTGGTACAGAAGGGGCTGCTACATTGCCCCTTTCCACAGTGCCTGGGGACATTTTTTACTCACCCCATCCAGCTGTCCAGTCACTCTATGCAAGCACTTCCTCTTTCCACTATCTGACCTAATATGGGGGTCTCACAGGTAGCTTGAAATTATAGTTTTGGCATGCAATCCTAAAAATGTTTGCTAACACTACCTTTGTATATGGTCAACTCTTGTATATGGACCTTGTAGTGCTAAAAAATAGGCATATTCTCTTTTATTCCTATTCAATTTAATCCAAATATTTATTATATATAATTTTCTAAAGTTTCATAAAGTTCTCTTACTCCTTTCTCATTTATTTTTTGTTATATTTATCTATTTCTGATGGGAGGAATGTTGAGGTCCCATGCCAGTACAGTTTTATTATCTATTTCCTCTTTAAGATTCTTTAATTTCTCCTTTAAAATCACAACACTATCAATTTGGTATATATATGTAAAATAGTGATATTTCTTTATTATCTATAATACCTTTTATCAACATACAATTACCTTCCTTATCTCTTTAAATTAAATAACATATATATTGTTATTTACTGATTTATTGAATTTATTGAAATTTATTATTTATTGAAATATATTTTATTTCAATTATTGAAATAAATTATTTATTGAAACTAAGTTTCAAGTATGGAGGGAAAATATTCAGATCCATATTCTGATGTTTCAATTCAATGTCATAACCCAAAGAAATGTAGTTGCACTGGCCAACTAGAGTTTATTCCATAAGTTAGACTAAGAAGATATATTCTGGATCCAAAAGCTGACCTAAAGGATCTTGGATTGAAGACTACTGTGTTTTATACTAGCTTGGAATAGGATGGAGGCAATTTGTGACTCAAAGTGATGAAATTTCAACCTATTAATTTGAAGAACAGAATCATTAGGAGGCTGTAAGAATTGACATACATAAACTTCTTGCCTTTTTGATGGGATCATAGGATTATAGACTTTAGAACCAAAAAGGACATTAGAAATTATCTTGTTCAACTTTATCACTTTATGTAGGACAGAGGCATAAAAATAAATTAAAAGATATTTTTTTGGGGGGGTATAAAACCTGTGACAGAGGGTTTGCACTGGAGGAAGAGTGACAGGCTGAAGAGTTGATGAATCTGCTCACCTCAGTGGGGGAGGGGCCCCAGGAGGTCTGGAATGTTTAGAAGCCAGAAGATTCTGGCTGGGATTTCAGTTAGGTCTCACTCAACCTTGAGAAGCCTAGGAGGAGGTCTGGCCAAACCTTTCTCCTGGGGATATACTCACCTTTTCCTCTCCTGGTGACTGGACATTTTCCCCCTCACCAATACCCAACTGATGGGAAAGCTGAAGAAGACATTTGAGCCTCTGTCAAAAACGTTACCTCACAGTTCCTGGTGCAATGGATCTGAACTGTGGCCAAGGGGCTCAAGACCAGGGCCAGTCCAACCTGACTCTCTCTCAGGGGGGGCCCAGGCTGCCAAGGCCTGAGTTCCCCAAACTCAAGGATGGAGGGAAAAGGGATAGTTAGAGAAGGGACACCTTCCCCTGCTTTCCTCACCTATTCCCTTCCTGTCAGCCATTTCTTTGTATTACCCTAGCTGACTTAGTTATAATAAAGTCATTAACCTTTCCCAAAGTGACTCAAGTGTGTGGGGGACAGTTTGAAGGATAGAGTAGTCTTCCTGAGAAGAAACCTCTAAGCTCTAGTAGTGGAGGAAGTAGAGAGCCAGTTTGTGAGAGCAGCTATAGCTGAGGAGGGAAGGCTGAAGGGGGAAATTACTGCAACACCCCCACTTCTCTCTCTGAGCTAACCTTAAACCATTAGCTGTCTCTCCTGGATCCTGTTTTCATGGGGAGATTTTTCATTCTTCCCCTAACCCCTTTACCACCAACCAATTCCTCCATTACAAACCAAAGATTGTTGTGTTCTAACTTTTATTTACATGCAAAGTTATTTTATCTTTCCATCTTGCAAAATAAGTATATATTTCAGGAGGTGTTGACCACATCTAGGGGGCATTACCAAATTTTATGGATTGAAGAAATGAACTTGAGAACTGAAAAGTTTTCTTAAAAGGTATGTACAAGCATACACATAAAGATTATGAACTTGAATTACACAGTTGGAACTGGCCAAGGTTTCCATGTGCCATGCTGTTCTATTCATCTTTAATAGAAGTAAAAATTTTGTTATTTTTGCCAGAATCAGAAATTGAATTTAACTTCTGAAATGACAAAACAGATAGTCCATTAATTAGGGGGAAAGAGCAGTGTCCAGAGGGAATTGCTGGCTTATTTTAAAAGAAATGTTTTCTTTCTTTACTTAAAAGTTTCTAAAATCAAGTCCAACACCATTTTATATTTTCTTTAAATAGTATTCATTGAAAAAATCCACCCTGGGGTTTATTGTGCTGTCAGTATTTTAAATGAAGAATTCCACAACTCTCACCATCTGACCCTCTGCCCCCCCCCTCCCACTTCTAGTTGCAATAATATTTTTTTTGGTCAGTTATGGCAGTTTTCATTTAGTAATTTTTTTCCTGCTGTTACTCTAACAGTATACTAGGGAACTGGAAGAGTTAATGACAAACTCCCACACTATACTTAGCAGACGTTTTATTTTCAAACTCAAATCTTTAATATAAATATTATAATCCAATAAAAATGTCAAGGCAAAGAAAAATCAATTAAACAATTATAAAATACCAGAAATATTTCAGTTTAATTAATTTTTTGGTTCCTGTCTCTTTGTGGCTCATGTATAGAATGGCAATACTTGATAATGGGTTGGACATAAGTAGCTCCAGATGGACTCCTTAGGGATATGCCTACACTTCACATATGGTCTCAATTCAGAGTGGGGAGAAGCTATGTTACAACAAGTAAGATGCTCCTAGTTAGAGTAAGAGAGAAATGTTCTTATGTAGTTCATAGAATGGTATCCAGATGCATATTCACTATATAAATGACTTTTTTTAAGTGTAACTTTACCTGGTTGGGATGGATTCTTGCAGTTCCTCAATCCCCAACTGATGCACTTGCCATCTGGAGATTTTCCACAGTGACAGGACTCTCCCTCTCCCTCTGCATCACAATCAATTTGACTATTGATGGAGAGGTTTTTTTTTTTCATTTTTCCCCCTGAAAACATTTCCCCTTTAATTCTTGACTTATGGTGTGGTTTCAGTTAAATAATAATTTGACAATTTTTTTCAATCATGTGTGTATGTGTATATGTTATGCATGTGTGTATATAATAGAAATTTTTGTATATATCTATTTTCTTACTTATGAAAAGTTTAAAAGCTTGGGCTCAAACTGTCATCGCTTTTTTTAACAATCTAACGGCATTGCAACGTCTTTGTATAATGGCCAACTTCATTTTTCTATCTCTATCATTGACCCATCACTCAGGTCTCAAATTGATATTCCTTATCACATGACAACTCTATTCCAAGATTTCAACTGGCTTCCTATTGTCATTACAAAAAAAATACTAATTCGTCAGCCTGCCTTTAAAATACTTGACAATCTGGATCATTCCTTTTTACAAATTGCTCAAGGAAAACTTTTCTACAAGATGTTCCCAGAATATGACATCACATTGTCTACCTTCATACTTTTGCATGGGGTGTACCTAGAGCTGCATGTACTCATCCCCATGTCTTAAGTCTTAAATCTCAGGCAACAGCTCTAAAAGTTCAAGTAATATTAACTTTTTCCCCTGATTTTTCCTGTTCTTTCTCTTTAGAAATATCTTGCATTGCACATCTGGGATCATATTCTATTCCTCCTTTACAATGTAAGCTCTTTGAAGGTAGGAATTATGTAGTTTTTGTTTTATTCTTTCAGAATTTAATATAGTATCTTGCACATAGCAACTTTTAGTAAATGCTTGTTGAATTGTACATTTTCACTGTTTACCATTGCCAAATAACAATCTTAGGAACTAAATAGTGAAAAAAGCTTCAATCTACTATTCAATCAGCAAACATTTAAGTTTTATATTTTAAATTGTGGGTAAAATCATAGACTTTGTTTATATCAAATAAATTGCTGGCAATTGCTGGTGACATTTGGCTGCTGTAAAATCTGATTGAAGGAAAGTGTGTGGGTTGGTAGCTATTCATTCTTTAGTGAGTTTAGCTAGAATTTTTATATATTATATACATAATGTTTTATGTTTGTATATTTGTTTTATATATTTGTATATATAAACTCTCACTAATTTATTTTATATATTATATATATATATTTATATAATTTACATATATATAAATTCTAACTAACTCACATATATATTATATATAAACATACATATGTATATAAATAGTGTAGGTTTGGCCTGGTTAGCTAGGCTGAAGACTCTCTCAAATGATAGTTTTCAGGTAGTTTATAGGTTGCTATAAGAAGATTTAGGTAGTTTTTTGTTCTAGGGTAGATTGTTAAATATCTTTTTCTTTCCTGTCCTTCTGTCTTTACTATCTTTTCTCAATTAAAATAAAAATTTGTTAAACTGTTCTCCTATCTTTGTCAAATTCCTAATTTTAACCCCCTACATGAAGAAATTATTGATTCATTGAAATAATGACTAGAGTTACTATATAGTAATCATTACAATGAATTCCTTTGTTTTCAATAAAGTATAAATACAAATATCCCTTCCACAACTTCAGGGCTAGGGGTACAGAGCGCCAGTGATCTGGAAAATCCACTGAAAATTTTTGGTCTTCCCTTTGTACCAAAGAAGAAGTCTGATGTTTTTCTTTTATGGAGGATTTACAGTAACTTATTATAAAACATGGATTATATATTTGGTCATAGACTATGTATTTGGAGTTTCTTAACTTTTTCTATGTTGTTTGCTGGCTGTCACATGTCATCTGCAGCAAAAATTCCCCCCAAAAATTCATTTTAATTTCGTATACCCATTCCACATATATTGAAACTGAAATGTGGAGCATTGCAATTTATTTTTCTTTTTATTATAAGTGTTGTTGCTTAGTGATTTTTTAGTTATGTCTGACCCCCTGACTATTTAGGATGTTCTTGGTAAAGATAATGCAATATTTGCATTGTCTTCTCCAATTAATTTAACAGATGAGAAACTGAGTCAAACAGGTTTAAGTGACTTGATCAGGAACTCATATTTAATAAATATCTGAGACTGAACTTAAACTCACAAAGATAAGCCTTTCTGATTCCAAGCCAATACTCTATCTAATGCATCACTTAATTGCCCCCGGGGATAAAATAGATATTATAGATTCACTCGACTCAACTTTGGAAGATCTCAGTTCAAATTCCAGTACTCTAGTTAACATTTTTTGTTTGTTTGTTTGTTTATTGGTCTTGGGTAAGACACAATCTCTAGGAGTCTCAGTACTCTCACCTTTAAGAAGCATCTAATATGATATTTTATAAGGTCATAAAGATAACAGGGATAATGCAGACAAAGCCTTTTTAATAAGTTATGTTTATTTAACCTATTATAATGATAGGCTCGGGTATAGAATCATGCTTAAAAAATCTTTAAAGTGTTTGTGGATTGATGAAAAATACATATACTTTCCTTTAGCATTTCAGATTTATATCACATGTTTTCATTTATTTTACTCCCTTAGGTACCCAGGATGTTAATACAAGAAATGTAATGTGGAATTATAGCAAAAGTTGTCACAAAGAAAAACAATACTTTATTCATTTCCAGCATTTTTATTGTTATTAGTTTCATATAAAATGATAGCTATGGGACAAGGCACTAATAATAGTGAATTTTAATTGGCTGAAATACTTGTGTTCTTTTCTGATTCATATGCTTTCTACAAAAAGAGAATTGCAAGATGTACTTTTCTGTCCCTTTTGAATACTTAATAACTTATAGTGTTGCATTAGACTTATTGTAAAACAAAAGATTCAGAGTGCTATAAATATCCTCTATGGATTACACCTCTGCTTATATCAATGTGTATGGGAATCATTTATAGTGTAAACCTTAAAAGCATTTCCAAAAATGCTTTGCATGAATTTCTACTAATAGAACACATATAAATGAAAGAGATGATCTAAATTGATGTTGTTGTCTTCTATACTTTCATATATTCAGAGTGATAGCACTCTATTCTTTCCATTTCTTTTTATGCCCTTCTTTAAACAACTGATTCTAAAGAAATGAGTTATTACCTCCACCTACCTATACTACACAGGCTATTGCTGACCCAAATAGCTGGATTCACAATGTAATCACAAGATAGTATTTCCTGGGAATGTGGAATGTAATGTTGCTGGAGACTGCAGTCTCATTAATGCTGTAACAGTAGTATACTTTCATTCTTGGCATTTTTATGGAAAAAAATATGAAATTTTACTCAAGAAAACACTGACCATATTACCACAGGGACTGGCAGTTCTCTTTTGGAAAAGAAAAAAAAAATGATTTACTATATATAGTCTCAAATGTATGATTAGTGCTATATAGATTTTCCCTGTTTTTGAGTGTTTATAGTACCAGTAGGTAAGATCTGAAAACTTATGTTTTTTTTTTTTAAGGAAAAACTGTACCCTTAAACATTACATAAAAAATGCATATCAAAAACTGATTCCAAATGAAAATTTAAAATGACAATTCCATACAACTTTATGCAACCATGGAGATAAAATTCTAATTTCAAATGAAATCTCAATATGATTTTAAAGGAAAACTGAAAAAAGTACTGAATGTAACTTCATTTAAACTCAATCTGGATTTAGTAGTGCTTTGCCTATAAACTGATTATTTAAAATGGGTTACTCATGCACCATTTACTTCTGAGTGATGAATTACTATGTCCCCAATGAACAATCAGTGAATAGAGAAAGGTTGCAGAAGTAGCATTAATGCCTGGCTAGAACTATACTGATTTATTTTAAAAATGTGTGGGAACCACAGGGAAGCAAGCTACTAAGCTGTATAACTTGATTAGGAAAAAAGAGCATTAAATGTGAAAATCCTAAACTCTTTAGCTTTGCTACTCTGCATATAAATGAGAGATTAGACAGAAGTTATATGAGTAGACCCTTTGTAATATATAGGCCTAATTACAATAAATTTAGGAAAGTCTGAGTGTGTAATTTGCACAAAGTAGATTAAGAGTGCATGGGAATTATGATGTGTCTGGATTTCTTTCAAGCTTCAGATGGAGTAGATAAAGTTGCAGGGATAAAGTTTTTAAGTATGCACTATAGAACCTTGTGAGTAGGTTAGAAAATGTTTATGCACCAAAAAAGTTGGGATCAAATGGAGTTTAATTAATGTCAATGAAAAATGGGAATGAGACATTCACAATGGTGAAATATGAACAATTTAGCATAAATATGAACTATTTAGCCAATCCTTTGCAACTGCTCTCAATTGAATGAATTTTCTCGTACATTTTAAGACTAAGTACAATTCTGGGCACTTTATAGCTAAATTCTCATCCAATAAGTACTTCAACTTAGCCACATCTTAAAAGTAAAGGAGAAAGATCTCATAATCCCCACTAAACAAATGATACTTCAGTTATTGGGTGGGAAGGAGGATCCAAAAAGTAAAGCTTATCCCTTATTAGACTTTCCACTGAATTCTGCTGCAGTGTCAGACACCAGGATACAATAGAATGAACAATGATTTTAAAATCCAAAGTCAGTTTCAAATTTCAGGTCTGTGACAATGCCAAGTGACTGGAAATTCATTCAGTTTCTCTGAATAGCAATTTCCTCATCTATAAAAGGAAAGAATCAGATGAGATGATATATTAATCCTAAATATATGGTTAGTGGAGTGAATTATAGTGCTGTAGATATAAACCTGGAATCTCAAATTGGAAGATACAAACTATCCCTTGTTCTACCATGATAAAATACTCTGGGCATAGTCCTGTCAAAAGACTGAGTCTGCTTTCCTATGATTACCCTAGATAATGATGAAGAATATCATCAAGAGAATACAACACCAAGATGAATAATTTGACTTTAGCAATACCCCCCCCAAAAAAAAAAAAGTATGTGTCTTTAAGAAAACATAAGGTTCTATTTGGGGAAGAAGAGGGATTCACTACAGATTTCATTACTATTTAAAAAAAGGTATTGAAAAACACCAGTAAACATGTACCTATGTGGACTACTTTCAAGTCTCTAGCAACAGAGGTAACTTCTTCCAACATGCCTACGATGATTATAACACTGAAAGAAATATAACAGAAAAATATATCTATTTTAATGGCTGTTATTACTATTATAGAAGACATCCAAAAGAGAGTGCATTTTAAAGAAGTATTCCAGAAGAACATGGAGATCCTCCTGATGCTTCTGGTTGTAGATAAAATGGTGACCACATTAGTCTTTAGATAATTTCAAAGTTCCCTAAATAAGATGCACAGTTACATCATCATTTGACCTACTACAATCATAATCACTATATAATCACAAGAGAAATTAATTGGACCAATGAACTGGCATCAAGACTTTGATTTTGATATTGTCACTTCCAGTCAAGATGGCGGCTTAGAAGCAGCGAAAGTTCAGACCTCGGAAACCCTTCCTTACCGATCTCAAACTGAGTGCTCCTAAGACACCGAAATTCAATCTGAACAACAGGACAGACCCGGGGAACCCTCCTCCCATACCTGGATCAAAAGGTACGGCTCCCCAAAAGCCAGAACCCTAGATCACTCAGATCTAAGGGGTAGGCAGAAGGAAGGTCCCAGAACCCATCCCCCCCAACCCAGAGTGCTGAGCCCATGGCAGCAGTGGGAACCTCAGGGCTGGCAAAAGGGCCACAGGGCTGGCTATTCTGAAGGACTCACCTTGAAAGCAACCTGAGCTAGTCTCCAGGGTGCCCAACACAGACAGCAGGGAAACAGAGAGAAGGGGGAAGCCTGTAGCCCCTTGGCTGGGTCCTTCCATCTGAGTCTCAAGGGAGGTTCCAGCTTTAGGGCACCAGCAAAACCCAATCCCATCAGCAGCCCTTAGAGCTAATAAAAGGACAGAAACCTCAGGACTGGCAAAGGGGTTGCTCTGAAGGGCTTACCTTGAAAGCATCCTGGGAATTCAACACAGACTGTAGAGGAGGAGGTGTTTTTGTTTTTGTTTTTGTTTTTTGGTTCAGGGATCATTCCGCCCAAGGCAGCTGAACTTAATCCTATCAGGAGCCCTCAGAACCCAGGGAGGCCAGAACCCCTTCCCCCTTAGAAAGCAGGGTCTTCTGAAAAAACAGAAACCTAGAGGAGTCAAGATGGCAGCCTAGAAGGAGCATAGACCTGGCAGCCTGGTCAGAGCTTTGGAGATCCTCCATATTTGCTCCAGCCGTCCAGGAAATTTAAAACTCAAAGTAAACACAGCCCAACTAAGCTGAACTCAATCCCATCAAAAGTCTCCAGAACGCAGGGAAGTCCAGGCTCCCCACCCATCCTCATTGACTTCTGGACTTTAAGCCAATCAAAAGCCTCCAGAGGACAGGGAAGCTCACACCCCCAACAACCCTCCCCCAGAGATTACACCAAGAGATCTTCTGTTAAAGCTCCAAGAGGGGAGACTGATAGAAGTCCCCCCCCCAAATGAGAGGAACAAGAGCACAGACAAATACAGGGATTAAAGAAGGGGTGAATTTGAGCAAACAGCAGAAAAAGAAGAAAGAAACTACAATAGACAGCTACTAATCAGCAAATGGAACAGAGGGGGAGAGATTAGCAAACGATAAACCAGAAATCCCAGAGAATTGGGTACAGGCTGTGGAAGAACTCAAAACACAACTAAGACAGGCTGAAGACAATTGGGAAAAGAACATAAAAATTAAGATAAGTCATCTGGAAACAGAGGCACTTGAACTAAAACAAGAAAATGCTGTCTTGAAAGCCAAAATCAACCAGTTGGAAAATGAGGCAAAGGAGATGAAAGATGAGGCAAAGGAGATGAAAGACGAGGTAAAGAGGATGAAAGATGATCTTCAACGAAAATAAGACCAGAAGGAAAAAGACGACCAAAAAGCCAGAGATGAAATCCAATCTTTAAGAACCAGAATAAAACAACTAGAATCAAGTGACCTCACAAGGAAGCAGGACACTATAAAACAAAACAAAAAGAATGAAAATTTTGAGGAAAATGTGAAGCCTCTCATTCACAAAACAGACGATTTAGAAAATCATTCAAGAAGAGAAAATTTAAGAATAATTGGACTACCAGAAGACCACAACAAAAGAAAAAGCCTGGGCATAATACTAGAGGAAATTATCCAGGAAAACTGTCCTGAGATCCTAGAACAAGAGGGGAAAGTGGAGATTGAAAGAATCCACAGATCTCCCTCTGTATTTAATCCCAAACTGACAACACCAAGAAATGTTATAGCCAAATTCAAAAACAATTAGATGAAAGAAAAGATATTACAAGCTGCCAAGAAGAAGCCATTCATATACCATGGAAACATGGTGAGGTTAACACAGGATCTGGCTGCATCCACACTGAAGGACCAAAAGGCATGGAATATGATATTCCAGAAAGCAAGGGAACTAGGTCTACAACCAAGAATAAAATACCCATCAAAACTGACTATATTCTTACAGGGGAAAGTATGGTCATTCAACACAACAGAAGAGTTCCAATCATTCATAAAGAAAAGACCAGACCTGAACAGAAATTTGATGTTCAACCACAGAACTCAAGAGAATCATCAAAAGGTAATTAAAAAAGAGGGGGATAAAACAAACAAAACAACAACAAATTTTTTTAAAGAGACTCAATAAGTTAAAATGATATGTATCCCTATAAGAAAAGAGGTCATTGGTAACTCTTAAAACTGTAGCTATCACCTGAGCAGCTAGAAGAATTACACTTGGAAGGAACAGTAACAAACTGTATAGGATGAAAGGACAAGACATCAATAGGTATATAGATATATGCATGCATAAATACATATACATGTGTATGTGTGTATATATATATATATATATATATATATATATATATATACATGACTAGAGCTAAAAAAGAAAAGAGGTTATGACTAAAAGAAATGGGAAAAGAAACAAATGGGGGTAAATTTATATGTCACAAAGAAGCTCATTGTGGGAGGGGGGAGAACATCAATACACTGGAAGGGTAAAGAGGTTGGAGATAGGAAATACTCAACTCTTACATACTTTGAAATTGACACAAAGAGAAAGAACAATCCAATCCATTGGGGAAGAGAATAGATTTGTGCCCTATAGGGGAGTAAAAGGGTAAAAAACGGACTGGTGGGGAGGGAAGCAATACAAGGGAGGGAGAGGGTAGGGGGGATTTTAAAAAGACTGCAGGGGAAACTAAGGGAGGGAATAAGAAGGGAGGGGGGTAGAAAGGGAAGTAAAATAAGGGGGGGAACGGGGGGGTACTGACTATAAACAAACATTGGTATAGAAGGAAATAGTGAAAGAAGAAAAGGCAAGAGCAGGAGTAGAAATCAAAATGCTGGGAAATACACAGCTAGTAATCATAACTCTGAATGTGAATGGAATGAACTCACCAAAAAAACGCAAGTGAATAGCAGAGTGAATTAGAATCCAAAACCCTACCATATGCTATCTGCAAGAAACATACATGAGGAAGGTAAATAAGCATAGGGTGAAAGTAAGAGAATGGAGCCAAATCTATTGGGCCTCAAATTATAAAAAGAAGGTAAGGAGTAGCAATTATGATGTCGGACAAAGCCAAAGTAAAAATAAATCTAGTTAAAAGAGATAGGGAAGGTAATTACATCCTGATAAAAGGTAGTATAGACAACTAGGAAATATCTGTACTCAATATGTATGCACCAAATGGAGGAGCATCCAAATTTTTAAAGGAGAAACTAGAGGAGCTCAAGGATGAAATTGATAGAAAAACTATACGAGTTGTAGATCTGAACCTTCCCCTATTTGAACTAGATAAACCAAATCAAAAAATAAATATGAAAGAGGTGAGAGAAGCAAATGAAATCTTGGAAAAATTAGAGTTAGTAGACATATGGAGAAAAATAAATAGGGACAAAAAAGAATACATCTTCTTTTCAGCAGTACATGGTACATTCACAAAAATTGACCATGTACTAGGGCACAAAATCATTGCAAACAAGTGCAAAAGAGCAGAAATAGTAAATGCAAACTTCTCAGACCACAATGCAATAAAAATAATAATTAGAAAGGGTAAATGGATAGATAAATCAAAAATTAATTGGAAATTAAACAATATGATTCTGCAAACCAAGCTAATTAAAGAACAAATAGTAGAAACAATAACTTCATTGAAAAAATTGAGAATGGTGGGACATCCTTTCAAAACCTATGGGATGCACCCAAAGCAGTATTCAGTGGGAAGTTTATATACTTGAGCTCATATATAAACAAATTAAGAAGGGCAGAGGTCAATGAATTGGGCATGCAAATTAAAAAACTAGAAAGTGAACAAATTAAAAACCCTCATATGAAGATTAAATTAGAGATCCTAAAAATCAAAGGAAAAATTAATAAAATTGAAAGTCAAAGAACTATTGATTTAATAAATAAGACTGGAAGCTGGTACTTTAAAAAACAAATGAAATTAACAAAGTACTAGTCAGTCTAATTAAAAAAAGGAAAGAAAAAAACCAAATTGACAGTATCCAAGATGAAAAGGGAGACCTCACTTTGAATGAAGAGGAAATCAAGCCAATCATTAGAAACTACTATGCCCAATTATATGGCAAAAATATGGCAATCTAAGTGATATGGATGAATACTTACAAAAATATAAATTGCCTAGACTAAAAGAAGAAGAAATAAATTACCTAAACAACCCAATATCAGAAAAAGAAATTGAGAAATTACAAGCCATCAAAGAACTCCCTAAGAAAAAATCCCCAGGTCCAGACGGATTCACCAGTGAATTATATCAAACACTCAAAAAACAGCTAACCCCAATATTATACAAACTATTTGACAGAATAAGCCAAGAAGGGGTTCTACCAAATTCTTTTTACATCACAAACATGGTACTGATCCCAAAGCCAGGCAGGTTAAAAACAGAGAAAGAAAACTATAGGCCAATCTCCCTAATGAATATAGATGCAAAAATCTTAAATAGGATACTAGCAAAAAGACTCCAGCAAGTCATCACAAGGGTTATCCACTACAATCAGGTATGATTCATACCAGGAAGGCAAGGATGGTTCTATATTAGGAAAACCATCCACACAATTGACCATATAAACAAGCAAATCGACAAAAATCACATGATTATCTCTATAGATGCAGAAAAAGCGTTTGACAAAATACAACACCCATTCCTATTGAAAACACTAGAAAGTATAGGAATAGAAGGGCCTTTCCTAAAAATAATAAACAGTATATACCTAAAACCATTAGCAAACATCATCTGCAATGGGGAAAAACTCAAAGCATTCCCAATAATATCAGGAGTCAAAAAAGGATGCCCATTATCACCTTTTAATATTTAATATTGTACTAGAAACACTAGCAGTAGCAATTAGTTAAGAAAAAGAAATTGAAGGTATTGAAATTGGCAATGAGGAGACCAAGCTGTCACTCTTTGCTGATGATATGATGATTTACTTAAGGAATCCTAGAGAATCACCTAAAAAGCTAATAGAAATAATCAACAGCTTAACAAAATTGCAGGATACAAAAGAAACCCACATAAGTCATCAGTGTTTCTATATATCTCCAACCCAGTTCAGCAGCAAGAAATAGAAAGAGAAATTCCATTTAAAGTCACCCGAGACAATATAAAATACTTAGGAATCTATCTGCCGAGACAAACACAGGAACTCTCTACAACTACAAAACACTTTCCACACAATTAAAACTATATCTAAACAATTGGAAAAACATTGATTGCTCATGGGTGGGACGAGCTAACATAATAAAAATGACCATCCTTGCCAAACTTATATATTTATTTAGTGCCATACCCATTGAACTAACAACAAATTATTTTACTGAATTAGAGAAAATCATAACAAAATTCATTTGGAAGAATAACGGATCAAGGACATCCAGGGAAATCATGAAAAAAAAAATACAAAGGAAGGTTGCCTTGCAGTCAGAGATCTCAAACTATATTACAAAGCAGCAGTCATCAAAACAATTTGGTACTGGCTAAGAGACAGAAAGGAGGATCAGTGCAATAGACTTGGGGTAAATGACCTCAGTAAGACAGTCTTTGACAAACCCAAAGACCCCAGCTTTGGCGACAAAAATCCAGTATTTGATAAAAACTGTTGGGAAAATTGGAAGGCAGTGTGGGAGAGATTAGGCTTGGATCAACACCTCACTCCCTACACCAAGATAAACTCAGAATGGGCAAATGACTTGAATATAAAGATGGAAACTATAAGTAAATTAGGGGAACACAGAATAGTATATATGTCAGATCTTTGGGATGGGAAAGATTTTAAAACCAAGCAAGACTTAGAAAGACTCACAAAATGCAAAATAAATAATTTTGACTACATCAAATTAAAAAGTTTTTGTACAAAGAAAACCAATGTAACTAAAATTAGAAGGAAAGAAACAAATTGGGAAACAATCTTCATAACAAAAACCTCTGACAAAGGTTTAATTACTCAAATCTATAAAGAGCTAAACCAGTTGTACAAAAAATCAGGCCATTCTCCATTTGAAAAATGGGCAAGGGACATGAACAGGCAATTTTCAGTTAAAGAAATCAAGACTATTAATAAGCACATGAAAAAGTGTTCTAGATCTCTTATAATCAGAGAGATGCAAATCAAAACAACTCTTAGGTATCACCTCACACCTAGCAGATTGTTCAACATGACAGCAAAGGAAAGTAATGAATGCTGGAGGGGATGCGGCAAAGTAGGGACATTAATGCATTCCTGGTGGAGTTGTGAGTTGATCCAATCATTCTGTAGGGCAATTTGGAACTATGCCCAAAGAGCAATAAAAGACTGTCTGCCCTTTGATCCAGCCATAGCACTGCTGGGTTTCTACCCCAAAGAGATAATAAGCAAAAAGACTTGTACAAGAATATTCAAAGCTGTACTTTATGTGGTGGCCAAAAATTGGAAAATGAGGGGATACCCTTCAATTTGGGAATGGCTGAACAAATTGTGGTATATGTTGGTGATGGAATACTATTGTGCTAAAAGGAATAATAAAGTGGGGGAATTCCATGGAGACTGGAACAACCTCCAGGAAGTGATGCAGTGGGAGAGGAGCAGAACCAGGAAAGCATTGTACACAAAGACTGACACATTGTGGTACAAGAGAATGTAATGGACTTTTCCAGTGATGGCTTTACAATGTCCCTGAAAAACCTGCAGCGATTTACAAGGAAAAAAAAAAACTATCCTCAAGCAGAGGACAAACTGAGGGAGTAAAAACCCTGAGAAAAAGCAACTGCTTGACTACAGAGTTTGAGGGGACATGATTGAGGAGAGATGCTAAATGAGATCCCTAATGCAAATACCAACAACAAGGAAATGGGTTCAGAGCAAGGACAAATGTGATACCCAGATGAATCGTGCATGGGCTAGGGAAGGGGTGGCAGAATGTTGGGGGGGAGGAAAAGAAAATGATCTGTTTCCAATGAACAATGTATGAAAATGACCAAATAAAATAATATTTTAAAAACTAAAAAAAAAAGACTTTGATCTTAAATTAGCTGGACATAGGGGCCTATCCATTTGAGAAACATCAAGGAAATAAACTTATGACCTTGACTGAGAACTGAATAGAAATTGGAGAATGGGTAAGATTGCCTTTTGTAAGTTTGCATTTTTTTCCATGACTTGAATTTTTTTCTAAAAATAAGCACCCAAATTTTTCAATATAAATATTCTTACAATAATGCTACATGGCTGCCAATCATGGAATATTGTAGTCTCTGAAAAAGGAATATTTAATATAACAAAGATCAATGGACAAGTATATAGGGGAGTTAATACACTGAAAAATATTACAGATGAGGAATTCTATAGAAGGTGTTATGTAAAGAATGCTATCATAAAACTTAAACCACACAAAAACAGACAGTATATGTATTGTGAATTTGGGATAACCAATAGGTAGGTCCTTTCTCCATTGGTATCCAAACAGAGGCAACAGAAAGAGGAATTTGCCCCCCAAACACTGAGTAGATTCCCTTTGTTGGATGTATAGTAATGTTTGGGGAAGATTCAAGGAGGACAGGCAGGCATGGATAGGTTATGATCTATATCACTGGAAGGAATATACAAATAGGCTAAATCACAGATCCAGTGAAGAGGGAAATATAGAAAATACTTTTTGAAACATTTAATAATGAATCAAAAGTTTACCTAATAAATAAGTACAGTGATACTGTATTCTTTGTATATTTTATTTGCATGAATAATGTATGGTTTAGAATGTTATTCTCTAATGTCTGCTACCCACATTGTCTATATCATGCATACAGAGGCCAACAAAATATATGTAGATCATTTTCCTAAAAAAATATTGCTCATAAGACATTTGTTATCATATGGAGATTTGCTAAAATTTTGGAAGTCTTTATCAATCCTTGTTAAATTTAATTAAATTAAATAATTTTAATTAAAAAACCCTAAAACGTAACATAAATGTTTTTCATTTCAGTATCAGAAATATTCCTAATTAACCTGTAGAATGTTCTCATAAAAAATTTGTAGAGACAGAAAAGAATTATAGCACTTGCAAATTCTTGATATTTTCTTGGGCACTTCATATGTAATATTAATGATTTTTTTTCAGTGTCATTGATGTCATTCCTGCTTTCACAACAGGGGAGAATCTGTGCATATCATTGGGGAATCTAATCTTCTATATGGCTCAAATTCTGTTACCCCTGGCATGCATCTCTATATAGTTAAATTTAGCTACTCTTTCTATCTTCCTATTGAGGTGGTAAAAGTCCCATTTTTTCATACAATAAGCATATCTGGGACTATGCTGTTAGACTTCAAATATGGTGATGACTCTACTGCTCAAGATGATTCTTTTTCTTAATTTTTTGAACAAATCCTTTCCATTTTTCTATGGTTACTGTCAATCTTCAAGTATGATCCTTAATTTGGGGGGGAATGACATTGCTTAGTTGGGCTTTGAAAATTATTTTTTTAATCTTTTACCTCATTTCTTCTTTAATAAAGAAGTTTCATTCATAATTTTATATATTCTTAGTTATTGCTCTTCTTATCTGCCATATCTCTTTCTTGTCCATGTTGTAAAGGTTAAATTTAATGGTTAGCAATAGTTATTTACCAAAATAGAGGGGAAACAATAAAGTAGGGAAATGTGAAAGAGGTTAGAGAAAATACCTATACTAGTCCTCAGTCAGTAGTGAATAATCATGTGGACTCCTCCAAGATGGAAGCTAGTCTCCTAGGAAACTAGGAAGGGAATCAACCTTTTCACTCAAAGAACCAAAAAGTCCTGGAGTCAGAGTCTAAATTGAAGTCAGGATCCAAGCTGCAGTCTCCAATGAGGTTCCCTAGAAGACTATCTCCAGGAGACAACCTCGCCAGACTGACAGCCCAAGGATGTTGTGTCTTTTGTGGTGTTTTCCTATCCCCGTCCCTCTTCACAGGGGTCAAACATAGTTTCCAAAATTGTCACACCTCTCATCCTCTGAAGGTAGCAACTCTTCTAGGATTCACTCCTTTGGATTCACACCTTTCTGAGTGTGTGAACTCTTAAAACAATTCAAAAGTTTTTGGCTGTTTGAGTTGGAAAAAAAGGGTGGAGCTCTTCCAAGTATCTTGCTGGCTTTTCACCTCTTAAAGGTGTTAACTCTCCTTCTAGGAGTCTGTGGACTACCTTAATTTAGGGTTAAGTATGGGTTTATCCACTTTTCTTGATTAATTCAAAAGTAGACAAAAGAGAGTTAATCCTGTCTTCAGTCTAGTGAGGTACCAAGTAGGGGTACTTAAGTTTGTGTTACTCCAAAATTTTAACTCCAATTAGCCAAAGAGAATAAAGGATTACCTTTTCACAATTGCAAACTCTGAATAGACAAATAGAACCAAGAATTTCTTTTCACAATATTACCTGCTTGTTGGCTGAGGTAATTTCTTGCCTCCTTAGATTTCCCTGTAATTTGCAGATGTATTAAATGAATAAAACTTGTTGAGGGAATCATTCCATTATCCATTCAATTTCTCTCTCTTTTTTTTTTGTGGGGTGTTAACAATTGGTTTAATTTAATGTTGTAGAATTTTTTTCCAGTTCCAAAACCTTTGTTTTCATTTCTATTTTTTCTTATAAAGCTTGTTAAGCTTTCCAAAGCTTAAAATTCCATGAAGAATCTAGAATATTATATATTTTAATTAATAATATTTAAAAAGGATAATTGATTTCTAGTACCCTGAACACAAAAGTTAATACTAAGGGTTGTGCTGAATTTATATTGTACCAACTCTTGGTGAGAACTGATTGTTAAATTATTGATGTAAGCATTTTCCCCTCAGAAAGTGAAATAGATTAAATTCAAAGCCTAATTTATTGTTATATTAAATGATTAAGGACATTTTAAAAATATAAATTGAAATTAAAATAGTTAAGTTTTTTATTTTATAATTTATCCCATTCTATTTCTCCCTTCCCTTTTCTCTCAGTGCAATCCTCTCTTTCAATTCTTGATTTTTACATACTTATCATATGAATACATATATTATATATACATATTATTTCATATCATCACATTTATGTATACATCATATCATCATAATCAGCTCACTTCCTTACATTCTTTCTAAGTATATTCTATAAAGATTAAAATTAACTCTCCCCTAATTAAGAAGATTAAAATTGCAACCCCTGCCTATTTTTAGATTTAATCACCAAAAGTGTAAACACCATAATTAAAAGTTGAGTATAGAGATCTGCCCATTTTTAGATCTAATCACCAAAAGTTTAACATCCCACTTAATCATTTGGTTTTACAACTGTGATTGGTAGATGTAAAATTAGGGGAAGACACAGGAAGTGACACAAAAGTAGCATATTTAAAAGGAACTGTCACTTCCTGTAAGGGACAACTCTTCATTTTTTGGAAGTGAAGACTGAAGATAATTATCCATTCTTTGTAGTGGAGGCTGGACCCAAGATCCTATTCTTGCTGAGACTGTTCCAAAATCTCTTCCTTTGACACATGGTGAGTGAAAAGTTGACTCTTAACTGCTGGATTTTCTGAGAAAACTAGCCTCAGGAGAGACTTAACTCTTGAAAGAGTTTTCCCAAAGTCCTTGGATTTGCTGAGGTCTAAGGACTAACTCTCCCTGCCCTGGTTAAATCAGGAACCAGGAGTAAATTACTTAGTGCTTAGGCTAGATATCTTACATTATCCTCTATCTGATTTTCTTATTTTACTCTTTCTACATTTTGTAAATAAATTGTAAATAAATCTCTTTGGAATAAATTAAATTCCTGGTGATCACACTCTTAAATGATCCAGTCCAACCCTTATAAAATTAACCCCCTTCTCCCTTTCAATTCCTTCTGTCTTCTCTACTACTAAGAATTATATTTGAGAATTAAAGATATTCTCTTTCCATGTAGAAATATAAACAGTTTGACCTCATTGAGTCTCTTAAATTTTCTCTTTGTTATTTATCTTTTAAGACTTTTCTTGGGTCTTATCATTGGACTTCAAATTTTTTGTTTAGGTGTAGCTTATTCCCCAGGAATGGTTAGAAATATTCTATCTTATTGTCTATCCATTTATCCCCTCACCCCCAGGAAAGAATATACTTAATTTTTCTGGGTAGGTAACTCTAGGTTGTAAAACCAAATTTTTCTCCTTCCTGAACATCATATTCCATGACTTCTGATCCTGTAATGTAGAAGCTTCTAGGTCCTGTGTGATCCTGATCGTAGTTGCAGAGTATTTTAATTGTTTTCTTCTGGCTGCTTAGGGTATTTTCCCCTGGTTTGGGGGCTCTTGAAAATGGCTGTTATATTACTGAAAGTCTGTCACTTGAGAATGTTTTTCTGGAGAACATCTGTGAATTCTTTCGATATCAATTTTATTTTCCTGTTTGAGGATATCTGGGCAGTTTTCTTTGATAATTTCTTGTATTATGATGTTCAAGCTTTTTTCTTGATCATGGCTTTCAGATTGTTGAGTAATTCTCAAATTGTGTCTCCTGGATCAATTTACCAGTTTAGTTGTCTTTTCATTAAGATATTTCATGTTTTCCTCTTTTTTTTTCATTCCCTTGATTCTGATTTATTGTTTCTTGATTTCTCAAGAAATTATTAGTTTCTATTTGGTTAATTCTGATTTTTAGGACCTTATTTTCCTCTGTCAGTTATTGCTTTTCCTTTTTCAATTGACCCATTTTTTTGTATAAGTTTCATTTTTCTTCCCTACTTTTCCTTTGCCTCTCTTAATTGGTTTTTGAAGTCTTTTTTGAGCTCGTCTAGAATCTGTGTCCAATTTATATTTTTCTTTTGAATTTTTCATGTGTTTGCTTTGTTTTCACTGTCACCTTATGTGTCTCTACCTTGCTCTTTGTCTCCATAAAAAGTCTTTAGAATTAGATGCTTTTTTATTGTTTGCTCATTTTTCCTATCTTGTTGGAGGTAGATTGTTTTCTGGGAACTTAGGTTACCCTCTTAAACTTCAAGTCCTTCCTTGATGTTGCCCTTAGCTTATTTGGGGGGTTTGTTACAGTTTTAGTTCTTCCAAGATGGTATAATGACCTAAGGGCTGAGAGCTCTGATGGCCTCCTTCCAGTGTTGATTCAATTAACACTTGAAATGCTAAGATCTTAACAACTTGTCTCAGGCTTAGATATAAGCTTTTGATCTCACTCTGAACTTGATTGGGTCAAGGGCTTATCAAATTCTAGCCCCAGGCTTAAGCTCAATTTTTTGGTCTCACTCTATAGTTGATCTAATAAGGAGGATTGCCAGTTGATTGCCCTGCCCTGGAGCACTGCCCTGAGCTACTGGCAAAAAGATCAGGATCCCCCTTGGGTCAATCAACTACCCCAACTTGTAGTCTATGTCCTCACCACATACTCAGACAAGTATTGCTTGTTTCCTCTGAGCCTACACAGATCAGCCCACTTCAGCATAGACTTCCCTGGGCTGGGATTCAGGACTTCACCACACAATGGGTGTGGGTTAGTTTGAATCTCTATTTGCTCAGGCAGGGTCTTAGGGTCTGAATATTGGCTTGAACTTAGATTTTGAATGTAGGGCAGTTACCGTATGGTGTAGGTATGGAGCTTGCTTTTGGCTTGTTCTATACTACTTACTATAGTCTTGCTAACTGTGCTCTCCTCTCACCTCAGTGCCCCCAGATACTCTCTGTGTATCTTTCAAGTCTTTTTTTTGGAAAATTATTTCTGTCTGTTTCCTTGTTAGTTCTTTCACTCCTGTATTTGTTTTGTGGCTTTTTAAAAATATTGATTGTAGGGGATTCTCATGGTGTCCTTGAGCTGCTTTGGCTTACTCTGCCATTTTAGCTTCATCTGCAGAAGGATCCATTAATATAGTTTTCATAGAGCTGATTGTTAAACATTTAACAGAACAACAGTTTTTCATCCAGTTGCTTACATATACTCACATATGTGTATATTTTGTATGTATGTATGTATGCATGTGTGTGTGTGTGTGTGTGTGTGTGTGTATGCACAGATACAGAGAGAAGTTGAGATGAAAACTGAGAAACAGAAATAGCTCTTCCCTGGCCCATTGTTGGTTAGAGGCAGTAATAAAGGAAAGTACTGAAAATTAGAAATTTCAATCACTGTGATTACAATAAGGAATACGAAAATGCTATTATACTCTGTTCTCATGAAAGCACATTTGATATATTATTTTAAGTTTGGGGCACTATATTTTAGAAATATAATTGATAAACTGGAGTGTACCCTGGAGGAGGACTCAGAATTTGATAAATACACAAGAAGACTATATGGTATAAGGAATCATTGAAAGAATGAGTTTTAGCTGATAGAAGAGAAAATTTATGGTGTATCATGATAACTGTCTGAGCATCTTTTAAAAACATTCAAAATGATCTTGACAGACTACAGGGTTAATCAAATTGCACTGATAGGATAAATGTACATTCTTATTTATTCTTGGAAATGGGCAACCAATCTCCCCTCCATGGCATAGAGCAAAGCTATGATTACAAAGCAGTTGATTTGGGAAAAAACAAAATATCTGGAAAGTTTTGTGAACTTCAAGATCAATATGAATTAACAGTGAGGGCAGCTGGATATCTCAGTGAAGCCAGGCCCATAGACGGGAGGTCCTAGGTTCAAATCTGGCCTCAGACACTTCCCAGCTGTGTGACCCTGGGCAAGTCACTTGACCCCCATTACCTAGCCCTTACCACTCTTCTGCCTTGGTTCCAAGACAGAAGGTAAGAGTTTAAAAAATATGAATGTACCATATGAAAGAATTGTCATAAAAAGCTAATGCCATTATGGGCTATACAAAGAAGAGCCAAAAGAGATTCAGGTACAAATTCACTTTAGCAGACATAAAGCATGTCTTGTGTATGATTTTCAGTTCTGGTAACACTTTCATTTTAGGAATAGCATTTAAGAACTGTTATTCATTAGGTGCAAAACAATAATAACATCAAATGGCCTAGATCTATCCATTAAGGAATTTGTTAAAGTAATTAGAATAATTTCACCTGAATAAAATAAAATTTGGGTAAAATGTGATAGTTTTACAAATATATTTGAAAAATATTTATGTAAAGTTTGATTCAAACTTTTTATCCTTTCTAAAAATTGGATTATTTATTTATTTGCTAATTACATGTTATAACAAATTCCCACATAAGTTTTCCAAAGTCATATGATCCAAATTGTCTCTCTTCCTCTCTTCCCTCCTCCCTACCCTCCCAGAGCTAACAAGCAATTAGATCTGGGTTATATAGATATCATCATGCAAAACATAATCCTATATTGTTCTTGTCTGTAAGTGAATAATCATATAAAATCATAACCACAAAACAAAACAAAACAAAACAAAAAAACCAAGTAAGTGAGAAATAATATGCTGTCATTAGCATTTTGACTCCAACAGTTATTTCTCTGGAGATGAATAGCATTTTTGGTCATAGGTCCCTCAGAATTGTCCTGGATCAATATAAGCTATTATAGCTTACCATTTCACTATATTGTGCTACTGTGTATGGTCTTCTCCTGGTTCTGATTATTTCTTTCAGCATGAGTTCATTCAGGTTTTTCCAGTTCTTCCTGAAATCATCCTGTTCATCCTGTCTTATAGCACAATAGTATTTTATCACTATCATATATCATATTTTTTTCAGTCATTTTCCTTGATGGATTGATGAATATCCTCTCAATTTCCAAATATTCGCCATCCCAAAAAAGCAACTCTAAATATTTATGTACATGCAGGTCCTCCCCTGCCCTCTTTTTTTTTTTAAATCACTTTAATACAGACCTAATAGTGGTATTACTAGATCAAAGGGTTTGCATTGTTTTATAGCCCTTTGGGCATAGTTCCAAATTGCCCTCCAGAATGGCTGGATCAGTTCACAACTCTACAAATAATGCATTAGTGTCCCAATTTTGCCACACCCCCTCCAACATTGGTCACTTTCCTTTGCTGTCATATGGGCCAATCTGATAGCTGTGAGGTGGGAACCCAGTGTTGTTTTCATTTGTATTTCTCTAATCAAGAAGGAGATGGAACATCTTTTCATATACTTGATAGCTATGATTCCTCTATCTGAAAACTGTTTATTCCTATCCCTTGAATATTTATCAATTGGGGATTGACATGTATTTTTATAAATGTGACTTAGTTTTAATATATTTGAGTACAAATTTATCTGCTTCCTTTCAGGTTGGATCAAGGAGAGACCTGTGTCTCTGTCTTGTTGAGTTTGACTTTCTGTCTATTTTGAGGTTGGGCTTTTATGCCCTCTGGAGCCTTCTTTTCTTCACAATTGATAAACTGGATTAAGCCAGTTGAGCTGATCTACAGAGCTGAGTGTGCCCTAGGGCCAAAAACTCCAGAGGCAGGGCCCCAAAATGAAGGAGTGATGGCTAAATGCCCTGACCAGGTTTCCCTTCTCTCTTCTCTGTCCCTCTCCTCCAGCTGCCTCACTGACAGCTGTGGTCAGAGCCCTCAATCTCTTGTAGCTGTGGTCACAAGGCACTCCATCCCAGGGATAGCCTTTGCCCTGAGATCCCAGCAACCTCCAAAGTCTCAGCACGGTAGGTGGGGAAGAAGTCTTGGTATCTTCCTTCTTTCCTTTACTAAAACCTGAGAATTCAAACTTCTCTGTGCACTTTTTATGTCGAACTGAGCAGAAGGGTCCCACAGCACTGTCCTTTTGTTGGATTTGGTTTTCTGTCCCCCTTGAAAACTTTGTTTTTGATTGGTGTGGGAAAGTTTTCACAGAGGAATCAACTTTTGCTGCTTCTAAGTCACCATCTTGACTCTGCCCCTATAAATAGTAATTTAGAGCATTTTTCATATGACTGTAGTCTTGATTTCTCCAACTGAAAACTTTCTGTTCATTTCTTTGACTATGTTTAAGTTAGGGATTGACTTTCGTTCTTATAAATTTGACTCAGTTCTCTATATAGTTCAGAAATGAGACCTTGAGAGAAATTGCTATGAATTTTCCTCACCAATTTTCTGCTTTCTTTTAAATTTTGCATTGGTTTTTTTCATGCCCAAGCCCTTAAAGTTAGTTTAGGGGAAAGTATTCATTTAATCCTTTATAATGTTCTATATCTCTTTATAAATTCTGCTCTTATCCATGGATCTGACAGTTAAACTATACCATATTTCCCTTACATGTTTATGGCAGCACCAGTTTTGTCTAAGTCAGATAATAATTTTGACTTTATCTTGGCATATGATGTGAAATGTTGGTCTTTACCTAGTTTTTGCAACATTATTCTCCAATTTCCCCAGAAATTTAGGTCAAAAAGTGAGGTTTTGTCCCATAAATTTGGGTCTTTGGGTTATTCAATCATAGAGTTTGGTCACTTACTACTGTTTATCAGTATCTATTCCATGGATCCACCGCCATATTTCTTAGCCAGTACTCAGCTGATTGTTTTGATGATTACTAAAGCTTAAAGGCTTTGGCCATATACTGAGAGGACAGGGCTTATTGGAAAAGACTTTGATAATGGGAAAGATTGAAGGAAAAAGTAAAAGGTGATGGCAGAAAATGAAATGAATGAATAGGTAGTATCATGAAAACAATAAATATACTTGGTCTGACTTCAAAAGATAGGGGAGGAGAGAAGGCCCTGTTGTGCTATGATCCATGGGGTCACCAAGGATACAAGTGGATGATAGAGCAACAAAGAAGTTGATCATAGCCTCACTTTTGCTTTTGTATCCTCTTTTCCTAGAACATAACAGGCACTTGATGGATATTTGGAGATTGATTTACTGAGAGAATGGAACTTCAGTCAATTCTTTGAGAAAAATAAAATAAAGAAAACTATATCAATAGTATGAGAAAAGAATACTTACCACAAAGTTGTGTTTGCCAATGTAATAGTCTATGGTTTCATAGGATTCTAAAAAGCTAGAAAGGGACTATTTAGGGAAAATATTTTTTCAAAAATAAATTAAAACCAAAACTTAGAAGTAAAAACTAAAATAGCTCAACCAGCAAAACATGATCTCTGAATCTTATACAAGTTCATCCTTGGTGAAAGATCTTTTATCCCAATAACTATATATCAGTACATGAGGAAAATGGGACTTGTTGAGTTGACAGAAAAATGAGATATAAAGCTGAGTATCAGAAATGTTTATCTCCCAACCCTTTCTTTAGCAGAATCAAATGAAGAGCACATTAAAAAGAATACAACCATTGTTTTTCTACTGACTGAAAAATTGTAGGTAAAGTTAAACCCTTTCCCCATTTTCTCTTTTGGAATGAGTTTTTGCAAAAAGAAATAAAATAGGTTGTGTTATTGTTTTTTCTCATCCCCTGGGCTATGATACCAAACTATCATATTTTTATCCTCTTTGTTGTCTTGCTTTTATTCATAGTACTTCATATTCAATGAATCTGTTAATATATCAGAGATATGAATTGATGCCTTCAAGGTTATGCTGAAAAAAGAAGAGTTTTTAAATCAACAAACAAAAATGCATTAGTCAATATCGGCCAACACCAAAGTAACTATATTCCCTTTCAGTGCTCACAGGAGCAGTCAGAAAATTGTAGCAAAGTTTCCCCTAATTCTCCATTACCATTTTTATAGTACCCAACAGTATATTATACAGTTATTGCCACCAAGCGTGTGAATTGTAAAGTACAGAATAAGTAGTATCAGGCCCTTTCCACATTATTATATCCTCTGGTGACTTAGCTAAAAGAGAAGATTATGTTGGTAAGCTTTCCTAAACTGATAAATTCTCTAATGGCTTTATCATAGCCAATGATAAATTTCTGTGACTACCTTAGAAAACTGCAACTAAAATCTGCCATCCGTTTCTGAAGGGGGGAAAAAAGGCCCTCTATGCTATTTAAAAAAGAAAAAAAAAAAGTACACACAGATGATCACCAAAAATTGATTGCACTGAAAATTCCATGAGTTTCTTGAATATATAACTGAGGGCTATATGTCATTATAAGGAATATATCCAGGCTTCCTAGGTTCTTACATGCATATTGAATTGATGGAGAAGGAAGCAGTATAGAGTGAGTATTTAATATTGGAGCACTATGCACTAATCACTGTTCTAAGCATTTAAATTTTTAAATGATTATTTTACAAACATCTCATTTGATGCTTAAAACAATCTTGTGACATAGGTACTATTATTATCCCTATTTTGTAGGTTATGGAAGAGAAACAAAAAGACATTAAATCAGTTGCCCAAGGTCAAACAGCTTGTGAGTGCCTGAGGTTGCTTTTAACCTAAAATATTCCTGATGGAGGCAGCTGGGTATCTCAGTGGATTGAGAGCCAGGACTAGAGACAGAAGGTCCTAAATTCTAATCTGGCCTCAGAGCCTTCCTAGTTGTGTGACTCTGGGCAAGTCACTTAACCCTCATTGCCTAGCCCTTACCACTCTTCTGCTTTGTAACCAATGCACAGTATTGATTCTAAGATGGAAGATAACAATTAAAATAAATAAATAAATAAAATAAAATATTCCTGACTCCAGGTCTACTTCTCTATTGAGAGAGAATTTTGGTGAGAAGGTATCAACACCTAATCCTAGCAATATTTTTTTATTCCTGAATATAGAGATTCCTGCCATGAGAAGACATGTACCAGGACAATCTAACAGGAATAGACATTCAAGATAGAAATTTTGAAGTTAAAATTTCCTTCTGAAAAGTTTTTAAAAGTTAGTTCATATAACATATTTTTGGATTAGACTCACAAACAAACCATTAGTCATGTTATTTTTTGAATTTGTGCCTTGCTAAAATACTTAAATGAATTGTTATACCTGTAGGAAGAAAAAGGGTGTTTTATATAAAAAATTGGAATGGATTATTTAAGAATAGGGCTGCCAGGAATTTTAAGGAATACCAAAGAGATTTATTTAACAATTTACTTACAAAATATAGAATGTGTGAAGAAATCAGAGAGGATAGGGTAAGATATCTAGCCTACCCACTAAGTAATTTATTCCCAGCCCCTGACTCAACCCAGGCAGGGGAAGTTTAGTCCTTAGCTGAAGAGGTTTGGCTTTTAGCCATGGACCTGGAGATGCAGGAAACCTCTCTCAAGAGGTAGGTCTCTCCTGAGGCTAGTCCCTTCAGAAAATCCAGGAAAGGAGTCAGCTCTTTTCACTCACCACGTGTCAATCTAAAGGGAGAGATTTAAGAACAGTCTTACCAGGAAATTCTCAGGTCCAGTCAGCAGATTCTTCACCAACCTCCAACTTGAACTCAGAACTCCAGAAAAAGCCTAATTTAGGAAGTCATAACTCCCCTTTAAAGACATTTTCTTTAGCATCACTTCCTGTGCCTTCCTTCACTTTCACATCTACCAATTATAGTTGGAACTTTGCTTAGGACTGCCCACAGGGCAGTCAGTTTAATTCTGATTCATCACCCACTATCACACAGATGGGTCACAGACCTCCCTCACTCAAATATGAATGGGGTGTCACTCTTTTGGAGATTAAATCTAAAAAATGGGCAGGGGAGTTGATTTAATCTTCACAATCCAGGTAAGAGATTTAATTTAATCTTCACATACCATATAATTTATTTAGATGAATCTGTGATCATTTCATTGGGGAGAGACGTTATACTAAAAAGTAGTATCACAACTCTGTTTATGTTTCATAGTCTAGGTTACTCTTCTGCATGTATTTTAAAAAAAATATTTGGTAGAAGACTACATTATTTCTCTGGCACTTAAAATATCTTAGGATATCAAGGTAGTGCATTTGTAGTACTATTGCCTTGCATCACAAGATTTATGTTTTAAAGATGTGGTCTTCCAAAGAGATTAAAAACAAAACAAAACAAAAAGCTTAGCATGATTTACAGCCACTCTTTTTTTAAATGATAAAGAACAAGAAACTAATGATGTGATTATAAATTGGGGAAGTCAGATAATTTATGTCAAATCAATACAATGGAATATTATTGCCCAACATAAATAGTAAGAAGGATAGTTTCAGAGAAACCTTAGAAGAACTGTAGTAACTCTAGCATACTGAAGTGAGCAGAAGCAGGAGGACAATTTATATGATTCCACTGTAAATAAAAACTTTGAAAGACTTAATAACTCTGATCATTACCACAGATCAGAGCCAAATTAACTGACCACTGTGGGAATTTGTTTTGTTTTTGTTATGGGAAGTTGTTAGGAAAGTTTTACAGAGTAACTTTTGTCACTTACAAGTGGGAGAATAAAGAAAAAAATAAATACTTGTTTTTATTTATTTATTTTTTAACTCTTACCTTCCATCTTGGAGTCAATACTGTGTATTGGTTCCAAGGCATAAGAATCGTAAGGGCTAGGCAATGGGGGTCAAGTGACTTGCCCAGGGTAACATCACTAGGAAGTATCTGAGGTCATATTTGAACCTAGGACCTCCCATCTCCAGGCCTGACTCTCAATCCATTGAGCCACCTAGGTGCCCCCTAAATGCTTGTTTTTAAAGGAAAATTAAAAACAATCTAAATTTGTATTTATATTCCAATTCATCAGTCTCTTTAGTTAAAATTTATTTTTCTTTCTTTTTTTTTGCTAAACATGGAAAAGATCATATACTGATCAAATTAATGCATTTTATTCAGAATAATATAATTTTAATAACTAGCCAAAGAGCCATTATATGATCATTCTTTGCATATACATAAAATCTAGCACAGATACATTTGCACTAATAAAATCACAAGTTATTAAACAAGAATTGTCTCTATAGGAAACTTTAAGAGACTAGTTTTTATTAGATTACTAGAAAATTATAAATTATTTTAAAATGTACATTTTAAATTAATCTTTTCCACAAAGATGAATGAAAAGATTTATATGGAGCACTGGGGCCAGGGTGAACTTTTAAATGTTTATTGGAGATACAGGCAGCATAATTTTATGATTCCTCCCCCAAGCAATATTCAATTTCTCTGTTGTAAGATGGAAGATAGTGGATGGGGGAGTTGCAGGTGACCATCAAGAGGCTGAAATGGGAAGGAATTCATAGAATGATTATTGAAATGAGTGACCACTGAGTCAAGATTAAAGAGGGAGGAAAGTGAGCCCAGAATGAGAGACTAAGGATTGCTGAGGTTTTAATCTATTATAAATTATAATCTGTAATAAAGAATTCTCTTGTCCATTTTGTTAAGGGAGATTTTGGAAGAAGTAATGAAATAGTGTATACGCAAAGTTTATGGAAAAGGGAGATTTTCACTGAGGCTCCAACAAGTACATGAGAATCCTGTGAAAATAACTGCCATCCAGGATCTGGAAGAAGACCCTGGAGAAAGACGCATCTCCAGTTCCCAGCTCTGACCTCCTATGAACCTTTCTCTTTGTTCCTGTGGATAACTTTTTATTCCTGAAGATCCTTTTACTCATTCAAACTGCTAATATTCTGAAAGAAGAAATCTCTAACAAGGTTGATCTGAACTGCTCAGTTTACCTTGGGGATGGAGCAGGGGTGTAGTGGGGGGCTTTGACATCACCTGAGTAAATCAAAATCATGCCTGATACCTGACTCCATCAATATCTGTTCCTACTCTAAAGACTATTTTCATTGTGGATTTAGCCTACATTAGATCAAATAGAAGGGGAGAATTGAGGTAGAGAGGGTAGAAAACATAGCCTCAGCTCAACTGAGGGCTGAAGAGACTCTGTGAAGAGTCAGATGGTGGGGTTATACATAGTTTTATTAATGGTTAGGGAAAATCCTTAGCCCACATACCTTTCCCCATCCTCAATAACATCTACAATAAACCTGTTACCTTGAGAAATGAGGTCAATGTGATTGCCTCCTGGCCTGAGTCAGAGAGAGAATGGCCATTTTCATTCGCTGACCCTGAGAAGACCACTTTGCCTGACTGGGTCGAGTAAAACCCGAGTCAGCTGTTTATATCATCTTTACAATTGCAACATTCTTTGTAATTATACTATGCCTGAGTTCTTTGTGGCCACTTGGGAGACTCAAAAATAGGAAGTTAGATTGTCATTGAGAGTTCTTTCTCTCTTTTGAACAATGGATAATGGCAAAAGCAACCAGAAAAAGAAGTCATCAAAAAGTAGGAAGAAAAGACATTGAAGAGCAAGCAGTAGTAAATGGCAGTAATAGGGGTCCCCAAAACTAAGCTAACATAAATATCAAGAATAGAAACAGTAGAAAAAGCAGAGTTCTTGTAGGAGAAAGGTAAAGTTATAATAGTCACATGATTTTGTGAGCTCATCAATTCAAGAGTTGCTTCCAGTAAAGAAAATCACAAGCCATTAATGCCTGTTTATCTTGTACAAGTCTTATCTATGTGCTCCTGAAAGTTCTTCATGAATATTTTACCCAGTATGCTGGAGGCCTTCCTTAATTTCTTCTGACATCCAGTGAATAACAAGGCTGATATGATTTTGAAAAATGTTAAGATTTCCCAATAATGAGTGTGTTGGGGGCATGGTGAGGAAACTAAAGAATCCCCAAATAAATGCCATTTGGTGGGAAATGAGGAGATGTTTGAAAATAGTTGGTAATCATGTTTCTTATTTTATTCCTTGCATGAAATTTATCAAAAAAGGTTTATTCAATCCAGTTTTTTCTATTGTTAAATTTAGGAATCTGAACTTCTCTAAATATTTTGAATAGATAGGAGAATGGCTGGTAGGCAACATATGTGCCATTAATTATGAATTAATTGTATTCATTCAGTCATCTCTTTTGTGTATTTAATATTATTCAGTGTTATTTACATATTGGTTCCTGAATGACCACAAAATTCTATCACCTCTAGTATGAACCTTCTCTCTCTACTTCATCCACTTTTTCACTTTTTCCTCCCTTTGTTCTCTTTAGTGCTCAAATCTCAGTATTTTTTCCACAACTCTTATGATCTCTCAATACTCTAATGTTTTAAAACCTCAAACTACTAAATTTCCATGCCCTTCTGCTTGTTGACACCCAGCTAGAAGCAAAGATGGAAATATTGGTCATATTTCCATAATCCCCAAAGGTGCCAATTCCATGTTATTTTATCTCTGAAGTTATTTTATCCAATCATAATTTTTACCATTTTGCCCAACCTATACCTTAGAGATTTTAACTCTGTTCTTCATCTTCACCTTAAACTCCATACTTAAAATCTCCAGAGTTCTACTAGCTATCGTTGGACATATATTTCTTGGTCATGTTGCATATGCTGTTCTATCTTTCCTATCTTAACCCCTTGATAAACCCCTTTAATTCTATACTATCCTTTATGCCCAATATTTTGCCCCATTGTTCTATCATTTATCACACCTTGCCACACCCCAGTTTTCGATTATTCTCAACATCCACCTTATTTACACCTACTCATGTGCTCTTGAATATAGCTGGAAAAAATCATGAAGCAAGTGAACTTGCTACACTACAATTTTGTGTTATGTAATCTCAATTGGGTGCTCACTGTAGCAAGATAGTCCTTTTATGATTCCCTAATTAATTTGTTAATCAAACTCTCCACACTAGCCACATTAGATGATCCAAATATTTTGGTGTCTACTCAAACCTTCTATGGCTCCAGTCTCTATATCTTCTCAGTTTACCAAAAAGATGAGCCTTTTTGCCATGAGATCATTTTTGTCCCCCTTTTCTCATCTCCGGTATCTCAGTTATCTTTCCCCACTATCTTCTTTCACTCCTAACTCATATGAGGAGGAAGTCCCATGTGCTAAGTAAATATTTTGACATATATGCTTAATCCTGTCCCCTCTGAAATTCTCCATTAGATTACCCCCTCCATTTGTTCACCTTTCCATTAATCTTTATCTCTACATATATACTGACTCATTTTCTGAAGTCATGTGTTCTCATCGTTAAAAAAAATTATTTCCTATCTATACTGCCAATTACCATCTTATCTCTCTTCTCTTTTAAGCTAAAATTCTTAAGACACTTATATACACTAGATGTCTCCACTTTTCTTCTTAGACACTTCTACATCCTTGGCAGACTACAACATTTAAAAGAAACTGCTGTCTTCAAAGTTATCATGAATATCTTGACATGGAAGTCAAATGTTGTTTTCCCAATCCTGAACCCTCATGAATTATCTGTAGCCTTTGGCAATGTTGATCAGGTTCTCTTCTCTTTAAATTTTTATGACTCTGCTCTTTCCTTGTCCTCCTATTTCACTGACTGTTCTTTTTGATTCTTCTTGTAGATAATTATCTGGGTTATACTCACTCTACACAGATCACATGTCCCTCAAGGATTTGTTGTGGATACTTTTTTCCATTTATAATATCTTACTTAGAGATCTCATCAACTCCCACAGATGTAATTATCTCTATGCAAATGATGTTCAGATTCATATGGAGTCCTAATCCTGATCTCTAGCTACAGGTCACCAACTGCTTTTAAACACCTTGAAATTGATAGCTCATAAGCATCTCAAAATCAACAAGTGGACAAGCAAAACTCAATATCCTCTCCCCTTTTAAACCTTGCCTTCTTCCTTTCCTTGTCAAGGACACAACCATTTCCCCAAGACAGAGAAGGATATAGTCTCAGTGTCATCACCTACTCCTCACTTGTATTCATTCACTTCACATATTGAATTAATTCCAAATCCTATTGTTTCTACTTTCCCAATATCTCTTCCATTTGCCACCTTTTTTGCATGAATCACACAGCTAACTCTGGTATAGACCCACACTGACTTCTACTTGAACTATTGCAATATACCTTTGGTTGCTCCCTTTACTTTAATTTATTTTTCTATTAGCTCCCAGTGATTTTTTAGAATCTCCAATCTATTCATCCTCTACTCAGCAAACTCCAATAGCTCCCCACTACCACCAGGATTAACTTTATACTGCTATTTTTCATTTGAAACCTTTTTGCCAACCAGGTTCATCTAACTGTTTAAATCTTTTACACTTTTGCCTTCTTTAAAATACTTCATAATTCAGCTATGCTAACCTACTTGCTAACTCTTTCACAGGACATTCTTTTTCTTTGTATACCTTGTCATTGATTATCTCCCATTTTTGTTATATTGCTGCTTCTTACCTTTTCCTCTTGACTGCAGTGTTTTTTTTTTTTAAACACTTACCTTCCCTCTTGGAGTCAATACTTTGTATTGGCTCCAAGGCAGAAGAGCGGTAAGGGCTAGGCAATGGGGGTCAAGTGACTTTCCCAGGGTCACACAACTGGGAAGTGGCTGAGGCTAGATTTGAACCTAGGACCTCCCATCTCTAGGCCTGGCTCTCAATCCACTGAGCTACCCAGCTGCCCCTATTGACTGCAGTGTTTTACAAAACTTAAATCCCATCTTCTGTGGGTGGCCTTACCTGGTCCTACTCACTATCTTCCCACTTAGAATACTTTCTATGTACACTGTGTGTTTATCTGCATAATTATTTATATGATATCTCTCCTATTAAAATGTGAGCTCTCTGAAGATAGTCTGTTTTTGTCTTCCTTTGCAGACTTAGAGATTAGCACATTACTTGGCACAAGTAAGTGCTTAATGAATGCTTATTGAATTTTTACTAATTGACTATTCCTTTACATTTTCATTCTTTAATGCCTTTGGGATGATGTTCTCTATCAGCTATTGTAGTGAGATTTCTTTAAATTGATTTTACCTTCCAGTGCATCTTTCTGCTTTGTGGAAAAAACACTACTAACTGCCCATCAACAATTCTTATAAATTTTATAGACACCTTATATAGTACTCTTGTGTTACCTTTAGCAGCATTTTCTTTTTCATTTGGCAAATAAGCTAGATGATAGTTGAATAAGGTTCTTGATGAGACATTTTAATTTCTTTGTTGTAACATTTGTTTTTGATTGTTATAATTTGTGGATGGAATTATTATAGTTGATGTCATGTCTGATGTCTATTTTCCCCTTTAAAAATAAAAATTCAATAGCTCATTCAAATGATGTAGACCTAAATTTATACAAATAAATAAGTGCTAATAAAATGTGTGCTATTTGCAAAATAGTGTACTAAGTACTGGGAATATAAACACAATGAATAAACAGATGTGTTGTTCATCATTGCTTCAAAGCAGATGAATTTTGGGGTTATGTCGACTCCCAGGTGAAATGGATTTAATTTAGCAGCACTGAACAAAGTCATTTGGCCTCACTCTTTCCAGAGTCATTGAAGTCTAGTAAACATACAAAAGTCTGTATGACTGGTGATGGCCCAGGATTCAATGAATTACTTTGCAGTCTGATATCTGACCAAGCACACCACAGTGCCTACTTCAGCTGCCTTCATGGTCTGTTGGAACAAATTGTTCACTTGCATTTACTCCACCAGGGAATCTCTTCACATGGGGTAGGCATCTCCCTAACTTGCAAACAGATTTGAAGCCTGAGGGTTACCGTCAATTTGGTTTAGCCCACCTTCTGGGATGGTTTTACTAGGCCGTGGCCATAGTGCAAGGTGTAACTTCTTGGAGCCATAGATGAGAGCTAGATGAAAGGTGGACATCAAAGGTGGATGAGGAGTCCTGAAAAGGGATCAGAAACCCCAGACATCAGAGGTGCTATTCGTCTCTGAACATAAGTGGATAAAACACTGGACTTCGAATCAGGAACTTCATGAGCTAATAGCTGGTTTTAGACACTTACAAGTTGTCTAACCCTGGGGAAGTAATTTTATTGTGTTTGCCTCAGTTTTCTCATCTAAAAAATGAGCTACAGAAGGAACTGGCTAATTGTTTCAATGTTTTTGTCAAGAAAACCCCAAATAGGGTCACACAGAGCTGGACATGACAGAAATAACTGAACAGAAAATAAAGGTAAACTTAGTCCCAAAGTATTCCATAATGGAGAAAAAATTCCATACCAATGCACTTTGGTTACACAAACAAATAAGTCTCTGCTCTCAATAACTTCATAGTCTAGTGGAGAAGAAAAAATGCAACTTTGCATAAATAAAATATATACAAAATAAATTGGAGATCTCAGAGGGAAGGCGCTGAGATGACAACTGAGAAAGACTTCTGGGAAAAGATGGTCTTGAGCTGATCCTTCAAAGAAACTGTGAAGTCAGAAGGTGAAATTGAGGAGGGAAAGAGTTTTGCTATGAGGAACAGTCAAAGAATGCATAGAATTGGACATAGACTGTTTTATGTGAGGAACAGCAAGGAAGCCAGGTGTCTGGATTATGGCATATGTATGAGAGAGTAAGGTATAAGAATATTGCAATGACAGAAAGAAGGAAGAGCTTTGAAAACCAAACTGGATTCTGTATTTGATTCTGAAGGACATAAAGAGCCATTGGAGTACCCTGAATGGGGAGGCAGGAGTGTATCTGTTCAGGTTTGTACTTTAGGAATGGAGAGATGTTTAAGAGAGAGAGAGAGACAACCAGTAAGTTACTGCAGTAAGACAAGTTTGAGTTGATGAAGGTAAAATCCAGAATGGTGGCAGGGTTAAAAAAGTGTGTATCCTTTTTCTTGTTACAAAACAAATTCTTTACTTTAAATTCTGTTCTTTGTTCCTCACACAGTGTCACCTCTCTGGACTTCATTATGCTCCAAGTAACTTTTTTCATCCTTCAATATCATTTTAGTCCAGGAATCATGCCTCATGTTGTGATTAAAATTCTCTTGAGATTGTATCTTTTTTTAATATATTAATTATTTATAAAACAGGAAAAAAAATGGGCCTGAGACTGGCTACCCAGCAATGTGAAGGCAATCTGTCCAGTGAGTGTTTCTAGCTGCTAGCTAGATAAGCAGGTGAACAAACCAGAGCCAGACCATGTGTCTCCTAAGTCTATGGTTCCAGGAAAAAGGGGAACTTCCTGTCCTCTCCATCAATTTATACTCTTAGTGATGTCTCTTTCCAGGGCCTCTCTGATTTCAGGACTCAAGCCTCAGTTAGAAAAAAAAAAGTGAATCTTCTGAATGCAAAGAGCAACAGGAGGCAAACCAGAATAATTGCTCAGTGAATCTGCACTTTTCCCCACTTGGGTCTGCCTTATTTATTTAATTACTTCACCACCCAAGTGACTTCCTTTTTTTTTTTTACATATAAACAAAGAAGAGATCTCCACCCTGCCAATCCTGAGGGCAAAACAAAAGATTTGGAAGAAAAAAAAATGAGGACTCTACCCATAGTCTCAGGGAGATACAATTTGAACTTCAGTACTAAAATCAAACTGAGTTTTAAAATGAAAAGTATGTTTTTGGAGGGCCAAAAAGGAGTATAAATTAATAGTGTCTTTCCACACTTATCACTTTAGTTTCACCCTCCCTCTCTCTGACTGGAGAATGTAGAGTAGAGGCCTATATCATTTATTTAAAATGGATTTCAAAGCCAGGAATCCATTTTTATAGGTTATATTCCTCTGGACTTTTCATTATGACTCTTCCTCCACTTCTGACACCTTTCTCTATTTTTAATTAATCAATTAACACTATCAGAGTTCTTATTAATTGTAGGTTGTTCTCTAAGCATCTGAAAGAGTCACTCATGTAAGAAGGGTCACTATCTAAGAAATCCTTTTAAATTGGTTTTTCTTCACCACTATCACTAACCTTCCCCTTATCAATTAGTAAATTTAGAGCTTTGCTGGTGTTAAAATTCTGCTCTCATTTGAATGCTTCCTTTAAAAAAAAATTGAACTGTCCTGCTTACAAGTCTTAATATATTAAAATGGTATTAGACATAACCTCAATAAATCACCCTATTAAAAACTCAAAAAACTCAATTTTAGCATCTTCACTATCCCTTAATGAAGTTAGCTGTCAGTTTGCCAAGCCCAAATGTATTTTCTAACTTCATATCAACATCAGTGGCTGCATCATCTAATGGCTAGTGAGCAAGCCTCAAAGCCGCAAATAGTTTAAGTTCTGCCTCTGAAATATTTTAACTGTTTGATTCCTGGGCAAGTCACTAAACTTCTCAGTGTTCTAGGCAACTTTCTTAGTTGCAAAGAAGGTTCCAATTGTCATTGGCATAGAGTTCCATCTCCTTAAATTTCTCTGACCAATGGACATTTACTCTGTTGCTTTCCTTACATAAACACAGCTCATGTGTGTTGGAAATACTATCTTTATAGTTTACACAAATTGTAGTTCTAAATAGATTTCCAATCTTTTACATTTTGTGGTTAATTTTTGTGAGTATAATATTTGTTTTCATTAGTATTTTTCTTCCTAGTCAAAATTTATTTTCTCTTCTGGTGTCATATTTTATCAGCATAGATTTGTTCCTCTCACCCCAACAAGTTGAGCTATTCTAAAGGATTTTTAAAGTCATTTTTGATAGTCATTTCTTAAAAGATCTATTGTCTTCTTTACAAAGTTTTAAATAGTTTATTCAATCTTGCTTACATGTATATATATATATGTATATATATATATATATATTACCATAGATGTGCTTATAAATATATGTGGGTGAGTCTGTGCACAGAGGGCAGCCAGGTGGTCTAGTGGATAATTTTGGAAGGCTTGGAGTGAGAAAGAACTGAATTCAAATCCAACCTCTGATACTTACTATACTTATTACCTCTCTTCACCTGTAAAAGTCGTTTAACGCTGTTGATGTTATTTTTTTCATTTGTAAAACAATATAGAGAAGGAAATGGAAAACTTCTTTTATATCTTTGCTGAGAAAATTCCAAGTAGGGACATGGCTGAAAAATAAAGAACATGCACATATATAATATCATGGTGGAGCATATACATATATATGTTGTTAATTATCTATTGATTTTTCTAACATTTGTTATTTTCTCTGACCCAAGCTGTTTTGTTCTATATATGACTAGTTCTTCCACTAATAATAAGCATTATGATGTTTACTTTGATTTGTTGCTTGCTAATTATAATACTCATTCATAGTAAGATATAGAAAGAACATCTAATAGACTATATTGTACACAGGCCCCCCAAATCTTGGAAAGACATTGTTTTCAAAAATGTTTGTTCTACTTTAAAAGCAGGCCAAGTCTTCTTTGTATTCTTTGCAATGTTTTCTTTGCTCAAATTACCAGTGCCCTCCATTCTTTCCAACCCATGTCTGGGTAAAATTGAACATTTTTTTTATAAGAGAAACAACAAGGTTGCTTTCACTGTTGATTTGGTGTTCCTCCATCACTACATTTCCAATCATTCCGTTTTCTTTTAGCAATTCAAAAATCAAGCTACATCATTTTCTTTTAAAATGTGTTTCCATGTGGAGCAAAATAATCAGTATCTTTTATTTTTCTTTTTGATGTTTCATACTCTACACCCTCTGTCCCATCTAAACAAAGTACTTCTGGTCATCATTCACAATTCCTTGCCAAAGAAGAGAGTGAAGGTTTTCTGCTATATGTGCTGATGTAAGGATGCCTATTTGCCAGGTACAGGTTGATATATAGCTCTAGTCTGCTTCAAGATTAATGTCACCATGGTGTGCTTCATTAATTTTGTAAAACAATCCATAATCTGGTGTATGTTTTCTTGAATATGTATTTCTGGGGTCCACTTATTAGCACAGTCATTCCTGAATTACATATAGGACTTATGTGAAGGTTCTTAGTCAAGGGAGAAAAGCTTTCTAGAAAATTGGAAATTTCTGTATTCTGGTAACAGTGTGGAAATCCTTCTTTGCATCATCAAGCATAGCTGCATAAAATCAATTGTCTAAAACTAGACCCATTATGCTGTCTTGCTTCAAGAAGCTAATACTGGGAAATGAATCAGATAAAAATCTATTCAATACTAACTCAACTAGCCATTATATCACAAAATAGGCCCAAAGTATTTTAGTATCTTTAGGTATCCAAACTGGGGTAAATATGAGTATATACATTTCCAATACTTACCCTTATAGTTCATAATTTACATGTACACACAAAACTAAAAAAATACATTATTTTATCTCAAATATAAATATCTTTATATCATTATCTAAATATATTAATTCCTGGATTTTTTTTCCTGTGGGTTAAACAATATAAATGTATAGCAAGTATCAATTCTCCATGAAAGCCTAATCAATCCAGATTCTAATTCTGGCTTATTATAGCTAAACTTAAGTTTCAAACATCATAGAATCTCACAGTTCTATTAGACCTTATTAGTCATTTAGTTTAGTCAATATATTGAATATGAATCCTTGCAATTGCATAGCTAGAAGGTGATCTTCCTGCCTTCATCTCTAGCATGCCAGTGAGTCTACAGCAACTATTTTTTAATTCTTATTTTTTCCCTAAATTACATGTCTATACAATTTTTATTATTTGTTTTCTGACAATTTGCAATCCATATTTTCTTTCTCCTGCCTACCCCTCTCCACTCCCCCACAAGGCAGGTACTGTGACATAGGTTTTATATATATTTTCATATATTTCCCTGTTTTTAATATTGTGAAACAAAACATATGTTGCCTATGTTAGAACAAAATTCTTGGAGGAAATCAAGTGAAGTATATAGTATGTTTCAAACTGCTTTTGAATTCCTTCAGCATCTACTTTTTAAGACAGCTTATTTTAGATGGTCTTTAGCTAGATGGAATTTTCCCCTTATCTCAAACCTAAATCTGTCTCTGAAACTTCAACACATTCCTTATAGTTTTCTCCTCTGGGTTCAAGAAAAACCAGACCCAGTTACTTTAATCAATGTTTATATGACATCATCTTGAAAACCTTCACCATTCTTATTTGTGCCACACACATACTCTCTGGATTATCTGCCTCTCACCTCATCTAGCAGACACATCAAAGAGTAATATAGCTAAGGAGTCTGATTAATCAGTAGCAATAATTTCATCTTTTGAATTCTGAATTTCTAATGTTCTTAGTATTTGTGTTCTTTGAATGTTTCGTGCATCCTTTAGATCATTAAATTGTATTTCATTTGAAGTAAAAGTACTACAATCTATCATCTTTAATCTCTTCTCTTTTTGGTTTAATTTTTAGTTCCATAGTTAAATGTTCTCAGCCTTTTTGGATGCACAGCCAGACTTGTTTTCACTCCTGCGGTGATTTGCTCTTGTGCAAGGTGATTCTTCTCATAATCTTCTGTCATCCTCTTCCATAAGGTTTTGCAGAGTTTATTCTCTAAATTGATATTGCCCTTAGGTACCACATTGCTATACCTGGCAAAAAGATCAAATATTTTTTGGCAGAATTGGTTTCTGGATTTTTTGTCTTCCTTAATGTAGAGGAATTTTTCATCAACTAAATTGTTCTAAGTAATAGTGATCATTTGAATCAATGTCTTTATTTTATGCATTTATGTTTCCTCCCCAGAAGATTATATTGAATCCATCAATACTCATATGAAAAATGTGTTAAATTCCTTTTGATTAGAGAAATGTAGATTAAAATAATGCTGAGGTACCACCTCACACCTATCAGATTGAACAATATAGCAGTAAAGGAAAGTGATCAATTTTGGAGGGGATGTGACAAAATTGGGATATTAATTCATCATTGGTGGAGTTGTGAATTGTTTCATTCTGAAAGGTAATTTGGAACTATGCCCAAATGGATATAGTACTGTGCACACCCTTTGATTGTATAATACCACTACTGGGTCTTTATCCCAAAGAGATAATAAAACAAGACCAAAGGACCTCATTGTATAATAATATTTATAACAGCTCTTTTTGAAGTGTCAAAGAATTGGAAATTGAAGGGATGTCCATTAATTAGAGAATTGCTGAACAAATTGTGGTATGTATTGATGATGGAATATATACTATGTATAACCTGTCATATTACCCGTTGTCTCTGGGAGGAAGAAAGAAAGGAAGGGAGCAAAAGAACATGAATCACAAAATATCATAAAAGTATTATTATAAATTGTGTCCACATGTAATCTGGAAAAAAAAAGCCTGAAAAATGAAGAAACTGAAAAAATACTGATTTTCTCTTAGATACCAAATCCTATGACCTTTTTCTCAATCCTCATTTGTCTTGATCTCTGAAGTTTTTGACACTGTTGATTACTCTCTCCTCATTGATACTTTCTTCTTTCTGGGTTTTCAGGTCAACAATACTGTTTTTTTCCCCTACTGATCTGACTCACCTCTTTCTCCTTTGCTTGATCCTCCTCCAGATCATGCATTCCTTTTTAATTCTTCCTGAGTGTTCTATCGTAGGTCCTCTTTTCTTTTCTTTTCCCTCTATATGACTTAAATTGATGATTTCATCAGCTTCCCTAGGTTTAATTATCATTTCTCATAGCTACCTTCCTGTCCCAATTTCTCTGATGACACCCAGTCGCACATCTCCAATTGCCTTTCACACATCTCAAACTGTATGTCCAGTAGACATCCTAAAATCAATATCCTCAAAACAGAATTCATTATCTTTCCCCTTAATCCGTCTACCTTTCCTACATAGCATAGCGCCATCCTTCTAGTTTCCCAGACTTAAAAGCTGTAGTCATCATGGATTTATCACTACTTGTCACTCCCTATATCCAATCATTGCCAAGACCACCTGATTTTGCTTTTCTAGTATTTCTCAAATACACTCCCTTCTTTTCTCTGATACTGCCATAACTCTAGAATAGGCACTCATGGTCTGCCTGCTTCTGGTTTCTTCCCACAGCAATCTTCTTCGTGATTTTCCTCAAATTTAGGTCAAATCATATCTCTCCCTGCTCCCATTCATCAGATCCTAGTGGCTTTCTGTTGCCTCCAGGCACAAATCCAAAATGTTCTGTTTGGTATTTAAAACTTTTCACAACCTAGCCTAGCCTTCTTGTACCTTTCCAGTCTTCTTTTATCTTAAAGTCCAATGTATACTTTTTAATACAATGAAACTCATCTTCTGACAATTCCACAAATAAGACACTCCATCTCTATTATCTATGCATTTTCTCTTTTTTGTCCCCCTAGGCCTAGGATGGTTTCCCTCCTCTGTTCTAACTATTGAATTTCCTGCTTTCCTTTAAGTCTTATCTAAAATTCAGTGTTCTACAGAAAGCTTTCCCTAGTCCATCTTATTTCAATAACTTTTCTCTTAACTATTTCCTAATTATCCCATATATAGCTTCCTTTGCATGTATTTGTTTGCATGTTGCACAATTAGATTGTAAGCTCCTTGAGAATAGGGGCTATCTTTTGCCTTTTTTTATTCTGAATACTTAGCACAATGCCTGATACATAGTAGTTGTTTAATAAATATTTATTGATTGATTAACTGAAAGTGAATTTCATTATATATTATTTTATGTTAGAAGATCTTTTTAAGGTTTTTTATAAAATTTAACTACTTTGTCCCACGTTGCAAATGTTAGTCATTAATTTGATCTGTTCTTGGTGATCTATTTATGTTCATCCTAAGGTCAACAAGGCAAAGACAAATTATTCTTATGCAATGACTCTTTTTGTTTACTCTGGGTAAAAAATTACATCATTTCTACAAACTTTGTAATCTCCCTTTATAATAATGAGGTCTGAGCCACTTTTTTTGTTTAGCCAAAACTTTTAAAAGTTTTTTTCTTCAGTCATTTATAACTGTGATAGAAAATTAGGCATAGTTTTAGTAAGTTATCAACTTCAAAATTCTATTAACTCAAATGTGTCATGGATGGGGAACTAGCCAACGAATCATAACAAAATACATTCAAATTATGCCTTTGAAAAATAACTAAAAATTGGGGAAGTCATGTAGATTCTCAGTGACATAGGTAAGATTGAGGGTTACCGAAGAGTTAACTATATACACTGATATAGGAATTTTTCTCACTGTACAGATTCTTATTCTGATGAAATTATTGGTTGGGAAAAATATTTACCCATAATTAGACAGTATTCTAACTTATGGGGCCAAGACTTAAATGCACTTCTCTAAGTACTTCTATAAGCTAGGTGGTACAGTATACACGATGCCAGGCCTTGAGTCAGGAAGACCTCAAGTTCAAATCAGGCCTCTAACACTGTACCTGGGTGCCTCTGGGCAAGTCACTCACCCCTGTTTGCATCAGTATCTTCATCTATAAAATGATCTGGAGAAGTAAATGGCAAAATATTACAGTATCTTTGCCAAGAAAACAGCAAATTTAGTCACTAAGAGTTAGAAATGACTGAACTAACTGAATAATAAATACTCTGAAATTTATATAATGATATAATTTGTGAGTAGGAATAGTGTCCTTTATATTTTAATACTAAGCACTGTGACAAGGAAATCACTTTTAAAAGCCTGATATATATTAATTTAAGGTCGCCAAGGAATTCAGCTATGTAATTCCTTAATGAAAACTCAAGTCAGCCATCAACCTTTTATGGAGTTTTAATTACAAACAGGAGGAAGAAAGGAATTAGAGATAGAGAGATAGAGGGAGAGAGAAAGGGGAGAGAAGGGAATAGGGCTTAAATACCCCTTCTGTTTAGGCTGGGCCAAAAGGCCCAAGCCCTTAGATAGCTGGGGCAATGAAAGGAGATCAGTCCCTATTACTCACGTGACCAAAAATGGAGAAACAGTCTCCGGGGCCCCCACCTTCAGCTTCCTTCAGAGCAAGCTTCTCAGAGCACACCGCAACCACTCCGACAAACTCCTCAACCCCCCGAGTCTTCAGACCCCCCTATCCTTAAGGAAACCATCCAAGTTCCCTCCCCTCAGTCCTCACATCTACCAATCACCTGTCCATCAATTTCCCTGTGCCAATGGAGGCTCTCGCTTAACCCAGGACCGCCCAGAGGTCTCTGGCTTTGCACATGTCTGTTGAAGGTCATATTTTCAAATAATTAAATCTTTGATCCTTTGCTACAGCCCTTTCTAAATCCTGTTAACCTGAGTAGGGTAGAGATTGGAATAATTAAATTTTGATCTAGGCTGCAGCCCTTACTCAATCCTGTTAGGACTGAATAGGGTGGAGATTTATTCCAAGTATCTCCATTGTATCAATTCTAAAATCAATCATGACTCAAAGAAATTCCTGTTCTATGCTTAAGCATAGGTCAAAGTCCTTTCCATTGTTCAGCAAAAGGTTGCTGTCCTAAAGTAATCTTAAGAAGGGAGAAGGAACCTCCCATGCCAATGGGGTTCACATTCCAATAATCAAGACCCACTATCAATAGGAAATTTTTCAAGTATGAAATTTCCCAATGGTGAAATTTCCAACATTTATAAGTCTAAGAAATTTTGAGGTTTACAATCCCCCCTGATGATCATTGGGAGACTAGTCTCCCCATTGATCATTTAACATAATCATTTTGTAGTTCTAAATTCACTTCTAACTAAGATATACACAATATTCAATTTTCTAAGAGAAATTAGAATAGTGAGAGAGGAAATAGAAAAGAAAAGAAAGCAAAACCAATGTTTGCTAGATGCATTGACAGAAAGCCAAATTAGGGGCAGTCCCTTTTGGCATAAATGTGTACAGTTACAATAAATGTTCAATCAAAAGTTCAGTCCAATCAATCACATCCAAAGTTCATTCTTGATCTTCTTGATGAAGTGTAGGTTTTCGGCATCTTTCTGCAACAGTTCATTCTCTGGATATAAAAGTTTCAAGCTTCTTTCTTGAAGATCTTTTCTCAAACAGAATCAAAATCTTTGAATTTTTTTTTATAAAAGTAAAATCTTAAACAAAATTCTTGGATTTTTATAAAAATAAAATCTCAAACAAAAAAAAATTCAAAAATTCTTAGATTTTAAATTAAAATACAATCCCCCCTGAAGTAAGTATTTAAAAAAAATATCAAGTTTAGCTCAGAATGCAATGTTCAGTTATGGGGGTGTATGTGTCAATTATCAAAAGAATAGAAAAATAATCAAAAACATAAGAAAAATTCAAAATACACCTTGTATAGGTCCAGTTTAAAGTAATTTCTATCCCACAAGTATGTAGGACAGAATGCAGTAATATTTCACTTAGCCATTTGTAGCCAAGACTACAGGAAGTTGCCATAATACAAGAAGGAAAGAATTAGAATTCTATTTTGATGGGGAAATGTCATTCCCTTGTCTGATTTTTTCCTCAGGGATATAGGGAGCCAGCATGATAGTCAACCTTTGTACTTGTTTGAGTACTTTGAAAAGAGTGTAGATACAAGGAAGTCCTACGACTTAAACATAAGTTAAGCATCGCAACCTCGAGTCTCACTTTAATATTTCTTGTGTGCTCTATTGGCACTATTCAGGTTTAGTCTGTGCTCCTTGTTTTTATCCCTTTTCCTGGAATCAGACACAAACATTAATCACAGTCCTATAATATTTTATCAATAAATGGAAGGTTCCCATAGTTTAAAGCTTTTAGGCATATATTGATATTATAGCAAGAGTATATATATTAACTTGTATTACTGCAGGGAAAAATAATATTAATATTAATTATGTGTACCTTCAGTACAAAAATGAGAAAAAAAATCAAATATTCTGATCAAAAAATAAAAGAAAAGAAATAAGAAAAAATAAGAAAAAAATCAGTAATTCAATATATTCTTGAAAAAAAAACAGCATCCATTTGTCTATGGATTATTATCTCCAATTCTTATGATAAGATAGAGTCACAATTCATATGATAGGATAGAGTTAATCAGTCTCAGCAGAAGATGCTTTCTTCACATGTGAGCAGTGAATCCAAGAGTCTCTTTCTCCAATCTTTATAGATGTTGGAGTAGTTAATAATATTTGGAATGGTCCTTCCCATGAAGGTTGAGTTGCTCCAGTTCGCTTGAAATTCTTGATATAAACTTTATCTCCTGGGTTCAGGTCATGCAGAGAAAAGTCTAATGGTCCAGCTTGTACTGCAGCTCTGGATTCATGAAGTTCACGTAGTTTGTGCTGTAACTCCTGTATATAGGAAGCAATAGTAATATCTCCCCCTAATAGCGATGTATAAGCCGGGGAGAAAGGCTTAGCCTGTATAGGTGGATGTCCAAAAAGCATCTCAAATGGTGAAATATGTAAGTCTCCTCTAGGCCTGCTTCTAAGATAAAATAGGGCCAGAGGGAGAATTTCAGGTCATTTTAAATGGGTCTCAGTGCATAATTTGCCAATCATAGTGTTAAGTTCTTTATTCATCTTTCCTACTATTTGGAGAGGAGAAAAAAAAACTGAAAAAGGTTAATTAATATCAACAAAATCAATACAATCTAAGAAGAATCATCTTCATTATATTAGGAAGTTCCTTGGGCACCCTCCTGAAGGGCACCTCTCTGAGGTTCATTAAAACCTCGAGCATTTTTTGGACGAGCTCCATTTCTCATATATTGTTGTTGTTCATTATCATTATAATTTTCTTTAATTGGAACATTGTCATTATTCTCCAAATTCCTATTTCTATAATTCTGGTTTCTAAAGTTCTTATTTCTATATTCATTATAGTTATTTCCATAGTCATTATTATAATTTCTAGAATTCTGGTTTCTATAACCATTATCATCATTTCTATAGTTATTATTTCTAAAACTATTATTAAACTGTGTATTCCTTCCAAACATCTTAAGAAAGGTTCTACATTCCATCATATTGTGGCCCTTCTTCCCACAGAAGTGGCAAGTAATGGATTGATAATTGGATTTCTGGAGAGGGGCAATTGTCGTTGGTTCATTATCATGCCCACTTTCTAATTTAGTCATCCTATCTATTAAATATCTCATTTTTTTCTTCATTTCCTCCATGTCATCATTATTTTCTTCCTCCTTTTCTTTGTTTCCCTTTAAAACATATATAGCTGTTTTTCGCAATTCTCCAAGGTCCATATCTGACCATCTTGGGCATTGTGTTCTAAAATAATTCTTAATTGCTTTGCAAGAATTATTTACAAAGATTCTTCTAACTTGTCTTAAACTACTCTCTTTAGTTAAGTCCCAATCTAAGTATCTGTCCCCAAACTCGATAATTCTGTCCATAAATCTGGATGGTGATTCTTCTTCCTTTTGCTTAATTTTTTCCAGTTCCATCCACTTATCTGTACTGTTTGCACATTCCTTCATGGCCGTGAGGATGGCCTCTCTACAACGGTATAGTTGTAGATAATCCTCAGGATTGTTATAGTCCCATTCGGGATACTGAGATGGCCAATGTGCTGCATTACACCCCCGGGTTTTATTGACATGAGCAATTATTTTGTTTTTTTCACGTTCACTTAAAAGAGCCTGTAGTAAGTTCTCAACATCCTTGTAAGACGGATTATACTGAAAAAATATGTCTCCCATCTTTTTTGTTACTAGAAAAGGATCTTGTTCATATGTGGGGATATTTCGTGTAAATTCATTTATTTCTTGGGGAGTAAACGGTATCCTATGTCTTAAAGTCACCACATCCCCATTCCGTCCTATTTCAGGTACTTCTCTTAGAGGAAACAGGCCTCTAGTTGAATTTTGTACCTGTGGGTCAGTTTGACAAGGACAGGTTTCTCTAGGAGGACAAGATCTCCCTTGTATTGGAATTTGGTTTTCTGTAGGAGAAGGAACATGAGAAACTGGGATTGCAGGGGAAGGGTTTTGGGGATTAAATTCAGACAAGATTTGCACTACACTAGAGAAGCAGTCTGTTAACTGGGCTATAGGGAAGGTGTTTTCCGTCTCTATTTCAGGGAAGGAAATTTCCTCATTCAAAGGTTCAGAAACAGGTCTGTTTCTGGTAGAGTGGGTGTTTGCCCATTGATCCTGTAAGAAACATTTTAGATCTTCTAATTGGGCTTGCATTTTATCCTCAATTTTTTCTATTTTATCCTCAATATTTTCTATTTTATCCTCAATATTTTTTTTATTTTAGCATCTCTAAATATAGTATTGAGGAGTACAAAAACGACAGTACCTATTAATATAAAAATTTGGAGGTATCCTGCATTCCTCAATGCCCCTAATTCTTCAGCTGCCATATAATTGTCAAAGAATGTAGTACTCATTTATATATATATATATTTTGTAATTTCACAAAACACGTGGGGAGCAGGGCAAAACAACAAACTTTCCACAGGGTTTTTTTTTTAATCCAGGAACTTGTTCCTTAAGGGAAAGGATATTTAGAAACAGCTCTTCCAGCCAGGACTTTAGAGTCCTGTTGCTGAGATTTAAAACAGCTGTTTTCTGTCTATCAGAGTCACACAGCTGGGAAGTATCCGAGGTCCGATTTGAACCCAGGACCTTCTGTCTCTAGGCCTGGCTCTTGATTTTATATCAAAAATAAGTTGTCACCATGGGAAAAATTCCCAAATATGAAATACCCAAGTCAGCTGGGTTTTATGGAAATTTTAATTAATACAAATGAAGGTATTAAAGAAAGGGAGAGAGACAGAGTAAGAGGAAATAATAGGAAGGGGCCTATGCCATTGGCCTAGGCCTGAGCTTTAAGAGAGACTAGTCAGCCTTTAATCACTCACCACAAGATTGTCCCAAGCAAAACTCTAGTGTTTAGAGAGAAGCTTCTGTTCAGCTCCTGAGCTCAAATGATCCAAACTCCCCTCTGAACCTGTTCAGACAGCTCCTATTAAAGAGAAATTTCTCCTATGTCACCTTCCCTAAGTTTTCACGTCTACCAATCACAGCAGACATTTTCCAAAGGACAGATGATTCTTAATTCACATCTTGTTATCACCTTCTCTGGGTAGACTAAAACTTCTGAGTATTTCACATCTCTTTGCTAAGCTTGCCCTTTCAATGATTAATTTGACCTTCATAGGTACTTAGTAACTTTTTGTATTAGATCTAAAAATAGACCTAGTTTAAGGGCTTGGCCTCACTGTAAGTATGAGTTAAGTACTTTTTCATTGTTCACTAAGGAGTTTTACAACTTTATCTTTCCCTAAAGTATACCTACGAATGGGTGGAGTAATTTTAAAGTTCCCAATACATTCCTGATCAAGTACCTCCATTGTTTAAATGGAGAATAGCTTAACAAAATCTTCTAAGGTAGAGTTTGAGAAGTTTTAAGATTTACATATCTCTATTGTTATTGATCAGGAAATAGCTAAATCAGATCTTGTAAAGTACTGTCTGATTAGGGTGGAATAGTTTTAGAATTCACAATGCCAACTTGGAAGAACAATTAGACTTATTATATTGGGTACCAGGTGGACAAAATATGGATCAATGGGTAGAATGCAAGAATCCAAAATCTCAAAAAATAGGACATAATTCTGGGAGTAGTGAGTGTTTTATTTGGAGGGTGGATTAGCAAATGTCGCTGCTATTTCCTTCAGTTCTACAGTTCTTTGTGATCCTGATAGCTTTATTTCTTAGCATTTTTGAACCTGAGGTTTCAGTTTTTCATAATAATTTTAGGTCCCAGAAGAATAACAGTTACACATGAATCATATACTTTGAACAAGTATTTGAATCTTGGAAGGAGAATTGAGACCTTTCAATATTTGTTAGAAGGTGCACTGATAACAGAAAAATGGCAATTAAATTTCTAATTGAAACTCTAATTCTTGAGTCAATATGGCAATTTGGGGGCCATGTCAGTGACCCTGAAGAGACATCAATGGTGTTATGAATGAGAAAACTCAAATTTGAGGCTTAAGAAGGCAATTAATATTTTTCAAGGATATGAAGTTACCCAGTCTAGAATGGAGTTAATTTAGGATAGAAGAGAGACTCAATAATTGATTTAAAATAGAGAATATAGAATGAAAAATGAAAGACAATAAAAAGGACTGCATAAGTCCAGGTACACTCTAAAAATTTTATAGATGACTCAACATTGGATATTCCAAGTAGCAACTGAGGTAGGACTAACACTGACCACTATTTTGTAAAATATATCCAATTTACACTATTGTCATTAATTTGTAAATGACTATATGTAACCAGAGATGACAGGCTGGTGCATATTTTTCTCCCCACAAATAGAACAACAGAAAATGATCAGGAGAGAGAATTCCTTTATTGAATTGGTAGATGAAATTTCTGGGGAATATCTAGCACAGATGACACATCAGCAAGGAATTAGACTTTTAAACATTTGGTGTTGACACTGGAACTTAAAATAGAGCAAAATATCAGAACTTGTGATACAAACTGTGAATTAAAAGCCAAAGGTAAATGTGAAACAGAATACATTGAGTGCTATATCTGAAACTTAAAGGATTTCCTTGAAATCACTTTAAGACCAACTGAATCATAAAAATTTGGAAACCATGATTTTAAATTAACAGAGTTATATAAAATATAGTTATTCTTTCCACATCATGACTTTTTCCATCATGATTTCATATTTTAAATATCATGGGTCAGCATAAGAAATTAAATAAGAATTTTTTGGGTAGTTTTGTAGAAAGTGAAGATAGACCTTCAAAGATCAGCAGATGACAAAGATTAGAAGTTCAGAAATACGTACTTAACTCAAAATTTACAATTAGGTATTGTAAGTATTTTTAGAAAAAGAAAAAGAAAAAAATCAAACTTCATTTCTGGCACTTAGGGAGGGTCAAAAATTTTTACATGGATTTAGTAGATCACAGGAGCATTAAGCACCTAATCCCCACAGTGTCAAAGGGATAACAGATGTAGAGCAAATTTTGGGGAGTCAGTGATTTGCGGGCATATCAGGAGTCCAAGTTAAAAAGTTAATTCTTGATAGGTCTAGATTAAGGATAAGATCTGGAATTCAGCTGTCAAAATTTATGCTGAGACCTCAAGTCAGATGAGCAATCAATATAGAGGACATATCAAACTGGCATAATGTAATTAACTCAAGTTCTGGACCCAGGTAAATAGGTAGTGAAATCTCATTATTGCCAATAAACATTTGAGAAGAAATTAAACATTAAGTAAATCTTTTCAATCTCTGACATGATTTTCCTTGTTTTTAAAATATGAGGTTTATACTAGTTTATCTCAAAGGTCTTTCCTCCTCTCACAGAGTTAAATTTACATAAACCGATTTTTCAAACCATTGTCTAAATAGAATTGTGTATCCCTGGACTACATTCCCCAGAATTCCTTGAATTAAGTTCCCTTCTTTGCATCCTTATGCTTTGTAAATAAGTTTGAGGCAACTCCTGCTTCTCTCTGTCTCTCTCTCTCTTCCAGCTTGTCAAGGTCCAAGCAAATCTCTCTTTGCTAAGGCTAATATTTTCCTTTTTATTCAAGTTATTTTAATAAATTCTTATAAAATATGATACTTGTTGGATTTGGATATTAATTATGAATCTTACACCATAAAATGTAATTTAAATTGAAAAATTATTGGTAGAAGTAGGAGCACATTGCCATATTGCTAAAGGTCATGAATAAGAATATGTTGTCAAGATATCTAAAAAAGTAAATCAGACTAGTAACATAGAGAGTCCCAAAGAAAAATTCCCTTGATCAACCAGAAACTGAAAGAAAACATAAAGCAAAGGCTTATAAATAACAAATGTAATTATAGACCTTGATAACTGGAGCTTCTTTGTTTTTGTTAAATGGAATTCCTATTACTCTTGTGGAAGCAGAGATTTTCCCAACCTAGCCAGCTTTAGCACAACCCTAGAAGACCATTGGTATCATCTGTATGAGATGAAGAATATATTAGGAAGAGGCAAACAAAATCTCCTAGAAGAGATACTCCAATGTTTTCTTCCAAAATAAATTCTGCTTTTTACTACTGTGTCTATTTCACTAGGAGATTAAGCAGACCATAAATATGGCCACTTCAGGTCATCTGAGAAATATCTACCTAATGACATCATGATCTTCATGCCCATGTTAATGTTTACACATATACATTACACTACTAGCATAAATCAAGTAAAACATATTTGAATAAGGTTAAATAATCAGCTTAATATTAATATTACTTTTTAAATGTAACATAGCCTTTTGGTGACAGAAGTGAGACTTATACCCAAACATTTCCTCTCATTTAACCTATTACTCTCCCTAGAAATTTTTTAAGAGTATAATTTGCAGAGAAGATGCTGATCTGTATTCATAAAGAAGCTTTTCTTTGTACAGTTCTTAATAGCTATGAAGCCAAAGATCTAGTTTTAAAAAAGAGGAAAGTGAGAATAAGATTATATTAAAGAAAATTTCATGTGACCATGAAAAGTGAATAATTTCTTAAAAGAGAAAGGCACCTGATTGGCTACAATATAGAATTTTATGAATTTTTAACCTACCTTACTGGGTGGACAGTTTCTTTCTGTTTCTCTCTGTCTTTCACACACACACACACTTTTTACACACATGACATATAAGTTCAAAATATAAAGTTTGTTTAATGGCTCCCACTTCAAGAGAATAATATCCCATCTTACAGATATTGCTTAGTTCAATAAAAACAAAAACAAAAAAATCTGTTTTTCTGGCAAGTAGATATGGCTTGAGTTGTTGATTAAAGAAGTAGCTTTCTTTGGATTAGACTGGATGCATTTCTTTTTGTTTTACCTTGCTCTTTGTCTACATAAAAATAATTTAGAGTTAGGTATTTGTTGTTTGCCCACTTTTACTATCTAATTATAGGTAGGCTCTGTTTTCTGGAAAGTTGGGATATCCTCTTGAACCTCAGTCCTTCCTTGATGTTATTATCAGCGTATTTTTTTGGTTGTTACTAGTTTGTCATATGTTTTTAGGGCTGAGAACTTAGAGAGCCCTCTCCCCTTGCTGATTCAATTGTCCCTTGAGATCCTGATAGCTTACAGACTTTCCTCAGTCTTGGGTGAAAGCTTTTGATCTCAATCTGAACTTGATCAGGTTCTGATCAAATTCTAGCCCCAGAATTAGACTCAAGTTTTTGGTCTCACTGTGTCCTTTTTTAAAATTTTTAAATAGTGAATTTATAATATTTTTCCTTGGTTACAAAAATCATGTTCTTTCCCTCCCCTTCTGACTATCCCCTTCCATAGCCAGCCCTCAGTTCCACTGGGTTTTACCTGTGTCCTTGATCAAAACCTATTTCCATATTATTGACGGTTGCACTAGGGTGATCATTTAGAGTCTATACCCCCAATCATATTCCCTTGACTCATGTGATCAAGCAGTTAACTTCTGTTTTTGTACTCCAACAGTTTTTCCTCTGAATGTGGATAGCATTCTTTCTCATAAATCCCTCTAAATTGTTCTGGATCACTGCATTGCTACTAATGGAGAAGTCCATTACATTTGTGGTACAATCTCTGTGTGCATTGTTCTCCTAATTCTGCTCCTTTCACTCTGCATCAGTTCCTGGAGGTCAATCCAATTCACAAGGAATTTCTTGAGTTCATTATTCCTTTGGGCGAAATAGTATTCCATCACCAGCATATACTACAATTTGTTCAACCATTCCCCAATCAGAGGGCATCCACTGACTTTCTAATTTTTTGTACCACAAAGACTACAGCTATGAATATTCCTGTACAAGGCTTTTTCCTTATCTCTTTGGGGTACAAACAGCTGTTCTGAGTTTGTTCTGGGCTGGATCAAAGGGCAGTCTTTTAACGCCCTTTGGGCATAGTTCCAAATTCCCCTCTAGAATGGTTGGATCAATTCACAAATCCACCAGCAATTCATTAATGTCCAAACTTTGCCATATTCCCTCCAACATTCCTTACTTTCCTTAGCTGTCATGTTAGCCAATCTGCTAGATGTGAGGTGATACTTCAGAATTGTTTTGATTTGCATTTCTCAGATTATAAGAGATTTAGAACACTTTTTCATGTGCTTACTAATCGTTTTGATTTCTTTATCTAACATTGCATATTCATAGCTTTTGCCCATTTATCAATTGGGGAATGGCTTAGTTTTTTGTACAATTGATTTAGCTCTTTATAAATTTGAGTAATTAGACATTTGTCAGCAGTTTTGGTGATGAAGATGTTTCCCCAATGTGTTGCTTCACTTTTTATTTTGGTTGCATTGGTTTTGTTTTTACAAATATTTTTAATTTAATATAATCAAAATTATTTATTTTACATTTTGTAATTTTTTGTAACTTTTGCTTGGTTTTAAAATCTTTCCTTTCCCAAAGATCTGACAAGTATACTATTCTGTGTTCTAAGTTTCCTTCTTTATATTAAAGTCATTCATCCATTCTCAGTTTATTTTGGTGTTGGGCATGAGATGTTGATCCAAACCCAGTATCTCCCATACTGTCTTAAAATTTTCCTAGCAGGTTTTGTGAAATAGTGGATTTATGTCTCAAAAGTTGGGATCTTTGGGCTTATCATACACAGTCTTGCTGAGGTCACTTGTCCCAAGTCTATTGCACTCATCCTCCATTCTGTCTCTTACACTATACCATATTGTTTTCATAACCACTGCTTTATGGTACAGTTTGAGATCTGGTACTGCTAGGCCACTTTCCTTCCGATTTTTTTCATTACTTTCCTTGATATCCTTGATCAACTTTTGTTCTTCCAAAGGAACTTTGTTATTTTTTTTTTTACAATTCAGTAAAAAAGTTTTCTGGTAGTTCAATGTGGATGGCAATAAATAAGTGAATTAGTTTGGGTAGGATTGCCATTTTTATTGTGTTAGCTTGTCCTACCCATGAGCAATTAATGTTTTTCAGACTGCTCAAGTCTAGTTTATTTGTGTGGAGAGTGTTTTGTAGTTGTGTTCATATAGGTCCTGCGTTTGTCTCAGCAGATAAATTCCTAAGCTTTTTATATTGTCTAGGGTGAATTTAAATGAAATTTCTCTTTCTAGTTCTTGCTGCTGAGCTGTGTTGGAGATATATAGAAACACTGATGACTTATGTGGGTTTCTTTTGTATCCTGCAATTTTGATAAGCTGTTGATTATTTCTATTAGCTTTTTAGGTGATTCTCTAGGATTCCTTAAGTAGACCATCACGTCATCCACAAAGAGTGATAGCTTGATCTCATCATTGCCAATTTTAATTCCCTCGATTTCTTTTTCTTCTCTAATTGCTACTGCTAGTGTTTCTAGTACAATGTTAAATAATAAAGGTGATAATGGGCATCCTTGTTTCACTCCTGATTTTATTCGGAATGATTCTAGTTTGTCTCTATTGCAAATAATGTTTGCTAATGGTTGTAGATATATACTGTTTATTATTTTTAGGAAAGGTCCTTCTATTCCTTTACTTTCTACGAATGAATATTGTATTTCGACAAAGACTTTTTCTGCATCTATTGAGAAAATCATGTGATATTTGTTGGTTTGCCTATTAATATGGTCAGTTATGTGGATGGTTTTCCTGATATTGAACCATCCTTGCATTCCTGGTATAAATCCCACCTGGTCATAATGAATAATGTTCGTAATCACTTGCTGGAGTCTTTTTGCTAGTATTCTATTTAAGATTTTTGCATCTACGCTCATTAAGGCACTTGGTCTGTAGTTGTCTTCCTTTGTTTATAACCTGCCTGGCTTTGGAATCAGTGCCATATTTGTGTTATAAAAGGATTTTTGTAGAATTACTTCTTTGCTTATTATGTCACATAGTTTGTATAGTATTGATATTAGCTGTTCTTTGAATGTTTGATAGAATTCACTTGTGAATCCATCAGGTCCTGGGGATTTTTTTCTTAGAGCATACTCTGATGGCTTGTTCAATTTCTTTTTCTGATATGGGATTATTTAATTATTTTATTTCTTTTTCTGTTAATCTAGGCAATTGATATCTTTTGTAAATATTCATCTATATTGCCTGGATTGCCTTATTTGCTGCCAGATAATTAGGCAAAGTAGTTTTTAATGATTGCCTTAATTTCCTCTTCATTAGATATGAGGTCACCCTTTTCATTATTGATACTATTCTTTTTGTTTTCTTCTTTCCTCTTTTTATTAAATTGACTAGTAATTTGACTATTTTGTTTGTTAGCCTTATTTATTAATTCAATAGATCTTTCACTTTTGATTTTACTAATTTCTCCTTTAATTTTTAGTATCTGTAATTTTGTTTTATCCTGGGGATTTTTAATTGTCACTTTTAAATTTTTTTTATTTGCACTTCCAATTTGTTGACCTATGCACTCCCTAATTTGTTGATATGTAAATTTCCCCCTGAGTACTGCTTTGGCTGTATCCCATAGATTCAGAAAGGATTTCTCATCATTGTCATTTTCTTCAATGAAATTATTGTTTCTATGATTTTTCTTTAACTTACCAATTTTTGAGAATCATATTATTTAATTTCCAAATGATTTTTGATTTGACTCTCCATATACTCTTACTGATATTTTTTTTCCATTATGATCTGAAAGGTTTCATTCACTATTTCAGCTTTTTTGCACAGTTTTCCATGTTTTCATGACACAGTACATGGTCAATCTTTTTGAAAGTGCCATGTGCTACTGAAAAGGTGTTTTCCTTTTTTTTCCCTATTTATTTTTCTACACATATCTATTAACACTAATTTTCCTAAGATTTCACTTTTAGCACAATAGTATTCCATCACCAACATATAATACAATTTGTTCAGCCATTCCCCAGTTGAAGGGCATCCCCTCATTTTCCAATTTTTGGCCACCACAGAGAGTGCAGCTATGAATATTCAGGTACAAGTCTTTTTCCTTATTATCTCTTTGGGGTACAGACACAGCAGTGCTATGGCTGGATCAAAGGGCAGGCAGTCTTTTATCAACCTTTGGGCATAGTTCCAAATTGCCCTCGAGAATGGTTGCATCAATTCACAACTCTACCAGCAATAAATTAATATCTCAACTTTGCCACATCCCCTCCAACATTCATTACTTTCCTTTCCTGCCATGTTAGCCAATCTGCTAGGTGTGAGGTGATACCTCAGAGTTGCTTTGATTTGCATCTCTCTAATTATAAGAGATTTAGAACACTTTTTCATGTGCTTATTAATAGTTTTGTTTTTTTTTTTATCTGAAAACTGTCTATTCATGTCCCTTGCCCATTTATCAATTGGAGAATGGCTTGACTTTTTGTACAATTGATTTAGCTCTTTATAAATATGAGTAATTAGATCTTTGTCAGAAGTTTTTATGAAGATTGTTTCCCAATTTTTTGCTTCCCTTCTGATTTTAGTTACATTGGTATTGTTTTTACAAAAACTTTTTAATTTGATGTAGTCAAAATTATTTCTTTTACATTTTGTGTCTCTTTCTAAGTCTTGTTTGGTTTTAAAATCTTTCCCTTTCCAAAGGTCTGACATATATACTATTGTGTGTTCGCCCAATTTATTTATAGTTTACTTCTTTATGTTCAAGTCATTCACCCATTCTGAATTTACCTTGGAGTAAGGTGTGAGGTATTGATCCAAACCTAATCTCTCCCCCAATGTGTTCCAATTTTCCCAGAAGATTTTAACAAATAGTGGATTTTTGTCCCAAACCTGGGATATTTGGGTTTATCGTATACTGTTCTGCTGAGGTCATTGCCCCAAGTCTATTACACTGATGCTCCATTCTGTCTCTTAGCCAGTACCAAATTGTTTTGATGACTGCTGCTTTATAATACAGTTTGAGATCTGGGACTGCAAGGCCACCTTCCTTTTTATTTTTTTTTTCATTATTTCCCTCGATATCCTTGATCCTTTGTTCTTCCAAATGGACTATAAATTTTTTTTTTCTAAATCAGTAAAAAAAATATTTCTTAAGTTCAATGGGTATGGCACTAAACAGATAAATATGTTTAGGTAGGATGGTCATTTTTATTATATTGGCTTGTCCTACCCATGAGCAGTTAATGTTTTTCCAATTGCTTAAGTCTTGTTTTAGTTGTGTGGAGAGTGTTTTGTAGTTGTGTTCACAAAGGTCTTGGGTTTGTCTCGGCAGATAGATTCCTAAGTGTTTTATATTGTCTAGGGTGATTTTATATTGTCTAAGATGATTTTGAATGGGATTTCCCTTTCTAATTCTTGCTGCTGAGCTGTGTTGGAAATATATAGAAATGCTGATGGCTTATGCGGGCTTATTTTGTATCCTACAACTTTGGTAAAGTTGTTGATTATTTTTCTGAATATCATGTTCCATGCCTTACGGTCGTTCAGAGTGGAAATTGCTAGGTCCTTTTCCTTTATATCTAAATTGTCTTTTTCTGGCTTCTTGTAAGATTTTTTCTTTTGCTTGGAAGTTTTGGAATTTGGCAATCATATTCCTGGGAGTTGTCTTTTGGGGATTTAGTGTAAAGGGTGTTCTGTGAACTCTTTCAATGCATATTTTGTCCCTATGTTCTAGAATCTCTGGGCAGTTTTCTTTGACGATATCATGTATTATTATCTAAAGATTACTCTTTATTTCTGGCTTTTCTGGTAGACCAATGATTCTCAGATTGTCTCTCCTTCCTCTGTTTTCCAGGTCTGTCACTTTGTCAGTGAGATATCTTATGTTATCTTCTAATTCTTTAGTCTTTTGATTTTGTTTTATTAATTTTTGTTCTTTTGCAAGATCATTATCTTCCAGTTGCCTGATTCTGACCTTTAAAGACTGGTTTTCCTTTTCAGTTTTGTCTGACCTGTTTTTTTAAGGCTTCAAGCTGTTTCTGCATTTGCATATTTTGGTCTCTCATATTGCTGAGTTCCTTTTGCATTGTTTCCCATTTTTCCTACCAGAAGGCTTCCATCTTTTTGATAATTTCCAAATTAAATTCTTCAAGAGCTTGTGGAGAATTTCCACTTCCTTTGGAAGATTTTGGAGCATTTGTTTGTGTTACATCTTCTATCTCCTCTGTATTTTGTATATTTGCTCCATAAAATGTGTCCAAAGTCACCCCTTTCTTTTTACTTTCCTTGGTGTTTGGAGGCAGTTGCAGTTCTCCACTCTTTGCCATCTCTCTGGTTTTTCCTCCCCTTTCCAGTCAGAAATCTGAGTGAGGAGTACTGGCTCTCAGTGTATCTGTCTGATGATTCTAGGTATTAGCCCCAGGAAAATTGTCTATTCTCCGTAGCTGCTCTGTCTTCCCAGGGAAGCCCGGGGTCTGCCCTCCCCTGCCTGCTGGCATTTTGAGTTATTGCTCTCAGTTCTCTCCAGTTGCTTCTCCGCTGCCTTAGTTTCATGCTCTGAGCCTGGCATAACACTGTCCACAAGGTAACCCCATGCCTTTGTCTGATCTAAGGTTCCTGTCCTTTCACAGGCCCTGCACTCTGGGGGGGAGGGATCCTGGCCTCCCTGAGCTCTGAGGACTCCTGATTGGATTAGGTTCAGCTGGGTTGGTCTGGATGTGCCCAGACGCAAAATCCTCCAGTGAGACTCTGATGAAAGGATTCAGCCAGGGGGCTATAGGCTCCCCTGTGTCTCTCAGGCTGCTTCCCTGCCATCTGTGTTGGACACTCTTAGATTGGCCCAGGTTGCTTTCAAGGTGCGCCCTTCAGAACAGAAGCTTTGCCAGCCCTGAGGTTCCTGCTGCTGCTGCGGGCTCAGAGCTCTAGGTTGGGGGGGAGGGGTCCTGAGACCTTCCTTCTGGCTCCCCTTAGACCCAAGTATTCTATGATTCTGGATTTTGGGGTGTACCTTTTGATTTCAGTCCAGAAGGAGGGTTCCCCACCTCTGTCCTGTTGTTAAGTTTGAATTTCAGTCCTCTAGGAGTATTCAGTTTGTGAATGGTAAGGAAGGATTTTCAGAAGTCTGAACTTTTGCTGCTTCTAAGCCTCCATCTTGACCAGAAGTCATCAGGGCCATTTTCTTGAATGAATTTTGTAGTATGATGTCAAGATTTCTGTTTATTTCAGGGTTTTCAGATAGACCAATGTTTCTCAAATTGTTTCTCCTTCCTCTGTTTTCCTGGTCTATCATCTTGTCAGTGAGATATTTTAGGTTTTCTTTTATTTTGTCAGTCTTTTGACTTTGTTTTATTAATTTTGCTGTTTTGCAAATCATTGGCTTCTAATTGACTAATTTTGGTTTTTAAAGACTGGTTTTCCTCTATAATCTTTTGGTTTTCCACTATAGTCTTTTTATTTTCCTTTTCAATTTGGTCTATTCTATTTTCATGTCTCTTAGCTGTTTAATTTAGGTCTCCAATTGGGAGTTCCTGTCTGTTAAACTGTTATTTTCTTTTTGAACTAATTCCCACTTTTCTTGCCAAAATTCATCTATTTTTCTAATAAGCTCCAGTTTAAATTCTTCAAGAGCTTGTGGCCAATTTCCATTTTTTGGCAGGTTTGAATGCATTTATTTCTATGTTATCTTCTGCTATTTCCTCTGTAGCCTGCATTTTTCCTCCAGAAAAAAATTATTCACATTCAGTGCTTTCTTTTTCCTCTTGGTGTTGGGAAGTTGTTTTTACTGGGCATTGTTTATCATCTTCATGCTGTTTTTTTCTTCCCTTTCTAGTCAGAAGTCTGAGTGAAGAGGGCACGCTCTTTGTGTATGGAGGTAAGGAGTGGGGTTTTTGTTTGAGGCCACCTCTTGTGTCTCCGCAGTTTCTACTGTTTGCTGTTCTCTGTGCTATCTCTGTATGCACCCAAGGTCTTCACTCTTCATCCTGCAGGTGTCTCAGGTCTAGCTGCTCCTAGGAATAAGTCTTTGGTGTTCTTAGTCAGCTGCCAAGGACCTAGAGGTGCCCCTTGCTCAATCTAGAAGTGCCCCTCACTCACTCACTGAGTCTAGCTCCCTGGCTTGGGCTCTAGGGCACTGGCTCAATGTATGTGGGGGTGGGGGAAGGGTTGATTAGATCACGTTTTGGGGGAAGCTATTTTACTTCCTTACATTGTGGAGATGCCCAAATCCTGCTTACCTTCAATGTTGAGCCCTACTGTGAAGTCCCTTCATTCATATACATTTGTTTTGTTATTTGTTTTGTTTTGTTTTGTTTTTGGGGGAGGGGCTCTTGAGGTAGTCTATATTGGTAGGTGATGAGGAGAGGAAGAGTCCTGGCTCTACATTACTGCTATGTTTACCTGGAAGCCCTCACTGTGTTCTTGATTGCCCTGTCCTGGAGCTATGCCTTAGTTTTGAGCAAAAAGATGGGGGAGGAGGGGTGTCCTCACTCCAATCTGTGGATTATTTCCTCATCCCAAGCCCAGAAGAGATTCTGGGTTTCACTCTGGGCCTACAGAGATCATGCCCTTTCAGCCCAGATTGCCTTGGGCTGGGACTCTGGACTTCTCTACATGTATGAAATTTCAAGGGATGTGGACTGGCTTGGACCATTATTTTCCCATGCAGGATCAGGGTATGAATGGTAGCTTGGGCTTAAGTTCAGGACCTGTGACAACAAATTTTGTGTGGTAGGGTGGGTGGTGGTAGTTTGTTCTTGGCTTGCTCTTCACTCCTTGGTACAACCTCTTTCTACCTTTGCTCTCCTCTCATCCCACTGGTCCAGATGATCTCTGCCTATGTTTGGGGTTTTTATTTTCCTGAAAGCTATTTCATTCTGTCTCCTTGTTTGTTCTTTCACTATTTGTGGCTATATTTTATCTTGGTCAAAGACAATTTTCATGGTCACAGAGAACTGCTGCTCTAGTTAAGCCTCCATCTTGGCTCTATCCCAGAAAATCTATTTTTGTTTTTGCAGAACGTTTGACAATGTATTATTGGGGTGTTAATATGAGTCATCTCATGTTGTTTTTAAATGTTATGATAGTTTATTCTTGCAGATTACTGAACAACCCTCTCAAAGTGATACTCTATTAATAAGTTGTTATTTTAAATATAAACTTTTTTTGTGATTTATGTATGATAATAACTTAAAAGAAATTGAATATATTTCACCTAAAATGAAGAGTGCTAGTAAATTAGAGAACACCTGATATATAAAAAGATCAACCAAGCATTAATAAGAATATACTAAACCTTCTCAGATGGTACCAATCATGACAACTGCAATGAAAAATCCAACGAACCTTAGATTTATACACTATCATTGACCTGCTTAGCAAGGATCAAAAACTTGTCTTCAGTTTAGATATCCATGAAATACAAATGTTACAACTTAAATAAAGATCCATTGGGATTTGTGAGGGTTTATTAAATTTGTCCTGCTAGCCACATGTTTTGTGAAGCCCGCTAGAAAAATTATATATATATAAACAACTACCACATTCTTGGACATTATAAATTTTTTCTAGTCATAGTAGATCAACTGACCAGATGGCCAGAAGCATTTCCTGTGCCCCAAGCCACAGCAGCTTTTGCTGCTAAGGCACTTTTAAAAGACATCCTTCACTGTGGCCTGCCAGCACATATTGATTCAGATAGAGGAAGTCATTTTAATGATTCAGTCTTAAATCAAATACATTTTTGTGTAGGGATAACTCCCAAATTCCATGTTCCATATCACCCCCAGAGCTCAGGCCAAGTTGAAAGGATGAATAAAGAACTTAAGACTATGATTGGCAAATTATGCACTGAGACCCATTTAAAATGACCTGAAATTCTCCCTCTGGCCCTATTTTATCTTAGAAGCAGGCCTAGAGGAGACCTGTACATCTCACCATTTGAGATGCTTTTTGGACATCCACCTATACAGGCTAAGCCTTTCTCCCCAGCATATACATCACTATTAGAGGGAGATACTACTATTGCTTCCTATAACAGGAATTACAGCACAAACTGTGTGAACTCCATGAATATGGAGCTGCAGTACAAGCTGAACCACTAAACTTTTCACTTCACGACCTGAACCAAGGAGACAAGGTGTATATTAAGAATCTCCAGCATACTGGAGCAACTCAGCCTTCCTGGGAAGGACCATTCCAAATATTGTTAACTACTCCAACATCTATAAATTTTAAAGAGAAGGACTCTTGGATTCATTGCTCACATATAAAGAGAGAATCTTCTGTTGAGACTGATTGCATAGATCATATATATATTTGCTATAATATCAATGTATACACAAAATCTTTAAGCTGTGGGAACCTGCCATTTATTGATAAAATGTTATGGGACTATGATTAATGTTTGTGTCTGATTCCAAGGAATGAGATAAAATAAAGGAGTATAGATTTAACCTGAATAGTGCCAAAAAGAGCAAACAGGAATTACTAATGTGGACTCAAGGTTGCGACGCTTGACATATGTTAAGTTGTAGGACTTCCTTATATATACACCCTTTGTGAAGTACTTATACAAGTACCAAAATTTGACTCTCTTGCTGGCTCCCTATATCTCTGAGAATGAAAAAAAGTCAGACCAGGAAATTATGCTTCCCGATCAAAATAGAATTCTAGTTCCTTTCCTTCTTAGAGTATGGCAACTTCCTGTAGTCTTGGCTGCAAATGGGTAAGTGAAATTTTACTGCATTCTTTACTATAGACTTGTGGGATAGAAATTACTTTAAATTGGGCCATAAAAGGGCCTATTATGAAATTGTTCTTGCTTATTCAACATTTTATATACATAGATTTTGTCATTTTGTTTCTGATTTTGAATTTTTTCTTCTTTCTCCCAAATGTTTAACTTTCTTCCATAGTTTTTTCCCTTTATATATACATATACATACATACATATATATATATATATATATATGTTGTTTGTTTTGTTTTTATTGTTTTTCAATTTTTTTTATTAACTGACTCATACACCCCTATAACTCAACAATGAATCCTGAGATGAACTGGATGTCTGTTTGTTTTTTTAACCCACTTCAGAGGGGGATTATAGTTTAATAAAAATCCAAGATTTTGAAATTTTTTGTTCGAGAAAGATCTTCAAGGAAGAAGCTTGCTAACTCCTGAATCTAGAGAATAAACTGTTGCATAAAGATGCCAGAAAACCTACACTATAGGAAGATCCAGAATGAACCTTGGGGTGTGGTGTGATTTATTTTGAATGTACACTCTTATGCCAAAGGGGACTGTCCCTAATTGGCTTTCTCTCTCTCTCTCTCTCTCTCTCTCTCTCTCTCTCTCTCTCTCTCTCTCTCTCTCTCTCTCTCTCTCTCTCTCCCTCTCCCCCCCCCCTCTCTCTTCCCCTTATCTCTAAGTATTGCATTTTCATAGCCGATATGTTAACAAGATGCATCAGAGATACTAGTCTTCCTCGGGTCTCAGGGGGAAATTTTGAATTTTAAAATTACTCCACCCTAATAAGACTGTACTTTAAAATATTTGATTTAGCTATTTCTTGATCAAAAACAATAGAGATACTTGGAATAACAGAATAAAGTCTTGGGAAGTCCACATTTTCTCAATCCTTCTTAGTTTAACAAGATTAGGAAGGTCTGCACCAAACTCAAAGTTAAGTATCCGGGAAAGAGGCAACAGACATATGAAGAAAGCAGCTGACAGACCCTTAGGCTGTCCTAATGTCAAGCTAAGCTATCATTGGTACAGATGAGATGTAGGAAAGTGACATAAAACCGTCTATATAAGGCATGTCACTTCTTCTCTTTTCCTCTTTCCCTAGAGAGGTGACTCTGTCTGAGAGTGTGCTAGGTGTTTTGATATCTTGGAGTGCTCGTGGTGAGTTTTGCCCTTGAGTTGATTCAGGTTTGGGCATCTTAGCTGAGCCCCATTGGAGATCTGGCTGATTCTTTCCTCCTTCACACTCAAAACATTACTTTCTAGATCTCCTAATCTTCCTGCCCTGTACTAGCCCCTTCCTTCTTCCTTCTTAATCTCCTCCACTATATAAATTAAATCACCATGAAATTTCCAGCTGAGTTTGAGTGTTTCATTAGGATTTTATAAATAAAATCCTTGGCGACCAAATATAATTATTCCATTCAGTCTCAACCATAATTTTAACCTTTACAATTCATAGGTTTTTCTTTTTTTTCAATTTAAAAACACAGTCTTCAATACATTTGTCATCTTCTTCAAGCACATGTTCAACTATAGCATAAAAAGAGATAATTATTGTCAGATTAAAAAATAATTCAAGATTATTTTCACTAAAACTAAATAATGACATATTCTTCATAAATCTATATATGAAATAAAATGTAAATAAAATATATTTAAATTGTTTGCAGAGGCAGAGTCAACATGGTGGATTAGAGGCAGCAAAAGTTCTGACCTCCATGAACCTTTTCTCATCAATCAAAAGCACAATGTTTTGAGGGAACTGAAAAACAAATCTAACAGTAGGAAAGAGCTAAGGAACCCTCCTCCTGGACCCAACTTAAACTGTAAGCCCACCCAAAAGCCTGAACTCTAGAACTTGTGGCTTTAAGGGGGAGAAGAAGGAAGATACCAGGAGCCCTTCCCCACCTAAAGCACTAAGACTCCAGCGGTAGCTGGAACCTCTTTGCAGACAAGCATGATGGTTTGGAGGGAGTACCTTGTGGGCAAGGCTGTGCTAGGCTCAGAAAATTGAGCACAGGCAGTGGGGAAGCAGTTGGAGAGGAAGCGCAGAGCAGGCAGTCTGATTGTGGCAGTGGAAACACTCCATGTTGCTCCCCCCTTTCCCTGGGTTTTGCCCACAGGGCACATCCAGCTCCACCCAGCTGGACTTAATCCCATCAAAGCCTTCAGAGGTCAGGGAAGCTCAAGTTCCAACACCCCTCCCCCATCAGACTGCACTGAGAGATTTACTGACTGAGCTCCTTGAGTGAAGGCTGACAGAAAAGTCCAAAACCACAGATCCAATAAAAACAATGAGAGAAACAAGAGCACAGAAAACTGTAGGGAGTAAAGAATGGGTTAATATGAGCAAAAAAAAAAAAGAAGAATAAAAAGAAAAAAGAAATTATAATTGACAGCTTCTATACAGTCAATGAACAAAGAGCAAATGGAACAGAGAAGGATGAGGGAATACCAAGCAAAGAAACAGAAACTCCAGTGAATTGAATACGGAACTCATAACACAATTCAAAACACAAATTAGAGAGGCTGAAGACAATTTGGAAAAAAAAACTTAAAAAGCAAGATAAGTCATCTGGAAACAGAAAACAGTGTCTTGAAAACCACAGCTTGAAAATGAGACAAAGGAGATGAAAGATGACCTCCAAAGAAGATCAGACCAGAAGAATGAGGATGACCAAAATGCCAGGGATGAAATCTAGTCTTTAAAATAAGAATACAACAATTAGAAGCAAGCAACTTCACAGGGAAGTAGGACACTATAAAACAAAATCAAATGAACAAAAAAATTGAGGAAAATTGAAAACATCTTATCCTCAAAACAGAAAATTTAGAAAACAGGTTGAGGAGAGACAATGTAAGAATCATTGTTCTACTGGGAGATCATGACAAAAGAAAAAACCCTGGATATCATTCTAAAGGAAATTATCCAATAAAACTGTCCCCACATTCTGGAACAGGAGGGAAAAGTGGAGATTGAAGGAATCTACAGATTACCTATTATACTTAATCCCAAACTGACAATAATCATGAATATTATAGCCATATTCAAGAAGTACCAGGCCAAGAAAAAATATTACAAGCTTCTAAGAAGTTATTCATATACAATGGAATATACATATACAATGGAATTACAGGTAGGATAAGACAGGATCTAGCTGCATTTACCCTGAAGGACCGAAAGGCATGGATAATGATATTCTGGAAATCAAGGGAACTAGGTTTATAAACAAGAATCAACTACTCAGAAAAAAACTGACTATATTCTTACAGGGGAAAATATGATTAGTTAGTAAAATAGAAGAATTCCAAGTATTCTTAAAGTAAACACTGAACCTGAACAGAAAATTTGATGCCTAAACACAGAATTCAAGAGATTCAATAAAAGTTAATAAGAAAGGGGTAAAAAACAAAACAACTTCTTTTTAAGGTATGCAATTAGTTAAAATGATATATATCCCTACAAAAAAAGAGGATATTGGAAACTCTTAAATGTTGTTATTATTACCTGGGTAACTAGAAGAAGTATATTTAGAGGGAATAGTGACAAATTGTATAGGATGAAATGCCAAGACATAAATATATATGTGTATGTGTATACAAACACACATATATATGTTTCTGTCTATGTATACATAAATAAATTAATACACACACACACACACACACACACACACACACACACATATATATATATATATATATATATATATATATAAAACTAGAGGTAAAAAGAGGTTAATACTAAGAGAAATGGGAAAGAATGGGGGTAATTTATATGTCATAAAGAAGCTTATGGTAGGAGTTGGGGAGAACACAAATACACTGGAAGGGTTAAGAGGTTGGTGATAGGAAATACTTAATTCTAACATGCATTGAAATTGACTCAAAAAGGGAAGAACAATCAAGTCCATTTGGAGGAGAGAATTGATTTGAGCTGTATTGAGAAGTAGAAGGGTAACAAACAGACTGGTGGAGAGGGAAGAAATACAAGGGAGGGAGAATGAGTGGGGGGGTAGTTTTAAAAGACCGTAAAGGAAATAAGAGGGGAATAAGAAGGAAGGGAGGTAGAAAGGAAAGTAAAATAAGGGTGAGAATTAGGGGGACTGATTAAAAATAAAACACTGGTTTGGAGGAAATAGTGAAAAAGAAAGGGCAGAACTATGAGGGGAAATCAAAATACACAGCTGGCAGTCATAACTCTGAATATGAATGGAATGAACTCACCCATAAAATGTAAATAAATAGCATGGTGGATTATAAACCAAAACCCTACCATATGCTGTCTACAAGAAACACAGATGAGGTAGGTAGACACACATATGCTAAAGGTAAGTGGATGGAGCCAAATCCGTTGGGTATCAACTGATAAAAAGAAATCAGGAGATGCAATCATGATATCTGACTAAGCCAAAGGAAAAATAGATGTAGTTAAAAGAGATAGAGAAGGTAATTACATATTGATAAGAAGTAGTATAGACAATGAGGAAATATCAGTAGTCAACAAGTATGCACCAAATGGTACAGTATCCACATTTCTAAAGGAGACACTAGTGGAGCTCAAGGAGGAAAGAGATAAAAAAAACTATACCAATGGAAGACCAAAACTTTCCTCTATCAAATCTTGATAAATCAAACCAAATCATAAATAATAAAGAGGTAAAAGATGTGAATGAAATCTTAGAAAAATTAGAGTTAATAGATATGTGTAGAAAAATAAATAGGGACATAAAGGAATATGCCTTCTATTCAGCAGCACATGGTATATTCACAAAGAATGACCATGTACTAGGACATAAAAAACATCGCCAGCAAGTACAAAAAAGCAGAAATAATAAATGCAAACTTTTCAGATCATAATGCAATAGAAATAATAATTAGTAAGAATACCTGGAGAGGAAAATCAAAAATTAATAGTAAATTAAATAATATGATTCTAAGAAATCAGTAAGTTAAAGAACAAATCATAGAAAAAATTATTAATTTCATTGAAGAAAATGACAATGGTGAGAAATCCTTTCAGAATCTATGGAATGCAGCCAAAGCAGTACTCAGAGGGAAATTTATATCCTTGGATTCATCTAGTAACAAATTAGGGAGAGCAGAGCAATGAATTGGATGTGCAAATCCCAAAACTTGAAAGTTACCAATTTAAAAATCCCCAGATAAAAACTAGAGATCCTAAAAATTAAAATAGTAAATAGTAAAACTGAAAGTGAAAGAATTATTGAATTAATAAATGAGACTAGAAGCTGATATTTTGATAAAAACAAATAAAATAGACAAAGTGCTGGTCAATCTAATTTAAAGAAAAGGAAAAAAGAAAACTAAAAAAATAGTATCAATAATGAAAAGGGAGACCTCATATCTAATAAAGAGGAAATTAAGGCAATTATTAAAAACTACTTTGCCCAATTATCTGGCAGAAAATATGGCAATCCAGATAGTATAGATGAATATTATGCACAAGTGTCTTTGTGCACACTCATCTACATCATAGATGAAAGCTCACAAAGACAATCGTCATCCTCTGTTACCAAGAGACTACTACTAGTTACAAAAGATATCAATTGCCTAGATTAACAGAAAAAGAAATAAAATAATTAAATAATACCATATCAGAAAAAGAAATTGAACAAGCCATCAAAGAACTCTCTAAGAAAAAATCCCCCAAGCCCTGATGGATTCACAAGTGAATTCTATCAAACATTCAAAGAACAACTAATCCCAGTATTATACAAACTATTTGATATAATAATCAAAGAAAGAGTTCTAGTAAATTCCATTAATGACACAGATATGATATTGATTCCAAAGCCAGGCAGGTTAGAAACAAAGAAAGATAACTACAGACCAATCTCCTTAATAAACAAAGATGGAAAAATCTTAAATAGAATACTAGCAAAAAGACTCCAGCAAGTGATCATGAGAGTTATTCATTATGACCAGGTGGGACTTATACCAGGAATTAAAGAATGGTTCAATCTTAGGAAAACCATTCACATAATAGTTCATATCAAGAAGCAAAACAACAAAAATCACATGATTATCTCAATAGATGCAGAAAAAGCCTTTGATAAAAAACACTCATTCCTATTGAAAACACTAGAAAGTATAGGAATGGAAGGACCTTTCCTAAAAATAATATACAGTATATATCTACAACCATCAGCAAACATTATTTCCAATGGAGACAAACTAGAAGCATTCCAATTAAAATCAGGAGTGAAACAAGGATGCCCATTCTCACCTCTATTTTTTAACATTGTACTAGAAACACTAGCAGTAGCAATTAGAGAAGAGAAAGAAATTGAAGTTATTAAAATAGGCAATGATGAGATTAAGCTATAACTCTTTGCAGATGATATGATGGTCTACTTAAAGAATCCTAGAGAATCAACTAAAAAGCTAGTAGAAATAATCAACAACTTTAGCAATGTTGCAGGATAAAAACAAACCCACAGAAGTCATCAGCATTTTTATATATCTCCAACACATCTCAGCAACAAAAGTTAGAAATAAAATTTCCAGGGGGCAGCTGGGTGGCTCAGTGGATTTAGAACCAGGCCTTGAGATGGGAGATCCTTTGTTGAAATCTGGCCTCAGACACTTCCCAGCTGTGTGACCCTAGGCAAGTCACTTGACCCCCATTGCCTAGCCCTTACCACTCTTCTGCCTTGGAGCCAATATATGGTATTGACTCCAAGGCAGATGGTAAGGGTTTAAAAAAATAACAAAGAGAAATTCCATTTAAAATCACCCTAGAAAATAAATATAAAATACTCAGGAATCTATCTGCTGAGACAATCACAAGAACTATATAAACACAACTGCAAAACATTCTCCACACAATTAAAACTAGATATAAATAGTTGGAAAACATTAATTTCTTATGGGTAGGATGAGCTAACATAATAAAATGCCAATCCTACCCAAACTAATTCCCTTATTTAGTGCCATACCCATTGATCTACCAAAAAGCTTTTTTACTGAATTGGAAAAAAAAAAAAACATAACAAAGTTCATTTGGAAGAACAAAAGATCAAGGATATCCAGGGAAGTAATGAAAAAAATTGGAAGGAAGGTGGCCTAGCAGTATCAGATCTCAAACTGTGTTATAAAGCAGTGGTCATGAAAACAATATGGTACAGTGTAAGAGACAGAAAGGAGGATGAGTGGAATAGACTTGAGGTAAGTGACCTCAGCAAGGCAATCTGTTTTAAGCCAAAAGATCCCAGATTTGGGGACAAAAAATCGACTATTAGATAAAAACTGCTGGGAAATTTGGAAGACAGTAGATGAAAGATTGTGTGTGGATCAACATCTCACACCCTATACCAAGTTAAACTCAGAATGGATGAATGACTTTAATATAAAGTAGGAAACTATAAGTAAATTAGGTGAACACAAAATAGTATATATGTTAGATCATTGGGAAAGGAAAGATTTTAAGACCAAGCAAAAGTTAGAAAAAAATCACAAAATGTAATATAAATAGTTTTGGTTACATCAAATTAAAATTTTTTTATAGAAACAAAACCAATGCAACCAAAATTAGAAGGGAAACCACAAATCGGGAAACAATCTCCATAACCAAAACCTTTGACAAAGGTCTAATTACTCAGACCTAGCAGATTGACTAACATGACAGCAAATGAAAGTAATGAATGTTGGATATGATGTGGCAAAGTTGGGACACTAATGCATTGCTGGTGGAGCTATGAATTGATCCAACCAGTCTGGAAGGCAATTTGGAACTATGCCCAAAGGGTGCTAAAAACTGTCTTCTCTTTGATCCCAAAGAGTTAATAAAGAAAACGACTTGCACAAGAATATTCATAGCTATGCTCTTTGTGGTGGCAAAAAATGGAACATGGAGGGATGCCCTCCAATTGGGGAATGGCTGAGCAAATTGTGGTATATGTTCTTGATGGAATTATTGTGCTCAAAGAAATAATGAACTGGAGGAATTCCATGTGAACTTGAATGACCTCCAGGAATTGATACAGAGTGAGAGGGGCAGAACCAGGAGAAAATTATGCACAGAGACTAATACACTGTGATACAATCAAATGTAATAGATTTCTCCATTAGTGGCAATGCAGCAATCCTGAACAACTCAGAGGGATTTACGAGAAAGAATACTATCCACATTCAGAGGAAAAACCATGGGAGTAGAAACACAGAAGAAAAACAACTGCTTGATTACATGGGTTAGTGGGGATATGATTGGCGATGTAGATTCTAAATGATCATCCAGTGTAAACATCAACAGCATGGAAATAGGTTTTGATCAAGCACACATGTAAAAACCCAGTGGAATTGCGAGTTGTCTATGGGAAAGCTCTAAGGCTTACTCAGGTCCATGGCTGAAAGTGTTCAGTGTGGAGCAAACTTTTTAAGGTTTTTGAGGTCATATCCTATCTATTCATTACCTCTACCTTTCTTCATAGACCAATGCCAACTTGTTGTCAAAAGTTGAATGTAATTTTGATTTTATTAAATAAAAACCAGTTCTCATATCTCTGTTCACTGATGGACTCTGTCTCCGTTTGGACATTCGAAAAGCTTTATACCCTTAGTGTCCTGGATCTGACTTTCCATAATAGCATATAAACATTCTTAGCTCCTATATAGAGGATTTTTTTCCTGATTAATAATAATAATAATAACAATATAACTGCATAATGATAAAAATCAAAATGAGTATGCCATAGTTGATAGAGAGTAGTCCAGTCCATGCCCTGTCCCTTATGCATACTACTAGCTGTGATATTTTGTAAGTCATTAACCTTTCAATAGTTTCCAGGTTTGAGGGTACTAACCAAGTCTATAATGTACAGAATAGTAGCGTCTATCATTTTCTTCCTTATTCCCCAACTTCAAAGGTATGACTAATCCATGCAAGAGAAGTAAGAAGCAGCTACAGAAAGATTATTTAATCATCATCATCATCATTATAATTTTAGAGAGACAATGTGGCATAAGAGGAAAGTAGCCTCACAAGGAATAATAACAGGATGCAGATCCAGTCTCAGGCATGTGCTAACTGTGCAACCCTGGTTTAGTCACCAAAATCATAAGTTTCTATGATTTAGGCAACTCTAAATCTACAAATTGCAGCATTTGCTATTAATAATAAATGGAGAATATTTTCTCACATGGGATTTCTATGCATTGATGAAATCACAAGTTTCAGTCATAAAATAATTATTATTACAAATTCATATCAGAAATATTCTTATAAAAGTTATGTTTGGGGTGTGAATTAATGCAGAAATATTAACTAACTTTTTAACATTAATGTTATCCATCAAAGACACAATGTAAAAACTAAATTCTGTATTTAGGGAGACAGATGGGAATTACAAGAGAATTGTTAAGCCAAATCCCAACTCAGTTGTTACGTATGATTGGTGATTCATGGCTGATATATATCTTTCCATGTTTAGTAGGCTTTTAGAGAATTCTATAAATTAATATAAGCTGTTTTACTGAATATTCATTTTTATTTTTATTTTTTCTACTAAATTCTGGCTGATTGACTTTGGATATATAAATAGGAAGGCTTGAGCATTTTTGGGCATAGATTATGTCTACTTTGCAATCTAGGTTCTTAATCAAAGTTCTCATAATTCCAATGTACTTTTAGTTGGACGGAAATGCAACTTACATGAAAACAGTGTGAAAATAAATTTTTAAAAATCACATTTACAAAAAATTCAAGATTTGTAAATATAAGGATTTTCACATAAAGCATTTAATGTAATTGTTCCCATCCCCTTATGAAGTACAATTAATATAAATTATATATTTTAAAGAAACTATAAGCAAAAAGTATAATTTGTAATTAGGATATTTAACTATTTAAAAATTAAAGAATTTGAGGGCCTAGGTTCAAATCTGACCTCAGACACTTCCCAGCGGTGTGACCCTGGGTAAGTCACTTGACCCCCATTGCCTAGCCCTTACCACTCTTCTGCCTTGGAATCAATCCAAGACAGAAGGTAAGAGTTTAAAATTTAAAAAAAATTAACCAATTGTGCAATTTAGAGAAAATCGGTACAGACCACCAACTTGCAAAGACAAAGAGTGGGATTATTAAAAAGCTAGGAGGAAAAAAAACAAAAACAAATGAGAAAACAATGCAATTAGAATCACGGAACTACATCATATTGAGATGATTAAATACTACCCTTTTAAAACAAGTTATTAATGATTTTTAAAAAAAACTGACAATAGATAGTAAGAAGGTATTAAAAAGGACATGATCCTGGAGAAAGGGGCTGAATATTTGCAGTATTTGCAATAGACCATCAACCAATGTTAAATCTATAAATGGTATATTTCAGGTTGAAATCAGTCCCACTCTAGCCAAAATGCTAATTGAACTAGAGGTTTTGAGTATCATTAGACTCCTCTTATGTTCCAAAATGCCTGGTGCCTCTTCCTTTCCAGACACATAATATATTATTCCCCTTCATAAATCCAAAGGTCTTTGTTCCTTGACCTTACATATAGAATTGCATCTTGAATTCCTCCAAATTGAATCTCCCAAATACTCTTTTCCCTGAAATTTTATTACCACCACCTCTTAGAATCCCTAGTTTCTTTCAAAGTCTATGTCAAACACAGCCTTTTTTATAAAGTATTTTCTGATCCTCCTTGTTTTCCAAAAGTTAGTTTTTATTTACTTTTTGTATATTCTACATATACTTATATACCTACATGTCCTTTCTCTCAATAGTATGTGAGCTACTGTTGGAAAGCAAATATTGGGTTGCTATGTTTGTATCCATAGTGCATAGCTTACTACCTGGTACATAGTAAATGCTTAATTAATTCACATTTATTGATTAATTGATTACCCACTAGGCAGAGAGTGGTTACTAAAATAGAAGCTTACAATATGAACGTGTTAGTGAAATCCTATGAAGAGGGGTGATGGATGATTTGAACAGGATTTCCATATAGAGCAATAGAAGTTTAAAAAAAGTTAAAGCTTGGTAGGTGAGCCATGTAATGAGTTTTCCAAAAGGCATTTTGGGATTTAAATGAAAACAAGACAATAAAGAAAGAAAATGTGAGGGGTGGAATCTGCAAAGATAGTAATATTATATTGAGAATATTTTGTAAGGATATAACTATCCAAATTATATATATATATATATATATGTATATATATATATATATATATGTGTAGATGAATATACCCTTCATCCATTTTATTTCTTTATTATATTTCCACTTAAATCCCAAAATGCCTTTGGAGAAATTGACTATAGAGGCCCCATACTTATACTCTAACATCACACTCCTGATTATTCTTTTTGAAGACACGTTAATCATATGAATCAAAACACAAACAGGAAATACTGCCAGATTACACCAAGAAGACATAGAAGAGGTCTAGGTCACTAACAACTAAATTATGAGGACTTTAGGAAGTCAAGTTATAGGCCTTTAAAGGAAGGGATGTTAGCAAAGTTGTGATTTGGTTATGGGCCCCCCATATGGGAATCTCAAACTATATCAATTCCTAAAATGCAAGCTATATAATGACAACTAATTATTACTTCCCATCTATATGTGAATTGGGGGAATATCATGTATCTCTGCATTGAGAGCATCCATTACCAGAGATAAGGGAAGGAAAACATTCACAAACCTTTTGCCACAGAGAGCTGCATCTTTACCTTAAATGACTTAAAGATGTACTATTCTGTGTTAATTATTTAAAAATGCATGTGATTTTGTAGATCTTAACACTACCTTACAAGTTTTCTTCCTATATACGTTCTACATCTGTATATCAGAATAAATTTATAAATTGGGAATATGAATGCTAACCAAAAATGTTTACAATTCTGAGAGGGGATTCAAGTTAAATTCCAAGTTGAAGAGATTCCCAATGTATAATGAAGTCTTCCATAAATACTTTTTAAAAGACATTATACCCACCATCAACACAGGGGAAAAAATGAGTGGATGAATACTATCTAATTAGGAGATTCTGGCATGCCTTTGGATTGAGAATCTGTAGAATTTATTTCTCTAGGGTGTATCCTGTATGGGTGTGTGCACACACATGTGATTGTGTGCATAACCATGTATAGAGAGATATGGACAAAATTATTATCAATATTGGTCATTGAGCAGGTTTAATTGCACAATTTTGTAAAGCAGTTAAATTCTTTTGAAAAATTTTATTTATTCTTTTAATTTTATTGATTAATAAGAAAAAATTTCCATGGTTAAATGATTTATGTTCTTTCCCTCCCTTCCTCCCCACCCCCAAAACTAACATACAATTCCACTGGGTTTTATTTGTGTGGTTGATCAAGACCTATTTCCATATTATTGATATTTGCATTAGGGTGATTGTTTAGAGTCTACATCCCCAATCATATCCCCATCAACCCATGTGACCAAACAGTTGTTTATCTTCTCTGTTTCCTTTTCTCTTTGGGGTATGAACCCAGCAGTGGTATGGCTGGATCTTCATTTGAAAAAATTAAGCACAATGTAAATAAAAAATTAGATAAAAGAAAACTATATTTTTCACAAGGCAATAAATAAAATAAAAAGACCATACTTCTCCATAGATGTTTGTAACTGAGCGGTTCAGTCTTTCAGTAAGTAAATAACCCCTGGAATGCATGTTAAAACCATAGATGCATATTTCTCTTCTAAAAAGTAGCAAATATTGATATAAAATAGACCTTTTTCTCTGGATTTTGAGTATATTTTGGTTGACAGAAGAGTACATATGACAGGCATTCCCTCTTACTTTGCTATTTTAAAATGCATTTGATCAATTAGTATATTGAACTGTATAATTCTTATTCCAAGTCACTGGGGATGAATAGATTCTTTATCTTTATTGCTATATTTACATGAATACTTTCCCTCTGTAACCATTAATATGCCTTTCAAACTATTACTTCATAAATCTTAGGAAGCTGTTTGTTTACATTAATAAAATTGATATGTGGCCCAAAAATGCCAAATATGAGAGTGACAGAAAAGAGAAACTACTAGAAACTTGTGATTTAATTAAATTTTTATTCAGTACAATACTTATGATAACATGTTTATTGCTTATTCCATGTCCTGCTGTGCAATGAGACACACGAGACAGTAAATATGGAATTAAATGCCAATAGGTTGCAGCTTTGTAAACACATAAAAAGCAAAATGGCAGAGAGCTCTTGAGTCCTGCTGATTCCTAATTGTCATCTGTGGCATACTTTATTTTAGATTGCTTTAAACTAGCAGATACCATAATAAACCCCAAATACCTTTTACCCAAGAAAAAATGCTGTTCTTCCCCAAAGATTTGTTCCTTTCCTTTTAACAGATTTGACAGTGACATATGCTTAATACAATAAGTAAAGAAGACTTCCAGAAATCTAGTTTCTATATAATGATTCCTTTAATTCATGAGGCTAACAGTAGCCACTAGGCCCCAATGCCTCATCAAAAAGAGACTATGGGCAATAATTTCTCTATGATTTTTCTCAACAGGACCAAACTTTAAGCACTTTCAAACTTTATTCTCCAGAGATTTGACCCCAGCTTTTCAGTTCTTACTTTATTCATTCTGCTGAACTGCTTGAGTTTGTTTCTCAAATATATTATATATATATATATATACATATATATATATACTTTCATTACAACTTTACTGTCCCTTGAAAAGAAGAAGCAAAGGATTTTGAAGCTGTGATCACAAAGGCAGGAGAACTGGGAAACCTTTAAAATTGAGAAGAGAAAATAACCGAAATAAGGGAAACATTAGTGTGAAAATTTTTAAAGAAAAGGGACTGAATGTAAAAAATGTATTAAATGGGCAGCTAGATGGCTCAATTGACAGAAAGACAGGCCTATAGTAGAGAGGTCCTGGGTTTAAATCTGAACTCAGGTACTTCTTAACTGTGAGCTTAGGCAAGTCACTTAACCCCAATTGACCAGCCCTTACCACTCTTCTTCCTTGAAGTAATACTTGGTATTTAATCCAAGAAAGAAGGTAAACATTCAACAAGAATTCATTTAGCACCTACAGTGTGCCAAGCACTGCTAATACAAATGGAAAAGCAAGCCAGTACTTAGTCTTAAGAGGCTGCATTCTAATTGAAAAAAAAAAAAAAGGACACGTAAAAAATATTCATCTATAAGGTCATTGTAACAGTGAGTCCTAAGGGAGCAGTTAATTCAAAGCAAATGCAAAGGGTAGGTGATTTTCTATCTTACTGGAAAGCCTGAAGCTGGTAAGTCCCTGCTCCCTAAAATGGTATGAGAAACCGTATCTACCCTGTAACCAACATCCTTCATAAACCTTGGAAAAAACCAGTGGAAAGGCTAAAATGAGTCTAAGAGCTCTAGTGGAAATCCTCATTTCTTGTCATCTGGGTAGAGTTGAGAGGGTGAGCTTTTCGATGGGAATATTAAAAGGGAAGGAGGGAGATATCATCAAAGTAAAGGGAAAATTCCAGTAGAATGGGAGATACTGATAGGATCTGATTGGGAGAAAGGGCTCCAGGCCCAATCTGCTTCACTGAGTCCTCCAGTGATTGGTGGGAAATCCCTGAAGAAAAAAAAAAACAACTGACACCAAGTTTATTTTTTAAAATAAAAATGATAATAAAGGGGTGAATGTTGCTATCCATTACTTATCCATTCATTAAATTTTAGTTAGGGTCAATAAGAAGGCTCTTTCCTGTGAGGAGAGTAATGAGTATATTTTTACTATTAAATTCTAGCATCCTGAACAAAGTATATTAACACTGAAAAACGGACACACTCAGAGAAGATTAGCATTAAAAAAATGACTCATTAATACTTTGAGAAAAATCTCTATCATTCTAAAAATCCTTTTAATTTTCCCTAAACCAAAGTCCATTTTTATATTTATAACAAATCTAGTGGTTAGAAATTGTATTACCCTCCTTTTACAGATTAGGAAACACTTTAATAGAAATTAAATTTCTTGTACAGTATCACAGCTATTGGGCCTCTGAGGCTAGATTTGAACTCAATCTTCTTAACATCAAATCCAGTGCTCTATCTACTCTGCCACTTAGTTACCTATAAAGCATATAGGATTAGCAAAGCAACTAGTTAAATTAAAAAAGTTCACAAAATATAAAATAATAATAAAAAGTGATTAGTACTTGCTCATATTGCTTCATATTTATTTAACATGTTTTTCTATTTATTTATCTATATATTAGAATATAAATACTCAGGGGCAGCTGGGTGTCTCAGTGTATTGAGAACCAGGCTTAGAGATGGGAGGTGCTAGGTTCAAAACTGTCCTCAGCCACTGTCTAGACCTGTGACTCTGGGCAAATCTCTTGACCCCCATTGCCTAGTCCTTACCAAACTTCTACCTTGGAACCAATATATAGTATTGACTGTAAAAGAGAAGGTAAGGATTACTACATAGAGGGGCTGTTTTGTCCTTATATTTATATTTCTAGTACCTAGGACAGGGTCTGATATATATTTAACCTTTAACAAATATGTGTTAATTGTTGGTTGATATTTGCCATATTATAATAGGACTCCTACCATTTAAAAAAAATTCCATTATATTAAAATTTAGTCCTTATAGGATACTTCCGGTCAAGATGGCAGCTTAGAGAAAGCTAAAGTTCAGATCTCCGGAAAACCCTTCCCTACCGATCTCAAACTATAAGCTCCTAAGGCGCCAAAATTCAAAACGATCAACAGCACAGACCCTGGGAATCCTCCTCCTCGACCTGGACCTGGATCAAAAGGTATGGCCCCCCTCAAAAGCCAGAACCCGAGATCACTCGGACCTAAGGGGTAGGAGCTCAGAGTTCAAGGCTCCGGGAAGCCGCAGCCCTGCCCCGCTCAGAGAGCAGGGTCCTCTGAAACAACAACAACCCTCAGGGCCTTCTATCTGAGTCCCAGTGAAAGTCACTGCCCTCGGAGCTCCCCCCACAGAGAGCAGGGTCTTCTGAAACAACAGCAACCCTCAGGGCAGGCAAGACAGCCTCACCAGCTGGATCCTGCTATCCAAGTCTCAGTGAAAGTCACTGCCCTTGGAGCTCCAGGAAGCCTCAGCCCCTTCCCCCGCAGAGAACAGGGTCCTCTGAAACAACAGCAACCCTCAGGGCCGACAAAACAGCCTCACGGCCAGCTATTCTGAAGGCAAATTCCGGAAAGCAACCCCACCCAGTCCAGTCGAGGGGGCACCTTAGTAGCAGGGAAACAGAGAGAACAGGGGGAGAGTGTGGCCCCCTGGTCTGACCCTTCCATTCCAGTTCCAGTGAAAGTCATTGCCTTAAGGCATACTCAGTTTAACCCAGGGGAGGCTCATAGAACCGACAATCTGCCCAGGACTAAAGCCTCTGAACACCAGACAGAGATAAGAAAAGCTAATCCTCCACATTCAGAGATGGCAAACTCCACAGAAGCACAGAAGCCCCAAAATCCAAAGAAAAATGAGAAGAAAGGGGCAACTTTGGACACATTCTACGGAGCCAAAATACAAAATACAGAGGAGATAGAAGACGATACACAAGAAAATGCCCCAAAACCTTCCAAAGGAAATGGAAACTCTCCACAAACCCAGGAAGAATTTGAATCAGAAATGACCAAAAAGATGGAAGCCTTCTGGGAGGAAAATTGGGAAATGATGTAAAAGAAATTCACGCATCTACAAAACCGGTGTGACCAAACTGAAAAGGATAACCAGGCTTTAAAGGCCAGAATCAGGCAACTGGAAGACAACGATCTTGTAAAAGAGCAAGAATTAATAAATTAAAGCCAAAATACAAAGAAATTAGAAGAGAACATAAAATATCTCACCAATAAGGTGACAGATCTGGAAAATAGAGGGAGAAGAGAGAATTTAAGAATAATTGGACTTCCAGAAAAGCCAGAAATAAACACCAAACATGACATCGTGATACAAGATATAATCAAAGAAAATTGCCCAGAGATTCTAGAACAAGGGGGTAATACAGCCACTGACAGAGCTCACAGAACACCTTCTACACTAAACCCCCAAAGGACAACTCCCAGGAATGTAATTGCCAAATTCCAAAGATCTCAAACAAAAGAAAAAATCCTACAGGAAGCCAGAAAAAGACAATTTAGTTATAAAAGAATGCCAGTCAGGGTCACACAAGACCTTGCAAGTTCTACTCTGAATGATCATAAGGCATGGACCATGATCTTCAGAAAGGCAAGAGAGCTGGGTCTTCAACCAAGAATCAGCTACCCAGCAAAACTGACTATATACTTCCAAGGGAAAGTATGGGCATTCAACAAAATAGAAGACTTCCAATTTTTTGCAAAGAAAAGACCAGAGCTCTGTGGAAAGTTTGATACCAAAAAACAAAGAGCATGGAATACCTGAAAAGGTAAATATTAAGGAAAGGGGAAAGGAGAAAAATGTTATCTTCTTCCTTTTTTCAAACTCTCTTCTATAAGGACTACATTTCTATCAATCTATGTATACTAACATGTGGGGAAAATGTAATGTATAAATAGGGGGTAAAGAAAGACCAAATAGAATAATCGTTCTCACACAAAGATTCACATGGGAAGGGGAGGGGAAGAAAACTCTTATAAGAAGGAGAGGAAGAGAGGGTTTTTTACTTAAACCTTAATCTCAGGGAAATCAACTCTGAGAGTGAAAAACATCCAGATCCATTGGGATCTTGAATTCTATCTTACCCAACAAGGGTAGGGAAAAGGGAAAACCAAGGGGGAGAGAGGGAGAGGGAAAACAAAAAGGGAGGGAAAGAGAGGGGGGAAGGGAAGGGAACAAAAAGGGAGGGACTAAAAAGGGAAACATCAAGGGAGGGGACAAGGGGGACTGATTCAAAGTAAATCACTGGACTAAAAGGTAGAGCTGAAGAAGAAAAGGTTAGAATTAGAGAAGAATATCAAAATGCCAGGGAATCCACAAATGACAATCATAACTTTGAACGTGAATGGGATGAACTCACCCATAAAATATAGATGAATAGCAGAATGGATTAGAATCCAAAACCCTACCATATGTTGTCTTCAAGAAACACAGATGAGGCGGGTTGACACCCACAAGGTCAGAATTAAAGGATGGAGTAAAACCTTCTGGGCTTCAACTGACAGAAAGAAGGCAAGAGTGGTAATCATGATATCTGATAAAGCCAAAGCAAAAATAGACCTGATCAAAAGGGATAGGGAAGGTATTATATTTTGTTAAAAGGGACTTTAGACAATGAGGAAATATTAATCAACATGTATGCACCAAATAATATAGCACCCAAATTTCTAATGGAGAAACTAGGAGAATTGAAGGAAAAAATAGACAGTAAAACCATATTAGTGGGAGACTTAAACCCACCATTATCAAATTTAGATAAATCAAATCAAAAAATAAATAAGAAAGAGGTAAAAGAAGTGAATGAAATCTTAGAAAAAATTAGAATTAATAGACATATGGAGAAAAATAAATGGGGATAAAAAGGAAAACACCTTCTCAGCACCACATGGCACATTCACAAAAATTGTTCATACATTAGGTCACAGAAACATAGCACACAAATGCAGAAAAGCAGAAATAATGAATGCAGCCTTCTCAGATCACAAGGCAAAAAAAATAATGATTACTAATGGTACATGGAAAACCAAATCTAAAATCAATTGGAAATTAAACAATATGATACTCCAAAATCGTTTAGTTAAAGAAGAAATCATAGAAACAATTAATAATTTCATTGAGGAAAATGACAATGGTGAGACATCCTTTCAAACCTTTTGGGATGCAGCTAAAGCATTAATCAGAGGTAAATTCATATCCGTGAGTGCATATATTAACGAACTAGGGAGAGCAGAGATCAATCAATTGGTAATGCAAATGAAAAAACTCAAAAGAGATCAAATTAAAACCCCCCAGCAGAAAACTAAACTAGAAATCCTGAAAATTAAGGGAGAAATTAATAAAATCGAAAGTGATAGAACTATTGATTTAATAAATAAGACAAGAAGCTGGTACTTTTAAAAAACAAACAAAATAGACAAAGTACTGGTCAATCTAATTTAAAAAAGGAAGGAAAAAAAGCAAATTAACAGCATTAAAGATGAAAAGGGGGACAGCACCACCGATGAGCAGGAAATTAAGGCAATCATTAGAAATTACTTTGCCCAATTATATGGCAATAAATACACCAATTTAGGGGATATGGATGAATATATACAAAAATACAAACTGCCTAGACTAACAGAAGGGGAAGTAGAATTCTTAAATAATCCCATATCAGAAAGTGAAATCCAATAAGACATCAAAGAACTAACTAAGAAAAAATCCCCAGGGCCTGATGGATTCACCAGTGAATTCTATCAAACATTCAGAGAACAGTTAATCCCAATACTATACAAACTATTTGACATAATAAGCAAAGAAGGAGTTCTGCCAAACTCCTTTTACGAAACAAACATGGTACTGATTCCAAAACCAGGCAGGTCAAAAACAGAGAAAGAAAACTATAGACCAATCTCCCTAATGAATATAGATGCAAAAATCTTAAATACGACTCCAGCAAGTGATCAGAAGGATCATTCACCATGATTGAGTAGGATTTATACCAGGGATGCAGGGCTGGTTCAATATTAGGAAAACCATCCATATAATAGACCACATCAACAAGCAAACCATCAAGAACCACATGATTATTTCAATAGATGCAGAAAAAGCATTTGATAAAATACAACACCCATTCCTATTAAAAACACTAGAAAGCATAGGAATAGAAGGGTCATTCCTAAAAATAATAAACAGTATATATCTAAAACCATCAGCTAATATCATCTGCAATGGGGATAAACTAGACGCATTCCCAATAAGATCAGGAGTGAAACAAGGATGCCCATTATCACCTCTACTATTTGACATTGTACTAGAAACACTAGCAGCAGCAATTAGAGAAGAAAAAGAAATTGAAGGCATCAAAATAGGCAAAGAGGAGACCAAGTTATCACTCTTTGCAGATGACATGATGGTCTACTTAAAGAATCCTAGAGATTCAACCAAAAAGCTAATTGAAATAATCAACAACTTTAGCAAAGTTGCAGGATACAAAATAAACCCACATAAATCATCAGCTTTTCTATATATCTCCAACACAGCTCAGCAGCAAGAACTAGAAAGAGAAATCCCATTCAAAATCACCTTAGGCAAAATAAAATACCTAGGAATCTACCTCCTGAGACAAACACAGGAACTATATGAACACAACTACAAAACACTCGCCACACAACTAAAACTAGACTTGAGCAATTGGAAAAACATTAACTGTCATGGATAGGACGAGCCAATATAATAAAAATGACCATCCTACCCAAACTTATTCATCTATTTAGTGCCATACCCATTGAACTACCAAAATACTTCTTCACTGATTTAGAAAAAAACATAACAAAGTTCATTTGGAAGAACAAAAGATCAAGGATATCCAGGGAAATAATGAAAAAAAAAACACATATGATGGGGGCCTTGCAGTCCCTGACCTTAAACTATTTTACAAAGCAGCAGTCATCAAAACAATTTGGTACTGGCTAAGAAACAGAAAGGAAAATCAGTGGAATAGACTGGGGGAAAGCGACCTCAGCAAGACAGTATAAGATAAACCCAAAGATCCCAGCTTTTGGGACAAAAATCCACTATTCGATAAAAACTGTTGGGAAAATTGGAAGACAGTGTGGGAGAGACTAGGAATAGATCAACACCTCACACCCTACACCAAGATAAATTCAAAATGGGTGAGTGACTTAAACATAAACAAGGAAACCATAAGTAAATTGGGTAAACACAGAATAGTATACATGTCAGACCTTTGGGAGGGGAAAGGCTTTAAAACCAAGCAAGACATAGAAAGAGTCACAAAATGTAAAATAAATAATTTTGACTACATCAAATTAAAAAGCTTTTGCACAAACAAAACCAATGTAACTAAAATCAGAACGGAAACAACAAACTGGATAAAAATCTTCATAGAAACCTCTGACAAAGGTTTAATTACTCAAATTTATATAGAGCTAAATCAAATGTACAAAAAATCAAGCCATTCTCTAATTGATAAATGGGCAAGGGAAATGGATAGGCAGTTCTCAGATGAAGAAATCAAAACTATTAATAAGCACATGAAGAAGTGTTCTAAATCTCTCATCATCAGAGAGATGCAAATAAAAACAACTCTGATGTATCACTCACACCTAGCAGATTGGCTAACATAACAGCAAAGGAAAGTAATGAATGCTGGAGGGGATGTGGCAAAGTAGGGACATTAATTCATTGCTGGTGGAGTTGTGAACTGATCCAACCATTCTGGAGGGCAATTTGGAACTATGCCCAAAGGGTGACAAAAGAATATCTACCCTTTGATCCAGCCATAGCACTGCTGGGTCTGTACCCCAAAGAGATAATGGACAAAAAGACTTGTACAAAAATATTCATATCTGCGCTCTTTGTGGTGGCCAAAAACTGGAAAACGAGGGGATGCCCATCAATTGGGGAATGGCTGAGCAAATTGTGGTTTATGTTGGTGATGGAATACTATTGTGCTAAAAGGAATAATAAAGTGGACAAGTTCCATGGAGACTGGAACAACCTCCAGGAAGTGATGCAGAGCAAGAGGAGCAGAACCAGGAGAACATTGTACACAGAGACTAATACACTGTGGTATAATCGAATGTAATGGACTTCTCCATTAGTGGTGGTGTAATGTCCCTGAACAATTTGCAGGGATCTAGGAGAAAAAAACACTATTCATAAGCAAAGGATAAACTATGGGAATAGAAACACCGAGGAATAGCAACTGTCTGAATACAGTGGTTGAGAGGACATGACAGAGGAGAGACTCTAAATGAACACTCTAATGCAAATATTATCAACATAGCAATGAGTTCAAATCAAGAAAACATGTAATGCCCAGTGGATTTACGCATTGGCTATGGGGGGTGGGGGGAGGAAAAGAAAATGATCTATGTCTTTAATAAATAATGCTTGCAAATGACAAAAAAATGAAGAAAATTTAGTCCTTATAGAAATTTTTACACTCAGTAATAGGTCCTACATAATTATTTAAAGTACATAATTATGAATAACATATTTAGTAGATTTTTAAAAATGAAACACCAAGTGAATAAAGAATTCACTTTCCTGAATGAATAACTTTGTTCAAAATTGTCTCATTTCTTTTACTAACAAATATTTTTAAATGTATCTTAACTTTTTCTTACTTTTTTAAGGGTCAGAATGAAAGGAGTTAATATAAAAGATTGAACTGAATTATTTAAAAATAGGGTCACTGAGAATTTAATTAATTCCAAACTGATTTTTTGGCAATTTATTTATAAAATATAGAAACAATGAATTAAGAAAATCAGAGAGAGGATAGGGTAAGATATCTAACCTATACACTAAGTACTTAGCTTTAACCCCTGGCTCAACTCAGGCAGGGCTCATTAGTCCTTAGCCAGAGGGGCCTCATCATTGAGCCCAGGACTTGGGGATGCCCAAAGACTTCCTCAAGAGGGGAGGTGTCTCCTGAGGCTAGTTCCTTCAGAAAATCCAGGAAAAGGAGTCAGCCTTTACACTCACTCCATGTGGTAATTCTAAGGGAAAAATCAAAGAACAGTCTGAGGTCTCAATCTGGAGCTCCTTCAAGATCAAGTTCAAGGGGAAAGACTTCTTCATAGGAAGTTCTTGGCTTTTTTATTTTTTTTATTTTAATTTTATTTTGTCAATTTAGAACATTGTTCTTTGGTTACAAGAATCATATTCTTTCCCTCCCTCCCCTCCACACACACTTTGCATAGCTGAAGCACAATTCCACTGGGTATTACATGTGTCCTTGATCAGAAAGTATTTCCATGTTGTTGATGTTTGCACTAGGATGTTCATTTAGTGTCTATATCCCCAATCTTATCCCACTCAACCCATTTAATCAAGCAGTTGTTTTTCTTCAGGGTTTCACTCCCACAGTGTTTCCTCTGAATGTGGATGGTGTTCTTTCTCATAGATCCCTCTGGTTTGTTCAGGACCACTGCATTGCCACTAATGGAGAAGTCCATTACATTCTATTGTACCACAGAGTATCAGTCTCTGTGTACAATGTTTTCCTGTTTCTGCTCCTCTCACTCTGCATCATTTCCTGGAGGTCATTCCAGTTCACATGGAATTCTTCCAGTTCATTGTTCCTTTGAGCACAATAATATTCCATCATCAACATATACCACAACATGTTCAGCCATTCCCCAATTGAAAGGTATCCCCTCATTTTCCAATTTTTTCCACCTCAAAGAACGCAGCTATGAATATTCTTGTACATGTATTTTTCCTTATTATCTCTTTGGGGTACAAACCCAGCAGTGCTATGGCTGAATCAAAGGGCAGACAGTCAGTGCCCTTTGGGTATAATTCCAAATTGCCCTCCAGAATGGCTGGATGAATTCACAACTCCACCAGCAATGTATTAATTTCCCAACTTTGCCACATCCCCTCCAGCCTTCATTACTTTCCGTTGTTGTCATGTTAGCCAATCTGCTAGGTGAGAGGTGATACCTCAGAGTTGTTTTGATTTGCATCTCTCTGATTATAAGAGATTTAGGATACTTTTTGATGTGTTTATTAATAGTTTCGATTTCTTTGGCTGAAAATTGCCTATTCTTGTCCCTTGCCCATTTATCAATTGGAGAATGGCTTGATTTTTTTGTACAACTAATTGAGCTCTTTATAAATTTGATTAAGTAGACCTTTGTCAGAGGTTTTTTTATATGAAGATGGTTTCCCATTTTGTTGTTTCCCTTCTAATTTTCATTGCATTGGTTTTGTCTATTAAAAAAACATTTTAATTTAATGAAATCCAAACTTATTTATTTTACATTTTGTGATTTTTCCTAAGTCTTGTTTAGTCTTAAAATCTTTCTTTTCCCAAAGATCTGGCATGTATACTATTCTGTATTCACCTAATTTACTTATACTTTCCTTCTTTATATTCAGTATATTTACCCATTCTGAGTATATCTTGGTGTAGGGTGTGAGATGTTGATCCAACCCCAGTATCTCATATACTGTCTTCCAATTTTCCCAGCAGTTTTTATCAAATAGTGGGTTTTGGTCCCAAAAGCTGGGATCTTTCGGCATATCATAGACTGTCTTGCTGAGGTCACTTACCCCAAGTCTATTCCACTGATCCTCCTTTCTGTCTCTTAGCCTGTGCCATGTTGTTTTGATGATCACTGCTTTATAGTATAGTTTGAGATCTGGTACTGCAAGACCTCCTTCCTTTACTTTTTTTTTCATGATTTCCCTGGATATCCTTGATCTTTTCTTCTTCCAAATGAACTTCGTTATGTTTTTTTTTTTTAATTTAGTAAAAAAGATTTTTTTGGAAGTTAGATGGTTATGGCACTAAATAAATAAATAAGTTTGAGTAGGATGCTCATTTTTATCATGTTTCCTTGTCCTACCCATGAGCAGTTAATGTTTTTCCAATTGTTTAGATCTAGTTTTAATTTTGTGGAAAGTGTTTTGTAATTGTGTTCATAAAGTTCCTGTCTTTGTCTCGGCAGATAGATTCCTAAAGATTCCTAAGTATTTTATATTGTCTAGGGCGATTTTAAATGGAATTTCTCTTTCTAGGTCTTGCTGCTAAGATGTTTTGGAGATATATAGAAATGCTGATGATTTATGAGGGTTTATTTTGTATACTACAACTTTGCCAAAGCTATTGATAAATTGGAAAATGAGGGGATGCCCTTCAATTGGGGAATGGCTGAACAAATTGTGTTATATGTTGGTGATGGAATACTATTGTGCTAAAAGGAATAATGAAGTGTAGGAATTCCATGGAGACTGGAACAACCTCCAGGAAGTGATGCAGAGTGAAAGGAGCAGAACCAGGAAAACATTGTACACAGAGACTGATACACTGTGGTACAATCAAAAGTAATGGACTTCTCTACTAGCAGCAATGCAGTAATCCGGGACAATTCTGAGGGACTTATGAGAAAGAACACTATCCACATCCAGAGAAAGAACTGTGGAAATGGAAATGCATTAGAAAAATATGTGATCGATCACTTAATATGATAGGGGTTTTGATGTTAAAGGATCGCACAACTGCAGATATGAATAACATGGAAATAGGTTTTGAACAATGATACATGTATAACCCAGTGGAACTGCTTGTTGGATTCAGGTGGGGGAGGAAAGAGCAGGGGGGGGGGGAATCATGAATCATGTAAAATATTCTAAATAAAAATATGGAAAAATATTCTAAATAAAAAGAAAATAAAAGCTGTTGATAATTTCCACTAGCTTTTTAGTTGATTCTCTAGGATTCTTTAAGTAGACCATCATATCATCTGCAAAGAGTGATAGCTTGTCCTCCTCAATGACAATTTTAATAACTTCAACTTCTTTTTCTTCTCTAATTGCTACTGCTAGTGTTTCTAGTACAATGTTAAAGAATAGAGGTGATAATGGGCATCTTTGTTTCACTCCTGATCTTATTGGAAAAGCATATAGCTTATCCCCATTTCAGATGATGTTTGCTGATGGTTTTAGATTTATCCTGTTTATTATTTTTAGGAAAGGTCCTTCTATTCCTTTACTTTCTAGATTTTTCAATCGGAAGGAGTGTTGTATTTTGTTAAAGGCCTTTTCTGCCTCTATTGAGATAATCATGTGATATTTTCTGGTTTGCTTGTTGATATCGTCAATTGTGGATGGTTTTCTTCATATTGAACCATCCCTGTATTACTGGTATAAATCTCACCTGGTCATAGTGAATAAACCTTCTGATCACTTGCTGGAGTCTTTTTGCTAACATTCTATTTAAGATTTTTGCATCTATGTTCATTAAGGAGATTGGTCTGTAGTATTCTTTCTCTGTTTTTGAACTTCCTGACTTTGGAATTAGTACCATATTTGTGTCGTAAAAGGAATTTGGTAGAACTCCTTCTTTGCTTATTATGTCAAATAGTTTGTCTAGTATTGGGATTTGGAATGTTTGATAGAATTCACTTGTGAATCCATCAGGCCCTTGGGATTTTTTCTTAGGGAGTTCTTTAATTGCTTGTTCAATTTCTTTTTCTGATATGGGATTATTTAAGAATTCTATTTCTTCTTCTGTTAATCTAGACAGTTTATATTTTTGTAAATATTCATCCATATCACCTATATTACCATATTTGTTGCCATGTAATTGGGCAAAATAGTTTTTAATGATTTTCTTAATTTCCTCTTCATTTGAGGTGAGGTCTTCCTTTTCATCTAAGATATTGCCAAATTGGTTTTATTCTATCCTTTTTTTATTATTAGATTGACCAGTACTTTGTCTATTTTGTTGGTTTTTTTCAAAATACTAGCTTCTAGTCTTATTTATTAGTTCAATAGTTCTTTCACTTTTGATTTTATTAATTTCTCCCTTAATTTTTAGGATTTCTAATTATTTTTCATCTGGGGATTTTTAATTTGTTCACCTTCTAGTTTTTAAATTTGCATGCCCAATTCATTGATCTCAGCCCTCCCTAATTTGTTAATATATGAACTTAAGGATATAAATTTTCCCCTGAGTACTGCTTTGGCTGCATCCCATAGATTTTGAAAGGATCTCTCATCATTGTCATATCCTTAAATGAAATTATTAAATGTTTCTATAATTTGTTCTTTAAGTGATTTTGGAGAGTCATATTATTTATTTTCCAATTAATTTTAAATTGGCTCTCCATGTGCCTTTACTGTTCATTATTTTATTGTGTTATCATCTGAAATGGTTACATTTATTATTTCTGCTTTTCTGCATTTGTTTGCCACATTTTTATGCCCTATTACATGGTCAGTCTTTGTGAATGTACCACGTGCTGCTGAAAAGAAGGTGCATTCTTTTTTGTCCCTATTCATTTTTCTCCATATATCTATTTACTCTAATTTTTCTAAAATTTTGTTTACATCTCTTACCTCTTTTTTATTTATTATTTTTATTTGATTTATTTAGATTTGATAGTGGTAGGTTTCTTGGCATTTTTAAAGACCATTGCTTTTCATCACTTCCTGTGACTTCCTTCCATTTTATGTGTACCAACTATATCTAAAGCTTTGCTTAGGACTGCCCAGGGGGCAGTTAGTCAATTCTGATTCCTCAGCCTCTGTTGCACATGTGGGTTACAGACCTCCCCGTCCTCAAGTGTAAGTGTGGTGTATATGCTTCTGGTGATTAAATCTAAAAATATGCAGGAGAGAGTTAATCCTATCTTACAATTTCATGAATACATATTTCTCTAACTTGGAAAGGTTAAATGTGTCATGAAATCATGTCCCAGATCCATACTTCAGTTATTTATAAACTCTAATGATCTCTGGTATATACAACTCTACAGTGTAAAAACAACTCTTTTTGTGCTATTAATGAATTGGTCAAAGTGATCCTCTTTGATACATAGAAGGTAGGGAGTAGGGAGAACCAGGTGTGTAATCTGAATGAAACAAAAGAAATCTCAATCATTCTCATGCCCTCTTTCCCTTCTCAAAATGTTCACAAGTAAACATATTATTTAGGAAACATTTTCCTTTAGTATTAATGTCTAATGGTTAAATTCTATAGACTGATGATTCCTATTTCCAATGCCCTTTTGTGGAAAATTCATGGCTTGGATACATTTTCTCCAGTGGCTCATGACCTCCAATTATGTGCATTTTCCCTAGATCATCCATTCCCTTTAGATTAGAACTCACTTCCTGACTGTTAGCCACCACCAAGTACTGGAATAATTGGTTATTGGAATTCACAGACTATTTTATCAGTGTGTGTATGTGTGTGTGTATTCATGTGTAAAGGGGAGTCAATTATTTGGGTCATTAGAGGCAGTAGCCACATGAAGTAAAACATTAGTCTTTTGGATTATTGAAGATTATTAAGAGAATCAAACCTCTTGAGATATCAAGGTTCTGGGAAAGTCATCCAAGTCATTAATATCCTGCCGTGTACTTGTGCTTGGTGCAGCCTAGCAGAAAAGCACAAGCTTTACTAGTTTTCTCCCAACTGGAATTTCCCCCTGGGATAATAAGGTATTAAGTAAATTAAAAGAGCTTCCTTTCCTCCTGACAAAAGGCAAATAAAGAACCCAGAATCTATAGAGCTAGGTGCCAAGGGCATAGGTTTTTCCTAATATAATTTCATTTATGTCCCATGACACATTATATGTGTTCTTTTTGAATCCAAAGGACAGAAATACTAGAATTAAATGGAAATTGCATTATTTTAATTATATAAAAAGGATCATTTTATCAGCATTAAATCATGCCAACAATAAAATACCTTTAAATGTAGTGTATTCTCATCTTATAATATCATAATAGGAATATGGATTTAGACTTAAAATGGGGCTTAGAAACTATCCAATTCAGCCACCATTATTTCACAAATAAGAAAATTGAGGGTCAAGAAGGTTAGATGACTTGCATGCATTATCCCAGAAGTAGTAAATGACAAGAATGGGATTTGAACTGAGGTCCCCAAACTCCAAATCCATGACTCATTTCATGGGAATTCTTTCAATAGAGAGAAGTCTCTCAGGTTTGCTATAGCTTGTGTTTGTCTTCAATTATAAATGAAATAGCCTAATAGGTTCCTTTTAAATTTAATATCTTATAATTTTTAGTTTCATTTTTTAAATTTTATTTTCATTTTTTGTTGCTCTTTTTCCTACTAAGACTATTCAATGTATCGGAACTTTAAGAGACCAAAAAAGCATGGCTGCTCTGAGGTTAGTAGGAATTGACTAACACACACAGAACTCTCTAAGTGATCACTTCACACACTGCATTCTCAATAATCTGCTTTCCTGATATCTTTTATTTTTAATATTTTATTGTATTTGTCCCAATTGCATTTGGAAGCAATTTTTAACATTACATTTTCTGACTTTTTCAATCCATGTTCTTTCCTTTCCTTCTTCCTCTCCTCCTTCTCTGAGGTAGCAAGTAATATATATTATACACACACTATCATGCAAATCAAATACCCATATTTGTGATGTTTTGAAAGAAGGCACGTATCACACATTCAAGAAAAACTCATGATGGAAATAAAATGAAAACTGAAGCATTTCAATGTGTATTCAAACTCTATCAGTTCCTTCTATGGCATTTTTCATTGTGAGTCTTTTGGGGTTTTCTTGAATTCTTTAATTGTTAAGAGGTAAATCACTCACAGTTAATCATCACACAATATTCATGTTATTTTGCAGTATTCTCCTTGTTGTGGTCACTTTATTTTTTGTCAGTTTATATAATTCTTTTCAGGTTTTTCTGAAATCATCTTGGTCATCATTTCTTATGCCACAAAGGTATTCCATTGCAATAATATAGAATATCTTGTTTAGCTATCCCCCCCACATCAACAATTTATGGACATCCATTCAGTTTCCAATTCTTTATCACACCAAAAAGAACTACTATAAACCATTTTGTATAAGTAGGCCCTTTCCCTCTTTCTTTGATCTCCTTGGGATATAGACCTAGTAGTGGTATTACATTATTAGAGGTATGAGCAGTTTATATGCCTTTGGTCATGGCTCCAAATTGCTCTCCTGAATAGTTGAATTGGTTCACAACTCTACCAACAGTGTATTAGTATCCAGGTTTTCTCACATCCTTCCCAACATTCATCATGTACTTCAGAGATGTTTTAGTGTGCACCAGGACACTCTTCCTCAAGCTGAAGGTTACCCTGGTTTCTGCAGGCACAGAACTACTTTCCTTTGTTATACCAGTGAGATGGGTCTTGACTCCTGATGTTCTTTTATGTTATCTTGGGTGAAACATTATTTCACCCATGTCTTGGTTTTACTACTCCAGAACTTGTTTTGAAGCTTTAAAAAATGAATTACTGCTATTGCTAATTTTTTTTGGTTGTTTGGAGGTAGATTTGGGCAAACCCAGAGTGTTCCTTTATCCACTCTCTTAGCTCTCAGAACCAATAGTCTTTTTCTAACTTTATTTTTACAGAGCAATTCTTGCTTGCCTTCAAGATTCTGCATTTCTATTTTCTTCACCAAAATGATACAATCGCCAAATACCTTTCAGTACAAAATGAGTACTTTCTTTATCTAAGGTTCTATTTTCTTTTTTAATTTGAAAGAGAACCAAAATGGGGAAGACCTTTAAGTTTATTGCCCAAGAGAATGATTTGAAGGAACAGGTGATTTTTCTCTTAGAAAAGAGAAGATTCAGTGGGGACATTACAACTCTCTTCTAATATCTCAGGGGTTATCAAGGGGATGAGGAATTAGATGCAGTTTTTTTTTTTGTTGTTGTTTTAGAAGGTGGAATGAAGAACACCAGGAAGAAGTTGAAAGAGTCATATTTAAGCTTGATGATAGGAAAAACTTCTTGACAATTAGAGATATACAAGATCAAATTTATTTCCTCAAGAAAATTTTGTCTACCCCATTCAGAAGACTTCTAGGAGTATATTTGGATGGCACCTGTCAGATATATTATAGGGGAGATTCCTTCCTATTTTTGTTGGACTAATTGATTATTGAGTCCTTAAACCAATCAAATTTAGTATTCTATAATTAGGATGAAATTTTCTAACTCAGTATAAACATATATATCCAACAAAATGACTAATGTAATTTATAACAGTAATTTATGCAAGATATATAAGCATTCCAGAAAATAATAGCCTGGAAATACTTATCTTCAGCCCATTTCTACCTAAGCTTATAAGAAATAGGTAGGGGGAAGCATAAAAGTATATAGTGAAAGGAAGGAGATAGATGAAGAAGTGTATAAGGATATAGAAAGAAAAAAACAGAGAGAGAGAGAGTGCTACCTGCTTACTTCATTCCCCATCTATTAGCACCTGTACACATAAATTGGTCTGCTAAACTATTTTTCCTTCTCTATTTCCCACAAGTCTCTCAACAAAACTTGCTGGTAAAGACTTGAAATTTGCGTTCATAGAATCCTAATGGTTGTGTCTTTAATAACATCCTCACTCTTAGTGTCTTAACAAAAATAAAAATTTGCCCTGGAAAAACCATTGTGGTCTAGCTAAAATATTGCTATCTATTCCTGTTTCTTCTACTTGATGAAAAACTAAAGAAAAATTGAATCTCCTAATTCTTTGACGCCTAGCCCAGAATCCTGCATAACGTAAAGTACCTTCTAGAGAACTATTCAGTTACTGATACAAATGGCAAAACTGTTATAGAAGATAAGAAGAAAGAATAGCACCATGTCTGAACAATGTGGAAAATATTTTAGGTACCTTATGAGTAGACAGGAGAGTAAAACAGATAAATGCAGCGAAATGAGTGACTTCAAATCATACCTCAGAACTTTGCTAGCTTTGTGACTGGGCATGATACTTAATCTGTTTTAAGTTTATTTTTCTGTAATATGGAGATAATGATGGTAGAGTTGTTGTGAGAACAAAATAAAATAAAATATGTATTTTGCAAAAAAAAAAAACACTATAGGAAGGACTGATATTATTATCAATTTATACCACAAAACTACAGAAGCACTAAGATACTACTTTATTTCTTTTCAAATATGCTGCTGTTGCTCAGGGATTTTAATGATAAGAAATCAAAGATTTATGCACTACAAAACATACTAAAATTATACTTTACCGATAAGAAAGCTTCAAAAACCTGACAGTCAATAAATTTTAAAACATTCTGAAAAAAGTATAGCTTTTTACAAGACAAAATGATGTTAGTCTCTGATTGTTTGAAGTCCAAAAATGTGGACAAAACAAAAGACAAAATTCTTTTTGATTGGGACATGCAAACTGAACAGAAAAAAATCCAGAGTTTCCCCATGAGCATACTTCAGGGGAGATCCAAAACTTCAAAAATAAATACTCTGAAAAATAAGACAGAAATTCTTTAAATGTTAAATAGAGTCAGCTTTCACCAAAGCACATATCAGAAATACCTGATGAAAAAGAAATCATATGGTAGGTGGTGGAAGCACGTGTTTCCTTTGATAGTAAGGTATTTGTTGCTGTTCTTGACATATGGCAGGTATTCTGGTATCTGACTTCAGGTTTAAGTGGTTATTTCTCTGTGCTTATAATACTTATGTAGAAGAAAACACAGCAGGTGGAAAATGTATATGTATGCTGCTTAATGAAAGCTTACCATCTGCTGAAAAATCCCTTATATTCAAAAGCAAACGTTCCTGAGACAGAATATGTAATATAGAATTGCTATGATTTCATCTTAAATTTCTCATTTTTCTACATACAAAGTGAAAAAGATACATAATATCCGATTCTAATATGTCTAGTTAACAAACATAAGATTAGTTATTAAACTTTTAACATGGATTTTTTTTCAACTTTATGAGGATCATTGGATTTAGGGTTAGAAAGGGACTGCAGAATCATTTTGTTTAACTTTTTGACAAAGTAGAAAATGAAATTAAGAAAGACTTCATACCTTGTGTTCTTTTCAACATATTATGCTGTTCTTGAAAACATTGCAGATTGTGAAGCATTATTATCATTATTTCAGTTTTTTTGTATACTACTCTTTAAATTGGTGTTTGGGTGCCTCTCTGGCCAATTTTGTATCTGACTATATCCATATTTATATAGGGCTTTCTTTGGATGGAAGAGAATATGACAAGATGATAATTCTCAAGTTAAGCTTTACGCTAATTGCTTGGATATAAGTAGGTGAGCAAATATAATGTTAGCACATCTATTTCTATATTAGATACTGGAGCCATAACCTAATCAAATTCTAAAAAGGATAATAAAAAGAACTTAAAGACAATAAAATCAAAAGGGATAAAAGAAGTTACAATGTAAGGTAAACCTTTAGGATTGCTATTATCTTTGTGCTCCTGATTTTGATCTCAAAAAACCCAACCATAGATTTTTAAGGCAGCTTTATGAGGAAACAGAATCAGAACAAGATGCTTAATGGATACCTGCCAACACAGCCAAATATTTCACTGATTGACTGAAGAAATCATCTTCTTTCCTTACCCTGTGTTATCTAGAAATAGTGAATATTTTCCCATGTATCAGCTTAGTCGTATATTTGATTATTTTAGATACAAATGGTCTTTACATTAAAAAATTGTGGAAGGGGGCAGGTGGGTAGCTCAGTGGATTGAGAGCTAGGCCTAAAGATGGGAGGTCATAGGTTCAAATCTGGCCTCATACACTTCCCAGCTGTGTGACCCTGGGCAAGTCACTTGACCCCCATTGCCTAGCCCTTACCACTCTTCTGCCTTGGTGCCAATATACAGTATTGACTCCAAGACGGAAGGTAAGGGTTTAAAAAAATTGTGGGGCAGGTAGGTGACTTGGGTGGTTTGAGATCCAGGCCTAGAGTCAAGAGGTCCTAGATTTAAAAGTGGCCTTACACTTTTCCTAGCTGTTTGACCCTGGGCAAGTCACTTAGCCCCCATTGCCTAGCCCTTTCCACTCTTCTTCCTTGGAGGCAATGTAGAGTATTAATTATAAGAAATGAAAATAAGAATTTAAAAAAATGTCCCTGATTCTTTTACCAGTTGAATCTCTGAGAGAGCATTTAGTTTTTTTTTTCTTTTTTAACATTCAGCAGCGTCTGAATACTTTACATCCATTTTATTTCATAAATGTCTGATTCTTTGATTGATGGATTTTTTTTTAAACCCTTACCTTCCATCTTGGAGTCAATACTGTGTATTGGCTCCAAGGCAGAAGGGTGGTAAGGGCTAGGCAATGGGGGTCAAGTGACTTGCCCAGGGTCACACAGCTGGGAAGTGGCTGAGGCCAGATTTGAACCTAGGACCTCCCGTCTCTAGGCCTGGTTCTCAATCCACTGAGCTACCCAGCTGCCCCCTATTGATGGATTTTTAATCACAAATATTAAATTCTATCAGCTTTTTTTCAAAAACACATTTTTTTTTTCCAGATTTCTACAGTCTGTAAGAGTATGACTGAAAATAGTAGATACACAGCAATTCTTTGATGAAATTTCGGGAATATTGCCAAAGTTATCTTTTGATTTTATATTAAATCTATCCCAATACTTATCCTAATTGAACACTGGGTTCAAATACCAACACCATTTTATAATAGTTGTTTGTTTGTTTGTTTAACATAAGAAAATGACCATACTCTCCAGTTTTCTTGTGAGTAAAATAGAACTGGTACCTTTCAAGATTTTATACACTTTTGTTGCTCTCCACATACTCAAAGATCCAGATATTCTAGCTTTCTTACTGTTGAGTGAATAAAAAACATATTTTGCTTCCCTACCCCTTAGCTTTCCACTTATTCCCCATGCCTGAAATATTATTTCTTCTTACCCTGCCTTCTGGATTCCCTGACTCCTTTCCAGATTCAACAAGAATCCCATCTTCTATAGGAAATCTTTTCCTATTCCAACCCTGCCCCATTAGTTCCTTTCCTATGATTACATTCTATCTTATGAAATTCTAGAGGGAAGGAACAATGTTTTTGCCTTTCTTTATATCCTCAGAGTTGTTTTTTTTTAACATAATGCCTGCCATATAGTCAGCACCTTATTGAGTGTTTATTGACTGACTAAATATTATATCTAACTCACAGGGCTATTTTTATGATACAATGAGTAAATAAAGTGCTTCATCAGAATGCATGAAAATGCCAATTATTGTTATGTATCACTGTATTACTAAATGTAAGTTATTATCAATATTAATATTTTATGTTAATTGGTGTGAAATATCTACCAGGTTAAAAAAATGACAGCAACATATTGGTTAAAAGGAAAATATAATGATTTAGGAAGAAAATAACCTTAAATTTGTTCTTGATTTTTCCATTTATTCACTTGAGTAAATCATGTTCTTTAATTCAATATGCATATTTGGGAAGAGAAGAAGTTGGACTCAATGGTATCTAATCTCTCATTCACTCTTTTAAAAATTTTCATTCTCTTCTTTTTCTTTTTTAACTTAGTATCCATTCCAAAGTGTACAGAGGAAACAGATGGCATAATACAGACACAGTTTACACAAAATAATTCAAAATAGATCAACAGGTCTATTTCAATTCCTGAAAAGAACTAAATTATGAGTAAAGAGCATGTGGTAGATAGGATACTAAAACAGCATTTCACGCAATCCATTTATGCTGATTAATTAATATTCATTAATACATTCCATTTCAATGGGGACTAGACTGAGTAGGAGACAGGGAAAATAGAAAAACTGTAAAATGCGAAAATGCCAACCACAGTTCATTTCCTCAGGTTAACTGTGAATAAGCTTTAAATATGAGAATTTGCACAATGTCCTATCCTACTTCTGAGTGATATTAAGATCAAGGATGTATACAGAGTCACTATATTACAAAAGTGTTATTTCTAAAGCATCCAAAAATAAATGCTCAGCCTATGGATGATTTTCTAAATATACTTCAATATCCATATCAGCAGCTGAAATCTCTTGCCTCAAACCAGTCTTCAAGATATTATCTTTCTACTTCTCTGGTGAAAACCAAGGTCTACACCATCAGATACTGTTTCCCCAAATAAGCAGGCAATCCAGAAAGAGGATAGAAAGCAATTACAACTCCATGTCCTTTTATTATGAAGATCACTATAAAGTGATTGAGTTAAACAATTTCTGATTTTTGTTTGAGTCTTTTTCTTTAATGGTATCTTATTATATTAAAGTGTTATGTATAAAGAGTCATTGAACTGGAGAAGGAGGAATTCCACTGTTAACTTAAGCACACTTTATCATTTAGAAAAAATCACATACTTCCCTTCAAGTATAATAGATGTAAAATGAAATTAACCTTATACAGGGGATGAGGTGGAGGATGTGTTAGATGTTCTGGTATATATTGAGAAAGCACACTACCACTTTAGGAAGTAGAAGCAAATGCTTCCTGCAAAGATAATAAACTTACTTCTTCTAAGCAGTGGTATCCAAAGCACAACCAAGTGGACTGACCTAATGGATTATGATCAATAAATCATGGGGACTAAAAATGGATCATTTCCCAGGCCTGTAGCTTTAAGCAAAGGCCTTTTCTCAGACAATCACACTTCACCCAGCCAGTGTTCCTCCATTCCATTCCTTTTCCCTTCTCTACAAGATTTTTCAGACTTCTTTTTCAGACTTACTTCATTTTTCTGATATATGTTAGGCTCTACAACATTTATCACCTAACTATGACCCAGGCAGCTTCACTAGAAATTATGTGGATAACATTTTTCCCCACAACATACCCCAGATCACCTGTTAAGTTTCCTTTGCAAGGGACCAACCCTGTTTTCTGGAGACATGACCAGCAGTTTTTTGGTGGGACACAGTAGTATACACAGGTTAATCAGGTATAGACCAATTGTGTCGACATCCCATTTCCCTAGCAATTTTATGAATTTGCCAATTTTATCTACCTGGAAACATCAATCTCAGGTTCTCACTCTCACATCAAATACTCAATAATTTCCAAATCTTATCATTCTTGCTCTACTCACAATTTTCCTAGAGTCTACACCTTTCTAAACTCAATGTGATCCATTACAATAGGCTTCTAATTGTTTTCTTTGCCTAAAGTCTCTCACTTCTCCATTCTGTCATCCATACAGTGACCAAAATGATTATCCTGAAAATACAGGCCACATCATTTCACCCTATTTCTCAACAAAATATAAAAAGTTGTTGGTCTCTGTTGATTCAGACATAAAATATTGGTTACCTTTGTTTCATCTTCTAACTTCTATTTTTGTGAAAGTTTTATAATGTATTACTTAAATATTAATACTGTTTTACATTCATGTGATTTATAAAATTATATTTATTTTTGGTGCATTCTCAGGGATTTCTTTACTTATTTTGCATTTTGGTAAAGATAGATGTGTATGATAAAAAAGCAAATAAAGACCACCACTCCCATATTATTAGACTGATTTTTGCTTAAATGTTGTGTAGATGACCAAATTAAAAAATGTAAAGTTAGAAAAAGATCTTAGATTTCAACTGGCTTAACATCTTCGTTTTGTTTGTGAAGAAATGATGGCCTAGTATTATAGTGACTGTGTCCACTGTCACAGGATTTGTTAATGGATGAGGTAGGAATGAATCCAAATAGTTCTAAATCCCAAATCAGTATTTTTTCATGAATAAGAATTTGGCAACAAGCTTAAAAAAATGTTAATATCTCTAATTCGGGGGCTATCTTAAACAGGATTGTCTTTTATTCATAACAAAAGCAGACTGTGTCCACAACTAGGAATTTACCCTATTCAGTAAGTCAGGAAATGAAAGTTAACTTCTCCGATCCTATCCAGATCTTCAAAATCCACTGACCAGATCAACAAACTTTGAAATTTTTACTAAGTGTCTTTAATCCTCCTAGGCTTTAAAAGATTAATATTATTCTAAATTTTACCCTTGCCTCCTGAATCCTCTGACACCCTTTTTGATCCAGATAGGTCTTTATGCCTCTGATACCTTTAAACTTTATTTTCTAAGTACTTTTAAAAGAAGATATTAAAGGAATTTGCTTCTATGGGGATAATTATTTTATTTGTTATAGGTAAAGAAATTACTCTTTTGGCCTAAAGGTCTGAGAAAAAAATGCGGAGAGACTGGAAGAGCTCAATGTTTATAAGATCAACACAAAATGTTTGTAAGTCCATTGGAATTTAGATGACCCTGTAGTTTAATAATGTTGACATTGAGATTTCATAGTCAAATAATTTATCTCCTTTCAGAGGCCACACAACTGATGGCAAGTGACATTGTTATGTTTTGGCAATGACACATGAATGTTTTTACACGTCTGGTTTAGCTTAATGGTTATAATATAGGTCCTTCAGTATACATGTCTATAAACATATTACAAAAATGGAATGAGGGCTTCATGCTCATAATGTTAACTAACATCTCTTATTTCGAGTTCTTACTTCCTATTATGAGGGTGATGAAAACTCAACCATGAGTGAATATGGCTTTTAGAAAGAAGTTGCAATAGGCTCATTAGCTTTAAGTGGGCAGCCCCAGGGAACAGGAAAAAATGTTTGGGGGCAACCTGGGAGTAAAGAATTTTTGCAAAATTCTGCAACACAGTTTGAACACTTGTAGGAATATATGTTCTTGTAGGCGTGCATATTTCTTGTCCTCAAAATCCATTTATTTCAGATCAAGGTTAACCTTTATGGGTAAAGCCCTGGCTTAAAGGAAAATAGATCCAGATACTGGAATTAAATAGGAAATACCACTCATTCATTTTCTATTAATTTAGATAATATTTCACTTTTATTAATGTGATCACATCTTAAAAGCTGTTGTTAGGAATGGGGCAACTACAAGCATTTGATTACATGACCTAGTCTTTTCTATAGAATAAAATGAACATAGGCAGGTAAATTGTATATCCAGTATTGAAACAGTAAGCTAGAGATACTCTCAGGATATTCATCTATGGAGATTAAATGTCAAGAATTCAATTCAGCTCAGTTCCATTAGTAATTATTCAGGATATAATAAATAAAATAGAACTAAGTGATATTCTGGAGCTATAAAATCAAAAGTGAAGTAGTCCCTTCCCTTGTGCAGCTTGTACTTTACTTTGAGGGAGTAAAGGAATGATATATTCATAGATAAGAAAATATAGAACTCACATACACACATATAAAAATACATACATATATATTTATATAATCAAATATTTTCAGGGAATAAGGGCCCTAATAACCTGATTAGACAACTTGAATGTTGTGTATATATAATAAAAGTAAAATAATTTATGTGAAATATAGAGTATTTGATAAGGAATAATGTGTAATCACCCCCAAAAGATATATTGGTAACAGATCGAGAACATCTCTAAATGGAAAATGAAGAACTTTGAATTTCCTTTTATGCTAGAGGCTATAAGGAGATTAAAAATAACATGGTTAAGGCATATAATATAGGAATATCAATTTGGTAGCTGTGATATTGAGAATGGTTTGGAAAGAGGAGAGGATGAATTCAGGAAGACAAATTAGGAGACTACTGCAAGAAGAAAGAGGCAGGATCGTTGATTAACTTTGTTTTCATTTCATTTTTTCATGAAGAAAAAAGAACCTAGTTAATAAATAACTACACAAGAATTCATTTTCAGTAGGTCTATATTTCTCCTGATAAGACATTATGTGAAAATTGATTACAAATGTGTTTAGATAATTACCTAATAGTATAAGTTTGCATACTACTTTAAAATTATAGTCCAATTTTAATGACATATTTCTTTTGTTCTTCAAAACAAGATTGTGTGTGTGTGTGTGTGTGTGTGTGTGTATGTATTTATGTAATCTATCTGTCCTGATTTCACAGGTGAAAAAACTAAAGACCAGGACGATCAATTGATTTTCACAGAATAATGGAGCTAATAAATGATGGATCTGGACCAAAGCTGAAATCTTTGGAATTTAGGGCTCTTTTATTTCTAAGATGTGTACCAAGGTATACAATTAAAATCTATGTTTTAATGCTGATTTTTTCAATTAGAGAAATATTTTATAATATTTATAAATCTAACAATTTGCAAATACTTGTGCACAACTCACAGGCAAAATATTGGTCCAAGTTCTGCATTACAAAGAAATCTCTTGACAGTTGATCCTTTGGTAGGTTAAGATGTAATCAGGGAGCTAAATTTGGCTTTTATCTATATTTCCAGTCTTCATATTCAAAGCTTACCAGCAGGTTCAAATGTATAAAGAATATTTTATCTCTCATCTTTCCCCATACACACACACTACTTTTTCCTTTCAGACCAGAATGATTCATCTCCATTTCTGTGTTTCATAAAATTTCTAGCTTCAAACAAAATATAATTTCCAGGTGCTATTTCCCATACAAGACCATTCCAATACCTCTAAGTTATTAATTCTTCCAATTGAGCTAATTCATATTACTTCATGAATTTTTCATTTTATGTCCTTATTTTGCAGGTTTTGAGTCTTCCTAGTAGAATGCATGTTTCCTGAGGACAGGGACTGCCTTTCTGTCTGTATCCCTAACACCTACCACATCACCATGCACACAGGTGCTTAACAAATACTTTTGAATTGGTTTACATCAAGTTCAGATGAGGAAATGAGATGATTTTCTGTAGGCAGGAACAGAATGCTACTAAGAGAAATAAAAGTTTCCTGGGGGGAGGCTGAACTTGAGACAACCCTTAAAATGGGCATGATTTAAATTGGTGCTAGAATGTTTTCAAACATCCAGATATCAAAGAATAATAAGGAAGCAACAACATATGTTCATAGGCAAACAACATGCCCTGAGAGTAGGAAGTTCATTCAGCTTATTCGTGTCATAAGGAGCAGTTTGAAATCCCTATTACAGCAAATTTATTGTTGTTCAGTAGTGCCTGACTCTGTGACCCATTTGGGTTTTTCTTGGCAAAGAAATCAGAGTGGTCTGTCATTTCCTTATCCTGCTCATTCGCAGCTGAGGAGATTGAGGCAAACAAGGTTAATAGACTTGCCCAATGTCATATAGCTAATAAGTATCTGACATCAAATTGGAGTTCAGAAAGATGAGTCTTTCTGCCTCTCCACCCAACCCTCCATCCATTGTACTATCTAGATGCTTTAGCAAAGAGTGCTTTTGAAAGGTTATGTTAGAGCTTAATGTGATTAAAAGAGCATTTCAAGAAGATAACTGTGTATACAAAATGGGAAATATTATCAGAAAAAATCTAATTAGGAATCTATGGAAATATCTTGGATATGATAGGAAGAGAGTCTAGCCTAGCAGAGTAGCCATGGGAAAAGAAAGGAAAGAACATGAAAGTGATCTTTTAAAGAGTTACCATTCATATTTGATATAGATTGTAGACTATTAATTACATGAGGGCAGAGACTTGTCTCATCTAAAAGGTTCTTTTTTTATCTTCAAGAACATTTTGAAAAGTACTTTACAAATAATACCCACTCAATAAATATTTGTAAAATCAATCTCTTTGCTCTGCAAGAGAAATTGAAGCATTTATATATTTACATTAAAAATAAATACTTTCCTTAATATCCCTGCAAAAGAAAGAAAACTTTAAATGCAAAATCTAGATGTAGATGTGTATAGAATCTTTATACCCTGGTCTCATTTTTGCAATGTCTCTGTTTAGCCTGCTGAAATGAAACATACTTCACACAATGTTAGTTGCACTTTGGTTGAATATATTTGGATTTTGAATTACTTTCTACTGGGAAACATTTAAATGAAAATAGTGTGTCACTTCTTATAAGTGTGATTGTGTGATAATATTGTAGCAAACAGTTGTTTTAATTACTTTGGAAAGTATCAACATAGATATTTTAATGGAAATTAAGCTATTTGACAACTTTAAATCTTTTACAATGTGCCCTCCAAAACACCTAATGCACTGGAATATAACTGGAAAATAAATAACAAAATCATAAATTTATATAGAATGTTAAACCCCAAAATCTAAAATTTATAAATGACAATCTAAGTCAATAAATTCAAAGTTCAAATGACCAGAACTAACACTATCATGGTGGGGAGGATTATATCTGACAGGAAATCAAAAACAGAGAAAAGTCCATTAAGATATTAATCTGTGTATATGTTACTTATGCTAAGCTTCTGTACCTGAAAAAAGCAAAATTTTCATCCAAAAATATATCTAACACAGCTTCTTTTGTTCCTTTCAGTTGCCCCTATTATCTCTCATTACTCTTAATTACTCCAAGCAGAATTTGCAAGCATTTGTTTTGCTCTTTACATCTTTGCCCATTTCATAACAAAAATGACAGGTAATTCTCACAGTTGTCCCAAAGGCTACAGTGAAAAGAAGGTCTCAAGAAAAACAAAGCTTGTTATCCAAGATGAATATCCAAAATGAATAGGGATTATGGAGATTCTCAAATGGAACTGCCCATAAAGCTTTCACTTTATAGATAGAAAGAGCATGGAAACAAGATGTTCACTTATGTATTTAAGAAGAGAAGAATCACTTTCTTTCTGAAGGGATTATTTATTACAACCCCATTGCTGCTGCGAAGCATTGAATGCTTGACATTGTTATAGAAAATCAATGGAATTCAATCTGAGAAAGTTGTGTTGCATGCATCGAGTCCTGACAGTTGCATAAATCAGTATTTCTGAGGGGCAAAAAAATCAGGACTAAACAAAACCAGATTCATTTGTATACCTTTCTGAAGCCCGATGTGATGGATATTTCATTTTTCTTTGGAGGGACCTCTATTACCAGTTGGCATTCAACTGCCTGGTAAAGTTGAGCAACGGAGGATATCTCTCTATAAAAATCTGATTAGGGAACTTGCTTTCAAAGCATTTTCAGTTGTTGGAAGTTTTCTCCTTTAAAGGACACTGTCGTGGAAATTGTTCTCATGTTCAAAAATGAATGTGACCTTCTTTCACTCAGGTTAAAGTTAACCTTTTTATGTAACATTTTCAACTGCTTGACTAGAAGCAGATTTAGAAAAATATTCTCTTTAAAGTCATCTAGAATTGCCATTGGGAGAAAAAAAATACTATACATGAAGATAAAGTGTATTTTATCCTTCTATATCAAACTTTACAACAAAGTCCTACTCCAGCGGTACATCAAGGTGTGGAGATGACCCTGAATTTTCAAAGAACTGTATTACTAGGACACATCTTCAATGGGTGCTAAAAACTGGGCTGGCTTTAGGGCTTTGAGTTCAAGAAAAGCAGTAGCCTGGCAGCTATGTGTCACAGTGGATAGTCATGTGTCTGGTGTCAAGAAGACTTGAGTTCAAATTTGAGCTCAGATACTTATTAGATGTGTGACCCTGGACAAGTCATATAATATTATTTGCCTTTGTTTCCTCATCTGCAAAATGAGCTGGAAAAGTGGCAAACTACACTAGTTTCTTTTCTAAGAAAACTCTGAATGGAACCAGAGAGATTAAGCTATAACCAAAATGACTGACCACTAAAAAAACAAAAAGCCAATGTATTTGTTTTCCATACAAGGAATGGATGAATTGTGTTTAGAAAGTCTCATCATGAGAATCCTGGCCAGCAAATAATTATTTTCTTTTTTTGGGAAGACACAGGAAACATAGTAACTAATGAAGGGAAAAATATTTATTAAAAATATGTGTGGAATAGTGAGGTGGCTCAATGGATACAAAATCAGGACTTGAGATGGTGGCACCTGATTTCAAATATGTTCTTAGTTACTTCCTACCTGTGTGATCCAGACAAGTCATTTAATCCCATTTCTTAGCCCTAAAAGCTCTTCTGTCTTGGAACTGATAATTAGTTTTGATTCTAAGATAGAAGGTAAGGGTTAAAAAAATGCCTTTTTAGGAACTTGTTTAGGTGCTCAAGGACATAAAATTATATGAGGTATAATGATTGTTATCATTTTCATATATAATAATAAGGGGATAAAAATACAACTACATGGATGAAATACTTAGAAAGTTGAGGAAATGATAAATATATAAGGAGGAGAAATGATTAATATTGAGAAATAATCCATGAAAAATAGGGTATTTGAGTTGGATTTGGAAATATTGAATAGGGAAGGCACTGACAAAGGTATAGACGGGGATACTTATGACATATTTTGGTAGAACAAAACTTCTTACTTGAAGACTCACTCCGGAAAAAAGGAGGAAGATCAAACAGTAGGTTCTGCTAAGTGCAATTTCCTTTGGACAGCTAAGGCCTCGGAGTCTGGAAGACCCAAGTTCAAGACCTACTTACATGGTATCCTGTAAGGAGTGTTAATCAACTGCAATACTTCATGACAGTTGTGGAGGAGGCAAGGGATGAGAAAGCAGGATCATATAAGAAACTTTTCAAGAAAGGAAGTGACAATATTTGTTAGAATCAATACCCAGTGTAATCTGTTTCCTACATGTGTGGCAAGATTAGTAAATTATTTTTAATATTATGATACAATAATATTATAAGAAAAAGTTAAAAATAAAAAAAAAACTTTATTCACCATTCTTTTTCCTGAGGCAGATACATATGAACTATTTTTAAAAACTTGCATAAAAATTTTAAATAAACTGTCTGTGTTTAGAGGGTTGTCCTTTCCTTATTCTAGTTATTTATAACATCTTCACTCCTAATCTCACAATTTATTCTGAATAATAGTGGTTTTAGTCATTTAAACCTTACTTTGGGAACTACCTGTCATGCAAAGGCCATATATTATTTAATCATGTATCCTACTTTTATTGGTTTGTTCCACTACTTACAAATCATTCAAAATCTTCTCTGTAAACATTCCATTAGAATTCCTAATTTGCTACAACTTGGGCTACAATTTATCAGAGGGAAAAAAAAAGATCTATTAGCACATTATAAGAATGGGGTTCTAGTGGAATGACAAATTCAGCCCTCTGTTTCTTGGTCAGTTCTCTCTTCTATAACAGTTTACTAACCATAAATGGTAATTACTTCTATAGTGGAGAAATCATTATGTTTGGAATCAGAAAGATCTGAGGCCAAATCCAGCTTCATAGTCTTACTAGCTATGTAAATCCAGGCAAGTAACTTAATTTCTTTTCATACAAGTTTCCCCAAATGTAAAAGGGTGCTAATAACAGCTACCTCTCAGTTATTATTATGAGATTTAAATGAAATATTTGTAAAAAGAATATAGGAAAATGGGAATATAATAAATATGACTACATATGATAAACACAGGTAATATATATCATAAATACATATATATATATATAAATAACCTATATCATATTTCTTGCTTTCTTGGAGAGGGGGGAGTGGTGAGAGAAAAGGAAAATAATGACAGATTTTTTTAACATACTTAATACAAGAATTGGTTTTTCTTGAATAAGTACATTTATTCTAATTTATTATGAATTTATAGCAATTTGCATTATTCCATTGTTATGTTATATATTATATTTCTATAGGTATATACACATATATAGAGCCAACATAAATTGAATTAAATTTTTTATCTTAAGGAAAAAAGTTAACTACAAAAAAACTCTGAGGCAAACTAAGGAAAGCTGATTAACAACAACAAAATTCATGATTATATACTGTATAATACGTAACCTTGTTCAAGATAATACATAGGATTATTTTTTATTATAGGGTAAATATTATGATTATTTGGTTGTACAACCTCAAGCTATTATTTCTTAAATATTTTTAGCTTAACATTTTGGCTTTTTTGTTAATGATTTGATTGGAAGTTATTATTTTGTGGGGTTTTATTGTTGTTGCTTATAATTTTACTTGACTTCTTTTGGTTGCTGCTCATATATTTGAATGTTTGTATATGTTAGTGGATTTAAAACAGAAATTACCAATAAAACAGTGATATAGTTTAACACTGAAAAGAAAAAAAAAGCATATAGCATAGTGTCTGCAGTAGGTACTTAATAACTGCTTCTTCCCTTGTCTTACTCTTGGTTGTTTAAAGTCCTTATATCTCTCTTTGTGCATTGTTAATGTAGTTAGGAGAATCCTGAGGGCTTCTTTGCTGATCCGGTCAATGGAAATAATGATAATAATGTTAATTAATAATGATAAACAACTAGCATTTATATTGCATTCTAAAATTTGCAAAGCACTTTGCAAATATTAATTTATTTTAATCCTCCCAACAACCCTAAGATAATAAATAACAAAAGTAATAAATGCTATCATATCCCTTTTTTATAGAAGTGCACATCTCTGTTTTATAATTGAGGAAACTGTTGCTGACAGAGGTTATATTACTTTCCCAGGAAAACACACCTAGTAGAAATCTGAGACTGGAAATTGAACTACCATTTTAGGGAGTCCAGGTCTTTTGTCTGTTATACCGCCTTACTGAGTATACTTTGAGGTAGTATAGTAAGGTACAAAAAACATTTGGAACCGGACTTAGAGTACCTAAGTTTTAGGTTTTTTTCCTCTGACATTTGTCACCTATATAACTGTAGGTACACCTTTCTAGAATTCATTTCCCTCAGGATCACAATAAAAAGGGTTGGACCAGATGACCTCTGACGTCCTTTTCAAATCTAAATTATAGGATCCTAAAAAGCTGTATGACCAGAGATTTGAGCTCTGCCAATAAAATAAGAGACTCCTTTCTCTTGAGAGTGATCATTTTTATATAAAGTTCAACTTCCAGGTCTTCCGACCACAAGGGCAACTCTTGATCTAGTACCCCAGGCTGTCTCTTCCTCATACTGGCTGAGTGACATCTGGGGATGAGGTTAAGATTATCTTAAACTCCCTCACCATAATAGGCCATTTTTTGCTTAAAAGTTACTAATACTGACATGGAGATTTTATTGGATCAGGATACTCAGTCTGCAGATCTTATACTGAAGTCAGAAGAGGTTAGATATGCCTCTCCTTGCTCATAACTACAGACTAACAGGAATGACTAATCAACACAGGAGAAGTATTCTTGAATTAAGTGAACCTCCCAACACTGCTCCAAATGCACTTTGACTAAAATATAAAGCTCTTTTTAAAAAAAGTTAGTCTAAATTAATATCTCCCATTTCTTTCCAATATATTCCAGAAGACTGGCCTAAGCTAAGCCTTATCTGGACACTGAGCAATTAACCTATCAATGTCACAGGCAACACTCTAAGACTGTAAGGTACCAAACAGTTTCCCATCTGCCCTGAAGAAGGGAATTTCCTCCCAAGGAGTTCTCTATAGGAGGGAATCTCAAGATAAAAAATGTTTGCTCATATAAACTTCCACAACACTTGAGTAATTGTATTTCTTTAGCTTTAACACACTTTATTTGCTGTTTGATAGCTTCTGTTCTAAGCTACTGGAAAATAAGTCAAACTATTTATTATTGAAAGAATTTAATATCTATTACTTCAAGTATTGTTTTATAAAGTTTATTATCTGACAGAATAGAACCACATGACTAAGTTTTACTACCTGCTCCCAAATCCCCAATCCACCAAATCTGCCACAGGGAGGAAAAGAGCCTGAGAGATGGAACTCCACCAATTTATATCCTGTCTATATCAGAATATAAGGACAGGAAATTACACATCATCATATAAGTCATGGTAAACAAGAGAGATTCCTTCTACCTTCTTTCTCATTCAAAGATGGTTGGGCAAATTTTCCCTAAATCAATAGTTCTTATACTTGCTTCTAAGTTACTCTATCTAGATATAGAGGTCAGATAAAGGACAGTGTTAAAATCTAAGAAATACAGATAATGATTAAAAAAATAATGTTACCTACTTAGTTATCAGTTGCATATATCTCACCACTGATGCAAATTGCAACCCATCTAAATTTGCCCACCTTATGGGATTCTGATCAAGACAATCTTGCAAAAATATTGCAGTTGGTCCACTCTGAAAAAATACAGGAACATTATCCTGATATGGTAGTATAACTACAGAGTGGATAGAATTTCCATTACTTATTTTCTGTATCTGCCCTATCTTATTTAATAGGCCATGAAATTACAGAAAGTTATTGTTTTCAAAATGAAAAAAATTAAATAAAATTTAAGATTCAATACCCTCCTGAGAAAATCTGACTTAATTTTTCTCTGAAACAACAACCTATGGGAACAGCTGGGTGGCTCAGTGGATTAAAAGCCAGGCTTAAAGATAGGAGTTCCTAGGTTTGAATCTGGCCACAGACACTTCCTAGCTGTGTGACCCTGGGCAAGTCACTTAACCCCCATTGCCTAGCACTTACCACTCTTCTGCCCTGGAACTAATACACAGTATTGATTCTAAGATGGAAGGTAAGGGTTTAAAAATATAACAACAACCTAGTTCATTCTTTTATTTCAACTTATGTTGAGTGAGAGCAAATTAAATTTTTGTTTTTCTGAACACAAAAAATTTCATCACATTTTTCCAAATAAAAATGTTTTAAGACACAATGGTATAATATATGCAATAGTAGATAAAAGATTAAAAATGCTAAATTCATAGCCTAACCTCTACCACCAATTAGTTGGATATCCTATAACAATTCATTTAATTTTCCTGAGTTTCTGCAATAAAACACTGTTAATAAAAACCTACCCTATGCAGTCTATTAAATTGTTTTGAACCGAAATAATGCATACAAAAATGTTTGGAAGAAATGGGAAGATTCACTCTTCATTTAAAAAAAATTCATTTACCAGTAATTTAAATGACCAGAAATTAGAAGCTAAAGCATATTCATCTCCATTTCCATTTTAAATGAAAGAATTGACTTTGATTTTTGTGTACAAAAGCTTTCTGTTCTTTAGATTTTTAAAAACAAATGTATTGTCTAATCATCTGTCTATGCCTCTATTAAAAGAATTTTTAGGTGTTCTATTGTCAATATGCTTTTAGCCCAAAACAAAATAGCATAAACTGATCATCTCAACAAACATGTTCCTGGAAAGGAGGCCAGTAATGCTATATACTGAATTTATTGGTTGGTTTTTGAAATCCTTGTCAAAGTGCCAAGTTTTTAAGCCTTATAGACAGTGGAAAAATAATTTGAATGGATGGGTTTGAAATTAGATGGACTTTATAATCTACAAGATAGAGACAAGTCTGACTCTACAAAAAAATTTCCTTTCTTTTTGTAAAGGGTACTGTCAAGTTAAAATAAGTGAAATGCAGATCAATATGGAAAGGTCATAGTTCTTTGTGGGAAGTAAGGATTGTGGGCTTTTTAAGAAGAACTGTTTGAATTGGTTGAGAAAATTTCAGTTATTTGAAAGAAGGAAAAAAAACCCCCAAACCCCAGTGGTTTAAAAGAAAAATGTGTTTGTTCATTAAAGAAGCAGTCAAGTCTTTCTTGCTGATGGCCATAACATATGTGACTATTAAGAAGAAAGCCTTAAAACTCACAAGGTGAGGCCAATGCACTTCACTTACAGCAGATGACCGGACCTGCTGAGACTCCAAAATGGATTTCAGATAAGGTGAGAGGCATGTCAACTTAAGAAAGAAATATTTTCAGTCCTTGGTAGTTTTTAAAGCATAAAAAGTTTCCATTTCATCTAAGATAAAAAAAAGTTTCCATTTCATCTAAGGTTTGAAAAAAGTCTGTGATAAAATCAAGATGATCTTGACTTTAGGTAAGAGGATTCTGAAATTCAGTGAGTAAATCTTTTTAGCATTTTTTAAATCTAAGAATGAGGGAAAACATCAGCAAATATAAAATGAACTATACCAAGAAAATTTGATAAAGTAACATTTTTATTCCTTAGAAAAAATAGTAAAGCATAAAAGATTGTTTTTATAAGTAATACTGTTCTTCAATACACAATAGATAAGCCAATTATCAGTGCCCTGAGGTCAATCAGAGAATATACAATAACCTTGATTTCTTCATGGTAAGAAGAATGCAAATTTCTTTTTTCTCCCTGCTAGTTTCTTTATAGAATTCTAAGACTCCCAGGAAATTGCACCCACATGGAGCTCAGTTCAAGAATAATTAGCCTCCGTGGCTGTCAGCCAATGGAAACTCAACAGGCCTGCAGTTTTACGTAGCACAGAGGTTAATATTGAATCTTTAGCTAAAAACTGAAAATTTTCCCTATCTTTGAAAGCCACAGGGTAACAAATAAGGTACCAGCATGGAATCCTTAACTCAGTCCAACCTGGTGGTAATTATGTTGATGGTTAGGACATCTAGTGACTGATAATTATATAAGCATATTTCCAAATAAGAGAACACCTTAAATTTTCATAGGACTTTTTAATTTACAAGGACCTCTCTGAACGATTACCTCATTTAATTTTCAAAATAATTCTATGAAATAGACTGGAATAATAATATCTCAATTTTTTAACATATGAAAAATCTGAGTTCCAGAGATGATGTGTATATCCAAAATCACATGTCCATCTGGGTCTAGAATTCATATCTCATGATTCTCAGTCCAGAGTTTTTTCTACTGTGCCATCACCAGGATATGATAATAGAGTGTATAAATATTTGAATTGGATATTTCTATCTAAAATATATTTGTATATTCATATATGTATACAGATATATACTTCTAACTATACATACACATATGCAGATACATATATGTTTATATGTATATATATATGTTTATATCTGTGAGGCATGCATATCTAGAGAGACTATATTATTATACATATATACTAAAGTAATATGTAACATGATATGAAGATTGGATTTAGCTATCTCCTGATTGTAACAATGAAGGTAGTTAGCTCTTCCTTTATAGTGAAGCTAGAATTGTAATCCACAATCTATATTTAGATTTTAATCTACAATAAGCTGATAACTCAGTATTTTAAGTACATCTACACAATTTAACCACAAAAAAGTGTTAAATAACTACAAAAGGTAAACTTACCAAAAAAGGTGTTAAGTAACCTAAAAAGATATAATCTAACCAAAGAAGGTGAGAACTAAAGAGTGAGCAGTCCTGGAGAAAAGTGTCTGCTGTGATTGGTAGATGTGAAATTTAGGGAAGGTGACTAGATTGTGGATTACAATTCTAGCTTCAGTATGAAGGAAGAGCTAAGTATCTTCATTGTTACAATCAGGAGATAGCTAAATCCAATCTTCACAATCCCCCCTGATGATCATTAGGAGACTAGTCTCCCCATTGATCATTTAACATAATCATCTTGTAGTCCTAAAACACTTCTAACTACAGATGTATACAATACTTCATTTTCTAAGAGAAAATTATAATAGTTACAGAGAAATAGGAAAGAGAGAAAGCAAAACCAATGTTTTGCTAGGCTCAGACAAAAAGCCAAATTAGAGGGCAATCCCCTTTGGCATAAAAGTATATATTTACAATAAATGTTCAATCCCCTTTTATTCAATTGATTGCACCCAAAAGTTCATTCTGCATCATCTTGATGCAGTGTAGATTTATGCAAGTATCTTTCTTCCAGGAATTCATTCTCTGGATTCAAGGAGTTAGCAAACATGTTTTCCTGAAATTCTTCTCAAGCAAAATTTTAAATATTGGATTTTTTATAAAAATACAATATAATGATCAAATGCATATTTCTCTCTATATTTCCTTTCCTTACTAGCTCACTTTTTAGATCTGGAGGAATGAATAGAAATGATCCAAATAAATATTAGAAATTTATTGAATTACAACAATTAATTAAAAGTCACCAAGGCCTTAGAAACATCCTAGCTGTGTGACCCTGGGCAAGTCACTTAATCCTCATTGCCTAGTCCTTACCACTCTACCTTAGAACCAATACAGAGTATTTATTCTAAGGCAGAAGGTAAAGGTTGAAAGAAGTCACTAAAATAATTTATTTGGATCACAATATTTTGCTTACTTTTGAAGAGGTGTTTTTCATTGTTATGATATAGTTGCAGCTTAGGGATTTTTTAACTGAGCAGGAAATTTTGTGTTCTTGAACTCTGAATTTCTAATAGATTATTAAATCATAGTACATTGAATTTATAAATTTACCAACTTTGGCATTTTTTTTCAATTAGTTAATTAATAATCACTGCTCTCCCATTTGCCAAGAAACAAGGTTTTGATTTAGTAATTACTTTGTATCTTTACATATTTCCTTGCTGAGGAAAAAATAACAAATTGTCCATCTATAATACTCAATGCTTAACCTCTATGGATTTTAGTTTTCTTAAACATAAAATGGGGGATGAAAAACAGATAGTGAAGCAATTGTCATAGAGAACATTATTCTTTCCAATGAATTCATGTTGTCTAGAGAAGTAGGCTGGATTTCCAATAACACTGAAAAATATGGATGTCATGAATTACTATATGTGATATAGCAACTAGATATCAGCAAAGTCAAAGTATTTTTATGTAAGGAATCTGAGACCAGAGAAATCCACAAGGATTCAAACTCAGATTCTTGGATTCAGAAGCCATCACTTTATTTGAACTCCCCTGAATGATCACCCACAAAAAGTTCTCTTCTCTGCCTTCCTATTCTAAAGATTTTTTTTTATTATTTTGTCAGATGAGATATGTGTGATATCCAGATTTCTAGGTGAAGAAAACCTGTATTACATTTGCAAATAGATTTGAATATCAAAAAGATTTTAATAATGAACAAAATATAATAAGATGAAACTTTTTTATTCCATGATCATTTGTGTATTTTTCCTTTCTCAAATAATTCTAGTACTTTTTGGTTGTTTTATTTATTTACCTTCCTCACCAATAACTCTATATTATACTCATCTGTGTTGATGTTTTAACAATTTTGGTTTGTTTTTGAATCTCCATCAAGTATAACATTGCCTGCACCTAGTAAATATTTATAAAATATTAGTTGAATTGAATTAAATAAAAACCAAAAAAATTCTTATACAGATATTTACAAAGGAAATTGTATACACTAAAGGTACAAAATTATTTAGAGTTTGCAATTCATATGATATAATTTGTGGATTTTGAAGTATTGAATTGTCTATATGACTTAGAAGAATAATGGGATACTAAAACTACTGGAATCTTATGCTGCATTTAAGGAAGTTTATAACAAGAAAGATCCCTTAACCTCACAGAATCAGACTGCATTTAGCATATTGTGTCAGTTTGGGGATTTCACATTTTAGAAAGGGTATCAATAAGTTTGAAAGAATTCAGATGAAAGATCATCAGATTTGAAGGGACTCTGAAACTTGTAGTTCAGACATCACTTGAATAAAATGATGATTTTAGAGAATCTTAGAGAAAAGAAGAATTGGGTGAAAGGATGATTCATCTTTCAAATGTATAAAGAACTTATTGTCCTAGGTGTTAGAGGACAGAACTTGTATGCTCAGGTAAATGCTACAAGGAGGCAAATTTCAAGCTAACATCTGGAGAAACTGTAATGACTAAATTTGTCATAAAGTGGAATGAGTTTCCTTAGTAACTAATGCATGTCTTTTCATAGGTGCTCTATAATGAGGTTGTCTGACCACCAGTTTAGTATATTACAGATAATATTTTTGATGTGCTTAGTTGTTGAATTCTTAGTTGAATTAGGTATCCTGGGAGTTCCATTCCTCCTATAATATTACATCTTACTAGTTATAATTTTATGATTAGTTGATGTCTAACAAAATGTTAAGGTCCTGTACCTCAGAAAGGACACCATTATATACTAGGACTGTGAGGAGTTTTCCCTGAGCTTTTTCTCCTCAAGCATCAATCTGTTTTCCAAATGAGTCTCTATTCTCACAATTTACTCTTCCTTTCCTCGCTACTGCTACCTGTTCTTTCAAAGCTGAAATAAATGAAAACAATCTAGTCCTATAAACTTTATTCAGGCAAAGCATTGTGTGGATATTTTAGTAGAGAGTTCATAAAAACATAATTTCTTTAATCATAGGATTAATTCATTTTGTTTATTTTAATTTTTGGTAGAATGATAGGACAAATGATTTTTTTATCATGAGATTTTCTGTGCATCTGAAATGGTATCATGTAGGCAGGCTCATATTCCAGCACTGCCTAGAACCAACTTTAATCATCTGTTCTTCACAAAAGTAAGAAGGCAAAATGAACTAATATTCTTGATCTTATAGTTATTTTTACTTAATAATATGGATAGTCTAATGACAAGTACAGGTGTTACTATAATTTTTATAACATTTTAAAACCAATAAAATGGAAATTAAAGGAAAATCTACACTTCAACTAGCATTCAAAAATCTATTCCTCAAGCAATAATGAAAAACGTAAATTAGGAATCCCAAAATTTGAGACTTGAAATGCCTTAGAAGGTCACACACACCCCCCTGATCATGAATGTTCCTACTCTGTTGCTTTTAAGATTTTTTTGGATTCACCTCTTCGAAAGTCATTTCTAATTCTGAAATTCTCTGTGTGAATTATGTGTGTAATTTCATAATTTTTGCTTTGATTTATTTTTTAAGAAGCTAAGCCATTTTCCATGAGAGTCAATGGATAGAGGGCTGGCTATGGAAACGAGAAAAGTTGGATTTAAGACCTTTCTTTAACATGCAGCTGTGTGACATTATAGGATTCCTTTAATTTTTATTGCCCCAGTTTCAAAGACTAAATTGCATAGAAACTGTTGTTCTACAAGCCTGGTTTATGGTGAGATGCCCCTGAACTAGCAAATAATAGGCCCAGACCGTCTGCTAATATGGAAAAGGGGTGGGGTAAGGGGAAAGAGAAGACATAAAGACATAAAAAAGAATCTATATTTCAGAAATATAAACATCCAAAGAAAGATTATTTAACACACAGAACTATCACTTTGTATCATTTAGCTTTCTTCCTATGTCAGTAATTATTTCTTTTTCAAAAAAATAATTTTAATTTTTATCAGATTAAATGTAAACACAATTTTTAATAATTGTTTTCTGACATTTGTGATTCATGTTCTCCTTTCTCCTAAGCATACATCCTCCATAATACTCCAGGTAATATTACAGGTAATATCTGTATTATCATACAATACATATTTCCATAATCATCATGTTATAAAAGAAGACACATATTACTTACATTAGATAAAAAAAATCATGGAGGAAATAAAGTGAAGGATGGTATGCTTTATTCTGCATTCAAACTCTATCAACTCCTTTCTATGACAATGGATAGACTTCTTTGTCCTGAGTTCCTTGCAGTCATTCTGAATCCAAGCGTTGTTGATAATAGTTAAGAAATTCACAGATGATTATTGTACACTATAGTCATCACTGTATACAATGTTCATTTGGTTCTGTTCACTTCACTATGCCTCACTTTGAAGAAGTATTTCATATTATAGTTAAAGTTTGCTATTTTGACAATAACACTAAATCAAGTTTTAGAAAAGCTTTCCCATATTAGTTTGATGAAAGGCAGAACAATAAAAATGCTTTAAAGCTGAGTCTTTTGAGCTTCCAGTTATTACTGATCTTTTGATGTAGATTGAGTACTATCTGAAAAAAGAGCAAGTGTAAAACAATGAGAAGTAAAGTCAGAAGAAGAAGAGAAGAAAGAGAAAAAAATATTAAGTACAATAGGCATTTAACATATCAGCATGGTTATTGATAGGCACAATTTCTTTTATAAAATATTTGTGTTTTTTAAAAAAAAATTTAATTAGTCAATTTAGAACATTATTCTTTGGTTACAAGAACCATATTCTTTCCATCCCCTTGCCCCCCCCCCCTTTTCGTAGCCAACATGCAATTCCACTGGGTTTTACAGGTGTCCTTGATCAGAACCTATTTCCATGTTGTTGATATTTGCATTAGGATGATCATTTAGCGTCTACATCTCCAATCATATCCCCCTCGACCCATGTAATCAATCATTTGACAATTGTGCTTTTAAAGAGATATTATAAATAGCGATGTCAATAACCTCCTCATACCTTTTTCCCAAAACAAAATTCAAGGGTGAAAAAAATAAAAGGAATGTTGGGCACTGTAAACCTCAAAATTCCTTAGACTTATAAATGTTGGAAATTTCACCATTGGGATATTTCATACTTGGAAAATTTCTTACTGATAGTCTATTGGAATGGGAACCCCATTGGCATGGGAGGTTCCTTCTCTTCCCTTCTTCAGATTACTTTAGGACAGAAACCTTTTGCTGAACAATGGAAAGGACTTTGACCTATGCTTAAGCATAGAACAGGAATTTCTTTGAATCATGATTGATTTTAGAATTGATACAATGGAGATACTTGGAATAAATCTCCACCCTATTCAGTCCTAACAGGATTGAGTAAGGGCTGCAGCCTAGATCAAAGATTTAATCATTTAAAAATATGACCTTCAACAGACATGTGCAAAAGCCAGAAACCTCTGGGCGGTCCTGGTTTAAGCTAGAGCCTCCATTGGCACAGGGAAATTGATGAACAGTGATTGGTAGATGGGAGAACTGAGAGGAGGAACTTGGATGGTTTCCTTAAAGATAGGAGGGTCTGGAGACTTGAGGTTGGTGGAGGAGTTTGGTCGGGGTGATTGCGGGGGACTCGGAGAAGCTTGCGCTGAAGGAAGCTGAAGGTGGGGGCCTCTGAGACTGTTTCTCCATTTTGGTCACGTGAGTGATAGGGACTGATCTCTTTTCTTTGCCCCAGCTATCTAAGGGCTTGGGCCTTTTGGCCCAGCCTAAACAGAAGGGGTATTTAAGCCCTATTCCCTTCTCTCCCTTTTTCTCTCTCTCTATCTCTAATTCCTTTCTTGCTCCTATTGTAATTAAACTCCAAAAAAGGCTGACGGCTGACTTGAGTTTTTCATTTAGGAATTACATAGCTGAATTCCTTGGCGACCTTAAATTAATATATATCAGTCTTTTAAAGTGATTCCCTTGTCACAGCACTGAGTTGCCAAAAGAGACTTATGTCAGCTTCATCCTGGCATATCCTCTGAAATCCAGTATGCGTCAATGGAATATGGAAGATCAGAAAAGAGGGGTCCCAATTGACCATACTAGTCAATTTCTATCAGATAATTCTTCTCCAGGATTCCTATTTGAGTCCACAGAAGTGACAGGAAATCTGCTTTAAGGGATAGCTTGTTTTCAAATAGTGTATTGAAGAAGGCAGAAGTTTTTAAACAGGAATGAGTTAGCCTTTTAAAATATATTCTGAAAACTATTTCAATAAATTGATTTCCTTCATTATCCTACATATTTTATTTCATTAATTTACAACTTTAGCTAAAAAAAGGCTTAGGATTAGGTATCACTTAGCCATCAAACAAAAAAGGATAATGAAACTAATATGATGATGTGGTAGAAAATATGTAACATATTTCTTTTTTCTCTTTTTTAAATTTTATTAATTTAATTTAATTAATTTAGAATGTTTTCCATGGTTCATGATTCATGTTCTTTCCCTCCAACCTTCCCACTCCTGTGCCTTAGCCAACAAACAATTCCACTGGGTTTGACATGTGTCATTAATCAAGAGCTATTCCATATTATTAATATTTGCAATAGAGTGGTTATTTAGAGTCCACATCTTCAATCATAGCCACATCAAATCATGTGATCAAGCAAATTTTGTTTCTTCTGTTTTTCTCCTAACACAGTTTTTCCTTGGATGTGGATAGCCTTCTTTCTCATAAGTCACTCAGAATTGCCCTGGATCATTGCATTGCTGCTAGTAGAGAAGTCCATTATGTTTGATTATGCCATAGTGTACTCTGTGTACAATGTTCTCCTGGTTCTGCTTCTTTCACTCTGCATCAATTTCTGGAGGTTTAAATTTTATTCCAATTCATTATTCTTTTTAGCACAATGGTATTCCTTCACCAACAGATACCACAATTTGTTCATCCATTACCCAAGCAAAGGGCATCCCATCGTTTTTCCATTTTTTTACCACCACAAAGAGTGTGGCTATAAATATTTTGTATAAGTCTTTTTCCTTATTATCTCTTTGGGGTACATATCCAGCAGTGGTGTGACTGGATCAAAGAGCAGGCAGTCATTTAAATCCCTTTGAACATAATTCCAAATTGCCTTCCAGAATGATTGGATCAATTCACAACTCCACCACAATGCATGTGTCCCAATTTTATCACATCCCTTCCAAAACTTTCCTTTGCTGTCATATTGGCCAATCTGTTACGTGTTAAGTGGTACCTCAGAGTTGTTTTGATTTGCATTTCTCTAATTATAAGCACATTTTAATGTGCTTACTGAGAGTTTAGATGTCTTTAACTGAAAATTGTCTATTCACGTCCTTTGCCCATTTATCAATTGGGGTATGGCTTAATTTATTGTATAGTTGATAAGCTCCTTATAAATTTGAGTAATTAGACCTTTGTCAGAGGTTTATCTTATGAAGATTTTTCCCCCAATTTGTTGCTTCCCTTCTAACTTTTGCTCCATTGGTTTTATTTGTACAAAAACTTCTTAATTTAATTTAATCAAATTATTCATTTTACATTTTGAGTTATTCTCTAATCTCTTGCTTGCTCTTAAAAATCTCTCCTTTCCCATAGATCTGACAAGCAAACTATTCTATGTTCACCTAATTTACTTATAGTTTCCTTCTTTATATTTAAGTCATTTACCCATTATGAATTTATCTTGGTGTAGAGTATGAGATTGATCTAAACCTGATTTTCCCCATAATGTTTTCCAATTTTCCTAGCAGTTTTTGTCAAATAGTGGGTTTTCATCCCCAAAGCTGGGATCTTTGTGTATATTATACACTATATTGCAGAGGACATTTAGCCCAAGTCTAATCGATTGATCCTCCCTTCTATCTCTTAGCCTGTACAATATAATTTTTATGCCTATTGCTTTAGAATACAGTTTATTATTTAGTACTGCTAGACCCCCCTCACTCTTCACATTTTTCCATTAAAAACCTTGATATTCTTGATCTTTTGTTCTTCCAAATGAACCTTATTATAATTTTTTTTCTAATTCAATAATAAAAAATTCTCTGTAGTATGGTAGTTTTGACAGTAAATAAGCAAATTAATTTGAGTAGGATTGTCAGTTTTATGATATTGGCTCATCCTACCCATGAGCAATTAATGTTTTTCCAATTATTTAGATCTAGTTTTAATTGTGTGGAAAGTGTTTTATAGTTGTGTTCATATAGTTCCTGTGTTTGTCTTGGTAAGCATATATTCCTAAATATTTTATATTGTTTGAAGTGATTTTAAATGGAATTTCTCTTTCTAACTTTTACTGCTGAGTTGTGTTGTAAATATATAGAAATGCTAATGATTTATACGGGTTTATTTTGTATCTTGCAATTTTGCTAAAGTTATTATTTCCATTAGACTTTTAGTTGATTCTCTAGGGTTCTTTAAGTAGATCATCATATCATCTAAAAGACTAATAATTTAATATTCTCATTGCCTATTTTAGAACTTTCAATTTCTTTTTTCTTTTCTAATCACTACTGCTAGTATTTCTAGTACCATATTAAATAATAGAGGTGATAATAGGCATCCTTGCTTCACTCCTGATATTGGGAAGGCTTTTAGTTTATCCCCATTGCAGATGATGCTTGCAGATTATTTTAAATATATACTGTTTATTTTTTGGGGGGGAAAGGCCCATCTATTTTTATACCTTCTAATGTTTTCAATGCGAATGGGTGTTATATTTTGTCAAAGGCTTTTTCTGTATCTACAGAGATATTCATGTGATTTCCTTTGGGTTGTTTCTTGATATGGTCAGTTATATGGATAGTTTTCTTAATATTAAACAATCCTTGAATTCCTGATATGAATCCCAACTGATCATACTGAATAATCCTCCTGATCACTTGCTGGAATCTTTTTGCTAGTATTCTATTTAACATTTTTGCATCTGCGTTCATTAAGGATATTTGTCTATAGTTTTCTTTATCTGTTTTTGGTGTGCCTGACTTTGGAATCAGTACTATATTTGCGTTATAAAATGAATTTCATAATACTCTTTCTATGCTTATTTTGTTAAATAATGTATATAGTATTGGAATTAATTGTTCTTTAAATGTTTTATAGAAATCATTTGTGAATCCATCTTGCCCTGGAAATTTTTTCTTAGGGAGTTTCTTGATGGCTTGTTCAATTGCTTTTTTAAGTATTCTATTTCCTCTTTAATTAATCTAGGCAATTTATATTTTTATAGATATTCACCCATTTCATTTAGATTTTCATATTTATTGTCATACATTTGGGCAATTATTTCTTAACAATTTATTTAATTTCCTCTTCATTAGAGGTGAGATTGACCTTTTCATCTTTGATAATGTTAATTTGATTTTATTCTTTTTTATTAGGTTAGCCAGTGCTTTATTTTATTTGATTTTTTCAAAGTACAAATTTCTAGACTTTCTAGTTCTTTTGCTTTCAATTCTATTAATTTCTCCTTTGATTTTTGTGATTCCCAATTTAATTTTTATTTGAGAATTTTTAATTTCTTCTCTTTCTAGTTTTTCAAGTTGCATGCCTAATTCTTTGACCTTTTCCCTCTCTAATTTGTTGATATATGCAATCTGGGATATAAATTTTCATCTGAGTATTGCTTTTGTTGTATCCCATACATTTTGAATAGTTATCTCCTCATTGTCATTCTCTTTAATGAAATCAGCAATTGTTTCTTTGATTTGTTCTTTGACCAACCAGTTTTGAAGAATTAAATAATTTAGTTTCCAATTAGTTTTAAATCTGTCTTTCCACAAGTCCTTATTAATTATGATTTTTATTTCATTATGATATGAAAAATTTATTATTTCTGCTTTTTTGATTTGATTGCCATGTTTTTATGTCCCAGTACATAGTCATTCTTTGTATATGTGTCATGTGCTTCTGAAAAGAAGGTATATTCCTTTTTATCCCTATTTATTTTCCTCTAGATATCTATTAGTTCTAATTTTTCCAACATTTCATTCATTTTCCTTCTTTCTTTTTTATTTTTTTGTTTCAATTTGTCTAGTTATGATAGGAGAAAGTTATGGTACCCCACTACTATGGTTTTATTATTGATTCCCTCCTTAAGCTCCTTTAGTTTCTCCTTTAGAAATCTGAACACTATACCATTTGGTGCATACATCTTGAGTATTGATATTTCTTCATTATTTAAACTGCCTTTGATCAAGATATAATTAACTTCTGTAAAGATTAAAATTTAGAGGAGAGGGGGAGACTGAGGCAGGAGCTGAGGCAGGAAGAAATTAGTTTCTCTCTGCAAGGAGTGTTATATTTTTAGAGGTTTATTGAAGATTAAGGATTAAAGAAAATACAGGATAAGAAACACGTGTCTAGGCCGTAGAGAGGACTAGACACAACCTCACCTACATTATGAAAAAAAGCCACGTCTGCCCCAAAACGGAAGTCCAAGAGTCAAGAGAAGCCCTCAAAAGGCTTTGAATCAGCTTAAATACCTTCTCGATCTCGGCCCAGGTGAGATTACAAGGCATTTTGGGGAAGTGGAGCAAGGAATTGTGGGGATTATAGTCCTGTATTCGAGTCTATTTTTTACATTTCCCCATGTGATCATTTTGGAAAAATTAATTTTTTCCCAAAAGGATCATAAAAACATAATCAACTTAAAAGATTACAATAATGTGAGGATAAGAGAAAAAAAAGAATAAAACCAATAATTGCTGAACGCATTGACAAAAAGCCGTTAGGGGGCAGTCCCCTTTGGCATGAAAGTATACATACAAATAAATGTTCAATCAACCACATCCAAAGTTCAATTTGATCTTGTGCAGCTTGTGGTCTGGGTGCTTCCTCATGGTGGCTTCTCCAACAGTTCAGTTCTGGATTCAGAGAGGTAGCATCTTATTTACCTAAAATTATTCTCAAAAGGAATTTAAACTTTGCAATTTACAATAATATATATATATATATATATATTTACATTTCCCCGTGTTGTGGGTGATTGAAAGATACAGAATCAGTTAGGGATGCATGGCTGAGGTATGAGGTATATGAATCAATTGGCAAGAGATATTAAAAAGACATCAGAAAATCCAAAAGAAAAGAAAAATTTCTGGATGAAAATATAGACTATCAAAGTCTTATGTGTAAAAATTCCAAGTAAAAGAAAATAAATCTATAACAGGTCCTTCAATCAGGGCCCAATCAAAATGATCTAAGCAATGATGCATTTACCCAGTTAATAGCCAGGACTACAGAAAGGTACCACACTATGAAAGGCAGAAAAGAAAGGGACCAGATTATAGAAGCCAAGTAGGAGCCAAGGTTTTGGGGATACTCGTCTGTGAGTATCTTCAGAGTGAGTGTGGACACAAGGAAAGCCTATGTCTTAACACATGTTAAACATAGTAACCTTGAGTCTTCACACTAGGTTCAAGACCTTTGTATTGGCCTAGAAGTGCATCAATCCATCCTGGATTTGCTTTTCTTTGGCTCTGTGCAATGGCTCTTGTGTGTATATCTTGTCCTGGAATCAGACAGAATCATTAAGCAAAGTCCCATAATTTATTTAAATAATTAGTGGCATCATTTTTATAGTCAAAAGCTTTTTGGGCATGCTCTGACAAATGTATCTTACACTTGTAGTACTGAAAAATCAAAAAGTTAAAGAAAATCTAAATGCTGGTGACATGTGCTTCAAATATAAAAAGGAGAGAAAAAATAATGAAAAAACTGAAAAAGTATATTGCACATGCAAGAAAAATATAATAATAAAAGAGCTTTAAAAATTCAAAAATATAGCTTATAATCCTTGACACTGTGTCAGCTAAGAAAATATAAAATGAAAGGCTTTCTCACAAAAAATGAGATCCATTTCCTCTTAATATCTGGCCATGCTCCACTGTGAGTAGAAGACAAATGAATTGAACAGTAGTACAAATATGTAGATATCAATATTCCCAAAATTCTCAATAGCCCAATTAATCACAATAGCAAACAAACACAGTTTCATATTTCACATAAGTTGCTGTATGACATTTATAAAACCTTTGAATTGATGGACATTTGTCACAATTTTTACAAACATAGCAATCCTTCAACCTTGGTATTTAAACATATTTTCAAACAAAGTAAAACTCATCTTGGGTTAAGAACATAATCAAGAAATCTAGATATCATTCTGGTGCAAGTAAAGTAGTGAGCTGAAGAGTATAAAGGGTTGCTCCTTTTTCTTGGAGGCTTATAGGGATACAAATGACCTGAGAAAAACTGCCCAACTTCCATTCACATGTGGGAAGGTTGGGGTTTATAAAATTCTGCTCCACCCTCTTAGCTTTACCATGTGTCTACCTGCCTCAAGTGTGTTTCTTGTAGATGACATATGGTAAGATTCTTGTTTTTAATCTGTCCTGCTATCTACTTCCTTTTTATTAGTGAGCTCATCACATTATCATTCACAGTTATAATTAGTCTGTGTATTTCCTTCCATTTTCATTTTGATTCTGCCTTTTCTCTTATCCCTCTTATTCTCACCTCCAACTTTTCACTTTTAGCCAGTCTCCTCCTTCCCTTACCTAATTTTACTCCCCTTCCCAATCCTCCCCTCTTATTGATTCCCCTCTTACACTAGTGCATTTTAAATGTCCCTCCTCTCTCCCTCCCTTGTACTGCTCCCTTCCCCACCAGCCTGTTTATTACTCTCCTATTTTTCATTATAGGGTACTATACATTTCTCTACTCCAATGTATCAGTTGTTCTTTACTCTCTGAACCAATTATAATACACATAAGATATAAGTATTATCTCTCTCCAAACTCTTTTATCCTTCCATTGTATTTCCCCCCATGTACTTCTTTATGAAATACAAATTTATTCCATTTTATTTCTTTTCCCATTTCTTTTAGCATTATCATCCTTTTTACTCATATACATATATATATATATATATATATATATATGAAAATATATAGGCATTTCATCCTACACAGTTTGTCACTGTTCTCTCTAAGAATACTTCTTCTAGCTATCCTGATGATAATAACAGTTCTTAAAAGTTACCAATATCAGCTTTTCTTATAGGAATTAGATCCTTTAACAATATTGTTTTGGTTTGGTTTTTTCCCTTTTTTAACTTTTATTTTTTTAATTTGAATTAATTTATTTAGTCAATTTAGAACATTGTTCCTTGGTTACAATAATCACATTATTTCCATCCCTCCCCTCCACCCACCCTTCCCGCAGCTGACATGCAATTTCAGTGGGTATTACTTCAGTCCTTGATCAGAACCTATTTCCATGTTGTTGGTATTTACATTAGTATGTTCATTTAGAGTCTACATCCACAGCCATATCCCCTCGCCCCACGTAGTAAATCAATTGTTTTATCTTTGTTGTTTTTACTCCCACAGTTTTCCCTCTGAATGTGGATAGTTCTTTCTCTTAGAACCCTCCAGTTTGTTCAGGATCACTGCATTGCCACTAATAGAGAAGGGCATTACATTCGATTGCACCATAGTGTATCAGTCTCTGTGGACACTGTTCTCTTGGATCTGCTCTATTCTCTCTGCATCACTTCCTGGAGGTTGTTCCAGTTCCCATGGAATTCATCAACTTTTTTTTTCAACTTTAACATTATTTTATTTGGTCATTTTCAAACATTATTCCTTGGAAACAAAGATCGTTTTCGTTTCCTCCCCCCTCCAACAACCCCTCCCATAGCTGACACGCGATTCTACTGGGTATCATATCTGGCCTTCATTTGAAACCATTTCCATGCTGTTGGTATTTGTATTAGGGTGTCCATTTAGAGTCTCTCCTCAATCATATCCCCTCAACCCCTGTAGTCAAACAGTTGCTTTTCTTCCGTGTTTTTACTCCCACAGTTTGTCCTTTGCTTATGGATAGTGTTTTTTCTCCTAGATCCCTGCAGAATGTTCAGGGACATTGCATTGACACTAATGGAGAAGTCCATTACATTTGATTATACCACAGTGTTTCAGTCTCTGGTTACAATATTTTCCTGGTTCTGCTCCTTTCGCTCTGTATCACTTCCTGGAGGTCGTTCCAGTCTCCATGGAATTCCTCCACTTTATGTTTTCTTCTATTTTGTCAGTCTCTTGACTTTGCTTTATTAATTCTTTCTGTTTTGCAATATCACTGGTTTCCAGTTGTTCAATTCTGGTCTTTAAGTTCTGCTTTTCTGATTTAACCTTTTGATTTTCAGGTATAATTTTTTTAGTTTTTGCAATAATTTTTTTAATTTTATTTTTGTACCATTTCCTACTTATCTTGCCAGAAGGCTTCCATCTTTTTGATTAGCTCCAATTTAAATTCTTCCAGAGCCTGTGGACAATTTCCATTTCTTTTGGAAGGCTTTGGAGCATTTATTTGGATTTCCTCTTTTGCTATTTCTTCTGTAGTCTGTATTTTTTCTCCCTAAAAATTTTCCAGGTTCAACCCCTTCTTCTTGTTTTTCTTGGTGTTGGGAAGTTGTTCTTGGGAACTGTTTGCCATAACTATGGTGGTTTTTCCTTCCCTTTACAGGCAGAAATCTGAGTTAGGAGGGCAGGATCTCTATGTATGGAGCTAAGGAACAAAGCTTTTGCCTGAGGCAAGGTCTCCAATCACTGTAGCTGTGCTTCCTTCCTTTGGGTGCCCAAAGTCTGAGCTCCCCAGCCTGCCTGCTGGGGTTTCTGGTGTAACTGCTCTTAGGGGTAGGTCCTTGGTGGTCCTAGTCAGCTCCCAAGACCTAGAGCTGCCCCTTGCTCACTCCAGAGGTGCCCTTCATTCACTCCTTGATTCTGGCACATGCTGGCTCTAACTCTGGCTCCATAGGTGGGGTTGGGCAGGGTAAATCATCTCAGGTTTGGGTGGGAGCTTTTTCACTCCCTTATAGAGTGGAAATGCCCAAATCCCACATACCTTCAATGCTGCCCCCCACTTTAGAGTCCCTTTGTTCCTATGAAAATCATTTTTGGTGCCTTTTGAGGTCTTATACATTGGTGGGTCTGAGGAGGGGAAGTGTCCTGCTTCTATACTGTTGCTATGCTTACCCGGAAGCCTCTTAATTACCTTTTGGTGATTCTCTCTAGTTCTGTGTTCGGGCATCAAATTTTCTGTTTAAGTTAGGTCTTTTCTTCATGAATTCTTGGAAGTCTTCTATTTTGTTAAATGACTATGTTGTCCCATCCCCATACAAAAATATAGTCAATTTTGCTGGGTACTTGATTCTTTGTTGTAGATCCTGTTTCCTTATTTTCTAGAATATCATATCCCATGCCTTTTGGTCCTTCAGTGTGGATGCAGCCAGGTCCTATGTTATTCTCACTGTTTCATGGAATCTGAATAGTTTCTTCTTAGCAATTTGTACTATCTTTTGCTTGGTCTGGTAGTTCTTGAATTTGACTATAACATTCCTGGACATTGTCAATTGGCGATTACATGTACAAGGTGATCTGTGTATTCTATCAATCTCCACTTTTCCTCTCATTCAATAATGTCAGTTTTCTTGGATAATTTCCTGTAGAATGATGCCCAGACTTTTTCTTTTATCAGGATTTTCCAGTAGTCCAGTAATTCCTAAGTTATCTCTCCTGGATCTAATTTCCAGGTTTGTTTATTTTTTAATGAGGTGATTCATATTTTCCTCAATTTTGATTTTGTTTTATAGACTCTTGCTACCTTTTGATGTTATTGTTTCTAGTTGTTGGATTCTACTTTTTAAAGACTGAATTCATCTCTGGCTTTTTGATCATCCTTTTCCTTCTGGTCTTTTTTTCTTTGTATGTCATTTTTTACTTTCTTTATCTCATTTTCAAGCTGGCCAATTCTGGCTTTTAAGACACTATTTCCTTGTTTTATCTCATGTGCCTCTGTTTCCGGATGACTTCTTTTGATTTTTTAAGTTCTTTTCCCAATTGTGTTCAGCCTCTCTTAATTGTTTCTTGAATTGTGTTTTAAGTTCTTCTAAAGCTGGTTTCCAATTAGCTGGAATTTTTGCATTTTTGTTGGTGTTCTTTGGTCCTTCTCTATTCCATTTGCTATTTGTTCATTACTGCATAGAAGCTGTTGATTGTAATTTCTTTTTTCCCTATTGTTTGCTCATATTTTTCCTTCGTTCCCCTTTGTCATTGGCTGTAGTCTTGCTCCTGTTTATTTGCTGGATCTATGGGATTGGGCTATTCTGTCCTGAAAGGGCTTCTTCTCTACTCAGCTGACTGACTAGATTAGGCTGATGGAGTATTAATGAACGCTGAGGTCAAATCTTCACCAGGTGGCAGCAGAAGCTGAAGGTATAGGAGAAGGTGTAGGGACTTAAGGGATCTGACCTTCCCACCCTTTTATCAAGATATTCTGTCAACTTTCACCATGGAGTTACAGTCAGCTGTATTCTTACCATGGCTCTTAGGGTTTCAGTGCAATCTGTGGGGGAGGCGTCTTGGAGATTGAGCTTCCCTGCCCTCTAAATGCATCTTATTCACTGTATTGATAGACTAAATTAATTAGAGTGTGGAGCTCATCCATCCAGCTGGATCTGCCCTGAGGTCCAAACCTAGAGAAGTCAGGCCACCAAGATGGAGAATGTTGACTATGACTAGGCTGAGATTCCAGCAATTGCTGGAGACTCAGCACAGCAGGTGGGGGAGGTGTCCTGGGACCTTCCTTCTTTTTCCTTAAATTCAAGAATTTAGCCTTCTCTAAGTAACTTTTAAATTGAATCAAGCAGGAGAGTACCCCAGCTCTGTCCTGTAGTTATATTTGGTTTTCTGTCCCCTCTAAGCACTTTGGTTTTGATTGGTATGGAAAGTTTTTCACAGAGGACTTGGCTTTTACTACTTCTAAGCAGCTTTCTTGACTCCATTCCCCTTACACACATTTCTGAATGTTTCAAAAAATTAAAACTCACCAAATATCTAGCAAGACATGGCTCAGTGTTTAGAATTATTCATCACCAGCACAGGAGAAATTAAAGTATTTGTCTCTGCACTCTCTGTGAAATGTTTCTCCTTGTTCATCTATCTTATTTCTGACTTAGCATTTTTGTGATATCTCATACTAAAGTTCCTTAGCCTGGCTATGATTGTTATATCAATTCAGAGTGAGACAATGCATGTAAAGTAAAGCTTACTCCCACCCATGAAGATGAACACAAGTAATGCTTACTTCCACTCATGAAGATGAACACATTGATTGAATAATTGATGAATTCTGAAAGCACTCATGAAGAACTCATAGTTTACTTCCTTGCACAATGAAAATTTCAATCTTACATACATGCACATGTAAAAACCTTACACACATGCATGTTCCTGATTGTTCCAGTTTGTTCCTGAATTGAAGAACACAGGACTAAAATAAAGAGTGACAACAGATAAGAGTGGTATGCTGACCAGATGTCAAAGGACACACAGAGTTTCTACAATCAACATCCAAGGACATGGAAGGACTTTTGAAATTATGTACTTGTGATCATGAGGTTATGTAAGAATATAACATGCATGTTAACATCATGTATGTACTTACACATGCTACACTTAATATAATGTGGGAAGATATCTCATTGAATGGGTAAGTATACAACAAAGTTACAAAACACAAAAGTCACACTGATATAAATTTCCGTGGAAAATTCAAACAGATATTTGAGTTTGCACAGAAATATAGAACAATGTATATGGATGTACATAGGTAAATCTGAATAGGTACAACCTATGTACACATGTAAATACTAATGTACTAACAAACTAACTATATTAAAATAATTTATTAATGCTCTAATGACTACCTATAAGGATAGTTTAGAAAATTTGTTCAAAGTATTAGAGAACTAGGGACAGACATAAAATTATTTAAATATAGAAGTTAGATTACATTATAATTGTAGGTTAGCAATGGTTAGTAATAGAAAATTTTACTTAGTTGAATTTATAGACATTAAGAGATGAGACAGATACATATTCAAAATGCTGTTGAAATTATTTTAAACTATTACATGAATTATTATGTCAAAACCATGTTCATGTAAATTCCCATTACCTAAACCATTTTTCCTAAACCCAAAACTTAGCATAGAACCAGATAGACAAAATAACTAAGATTACTTTAGGATTTGTTATTTTGGGAGGGTAAAGGAATATTTAAGATAATACAGGGTTAAGAATTAGATAGTTAGAAATATGACAAAATATGTCCAAAGTTAAGTATCATTAAAATATGCTGGGTATATTTTTAAAAGACTAAAAGGGAGGACTTGTGGAAGAGTCATACATGCAAAGGACAGAAGCTGGAGATAAGTCAGCTGTCAAAGGAAAATTCCATTTGGAATGTTACTGAGAAAAGCAGTTTTGGAGCCAAACCAATGGTGACTGTCTTAAGGGTTTTGGACTGATGTTGACTTTGAAGGAAGAAGTTGGGTTCATCTCTGGGACTTGGGATAATCAAGTTGAAGCTGGCCTGGCTGATTTGAAGGCAGAAGAAGAAGAATAGTCTATATATCAGACTATATAGTCAGAGCTCTGACTGGCTCTGTTTCATGCGAATGACTGAATTGCCATTTCTTTCAATATCCTCCAACCTAAGACTCATTGTAGATAATAGGGAAATCCTACCCCTCTTACTTTATCCTCCATCTTCCCTGTTTCCCCCAATAAACCCTTACTTGAGATAAAAAAGAGAAAAGAGTATTTCCTTTGGAACATCATAGCTCACCCTGAGTGACTTAGAAGGAGGCTTAAGAAGAAAGGGGAAGGGGAAACTGAAGGGAAGAAGAGGGGAAGAAGGGAGATTGGAAGAGGGGAGAAAGGGAGGTATAAAAGGGAGGAGGATAGGCAAAAAGAAGATAACTACCTGATCCATTAGTTATCTAGTATCCATCAAATATACCCTAAAATAACATCTATTATATACTATGGCAGTCTAATTGTCAGAAAAGAAGATATATGTAAAAATGTTGGAAACAAAGGATTAAAAAGACTTGATAACTTAAGTTGATAATCAAGTTGATAACTTGTCTATAAGAAAGTGAGATTGAATGAAAAACAGTAACACCATGGGAGTGAGGGGAAGTAACTAAGAAAACTGTGATATCATCTGCAGTTATAGGAAAGACTGGTAGAAAAGAAGAGTTGTTGAAAATACTGAGTTCAAAAAATATCTAGGGTACCTGGCTTGAGATATAGAATAGGAAAATTGTAATATATATTACAAGATTAGAAGTCAGTAGAATATTTAGAGTATATGAATCAAGTAATCAACTGAAATTATCATTTTTCTTTGGTAGGAAAATTAAATCCATACAAGCTGATAGGATCATTAAGCAACAGAAAATATAAAAAGAGAAGGAAGAAGATGAAAAGCAGTAAAACTCACCCATGATTAATTAGTGTCAGTTAGAGAAATAACAAGTAAAGAGTATTCAAAAGAAAGCTAGAATAGAACTAAGAGACAATGTCATTAAAAAAAACAACAACTTATGAAGCAATTTTTATCTAGAAAAAAAATGGTATCATCTGACAATGAAGGTAATAGAAGCATCAAGAAGGATGAGGTTTCTACCTACAACAGATGCCAAACTTTACTATAAAGCAGTAATCATCAAGACAAACTTATATTGGCTAGGAAATAGAATAACAGAATAATGAAATAGATTAAGTACATACTACACAGTAGAAAATTATCATGGTAATATGATGTTTGATATAGTAAAAGATCTAAGCTTTTGTGACAAAATTTCACTATTTGGGGAAATCAGAAAACAATATGGTAGAAAACAAATATAGAACAATATCTTACACTCTATACCAAAATAAGGTCAAAATGGATACCTGCTTTAGAAGTAAAGAGTGATACACTAAGCAAATTGGAGAAACATGGAAGAGTTAATTGTCAGATCTATGGAGAAGGAAGAATTTATGAGCAAACAAGAGATAGAGAGCATGATAAGAGATAAAATGGAAAATTTTGATTGTATTAAATTAAAAAGTTTTTGTACAAACAAAACTAATGTGGCCAAGATTAGAAGGAAAACAGAAAACTGGGAAATATTTTACATTAAGTATCTCTGACAAAGGTCTTAGTTTTCAAATATATAAAGAACTGAATCAAATGTATCAGAACATAAGTCACTCTCCAATTAATAAATGATGAAAGTTTTTACATAAAAATTCAAAACAATTTTTAGAATATGACAAAATGTTGTGAATCACCATTAATTAGAGAAAAGTAAATAAAAACAGCTCCACGTTACTACTTCACACCAATAAAATTGGCTAATATGACAGAAAATGCAAATGATAAGTGTTTGATGGAATATAGGAAAACTGGGTCAATAGTGCATTGTTAGTGGAGTTGTGAATTGATCCAATGACTCTGAAGAGGAGTTTGGAACTATGCCCAAATGATTATAAAACTGTGCCTACCATATGATCCAACAATACCACTACTAGCTTCATATATCCTAAAGAGATTTTTAAAAAGGAAAAATGAAATAGATTGTTTTGTTGTGGTAGCAAGGAATTAGAAATTAAGGGGAGGCCCATTATTTGGGGAGTGACTGAACAAGTTGTAGCACATGTGTAAGAATTAAAATGGTTAAGGCTGTAAACTGTAGTGATTAAATGGTTGAAGACTTAAATTGTTGTAGATAAAAGAGTGGAAGACTTAATTTGTGGCCGCTAAAAGAGTGGGTGAGTAAATTTGACCACTGAAAATATGTTTTCACTACAGTGTTTTATTTTAAATCAAATATAAGGTGGTCGCCAGGGAAATATTCCCAATTATTCAAATATACCAAGTCAGCTGGGTTTTATAGAGAATGTAATTAATAATACAATGAGGAATCAAAGAAAGAGAGAGAGATAGAAAAAGGAAATAAATGAGAAAGGAATAGGCTGGCCCAGGCAGCCCTGGCCAACTCAGGCCTAAGCCCTTAAAGAAAGGATCAGTCAGTCCTTAATCACTCATCATAAGATCTGTTCAAGCGAGGATTCAGGGGGACAGAGTCTCCCCAGAGGGAGTCAGTCAGCCTCCCTTGAGAGACCCCCTTAGAGATTGTCCTTCTTTCAACAACCTTCTTAGAGCCTGTCTCTCAAGAGACTCTCTAGAGATCCTGTTTTTCAGCTTTTCCTTTCCTTATAAAGGGAAATTTTCCTTTGTCCACTTCCCCTAAATTCTTACATCTACCAATCACAGTAAACGTTTTTCAAAGGACAGACCATTCTTAGTCCACATCTAAGAAGGTGTGGATTTTTGAGTAATTCACACCAAGAAAGCTGAGTAAGTTTCCCAGTTCTTTGTTCCTTGTAAATTCACAAGTTGCCTGACCTTTATAGGTACTTAGCACCCCTTTGTATTAATTCTAAAAAATAGGCATGGCTTAAGTATGTGTGTAAGTATTTTTCATTGTTCCGCAAGGTGTTTTCTCCCCTAAAGCAGGCTTAAGTATGAGTGGAGTAGAGGTCTTCACATTTCTGATCTAAGTAGAGTTCTCACATTTTAGATGGGGAATGGTCCCAGTAGGGAATTGTTCCAATGGAGAATTCCCCAATGTGGAATTTTTTAACATTCACAAGTCTGAGAAATTTCAAGATTCACACATGATTGTAATGAGATACTATTGTGCTATATGGAATGATAGGCAGGAGTTTTTCAGAGAAATCTATAAAGACATATGAACTGATGCAGAGGAAAATGAGCATAACCAGGGAAACATTATCCACACTGAAAATAATATTGTAAGATGAACAACTTTTAATGATTTAGCTATACTTAACAGAAAAAATGCAAAGTAATTCCAAATAACTCATTATAAAAAAAAAGCTATACACCTCAAAAGGAAGAATGGATGAAGTCTGAATGCAGATCTAAAATTATCATTATTACTTCATTTCCCTTATTATTTTATGTACCTTCTTCCATAACTTAATGAACATGGAAATGTCTTGTATGACAGTACATGTAAAACCAATACCGAATTGTCTATCATTTTAGGAAAGGGTTAAGGAACAGAAGGAAAGTTAAATTGGAAGTCAGAATGTTAGAATATCAATTCAAAAATTATTTTACATGATATTGGGAAATTATAAAGCATTATTTAAAAATAAAACCTAATTAAAAAGAGAATTGGGATTAATAAAGGTCATTATACTTGGCACCTAACAGATCACTGATAACTAAGGAAAGAATAATTCAAGTTGGATTATATGAAATGAAATCAACTGTAGAGTACAATGATTAAAAAGAGACTAAAAGGAAGAGGATATATATACATATATATATATAATAGAGAGTTTCTTAAAGGAGTTTACTCACAAAGCAGAGATATAATAGATAGTAGAAATGAATAAATTGATCAACAAGACGAATGGATGTTTTACTACTTCCCAGTCTTCAATAATAAAAACAACAGACCAGAGATCCAAGATAATAACATTTTATTAAAGGGATCTGGCTTACTTCAATTAATAGAACCCCCACCCCTAGATCTTCTTCATGATCTGAGATGTGCCCTTTCTTTAGGTCACTTGTTGAGTAATATTTATTTACTAGAAGATACATAAGATGCAAAGTAAATATAAGATCTCATCAGTTAATAGCTAGATCTCTGTGAAGCTGTAATGGGAACACTTCAAAGTACAAAAGTCTTTGAGACCATTGAGTCTATATGGGTGGTCAAAGAAAGTGCACCTAAAATAACTAAGGTCTTTCTATAATCTCATAGGAAGGATATTGAACAGCAGTGTGAAGTGAAAAAGATTAGAGGGGTATCAAAAACAGCTAACTGATTTTTTGTATCATAGGGATCTATCTATCATGCAGAATTTGGATGGTTAAGCATATAATGGAAATCTCTCTAATTCATAATTTCTGCTTAAATATGTACAATTAGAGCCCTACTAGAAGAGTCTATAGTTTGATTCAATCATCACTAAATGGAATCAATATTAATTAATAATCTGACTAAATGTATATTAAATCATAAATATGAAATAAATGATCATTTCCTCTATAGAAATACACTAGACTGAATCATACTGATTGGTAATTGAATATGGTAGGGTCTTGGGATAAAATAATTTCTCACACTTATTATTGGTGAACAGAGGGTATGACCATTTCTGTGTAATTAAGACAAAGGAGTGATGATGAGAAATAGGAGATAAATATGGATTGAATGAACCTCAAAGGAGGAGAAGATACTGAGTGATGAATATAACAGAAAAGTCTGGATAATGAGAAATGAGTAGAATTCTTCCCCTTTCATCACAATCAAAACTTTAGAGATATGAGTGAAAGTGAAAACATGCTAGAAACAATGGTCTTAAGAGACCTTTTCAGCTGGACAGATCAAAGTGTGTTAGTGTCCAAAGAAAAGGGAATACGTAAGGAGAATACTTAATATGCAATAAAATTTCTTAAGTCTGGAGCAAAAATTACTGAAAGTATAGAAGAAAGCATAAGTAGAACTACATTAGGGAAATTGAGAAGGGCAAGTTGAGAGGGATTTCAGTAAGGGAATTGGCACTAGGAAGAATAGAAATGGAATTTGTATAATTGCAGCTGAGGGTTCACTGGGATCGGGCAATTATGTGCAGAGAGGAATATACAAACCATTAAAGGAAGAGTTCAGGTTGAATACCAACTACTGGAGAGAAGCCCACTGGGGGAAAGAGGTGATTTGAGTATTTAGTGCTATATTTCAATATTTAACTTTGTTGTGAATAATAATTTTGAATTTTGTGAGGTCTGAAAAGCCTTCTTCACCATCATCAGGAAGAAACAAATACATACCTTGAGAAAGATGGAATAGGAGGCAAGACCTGGAAAATGGAGATTGGTGTAGTCAGGAAGTAACATCCATAACACTGGAGAAGACCTTGAGATGAAGAAGGAAGACTGAAACTTAACTAGAGTTTAGAAAAGGCAGAAAAGGGATAATCAGGAAGCCACATGTAGGTAGACAAACAGAGTTTAAGAAAAACAACATTGTAAGTTCTAGAAGCAAAAACAGAATTCATAGGGTGAAGGCCAGGGCTACATCAAAAGGAAGCTGGGAACTCTGAGAAGTTCCAAGGCAAAAACAAAGGCAGGCCTCTGTATTTGTAGAGAAGATGCTTCCAGGGAACCTATAATAGATAAATTGGCTTTCAAATATTTTTATTTTACTTCAAATAGAAGTTACTGTAATCATCTGTGGAGTAGCACATAAAACAATGAATCCAAAAGAAAACAGGAAGATGATGAATCATATGACTATTATTTCTTTCTGAATTCCTTTGAAAAATATCAAAAGAACAAGACAATGATGATGATGAGGCTGATAAACAATAATCCATTTTTACCTCTCCTGCTCTTTTCCAATAAGCTTTATTATTTTAAAACATGTTCAAGATAGGAATTTTATCTCATTAAGTGTTAGTAATACTTATGAATTGGAATTTCCCCCTAAGCACTCTGATTTCTATTTTTCCTTGCTTGTTACTCATACTTTATGCATAAGTATGAAAACCATTGGAGGCCAAGGTTTTAATTGCTACTGTTCAAGTAGTCCAATGTCACCTCAGAGACTCAGGAATTTCAATAGAGGTAGCACTTCAGTGTAGGGATTGTACTGCTGAGAGTTACCCTCTTTTAATGTGGTTTTGAACCCTAGCCATAGGGGGAAATTGAATATTCAGTTATTGATCCACACTATAATTGAAATCTATGTTTCTTTTATTTTGACATTAAAAACTGACAGAGAATGCTTGTGCCTTCCTAGTTTTGTGGCAGCTTGTGATTAGATGTTATTTCTTATTCCAGTATAACAATGATTTGACTCACTATTGTTACATATTTGGTATCAGAAACAGGATAGTGATTGCCAGAACTGTATATGTAATAACTTACATGCATTTTAGTATGCTTTATGTGAAGGGGTAATTTTCCTAATATGGTCCTAGTCAAAAGACATTCATATGCAAGGCTAAAAAAGGGAAAAAAGAGCCACACCAAAATGCATCGCTGAGTATTGCATTTTAATTAAAAGAAGCTAATCATTTTTTCCTCTAATTAAGAAACACCATTTCAGTTATGTTGTGCTGTAATGTCACTTCAGGGTTTTTTCACTTCTTGAAGTGTTGAACATGGACATCAGCAATGTATTTCACTAATGGAGTGAGCTTAAACATTACGTTTCCTCCTAAAAGTGCTTCATGGTGCCAGTGTTAAAATTAAGTAATGGACTCAGTCCAAAAAAGGTGCATTATGTTTTGTGAAAAAATGTGCACTCTCTACCTAAGGCACAGGTGTGCTCTCTGCTTGACCTCTTTGCAATTTTGCACAGCTATAAGATTTTCAATTAAATGGTTTAAAATATTATATTTTTTCCTAAACATGGAACATTTGGGTAACAGAAGGCTGCTTTTTTGTGAAATTGCTCTGACAAAAGACTCGTATCTTCTCTCCCATGAGAAGTCTCAAATTTTATGACTTTAAGGAAAAAGTAATTAACCTCTCTATCCCAATACTCAATGCCTTCCTTGAAGTAATTTCACATTGGAACCACTTGACTCTCTGGCTATTCCCATTTCCATGTTGCAGAGACTAGGAGTATCCAATATAACCAAAAGACAAAAATCAAATCTTCATTATATACTGTTATCTCCTCTATTCAGGATACCATTTCAAGACACACTGAATATACACTGACTGATAGAGTCAGTCCTTACAAAGTGCAAATCTTTATCTTAGGGATTTTTAAAGTGCTCTAGATAGAATAATAAATTTTCTATAACATGCCTTACAGGTTAATCTTGATTTTCTTTGGGAGATGTCAGTTAGGAAAGCAAAACAAATAAAAAAACCACATTTATTAAGTTCCCTGTTCCACAACCCCTTCTAGGTATACAAATAAAGTTACATTATCTCTGTAATTAAAGGGTTTTCTTTAATGTAAGAGATAAAATACAAATAAATATGAATACAAGATATATTCAGTGTAAATGGATTTTAATCTCAGAGGGGAAGCACTAGCAGTGTGCAAGCAGGGTAAGAAAGGCTTCTGGTAAAATATGAGATTTAACCTGACACTTGAAGGAAAATAGGAAGGCCAGGAGGTGAGGAGGAAGAACATTCCTGGTAGAGGGAATAAAGAGAGAGTGAAAAGTAAATACAGACTGAAGTATACCATTCTTAATTTTATTTACTCCATGAATTTTTCTCTAGTGTAAACAATATATGTCTTCTTTCATATTATGACAGATCTGGAAAAAGTACTTTATAATACATGGACAACCCATATCATATTATCAATCATTTTTGAGAGGGAGGAGGATTAGGGATGGGGAGGGAGGAAATGTGGATGGTAAAATATCAGAAAGCAATTATTAAAAATTACATCAACATATTTAGAAAAGTAGGAAAATGCAATACTGTGAAGACAATATTGATTTCAGCATTTCTCATTTGAGGCTTCAAGAAATAGGAAGATCCAGAATTATTGGGTGGGTATTTGGAGGGATAACATGGTCAGTTCTATACTTTAGGAAAAAATACTTAAGTATTTAAGTGGAAGATACATTAAAATGGGAAGACATTTGAGTCAAAGAAACTAAATAAAAAGTGTTTTTTTTTTCAAATATCTTGGTGTGAGGTGATGAGAATTAGTACCAGAGTGGTGGTTGTGTGGGTAAAGTAAAGGATATGTATGTGAGAGATATTTTGAAGAAAGAAAGTATAAGATCTAAACAACAGATGGAGTGTGTAGAATGAATCTAGATAAAAAAAGTTGAGATGACTCTATGGTTTCCAACCTTAGTGACTGGGAAGATGATAACACACACAACTGTAATAAATATGGAAATGAGAAGGGTTTTAATGGCAAGATAGTGAGTTATGTTTTGACATGTTGAGAACTGGAGATGTCAAGAAGACATAGAGTTCTAGAAGTTCAGAAGCAACTGATGATATGAAACTGTATATAAAAAAGAGGATAATTACAGAACTGAAAATCCTGTGCCTACAGATGACATGACAAGGCAAGATACATTCATTAACTACCAATTATGTGCCTACTGTTAAATATCTACTACTTACTATATATGGCTAGTTGTGTTAGAGTGTTGGGACTGGCAACAAGAAAAAGTGAATGCAAATCTAGCCTCAGAAAATTAGTAACTGTTTAACCCTGGAAAAGTGACTTAACTTGTATCTGATTCACTTTCTTCGAATAAGAGTAATGCAATATTTTTCTGTCCAGATTTGTTGGGAAGATCAAATGAGATATTATTTGAATTACAGTTAAAATTCTATCTGCATATAGTAGGTATTTTAATAAATGTCTGTTTCCTTTTTTTGTGTCAGGCCCTATTTTAAAAAGGTGATTCATCTTTAAAGAGTTCACATTATACAAGTAGAAAACAACACTTAAAAAGGAAACAAATTCTGTGGTTGTATAAATGGGGAATGAAAATAGTAAAGGTTTGTGGCAGAGGGCAGAGATTAGCCAGAAGAAAAAAAAAACTTAACTGACCAGGGCTTTTCCAAAAATGGAGGCCTCTAAAAAGAACTCACCAATGGGAGAAGAAAATTAATATGGAAGTGGGATGTTCCAGGATAAGAAGGCCCCAGACATCAATGAAAGTTCCAGATTGAAAAGTTATCTTAGTCCATAAACTGAGAAGTGAACCCAAGTAAGTGATTGAGATGACTAAGTGAAATAGAATAGAAAGAGAAAGAGAATGTTATAGAGCCATGAGGATCACCTCATGATTAGTGGGAGTGACCTAAATAATGATATAGTAAAAGATACATTAGATCCAGATTAATGGCAATAATGAATCCCTTCAAATGATAGCATTATTTATATTTCATTTCATTATTGAATTTGGCTACAAGTAATTACTCATATGCCACATAATTATAACTTCAAATAATACAAATTCATTGTTTTTCAGGCATTGATTATTCACACCTTTGTGGACCTAGGAGAAGTAAAAGTCAAACAATGAGGAGAACAAAGAGAGAACATCACAAAAATCCTAAAAAGGAGAGAGAAACCCTGAAAAGATGGTATTTTATGGTGTTAAAAGCTATAGGAATACTACTGAGGATGAGGATTGAGAAAACTGCATTGCATTGGACCTTTAAAAGATCATTGGTGGGGTAGCTGGGTAGGTTGACTCAGTGGGTAGAGATCTAGGCCTAGAGACTGGAGGTCCTGGGTTCAAATATGACTTAAGACTCTTCCTAGCTGTATAAAACTTGGAAAGACATTTAACATCAACTGCCTAGTCCTTACTGCTTTTCTGCCTTGGAACCAATACTTGGTATTGATTCTAAGAGAAAAGATAAGGATTTTAGGAAAAGAGAGAACTCACTGGTAACTCAGGGAAGAAAAGTTTAAGTAGAATGTTGTAATAAGAAACTAGATTGTAGGGAGTTAAAAAAAAGAAAGAAAATGAATATAGCTTTTTTCAAGGAAAGCTTTCATGGAAGGGAGGGGGATATAGAATAAGAACTAGTAGTAATTGAAGAAGTAAGCAAATACTTTTTGAAAATATGAGTATATTTTAAGATAGAGGGGAAGAATAGATAAGAAGAATTTGAAGTTTAGAGACAGTGGAGATGATGGAAAGGACAGTATGTTGGGGATGAGAGGACTGGATTGGATCAAACATTTCTGTAGCCTATTTTACCCATCCATGGAAAAAGTCTACCCCTTCATGTGAGTCAAAGGTGAAAAATGAGTTAAAGAAGAGGTTTAAATGATGGGTAGTGTGGAAGAGGGAAGATGAGGGTAGTCTTGAAAAATGCCCTTGATTTTTTTTCAAAATAGGATCTGATGAGATTTTCAGCTAAGTGGCATGGGGAGGGAAAACTGAAGATGTTCTGAGAAGTTTTAAATAAGTTCTAGGGTTAATGGGAGAATGATTGATTAGAAATTTATAAAAAATAATTGCCTTGCAATTTAGCAACAAGTGAATAAGAGTGAAAGATCATGAGAGTAATGAAAAGTTGTGAATGTACAGGTATAAAAAATAACAAAGCAATACATACAATATAAAGGCTAAAATATATTTTAATGTTTCAAAATAGTGTCAAAATGAGAAAAGAAGTAGTATGCAGGCAGTGGAATGGAATTAATTACCTGATGAGAAGTGAGGGATGGTAAGTCTAGAGGTCAAAGTGAGGACTAAAACAGAATTAGGGTCATATGGTAAAGGGAAAGATAGAATAATAAAAAGATTTAATCAGATAAAGTAATTTCATGCAAAAGGATCATAGTCATGACCATATCTATTTAGCTAAGGAAAGGTAAAGGGATAGACTATAAAAATTGAGCAACTAGAAAATTAGAGTATTTGAAAGATTACCAAAATGTAATTAGAACTCAAGCTTGTGCATTTACATCAGACTTTTATTATATGGGAAATAATTCTTATTCCTTGCTCTTTAATACTATGAGAGTAAAATTGGTCAGAGCTTTGGGAAAGACAGTTGGTCTTCTGGCTTGCAGCTTTGAGAGTGTGCACACAGTGAGGTCTAGGCTCAGAGGAAGGGCTCTGTAGGGAGAATAAGATTACGGGGGGAAAAAGTATAGAGAAGCTCAAGCACCAACCATGTCTCTATATCCATTTTATCCAATTAGATAGCTCCAGGATTTTCCCTTTGACCAAGATTGACAACTCTTTTGGTATAGCTCAGCTATATAATATAACTTCAAATGAGAAAAATATACATAACATTTTCAAAACAAAGTGCTAGTTATTATTATCATTATTACTATCTTTTCTCATTTCCTTCTGCATAGAAAAATGAATTTATTCAATATCCAATATTTGTGATTGTCTTTGTGTAACTAGCAATTATTGGGAAGGTAATCATGCCTCCAGATGGGGACTGGGGGCCTATGTCCCTTTTGTGGGATATCATCCAGAAAAACAGTTTTTAAACCTAAAAAAATATTTCCCTTAGCCTAGAAAAATATGAGTGCAAATTTAGATAAATACCAATGTATCCCAACATTTCCTATTTCAGAATAGCATAGTCCCATGTTCGTGAACCTATGGCACATGTGCAGGATGGAGTTGCTTGCCTCTCTCTCTCTCCACAAGCATCTGAGGACTTTCCTCCCTTCCCCTGTCCCTCTGCTCAGCAACCCAGTGGGAGCATTTCTTCCCTCCTCTGTGCTGGGTAAGGGGGTAACTCACATGCAGCATGAGGGTTGCAGTTTTGGCACTTGGTCTCTTAAAGGCTCACCATCACTGGCATAGACCAATCTTATAGCTCCTATCTCTTGCTCCCTTGTGGGAGCAAACCTTCTCTATCTTGGAGAAAGGTGAGTGAAAATTCATAGTAATTGATTATTTCTTCTCTATAAGCCAAAATTAGGAAAATGTACCCAGATATACATAACCTGCATGGGGAATATATATATATATATATATATATATATATATATATATATATATATATATATATATATATATATATATATATATATATACACTGACATCCCTTGATAAGAGAACAAGAGTAGCTATGGAGGAAAATAGTGAAAGTTGGGCTCTGAGCCTGTTGAAGAAGGGAGGACAATGTCATGAGTATTAATAGATAAAGGGAAATAGGCATGGAGGAAAGGCCCATTAAGTATGCATGACAAGTTAAAGTTAAAGCAATTATTAGGAGTATTTTATGCAATTATATGTCAATAAAACTTGCAATGTAATTAAAATGGATGAATATTTAGCAAAAAAAAAAGTAAATTGCCAAGATGAAAAGAATAAGAAATAGAGTATATAAAGATCCATTTCTTAGGGAAAAAAAAAATTGAACAAGCTATATATGAGCTCCTTGAGGTAGGAAAGAAAAGGTATCTGATTAATTTGTGAGTAAATTCTACCAAACATTCAAAAAACATTTCTAATACCATAAAAGCTATTTTAAAAAGTAGTTAAAAAAGAAGTTTTATGAAATTCTTTCTGCAGCACAAATATGGTTTTGATATCTAAACCAAGGAGAGCAAATGCAGATAAATAAAACTATACAACAATTTCTCTGATGAATACTGATGCAAAAAAATTAAATGAAATACTGGAAGAGATTTTGTGTGTGTATAGATATAGAGATATATAGGTACATATATATATATATATATATATATATATATATACATGTATTATACAACAATGATATTATACAATGACCAGATTGAATTCATATCAAGACTACAAACTGGTTCAATATTAGGGAAACTATAAGTATAAAAATATGATCATAATAAAAATAGGAAATAAAATGGGATTATATCTATTGATGGAAAAAACATTACATTTCAATACAATTTTAATAATAATTTTCTAATACTTTAAACTCCATATTTTCTCTGTCCCTCCCTCCTTGCAAAGAAGGCATTAATATGATATAGGTTATACCTATGGTAAAATGTAATACATATTTCTATCTTGTGCATGTTCTGAAAAAATTTCCATTCTTCTGTACAAAATTTCAACTGTATTTATTCATTCTTTTAATTAACCTGAATTCCCGAATCTCTTCTCATATTCCCCCATCCATTGAGAAGACAAGCAATATGATATAAATTGCACAAGTGAAATCATGCAAAACATGTATATATTATTAAATTAAAAATTAAATACAAAATTAAAAAATAAATATAAATAAACCTAGAAAAGATAAAGAAAATACTTCAGCCTATACTCGGAGTTCATTATATCTCTCTCTATCTGGAAGTAAATAGTGTTTTTTATCACTGGTTCTTTGGTATTGTCTATGATTATTGTAATGGTATAAGTAACTAATTCCTATAGATTTGATTAAAATTTATAAAACTGGGAAGATTATTTGGCCCAGCAATTTTATTATTAGGTTTCTATTACAAGAAGATGAAAGGAAAAGGATCCATAAGGACAAAAATATTTTTTGTAGTTCTTGTACTTTAAAAAATATTGGAAATTATATAATTAGGGGTTAAACATCAATTGTGGAATGAATGGACAAATTTATGGTGTATGAATTAATAGAATACTATTGTGCTATAGGATTAAGAAGAATGTGGTTTGGGAAAAACCTGGGGAAACATTATCTGATACAAAGTGAAGTGAGCACAACTAGGAGAATATTGTACATGTATATTATATTATATTGTACATGTATATCATATATTATAGTGATAATCAACTATTAAAGACTTAGCTACAATGATCAATATAGTAATACTCAATAATCATTACAGACTCCTGAGGAAGCCTTTCTCAAGCTATGTACTTCCATAGACAGAATTGATGAACTCAAAGTATATATTGAAGCATTTTTTGCTTCATTTTTCTTGCTTTTTTCTGCAAATGTCAATTGTGGAAGTATGTTTTGCATGATTTCATATTTATAATATGTATCATCTTTCTTCCCTGCTCAATGGGATAATTTAGAATTAAGAATTAAAAAAATAATATCTATGATAGCATGCAATTCTGTTATTTGAGTCTGAAACAAAGATTCAGTTTTCACCTTCTTGGAACATAGAAGCTAGAAACAATGACAAGTAAAAAGAGTGTATTAGCTCAATAAATATTCAAATAGTATAGTAAAGTAAGTAATTATTATTAGAATTATTTTCTCAACTTAAAGTGATAGGACAACATGTAATAGAATGATGGCATTCTGTAAACCCTATTGTTTACAAATCTCAGGTTTCATTAGTAATAATATCATTTATGTAGCATTTTAGATTTTCCTGAGAAATTGTTAGTTTGCTAATTTGACTCTCACAGCAATGCTGTGTGATAAGTTTTATTATAATTGCCATTTCAGAGGTGAAGAAACAAGCTTAGAGAGATTTTGTATTGTCCAAGATCACAAAGGTGATAAGTGTTTAAGGTAGGATTTAAACAAAAATCTTCCTGATTCCAGGTCTTCCACTATGCCACATAGTTGCCTCTAAGATCAGATTGAATATAGTGTAAAGGTTTAATTTAATGATTAGACAATAGTTTTATGAAATTATGTGGTTGCTAATATTTATTATATCTCGAGTCAGAAATTTATTTACAAGTATCTACAAAATAGAGAGGAAACAATTAAGTAGAGAAATGTGAAGAGGTTAGGGAAGTTATCTATCCTATCAACCTAAATGGGTACTCTAGATCTGATTAATTCAGGCAGAGATTAATTACCTTCTCAACCAGGAAGGCTGGTGGTGAGTAATGACGCAACCTCCTTCAAGATGGAAGCTAGTCTCTTAGGAAACTAGGAAAGGAGTCAGCCTTTCACTCATCCAACAAAGTAGTCCAGGAATCAGAGTCCAAGTTGAAGTTGAGCTCCAAGCCCACAATCCTAGCTTCAGTCTCCAGCAAAGCTCCCTCAGAGACTCTCCCCAGTCAGAAGACTATCTTCAGAAGACAATCTCTTTAGACTATCTTCTCAAAGACAATCTCCTCTGAGGGAGTTCAGGGCTTGCTTTTATGGTGACTTTTTGTCTCCTCCCCTCTTCACAGGGGCCAATCACAGTTTCCAAATTATCTAGCACTGCCCAGGGGGCAGTGTCTGTGGGATTCACACCTCTCATCTTCTGAAGGTGTCAACTCTTATCAAAGGCCTCTGAAGGTGACAGCTTTGATTATAGGATTCACAAGTTTCAGATCCATATCTCTCACCCTCTGAAGGTGTAAATTCTTATCAAAGGATTCACAAGGTTCTGACTGAGTTAAAAGGGTGGAACTCTCCAAGTAAGTGACTGTGAACTTCCTTACTTAGTGTTAAGTAGGGGTGTTTTTAAGTTGTTGGTTGATTAACTCAACATAGACAAAGAGAATAAAGAATTACTTTTAACAATAGTAATTATCAAGATGTATAAATTTACTTATGCACTGTAGTATTTTTCTACTTTATGTAATATGTCCTACAGACCTATGTAAAATTTAGCTTCTTAGAGTTCTTTTTTGTTTCGAATCTTTACTACATCTACTAATCTAATAATTACTACAACATCCATATTCTTGATTTATTATGCTTTTCTAGGAAGGAGATAAAAGAACAATTAAAAACATAAAATGAACTTAAAATATAACATGAACTTATAAATTCTGTTGTGTTGGGTTATTGTGTTTTAAGTGATTACATACAAATTATACAAACACTGGGGTCTGGTTGTGTTTTCCTTGATTATCTTGTATATTTTGCATTAATTTGGAAGATTTCCTTTCAAATATTCAACTTTTTTCTGCTTTCTTCCTTTTAGCTTTTAAATAATCTCAAAGAGTCTATTGAGTTTTCCGAATCTGAAGGAATAGTATTAATAACTCCTTATGCTCTAATAACAATTGCCAGTGATCTCCTTATCTGCTAATAGGGTGGTATGATCACATTTGGTAGCTAGGCCTTTAGGCCAATGCATGAGCAAAGTTCATGAATAAATTATCAGTTTATTAAAACTGCTATCATTTTGCTTAGGATACTAGTAGGAGATATAACTTTGAATTCATTCCCCACTTACACTCAGCCTAAAGTAACCATTTATTTATTTCAGTTCATTATTACTAATTATATCCCATTACACTAAGACGAAGCAATTACTCCTTTTCCTTGATGTTCAGAGGTTTTAAATAACTTCTGCCTCATCCACCTCTGGTAGCCTCCTTGACTATTGCTTAGCCAAGATATACATATATAATTTCTCTAATGACTTGTCATAAATCAAGTGTCTTTTCCCTTCAATCAGATGTACTGAATTTTTTTTTCTGAAGTACATCCAATTTTTCCATATTTTTACTTACTAAGGAAATAAATGGATATGGTAAGCCATGTGAATTCTCATCAGAGTCACAGAGGTTAGCACAGTCATTCCTTTTTAAAAAATGATATCAGGCCCTTCTGTTTGAAGTCTAGAAGTAGTTGTACCATTTTTGTTTCACTTCTACTAATCCACATGTGTATCACTCCTAAAATATAATCTACTTTTGCTTAAAGTCTCGGGGCATTTTTATTTTATATATTTCATCTGCCTCCTGGTATAATATGTTTATATGTTTTAAGATTGTACTTCAATGGTGTCCTTAGGGGGAAAGGGTCGCTTGATACTTGGTGCTGCAATCTTCAAATAAACCTATTTAGGACCTCAGTGTTTTATAGTGAAAAGGGAATTAGATTATGGAGCCATATATTTTGGATTTCTAGACTCCATTCTATATCTTATTAATAGTGTGAATTTTGAAAAGTATGTACTTTTCTGGGGGGCCTCAGTTTCTCTATTTTAAAATGGAGATGTTTAACTTGATAACTTCTCAGGTTGCCCTCCAGCAATAAATGCCATCTTCTATGTGCACTTTATCTGCATATTTCTACTGTGGCTTCAGGGTTTTTGTCATGAAAAACAAGTCTATCATATAGTTATCCACTACATTAGTTATGTAGCAAGGATCACAGAAAAGAAGTAAGCTGTCTAATTAGCAAATTGGAATTTATAGGACAAGAGCTTGTAGAAAACTCAAACCATGTTTGGTTGAATCAATGCTCTAGGCATTTAAACAGAGAGAAATAATGGATGTGGGATCATTGAGCATGATGTTCTATGGATCATTGGTGCACAGAATAGAACTGGCAGTGAAAATTTGACCATTAATATTTCCAAGCTCATGCCTTTATTGTATTAGTGGTTTGAAAAAGAGCTGCATTTAAGCATTTAAAAGCAGGATTATTTTGCTGTGTCTTTATCTTTTTGTAACTAGGCAGCCATACCAGGTCTTTGATACTTCCAAACTATGTAGCTATGTACATGGCCAGCATACATATCTCACCTTTCTAAATAATATTTGTGTGTGTTTTCCCCCATTAGAATGCAATCTTCTTGAAGGAAAGGACCTCTTCCATATATTGGTATTCTTGGCAGTATATTGTCTGGAACACCATAAATAATAAATAAATATCATTTATTCAATTAATTCATTTTTTCAAAACAGGTATTTAAAATATATATTTTATTTGCAGTTCCAAAAATAGCTAAGTAACAACTTGGTTGGGAAAAAATATAAATTAGATTCTAGGATTCTGTCTTGCACATGTATGCATAAATAAATGTCATACACATATGTACACATATACATACATGTGCATATATAATACATATATATATATATGTTTCTTCCCTCCCACAATAACACCATTGTACCAGTAAATATGTGTACCCTTAGTTATAGAGGATAATGTCATAAAGGTAGACTCTGCTTCTGTAGATCACATGCACTTGAAGTTTAATATATTAATTCTTCTGGGGACCAAAAAAATCAGAGCTTATCTTGACTGAATGTATGAATTGAAAAAGTTTGTGATAATTATTTGAATACTATAAATGATTATCAAATATATCCTTTTATTATTGTTCATGCTATTATTATTATAGTGTGTCAGGAATCTTGTGCAATCAAAACATCTTTCTTTACTGGTCTTAAAGGTCACTTGAAAAAAGTAATGCCTACCTATGTGCCCCAATTTAATTTTAAATAAATTGAAATTTCCTTTTAATTAAAAAAATTTACCTGTAATCCATTGTTTATTTCTGATCCAGATAATTTTACCTAATTCATACATTAACAACATCTCTCATGTATGCACCTTTTTAAAAAATATAAATATATATATCACCACCTTACCCTAATCCAATATATTAAATATTGATAATTACTTGACAGTGCATAACTCATATTGTAAAATGTAGTAGGCATGTAATAAATGTTTTTTTTTGGACTGGCAAAATTATTTGCTATTTACCTAAAACAAAAAGATATTTCTTAGGATACTAGTGACCTTTGAATTTTATTTAGAGAATTTGCAACCCATTTTTTCTGCATTATCAAAATGAGTATTGATTTTGTAATATTGATTATTAATTTCAAAGTTCTCTCTTTTGGTCTTTTGGCATCTTAGTGTAGCTTCTTTTCCAAAATTAGCCAACTTCCCAGTTTTTCTTGACTTTTAATTAGTAATTGGACACTAAACAAATTCCCTAATAACCCCAGGAAAACATTTATTCAGAGATGCTTATTTGTAGACATTTCAATATGATGCAAAATTTGCTCTATTTTCTAGTTGTCAATACCTTATTCTGCAAAGTCTTCATTACTTCCTAATTAGCATTTCTTCCTGCATTTTTCATGGGACAGAGATTTTTTAAATGACTTTAGGATTTAAAACATTTTAGATCCATTAACTTCAAACACTTCTTGATTTATTAAGGATGTTGTTTTCTTTAGCAATTCTTTCATTAGAAACAAAAAATCTTTTTGTGGAGGCTTTGCCTTGTAAACCTTAACTGATATTAAACAAAAGTTGAATATTCTTCTCATGTTTCTTCTAATTCATTCTCTATTTCTTTGTAAAAGGCTTCAAAATATTTTGGCTCTATAATAGTGATATTGGGGTAAATTATTCTATCTTTGTTCACTTTACTCTGCATCACTTCATACTATTCTTTTTATGTATTTTAAAATAAATTAATTCCTGATTTCCTGCACTGGAGTTCTATTCTATCACTTTCATATTTCACAACTTATTCAGCTATTCTTCAGAGATATATTTTCCTATGTTTATTATCTCAATTTATTTTCTCATCTCATTGGTATAGTCAGCATTTATAACACTTTATTTACTAGTAATGGTATTAAAAGACATCTAGCTTTGCCCAGAATCTTATCACAAAGGACGTTAACTTATTTTAATTGAATTTAATACTGGTTCTTCATTTTAGCTGGAAAAATACTTTTTAGGTTGGAAAGGCTCATTTATTCCTTACGTTGTTTTTTTTTAACTTCACTTATTTATTCATTTGTTTGTTTGTAGAAATGGATATTGTATCTTATCAATAGTTTTTTCCTTCATCTTTTTATATAATCAATTGATTCTTATTGTTCTTCTTTTTAATACTGAACCAATCCATTATTAGTGTTATGGTGGTAGTCTCTCTGTGACCGAGAATGACAATTGTCTTTGTGCATTATCATCTATTAATGTACCCTCATGTGGCTTTGGAGTCCAAAGGCTGAGGCACAGAGTTTGTGGCACATGGGGCATGGGAAGCCAGTTGTTACGGGAGGTGTGGTTGTGGCCTGGTGTCGGCTTTCACGCGCAGCAGCAAGACGTCAACGTCACTCATCTTCAAAGGTGGTGGTGGTATGGTGAATGTGGGTTCGCCAGCTACTTCTGTCAGAGGCAGTGAGTTCTAGTTGCTTTGGTTTAATGCCAGCCCACTTCAAGTTGGACTTTAGCTGATCCTTGTATCTTTTCTTTGCTTGACCTTGTTTCCTGAGTCCAGCTGACAGTTCACCATAGAATACCTGTCTTGGTATTCACTGTGGGTCCATGAGGATGACGCGTCCAGGCCATCGTAGCTGTGTTTTGAGGACCATGACTTTGATGCTGGTGGAGTTGGCTCTGTCAAGGACTTCCTGGTTGGTGATTCAGTCCTGCCATCGGATCCTCATGATTGACCAGAGAGAGCGTTGGTGGAATTGCTCCAGCTGTTTCATGTGCTTCTGGTACAGTGTCCATGTCTCGCAACCGTACAGGAGCGAGCTGAGGACCACTGCATTGTACACTTTGAGCTTTGTCACAGTGCTTACACCTCTGTGTTGGAGGACTTTGGAGTACCGAGTGCCTGGCTGGCCTTTTGGATCCTGGCATTAATCTCATGGTCTAGGGACCCGTTGTTGGCGATGGTGCTGCCCAGGTACTTGAAAGTGTTGATGTTAGAAAGCTGCATGCTGTCGATTGTAATGCATGACTGGTTAGTTGGCATCCCTAGTGCAGGTTGGAACAGTACCTCTGTTTTGCTGAGGCTGATAGTCAGGCCAAACAATTTTGTTGCGGTGGAGAACCTGTCCACAATGGTTTGGAGATAATTTTCTTGGTGGGCCATGAAAGCACAGTCATCTGCAAAGAGAGCTTCCAGGATGAGTCTTTCTGTTGTCTGTGTTTTTGCAGTCAGGCAGCGAAGGTCAAATAATGAGCCATCCAGTCGGTATTTGATGTAGATGCCCAGGTCTAGATCCACCACAGCATGTCGGAATACTTGGGTGAAAGATAGGTTGAATAGTACCAGAGCGAGAACACAGCCTTGTTTCATGCCATTGGAAATATTGAAGCGATCAGAAGTCTCTCCACCAGATAGGACTTCCCCTGTCATGTCGACATGAAAGAGCTGGATCAGTTTGACAAATTTTGCTGGGCAACCGAGCTTGCTGAGGATCACCCACAATGCGTCCCTGTTCACTGTGTTGAACACCTTTGTCAGGTCTATGAAGACAATGTAGAGACTCAGGTTCTGTTCAAGGCATTTTTCCTGCATTTACCTAACTGTGAAGACCATGTCGATGGTGCTGCGATCTGGTCGGAAGCCACATTGTGATTCAGGCAGGTTCTGCTCTGAAACAGATGACAGGAGTCTGTTGAGTATAACACGGGCGAGGATCTTTCCAGCAGTGGAGAGTAGTGAGATGCCTCTGTAGTTGTCATAGGTTGCTCCTGCACCTTTGTTCTTGTATAGGGCTATGATCGGCGGCATCTCTGAGTTCTGGGGGCATGTCTTCCTCTTCCCATATGCTGGTCAGCACTATGTGGAATGCCTGAAGCACCTTTCCATTTAAGGCCTTATACACCTCTGTTGGGATCCTGTCTTTACTGGGTGCCTTGCCTGCACTCATTTGTTTAATGGCTTTTTGGACTTCCTCTATTGAAGGAGGGACCTCAAGTTGTTCAATGGTGAGGTTTTGGGGGATCTGGTCAAGGGCCCTTTGGTCGACTGAAGAGGGTTCATTGAGAAGCTGACTGAAGTGTTCTTTCCACCTGTTGCTGATGCCTTTTTTAACTTTTATGAGAGTGTCACTGTCAGAGGATAGCAAGGGAGTGGTGGTGGGTTTTAATGGCCCATAGACAGTCTTGAGGGCACTGAAAAATTGTTTGTAGTTTTTCGAATCAGCAAAATGCTGGATTTCTTCTGCCTTTTTTTCCCACCATTGGTCTTGCATCTTCCTGATCTCACACTGTGCTGTGGCTTGGAGAGACTTGAATCTGTCCTTTTTAGGAACAGAGTTTGGGTTATTTTGCCACTCCATAAAGGCTTTGTTCTTTTTTCTCAATAGGACTTCAATAGCAGTGTTGTTCTCGTCGAACCAGTCCTGGTGGTTGCGTTGTTTGGGGCCTAGGACTGCCTTTGAACTATGAATTTAATCGCATCATATGGTATATTGTTTTGGGAGATTTTTTTTGTTCTTTGCTTATATTTTATTAAGAATGCTTACATCAATATTCATTTGAAAAATTGTTTAATAGTTTTATTTCTCTTGGTTCAGCTATTTGCAATAATGAAGAAATTTGACAAATTACCATGTTTTTCTACATTTGACAATCAGTCTGTGATATTCATATTAAGTATTCATTAAATGATTGATAGAATTTTCTCTTAAATCCACCTAGTACTATTCCTTCTCTTATAAAGTTTATTTTTTACTTCAATTTATTTTTCTAGGATAAGATTATACAATCTTTCTATCATTCTATGATTTGTTTTATTTTCAAAATATTAATCCATTTAATCCATTTCCAATTTGGTGTATATTTGGCAAATAGATTTTACTTATTTATTTTTTCTTTCCTTCTTTTGAGTTATGAATACTTTTTTGAAATAATAGTTTTGTTTAGCTTTTTAATAAAACAAATCAACCAATCCTGTTTATTATTTTATTTTCATTTCATAATGCAATCTGCTATTTCATTTCATGATTGTTTTTAAATCCTTTTTGCCTATTAACAAGCACCTGGTTTTCAGAATTTTTATTTTGATGTTGAATGGTTGTATTTTAACATGTTTGTAGGTTTTTTTTTTTCAGTAACAGGCCAAATTCACTCACTTGATGTATCTCATTTTTGCTAATAATTGTATGAATATTTTTTACCCAATGAAGAGTACAAGATATCTTGTTTTCATTGATAATCTGTCAGGAAACAATCAGGGAAATCCAAAACCAACGAAAACCAACACAATCCAACTAATTCATTCTAGACACTCCAAAATGCGTACCAAAAACACATTTTAAAGAGAACATAGTGTTTTATACTAAAAATAATAATTAATATAAAATTAATATAAAAGACTAATGTCAAGAATAAACGAACATGTAACATGTCATTTATCTTTATGAAGACACTTCTTAATGTATGGCAGACAAGAAGGAGGAGAGAGAGAGGTTATTGTTTGGAAGGGGAATCCCCCTCCATTAGGACCTTAAGTATCTAGGCATTAGCTGGAAAGACTTTGGATAAAAGTTGACATGTAGAGGAGTTGTTACCTTGATTATATCCCTTTTCTCTTCTGAGATACTATGGGGGCATTTCTATTTGACTAAGATGAAATATTTCACTTCCAATTAGAGAGAGCTCATTCTTTTTGCATAGTCAGGTACATATTCTCCTCCTTATGCTTCATCTGATTTTTGTTTTTGCTATCTGTAGGGACAAATAAATTTATTTGCTTTTCAATACATGTATTACTTACACTGAGCAGAAGAATGCATGGGTCACCCTTTGTTTTTTGCAAAATTAGTATCAAGGTCAAGTGGAAATGTCAACAAATTCTGAGGCAACCAATGAAAACTGAAAAAAAATTTTATGGAAAAAATCAACAAATACTGAAATCTACCATAACCGATGTCAATGAAAACTGTGATATTACTGTATGATATTTGTTTTTGCTTGTACCTAATTTCTATCTGAATTCATAGTTCTCATTTTTCCCTTTTCTATTTCTTCCTATTCTCTCTCTCTCTCTCTCTCTCTCTCTCTCTCTCTCTCTCTCTCTCTCTCTCTCTCTCTCTCTCTATTTCTCTCTCTTTTTCATAAAATCCCTTATTTTCAGTCTTGGAGCCAATGCTGTGTATTGGCTCCAAGGAAGAAGAAGAGTGGTAAGAGATAGACAATGGGAGTAGCTGGGAAGTATCTGAGACCACATTTGAACCTAGGACTTCTCATCTCTAGGCCTGACTCTCAATCCAATCTACTCAACCACCCAGCTTCACCCTCTTCCCATTATCTCTTGTCAGGTTTCAGTTGAATGTAATTTTATACTCAATACTCAATGTGCTTGTGTATTCTACCTCTCTTCAATTAGGTATGGTGAATATGAATTTCAAGAAATACTATACCCTTTCCTCTGTGTAAAGTAAACCTCTTCCTCCCATGATCATGAACTTTCTAGTCATCCCAGCCAGACCATTAGCGACCTGGAACTAGGGGTTGCAGATCCAGGTCAGAGAAACTTTGATTAGTTTCTGAAATGTGGTAAACCAACACAAAGGGAAAGGAATGTGACATGGAGAAGGAGGTCTATAAAAATGAGACCATAGAAGTATCTGGACCTTTTCTCTGGAGTTCTTTGGCTGGGAGCTTCTCTGAGCTTCAGAGTTCATGGCTAGAGTGGAAGACACTCTTGTGGACTGGTAAGATTAGGATGGCAGATGAGGACATTTTTTTTCTATTTCCTTCCCTCCTTATTTCTTTCTCACATATCAAAATTAAATTGTTAAAAGTTACTATCATCCTTTTGACTTAATGGTTAATAATTTAAATTTTAATTAATTAATAATATAAATTATCAATTTTTATTATATTTCCAAACCAATTTCTAAATGGCACATTTAGCATATTACATTTGGTATAATATTAATTTTTCAATTTACACCTTTATGTTTGAATAGTCTTATACTTGACCCAAAGATTGAGATAACAAATTCTCTCACCTTTTCCATAATGTATTCCTTGTCCTCTCTTTTAAGGTCTTCAAAACTAAAGCTTCCTCAGAGGGGAGAGAGAAGCTTTAAGGTAGGAAGATAGAGAAAGGATAGAAGTTTTAGGTACCATGAGGGGGATGATGGAGTCGAATTAGAGATATGAGGTGGCAGGAATGAGTCACAAATGCATGCCTTATTAATTGTCAATGAGCCACAGCCAAGCTCCAATCAATGGACTATTCTGAAGGCTTATTCCAGTCCAGAGATCCCATTTAATACCATATGGGTTGGAGAGATGATAGAGAAAGATTAAAGATGGAGCCTGGCCAAAGGCCAGCTCCAGCAAGGACAGGCATCAGTGCGAGCCGGAACAGAGGAAGAGCAGAAGAGAGCAAGGCAGAGCTGGCTGGGCCATATTTAATCTCTTTGATATGCAAATATACACAGTACATAGGGATGATTATCATTGGTTAATGACAAGGTATAGGTGTGGTTTCTCTTAACCAGGTGATCACAAGGAAACCTGCGTTCCGGCCTAACCTGGGAGAAGCTGGGGTCAAGGGTCAGAGGCTTTCCCAGCCACGTGCAATACAGAGCATGCTCAAGCCTGAGCATGCTCTCTTCTAAGGCAATCTGTACATACCAACTGTTTCCCTTGCCCATAGCTAGGGGTGGACTGCTACATCAACATAACAAAACCATTTCCATCCTCCATGGCTTTTTTAGCCTTGTGAATCCTAATAGGAATATATTATCCCTTATTAGAGTATAAACATCATTCTTATGTTAATTATTTATCTCAGTCCTTCTGATTTCTCACATATCTTTTTATGTTTCTTTTGTGTATAGTTATTTTCTATATTTGTTCTTATATTCTATGGTTATACTTTTGTGTATTCTACTTTGAATTTCTCTATTTCATTAAAAATTCATTTTTCATCTCATAAGATAAGACTCAGATTTTCTAGGTAAATTGTTCTTAGTTATATTCCTATATCTTTTGTCTTTAGAACACCATACTCAAAATCCTTGTTTCTTCATGGATAGGTGTTAAAACTTGTGTTATCTTTAGCATTTAATTTTTTAATTTCTAGCACTCATATTTTTCCCATCCTTTGACCTTGAAGCTCTAGATTTTGACTATGCTCTTTTTAAAAATATTAAACTGAAAATTTTTGTAAGGTGGCAATCTATGAATTCTTTCTAATTTTACTTTTCACTCTTGTTCTAAGATATGGACACTTTCTTCCATGTTTCTTAGAAATATGATATTCATAGTCTTTTTCTTATGTGAGAAAGTAGGATCATATTTTTTAGATGGCACAATGCTCTTTAATTTTGCTTTCCTTCAAATATTTCCAAGTCAATTATTTTGGCTATGGGTTAACATATTTTCTTCTGTGTAACTTTTTGTCATTTTGATAAGGATTTTTACATCCTATATGAGGCTCTTAATCCTCCTTTCCATGTATTTCCTCCAGAATTCTTGTTAGTTTTCCTTAAGTGCTCTTATTTAGTTTATAATATAATTAATTTCTAAGTCTAAAAATAATTTATTTCTCTTAGTATTTTTAGTTAACAGTGTGATAATCGGGAGAGTATATCTATGTCTGTGTATGAAGTGTTTTTGTATGTGTGTGTGTGCATGCTTGTCCTTGTGTGTATTTGTAGATATTTAATATAATTATCATTTCCTAACTTTTTTCTTGAGAATCTCTCTCACCATACTAGCTATTCATGTTTTATTCATTTTTTTCAATCTTATTTCTACAAATTTGCACTGCATATTAGATCCATATTAGTTTCTACCACCTTCCAGAAGGGATATCTATAGTTCTGCTAATGCTTTCTTTCATCATTGAGTTCGGTGTTTTTCAAGAATCTCAGAGATAACTGGAATGAAGAAAGTGATTTCCAAAATTTTAGTGTGTCTCAGATGGCTTGAACTAAAGTAAAGTCTGATCACTGTCTTCCTTGTCTGAGCTTTAAAAACTCCGTACCACATTTGGGATCTGGGTGGTATCAATTTAGATTTGTTTCTCTTTAAAGTTCTAATAGAAGGCCCTGACCTCTTCCATCCAGGTAGATAGATCTATAGTTTCAGAGCAATAAAACTATAAAGGCATATCTCTTCTCTACCCCCATTCATTCAACTTGATCTGGAATCCTTACCGTGGTCACTCAACTTCAACCTTCAGAATAGGATAAGATGTTAACTTCCACTTTGGGTCAGCAACATAAAGCTATTGTATGGATTCTATTTCTGTTCTCTGAAGATATTCAAAGTCAGACCAACTCCCCTGTTCCTTCTATGTCTTTGTTATAGTACTTTTGGGAGAGAAGTAGTTAATTATTCTTCCTCTTCCTTGTCTTTGACCATTCCTTATTCATTCCTTTCTTTAAATCATCTGGAGATAATTTACTAAATGTTCCAAAGATCTCATGTCTCACTCTTTATTGCCTGAGGTAATAATAGAGCACATACATACATTATGTATATAGAGTATTATTTTACACTAATGTAATATTTATATAATACAAACATATGTATACACATATATACATATACGCAGACATATTTTGTGTATATGTGTATGTATGTATCTATGTATAAAGTCAATTAGGTGATATAGTGAATAGAGTACAAGCCTGGAATGACAAAAACTCCTCTTCCTGAGTATAAATCTGATCTAAGTTATTTACTACCTTTGTGAACCCAGGCAAGTCACTAAAATCTGTTGAAGAGTTGGACACAACTGAAAGAAAAAACAAGGACAAATATGCACTCCTCATTCTTTTTCATTCTTTTTACATGACTAAACCACCTCTGTTTACTGTGATACATATTTGGTTGCATAGCATAATAGAAAACATCACAATTTCTGTAATATGAGGACCTTCATTCAGTCTTGCCTTTGATATTTTCTCCCTGTTTGACTTTGGGCATTTAATTTAACATCCCTTGCAAAATCAAGTGAAAAGAACCAGAACATTGTACACAGTGAAAACAAAAATATGAAACCATAAACTGTGAATGATTTAACTATTATCAACAATGCAAAGATCCAGGACAACTCTAAAGCATTCATGACAAAGAAAATTATCTACAATAATAGAAGGAACTTAACAGAATCTAAATGCTGAGAGAATTACACCATTCTTCACTTTATTTCTCCCATGATTTTCCCTAGTGTAAAAAATATATAGCTTCTTTCGCAACATGATGAACATGAAAATATATATTACTATATGTACAATCTATGTCATATCACCTGTTATCTTGGGTTGGATAAAAGTCTTGAATATAAATAGCAAAATGTCAGAAACAATTATTAAACATTTTATTAACAGATAATCTTGAAAAAATTAAATTTAGAAAATAATTTATTGTTCTTTCATTATTTGAAGAATGAAATTATTAGATTAGATTTGAATATATCTCATCCTAGATCCCTTTAATCTATGAAATTGTTTCTTTTATATTCCCTTTTTGTATGTCCCATTCAGTGAGACAAATCATGTAGATTATTTCAGTTAGGGTAACATAGGACGAGGTTTTAGGTAATAGCAGATCATTGTATTAAGGTAGCATAATCAGTTTTTTTTTTTCCATTTCTGGTTTGGCAAGTTAAACAACTGTGAATGTCACGGAAATATACTTCTGGATGACATTTTGATGGAAGATTTGCTTTCCCCCACCTTTTAACACATTTGTCTCTTGCCAATAGTGATTTGTAGCAACTATAACAATTTTGCAATAATTTGGGGAAATTTGACATTTCCCCTTTGGAAAATTTGGATTTCAAGAGTTTTATAGGCTTACATCTTCACTTTGCATTTTAGAGGCATACCTACCTACCAAAATCCTTTTTGATCTGTGAACATATCTTTATTTAAGGTTAAAATACCTTTATACACTGATTATCTACTCCCCTCCTTTTACCAGTCACTAGAAGTGTTACTATTGCTAGAGGGCTTTCTCCCCTTTTCTTCTTTGTGTAAGTTCTACAGCTTTGAAAACATTGAATAGTAGCTGGGGTAGAAAAGTGACTTAACCTTTCAAATCCCTATTCACTTTTCATAAGCCAAATTTGTGGTGCTGCCATTATCCTCTCCAGCAGATGCCTGAAAAGGCTAAGTGGAAATGAGATGTATTCAATTTTTTCCCCTAAACACTAATTGCCTTAAGCAATTTACAACCAAAAACTCCTGCTGAGAGACATTATTCTGTAACCAAGGTGTTTACTATTAAACCTTCACTAGTGTGACCTGTGCTGACCATCCATCTCTGAATCCAACAGCATATGTTTTGAGCTATCACACATGAAATAGTCCTGTGAATCTAAGGTGAAATTATTATGCCTTTTTATGTATGTATATTTTTTCTTTGACAATAAAATAATAGTCACAGAAGTTGTAGGACAAAGAAGAATGAAATATCGAACCTCTATGTTTTCTTATTATATTAAAGTTTTTACATCAATGAATGTTACACACAGTTCTCATGCTCCCATTCTTAATGTGGTAACATAATGTATTATAGATAATTAGTGGGCCATTTCTGGCACTAACTTTACTTAGTTCTTTCATCACAAAACAGCATTTATACAGTAAATAAACTAGTTGATGCACACATATGTATGTGTGTGTTATGTATGTGTTATCTGTCTATCATCTATTTATCTTTCTATCTACCTGTCTGTCTGGATCTATATTTCTATCCTATCCATTTATCTATCCATCCATCCATCTATCTATCTATCTATCTATCTATCTATCTATCTATCTATCTATCTATCTATCTATCTATCTTTATCTATCTATCTATTGGAATAAGCTCTTCAAAGAACTGGAAATTCTATCTATCTATCTATTTATCCATCCCTCCAAAGACTTTGGAAGTTATATTTATTCTCACTCTGAGAGATAGATGGAGGAATAGGATTTCTTCCACTACAGCATAGTTTTGAAGAATTTTTGTAAAAATAGGAGAGAAGGTATGGAAAGAGAAGAGAGAGATGGGAGTGACCTTAGGCACTCAGAACAGTAAGGAACTACAGTGATCAGTGGCACTGACCTCTGTTGTCCCATTGTTAATCCCAAGCCTCCAAGCAAGAGTATAAGAATGACTTTAAAATGGACAAAGGGAGAATTGTGTGCATGTTTATGAGTTTGTGTGTGTATTTGTGTGTGCTTTAAGTAGAATCTTGATAGAAAACAAAAATTAGGAGCTAATTATTAAAACCCTGGTCACTAGCTTGATTTTTTATGGGTGTGTTTATCATGTGTTTCTAATATCTTTTCAAAAATTAATTCTTCTAAAGACATTGTTTCAAACACCTAATATTATTTCTGAAAAATTCTTCTGGCTACCTTGGTCTTATGTTTCTGGTTTCTCTTTGTTGGGAATCTGAAAACAGGAGATAGCTCTAGCAGACATCCAGAATAGCATGACCTTCCCCAGGGTAGAACTTAATATCAACTCCCCCAAATTAAATAATCAGAACCAGAAATTGAAGATAAAACAATATTTCAGAGATTGTTTGTGTAAGATATCTCTTGACAGGAATAAAGTCCTTTAGCCATGATACAAAGAATGGTTGAATAAAAAATGTCAAAATCTAATGTCATAATAATTTTATGGATAAATCTAACTTATTGTTAGTAACAGTCATTTAACCACCAACAATGATTTCTTAAAATAAGTGGATATTTGGTAATATGAAATTTCCATTTGTTGTTTTACAAATATTTCTATAATATCACTATACTGGCATATAGTGTTCTTCTTTGTGGTAGTTGTCCAATTTTCCATTATTGTTTTTGGCTTTGCAGTAAACAATTCTCTCATGTTGTGATTCTGTAATTTTCCTATATTGTGCTTGGCATAGCGACATGATAGTTGTTTCTAGAAAACTCTTCTTAAGGGATTTCAAAGATTAAAGATGTTGCTACTCCCAAGCAATCCTGAATAATTCTATTGAAATTATATAATCAAATGGTCAACAAGCATTTACTATAAATGTAATCCATTCCAGGCAACATGCTAAGCCCCAACAATAGAAAGATAATAGTATAACATTTCCTGCATTTAAATTCTTCAATTCTATAATGTATATATGTGCATAAATATATATGAAATATGAACAAAATACATATAAAATAAGTATAAGGTAAACAAAGAGTGGGACAACAATAGTTAATAAGCATTTAAGAACTCCTTATTTCTTAAGCATTGTGCTAAGTGCTTAGGACACAATATAGACTAAAACAAAGTCAGTCACTATCCTCAAAGAAGTTACATTTTAGTCATGGAAGACAACACATTAAAGGGAGCTAAAAAGCTGACAGAAGAGAAAATGAAATTCATGCTTTGGGCCAGTATTGAAATTTGTAGAATCAGAAACACATCCAGGAAGAGTATGAATCATTTGTTTCCTGTTGTCTATATGACATATACTTGTGTAAGAAAAGTATTATTTTCTAATTATGAGGAGTAAGGGAACAATTAGATTCAATGAAAAATCTAGGAGTTAGAAAATATTTGTTTTAGTCACAGCTCCAATACTGTTCATTGTATAACTTTGTGTCATTTAAAATCCCTTGGGCTTCAGCTTTTTTATCTATAAATTTAGGATATTCAATGGGATAATCTCTCCATTTGCTGTGAACCAGTGATTATTTTACAAAATATTACACGATTTCTTAGAAATGAGCTTTTTCTGATAAAAGTAGCTTTGAGAAAGAGGCAGACTGACCCATTCTTATCTGCAAATATTAGTGGGCTTAATTTCACAATAGTTTTTCATTTTTTATATTTTTACATATTGCTTTTTATTCTTCTCTTTCCTCCCAATTCTGAAGATGGCTGGTAATATGATAATAGATTATATAGTGCTACCATGCAATACATATTTCCATATTCATCATGTGAAAGAAGATACTTATTGTGTATAAAAGAAAAAAAAAACAACAATCATGAAGGATATAAAAGTGAAACATGTTATGTTTCTATCTGTATTCAGATTCCATCAGTTCCTTCTATGGTATTAGGTAGCTTTTTCTATGTAGTCATTGTTTACTTTAAACAACAACAACAGTCTTGGAGGTTTCTCTCTATCCTGTACATGAATCTACCTACAACCATTCATTATTTTTTTTCCTTAACATATTCTTCAGTGGTAGACAGGGGTGTCCTGGAGCCAGCACCAAACTGGTTCAGAGCTGATTGTTGAATTTTAATTTTAAGCATTGATACTGTAAAAACAATAAACATCATAAATAAGAGATTGTTATGCTGTTGGTTGTCTAGTGTTAATAAAGTGATGGATAAAAGGTTCATAATGCAGATTCACTTTAAAGGTGTGAAATATAGATAGACAGACAGGCAGATAGCTAGATACATGTATGTGTATATGCAATATGTTATGTTGAAGCATCTGTGAAGTCAGAAAGCATAAAAATCCATAGAGGTATTCAGTAAAGCTTGTTGTTAAAAATTAATAAAGTTGATGGATGGAAAGGACTCTGAATTCTAGTTAATAGTCCCTATTATGCTACTAGCTGTCTCTGTAGTCTAGGGTTAAGTCACAATTTCTTTGTGACTCATTTTCTTATTTTGTAAAACAAGATGATTTCTAAGGTCCCTCCTGGATACAATCAGCTGTGAAACTGAGACTATGCATTAAAAATGTAATAGTGAAAATTTTGAGACTGGCCTTAAATTAATAATTTTATTAAATCAAAAGCAAGAGAGGAAAAAGATAGGAAAATAGGAAAAAGATATATAGTTTACCTTCCTTATTGCTTCATTTAGCAATCTATTCTACAGCTTCCATATGGGCACCTAGCTGTGCTGACAAGGCCATCCAGTAAGTAATAAACCCGGAAGAGAAGAGGGTGAAATCTGTTTTTGCCTCAGTTTATTAAATCTATTCTCTGCCCACTAACTCTAACACATGAGGTCTCTGGATCCAACTATGGCTTTCTATTTTGCCTGAGCCCACGGGGGAGGGGTGTAAGGGGGGCTGGTCCAGGGGCATTGCAATTAAGATCGCCCTGCTCTCTGTCTCAAGATATCTTGACTCCATTGCAGATACTTTATGGATGCCATTCAATCCTCATAACCCAATTTACCCAGTGATTTCCTTCACACAATCCTTGCTTCCGAACCAAGTTAAATCTCATAGCCAGGTCCTTGAAGTCAAAAGAGGGAGGGGTAAATTTCCTTTGCACACAATGTGGTTTATAGTTATTCTCTATTACTGTCTTTATATACTTAACCATGTTTATTTAGTTATTAAAATTTATTTTAGGAAAAATGCTTTCCATTTTTGTGTTCAGGACTGAAAACTTTTTATTAGTATTATTTTGACAAATCATTAACTGATATTTAGTGGGTTAAAATGTGAAGAGTATGAACTCTTATGATTATAGTATATAATCCATGTTATAAATGTAATGAAGTTATCATCATCATATAACATGGCATGATATACGGTTCACATTAATTCAACAGTGACATCACTAGTCTTTCTTCACTTCACCCTGTCTCCAAGGGAAATTTTACTTCCTTCCATGATTCTCCTCTAGATTTGGATTTAAAAGATTGGCCATTCTCCTGTTTTCAGAGAGAGAGTGAACTAAGCTAGAAATATATCTATCTGTTTCATTAACTCTTGTTAGTCTAATGGATTTTTGAGATTCCAGCTGAACTTCTGATTGCTATTTATAATCAGGAAAAACACCACCTCCACTTCACACCGAGATTTATAACTGATTTTGACTTCCTTCCCATCAAATGCAGTTCCACAATAAATACAAAAAATACCAAAGAAATTAATTTAACCAACTCAGTTTCCAAGTAAAAATTAGATACAGTAGTTATAGACTGTATACCATACAGTAATGTAGCTCAGCTTAACCAAGAGAAAGATTCCTAGATGTCATCCAAAAAGATATTCCCTGAAATCTCTAGCAAATCAAAGTGAGGGGTGGGGACATAAGGGCAACTGCCAAGTCCTCTCATATTGCCTTCTTCCAGAATCTTATTCTTCCTTCAGCAATCCAAAACAGGCTTGTCAATATCCCTCTTTTCTAACGAGAAGCTCCAAACAGATAGCTGAATTGGAAGAGACTGAAGAGATCCAAAAAAGTTCAAGGGACTGGAACTCTTCCCTTTCCTGTCCTCCTTTTCATGTAGGAATGACATACTGATCACCAATGAGGACAAAGTTTCAAGTCAATGAGTTTGGGGATAAATGTATGTATACATTTATGTGTATATACATATATATGCATATATACATACATGTGTATGCATGTATATTTGGATAATTACATCTTATAGGGATAACAGAGAAAAATTAAATCATGATTCTATCTATAATGTGATTATTTGTTATGGTGATGAAGCTATCAATTCTATTAAGACAGAAAACCCTGTTTCAACCAAAGCTTTGCTTATGTCTTGTGTGACTTTGAGCAAGAGATTTAAGCTTTGAGGCCTAAGTTTTTTAAACTGAAAAAAAATTAAAAAGAATGAAGTAGATAATAACATAAGATCCATCATAATGATTAAATCCTATACATAAAAGTTTTACCAAAAAAGGGTTTCTTATATTCTATTAATATATCTAAAATATTATCCACATCCTGAGACATCAAATCTTAACTAGCCAAAAATATTCCACCCCACCCTTTAAGGAAAAAAATAAATGAACCACAAAATTATTTTTGTTTTGGGATATATCATCGTCATCCTTTGGACTCTGCCCTTTTAATTCATGGGTAATAATTACATAATTTCCAAATCAGATAACAGGAAGAACTAAAGTATAAATGATCAAGAAAAGTAGTACCTTACACTTTTTGTGAGGCTAAAATATCAAGAAACACAATGATAGTCTTCTACCTGAGGCATTGTGGGCCATCGGCATTCTGATAAATTGCATGGTTCTTATTTAAGATGATTGTCAGGGAACCATTTTAGTGCAATGAATCTTAATGACTCAGCCATTGATTAATTGCTCACCTAATTGTGAAAACTGAATTAAATAAATTAGGGGCAAGAAAAATCAATTTGTCAGTTTCACAACCCAATTAAGTTATAAAGTTGACAAATATGGGTTCCAACTTTAGATGAAAAAATTTTGATCTTTAAATGTTAGTCTCTGGGTGAGCATCAACTTACATATAATTAGAAAATGAAACTTCTTTTAGCCATTTTTTTAAACAATTCAGAAATGAAGCTTCTATTTTTACAGAACTTTACTCCTGTCTTTCTCTTCTCTACCAGCCATGAATTCCCATTTTCCTGATTTCTCTCATTCCTTCATTCCTCTCCATTTCCACTGGTACTACTTTAGTAGTAGAGGCCCTCATTTGCTTTCATTCAGATTATTGCAATAGCCACCTGAAAAGTCAGCCTGACTCCTTTTTCCTTCCTTGCTAGTACCATCAGGACCATAGTTCTGAAGTATAGCTTTGTCTATGATTGTGTTGGCTAAGCCTTGGCATGGTGACAGGGCAGTATGGAGGGGGCTGTACTGTTCCCTGTCTTCCCAGTGCCTGAAGCCTTTTTTACATTTCCTATCCTTCTGTCTAGCTACCCATTGTGAGCATTTCCTCCCTCCTCTGTCTGGGGTAATGAAGAGGGGTCATGTTACAGGCAGCTTGAAGGTATAGTTTGAGTACATTGAAAACATTCACCAACACTGGTCTATGACATTCATGGATACAAAAATAATAAAGAATCTTAAAAATAAAATAATATATCTTACAAATAAAGTTTAAACTCTATCAACTGGTATTAAAGTACATACATGATTTGTTTCCATCTTATCTTTCCATTATTTCCTTCCACTTTTCTACATGTATTCCAAACTAGAATTTAAATATACTAAAAATACAACAGATTTTAGATCACATAAAAATAAAATTTTCACTTTTCTGTAATTTCCAACTACTTGATTTTACTCCTCTATCTGAAATATTCTATAATCACTCTTTCAAAATCCTTCAAGAATCAGATAAAATCCTTCTTTATCCTCAAGGCTTCTCTAATTAGTTTAATAGAAAAGTAATTTGTTCCTCCTCTAGTTTGTTCTAGCACTTCCACATTCCATACTGAATTATATTTATTTTTGTATTGGGTTTTATCCCCTGTGTAAACCTCAAAATTTCTTAGACTTATAAATGTTGGAAATTTCACCATTGGGAAATTTCATACTTGAAAAATTTCCTATTGATAGTGGGTCTTGACTATTGGAATGTGAACCCCATTGGCATGAGAGGTTCCTTCTCCTACCTTCTTAAGATTACTTTAGGACAGAAACCTTTTGCTGAACAATGGAAAGGACTTTGACCTATGCTTAAGCATAGAACAGGAATTTCTTTGAGTCATGATTGATTTTAGAATTGATACAATGGAGATACTTGGAATCAATCTCCACCCTATTCAGTCCTAACAGGATTGAGTAAGGGCTGCAGCCTAGATCAAAATTTAATTATTCCAATCTCTACCCTACACAGGTTAACAGGATTTAGAAAGGGCTGTAGCAAAGGATCAAAGATTTAATTATTTGAAAATATGACCTTCAACAGACATGTGCAAAGCCTCTGGGCGGTCCTGGGTTAAGCTAGAGCCTCCATTGGCACAGGGAAATTGATGGACAGTGATTGGTAGATGTGAGAACTGAGGGGAGGCAACTTGGATGGTTTCCTTAAAGATCAGGGGGGTCGGAAGACTCGAGGGGGTTGAGGAGTTGGCCAGGGTGGTTGCGGTGTGCTCTGAGAAGCTTGCTCTGAAGGAAGCTGAAGGTGGTGGCCTCTGAGACTGTTTCTCCATTTTGGTCACGTGAGTGATAGGGACTGATCTCTTTTCTTTGCCCCAGCTATCTAAGGGCTTGGGCCTTTTGGCCCAGCCTAAACAGAAGGGGTATTTAAGCCCTATTCCCTTCTCTCCCTTTTTCTCTCTCTCTATCTCTAGTTCCTTTCTTACTCCTATTGTAATTAAACTCCATAAAAGATTTACTGCTGACTTGAGTTTTCATTTAGGAATTACATAGCTGAATTCCTTGGCGACCTTAAATTAATATACATCAGTCTTTTAAAGTGATTCCCTTGTAACACCTGTGAATTTTAAAATCTCCATCTTGCTTGGTCTAGCACCCAAAATTGTGTACACCCACACTACACGGGCATGTGCTAGTCAATGACAAATCAGAAATAACTAACTGCCCACCTGGGCTGTCCTAAGCCAAGCTTAAAGCACCATTGGCACTTGTGAGGCACAGGAAGTGAGGTAGGGAACAGCCTCTGGAATTCGCTCACTTCCTGTGGACAGGGCTAAATGTCAGTTCATGCTAGGAGCTTGAGGAGGGAGGAGGCCTGCAGACAGCTTTCCTACAGATCAGTCATGTGAGTCAAGGACTGATTTTCCTTTATACCTTGGCCTTAGAGCCTAATCTCCCTCTGGCTTTGGCCAGAAGGTTGAGTTAACCTTTCCCCTTTCTCCTTTCTCCTTCTCTCCATCTCCCTTTTCTTATCCCCGTTGTGATTAAACCATCGTAAATTCCATTCTAACTTGAGTGTTTCATTTTAGGAATTTCATAAGTAAATTCCTTGGCAACCAGAGTTTTAATATTATAACAATCTTTAAAGGTGATATTCATCCTACAACACCCCTGAATCACACTATAAGATTCTGGATGGGCAGAAGGGATCTAACTTCTCTTTGTATACTCTATAATTTTGTGCAAAGAAGATATTTGAAAAAAAGATTTGCTAAAATCATGAATGATTGAGATAAAGTGTGCATGTGGAATATGAAATAACTCAAAAATGTGTTACTCTCATTAGGATTTTACATTCTAATTAGTATAAGGGATATCTAGAGCACTAAACAAAAAAAATGTACCATCTTGATTTCTATAGATAATAGTCATTATATGATTTTTCCCCTTATCATTCCTCCCACATATTTTTTTTTAATTTTCAATGATTAAAAAAAAATTTCCCAAGTAGTAGTGGTCTGGCTTTCTCCTGTGCTATATGATACTTGTTGGAATTGTCATTCAGAAAGCTGCTGTTATTCAGGTAAAGTGAAATATATTATTTACATAGGTTCCAGACTACTATACTTTCAATATAATAATGACAGATTATTTATAAAACCTTTTTGTAGAAAAACATAGTGACATTTAGGAGGAAACTGTCTTTTGCATCTATTAGTAAGTGCTTTTCTTCGGTCTCTAAAGACTAATAATGGCCTTATCTGATGCTTTTTAATGTTCTCTCTTCCCTTTGCTTCCATGGCACTATATTCCCTTGGTTCTACCTTTCTGATTTTCCTTCTTTATCACCTTTGAAAGCTCCTCCTCTTCCTGCCACTTAATCTTTGATCTTCTCAGAGATTTTGTCCTTGACTCTTTTGCCCTTTGTTATCTTCTCTTTTTTTATGCAATGTCTCTCCTGAAAAATACATGCATTGAAGTAGCTTCTGTTATCAGCTCTATGCTGATAACATCCACATCCATAGACTTCAACTCCTATCACTCCTCAGATTTCCAAGCCCATGAGTCTAAATGCTTGCTGGATGCAAATTAAACACTATCAGAACCAAATTCATTCTTTTGACCCCTAACCTGTGCTTCTCCCTAACTTGATCATAGCTTACTATTACTCTTTAGTGTTTGCAAAACAGTTTACATATTATCTCATTTGATCTTCATAACAATTCTACAAAGTAGTTGCTACTATTATTCCCAAATTATAAATTATGAAAACAGAGACTGAGAGAGATCAACTTAATTGTCCAGGATCATGCAAAGTAGCATCTATCTGAAGTGGGAATCTACTCAGGTATTCTTAATTCTTCATCGTGTGCTCTTTGAATTTTCTTAGACACTTTAGTTTCCCTCAAGACTCAATTCAGGTGCTAATTCTTGTGGTATGCTTGTTGGTTGTAAGGGGTAAATTTAGGGTTTTTTGACTAATATTATGCTAATGATTGCCAGGGATTAATTCCAAATCCCAATAAAAATACTCAAGTCAGTTTGGGAATTGTATGATGGTTTAATTAATATAGAGGGAAGGAATTAAGAAGAAGAGAGAAGGAAAAGGGTACAAGATTTCTCCAGCCTAGCCTGAGCCAAGGGAAGTTAAGAGAACTTCCAGCCATAGGGCATCCCCTGAGATGAGTGGCCTCCTAGGAGGATGGTATTTTAGAAAAAGTAGAGGGAAAAAAAAGGAATCAGGTTAAACTCTGAGAAAGCTCAGGGAAGACATCTCACCTGACTACCACTACTGAGCTTTTCCCAGTCACCTTACCAAGGACGCTTACCGCCAAACCCGGACAAGAGCTGCAGGCACATCAAGATTCCAAGACGCCCAGCACGCTGCCACCAACCACATCTCCACCACAAAAGAGAGAGCCAGAGCCATGTCTCTGAGAAAAGAGGTCGGAGAGAGGAAGTGACACAAAATATATAGAATGTTTATTACATCACTTCCTGTGTTCCACATGTACCAATAGTAGCTTAAGATTAATTTAGGACAGACCAGGTCGTCTGTCAGTTGTTTCTAATTTGTCATTTGCTAGCACATGTCTGTCATAGGTAATCCTACTCACAGTTAATCCTTAAATAGGGGTGTAGACATTCCTGATTGATAGACTAAGCAGTGTGGAGTAAATCTAAAATTCACATGGTGTTTTCTTCCCCTTGAAATTAACTCATATTTCTTTCTCTGTGTACATATATCCACAGAACAAAATTCAGCTTCTTGAGGGAATTATTATTATTATCATTATTATTATTTTGCCTTTCTATTTCCAGTACCTAAGAGAATTCCTTCAGGCTTATTGGCAATATTTATTGAATAAATGAATAAATGAATGATACCATTTTTATCAGTCTGCAAGGCTCATGGCTTTAGATATATCATTTACTCTCCCCTCCACAGTAACTTTCTAGTTGGTTGCCATCTCCTGTTCTCTTTATTTTGGCAAAACTTCCTGCACTACACTTCTCTCCCTTCTCACTGGCACTACTTTAGTTCAGGGAGTCATCTTTTCACATTTGAACTAGTATAAGTCTTCTAAGTGGGATTACAGCCTTCTGATAATAACTTTTCAGATCTATCCTCCACATCATTACCCAAGTAATTTCCTGATGTGCTGCTGTGATTGCTTCTCCTTTATTCAAATCCATTGGTGGCTCCCTATTGTGTATCAGATAAAGTACAATAAAGTACAAACTCTTGAACCTGGAATTCAAGATGGTTCAGAATCTGCATCCATCCCACCTACCTGACCTTATCTGAAATGATATTACCCCATTTTACATTTTCAATTCAACTTAGTACATTACTTGCCTTTTAAGTTTTAATTTCCTCATTTGCTCAAATGAAGGGGTTGGCCTCTTCTAGTTATAGTTCTCTAATCTCTGAATCCTTATATGATTAATCTCTTGTGATAGATTTTCAGTTCTTATACTAGGTGCTAGGTGATATGTTTGTGGATGGTGGTTGATAGTAGTTTCCTGGAACATTGAGTAGGTAACCATTCATAGGCTGCCCGCTATGCTTCCTGGTAAGAATGCCCTCAGCAAATGCTTCTGTTAGAGTTGAGAAACAACTATAGTGTAAAATCAAATCTCTATCACTATAATCAGCATATCACTTAATTGGCAAATTTTTGCTTCAGTGGAGATGTGCCAATTAAGAATTTACTGTAGTTTTTAACATGCATACTCAGCTCATATTTCAGTTCCCATAAACTACCCATGAAATGCAAGATTTTTCAGACTCAATTAAGTCCTTTTTTGCTTCATTAAGTATAAATACATTACCCAATTCCTGTTAAGTTTTATGGGTATTTTTAACAGTCTCAAGCTTTGTTATTTAGACTGTGCATAGTCCTCTCTGTGGTATTATGAAATATGAGTTATGGATATTTTAGTAATGGATTGTTTTAATTTTTGCATTGATACATGAATTGGAAAAGATTCTAAATAGTAATTTACTTTAAGATTTTATATATTCTTGTGATAATAGCTTTGGAGTACAATGGTTATTGCATGAGCTATGAATTTTACATTTTATTTTGTTGCTGACATTGATATGGTCTCTGACACTGTTTAACTTCATAGTGACTTAGTTTTTCCTATATGAAAAAGAGAGATTAGATTTTGAATAAGTTGGAAACTATATATTAATATTACTTATTTTTTATTTGTAAAAAGAAGGCTAGCAGCATGGAAAATTTATCCCACCATTATAATGTAAATACCCATATAAAATATGCATTAATATTTTATTTTAGCAGTACAGAACATATTCCACACATGATTGAATTTAATAATCAAAACAATTTTGGAATTATCCCAGTTTTTCAGGAAAGGAAACTGAAACTTTAAGAGCTTAAGTGTCTTGTATGAGATCATACATGAAGTTTTATAAGTGCCATCTCTGGGAATTGAATCCATATTTTTATCTTTCAAAGTGAACTATTCTAGTCATTATTCCATGTTCCTTCTAAAGAGTACCAAAGTTGGTTTTCTGTAAATATAATTAATATTGTCATGATAACAAGAATGTAATAGAACTTTTAAACATTGAAATATAATCCTAATTTTCTACAAAGTTCTCCTTTGAAAATTTAAGTCCCCTAGAGAAGGAAAGATTTTTTTTTAAATTTTGTCTTTATATTTCTATTGTTTACATATAGAAATGCCTTAAATTTATGTTATTTTACATATTAATGTTGTTTAGTTGAAACATCTCTAACTTTTCTTGATCCCATTGGGGTTTTCTCAGCAGAGATATTGGAATAGTTTGACATTTCTTTCCCCAGATTATTATACAAGTGAAGAAACTGAGGCAAATAGGGGTCAAGATCACATAACTAGTAAGTGTTTGAGGCCAGATTTCAACTCAGAAAGATCACTAATACCACTTACAACCCTTCTAAACCATTATACATGCTTTAATGAAGTAGATAGATGGATAAATACATATGTGAATAATGAATACATAAATAAAAGAACCATCAGTTGGTGACCAATGATCTGATGTTATAACCACTTTGAAATTATTGTTTATTCATGCTTGAGTCTTCATGGCCTCTTTTGGAGTTTTCTTGGCAAAGATACTAGAATGGTTTGTCATTTCTTTCTCCAGCTCATTTTATAGATGAGGGAATTGAGACAAAGAAGGTTAAGTGGCTTGCCACGGTTACACAGTTAGTACTAATATGAGACTGGATTTGAATTCAGATTATCCTGACTCTAGGCCCAGCTTTCCATATACCTCTATACCTAACCTTCCTTTCTTTGAAATTACCCTGTTTTTTAACCACTTTCTGATGATCTTTTCCAGACTCATAACAGACATTTTGTGTTTTTTTTAATTTTGTTTGAATATGCCAAAGTTTCATCTCTACTTGCATAAATTTAGAGAACCCAGGGTTACCCCATGATTCATAGCAAGGATTTATTGGTGAAAAAGGAAATAGGCGATTCTCTGATTTATGTTTCATTGGCAAGTAGTAAAGAAATGTGCTAACTCTGATATATTAGGTAGAGTGTACTTGTTAAAGAGGCTGGACTTTTGAGTTATGACATTTGAGTGTCCTTCCTCAAGAGACCCAAGGGCAGGAAGCCTTGAAAAAATAGGTGAGGGTAAATAGAGTAACTCAGTAATGGCTGGAGAGAGAGGAAGGAGAGTCAAACAATTTAATTTATTATTCAGAATCCTTGAAGGATAGTAGGGAAGCAAAAAAGAAGTTGGAATAGAAAAACAAACCTCCTTTCTTCTCTTTTGGGTGTTACATAAGGGAATCAGTAAAAAAGAAGGCAATGAACTGCTGGTGACTTGGGGACTGTAATAAATTTCAATCCCAGATTATCAAAAGGATGGTCAATGGTGCTAATAAGACTTGAATATGAGGATATACATTTGTTATATTTCCTTTTTATTTTTTAAGAGCTAGAAAAAAAATTGAGTTGAAGCCTGAGGTGTACTATTGCAACTAATGAAGATGAATTAGTTGAAGTGAAACCTTAAGATACATCCACAGATTGCTCTATTTACCCCCTAATGGTAAGGTAGGATTCTGGTCATGACTTAGTTCATAGCAGGAATTATCAAGGTCTTGAAGCTGAACCAAGATTTAGTTTTTGCTGTTATATCCACAGAAGGGTTAGAAATAGCAACCTCATCACCCCCCCCCCAAAGTAGATAATTCAACAAATAAGTTTTTACCATGCTCAATATGTATAGTTCTATTTTTTTTGCTTATTGAAACATTTATATTCACAGTGCAGAATTTATAATGTAATTATTCAAAGCATATAATTTGATAAAAATTAAAATACTGTATTTATAGAATTCTTAATTGCATTAGTTTAGTCATGCCTCACTTTTCTTCAAAAAAAAAACCTTAGTGTTCTTTTTCAATTAAATTCTATATTTTGCATGTATTAGAATCTGTTGAGTAAGAAATCCCAAAAACTCAGCAGAGAAATCTAGTATAAGATGGCATAATACCATAAAAAGATAATAATTGTTCAAGGGGAGTCATGACATCACTAACCTCTTCATTTAAGTCATTTCTCAAGTCTATAAGAATGCCTGTAGTTGAAGAGTAGCTTTTGTAGTCTACAGTGGGTATACAGTTCTTTTATGACCAAAAGGAATGTAAAAGACATTTTATATGGCTGCATATCCAAAGGCAATTCACCACTGCACTGGATCTACCGATGTCTCAGTCCTGATCTCAGTCTCTAAGATGAGCCAACAACACTTGACACTACAGAAACTTGGAACTGCGGGCTGCAGGGTCTTAATTAGGAACATGATGGCTCAGTTGCTGCTCTCCAATTTATGCCAGGTCCGATATGTACTTGATATGTCACCCAAGGGTGCAATATTAAACCATCTATTGTTCTTGAGGGATCTAATGGATAGTGATAAGTAACTAAGCACCACTTTGAATATAAAGTCAAAGAGCATATCCTGAAGACTGTATTCATTTCAGAAATAACAATTCTTCCAACAGAGAGCTCTTGACAGGGAACAACTTTCATTGAATACAAAAAGCTTTGTATGGATTATTCTAGCCTGCCCTGCCTCCATTTCACTAATTGTATCTCTAATTTCTGTAAGGTATAGAGGAAAGGTATTCTTCCTCCATGCCTTTATGATTGTGACCATTTGAGTTTGTTTGTTTTTACAGTGACTTCTCTGTGACTTAGGAAGCTGCTTGATTCACTTCCACATAGAGAGCTCATAAAAAATTGAAAGGCTTCAATAATTTTAAATCATCCTGCATTGCACATGGAGATTTAAATTTCAGTGCTAATTTTTTTATTAGCACTTTAATTTGGAAGGTACCAGGCTTCTACAAGATTTAAAATTATTGGAGCATTTCAAATTTTTATAAGCTTTCCAGTAAAGATGTGGCTGTGAGTCTGGGCTTGTAAAGTGTAACACAATTTAAAATTAATTTAAATTATTTAAGTGTTTCAGACTTTGGGGAGATTTTTCAGTCTTTCAAACTGGAATTCATGATAGGATATTAGAGTTAGGTTAGATAGAGAAAATGCTTTCATTATTCTAGAGGTACTATAGTATACTAGGAAAGTAACAGTCTTACTGTAGTGTCATGGTCATGCCATAGCATGAGAATTGTACTCATTTTGGGGTATAAGATGTTAAGAAAGGCAGTGATAAGTTAAAGGCTGAGAAGCATAAAATCAGCATGATGAAGAGTAATTTAAGGAATGGTTAAAATAATAAATGAAAAGAAATAAAATCAGTATTGATAGCAGATTCTATTAATTTGTAAGTTTATTACATAGAAGATTTATTAGATTTGCTTTGCCTGACCCTAGAGGACAGAATTGGGGGCAGTGCATAGAGGTAAATGTAATGACAGGCTTCTTTTTAAGTAGTAGTTACCCCATCACCACCTCAAACCTCAAACCCCTCCACCAAGTACAAATGGAATTCTTCCAAACAAAATTTGTTTGGCCTATCACTTTGGTATATAATGTACAGTGATTCTCCATCACGGTTTCTGAGATCCTCTCCAAGTCTTAGATTATGTGACTCATGAGCCCAGAGAGGATTCACAGAGGCAACAACATAATGTTAGACTCTCTTGAACTACACAACATTAGCAGTTAAAACGGGGGAGTGGGGAATTCTCATTTGTTACATTAAATGTTTAATTTATAGTGGGAGAAATAAAACTCTTTTCCAAATGTCTAATTTGTCAGGAACCAAACAATTGTATACAGATATGATTTCATTTAATGTTCATAACCAACCTAGGAAGTAGGTGCTCTTGTCCCTATTTTATAGTTGAAGAAAACTATCTGAGACAAATAGAGATTAATTGACAGGAGAACATAGCTAGGGAGTAAGCTGCTGTTTCAGGGCTGGTCCCAACACCCTATTCATTCTGCCACCTAGTGGTCACAATGTATTTTGGAAAATGGCATTTGACAAAAAGCTCACAGTGTATGATTCAGAGGGGAATTAATTATAGGCCAATTTCTATAACTGAAAACTGAACAGGTATTATCTCTATAACTCATACCAACACATGACCATCTAATAAAGGCTCTGCTTGAGAATCTTAAGCAAGCAGGTCCAATATTAGATTTAAGGAAAAATAAGGAGATAAAAGGAGAAATCTATAGAATCTTAAAAAAAACAATCATTTTCATGGGCTTTTATGTTGATTATATGTAATTTCAGTTCCAAACTGATGATATTTTTTTAATAATATTGGTGTATCCCTATCACTATTTATGTTTATCAATCTTGATAATGGTAAGTTTACAAAAAATGTTACATTAAAAACATAAAGAGGGGGCAGCTGGGTAGCTCAGTGGATTGAGAGTTAGCCCTAGAGACGGGAGGTCCTAGGTTCAAATCTGGCCTCAGACACTTCCCAGCTGTTTGACCCTGGGCAAGCCACTTGACCACCATTGCCTAGCCCTTACCACTCTTCTGCCTTGGAGCCAATACACAGTATTGACTCCAAGATGGAAGGTAAGGGTTTTAAAAAAAAACATAAAGAGATAAAAGGAAAAGTTGAACAAGAGGAAAGAAGAATTTGAAGAGAGATGTGTGACATACAACTTTTATAGTGTCACAGACTTGTCATCTTGAAATCCGGAGACTCCAAGTCTGCCCTGTCCCCTGAGAACTCACCCCAAGTGAAGTCCTAGGCTTGCCCATTTCAGACAGAAAAATAGACCTAAAGGAAGACCTAATCAGATGTTAAGTACCTTTTTGTCCCAGTAGTTTCCCCATAGTATCAGAATACTCTCTGATGTAGCCAGGTCACAGGCTGGACCCTTCCCTTTTGTATCCATTGGAAAATATCCACCTCTCTCTGATAATTCGGTGTTGGGCTTCCTATTTTCTTGTAACCATGGAAACACCAATCAATAATACTTCACTGTCTTTAGTTCTGCAAAAAGTATATAAGTTCTTCGTGTGGTGATACTCTCAGAGATGCTGTTCCCAGAGTCCAAGAGCCTTTGACTTTGTGTGGTTTTAGACACTTGACTCTCTGTAGTGACCCAAATATTGAACACTATCTCTTTCCTGATTAAAGGCTTTTGTTTTTCTGAATACTTTTGTAGTTCCATGTTTTTCCCAAGTTAACAGACTGAACTAATTTTTCTTCCAACAAGATTTGCTATAACATGGATACAGTGCTAACTATAGAGGTCTCTACACATATTAATATATTTATTTAAGAGACAGTTGCTCAAGATATAGAACATTGCTTTTGTAAGAAAATATCTCCCTGCCTTAAAAGATCAAATAGTTCTATGTATATATTGTTAAGTAGGAAAAATAATCCATGAATTTAAATAAAATTCAGATATAGCATGTAAACTTAAAGGTTGCCTAAGGAATAATTTAAATTTGACTGCTATTAATACTTGATATTGTCCTATTTCCCTGGGTAAAGAAATGTACAATTTGTGAGCAAAGTGGAAGAAGAAGTGTGCTTAGATAATTTGTATGCTTCATTCAGAAAGAAAAAGAAAAATTTAAAATAGAAATTTCTAAGTTGTCTTTCTAACATCAAAATCTATATGTGATACCAAGTTTTTGTAACTAATTTCTCATACTTATATATTGTTATATGATTACAGCTCTATTTGATTTCAAAAACACTTAATTTATCTATCATTATCCTGGGAGAAGGTGATACATGTCAATGTGCCTTCTATACAGTCAAAGCTTATTCATTTAAGTGCCATAATTTATTTTATTATAAATATTTTTATGAGAATTCTTCAAAATTGCATGTTTCTACGTCCTTAAATAGGGCATATTGGCTATCACTGAGATTTTACTTCATTATTTAAGACATTTTCTTGACACTCAAGGAATGTCATCATAAGCATAAATATCAGTTATCATTATGACCTAATAGCAATGTCTTAAGACTTTACTGAGATTTATTGGCAATTAGCTATTTGCCTAGGTAATAAAGAGGTCCCAAGGTGTTGTAATATTTGAATTCTTGTATATTCCTTTTACATTTGTGTTCCATTGCCATTAGTTGCTTTAGGGCAAGAAAATAATTAGCTAACCTTCTTAAAATTGTGTTTAAAATTATAGGAACCTGCTATAGAAATAACTGACAGATTTCTCACTTTATTTCCTCCATTAATTTTTCTCATTTAAGTGATATGTATCTTCTTTCACAACTTGATGAACATAGAAATATGTGTTGTATAAGAGCACACATGTACAACTTATATTACCTGCCATCTTGGAGAGGAGGAAAATGAAGCAGTGAGGGAGAGAACACAAATAGCAAGATGTCAGAAAATGAATATCAGAAATTGCATCAATATATAATCTGGAGGAAATTAAATTAAATGAAAAAATAAAATTGTAGGATGTTCGGGGAAAGAGGAGATCTGATTCAGATGTTCATAGAGATTAGGTTACTGAACTTAAGAGGATCTGAGAGATCATTCAATCTAAACTCTTTCATTTTACATGAGAATACTGAATTCCAGAAATTCAAAGATCTATCTCCCACTAACCAATCATTAAGGAAAACTTCCTTCTTTCTGCTCCTAGTCCATTATGATTCCTTATTCTTTTATTTCTTCTCTTCTATTTCTATAGTTGCCCTGATGTCATTTTAATGTGAAATTGTTTATATTGTCAACTTGAAAACTGAAGACCCCAAGTTTACCACTGTCCCCTAAGAATTCACCCCAAGGGAAGTCCCAGACTTGCCCATTTTAGACAGAATAATATACTTAAAAGAATACCTAATCAAATGTTAAGTATCTTTTTGTCCTAGTAGTTTCTCCCATTGCATCAAAGTCCTTCCCCCAGGTAGCCCAGTCTTTTCTTGGATCTTTCACTTTTGTATCAGATCTATTTCCTAGAAGAGCACCTGTGCAGGGACCATCCTTTTAGTATCTATTTTAAATTGACATTATGTAGCTCTTTATAGACAGTGGAAAACTGAAGGCCATTTTAAAGATATTTAAAACTTCCCAAAATTAATGAACTTTGATTGTATTGTTTAAAAAGTTGTTTCGAATTGCCACTAAAAAGCATGATTTAAATTTTGCTAATGATTAAATGGCACGAGGGATATACCTTGGACCACAAATAAGGAAGGCCTGTATTCAAATCTGCACTCAAATACTTACTAGTTGTATGGTCTTCGGCAAATAATTTCATCTCTTTCTAACTCAATTTACTTTTATGTAAAGTGAGGTTAATATATAGCACCAGTCTCACAGGGTTATTATAAGAATCAAATGAGATAATTTTTGTAAAACCTTTGAAAATCTTAAAGCATTATGTAAATGACAGCTCTTACTGTGAAATAACAATAAATATAGCCCTGACTTCTGGGTTAAGATGGCCACAGAATAGAAACCAGACTCTTCCTCTCCTCTCCACCAATCAGCAAAAAATGCCTTCAAAAGGACAAAAACAAAAGCAGATGGATGAAGGCGCTCCACTGTAGGGTGAAGCACTGAATGTAGGCAAAGTTTAGGCATTTCCTTGCCAAAAGGGGCCAAAAATACTCTGACCAAAGGGTGAGCTCATCACCCCTCCCCACTTCACCTACAAGAATCAGAGTGAGCGCCAGGCAATATCTAGGTTCTCAAGGGGGTGGTTGAGGACACCACAGACTTACCCTTAAGAGAGTGAGACTTTGGACCTCAGGAGGCTGAGGAAACATGGATACAGAGCATGGAGATTGGGCAGAGAGGGGAGGATCACAGCAGATGCCTCAGAGACTTAAAAATTAGCCTCATGACAAAAATCTCTCCAGAGCTTAATACAAAGACTTGCTTACCCTCCTCACTCAGACCTCTGCAGGTCAATCTCTAGGTTCTCAGGGGCTGGCTGAGGACACCACAGACTTACCTGTAAGAGCTGTGAATTTTAGATTTACTCCACCCTGCTTAGTCTTTAGAATTCTAGCAATCAGGAATGTATATACCCCTACTTAAGGATTAACTGTGAGGAGGATGGCCTATGATAGACATGTGCTAGCAAGTGACAAATCAGAAACAACTCACAGACCCCCTAAGCCAAGCTTAAGCTACCATTGGTACATGTGAGACTCAGGAAGTGATATAAAGAACTGTCTACATATTTCGTGTCACTTCCTCTCTCCACTTTCTCTCACTTGGAGACATTGGGCTCACTCAGTGACCTTAGTCTCTCTTGGCAGCATGGGGAAGTCTGGGCAGCATTTTGGCATTTGTGGTTTGGCGGTGAGGTCACTGTGAGAAGCTTTGTAAAAATAACAATCTTACACAAATTAATTCATTTATTTAGTGCCATACCTATCAAACTACCAAGAAACTTCTTTACTGAATTAGAAAAAAAAAAAAAAACTATAACAAAGTTTATTTGGAAGAATAAAAAATCAAGAATATCAAGGAAAATAATGAAAATAAATGCAAAGAAGGGGGGCCTAGTAGTAACAGATATTAAACTGTACTATAAAGCAGTGGTCATCAAAATGATATGGTACTGGTTAAGAGACAGAAGGATCAGTGGAATACCTTGAGGTAAATTACCTCAGCAAGACAGTGTATGATAAATCCAAAGAGCCCAGCATTTGGAACAAAAATCCACTATTTTGCAAAAACTTCTGGGAAAATTGGAAAATAGGATGAGAGAGATTACGTTTAAATAAACATGTCATACCCTACACCAAGATAAATTCAGGATGGGTGAATGACTTGAATATGAAGAAGGGAACTATAAATAAATTAGGTGAATATAGAATAATATACTTATCAGATTTATGAGAAAGGAAAGATTTTAAGATCAAGCAAGAGTTAGAAAATATTGCAAAGTGTAAATTAATAATTTGATTACATTAAATTAAAAAGGTTTTGTACAAACAAAACCAATGCAAACAAAATTAGAAGGGAAGTATCAAATTGGAAAAAAATATCTTTATTACAAACACCTCTAACAAAGGTCTAATTACTCACATTTATAAAGAACTAAATCAATTATGTAAAAAATCAAGCCATTCCCCAATTGATAAGTGGACAAGGGACATGGATATGCAATTTTCAGATAAAGAAATCAGAACTATCAATTAGCACATGAAAAATCTCTTATAATCAGAGAAATGCAAATCAAAACAACTCTGAGGTACCACCTCCCACCTAGCAGATTAGCTAACATGAAAGCAAAAGAAAGTAATAAATGTTGAAAGGGATGTGGCAAAATTGGGACATTAAAGCATTGTTGATGGAGTTGTGAATTGATTCAACCATTCTGGAAAGCAATTTGGAACTATACCCAAAGGGATTTCAAAGATAATCTGCCCTTTTATACAGCCATATCACTGCTGGGTTTATACTCAAAAGTGATAATGAGGAGAAAGACTTGTACAAAAATATTTATAGCTGTGTTCTTTGTGGTGACAAAAAACTGGAAAATGAGGGAATGCCCTTTGATTAGGTAATGGTTGAACAAATTGTGGTATATGTTGGTGATAGAATATAATTCGCTAAAAGAAATAATGAACTGGAGGAATTTCATGTGAACTGGAATGACCTCCAGGAATTGATGCAGAGTGAAAAGAGCAGAACCAGGAGAACATTGTACACTGTGGTATAATCAAATGTAATGGACTTCTCTACTAGCAGCAATATAATGATCCAGGACAATTCTGAGGGACTTATGAGACAGAATGCTATTCACATCCAGAGAAAGAACTGTGAGTATAGAAACATAGAAGAAAAACAACTGCTTGATCATATGGGTTGATGGGGCGTGGGGGGGGGGTATGATTGAGGATGTAGACTCTAAATGATCACCCTAATGTAAACAGTAGTAATATGGAAATAGGTCTTGGTCAATGACATGTAAAACCCAAAGGAATGGCATGTCATTTATGGGAGGGTGGTGGGAGGAAGTGAGAAAAAGAACATGAATCTTGTAACCCTGAAAAAATGATATGAATTAATTAATTGAGTAAAATTAAAGAAAAATAAAAATATACATAGTACTATCCCAGATATGGTCTTATTTGTGTACGGAGAGAAGGAAGAAGTGATAATCTTGAGACTATAGTAAGGAAATTAGGAAATTAGTAATATATTGATAAGTTCTGATAAGGTGAATAATTTTGTAAGGGTTGTTGTCCCAGAGACTGCAGAGTGGATGAGGAAGAAAGAGTTCTGTGCATGAGCTTGGAATTTTGGAGTAGAAGCAGCAGAGTTCTGAGGGCAGTTGGTCTCTAACTTCTGAAAGGACTAGCCAATTCATCTCTTACTCTCTGGATTTAGCTCTGCTGTGATAGGAAATAAAGAGAATTTAAAAAACATATTGAGGGTTTTTCCACTTTCCTCACTGTGGAAATTAATTATGAAGAAGAAATTGTTAGATCTACTTTGAGAACTATTATGAGAGGTGAAAGACCAAAGACCTGCTAATGTCCGCTCTGAGTGTCATCTCAGAGCTATACCCTGGTGAGATAGCCTCTGACACATTTTGGCTAACTGATTTGTCTACTTGGAGACATTCTTAACATAACTAAATTACTTTTAATTAAGGATTATAGATAGTTTTAGTCAGATAGCAGTGTTAGGGATTTTAGTCAGTGATAAGAAGTGTAAAAGTAGCTTGAGTGAATACTCAAGATGAAGAAATAAATTCACCTTTAGATTAAAGAGGTTGGGCGGAAAAATTACTTGTCCCTTAGATTAAGACCTCCTGTTATTACTAATCCTTATTATACAATAGGAAATAAGTAAGGGATAGTGTAAATTTCATGGATTATCTTTAAGAGGAAAAGAGGAGAATTTGATCACAAGCTCTGGGCAGAAAGATTCTGGAAGAAGAGGATCTTGGAGTTTGACTGTTTTTAACTGTCATTCTCTCTGCATCTGGCTTTGACTGAGCTGAAAGGAGGATCTTTGCTCTGGCAATTTTTCCCTTGGAAATGCTAATCTTATGGAAAGGTTAGTGATTCCTGGGTTTGAGAATTTGCCTTTGAGTGTACTGCTTTTTACCTGAAGTGCAGAGACCATCTGCCTAAGAAAGACCATTTCTGTCAGAAATCCACTTAGTGATGGTAAACCCCAGAGTTTGGTCATCTGGGACTCTGGGTATACCTAGGAACAACCCCAGTCTGTAGGTAAGGGATCAAATACATCTGTGAGTCTTTCCTCTTTATCTTTTTTTATAATCCATACTTTTTAGGTTAGCTTATAGTCAGATAGCTGGGTTTTATGGGTCTTAGTTAGAGATAAGGAGTTTAGAGTAGCTTGAGTGAATTCCCAAGAAGAAATAATTGACAATGAGGTGAAAGAGATTGAGTAGAGATTAGATCTATAGTTTTAGGAACCTACCTATCATTTCCCCTTTTCTCTGATTATGAAAAATAAACTTTGTTTCTAGAGCCCAAAGGAGTTTTTTGTGCTTTGCTGACTCTGAAGAGGTCCCTAGGTGGATGGTTATCATCTCCCATCCATCTAGGAAGGATTTTTATTTTGATAGAAATAAATAGAATTTATATATGTGTTTGTGTGTGTGTGTGCGTGTGTGTGTGTGTGTATGTAATATGAAATAGTGAAGCAAAGGGAAGTTTTTGTATGGGATGTTTGAAGCTTTATATATCTTAAAATAGATGTTCAGTTCAATAAAAATTAAATGCTTACTACATATTAAATAAAAGGAAAGTAGGTTTGCTCTCTTGAACAATATATAATACTTTCTTGAACTATATGTAATAACAGGGATAAATCTATGACTTCTTAAAGTCTGAATTTGGTTTCTCTTTGAAGTTGCCCTTAATGTATATGTTTGGTATCATATATATTTTTTCTTTTGTTTATTCTTTCACTCCATAGTTTTTCATATAACTTAGCATTTCATAAAATTTTTCATGTATACTTTCCAACAATTTTTTTAATTCTTTGTATTCATATTTTCTGATGTTTGTGCAATAAAATTAAATATTTTAATATTTCTGTTTCTAGAATTTGGCTATTTGTCTCTTAATCATCAAGAAATTCAGTTTAATTCCAGTATTAAGATTTACAAGGAGTGCTTTTTATGGATATTTTTCCTCAAATTAATCTGACAATGTTGTCAATAAATTCCTCAAGTGAAAAAATAACCTTGCAAAGTGGACTCATTGGAGAAAAGGATTTAAAATTATTTTATCCTTTAATTGAATGCTTATTTTGTATTATTCTGCATTGTAATTGCTTGTATCATTTTACTTCTTCTTGTATTTGACTGTAAATGACATGAGGGTTGAGACTAAGTCCCATTCAAACTTCCTGTATCTTCCATCTCTTAGCATAAATATCAAGTTTAATTAAATTAAGCCATCAGAATTTTCAGGGAAATGCCATTGAATAGTAACATCCTAAAAAGGTAAATTTAATATAGTTTTACTTCCATTTTTAATCTAATTTTGGTGAAGATAGAAGCAAAAAACCTGAATTCAAATTATAACTCATAGGGAACAGAAAGAAAAAGACAGTTAAGTTCTCTAAAAATCTGACCCCTATAAAAAAAGAGTGGCAGAAAGCCAACTATGTCCTTTGCCCTATAAAGAAAAGAAATCACCTAACAGAGACAGGAGGTGAGAGCTATAGTTAACCTTGTTAACAAGATGAAATGGTTGCTAATTGAAGCTTTCACCTTTAGAGGATTATTTCTTTCTTCTTAAACACACATGAGCTCATCAGCAGCTACTAGACTTGTGGGAGTTGTTATAAGAACTTCAGAGATTACAATTATAACTTTCTAAAACCAGACTTGTATTATAAAGGCAACATGCTTTAAGAAGAGATTCACTTACCAAATGAGCACTTAGTGAATCTCACCTAATTTAATGTGATGAAATAAATATTTACCTCATTTATATATTTCCTTAGGACAATAACTTTAAGAATCATCATCAATACACATTTGTAAATGTTCTACAAAATTATAAACCAGGCATTGTACTAGTTCCTTATATACAATAATAAATTTGGAGTTTTAATAGCCCTTAGATATAATCTAAGCAAACCCTTCATTTTATGGATGAGGAAATGAAACATAAAATGGTTACATGACTTGTCCATAGTCACACAAATATTACTGAGCCAGAATTGACTTCTGATTATAACACTAGCCTGGACAACTCCAAATCAAGAAAGTTCCATAATGGAAAAATATTAATTTTTTAAAAGTCTTCTCTATTTTATTTCATTCAAATATTTTATTTTTTTGGTTTCCAATTATTTTAAATGGAAGCAGGAAGTATCAATACAAAAAATTAATTTTTGCTTTACTATATTTCCAAGCAATATAATCTAGAAGTCTCTCTCCTTTCAGCAAGATACAAAAGTAGCAGGGACTGATTTATCAGTGTTCCATCTCATCATTAGGATTCTATTTCCATGCCTCTGTCTCTATCCTCACATGGATATAAATATGCTAAATATTTTATATCCATATAAACATATATGAATATATACATAGCATAATGTATATATTCATATAAATATGCTCACATACATATAAGATATAGATAGATATAGATATAAGATAGATAGATCTATAAATATACCCAACTCCACAATGGAGCAGTCATCCATTCATAGAATATCAGTTGATAGGCCCTGTCCACCTCTTCCATCAAGTCAGCAATGAACCAATAATGACTGTCTTTGAGTTCAACCTTCCAACCAAACCATAATATCAGTGAAACCATGTTTTTATAGTTGTTGATGAATATGTCATTCATGACAGAATCAAAAACTTGCTGAAGTCAAGATATATTACATCTATTGCTTTCCCCCATCTACAAAGCCTGTCACTCTGTCGTAGAAGGAAATTAGAACTGTCTTTCAAGATTTGCTCTTCACAAAGTCATATTGGCTATTACTCTGCACCCTATGATCTTCCAGGTGTTTGCAAATTGATTGTTTGGTTACTTTTCTCCTTCTCCTTCTAAGTATTTAAATCAAACTGAACAGTATAATTTCTCAGCTTGTCTTTTTTTTCTCAATTTAAAGAAAAAATCTAAGTTACAGATATTTTCTGCTCTTCAAAATCTTGCAATATTTCATCATACAAAGTTGTACTTGTAATTTTTTTCCAATCTTCATTTTCCAGTTATAAAAGTGACACTAACGTATGTTGCCTTAATATATGTTTTTTTTTTTCTTTCCAAAGTTAGATTATAATCAGAATTTAAGAGATTGTTCAAGGGATAATGAAATGATTGCCAGTGTCTATTGGTCAGGTCTGTACTGAATACAAACTTTACCCTCCATTTTCAGTGAGATTGTAGGGAAACAGAAGGCGTTAAAGGATATAAAGAAAAATTAATAGAAATAGAAGTAAAATGAGTTGGCTGCAAAATGCTTTAAACCCACCCACAATTGGGAAATAGAAGTAAACAATCCCTCCTTTGCCATTTCATCTCTAATATACATACCCTTAAAGAATTCTAAAGGTTACATTAATACATCTCAGTATATCAATCTAGGGAACAGATAACATATTCAAATGAAAATAGTAGCAACCAAAAGGATTATTAATCAATGAGAACTGAGACAACTTTATCTCTATAAAATGATATCAGGATTATATAAACATTAATATAATCTCTGACTTTTTAAATCTTCCATACTGCAGAGATGTTATTACAATATGCCATAACACTGAATTATAATGGGAAGATGAAGACAAAAGTTTTAGAATAATTATAACAGAGATATTAGCTACAATGAAATGTCAATAGGAAGTTTTATTTTAATAGTTAAACACTGAGCTAAAAATGAAGTGTTTATAAAATTTGATTTGTATAAACTAAATGTGTCAAGAGATTATCATGAAATACATTAACATGTGATTTCACGAAGAATTCTAAGTTTTAATAAGTGAATTTCCAAGGTTATCTTTAATTTCTATAAAAAAGAGAATTTGACAAATGGTAAATTAGATATAAATTTGAAAGAGGTCAAGGTAATTGTAACAGTGATTTGATAACTATTATGTATATAAAGTATAGTAAATAATTATAGGTGAAAAGTCAGTTGAATAATTTAATTCAAAGAGTCTTCATATTTCATGGCGACATAAGATAAGGACTATGTTCCTGATACCTACATTGTTAAAGTAATTTGTAAATGTGATGCAGGAAAAAACCAACAACCTAGATGTCATTAGGTATCTTTTAATCTTTGACCTACCACTTACTACCTCTGATAATATAAGGAATATAATACATTCCATTTTATCATGTATAAAATTAATGTGTAAAGTGAAATAATTTCTAAGCAACTCTGAGAAAAAAGTGCTTGTAATTTGTGATTGTGCACAAATTGTATAAGATGATGTAGAACCAATATTTATTTATATGTATTTGAGAATAAGTGAAAATACTCAGTTCCATACCCTTAGCTGTTCTCTCTTGAACCATACCAAATGTTATAATTAATACTTTGGGGAGTAGTTTTTGGAGTTTTCTTTGAGATAATTTATTCCCCAATCTCCCCATTCTTCTCCATTGTATTTCCTCTGTCTTCAAATCACTCACTATTTTATTTTATAGTTATTTGTGTATGTATCATTCCCATTTTAGACTAGATACTCTTTGAGGGTAGAGACTTTGTCATTTTTCATCACTGTATCTCTGAAATCTAGTATAATTCTTTGCCTTGCAAAAATTTAAAATTAGGTTTTTATGATAATATGTGAATTCTAAGGTAATATTGTGGTTGCCAATTTAGAATATTATATCTCAAGTTAAAATGACTTTTAGTAGCATTTATTTACAAAGAAGTGGAAAGAATAAAAGTAGAAAAATGTAAGAAGAGGGTAGAGAAAATCACACTAAGTGTTGCTCTCTTGTCTGGCTCAGCCCCTGCAGGGCTCATTAACCTGCAGCCAGAGAATCCAGTGGTGTCTTATGCAAGGGTTCCACCTACACAGCCTCCTCTAGGAAAGGAAGGCTTCTCCAGAAGCCAAGAATGGAAGGCCAGCTACTCACCCATCCAAAATGAAGTCAAAAGGAGAAAATCCTGGAGCAGTCCTTCAAGAAGCAGTCCAAGAACCAAAACCAAGGTCCAAGCCAAAGGCCAAGTCCAAAGCCACCTTCAAAAGCCAAGTCACCAGGAGAAGCTTCAAGCCAAAGATCCAAGTCAAAGGTTGCCTGAATAGGAAGTTCAGGACATTTTATAGACCTTTTTCCATTTTACTTCCAGTCCCTTCTTCTTTTCACAGTGGCCAATCACAGATCCCAAATTGCCTAGCACTGCACAGGGTGGGGCAGGGTCTGTGGAATCCACCTCTCATCTTCTGAGGTTACAAACTCTCATCAATGGATTCATGAGTTTTTGACTGGTTGAGTTAAAAGAGTGGAGCTTTCTAGGTAAGTGACTTGTGAATTATTTTACTTGGTGGTTAAAGAAGTGTTACAGGTTTCTTGATTGATTAACTCAAAATAGATTAAAAGAATAAAGAATTCCCTTTCACATCCTAAAGTGCTAAACAAATGTTTTTTGAATTGAATTTGAAATTATTAGAGTCTACCTATTTAAGTACTTAATTTCAGACAGTATATTAGAGTGGAAATGGTGCTTCAGTTATAGTCAGAAAGCCTAGATTTATATCCCAGATATAATAAAAAAAATAATAAACTAAACCAAGCTAAACTGAAACCCTTACTCTCTTAAAATTACTAATTTAAAATAAAAAATATTACTTGTTGGTTCCAAGGCAGAAAAGTGGTAAGAGCTAAGCAATTGTGGTTAAGTGATTTGCCTAGGGTCACACAGCTAGGAAGTGTCTGAGGCTAGATTTGAACCCAAGAACTCCCATCTTGAGGATAAGCTCTCTGCCCACTGAGTAAACTAGTTGCCCCCTAGAACTGTTCTTTAATATCTATATTACCTTGGACAGGAGAGAGAAAGGAGAGATAAGACAGTCAAGAGAAACATACAGAGTTTCAATATATAATTGAATTTAAGATAAGTTACTGATCCATTTATCTTTCCCAAGTAATATGATCAACTCTGATGTAATAAAAAATCAACAGATGTTTTTGATCTGTTGTTGAAGATAAAATTTACTAAAGAACAAATAGTATAAGATTTTTTAAAAAAATTAAGTAATGAGAATTCACCAGGCAGAAATGAGCCAAGGGAAGGCAAGGAGAAAATCAGTTCTTACATAGATCATTGAATCAATCAAGCAACTCTTCACCTTGTCCTAGTTATATTCAATTCACTGAGCCAGGGTGCTTCACTTGCAATTCTTTGGGATACCGCTGCCAGTACATATTTGCACATTCAAATTCATCTCCTTTCATGGAATCTCAAAGTTCCTCCCGTCTTGCACAACTTTTTCCTTCAATTGCTCCCTCCTTCTGAAAAAAATACACTTCCCAACTACATCCTTCCTGATAAAGAAGTACAAACATTGTTTTTGTATCTTCAGTACCTAGCACAATATCTTCATGCAGTGAGTGCTAAATAAGTGCTTGATAAATTGAATTAAATTGGACTGAATACTTCAAAGTAGCACACATAGATTTATAAAATTCATGAACATGTATAAGTGCCTCTATGCATAGTTACTTTAATGTGAGTGCTTGACAAAGACCATTATAATATATTTAATGAAAATGAGTTGCTGTAATTGTCTCTATTTTCAGATTGACATCAAGAATGTCTACCTTATTACTAAAAAAACCACTTAATTATTTTTACTTTTCTTTCTGTGAGTTATCTAGTACCATGCTATAAGGGCAATAGAACAATTATGCCTAGTTGTTAAAATAAGAAAACTCTGATAGTCAAATGCAAAACCAAATTATTAAGGATGTATTCTCAAGGTTCATTATGATTTTGGAACCTGCAAAGACTAATATTAATGATTTCTCCCCAGGATTCTATATGGAAAGCCAAATAACCTTACTTGTTGAGGATTTAAAGAAATCATTGGTCATCTACTGATTTAATCCAAATAGAAAATGGGATCATTATAATTGCTTACATCAAATATAATAACTAAATGTAAACACAGAAGTGCTGTAATGGCAACAGGGGTTGTAATACAATTTGAAGCTGGGCCCAAAGAAAGAGAAATTAGACACATTTGAAGTAGATTCTTTTTCTGGAAAATTAGTAGAGTGGATTAGCTCTCTTAGGTTCTTTATACCTCAAACTTCAAAATTTTATTATTCTAAGTATAGGCAACACATTATAATATATATTTTACAATCTAGTAATTTTTTTGTATAATGCTAAAATAGTATACTTCTAAAACATTAACAACATCAATTTTGTTCAAGCCAAGTTCATATTATAGAGGATATAAGTAAATTATTTCTATAGCTTCAAAAAAGAGGAAAAACAAAATAAACAAAAACTATTCTTCTCCCAATTTACTAATCAAACAGGAATTTACTACTGAAACATAGGGAAAATACTGATCTGAATGTACCAAGCTACACAACCACACAGAAGATCTGTGATATCATTCCTCCTACCTAAAATGTGAGTAATTCTGCCTCTACCTCCTGTAAATTTCCAGTTTTTCTATATAAATCTACATAAGAGCATCTTCCTTTTAACTATTATAATTCTTTCTATACTATAGGCAAGAGAATTAGGTTTCATTATGGGAAATACTTGATTCAGAGCTATTTCTTTGATTAGTTTGCACAGATGGTGCTTCTCTGTTGAGGGGCAGATAGATGACCCTCAAAGGTCTCAACAGAATGGCAAGGCAACTACTGGAAAATGTGCAAAAATATGTGAAACAAAGCTAAGATCATTTACACAAGTGGGTTAGGTTAGCAAGTTTCCCTTCAGGTAATTCTGAAAAAAAAATTTGAAACCAAATGAGAGGCAGCAAATGTGTGAAGCTATCAGCAAACTGAGGAAGACTAAAATTGGATGTCAGCCCATTGTTAGAATATAAGTTAATGTATTTTTTTCATTGATGCAGGTGTAATAACTTCACAAAATGGAGAATCTCCTTAAAATTCCACTAAGATTCATTAAATTTCTCTTCACAACCATAATTCAAGTTTGCTCTACTAGAAGCAATTGGATTACCCAATTAAATGTCAAAAAATATTTTTTAAAAAATATATTCTAGAAGATTTACTGAATTCCATTGAAATGTGTATGTTCAATTAGAATAAAAGGTATTTTGATTTGAATATATGCTAGTCTTTGCCACATATGTAAATTAAGGGGTCACATCAAAAAAACAGAATCTGATTCTTCCTGCTCAAGGACGACCATGGATATTTGCTCAGCTACAATAAATATTGCCTCAAAGTAGGGACAAATTATGGAATTTTGGAAATGATGAAGCTGCTCAGGTCACTTTCCAAAGCAATCTAGGCAAGTCTTAGAGTCATGTAAAGTTAGAAGATAAAGGAACCCCTGAAGTAATTTTTATAATAAGTTCCCCTCAAGGGTATCATCATGTTAGAAATGGGAATGTTAAGTTTGCCTCACTTTCATTAGTAAGGATTCCTACACGTCATCTATCCATTTATAGTCTATCAGGAAGCTGATGCCCATTGGGAAGGAATTATTTCCTCGGTATAATTCAAGATGCCAAACTGAAAAAGCATTAGGGAAATAAGTACCAACCTCAGTAGAGTCTTTGTCTCTTCTCAGGTTGGATTCTTGTACTGTTAGACTTTTTTTTTCATTTTTTCTTCTTCCCAATAGCAATTACAGCAATATAGGCAAATAATTGTTTGAAATTTACAAAGGACTTCAGATGTATTGTCCAATTTAGACCTAATAAAAAATTGCATGATGCAGGTACAACAGACAATACAATTCCCATTTTATAGATGAAGAAACTCAAGCTAAAAAGCAGTCAATGACTTACTTAGTAATTTAATAGTAATTCAGCTACTGTCCGTGGCAGAATTCAAAAATTGATAATTTTGAGTTCAATACTTTCTCCACTGTCCTATCCTATGAGAATAATTTATAATTATCTGGGTTATTAAAACTGAGAAAAATATGCATAATAAATATTTTACACTCCAAAAACAACTCAGTAGAACAATGATTTTCATAAGCTTTTCAGGCTCTTATTTCCTTTGTCATTACTGTTTAAAACTTTTAAAAATGAGTATATTTGATGTTGCCAAATTGAAGACTTAAAATAATAAAAATCATTGCTCCAAGACAAAAATAATTATCTTCACTATCATGCTGAAAAATGAACAAGAAGCCTTACCTTTTTTGTTTCTTTGTTTAGCCATTTTAATAATGAACATGGAAAGATGGGTTATTGTGGTAGTTTAAAAATAAATCAAAGAAATTGTGTAAATTTTTCTAAAATTCATACTTTGGAACAAAAGAAATTTATTAGCTATCATAACAGGATTGTTTGCTTTCTACCAACTACATGTATCCTGAGATTCTGTCAGTAGTAATGCCAAAATAACAATAGGAATATTGATAATGATAATATTAATAACTAATATTTCTATTGTGTTTTAAAGTTTACAAGACACATTTATAATTATAAAATTTGATCCTCACAACAGCCGTAAGAGATAGGTACTAGTAATTTTCATTTTGTTGTTGATAGATAAATCTGAAATAGAGAGAAGTTGTTATTTTCCCAGGGTCACACAAGTATATATTTGAGGCAGGACTAAAAAGTTTTAAATATATTTATGGCACAACACATATACATGTATATAAATAAAAACATAAATTAATTATGTGATATCTGTTTTCTATCATGCCTTTTTCTACTATAAATGCATATTAGAAAACAAGAGATGTCCTAACATGAATAAAACGTCTCATATCTTAATCTGTTTTGTCCTAACTTAAATGCATTCTCAGTGGAGAAAATGCAGCAATTCACTTGGAAACTTTTCCTGGCCTTTTTTATAAGTCCCTTGTTACCTTTTATTAGAGAAAAGAATTTAATTTCTATACATCACTGCTAGTTAATAGGCTGAGCTCATGTATCTTATTGGAACTTAAATTAATTCTCCCAAGTATTAAGCCTTAGTGCTACCAGTTTAAAAAAATAACCTATTAATACAGTCAAAGCTGATTTTCTGACACTGACTTAAATCTAGGAACTTCTTTTTCAGGAGTATGATATGGGAATAAAATAGGATAATATGGGATTTGAGATAAGAATGATTTTTTGACAATATACTCTAAACTGAGACTAACACTTGACTTCAGAATTATTATAGGCTTCAGTGAGTCAAGATTTTTCTGAGGTTCTTTTTGAATTCTGATAGAATGGAGAGGAGTATATTGAGGTTACCCTCAGTTCAATTTCTCCTTGTATACAATATATTACTTTGTGAATACATATTAACTAGTAAGAAATAGTTTCAGAGAATAATATCTTAGTTCTCTGGTATCTTTGTTCAATAAAGTGTCCAGATTAGGTAAATTTTCAAGATAACAAACTTATCATTTGTCCTAACTCAAATGCATTCTCAGTGGAGAAAATGCAGTAATTCACTTGGAAGCCCTAAGTTAAGAAAAAAAAAAAAACAGTCATATTTTAAAGGAAATTTTTCTAAAATGTGTCATGCCTATACATCTTCTTAGATGTAATTTTAAATGGCATCATTTAGTGGTTTTTTAATTAGTATTAATGTACTATAAATCATCATGCATGACCACAATGTATCCCTCAGTGATGTTCAATAATCTCTTCTTCACCCCAATAGACTCCTCCCATTCCTTATAGTGAGGTTTCCAAACTTTTCTTAGCCTCATGTTACCAATAGTCCCACTCTTATAGCCCACATTTAGAATGGAAGACATTTTGATTTAATTTGTTTTTACTTCACTAGATTAAGACATATAATGAGCTTCCTCAGCTCCCAATCTGAATTCCTGAAACATTCTCAGATTCATTGTATTTCTTGACTCCTTGTTAATTACACAGGATATTTTCCAAATATTCACTAAAGCTAATTTAGTGAATTACAACCTAAATGATAAAATTCTTTCATCTTTTCTTTAAGAATCCTCTTTCAAAACAGTCTTTCTCTCATTTATCATCAGTTTTCACATCACCATTGAATCCTTCTCATTTGCCTGAAATATGTTCATGACTTTCCATTTTAAAATACAAATTATTCATTGACTATTCTTGATCATCCAAATTATTCCTATCTCCTTTCCTTTCATAACTACATTTTATGAAGTTCTATTCACCTGATTCCTCAATGTCTTCAAACCCTTGCAATTTGGTTTCTGTTATTAGAATAAAACAACTCAGGCTCTAATGACCTACTGATCAAGAAATCTCATTATTTTTTTCCTTACTCTATTCTTCTTGATGTTACTATAATGTTTGACGTTGACATCCATGCTATAAAATGATATTTTCTTCCATACTCCTACCATTATAATAGTTTTTACTTACTAATGCTGATTCTTCATGCTCTTCACAATTCTTACCAAGGTGATATTCATGGCCCTCTTTCAATCTCCTAAAATTCTTATAATTTCGCTTACACTTGTATCTTCAGCTATCTTTGGCATTTAAGTCTATATCCCCAAGTATTAAAACTGGTAACAATTGTAAGGTAAAAATTTCCCTTATTTCCTTATTTCCCTTGGACCATCCCCCCCACCCTCAACCTGATATATTTTCTGAGTTTACTATTCTTGTTTATCATTCCACCATTCACTTTGTCCCCAGATTCTTAATATTTTAAAACACCTTTCTCTATTTGTATACATTTGTTGCTTCAGACAACTTTCCCATATACTCCTCATTAAATCTGAGAATTTTTTTTCTGTATCTTTAGAATTTCTCCATTGAACACAGAGGAGATAAAGGAGAGGGGAAAGGAGAGGTCAGTAGCTATCCAGATAATCAAAATCCCTCCTGACCCTTTCATACTGCTATTCTAGGCTTGTGAGCTCTCAAAATCAACTACTTCATCTTTTTGTTCAATCTGTAATAATCTCTAAAATTTTATGTTGTTATTGCTTCTATTTCTGCCTTCATTAATCTTCAACCAAATGCTTTTAAATATTTTTCCACTTTTAGCTCTCAAATTTTTTCACATGAATAGATAGAGATAATTTATTGAGCATTTATTTTGTGCCAAGTACTGTGGAACTACAAGGGATATGAAATCGGAAAAAAATCTTTGTCCTTTAGGAGTTTATATTTGATTGAAACAGATCAAACATGCAGGAAAATTGTAGTTTTGAAATAGGATAAGGTCTAAGGAATCACAGAGACAACAATTTAAATAATAAGCCATTAAATGTAAATGTCATTTCTTGAATGTACAGATAATCTTGATTTGATTAAGGTGTATAGACTAAAAGTAAGAAAAAGTCATTATGGAAGGTATACACAGAACTAGTGAAAAATAGCTAGAGTGAAGAAAAAGCTGCATCTCATTTGAATTCAGAACCAAGTTGCTCAGGTCTTCCAAAGAATGGATCTGGATATCCATTTTGGAGGGTAAAATAGTATTACAGGGAAATGTGGGGGAGAATAGGAAATATCAAATTAAAAATTACCATAGTGAAGGAAAGGTCACTTAGCTTCAATTCTGGGATGAAGTACATATTAGAAACTTATGTAGGTTGCTTGATTTTTTTTTTTACTTTCATATTCCTACTCTTGCAAGCAGGAAAATCTCCTTAAAATTTTATCTTTTAAATTGCAGTTTAAAGATGTGGATCTGGATTGTGTGGATGATTTACTGTTTTGAGCTGTATATTGTAGACGGACAAAACTGTAAGCCTGAGCCAGAATATGCAAATCACCTTCCAAAACTCACCTGGATCTTATACTTTGATGTCTCAACTAGGATATTTGGATGACTCTTTTATTAGCATAGTCTGAATATAGACAGCTTGTAATAATAAAACCTATCTGGAAGAGCAAAAGTCTAAGAATATCAAGGAAATTAATGAAAAAATATGAAGGAATGGAGCTTAGCTATATCAGATCTCAAATTGCAAAACCATTAAAAAATCTGATATGGACTAAGAAATAGAATAGTGGATCAATGCATTCAATAAACAGTAATAAAGGGCCATAGTAATCTAGTAATTGAACAACACAAAGAACTATGTATTTGGACAAAAGATCTCACTATTCAACAAATTCTGCTAGGAAAACTAGAAAACATCATGACAAAACTAATCACAGACCAGCATTCACACCATATACCAAGGTAAAATCAAAATGGATACATGATTCAGAAAACATAGGCAACCTAGTAAAAAAATTAGAGGATGATGGAAGAGTATATCTGTCACATGTATGAATTAGGGAAGAATTTCTGTCAAAACAAGAAAAATAACATTATGAGATATAAAAGAGATAACTTTGATGTCATTAAATTCAAAAGGTCTTCCATTAACAAAACCCATTCAACCAATAATGGAAGGGAAACAAGAAATTGGGGAAATACAAATTTGTACCAAGTGTCTCAGACAAAGGCCTTATTTTTCAAGTAGAGAACTGAGTGAAATTTATAAGAATTCAAAGCAATCCCCAATTGACAAATGGTCTAAAATATTAATAAGCAATTCTCATGATGAAGAAATTAAAAGTATCTTAAGTCATATGAAAAAATGAAGTAAGTTAACAGGGTTAAATCATTGTGTGGAGACATCTGAGAATCATCTCCTCTTCACTGATAGGCACAGTACAGGTAACTTGCTGAGAGGACAAAGGTCAATCCTTTCATTGGTTCTGGTAAATAGGGACATCTCTATGATGCTTGGTTACTGGGAGTCAGAGGAACAAACTTATTAGTGGAGCAAATCTTGTCTTTCTGATCTATAACAAGTGAACTATGAGTCCAACTCACATACTTCCCATTTGTCTTTTCTCTTGCTCCTTTAATTTTTGGAATTCATAAAGGTGGGAAGGAAGGAATTTCTCCCTTCTTTTTTCCCCAGAAATACCTACACATTTTGCAGGAAGAGAGTATATTTAACTTCACATACTTGCCCAGGTGTTCTCTGATCACCAAAACTCCTGACTTCCTTCTTTGATACATAAAGTTTGCAGATCTTCTTCACTGATCATTTTGCAGCCAGAGCATTTGTTAGTTATGTTCAAATGAGCCATCTCATGTTTCTGGCATGTGTCCAGGTCAGATGTTCTTCTTTTGCTCACCACCCTAGTAATCACTATGAAATAAATTTGTAGATTCCCTATAAAAGAAGTTTTTGTAATACATATTAGCTCTTGCTCCCACAATGAGTTCTCACTACTATAGGAAATCTCAAAGGCCTTTGGCCTGATCTAAAATAGTCCAATTCCTCTTGTTTTCTCACAATACTCTATTTAAATAAATATTAAATTGCTATGATTTTCTATTGAAATCATATGGTTTTAACAACAACAAAAAAAAAAGAATGATTTACTTTTGTTAGTATGGATTCCTATGAGTACTCTTTAATGAATGGATTTTCTTTAAGGCTAAAATAATGACCATACCATAATGAACATGAATGAGTGAATGGATAGAAGTTAACATTCTCATAATCAACACTTAAGGATACCTACACCAGAGCTATCTCATAAATAAAATTAAGTATTTTCCTAGAACCTTCTAAGTCAAGGTAATGATCCAAAAGAAAGAAATCAACCATTTTGGATTAATTTTTCATGATCAAACTCATTTTGCATAAATCAAGGGTTATTTGTTTCTTTAAAAGCTATGGACATAAACCACAAATTACCTCCTCATGAAATTTCTTCATTAAATTATTTAGAATGTTGACATTCTTAGATTCCCATTGTGAAGATTAAATTAACTCTCTCCTTCGCATTTTTAGATTTAATCACCAAAAGCATATACACCCCACTTACCCTCGAGTAGGGGAGGTCTGTGACCCACATGTGCAATAGTGGGTGATGAATCAGAATCAACTGACTGCCCCCTAGGCAGTTCTAAGCAAAGCTTTAGCTGTAATTGATACACGTAAAATGGAAGGAAGTCACAGAAAGTGACAAAAAGGAATGAATGCCAAGAACTTCTTGTGAGGGCTCTTTTCTGTCTTTTGTCTTCAACTTGACTTTGGAGGAACTTGGCTTTGAGATGCCAGACTGCTTCCCTTTGAACTGATATGGGGTGAACAAAATGAAGACTAACTCCTTTCCTGGATTTTCTGAAGGGAATAGCCTCAGGAGAGACTTACCTTCTTGAGAGAGGCTCCTTGCATCCCTAGGTCCTCAGCTCAAGGCCAAGGCCCCTCCAGCTTACTAGCCCTGCCTGGATTGAGTCAGGGCTGGAGTAAAATACTTAGTGTCTAGCCTAGACATCTTACCCTATCGTCTCTCTGATTTTCTTACTTTCACTCTTTCTATATTTTGTAAATAAATTATTAAAATAAATCTATTTGGAATTAATTAAAATTCCTGGTGACCCTACTCTTGAATAATCCAGTCCAATCTTTTCTAAAAACCTCCTCACATTTCTACCCCTTACATCATACCATCTTTGAATATATTAGCTATCCCTATCTACCTGAAATATATGCCATATACAAAAATTTTAAGGTTGTCATATATATTTTTTTCATCTATGCCATCTACAGAGGCTAGAAACTAGATATGTTCCCTTACAATCCTCCCACTAAGAAGTTGATCAGGACATCTTATGATTAAATATTTTTCATATCATTCAATTAATGAATAATTATGTCAAATATTTATTGATTAAGGAATTTTCTGAGTTCTGTTGATCTAATTAAATCTTATTAATTTTCCACCATATCCTTTTCTTATTTCTTCTTTCTCTTTTTTATTATAAATTCTTATCTTATCTTATCTTATGATTTATCAGATCACTGACTCTAGAATAATACACACAGCTATATGTCTTCTCATCATGGTAAAATATAATCAATTTCATTTGGAAGTTATTTGGAGCTCAACATGAACAATGCTTACCAATACTTTAAAAAATTATAATATTTATGATAAGGAGGCATATGACTTCTCTATATTTGACAGATCTCTATCCCTTTTCATTTCTTTTCCAAAGATAAATATCAAAAACTATAAATGAAATCATTACAGAGAAGAATGTTTAAAAACTTTTTAAAATCATATACTTTCATTTTATAAAGATGAGATAATCTAGCAAAATACTTAATATAAGAATTTCATAGAGTATTAGCTTGAAGGAATCACATGACTTGTGTATACTAACCTATAATTTATAGATGAAGACACTGAGGTTTAAAGGGGTGAAATGATTTGTCAAAAATCATATAAGCAGTAAATGGCAGCCTGAAATGATGTAGCTTGATCTGCCTATAAACCCAGGAGTAGTACAATCAGAATATGTATGTACTTAGATCAGAAAGGTGCTCAAATTACAGTCACAGGTTTTAAAAGTCAAAGTAGATTAATATAGATATGTCAAAATCAGAAGAAACCTGTATGCTAATATTCTAAAACTCTCATTTTCAAGAAATCAAAATTACCTAGCTTCAAATGGATGAAGGAATGGTTCATCAGAAACCATAGACAATACATGCCATGATATTGAAGCATGAACTCTGTATAACTGACAAGTTATATGGCCTTTCTTATTTCTTTTTCAAAGATAAATATCATAAACAAAGCCTTCTGTGAGTTAAAATGCCTTTGACCCTCTCCAGTCATGTTGGGTAGGTCAAGGGAATGGATGGGTCGGATTTGAATCCTTAGATTTCAATAATCTGGGAAGATAGTATCCTTGGAAAACATGATGAGAATATTTGCTGCCTGAATCAATTCTCTGCAATGCAATTTGTATTTTCTTTTCAAATAAGGCCATTGTCTTTATTCTGGTGTTTTCTGTTTATTGCTAGTTTAGTTAAGGCGATTCCATGAAAATGAGGACCTGTGAACTCTGGAATGTGATCGGTGATTATCCATTGTTTGTCTTGGACCTAGTGGGCAATGTTAAGAAGGATCCAGATGCTACATTTAATCACAATGAACAAAAGTGCTTAACTGTCTGTAACCATGTTAGGCTTCTGTGAAAATATGACTGAATAGACAAAAGGAAATATCCCAAGTTGAATTTTATATAAAATATATCAGTGAGATTCAGAAGCAAAAATAGGTCAGACAAGTGGGGAGAAAAAGGATTATAAACCCCTATGATTCAATGGCATCTACAGTTTTTGTTTATACTACTATTCTGTCACAAGGAAATAATTACAAAAAGGATAATTGTCTAATGAATCTGAATATTCAAATTCTGTATGGTTTCAGCAAAATTTTAGTTAAAACATGAAGAAGAACCTTTGACTTCCCCTCCTCCTATCCCCAGAATGTTTTCTAATCAGAATTAAATTAGATTTTTTTAGGGGACAGAAAATGTCACAGATTAGTGAAAGAAATCTCTTAAGAAGGCAACATAAAGTAACAAAAAAGAAAAAGGGGCCTTAAATCGAGATTTGACATATAGTTGCAATGAATGATATCTAAAGTCATTTCTATCTTTAACACTATAATTCTCCTCCTCTTAAATTTGGAAACAATATTGAAAATCTATTTTATAATAGTTCAGTTATCATGTCCAAGAAGTTATGTGGTTGCTTTAAAAATTCTGACTATACGCCATTGAAAAATATAATAATAGCTAATTGTATTTGTTACTTTTTAATTTGTATTATACTCATTCTGACACTGCCTAATGTATTCTACTAGACTTGCAAGCTCTTAAAGGGCAAATATTATCTCTGGTGAACCCCATAAGGATACTCTATAAATGATGTTGGTTTGATTTGTACTAGATTGGACTATTCTAGACTTAGAATGAGTAAAAATTGCCCTCCAAGGTCAAGTAGAAGAGAAGGTGATTAACCTTAATAAATGGGGAATACAAAATATTCCTTTTTACAAAAGCTTATTTAAAATTTACTTAAACAAATTTATTATATTTTGGTCTTTGATTAATACTCAGTGCCAACATTCATGAATGTAGATCTACAATAATCCCTCTTTGATTAGCATGTTATTCTCACAAAGTTTGGAATTTTTTTACCCCTCACATTTGTGTGTGTAATTATCTGGTAATATCTTATGTGATATGTATTATATATGTATATAATCATGGGAAATGTATTTACATGTATATGTATGTCTATAACCTATACTGTGGGGCCATTGTTATAAATTCTTTGGGGATTATGAATATTGGCATGCAGTAATTACCCCATGTTTGAAAGTTTCCAAAGCTTTTGATCATTGTATAAACTTCTTTCTACAGAGAACCCTTATGATAAAAAAAGAAATATCACTCTCCCAAAATATTCAAAAGTATATATTGATAAAATCTAAAAAAGACATTAAGCAGGATCCTTCTTACAACTATTATATTCCATCAAGAGGTTGAAGCATTTTGTAATGTTGATGAATCAGTCATTTTACCTTCATCTTTACTCTTCCTATTTCCCTTCAATTCTCTTTTATCAAATCAGACCAGGGATGGATCTCTCCCTCTTTTCTTCCAAAAAGTACTCTAATAACTTTAAGGAGCATGTCCCAACCTCTCCTCCCAATACCTCCTAAAGTTGCTCATAAGGATGAAAATGTATATTTTAGGTTAAATTTTTAGGCACTTAGCCTCTCACAAAAAAAAAAAAAAAATACAAAGAAGAGTTATTCAAAATCCAAGATCTGGACTCAGAATCTCCTGTAGAGTACCAACTCCAGAAGGCATTTGTGAACAATTGTCATTTCTTCCAGAAAGTTCCCAAGAAGGATTATTTTATATGCCATCAATTATAGAAAGGAAAAGATTTGCATGAGTTATTGAGGCATATAGGAGGTTGAATAGATAAGATATCACTAGGGACAGAATCAGGAAAACCTGAGTTGGAATGTCACCTTAGATGCTTTTATGCCTGATCCCAAGCATGACATTTAACCTTTCTGTGTCTTAACTTCCTCATGTGAAAAATCAATATATTCACATCAATTACTTTACAGCTTTGTTGTGAGGATCAAATGAGTTAATATATCTAAATTACTTTAGAAAACTTAAAGCACTGTAAAACCCTATTATAGTCGTTGTCAGTCAGAGTCACTGCTTTAAAACCTCTACCATTGTCCTTTATCAAGGGAAATTTGGGAATTTAAATAAGGGACCACCTTAGAAGACAACTACAATTATCTATAAAAAAGAAGAAGGAAAAGGAAAAGAGGCTGTGTATATATTTGTAAAGCCCCATGGCAACAGTATTTTATACACTTTCAATTTTATCCACTTGGTATCGGCCCCTTTGCTCAATAGGCTTAGATTCTACTTACTAAAGGTCTATGTCATAGAGAGAGCCCTGGTTATTAGCTAGGGTAGGGATAAATTTTAAGTAAGAAACAGGTCCTACCCACATGGAAGTTATAGTTTTATTGGGGGATAATATAACAACATAATAGCTTTATTAAAAATATTACACCATAAGTTAAATAGATCAATAGAGATGTACAAAACAAAGAAAAAATTATGGTCTAAGTTAAGATCTTGGGACCAAGGGCTTAGTTAGTAAACTATGATCAGGATGACTACATAAAAGAGTTATCCCCTGATCTGAGCTTAAAAGGATGGGAAAATTTTATCAGACAAAATTGGGAGAGAGAGCATGCCAAGATTCAGGATCAGGCTGAGGAAAGAATTTAAGATCAGAGATAAGAATATTTATTAATAGTTAACTAACCTTTATACATGAGTTACTTTATAAAACTTAAAGGTACTTTAAAAACTTACAAATAACTTTACATACATCATCTCATTTAATCTTTACTTCAAAACAACAAAAACAAAACAGACAAAAAACAAAAAAAAATATATATAAATGAAAAATATGGAAGAAAGTTAAACTTTTAGGAGAAAGAAATTTTAAAAAATCAATATCAGAATAGAAATACCAAAATCTATGTATATAAAATTTTGAATAAGCAAGAATAAATTCATAATAGGTACTTGTATAGGTCCAGTTTAAAGTAATTTTTATATCACAAGTCTTTAGGACAGAATGCAGTAATATTCCACTTACCCATTGGCAGCCAAGACTACAGGAAGTTGCCATACTATCAGAAGGAAAGGAAGGAGAATTATATTTTGATAGGGAAGCATCATTCCCCGGTCTGAATTTTTTTTATTCTCAGGGATAGAGGGAGCCAGGATGATAGCCAACCTTTGATGCATGTCTGTAAATATTTTCATGAAGAGTGTGGATAGCAAGGAAGGCCTAGGTCTTAATGTATGTCAAGAGTCACAACCTTGAGTCTCACACTAGGTTCAAGTCTTTAGTATTGTCTTAGAAGTGCATTAGTCCTACCTGGATTGGTTTCTTCTTTTTTTGACTTGTGTGCTCTTTTGGCACTATTTCAGGTTAAGTCTGTGCTCCTTTTTTTCCATTTCCTAGAATCAGACACAAACATTAATCACAATTCCATAGTAATTATCAATAAATGGCAGGCTACCATAGTCTAAAGCTGTTTGGGTATGTATTAATATTATAGAAAGTATATATATATATATATATATATATATATATAAACATATTACTGCAGAAAGAGAAAAAAATTAATTGTATGTAGCTTTAGTACAAGAAATGAGCAAGCCAGTATTGCCTCTCGAGGGAAAAAGGGAGAGAGAGGAAGTGACGTGCCTTGTATAGACAGTTTTATGTCACTTTCCTGCATTTCATCTGTACCAATGATAGCTGAGTTTGACTTAGGACAGTCAAGGGGTCTGTCTGCTTTTTCTGCATATATCTGTTGAAGGCCATTTTCTCATATAATTAAATCTTTGAGTATGGTGCAGGCATCCTGATCTTGTTAAACTGAGTAGGGTGGAGAAATGTATAGTTCCCAAGACTTGATTCTGTTAAACCAAGTATCTCCATTGTTACTAATCAGGAAATAGCTAAATCATATCTTCTAAAGTATGGCCTGAGTAGGGTGGAGTAGTTTTAAAATTCACAAGCTTTACAATAAATAATTAAAATTTTCCTATCTGCAAATGGAGCTTAAGTCTATTCCCAAGTATAACTAACTCTCTATACTATGCTTAACTTAATTTTCTCCTAATCTATTCCCTACTTATTATAACTATTCTCTAAATCCCTACTCTAATCTATATCCTAATCTTATGTACACATATATACATGCTATACAAAATATTTATAGACCTATCACTATGTTACTAATCTAATTTACAGTATATGCATTGACAAGCTGATACTACCGGGACACTTCAAAGCCCCATTGGCCAGGACCATGAAAGATGGAAAGGAGTGCTCGGTAAACACAGCGTGGGCAAAATGAACAACAACAGCTTACTGTTACTCAGCAAATGCTCAGAGTTCGAACTCACCATCCCAAAAACTGTGTTCAGAATGGCGAACAAATATAAAACAACGTGGATGCACCCAAGATCAAAACAGTGGCATCTCATTGACTACATCATTGTACGCAGGTGAGACATCCAGGATGTAAAGATCACCAGAGCCATGAGAAGAGCTGAATGCTGGACAGACCACCGATTGGTTAGAGCGACCCTTCAAATGGGCATTGTGCCTCACCATCCAAAATGTGCCCAGACAGTTCGCGCATTTTACATCATGAGTCGTCTTAGAGATCCATCTTATTTGCAAACCTTCCAGTCCTGCCTGGACAAGAAGCTGTCTTCCAAGGGACCACTCACTGGAAGCTCAACAGAGAAATGGAACCAGTTCAGAGATGCAGTGAAGGAAACATCAAAGGCAGTCCTAGGCCCAAAGCAACACAACCACCATGACTGGTTTGAAGAGAACAACAGTGCTATTGAAGACCTATTGAGCAAGAAGAACAAAGCCTTTATGGAGTGGCAAAATAACCCAAACTCTGCTCCTAAAAAGGACAGATTCTAGTCTCTCCAAGCCATGGCGCAGCGTGAGATCAAGAAGATGCAAGACTGATGGTGGGAAAAAAAGGCAGAAGAAATCCAGCGGTTTGCTGATGTGAAAAACTACAAACAATTTTTCAGTGCCCTCAAGACTGTCTATGGGCCATCAAAACTCACCACCACTCCCTTGCTATCCTCTGATGGTGACACTCTCATAAAAGATAAAAAAGGCATCAGCAACAGGTGGAAAGAACACTTCAGTCAGCTTCTCAACCGACCCTCCTCACTTGACCAAAGCACCCTTTACCAGATCCCCCAAAACCACTCCATTTAACAACTTGATATCCCTCCTTCAATAGAGGAAGTCCAAAAAGTCATTAAACAAATGAGTGCAGGCAAGGCACCCGGTAAAGACGAGATCCCAACCAAGGTATACAAGGCCTTAAATGGAAAGGAGCTCCAGGCATTCCACATAGTACTGACCAGCATATGGGAAGAGGAAGACATGCCCCCAGAACTCAGAGATGCCTCCATAATAGACCTATACAAGAACAAAGGCTCACAAGCAGCCTGTGACAACTACAGAGGCATCTCACTACTCTCCACTGCCTGAAAGATTCTTGCCTATGTTATACTCAAAAGACTCCTGTCATCTGTTTCAGAATAGAACCTGCCTGAATCACAATGTGGCTTCCGACCAGATCGCAGCACCATCGACATGGTCTTCACAGTGAGGTAAATGCAGGAAAAATGCCTTGAGCAGAACCTGAGTCTCTACATTGTCTTCATAGATCTGACAAAGGTGTTCGACACAGTGAACAGGGACGCATTGTGTGTGATCCTCAGCAAGCTCGGTTGCCCAGCAAAATTCGTCAAACTGATCCAGCTCTTTCATGTCAACATGTCAGAGGAAGTCCTATCTGGCGGAGAGATTTCCGATTGCTTCAACATCTCCAATGGCCTGAAACAAGGCTGTGTCCTCGCTCCGGTACTATTCAACCTATTTTTCACCCAAGTATTCCAACATGCTGTGATGGATCTAGACCTGGGCATCTACATCAAATACCGACTGGATGGCTCACTATTTGACCTTCGTCTCCTGACTACAAAAACAAAGACAACAGAGAGACTCATCCTGGAAGCTCTCTTTGCAGATGACTGTGCTCTCATGGCCCACCAAGAAAATCATCTCCAAACCATTGTGGACAGGATCTCCACCACAACAATACTGTTTGGCCTGACTATTAGCCTCAGCAAAACAGAGGTGCTGTTCCAACCTGCACTAGGGAGGCCAACTAACCAGTTGTGCATTACGATCGACAACATGCAGCTTTATAACGTCAACACCTTCAAGTACCTGGGCAACACCATCGCCAACGACGGGTCCCTAGACCACGAGATTAATGCCAGGATCCAAAAGGCCAGCCAGGCACTTGGGCGGCTGTGCTGCAAAGTCCTCCAAAACAGCGGTGTAAGCACTGTGACGAAGCTCAAAGTGTATAACGCAGTGGTCCTTAGCTTGCTCCTGTATGGTTGTGAGACATGGACAAGGTACCAGAAGCACATGAAACAGCTGGAGCAATTCCATCAAAGCTCCCTCCTGTCAATCATGAGGGTCCAATGGCAGGACCGAATCACCAACCAGGAAATCCTTGACAGAGCCAGCTCCACCAGCATCGAAGTAATGGTCCTCAAAACCTAGCTACAGTGGTCTGGACACTTCATCCGCATGGACCCATAGTGAATACCAAGACAGGTATTCTATGGTGAACTGTCAGCTGGACTCAGGAAATAAGGCCGACCAAAGAAAAGATTCAAGGATCAGCTAAAGTCCAACTTGAAGTGGGCTGGCATTACACCAAAGCAACTAGAACTCGCTGCCTCTGACAGAAGCAACTGGCAAACCCACATTAACCATACCACCACCACCTTTGAAGATGAGTGACGTCTACGTCTTGCAGCTGGGCGTGAACGCCGACACCAGGCCACAACCGCACCTCCCATAACAACTGGTGTCCCATGCCCCATGTGCCACAAAATTTGGGCCTCAGCCTTTGGACTCCAAAGCCACATGAGGGTACACCGTAGATGAAACTGCACAAAGACAATAGTCATTCTCGATCACCGAGAGACTACTATATATATATATATATATATATATATATATATATATATATATATATATATATATATATACAAAGATCATTGACATATAATATAATAATATACATTGTTCCCATATCCTGCTGTTAGTCAAATTGAAATATCTATTGAACTTTCTATTTTCCTAAGACCTTATGGAACTAACTATACACATATTTACATTTTGCATAAGTGAAATTTCAGACACTTGTTTATTTACACAAGGTCTCCCAATATATGACAGTTTGGGATTTTTGTGTTTTGTGTCTAGCAGTGTTGTGTTGAATGGGTACTTATAAAGTTTTTTCAGATTTCCACTTCTCATGTTGAATGATTGCTCTCTTCTTTCTTAAAAGTTATGTAGTGTTGCATACTATTTTCCTAACATATGAAATTAATTTTGTTTTATGCTTTCACCTCTCTTAGTCACATATACGTCCTATTTTCCATCTGTAGTCTTCTTGTTTAAACAAATTTACAAAGTTCAGTCTTAGCTGTCCGTTTCAGCCTTTTCTCTTTGTTTCTTCTCTCTAGTAGCTTTTCTTGATGGTTTTCCTCTGAGATGATTAAAATCTTTTCCTCTGGGCTGGAAAGTTGTTTTCTTTTTGTTGCTGTGGCATGCTTGACTGCTGGGATCTTGTTGTCTCAAATAATAGTGGCACTATTCTTTCTTGGTGGTATTCTTTTTGATGTTAATCAGCTTTTGTTTTCATTTCTCAGCACTATCTTTTGGTAACTCTTCTTTTTCTATGTCTGTTACAGTGATGTTGGATTTTTCTGATTTTTTTTTGAATCTTTAGAACACCCTAATATTTGTTTCTCATATGGTTCTACTCTTTCTTTTACTATTATTATTTGTTCTGTACTTTCTTTTTCTAAAGTACACTCTTTCCTTTCTGTTAAGTTACTTTTGTCTTGTGCTGAGAAATGTTGCAAGTCATTGTTGCTTGGATCTAATCTTTTGTGTCCTTTGCTTTTTAAATTATAGTTTCCTAATAATTTTAAGGTTTGTGTGTTACACACTGTTGCCAGATTTGTTCCTTCCCCTTTCTTTGTATCATTCCATTGTTCCAAAAATTTTCTCTGTAATCTCTATTAAATCATTGTATAATTGGATTTATTCTTCAAATCTGCTCTTTAGTTTTATTATTCCTTTCTGTACCCCCTAATTGTATGTCAATGCAATTTTCTCCCAAGTTCTTTTCCCCATTTCCTTTCCCATATTTCCTTTTTGATATCACCCCTTGCATCTGCCTTCATAATTGGCATTGTTTGGCAGCAACTGATACTACTTGTGAATAATGTGGTTTTGCCCTTTGTTGAATGACTTTCTCTTTGGTTTCTTAATTTGGTGCTTGCAATGAATCCTCACAATTACAATTGCAACATTTTGCATTTGTTTTGTATTGTTGCTGCTATTCTTTATGTTGCTTTTCCAGGACCTCTTTTTGTTGTTAGCTTGGACTATTTGTGCCTTTAAATAGTAGTCACAAACTATGTGTAATCTAGCATAGGAAATATTTGGGTACATTTTTCCTTTGATTATTTTGTGGGTAATTTCTTTTGGGTTTGTATGATTGCAGAGGAGCTAGATTTTTTATTTTCTCAATTTCTTTTTGTTTAATTGTTCCATTTGCCTCCTTGAGCTTGGTTTTAAGCTTTTATTATTTCATTCTTTTCATTTAGGATTTCTTTATGACCTGTGATTATGTAACTTGGAGATTTTCTTAAATCTTCTAGACTTAGCATTTTTCAGTATGTGCACTGAAGCTTAAAATATTATCTAATAGGTGTGTTACTGCTTTTTACAAATTGTCTCCTTATGTGTTGGAGATTTTGTTCATTTAAATTTTCAAAGCCAAACACATCCTCTGCTACTTCAGTCACCCTGCTGAGGAACTTTGATGCCACTCTCTTGCCTCAATTTTTCAAATTGTCCCCAAGTATCTGCTCTTTTTGAAAAAGTTTGCATTGACTCTAATGGATCTTTGGCCTTTCTTAGATAATATAGATTTGCATTATTAAATAACTCTAAGTCTGTTCCCTCTTTTGACTATGATGTTAAATTTGGATTATTTCTAGTTTCATCAATGATTTGTTGCTTTTCCCTTTTTGAAAATAATTATGAGAGAAGAATTACAGTGTCCTGGAAATTTGTATCATAAAGCCTAACTCTTCTTTTAAATTCTTTCAAGCAGCACAAAGGTTCTGAAAACAAGGAAGGCATCCTTTTTTTCAGACTTTCATGGTCTGCTGTTGTAAATGGCTTATGTGTTTTAATATGAATTATGCTGCTGTCTGGTTGTAGGCCTGCATGATCTCTTAGTGGCAATATTGGCATTCCCCCTTTGGCCCCATCTATCTTTTCTTGCTGAGTCACATTGTTATTTTTAGATGTGTCTTGTTATGTATTAATATCTTTGCAATTTTGTTTCTCCTCAGTTAGTTGCTTAACCATTTTCTTTAACTGTGTCATCTCATCTCTCATTGCTAAAATCATCACAGCCATTTACTTGTATTTTGCTTTTTTTCCATAAATTAGATGTACACATTTTTTCAGGACCTAGTATAATTGGATTAAGGAGAATAATGCTCCAGCATATGTGGGAATGAATGAAATCAAGTGATCTAAACTAATCTTCACTCATCAAAAACTTTCATAGATGTTAAGCAGAAAATAAATATAATCTGGAATCATGACAGAAAATAAGTTGTAAACCATATAAAAGAAATGTCCAATCAAGGTTAGATAACCCAGGGCAAATAATAACTTGTTTTCCCTCTTCTATCTTGAAAAGTCTTTTGCAAAGGAAAAAATAAGATGTTTTTAAGTCTGGCCCTTTAAGAGTGGCCCCCTCCCTTCAGAATGAGTGATTTCTTATTGGCTGTGGTGTTGCAAGGCAGATTAACTGTACTGACTAGAACATTGGTCTCAAAATGACCACTTTCCACAGTCACACAGTATTTTAAAATGAATGTAGGCCCAATCTCTCTGAAAATTCCTTGGAACCTCCAACTGCCTTCTTCTTCCCCAAAATTTTATAAAATAGGCTGGAAAACCTAGCTGGCTTCACCAAAACTGTAAGAAAATACTCTTCTTACAGATAATATATATCAGGAGGGAGAGTCACAGATGGGCACCTCAAAATTTGGGTAGTTGAGATTACATAGTACCTTCTCCCCTAAAAAAATACTCCCTTCAGGGTCCCCTCAACCTTACAATTTAACAAGTTTGGATTGGAAAGTTATCAGGTAGTGGGAAACACTTTGGGTTTTAGTCTCTCTCTTAACTTTTGAGCTGAGGCCAGGGCTGGTGGAGGGTTTCTTTTATTCCTGTCTATGCTATTTCTGTGCTAGCTTTATTAAGTTCAAAGTCTTTAGCAATAGGTAAGGTAGTAAGAGGAAGAAAAGGTTCTGACCTAAAGAACTGGTTGGGCCTGTCTCTTCGGGCTAACACCCTAAAGATCAGTCTTAAGTTCAAACTGCTCCCATTAAATCCCTTTGTTCAATGACACAATCCATAAGAATCCAGGTAGAGCACACAGTTGGGAAAAATCCAGGAATAGAAGTAGTTCTATCCAGAGACAGGTTGAGAACACTTCTTCCAGTCTTGGGGTCAGGAAAGAGTAACCACTCAAGAGCAACTGTCACTCCCCAAGTCTCCTCTCCCTCTCCTAACTGCCTTTGCTGTCAATATCTTTACTCAAACATTTCAACAGCTGTCTGCTTCACCTCAGTGAGAGAAATGCCAAAGCTTGATTTAGTTTTCCTTTCCATAGAAGGTGTAAACTGAAATACTAAATTAACTCCAAAACTTTTCACTATATTTCATCACAGGTTCTCTGCAGTAATATTTGACCTAAACTCTGTGTACAAATGGCTATTCATTCTCCTATTCAATCTTTCTTAGCCTGAAACTAAGCTTTTCAAATGATAGCAAAGTTTAAACATATAGTCTCTTGTAAATGAACTATCATCCATCAAACCTTTGACTTAATGTTATTCAAAGTGCTACTATAACATTTTTAAGAGTTTTAATAAAAGGTTATTTACTGAGAAGTTTTTACAAGAGAAGAAGCAAAAAGGCTTTCAGTCTTTGGATAGAATGGGCTTAAATTTAAAATAATTCTATTTCATATCCACTCTTACCAAGTTCACTTCCAAATGTAGCATACACAATGATTGTATGAGGATTCAGAAATGTTCTGACTAGATTTATCAGTGACTTGTTACTTCACTACTCAGTAAAAATGTAAAAATGAAAGAGTAATAATGATAGGGAAAAAGGAGGTGAATGCCATAAAAAAAGAAGGATGATAAAAGGGAGGACAAAATAAGGGATACAGTGGTTAGAAGCAAAATGGACATTTGGGGAATGTTAGGATAAGAAGAGAAGAAACCAAAAGAAAAAAAAACGAAGGAAAAATGCTGTTAGTCATGGGTGTGAATGTAAATAGGATGAACACACTCATAAAATGGAAGAAGATAGGAAAATGGATTAGAAACTAGAATCTAGCAAAATATATTTATAAGAGGCAAACTTGAAATAGAAAGATACATGTGAATTTAAAATAAAAAACTTAAGCAGAATCTAATATACTTCAATTGAACTAAGAAAAGCAGGGGTAATAATTATTATCTCAGGCAAATCAAAAGTAAAAATAGACCTAATTAAAAAGGAAAATCAAAGAACTACATTTTGGCAGGGTACCATAGGCAATGAAGTAATATAAAAATTTGTATATAAAATTTCTCTGATGAAAGTCTCATCTCTTAAAAATGTGCATATATATTTAAATTCCATTTAAATAAATATATGTATATAAATATATTTAAATTTTATTAAAAATATATATACATAAATATATCCTGATTATAGGACAGAGTCAAGTTTATAAAATAATAGTCAAGCAACACTTAACAAATGGCCTTAGGATATAAACAGGTCATTTTCAATCTATTTTAATCGTATGAAAAAACTCTCTAAATCACTAGTGATTAGAGAAAGTAAAAAAAAAAACAACTCTGAGTCATCACTTCATATCTACTGGAAATAACAAATTCTATATGGGATAAGGAGAAAATTGGTAAACTGATGAACTAATGGTAGAGTAGTGGAGTACTTTCTGGGTTTTATGGAGAAAAAAATTTGAAACTATCCCAAAACACTATGAAAATGATCACTCGCTTTGACTTAGCAATGCCACTACTATATCTATATCAAAAAGATCAACAAAAAGAGAAAAAGACATAAATGTATAAAATATTTATAATTGTTCTTTTTGTGGTGGCAAAGAATTGGAAATTGAAGGTATGTACATGGATCAGAGTAGGACTGAGCAAATTGTGGCATGATTATGGTGAAGTACTATTGTGGTATAAGAAATGATGAATAGGTGGTTTTCAAAAAAAGTAAAACATGACAAGACCTATCTGAACTGATGCAAAGTGAGGTGAGAATGGGGAGATCATTGTGTTCAGTAATGATGTTTTAATGATGATCAACTGTGCAAGATGTAGCCTACACTGACAATTCACAACTCATAATGAAAAATTGTTATCTACATTTAGAGATAGAACTGATGAACTTTGAGTGCAAATTGAAAAATAATTTTCTCACTTTATTTTTCTTAGTTTTTTTTAAGGCTAATGGAGAAAAAATAGGCATGTGGTTATGATATTCTAAGTACTTCGTCTATTTTTTGTTAAGTGAATATAGAGAAGTTCTTTACATCATTGCACTGAATATTTTTTTCCTCTTTTACCAGTCCACAAATACTTTTCCTTTTCTCAAACAACCTTAATAATGTGGACAAGAAGTTTGTGATGTGTTCATAAAGTAGAAAATAAAAGAAACACTGCATTAATTTCATGCCTGGGGGAGAGTGTAAAAATAAATAAGGCCTTGATCAGTCCTAAAACATATTGCTTTTGAACTCTGAGGAGATTTTATTAAAAAAGGATAAAAATGGAAATATTAACATGAAAAAAATATTCTAAGATTTTCTAGACTTCCAAATGGGTCCCAAACACACACACACACACACACACACACACACACACACACACACACACAATAAAAAACCCTGTTTAATTCTTTTTTATCAAAACAAATATTTATTACTACTCCCTTCTTAATATTTCAAAATGATTAAAACATAATATTTCATCTATTTCTCCTAGAGCCATTCATTTTTAAACCTAAATACCTCAATAGTACATAATATATCAAAATAGATATATATATCTATAGTATTATAGTAAAAATCTGAAATAAATGTATTCAAATGTCCATAAAATGGACACATTCTTTAGTTTCTATTCATTGCCCTATATCTATTTGATTTGTACTCTTCTGATTTTGTTCCTCATTCTTTTCTGGCACTTTGTGTTGACTTAATGAGAGTTAGCAAAAGAGTTGTGTTGAAAACTTGAATTGGGAAAATATTCAGACTTGAGCTAAACACAGGATGAGTTGAAATTACCTGAAGGATGTACTAGATGTTCTAACAGGGCTTATCACACTCCACTGGTTCTATATACTTCACCTTTTGACAAATGAAATTGCTTTTTTCAATTGGTTCTTTTCAGGATTTAAAATGCTGTTTATGTATTGGCATCTACAATACTATGTAGCACAATGTTTACTGATTATAACATACTTTATTTATTTGACTTCGAAAGATTTAAAGTACCTATTCTTCAATCATCCTTTGAATTTCACATTTCTACCTTTCATCTTTAGGATGATTACAGTGAATAGAGTGAAGAAGTGAGCACAAAATAAAGGGGAAAATGGACAGAACGAAAAGTCCTCCTTCTTTACTAAAACAATTCTTGAAAGACACTCAATATTTCCTCCATCATCCAAGAGACGCATTGTACTGATGGACAGACTCTTTCCAATGAAAATACTACTTTTTAAAAACACATAGTTTATTAGTTAGATAAAATTATTTGTTGTTTTTCAGTTGTTTGCAATCTATTCTGACTCTTCTTGACTACATTTGGAGTTTTCTTGACTAAGATATGGAAATGATTCTTCATTTCTTTCTCCAGCTGACTTTAAATATGATAAAATAGGATTAAATTACTTACACAGTGTCACACATCTACCAAGTGTTCTGTGGTTATATTTGAATTTAAGAAGCTGAATCTTCCTGAAATATTCTATCCATTGTACTACTAAGTCTCCCATAAGATGACTTACTTGTTGACAAATTAACAGAGAAGCATAGATGGTGGTGTGTTCCCACTTATGAAGAAGATCCCTTCGTGGAAACAAAAATTGGCTGACATATTTTCTTAGTATAATCCATATTACAAAGATGTTGAAAATCAACTCCAGGCTTTGCTAATGGAATGTGAGAAAAATAAAATAATTTCTTATATCAATAAAGTCTGGTGGTGCAATGAAGCACACTGGCCATAGCAAAATCCTGAATGGGGCTGTAATAACTCTGAAGATCATTTACAATTATATCATTGTAGGGAGGTCATTCTAGCTGCAATGAGAGATTGCTCTGAAAATACAGATATGTGGACAAAATTTGAAAACCTTAAACAATTAGATGATGGGACACCCTCCAGATTCATGGATAGGATCATTGAGTTTGGGGTCAGTACCTAGACTTTGACCTTTCTAAAAAAAAGGATATTAGACAAATTAAAAGACATTTTGTCAACAACTCTTGCAAAGTAGTCAGAAATTATTTTAAATCTCATTGCCCAATGTGACCTGAGATGGATCTTGACGAATTAAGAAAAATAGTTGTATGTATTTCAAAAGGCAACAAAGAAACACAGTAAGCAACTAGTGATTTCATGGAAACAATATGGAAAGTATTAAAATATTTAAGAGCTAGGATTGATAAACAGGAAAAAGGGCATGATACTCAACCAATGGCACTTTCCCCTCCCTGAGAATCTAACTATATAGATCCATTTCCTGCCAATTCTGTGAGAAGAAGAGCCACAAAATGATAGACTGATGAAATTTACTCAAGGTAATCAAAAATAATATGCAGTTAAATAACAACTATAGAAATAATAATTATAGAAATAATGATAATAATGAGTATATGGCTTAAAACTTTAGGACTGATAATAATTCTAGGAATAGTAATTGGGAAAATAATAACTCAAACCAACTAACCACACAACAGTATATTTTAAGTGCAGCTCATCCAAAAAAATACCTAAGGTGCTACTGTCCCTCCATGTGGGGCAAAAGTTGGTTCCCCTTAAACTCTATTGCTTTTGTTGATATTAACCCTTTTCAGTTTTGTCTCCCCTCCAAATAGCAGCAAAGAAGAAGAATGGATTTTCAAATAAAGTACCTCTATGACTATGAATTATATACATTTTTAACATTCTTGTTTTTCTTCCTACATATGCCATATAGTATTTGAATTTTTTCTCTCTTTTTTTGCATTTGAAGCACATGTCACCAGGATTGAAAAGTTTTTCTTTTAACTACATTTTGATTTTTCAATAGAATAAGCTAGATGTCCATTTACCTAGCAAATAAATGCATACCCAGAAGCTTTAAACTGTGGAAACCTAGCATTTATTGATAAATATTATGGGATTGTAATTAATGTTTGTGTCAGATTCTAGGAAATGGGATCAAAAAGGAGTAGACTTCATATACACAGTGCCAAAGAAGCACAAATTTAACCTGAATAGTGCCAAAAAAGAGCACAGAGGTCCAAAAAGTAACTTAATCAAGTGGGGTTGAAGAACTTCTATGCCAATATGAAATGACTTAAACTTAATGACATAAACTTAAACTCAAGGTTGTGGCTCTTGACATATGTGTTAAATTTATTTGTGTTTGAGACTGAAATATATTAGTAATGTAGTCACCAGGGATTTAATTTCTAAATCCCAAAATTTATTATTAAACTAAATGGAATTTGTGGTAATTTATTTACAATAGAGGGAAGATATTAGTGAAGAGAGTAAAGGGAAGAGAGAGAGAGAAAGAGAAAGAGAGAGACAGAGAGAGAAAGAGAGAGAGAGAGAGAGAAAGAGAGAGAGAGAAAGAGAGAGAGGAGAGAGAGAGAGAGAGAGAGAGAGAGAGAGAGAGAGAGAGAGAGAGAGAGAGAGAGAGAGAGAGAGAGAGAGCGAGCTCTGGCTTTCTCTGATACCAGTTAGAAATTCTTAACCCCATCCAGAGGAAGAGTCTCAAGATGATGGGCCTTTTTCTGGAGGTTTCATGCCTCCAGAAAGCCAGGGTCACTAAGTCAGCCTTTCACTCCCCAAAGGTGACCATCTAAAAGGAAAAGCAGTCTGAGATCTCCTGCATGAGTTTAGTCCAGTTCCTCCAGTCCAACTCTGAGTCAGAGATTCTCCCTCCAACTTGAATATCAAATCAAATCTTTCTTCTTCTGGCCTCTTATCATCTTTTTAAAGATTTTTCTCTTGTGTCACATCCCCTAAATTTCACATCTACCAATCACAGCAGACTCTCCTCTCCAGCATTGCCCACTCTTTAGTTTATACCTTCTTTGGTTAGATTAAACCTTTTTTTTTTTTTTGCTACTTAACACTTTTTTAGCTTAGTTCACCTTTTGTAGTTACTTAACACCTTTTTTGTAGTTAAAATGGGTAGATCTACTTAGAATACTCAGTTAGCATCTTTTGGGGATTAAAATCTAAAAATAGATTGTGGATTACAATTCAATCTTCCCAATAAAGGAATAGCTAAATACCTTCATTGTTAAAATCAGGAGATAGCTAAATTCAATCTTCAAATATATTAAGATGCAGCACTCTTTGAAGCACACTTCTTGTGAAATAATTTCTATGAAAGTATCTAACAATTGGCTGTGCTTGCTCCCCTATACCTGAAGAAATGACAAAAGATCATATGAGGGAATGACACTTCACTTCCTTTTACACAAAAATGGAGTCCTTTTTCTCTGTTATAGTATGGCAGGCAGCTTCTATAATTCTGGCTTATAGGTAAATACAATTTTACTGCATTTTTAAAAATTCTATAGATTTGTGGGATAGAAATTTACTTTAATTGGATCCCAATATGAGGGCGTGTTATGAATCTATTCTTGTTTTATTCAGAAATTTTATATACTTAGATTTTTGATATTTTGATTCTGAATTTTGAATTTTTTATTTCACCCAAAGTTTAATTTTTTCTTCTCTTTTTTTAATGTTTTTGGTTTTTCTTTTGATAATTGACTCATAAACCCCATAATTCAATCCCTTTTGAGTTGATCTAGGTTTTGCTGAACAACTTCTTCAGGGAGGATTGTATTGTATTTTTATTTTTAAAAATCCAAAATTAAACATTTTGTTTGAGAAAAATTTCAGTAAAAGAAGCTTGCTAATTCCTTGAATCCGGAGAATGAACTCTTTTTTAGAAAGATGCATCAAGAAGATCCATAATGAACTTTTGCATGCAATCAATTGAACTAAAGGGGGATGAACCTTTATTGTAAATGTACTTTTATGACAAAGGGGACTGCCCCCTAATTGCCTTTTGTCAATGCACCTGTTTTGCTTTTTCTCTCTCTTCTCTTTCCCTTTTATCTGTAACTAGTATAGTTACATCTTAGACATTGAAATATTGTATACACCTATAGTTAGAAATTTTTTAGGGATACAAGATAATTATGTTAAATATTCAAAGGGGAGACTATTCTCCCAATGATCATTGGGGGGATTGTGAAGATTAAATTTAACTCTCCCCTGCTTATGAAAATGAGGTTAATTAACTTTCTCCAATTGTGAAAATTAAATTAACTCCACTGCCAATTTTTAGATTTAATCAACAAAAGTGTAAACCTCCCACCTAATCATTTAGTGACGAGGTCTGTTACCCAAATGTGCAATAGTGGGTGACAAATCAGAATCAAACTGACTGCACCTGGGCAGTCCTAAAGCAAAGTTTCAACTGTGATTGGTAGATATAAAATTAGGGGAAGGCACAGGAAGTGATGCAAAAGAAAGTGTCTTTAAAAGGGAGTTACAACTTCCTGTGGAGCAGAATGGTCTGAGATTTGTGGGAGAATCATCTGAAATCCTGAGTGGAGTTGAACTTGGCTTTCAGCTTCTTCTGGAGTTCTGAGTTTGAGCTGGAGACTGAAGAAGAATCTGCTGACTGGACCTGAGACCCTGTTCCTGGTGAGAATATCCTTGAATCTCTCTCCTTTGGACTGACATGCGGTTAGTGAAAAGCTGACTCTTTTCTTGGATTTTCTGAAGAGATTAACCTCAGGAGAAACATATCCAGGTCCTCAGCTTTGCTGAGGCCTCTCTGGCTAAGGACTAACTCTCACTGCCTGGGTTGAGCCAGGGGACAGCAATGAATTACTTAGTGCTTAGGCTAGATATCTTACCCTAGCCTCTCTCTGATTTCCTACTTCATTCTTTCTATATTTTATAAATAAATATAATCCAGTCCAACCTTTTATAATTAATACCTTTTTTACCCTTACAATATACATATTTGTGTACACACACAAATACATATGTTCACAAATATTTGTGTCTTGTTTGTGCAACTGGTTTCCTTATGGTATCTGCCACCTTCACTAAACCATCAGATTCTTCAGAGAAGGGACTGTCTTATGCCTTTTTTGTATATTCAGAGCTTAATGAAGTGTCTGGCACACAGTAGGCATTGACTCAATGCTCACTGACTGACTGTTAATTATGTGCTCAATAAACATCAAAGTATCATTTGAGAAGAACAAGGGATATATTCATGTCAACTATTATTTGCTAAGAAAATCAGTAGTTGACATCAAGGAGAGACTAACCATTTAGTATTGAAAAGGATCCCAGATACCATCAAATCCAACCTCTAAATTAATCTTGAATTTCCTCTACACTCTACCTGTTCCCTGTGATAGCAAAATAACTATAAGTAGAAAGCAATGAGTGGAACTTTGCCCCAGGACAAAATTTAGAGAACACCAAAATGAAAAAAAAATGCTTAGAAACACTGTGCAATTAATATATAAACACATTTGAATTTCAATTCACTTGTACTATTTAACATGTTAGAACAACTAAGCATTTGGTTACCAAAATAAATTTAAAAAGTAAAAAATCCGGACACTATTAGATAGAATGTTTTCTTCTGTTTTGTAGAATCATAGATTTAAAGCAGAAACAGACCTTAGATGTCTTTGAATTCAACATCTAAAGTCATAGAAGTAGTCAGTGAAGAACTGGGATATGAACTAAATTTCCATGACAACAAGTCTCTAATACCAAACTTATAACTATTCAGGTGAGTTCCTGACAACCCATTACCTCCTTTCACCAAAATATCAGCCTAACAAATTTCACTATCTCTTTAATACTCTATCTACAATATTTACTTAGACCTTTAGGGTAATATTCAAGGCATTAAATGTTTCCTCTGTACCCATAAAGTTATCTGCCTCATATACTTTTGTACATGTGAGGGAGAAAAGATAAGAAAACTTTATCTGTAGCATTAATGATAGAGATTTTTATCAAGGATTCACATTTTTAAAATAATTATTTACAATTAAGTGATATCTAGCACCTAATTAATGAGATATAATACAAAAACTTTGATTTGTCAAAATCTATTATTTTGATCAATGTGGGCACTCTTGATGCCCAAATAGATATCATCCCTTTTCATTTTTCAGATGATTTTCATATGAAAAAATTGATTAATGATTAGATTTCTGGTGATACATTTCTGTGAACTTAAGTTGAATGGCCCTTAGAAGGAAAGAGGCACATAATATATCACCATGCCCTTACTTGAAGTCTTTCCAAACGCAAAAGAATTGTAATTCATCACAGGGAAATTTGGGGGTCTCTTTCTCCAGAGGGCAGGTTATTCTTTCAGAAGAAGACTGATAATTTCATGATTTTCTGTCACACTCAACTGAGGTTGTCAATTAATTTCTCATATTATTTATATATCATATATTTGAAAGTTAATTTAAAAGATAAAATCTTGATAATTCAGATAACTTGTCATATATTCTCTTTACTAGTTATATTTCATGATAGTTGCTTCATCAAAGCATATGAATGGTGAGAGGAGCACCCAGATCACCTCATTTTTCTTTTTTTAACTTGGCTCAAAGAGATGCTGGTAGGTATTGTGAATACATGTAAAGTGGAATAGTAGAGAGATGATAAACTCTGGAGTCATAAGATCTGGGTTAAAATATTAACTCTGGTGTTTGTTATTTGTCTGACCTTGAGCAATTTACTAAATCTCTCAGTTTCTTGAACTACAAAATAAGAGGTTTGGCCTAGATATCCTCTGAGGCTCCTTCTAGCTCTATATCCTAAGTATTTCTTTGATCATTAGGAAATCTTATTAGGCAATGTGTGTTTGTTAAATTCTTTTCAAAATCTCATGTCTATTTCAATCCACATATCCCTAATAAATATTTAAGAAGTCAGAATGATAAAATAATAGAAATATAATTATATGTGCATAATATACAAATGTATATATACCTACATGCATATGCATATAAATAAACATATATACATATAAGCACATACATGAATATATACACCATGTAAGAAAACTGAACCACTATGTGAATTGTCTTAGGAAAATTCAGCAGGTCACCATGAAAAATAAGGTACTGGACACTGAGCCCCTTTCTTGAGCTAAACCAGTAAACATTCAAATTCTACTGTCACATTGTTCAAATGCCAAACATATATTTGCCTAAGAGACTTTTATTCAGAGAAATCACACTAGACAAGTATAAAAATTAAATTATATATCTAATAATAAAAATATTATATTTTATGAGGTTTATTGAGGATCATTAGAAATCAAGGAATAAAGAGGATACAAAATAAAAACCATGTTCCCATGGTTGGTTAACCATTTTCAAATTTTCCCCACCTTACCACCATCATTGCTAATGCTACATCATGCAGGAAGAGAGCATATGAGAGGCATTATGGCTAGTTAAATACCAATAACATAATCTTGCCAACTTGGAAACTCAGGAGAGATTACAGAGAATTCTGGGAAATACCAAGGACTTCTGGGGAATGAAGTCTAAGGTTCAAAATCTCCATTTATACATTCACCCTGAGACCCATGGAAGACTAGTCTCTCCAGTGGGTTTTATAAACATAACCAACTTAGAAATTACAATAATTTGGGGATAAAAGGAAAAGAGAACAAAACCAATCATTGCTAGGTGCATTGACAAAAAGCCAGTTAGAGGGCAGTCCCCTTTGGAATAAGAGTATACATACAGAACAAATGCATTTAAATCACACAAAGTTCAAATCACCACATCCCAAAATTCACTCTGGATCTTCTGGTGCAGTGTGTGGTCTGTGGAGGAATCTTCATGGTATCTTCTCTAAACAGTTCACTTTCTGGTTTTGGAGAGGTAGCATGTTTCTTAACCTAAAATTGCTCTCAAAAGGAATTTAAACTCTGTAATTTAAAACAATAATAATTATACATACCCCACAGGGATCACTTAGGGATGCATGGCTGAGTTATGAGGTATATGAATCAATTGGCAAGAGAAATCAAAAACATAAAAAATGCAAATAAAAGAGAAAATAAACATTGGTGTTGCTGTCTCTCTCTTCTATTGCCCTCCTATCTCTAACTATTGTAGAAGGTGAAATTTTGTATGTACCTGTAGGTAGAAGATTTAGAGGTACAAGATGATTATCTTTATTAATCAGTTGGGGAGACTAGTCTCCCAATCATCATTGGGGGGATTGTGAATTTTAGATTTACTCCACCCTGCTTAGTCTTTGGAATTTTAGCAACCAGTAATGTATACATCCCTACTTAAAGATTAACTATAGGGGAGGATGGTCTGTGACCTGCAAGTGATAGCAAGTGAAAAATCAGAAACAACTGACTGACCCCTGAGCTGTCCTAAGCAAAGTTTAAGCCACCATTGGTAAATGTGAGACACAAGAAGTGTGACACAGGAAGTATGGCCTTTATATTTTGCATCACTTCCTGTGAGGGGGACTTTGCTCTCTTTGCAGCTTTTTATGGCTTTGCAGATGTGGAGGAGCTGGTGGTGTGTGGGTCCTGAGACTGCTTCCCTTAGGCAACCATGCAGTGAGTGACCCTTCTGAAGGTTCCAGCCTCCAAGGAGGCCCCTCATCTTGGAGGAGACCTCCTAGCTGGAAGCCAAGTTAGATTTAATCTTCTGGGAATGCCCCTTGGCTGAGAGGCCTCAGAACTCCCCCTGGCTCAGGCCAGGCCAGAGTATATCTTTACCCTTTTCCATCTTTCTCCTTAATTTCTTCCTTATACTATAAATAAACCACCATAAAATCCCATTCTGACTTGAATATTTCATTGGGATTTAGGATTTAAATCCCTGGAGACCACTAAATAATATATTCAGTCTCAACATAAAAATTTACCCAATACACATGTGCTCACACAGAGTCAGAAGAAGCAATACAAAGAAACTCTTAAGGTCTCTCCTAGGAACTTTGGGATGAATTGTAAGACATGGGAGATACTAGCTTTGTACTTTCCAACATAGGATGGTCACATCCAAGAAGATGTACTCTATGAGAAAAGCAGAATTTCAGTAGCTCAAAAGAAAAGTGGGATATGTAAATTTAGAGTAATCACCATTTCAAAGGTTCCTATAGACTATTTGCATTTGTGGTAGAATCTCTGAACTCATATTGGTCTTATTAGACCATAACCATATACTTTTTTTCACAGACACACCATACACACTGAACTTTTAACATAATGATGCCATTTGATTCCTATTCAAGTATGAAGAGCAATAATGTTGATGCTAATGGCATATATAGATAGAAAACCAGTTAATTTTTTATTGTTTATAGTAAGAAAAATAAAGAAAAGGATGATGGAAAGAGATTGGTAGAAGGAACTCTACTGGTTGACTTTTTGTAAGTTATTTCCTCACTTTCATGGTATAATCATACTAGAATTATAGGCATAGAGCCAGAAAATTATCTTGGAACTTGTTGGAGGTATGGATTCAATGCCAGGATTTTCTTAATTCAAGTTCAATGTTGGGACAAAATGAGACACTTGCAAGTAACTTAACATTTAACAAAGGAGATTGATACAATGACATTTAACTCCTCTGGATCGCCCCTATGAACTTATCACCATTTGGAAACATATTTGTTCAGTGGGTCAATAGAATATGGTAATTTGTGTGGTCCTCATCAAGTCTGAAAGTCCCTGATAAGACTTTTTAAAAAAAGTTATACCAAGAAAATAATGATTCTTTCCCAATGTTCTTCCAATCTAATAAGCTTGATCTATGGTGATAAATAAATCGACAAAAATAGAAATCAAGAATGTTTGGAAGTGATCCTAAACTTTACAAGGATTATGCCTGGAGAGTATAACTCTAGCCATTCTACTCAAATTAGATATCTTTCAGGTAATTTTATAGTTGTGGATTCTATTTTATCCTTCCAAAACTTAGTCTAGATAAGCTCTGAGTGTTTTATTATAAGGAATTCATTATAACATTTCCAGTTCTGTCTAATAAATTCAAAAAGGAATATAATCTGTATGACAAAATCTTGGATAATTATACAATTAGTTATCATACATGAGGATTTTTTCTCTGTATTTATTTGGCACAAGTTTATCTTGTAATAGATATAGATTTTATGAAGATAAAAATTAATAAGGTATATTTTTATAAAAGATACTACAAAAATCTGTCTCTTTTCTCTCCTCAACATACAAAAGACTATGAATTAAGTACCCTATTGGGAGAAGAGTACTCACTCAGCTACTGTAGGCTTAAAATCCTCTGCCCATTTTGAAAGAAGAAGGAGTGAGGAATAGAAGCAGATCTTGAGCTCCACATAATGGTTTCTTTCTATATACCTGAGCTCAGTCAGCTTTTGAGAGCCGGCCATTAAGTGTTGTAACCCAATTTCATACTGTTCACATATGTGAAAAGCAGCAACAAGTAATACTTTCACTACATGGGCAGCCAGGTACACATACCAGTCAGATTATTGAGAGGAATTCAGAAAATAGGTGTAAAGTCTATGAAAACTTCCCGCCAAAGTCTGAATTCTGCCCTGAATAGGGTTCAATAGAACATCTTTTCTCTTTCTAAAGGTTTGGAAAGTGTGTAGTCAACCACTGATCTGAAAGGTATACTTACCAAAAAAAATTAAAAAAGCTAGGATACTTACTGGATAATGAGTTACTTCATTATTTTGAGTGACAGGAGGATTGGTAGAAAGAAATTTAAGTTATATTAGGAGACAATAATGAGCTAGGAACTGTATAGGAAATGGTATCTTAACATGTTTTATTCCCCTTTGGTAGTATAGTGAAGTCTTTAGATCCATTCTCAGAATAATGGCTACTAAGTGCATACATTGAAATACTTAGAATTACAAAAGAAACCAATAACATTGAAATCTAATAATTAAATGATGAGAAAAAGAATAATAAATCACAAGTTAAGATACTTTGTCTTGGATTAATCTAAGGAAATAGAATTGTAACTTCATGACCTAAACACTTTTGTCTTTTTAAGTTTTCTGTGATTGATTTTCATTCTTAGTGTATGTGGTACCAGGAGGAGGTTGAGAGTTAGTCCAACCCCAACTCTCACAACATACATTTACTATTTTTATGATTATGAGACAAATAGTTTAGAATTTTCAATCAGCTATAGTTTTGTCATCTGGAAAATGAGAAAAAATAAAACCCCAGTGATTACCTGACAAATTGTGAAGATCAAAGGAGAAAATGTTTTTAAAGACTATTGTAACCTTAAGGTACTATCTAGATATCAAATTTTCAAAGACAAAATCTAATATCACCCTAAGTTAAAGGATCATAGATTTAAACCAGTTAAGTAACTTAGATATCATCTCATCATTTTTCTGCTTTGCAGATGAAGAAAGGAATCCCCTAAGGGTTTAGTTGAATTATCTTTGAGGAACATATATACAAATAGGCAGAAGGGGTTTTCAAGCCCTGAAAGCATGGGACATTCACCAAAGTCCTCAGAATGCTGTTTGGATATTACTTTTCTAAGTAAAGATTACAAGATCAAAGAATTTGGACCTATTTCCTACCAGCTTTAGAGATCACCTATTCTAACTCTATCTTTTTATAAATGATGAATCTCAGTCTCAGAGATTTGATAAGATTTGGCCAAATTTTCACAAAAAGTAAAAGAATTGAGATTTGTAGAAGCTTGGATTCTAAATGTAAGTTTTGAATATTACCCATGTAGCCTATGGTTTTGTAAATTATTTTTGAATGTGGCCCAGGGGATGCTTATGTTTCTGGAATCTTATTCACTCCTTTATGAGGTGGACCTTATTATCTGCATAAGGGGAAGAAGATCAATTCTACAAGCTGATTTCAGTGATCTAAAAAAGCAGGTGTGCAAAAGGAAATTTACCCTTCTCGCTTACAATTGCATGTACCTAGCGAGGGGCTCAGAAGCATGGACTGTGTGAGGTAAATCATTAATCATTGGGTAGATTAGGTCACAAGGGTAGAATGGCAGCCAGAAAAAGGCAACAATGGAGTCCAGAGTCACAAGACATGGGTCAGGGCAACTTCCCTTGGCACTGCTCCTCTGGACTTCCCCCATGTGTGGTGCAGGCAAATTAGAAAGCATAATTGACTCCAATTATTTGACATATGAGAGTTAGTGGGTGGAGAAAAGATTTGATAAACTGAGGCAAGAGCAGATTATACTCTCTTCATTTATGCATTTGGTGCTGACTCAACTGCTTTGTGAGTGTGGCTAAGGAGATTCTCATGGTGGCCATATATTTAGCAAGGTAAATATAGCAGTAAGTAAACTGTATATCTTTCTATTTTTCCATCTTTTCTCCTATTACTTTTGATTTAATAAAATCATTTATTTATGGCCAGTCTCATAGTTTTAATTATTTTTATGTATTTATTAAAATATTTTTCCATGGTTACATGAATCATGATTTTTCTCACCCCTCTTCCCTCCTTTTCCAGGAGCTGACAAGGAATTCCACTGGGTTATACATGTATAATTGTTCAAAATCTATTTCTTTGTTATTCATATTTTCAATAGAGTGAACTTTTAACATCAAAACCCCAATCACAGTTCCATTGAACCATGTGGCCGATCATATGTTTTTCTTCTGCATTTTTGTTCCAATCATTCTTTCTCTTGATGTTGATAATTTTCTCTCTCATAAATTCCTCTTCATTGTCCTGGATCATTGCCTTGCTGCTAGTAGAAAAGTCTATTTCATTCTATTGTGCCACAGTGTATCAGTCTCTGTGTACAGTATTTTTGTGGTTCTGCTCTTTGTTCTGCATCAATTCCTGGAGCTTGTTCCAGTTCACATAGAATGCCTCCTGTTCATTATTCCTTTCAGCATAATACTATTACATCACTATCAGATACCACAATTTGTTCAGCCATTTCCCATTCAATGGACACACCCTCAATTTTCTAATATTTTACCACCACAAAGGGTGCATCTAAAAATCTTTTTGTATAAGTCTTTTCCCTTATTATCTGTTTAGGGTATAAACCCAGCAGTGGTATGTGTGGTTGCATAATTTTAATTGTTACACAGGTGCTAGTCTAAAAATGTAATTGTCTGCTCCCCTATATATTCCTGCTTTTAATTAATGAATTCCTTATTAAATACAAATAACTTTATTAGTTGCTATGCTTTATAGGAAAAAATGGCTCGATGAATTTTTTTCCTCACTAAATTATAGTTATATAAAAGACCAGTACAAATAATCAATGGTGAGAAAATACTTTAATAGTGTAATAAACCAAACATAAATCAGAGAAGTCATATGAATTGCAAAATAATTGATAAATAATGCCTTGATATTGACCTTTTTCACATGAATTGAGATATCTCAGTTTCACTAAGAAAAAGAAATCTTGATTTCACCTAAGGGATAATACCACATAGTTTCTTGAAAGACAAAGTAGAAATTAATGATATGTTGAGGGAGGAGCCAGCTTTCTCCTATATTTCTTCTTAAGTCTATTATTATTGGTTGGCATGCTCAGAGGTAAGATGGCAGAATAAGGGAAACTCATCTCACACAAACTCTTCAAATACAAAAAAATAATATACAAAGTACTTCAAAGCAAAGGGAAAGTAGTAGAGACAAGTTTTACTGGGATTAGAAGGGAAAGTAGCACAGGGAGTATGGCATGAGGCAGAGGGAACCATTAGAATGCAGCCTACCCTTACCAACACCAAAAACAACAGACAGGGAGCAGCCCAGTGACAATCCTACTTCTTCTATATAGCTTAAGGTAAAAAAATGGCAGAGTGGGGAATATCTCAATGGCTTGCTTTGAAATGGCATATCTGCAAGGAAAATACAGAATGGAGATTTTCAACATGACCTGAGGTAATGAAAAGAGAGCACCTAAAGAACTGCCAAATGCCCTGAGATATCAAAATAGCAAGGGATGTATAGACCATGTGGCTTGAGGCAATAAAAAGGAAGAGTAAGAAACAGTCAGCTTGGAAACAATAAGGAAACCAACCACAAGAGGAGGAGAATTTAGCTGGACAAAACAATTGCAATCACTCTCTACAAGAAGCCAGTTGGGCCAACTCCTCAAAGTATACAATGAGTAACCTAAACACAACCAGGCATATCATAAGCACCAGAGGAAGCACATGGCCAATTTGGAACAATACTCCCTCTACTCCTTAAGTACAACAGAACCTCAACAGATAGACAAAGGGAAAAATAATAACTAAAAAAAATAAGAGACAAAGAAAAACAGTCAACCTTAGAAAGTCACTTTATTAACAGGGAAAATTAAAATATATACTCAGAAGAGGACTAAAGTGGAAAAAATGAAACACCTGAAGCCCCAATTAAAATTGTAAAAAAAAGTCAGGCTTCAAAAGAACTCTTGAAAGAACTTGAAAAGAAGTTTTAAAAATCAAACAATAGAGGAGGTGGAATCAAGATGGTGGCTTAGAAGCAGCAAAAGTTCAGACCTCTGAAAACTCTTCCTTACCGATCACAAACTGAATTATCCTAGGGGACTGAAATTCAAACTTATCAACAGGACAGAGCCAGGGAACCCTCCTTCTGGACTCAATTCAAAAGGTACACCCCCCAAAAAAGCCTGAATCTGAGAACACTCAGGTCTAATGGGAAGGCAGAAGGAGGGTCCCAGGACCCTTCCCCCCCCAACCCAGAGAGCTGAGCCCTCAGATGCCTCAGAAACCTCTGGGTGGGCAAAGGTGCTGGTCTGGAGGGTGTACCTTGTAAGCAGGTCTGTGCCAGGTACAGAGTATCCAACACAGGAGGCAGGGAAGCAGCTAGAGAGAGATCAAAGATCCAGAAGACCCAGTGGCTGGGTCCTTCCATCTGGCTCCAGTATCACTGGAGGCTTTTGCCTCGGGGCACAACCAGACAAACCCAGTTGAACTTAATCTGATAAAAAGCCTCCAGAGGACACGGAAACCAACATTCTTCCCCCAGAGATTGTACAGAGTGATATGACAAAGTTCCAAGAGGGGAGACTGACAGAAAGCCCCAGAAGACAGAAAAAAAAAATGAGAGGAGCAAGAGCACAGACAAATACAGGGAGCAAAGAAGAGGTAAATATGAGCAAACAACAGAAAAAGAAGAAAGAAATTAGAATAGACAGCTTCTGTACAGGTAACAAGCAAAGAGCAAATGAAACAGAGGGGAAGGGATCAGCAAAGGAAAAATCAGAAATCCCAGCAAATTAGATACAGGATTTGGAATAACTCAAAATGCAATTCAAAACACAATTAAGAGAGGCTGAAGACAATTGGGAAAAGAACTTAAAAGCTAAGATAAATCATCTGGAAACAGAAAATAATGTCTTGAAAGCCAAAATCAACCAGCTAGAAAATGAGGCAAAAGAGATGAAAGATGAGATGAAGAAGATGAAAGAGGAGAAAAAGGAGATGAAAGATGAAGTAAAGAGGATGAAAGATGACCTCCAAAGAAAATCAGACCAGAAGGAAAAGGATGAACAAAAAGCCAGGGATGAAATACAGTCTTTAAGAACCAGAATACCACAACTAGAATTAAGTGACCTCACAAGGCAGCAGGACACTTTAAAACAAAAACAAAAGAATGAAAAAATTGAGGAAAATATGAAGCATCTCATTCACAAAACAAAAGATTTAGAAAATTGTTCCAGGAGAGAGAAATTAAGTATTGGTCTACCAGAAGATCATGACAAAAAAAAAAAGCCTGGACATCATACTACAGGAAATTATTAAAGAAAACTGCCCCAATATCCTAGAACAAGGGGGAAAAATGGAGATTGAAAGAATCCACAGATCACCTCCTGTACTTAATCACCAACTGACAACACCCAGGAATGTTATAGCCAAATTCAAGAGCTATCAGACCAAAGAAAAGATATTACAAGCTGCCAAGAAGAACTCATTCAGATATCATGGAACCAGAGTGAGGATAATGCAGGATCTGGCTGCATCCACACTGAAGGACTGAAAGACATGGAATATGATATTCCGGAAAACAAGGGAACTAGGTCTACAACAAAGAATCAACTACCCAGCAAAACTGACTATATTCTTACAGGGTAAAGTATAGTCATTCAACAAAATAGAAGAATTCCCAGAATTCCTAAAGAAAAGACCAGAACTGAACAGAAAATTTGATATCTAAGCACAGGACTCAAGAGAATCATCAACAGGGAATTAAAAAAGCGGGAAAAAAGAAAAACAAAACCAAACAACAAAAAATTTTAAGAGACTCAATAAGTTAAAATGATATGTATCCCTATAAGAAAAGAGGTCATTGGTAACTCTTAAAAACTGTTGTTATTACCTGGACAGCAAAAAGATGTACACTGAGAGGGAACAATGACAAACTGTATAGGATGAAAGGACAAGACATCAATAGGTATATAGATATATGCATACATAAATACATACACATGTGCATGCATATATATATATGTATATATATAACTAGAGCTAAAATAGGTTAATATTAAAAGAAATCAGAAAAGAAACAAATGGGGGTGAATTTATATGTCACAAAGAAACTTGTGGTGGTAGGGGGAGAACATCAATACACTGGAAGGGTAAAGAGGTTGGATATAGGGAAATACTCAACTCTTACATGCTTTGAAATTGACCCAGGGAGGGAAGAACAATCCAATCCATTGGGGGTAGGGAATAGATTTGTGCCATATCAGGGAGTAGAAGGGTAACAAATGGATTGGTGGGGAGGGAAGCAGTACAAGGGAGGTAGGGGGCAGGGAGTTTATTTTAGAAAGACTATAGGGAAAATAAGCGGGGAGGGAATAAGAAGGCAGGGGGTAGAAAGGGAACTAAATAAGGGTGGGAACTAGGGGGACTGATTAAAAACAAACATTGGTGTAGAAGGAAATATTGAAAGAAGAAAAGGCAGGAACAGGAGTAGAAATCAAAATGCTGGGAAATACACAGCTAGTAATCATAACTCTGAATGTGAATGGAATGGACTCACCCATAAAACACAAGTGAAAAGTGAAAGTGGATTAGAATCCAAAATCCTACCATATGCTGTTTACAAGAAACACACATCAGGAAGGTAGATATGCATAGGGTGAAAGTAAGAGGGTTCAGCCAAAACTATTGGGCATAAACTGATAAAAAAGAAGGCAGGAGTCACAATCATGATATCTGACAAAACCAAAGTAAAAATAAATCTAGTTAAAAGAGATAGGGAAGGTAATTACATCCTCATAAAAGGCAGTAGAGACAATGAGGGAATATCAGTACTCAACATGTATGCACCAAATGGCATAGCATCCAAATTTCTAAAGGAGAAACTAGAGGCATTCAAGAATGAAATAGATATAAAAACTATACTAGTGGGAGACATGAACCTTCCTCTATCCGAAACTAATAAATCAAACCAAAAAATAAATAAGAAAGATGTAGAGAAGTTAAAGAAATTTTAGAAAAATTAGAGTTAGTAGAAATGTGGAGAAAAATAAATAGGGACAAAAAGGAATATACCTTCTTTTCAACAGTACATGATACATTCACAAAAATTGATCATGTAGAGGGAATAAGAACATTGAAAACAAGTGCAAAAGCACAGAAATAGTAAATGCAACCTTCTCAGATCACAATGCAATAAAAATAATAATTAGTAAGGGTACATGGAGAGGTAAATCAAAAATTAACTGGAAATTAAACAATATGATTCTCCAAAACCTGTTAGTAAAAGAACAAATCATAGAAACAATAATTTCATTGAATAACATGACAATGATGAGACATCCTTTCAAAACCTATGGGATGTAGCCAAAGCAGTACTCAGGGGGGAAATTATATCCTTGAGTTCATATATTAACAAATTAGGGAGGGCAGAGGTCAATGAATTCAGCAAGCAAATTAAAAAAAAAACTAGAAAGTGAACAAATTAAAAATCCTCAGATGAAGACTAAATTAGAGATTCTAAAATTTAAAAGAGAAATTAATAAAATTGAAAGTCAAAGAACTATTGATTTAAAAAATAAGACTAGAAGCTGGTACTTTGAAAAAAAAACAAATAAAATAGACAAAGTACTGGTCAGTCTAATTAAAAAAGGAAAGAAGAAAACCTAACTGACAATATCCAAGATGAAAAGAAAGACCTCACCTCTAATGAAGAGAAAATTAAGGCAATCATTAAAATCATTAAATCATTAAAAACTATTATGCCCAATTATATGGCAACAAATATGACAATCTTGTTGATAGGGATAAATACTTACAAAAATATAAACTGCCTAGACTAACAGAAGAAGAAGTAAATTATGAAAATAACCTCATATCAGAAAAAAGAAATTGAAAAAGCCATCAAAGAACTCCCTAAGAAAACCCCCCCAGTCCAGATGGATTCACAAATGAATTCTATCAATCATTCAAAGAACAATTAATCCCAATATTATAAAAACTATTTAACAGAATAAGCAAAGAAGGGAGTTCTACCAAATTCATTTTACGACACAAATATGTTACTGATCCCAAAACCAGGCTAGTCAAAAACAGAGAAAAAATACTATAGACCAATCTCTCTAATAAATATAGATGAAACAATCTTAAATAGGATACTTGTAAAAAGACTCCAGCAGGTCATCACAAGGGTTATTCACTATGACCAGTAGTCATACCAGGTAGGATTCATACCAGGAATGCAAGGATGATTCAGTATTAGGAAAACCATCCGCATAATTGACCATATTAATAAGAAAACCAACAAAAATCATATGATTATCTCAATAGATGCATTTTAGTGGTTATATGTAGTCTCAGAATTGAAGTTCTTTTGAACTTCCCAATTCTCAGACATAACTAAGTTCATTCAGCATTCATTAAATGTTTATTGTATGATTGGCACCATGCTAAGTCCTGGGGAAACAAAGAGAAGAAAAAAAGTCAGTGCTTTCCTAGAGTTTACAATCTAAAAGGAGAGATGACTATATTTAGTATTAATTTGTTCATATCCTCCATATCCACTACAAACACCATAATACCTAACCTGTATGAAATATGTCAATGTATTCCCCTTTCACTCTATTTACTTTATTTCTTTTTTGGACCAAAGTAACACACACAAACACACACACACACACACACATACAAGTACAGACATATGTAATATTCTTCATAAAGATATAAACTAGATTAGGGCAAGATCTAACCTTGTATTTGTTTCCTAGGCATTTAACAAAAAGTGCATCTGACAAATAATAAGCATATAATTCTTTTTCATTAATTACTTCTCATAGCTCACAAAAAAAAGTTATTTATATTTGTGAAACATCTTGAGGAGGCAAATTCCTTATGATTAGTGGTAATATTGGTTTGAAAAAAATGAGTTTTTTTTAAATAAAAAAGGCCATTTAACATAAAGCACATGAGTAGAATTACCAAGGGGAACAGCTGAAAAATAATGATATATGGGACTCATATTGTGGGAATACCACTCCTTCTTTTACCCTTACATTTTCTTCAGGATAATAATTCAACTACTTTAGTACCTTTAAGAGGCTTCCTGTGATGAGAATGTATTGGTAGAGTAGTGCTTCATGTAGATCCAACAAGGATATTCATTATTGCTTGATATAACTCATCCATAGCTTTTATAGTTGAAGCAGTCTCAGAATGAGGGGTGGAGTTTGAAGAGAGAACATTTTAATCTTTCCCAAAATGTGATACTGCAGATGAGCCTTAATTAAATTTAATTTGGATCATTTAAGTTATTCCATTCCTATGAGCTAAATTATTTAAATGCTTAATGATTATAAACACTAAAAAACTATTAAAACTCACTGAACCTGACAAGCACATAAAATCAGAACAAAGATGGTATTTATTGACTACACATAACATATAAGGTTTCACATTGACCATACACAGGGAATCTGATGATGATAACATCAGGGAACTGACATTTCAAATAATTTGTTATACTGTACTTTATTATAGGCATTCATTAAAGAATAAGTAATTCCATGTTAACTTGCTCTTTATATTTAGCTTTGCTAGCTTACAGCACTGCCATTCATTTTATTAGTGGAGAGGCAGATGTATTCTCCTAAAATACATTGATCAACAAAAATGCAATTATGGTAAGAATTTGATAAAAATGGAATTATGCAACAAAGAGGATTTATAAAAGGAATTGGTAAATGGAATAGATTTCTTAAGAATATTGATACTGTGTCTCCAAAGATGAAGAAAAGTAAAAGTTTCAATAATTACTCTGGAGATAGAGAGAGAGAAAGAGAGAGAGAGACAGACAGACAGACAGACAGAGACAGGGAAGAGAGAGAGAGAGAGAGAGAGAGAGAGAGAGAGAGAGAGAGAGAGAGAGAGAAGGAGAGAGAGAGACATAATGCTATTTAATTTTAACACGTAGGAATTGAGGTATTTCTCACAAATGACTAAATTTGTATTAGGCTTTTATCATAAGGATATATATATATATATTATAATTTTTTATTATATGAACGACTATACACACATAATTTGTTGGTAATTATATATGAGTGTGCATAATTGTTTATGTATTTGTGTGTATGTTGGTTTTTATAATAGAAAATGCTAATATATATATATATATATATACATGTGTATATATGTGTAAATGTTATATACATATATATGTATATTCTTTTTTTTTTAAACCCTTACCTTCCATCTTAGAATCAATACTAGGTATTGGTTCGAAGGCAGAAGAGTAAAGTGACTTGCCCAGGGTCACACAGCTGGGAAGTGTCTGAGGCCACATTTGAACCCAGGACCTCCTTTCTCTGGGCCTGACTATCCACTGAACCACCCATCTGCCCACATATATATATATATATATGTATATATTCTTGATAACATTCTTTAAATTTGTCAATATTATGATGGACTTTGATGATTCTAGCAGTGAGTAAAAAAAGAGGGATTATATTTTTATAACATTAAGAAAGATGAATACAATAAAATTTTCTTTAACATAAGCATTGCATTATACTGTATGATCTGAATGATTCTCTAAATTATGGTTTAAGAATTCTCTCTATATAAATTTTCTTAGAGGGAGAATTGGCTGAGATAAAATTGGAGAGATCTAAAGATGTTATACCAGGAAGTAAGCAAAAGAAAGAAATGAATCTGGGACCCCTCTCCTATCTATTTTCCTGTTCTTTGCTCACTAAGTAAGCCTAATGGAGATTTCCTCACAGAAGTTAAGTCAAATTCCTTCCTCTAATAACAACAACCCTTTAGACTAAATTCTTTAGTTAAAGGATCTTTTATACCTTTGGAGAGAAGGAAATAGTGATGACGTTAGGGACTTAGGGATGGGGGAGGGGTGAGGTTTCTCTATTCTTTGAATTGTAAGATTGATTAATTGAAGGCTTTGGATAAGTTTCCTCAAAACATAAAAGAAATGAAATATTTTCTTCAGGGAAAGGATGGTAATATCTCTGCCAGAGTCTCTTCTGGGCAAGACTGATATTCCTTCAGTTCACAGTAGAAGTGGTAAGGTAATGGCCAGAGAGATGAAGGGGGTCTGTCCTCAAACTACTTTCAGGCAGAAGAAGAATGGAACTCCAGGCAGTGGGGAGTCCAACAGTCTCTCCTTCAAACTTCCATGGAACTCCTCTTCCTTCCCCTGATGATCTGTGTTCCAATGTGATTTCTTCCTCTTTTTTTCTGCAGATTATATCTTCTTTTCTAATTTTCTTCAATCACTATATGTGTGTGTATGTGTATACACACACATATAACTGGAGAATAGTGTTGTCCAGGGGAAAGAAAATAAAGGAAATGGAATTTTTAGATACTTTTAGGACCGTGAAACTATAAATGTAGTGAATCTTACTAAATAATCCATCTAAGTAGAGATGTACTTTCTCCAAGATTTTTGGTTTTATTTTAATTTTGTTTTACTTGAATTATTCAACAGCTTTGAATTTTACCTTTTGTACTTTCTGAGTGAACATAGTTTTAGTATGGTTCAATTGAGGGCCCTCAAGAACTACTTGAAAATGCCTCTTTGGCATTTTTGCATCATATAAAGTTGATTTGAAATTATTTCATCACAAGGAATAATAGGAAATAATTCTAGGAGACAAAATAACCAAATTGTCTGGGTACAAAGCATTCCTAAGATTAAGTGCAACACTCCATTTTGCTTTTGATGATAACAAAGTAATAAAAGAAAGAAGAAAGCAAGAAATCAGGAAACAAACAAGCAAACAAACAAAGAAGCAAAGAAGCAAAGAAAGAAAAAAACTATGGAAATATGAAGAAAATAATCATAGCTTTGGAGATAAAAGCAACATCAAAGTCAGCATTTTAATTTATAGCTGAGGAAACTGAAGGAAGAGAGGCTAAGTAGTTTGCTTAGAGGGACACAACTATAAGAATCTGAAGTCAGATTTAGACCCATATAATATTGATTCTAAGTATAGGATCTCTTATTTACCAGCTTATGACAACTCTCAGCCCTAATATGTGATTTCTGTATGACATTTATTAAAATAAGATTTCTAATTGAAAGTTTAATTATCCTAGTGTATCACAAATCAAATTTTTACTCTTAGGCAACTTTTCCATACGATAAATGTTAAATTTCCAAATGGTGGAAATTCTTTCTGGACTCAATAAATCAATAGCAAAAATTTTCTTAGGTACTTCTTAGTTTGAAATTTATCCCTTGAATTCTACCTCCTCTGACTTGTTATCATGTCTAACATAAGTTAATTCAACTCTCCTTAAACTTTCCATATAAAAGTTTAAAAAGAAATTATTAAATCATTTTAAACAATTACAAACACCCAATAGAAGTTTACTATTAAAATTTAATATATTCTCTAAATTTCCTTAAATACCTTAAGCCTCTCCTTCTTTAGGATTCATAAATATATGTGCAAACTGAGTCTAAGTAATTGTCTTACATATTCTATATGTCCAATAAATATAAACAAGACTAAAGAGAAGTATGAAAACTTAAACAGGAAAGAAAAATAATAAAGGATTTAATAAAGTTATATTTTTGAGTTGTTATTAAAAGTCAAATTGTCTATTTATCTCAGTCTTTTCATCAGGAATACTTGAAATTCTTATTTTTCATTAAATGTCCATTTATCTTCCAACCTCAAAGTATTATATTCAGTTTTTCTGGGTAAATGATTCTTTAATTCTAGCTCCTTGTCCTGGCAAAATATCATATTCCAAGTCTTTCAGTTCTTTAGAACAGAAGCTGATAAATCTTATATGATCTTGAATTATGGCTCCATGATATTTGAATTTCTTCTTTCTGGTAATTTGATATGTTTTCTCTTTGACTTGGGAACTCCAGAATTTGACTATAATATTTCTTAGAGATTTCATTTTGTGATCTGTCAGGGGATGATTGCTGATTTCTTTTTGTTGTTTTCTCCATTACCTTCTGATTCAAAGATATCAAGAGAGTTTTTATTTATGATTTCTTGAAATATGATGTATAAATACTTTTTTTCTAAATAATGACTTTGGGGTAGGTCAATACTTAAATCATCTTTCCTAGACTTCTTTTCCAGATCAGTTGACTTTCTTTCCAGTTACTTCATAATTTGTTCTATTTTTTTCATTCTTTATAGTTTATTGTGTTGATGTATCATGGAGTCATTAGCTTCCAATTACCAAATTCTAATTTTTAAGAAAATATTTTCTTCAGCGAGCTTTTGTAGCTCTTTTTCCATTTGGCCAATTTTCTCATTAAAAAGTTCAGTTCAGTTCAGAATTTTTTGTACCTCTTTACCATTTGACTTATTTTGAGGTTAAAATATTTTTTTTTTGTAAAAACATGGAGGAAAAGCAATTGCTTGACTACAAGGGTTGAGGGGATATGACTGAGGAGAGACTCTAAATTAACACCCTAATACAAATACCAACAACATGGAAATGGGTTTGATTCAAGAACACATGTGATACCCAGAGGAATAGTGCTTTGGCTATGGGAGAGGTGGTGGGAGGGGAGGGGAAGAAAATAAAATGATCTTTGTCTCCAATGAATAATGTTTGGAAATGACCAAATAAAATAATGCTAAAAAAAGTTAGAAAATCTAAAAAAAATATTTTTTCTTCAGTAATTTTTGTGTAAGTATACATGCCTCATTTACCAACTTATTGTCTCTCTTTTCATGATTTTTGTTCTCACTCTCAATATTTCCCTCAATTTTTCTTCCATATATCTAATGAAATAGAAAAAAAATATATATTTTTCTGGATTTTATTTTCTGGACCTTTTCTGGAAAATCTTTTTTGGAGATGAAGCGTGCAGAGACAAGTCTATATTTTTACATTTTCTTTGAGATTTTGAATATATCTGTTTTGACTTTGTTGTCTTCTGATTGTTCCTATAATCAAACTAACTCTCTATACTATATTCTTTTTGGTTGTTTGCTCATTTACCTCTTGCATATTCTTTGACTTTTAACTTTATGTTAATAATGAGCTCTTCTGGACTTCCAGTCAAGATGGCGGCTTAGAGAAATCTAAAGTTCAGATCTTCAGAAACCCTTCCTTACAGATCTCAAACTGTATGCTCCTAGGGCACCAAAATTCAAAATGAAGAACAGGATAGATCCCAGGAACCCTCCTCCTGGACCTGGATCAAAAGGTATGGCCCCCCAAAAGCCAGAACCCAAGATCACTGGGATCTAAGGGGTAGGCAGAAGGAAGGTCCCAGGACCCATCCCACCTAACCCAGAGTGCTGAGTCAAAGGCAGAAGTGGGAACCTCAGAGCCCATGAAAGGACCTCAGGGCCGGCTATTCTGAAGGCTGCATCCTGAAAACAACCTAAGCCAGACTTGGGGGCACCCAACACAGACAGCATGGAAATAGAGAGAGATGGGGGGGGTAGCCTGTAGCCCCCTGGCTGGATCCTTCCATCTGAGTCTCACTGAAGGTCCCTGTGTCAGGGCATAATCAGTCCAACACAGCTGAAGTTAATCCTATCAGGAGCCCTCGGAGCTCCAGGAAGCCATTGACCCTCATCCCTCAGAGTGCAGACTCTTCTGGCCTGCTTCTGGCTGGCAAAGGCACTGAGATACCTTTTGGACAGTGACAAGCCAGGCTAAGAGCTTAGAAGTAAGGCAACAAAGAAGCATTGGGAGGGAACTGAGAGCAGTAACACCCCAAACCCAGGGCTTCCCAGGGAAGACAGAACAATAGCTGCATTGAACAGACAACGTGCCTCAGTGTAAAGCCTCTGAACAACAGACAGAAATAAGAAGAGCTAGTCCTCCCCACTCAGATAGAGGTGGCAAACAGCACAGAAAAGCCTCAAAATGCCAAGAAAAACAAGAAGAAGGGGGCGACTTTGGGCACATTTTATGGAGCAAAAATACAAAATACAGAGGAGATAGAAGAGGAAACACAAGCAAATGCTCTGAAACCTTCCAAAGGAAACGGAAACTCTCCACAAACTCATGAAGAATTTGAATCAGAAATGACCAAAAAGATTGAAGCCTTCTGGGAGGAAAAGTGGGAAATAATGTAAAAGAAATTCATGAATCTACAAAACCAGTTGGACCAAACTGAAAAGGCAAACCAGGCTTTAAAGGTCAGAATCAGGCAAATGGAAGACAATGAGCATGTAAAAGAGCAAGAATTAATAAAGCAAAGCCAAAAGACCAAGAAATTAGAAGAGAACATAAAATATCTCACTGAAAAGGTTATAGACTGAGAAAATAGAGGGAGAAGAGACAATTTAAGAATAATTGGACTACCAGAAAAGCCAGAAATGAATAGCAAACTCTACATCATAATAGAAAATATAATCAAAGAAAATTGCCCAGAGATCCTAGAACAAGAGGGCAATACAGGCACTGAAAGAGTTCACAGAACACCGTCTACACTAAATCCCCAAAAGACAACTCCCAGGAATGTAATTGCCAAATTCCAAAGCATTCAAGCAAAAGAAAAAATCTTCCAAGAAGCCAGAAAAAGACAATTTAGATATAAAGGAATGCTAATCAGGGTCACACAAGACCTTGCAAGTGCCACTCTGAATCACCGTAAGTCATGGAACATGATTTTTAGAAAGGCCAAAGAGCTGGACATTCAACCAAGAATCAGCTATCCATCAAAACTGACTATGTACTTCCAAGGGAAAGTGTGGGCATTCAACAAAATAGAAGATTTCCAAGTTTTTGCAAAGAAAAGACCAGAGCTCTGTGGAAAGTTTGATATCAAAAAACAAAGAGCAAGGAATACCAAAAAAGGTAAATATGAAGGAAAGGGAAAAGGAGAAAATTGTTATCTTTTCTTTTATTCAAACTCTCTTCTATAAGGACTACATTTATATCAATCTATGTATATTAATATGTGGGGAAAATGTAATGTGTAAATAAGGGGAAAAGAAAAACCAAAGAGAATAATCTTTCTCACACAAAGATTTACACAGGAAGGGGAGGGGAAGAAAACTCCTATAAGAAGGAGAGGAAGAGAGATTTTACTTAAACCTTACTCTCAGAGAAATCAACTCTGAGAGGGAAGAACATCCAGATCCATTGGGATTTTGAATTCTATCTTATCCAACAAGGGTAGGGAGAAAGGATAACCAAGGGGGTAGGGGAGAGGGAAAACAAAAAAGGGAGGGAAGAAGAGGGGAAGGGGTAGGGAACAAAAAGGGAGGGGTTAGAAAGGGAAACATATCAAGGGAGGGGACAAGGTGGAAGGATTTAAAGTAAATCACTGGATTAAAAGGTAGAGCTGAAGGAGAAAGGTTAGAATTAGGGAAGGCTATCAAAATGCCAGGGAGTCCACAAGTGACAATCTTAACTTTGAACATGAATGGGATGAACTCACCCATAAAATGTAGATGAATAGCAGAATGGATTAGAATCCAAAACCCTACCATATGTTGTCTTCAAGAAACACACATGAGGCAGGTAGACACCCACAAGGTCAGAATTAAAGGATGGAGTAAGACCTTCTGGGCCTCAACTGACAGAAAGAAGGCAGGAGTTGCAATCATGATATCTGATAAAGCCAAAGCAAAAACATACCTGATTAAAAGGGATAGGGAAGGTAATTATATTTTGTTAAAAGGGACTTTAGATAATGAGGAAATATCACTTATCAACATGTATGCACCAAAAATACAGCACCCAAATTTCTAATGGAGAAACTAGGAGAATTGAAGGAAGAAATAGACAGTAAAACCAAATTAGTGGGACATTTTAACCAACCATTATTAAATCTAGATAAATCAAATAAAAAATAGATAAGAAAGAGGTAAAAGAAGTGAATGAAATCTTAGAAAAATTAGAGTTAATAGACATATGGAGAAAAATTAATAAGGACAAAAAGGAATATACCTTCTTCTCAGCACCACATGGCACATTCACAAAGATTGACCATACACTAGGTAACAGAAACATGGCTTACAAATGCAGAAAAGCAGAAATAATAAATGCAGCCTTTTCAGATGACAAGGCAATAAAAATAATGATCAGTAACGGTACATGGAAAACAAAATAAAAAATTAATTGGAAATTAAACAATATGATACTCCAGAATCATTTAGTTAGAGAAGAAATCATAGAAACAATAATTTCATCAAGGAAAATGACAATGGCAAGACATCCTTTCAAACTTTTTGGGATGCAGCCAAAGCAATAATCAGAGAAAAAATTCATATCCCTGAGTGCATATATTAACAAACTAGGGAGAGCAGAGATCAATGAATTGGAAATGCAAATAAAAAATCTAGAAAGCTATCAAATTAAAAACTCCCAGAAGAAAACCAAACTAGAAACCCTAAAAATTAAGGGAGAAATTAATAAAATTGAAAGTGATAGAACTATTGATTTAATAAATAAGACAAGAAGCTGGTACATTGAAAACACAAACAAAATAGACAAAGTACTGGTCAATCTAATTAAAAAAACAAAAGAAGGAAAGGAAATTAACAGCACCAAAGATGAAAAGGGGGACATCACTTCCAATAAAGAGGAAATCAAGGCAATCAGTAAAAATTATTTTGCCCAATTGTATGGGAATAAATACACCAATCTAAGTGATATGGATGAATATATACAAAAATAGAAACTGCCTAGACTAACAGAAGAAGAAATAGAATTCTTAAATAATCCCATATCAGAAAATGAAATCCAACAGGCCATCAAAGAAGTCCCTAAGAAAAAATCCCCAGGGCCCGAAGGATTCAGAAGTGAATTTTATCAAACATTCAGAGAACAGTTAATCCCAATACTATACAAACTATTTGACATAATAAGCAAAGATGGAGCTCTACCAAACTCTTTTTATGACACAAACATGGTACTGATTCCCAAACCAGGCAGGTCAAAAACAGAGAAAGAAAATTATAGACCAATCTCCCTAATGAATATAGATGCAAAATTCTTAATAAGATACTAGCAAAAAGACTCCGGCAAGTGATCAGAAGGGTCATCCCCCATGATCAAGTAGGATTTAAACCAGGGATGCAGGGCTGGTTCAATATTAGGAAAACCATCCACATAATTGACCACATCAACAAGAAAACCAACAAAAATCACATGATTATCTCAATAGACACAGAAAAAGTCTTTGATAAAATACAACATCCATTCCTATTAGAAACACTAGAAAGCATAGGAATAAGAGGGTAATTCCTAAAAATAATAAACAGTATATATCTAAAAATATCAGCTAATATCATCTGCAATGGGGATAAACTAGATGCATTCCCAAAAAGATCAGGAGTGAAACAAGGATGCCCATTATCACCTCTACTATTTCACATTGTACTAGAAATACTATCAGTAGCAATTAGAGAAGAAAAAGAAATTGAAGGCATCAAAATAGGCAAGGAGGAGACCAAGTTATTGCTCTTTGCAGATGACATGATGGTCTACTTAAAGAGTCCTAGAGACGCAACCAAAAAGCTAATTGAAATAATCAACAACTTTAGCAAAGTTGCAGGATACAAAATAAACCCCCATAAGTCACCAGCATTTCTATATATCTCCAACACAGCTCAGCAGCAAGAACTAGAAAGAGAAATCCCATTCAAAATCACCTTAGACAAAATAAAATACCTAGGAATCTATCTCCCAAGACAAACATAGGAACTATATGAGCCCAACTACAAAACACTCTCCACACAACTAAAACTAGACTTGAGTAATTATAAAACATTAACTGCTCATGGATAGGATGAGCCAATATAATAAAAATGACCATCCTATCCAAACTTATTTATCTATTTAGTGCCATACCCATGGAACTTCCAAAATATTTCTTTACTGATTTAGAAAAAAACCATAACAAAGTTCATTTGGGAAGAACAAAGGATCAAGGATATCCAGGGAAATAATGAAAAAAAATACAGAGGAAGGGGGCCTTGCAGTCACAGATCACAAACTATATTACAAAGCAGCAGTCATCAAAACAATTTGGTACTGGCTAAGAGACAGAAAGGATGATGAGTGGAATAGACTTGGGGCAAGTGACCTCAGCAAGACAGTATATGATAAACCCAAAGATCCCAGCTTTTGGGACAAAAATCCACTATTCGATTAAAACTGCTGGGAAAATTGGAAGACAGTGTGGGAGAGATTAGGACTGGATCAAGACCTCACACCCTACACCAAGATAAATACAAAATGGGTGAATGACTTGAACATAAAGAAGGAAACCATAAGTAAATTAGGTAAACACAGAATACCAAGTAAGACATAGAAAGAGTCACAAAATTTAAAATAAATAATTTCAACTACATCAGATTAATAAGTTTTTGTACAAATAAAACCAATATAACTAAAATCAGAAGGGAAGCAACAAATTGGGGAAAAAATCTTCATAAAGCCTCTGACAAAGGCTTAATTACTCAAATATATAAAGAGCTAAATCAATTTTACCAAAAATCAAGCCATTCTCCAATTGATAAATGGGTAAGGGACATGGATAGGCAGTTCTCAGATAAAGAAATCAAAACTATTAATAAGCACATGAAAAAGTGTTCTAAATCTCTTATAATCAGAGAGATGCAAATCAAAACAACTCTGAGGTATCACCTCCCACCTAGCAGATTGGCCAACATGACAGCAAAGGAAAGTAATGAATGCTGGAGGGGATGGGGCAAAGTAGGGACATAAATTCATTGCTGGTGGAGTTGTGAACTGATCCAACCATTCTGGAAGGCAATTTAGAACTATACCCAAAGGGTGATAAAAGACTGTCTGCCCTTTGATCCAGCCATATCGCTGCTGGGTTTGTACCCCAAGGAGATATTAAGGAAAAAGACTTGTACAAGAATATTCATAGCTTCACTCTTTGTGGTGGCCAAAAATTGGAAAATGAGGGGATGCCCTTCAATTGGGGAATGGCTCAGCAAATTGTGGTATATGTTGATGATGGAATATTATTGTGCTAAAGGGAATAATAAAGTGGAGGAATTCCATGGAATAACCTCCAGGAAGTGATGCAGAGCGAAAGGAGCAGAAACAGGAAAACATTGTACACAGAGACTAATACACTGTGGTACAATTGAAGGTAATGGACTTCTCCATTAGTAGCGGTGTAATGTCCCTGAAGAATTGCAGGGATCTAGGAGAAAAACACTATCCAGAAGCAGAGGACAAACTGTGGGAGTGGAAACACAGAGGAAAAGCAACTGCTTGACTACATCGGATGAGGGGACATGTCTGAGGAGAGACTCTAAACGTACACTCTGATGCAAATACTAACAACATGGCAATGGGTTAGAATTAAGCACACTTGTGATACCCAGTGGAATCACACATCAGCTATGGGGGGGAGGAAAAGAAAATGTTCTTTGTCTCTAATGAATAATGCTTGGAAATGATAAAATAAAATATTATTTTAAAAAATAATGATCTCTTCTCCTGTATCCTGCACTGTTCTAATCTTCAGGTTTTATATACCACTATTTTCAGAATTCTGAAGTTTTCTCAGTATTCAGTTCTACCAAGTTGGTATTAACTACGGAGATTACAAGTCACTGTTTTGACCTGTGATCTTCCTTGAGTGTAACCATAAAGATTCTTTTCTGTTCTGGAAATATAACCATGGACTGTACTCCCCTTCACCAACAAACTAGTGGGTTAGTCATCCTTCTCACCCTGGGAATTTGAACTACTGCATATGGGCAATGCAAAAAAATCCTGTACCCAATGCCATCAAAGAGACCCCAGTTATCTCCTTTTGACCAGTTGTCTGACAATCTTACCATCTGTGGGCTGAGAGTTCTGGAAGCACCTGACAATTCAGTCACACATGAAGTCTATTGCTCTACATAAGATAGTATTTCATATCACCTTGGGAAGATATATCTTTCCTGCTGACCTTCTAAATTTTCTAGGCATAGGGAATTATTTCAACTGATCCTTTTGTTGATTCTGCCACTTCACAATTCATTCTTAGGTGTTATTTTAAAATTATTTGGAGAGGAACTTGGGAGAGCTCGTGTAAGTCTCTGTCTTTACTGTCATCTTGGCTCTTCCTGGGTTGCTTTATTGATTTTAATCACTTTCTTGATGATTCTTATCCTTAACCCACATTTAATTTCCTCTCTCCCTTTTCTCGCTCATTTGCATCTATTTCAGTTCTCTCCCAGATGGCCATATGTTTTTCTAGCTGTTCTACTTCAAATTTCTCTACATTTTTCTTTCATGCTCTATGACTAGAGTTTGGGAAATGAAAGTAATTGATATAACTGTTCAATCTTTGATGATTATAACGTTATTTCTTCTATCATTACTAAGATTTAAAAAATTATGATTGATCTACAAAATTTTGAAATATTTATTTCACATATGTTGATCACCAAAAGAATATTTTAAGGATGCAAAATATTCATATGTGAAATATCATTTAGGTCTATTTTCCTTGATTCATATTGAAAGAAACTGTGCAGATTTTATATCATGCTTCCAAAATAGAATGGTGTTTAATTATGAACTCATGTGATTGACACAAATTGGTAAAACCCCTTGACAACTTAGACTATTCTTATTTAACATAAAAGTTTTATAATAAAAAATGAACTTAATACCATCTATTTTAATAATTACTTCTGAAAAAAATTTTAGTGCTAAATCAGAAAATCTATTACCAAGAGGATAACACAAAAGTGACTGAGATGCCAAACTGAAAAGGTATCTCCAAAAGTTATTTTCCATCTTGCATCTTATTGAAAGTTGATTGAAATTTAAGAGGTACTTCTCATCAAGTCAAATAAAGTATAACAGGGAAGTCCTTAGTCCTCTGATATTTATGTATTTTCTTTTCTTTCTAGAACACTCCTTTACTTTATTTTTCTAACTTGCCGGAATGGAATTTTGGAAATTTATTAAGTTGTAATAGATAATAAATGTTACCAAGTTTAATTAAATAATGTATTATAATAACCTTCCTTTTATCTTCCATAATGGAAAAATATGATGGGTTTTATAACTAATGTATTATGATATAACCTTATGAAAAATGAATGATAGGTCAATTTGATGGATTTGTAAGAAAAGAGAATAACCCAAGGTTATTTTAAGTTAGGTTTGGAATCAATTTTCCTAAAAAATATATATTGAAGTTGATAAGGCAGGTAAAAAGTCATTAATGGCAAAAGATAAGCAAGCTGACCTGTTCTTCAATTCTTTGGTTATCTGAATTTATTTGTCAATTTAGAATAAATACATATCATCCATTAATATTATAAAAGTAGTTATTATTCATTGGTTACCTCAAAAATTTGTACTTATACATTCTATTGACTTAAATTTTATATTATCAGATTATTCTCCTAATTCTTTAAGAAATCAAATGGAAATGAATCAATTATTTTTGATAAATTTCTTGTTTCATCATTGTCTATTTTGACACTGTTGACCATAGGACACCAGTTTGTCTTTGAGTATTTTTTAGCAAATAGACTAGAATAGTTCTCCACTTCCTTCTCCAATGGGTTAAGGAAAAAAAAGGGAGTTAAACAATTTCCCCAGGATGAAATAGCTAACAAATGCCTGATATGGGTTTGAGTTCAAGCCATCTGACTCCAGGCCCAGAAGTCTATCCTTTGAGCTACAGAACTGACTCCATAACTCTAGTTATAGAACACAAATATTAAGATCACTATCTTCATTTAAAGTTTGGAACTCTTAATTTTCATATGTGCATTGTGATAAGGAAATCACTTTAAAAGACTGATATATATTAATTTAAGATCGCCAAGGAATTCAGCTATGTAATTCCTTAATGAAAACTCAAGTCAGCCGTCAACCTTTTATGGAGTTTAATTACAAACAGGAGGAAGAAAGGTATTAGAGATAGAGAGAGAGAGGGAGAGAGAAAGGGGAGAGATGGGAATAGGGCTTAAATACCCCTTCTGTTTAGGCTGGGCCAAAAGGCCCAAGTCCTTAGATAGCTGAGGCAAAGAAAAGAGATCAGTCCCTATCACTCACGTGACCAAAATGGAGAAACAGTCTCAGGGGCCTCCACCTCCAGCTTCCTTCAGAGCAAGTTTCTCAGAGCACAAGCTCTCCAACCAACCACCTCAGCCCTCAGACCCCTCTATCTTTGAGGAAAACATCCAAGTTCCCTCCCCTCAGTTCTTACATCTACCAATCACTGTCCATGTCTTCCCTGTGCCAATGGTGGCTCTAGCTTAACCCAGGACCACCCAGAGGTCTGTGTCTTTGCACATGTCTGTTGAAGGTCATATTCTCAAATAATTAAATCTTGATCCTTTGCTGCAGCCCTTCCTAAATCCTGTTACCCTGAGTAGGGTGGAGATTGGAATAATTAAATTTTGATCTATGCTGCAGCCCTTTCCATTGTCAGCAAAAGGTTTCTGTCCTCAAGTAATCTTAAGAAGGTAGGAGGAGGAAACTCCCTTGCCAATGGGATTCACATTCCAATAGAGTTCCCACTATCAGTATGAAATTTTCCAAGTATGAAATTTACCAATGGTGAAATTTCCAACATTTATAAGTCTAAGAAATTTTAAGGTTTACAGCATTCACTTTAATTAAGTCACAATTCAGAAGAAGATTAGATATTTTGGGTCAGAAAAAAATAAGTTAAATTCATGACATATTTAATTTGACATAAATCTATTTATCTTTTTACTCCCATATTATTCATTTTATAAGTGAATAATCTTATAAAACTAAAACCCCACAACATATACTCAAATAAACAAGTGAAAAATAATATGCTTTCATCTTCATTTCTACTCCAACAGTTCTTTCTTGGGAGATAGGTAGTATTCTATTTTGTAAGTCCCTTAGAATTTTTCTGGATCATTGTATTGTTGAGAGTAGCTAAGTCTATTACATTTTATCTTTCCACAGTATTGCTGTTACTGTGTGTAAAGTTTGGTTCTGCTTATTTCATCCATTCATGTAGGTCTTTCCAGTTCTTTCTGAAATCATTCTGTTCATTCCTTAGAGCACAATGGTCCAACATCATCATATATCACAATTTGATCAGCCATTCTCCAACTGAGGGACATCCCTTCAGTTTCCAATTCTGTGCCATTACAAAAAGAGCAGCTATAAATATTTTTGTACAACCAGGTTGTTTCCCATTTTTTAAAATAAACCTAGTTAAATAATTCCAAGATATTTAAAATACTGGATATAAGGAAAGAAAATTGATGTGGATATAGAAAATTTGTAGCAATCTGTTAGAAGCCATCATTGGTCCAATGGATGCAAGTGATCTCACTAAAAAAGAGGATTATAAAAGGGAGGATGGCTCTAGAAAGATCTTTAGGGAACAGTTACTCTTAGGGTCATGTATCCAATGGATGATGAAACAACAAAGAAATGTGAGAAGGCATTACCTGTCAAGGTAGAGAAAAGGGGGAAAAATCATAAAAGAAGCTAATGAGGGAAAGAGTATCTAGTAAAAAGGACAAATGATCAATTGTTTTAAAGGTTTAGGGAAAGGTCATAGAGAATGATATCAACTAAGAAAAAATAAACTGGATTTAGCAATTATGTTTACAACCTTGATGAATGTTATAGATCAGTGGTGGGCAACATTTTGAGCTTGGTGTGTCAAAATTCACCCAAATCCAAGCATATCTCAGGTGGTTTGTCACTTTGAGGAAAAAAAAAACAAAATTTTGCAATATTTATAGTTTAAATAACAAAAATGTATATTTGTAATATATAACTGTGTTTAATAAACCAAAAACTAATTATTTAACTTACCTGCTTAGTGACTTCTTTATCTGTCAGTTGGTTTCTTTTGTTGGTCTTGATAGTATTTAACTTGTGTGGGGTGCCATGAACTAAGATAAGTGACAGATAGGGGGAATTATTTAAGTAACCTGCCTATTAGTGACTTTTTTTTTTGTGGCTGAATTTTATTGGCTGAATACTCATTTAAAGTTTGGTATTTTGTACACTTCAAGTCTAAGCAAGCACTACTAAATACAACTGTCAATCTATTTCTTTTGTTGGTTTTGATATTATTTAAGGCTGAGAATAAGGTCTCACAAAAGTACGTAGAGGGAAAAGTTGTGAGTAAAGTCATTGCTATATTTTTCAGGGTGCTAAAAGTGTCTTGTAATAGGTTTCAGGCACTCCTCTGTTGCATGTGGGTCAAAGACCCAATCAGTCTTCCCCTGGCTAGGGCCTGCTCTGCCCTGCCCCTCTCCAGTCAACTGGCCTGGGGGCGCTGGAAGAGCAGCAGATGCTGCTCATCAGCCTGCCTGCCCAGGCATGCTCCTTCCGCATGTGAGATCCTCCTCCCTGTCCCCATGGGAGCCACATGATACCCAGCCTACTGGCATGTGCCACCCACTGCCGCTCACTCCCTGTCTAAGTGGCCAGTTCATAATGCAATATGCAATAACCTCCATCACCCCCACCTTTGCCACCCCCCCACCAAGCCAGGCCAAGGCATGGCCACAGCTGTGGGTCCCCTCTCCCCAGGCAATTCGCAGCCCCAAGGTACACTGAGCCCACATATGACCTTATGTCATCAAAAATGACTATGTGTGTCAGTTCTGATGCACATGTCATAGGTTCATCATCACACTTATATGTAGTACTATTGCAATAGGACACACATTACAGTTTTCATAAGCCTTCAATTTACTAGGCATTTCTAATTATTTGCTTTATAAATACATTTTGCCTTCATAAAGTCTGCTGCCTATTAGTCCTTGAAATGGGAAATTCAAAAATTTAAATCACACACATTCCTTTCCCTAAAGGAAATAAAATAAGAAGATGAAAAATATGTTTGTGAACTCAAAAAAGTTATATTTTCAATGTATTGTAAAAAAACATTAGGAGGAAAAAATCACTTTCACAAACATCACAGAAAATGTTATAGAGATGGTATAAATCTTGAAATCTCTCAGACTTGTGAATGTTAAAAATTTCCCCATCAGGGAATTCTTAATTGGAACAAATTCCCTACTGAGAAACATTCCCCATTTTGATGTGAGAACTCACCAGGATCAGAAATGGGAGGACCTCTACTCTACCCGTACTTAAGACTGCTTTAGGGGAAAAAAACTCCTTGCTAAACAAAGAAAGTACTTGGATCCATGCTTATGGTGGGGCAAGGAGTTCTTTGAGCCAGGCCTGTTTTTAGAATTGATACAATGAGATGCTAGATACCTAAAAGGGTCAGGCAAGTTTTGTCTTAATGAGATTAGTTGACTCAGCTGTGTTTTCACTGGTTCAGACTTACTGAGGAGATTTGTCGACTTAGCAGGAATTCAGATGGGCAGTCCATTGGAAAGCGTCTACAGTGATTGGTAGATGTAGGGACTTAGGGGAGGTGACATGGGAGAAAAACCCCTATATAAGAAAAAGCAGAATCTCTTGAGGAGATAGATCCTTTTGGAGAATGCCTTTTGGAGGATCTCTGATGAGGACCACTTGGGAAGAATCTCTTGAGAGAGGCCTTTTGGAACAGTCTCTGGCTGGAAGGCTCTCTGGTGAAGTCAGCTGAGATGGAGCTGGCCTGATGTCACTAGAATCCTTGTTTAGTCAGACCTTGTGGTGAGTGTTAAAAAACTGACTGATTTCTCTCTTAAGACTCAGATCTAGGCCATATTGGCTTGAGGCCCTTCATACTTATTCCTTTCGTACTCTCTCTCTCTTTCTTTGATTACTCATGGTATTGTTAATTAAAATCTCTATAAAACCCAATTGACTTGGGTATTTGAATAATTGGGAATATTTCCCTGGTGACCACCTTATATTTGATTTAAAAACCAAGACACTGTAGTGAAACATATTTCTGAGGTCAAATTTACTCAGTCTCTCTTATATCTATCACAATTTACATCTTCCACCATTTTAATTCGCTACAGTTTAAGACCTCAACCATTTTAAATCTCACAATGGTTGAATGTTAACAGAGATCTGAATGAAAGGAAAAAATAAGAAACAAATATATGAAAGGAATACATGTAGTAAAAGCATATTATGATAGAAAATGTGGTAGACTCTGAATGTGACTTAATCAAGAAAATTGAAATATACCATTGTGATAGAATAGTAATGTATGGTAAGAAATGATGAAAAGTTAAATTTAAAAAAAACATGGAATGATTTCCAAGAAATTATAAAATGAAATGAGTGGAACATAGAGAACATTATAAACAATAGAAAGTGTTTGAAGACTAATTATCAATGCTCACTCAGAGAAAGACATAATAAATAAAACCTTTAAACTTTTCATATATGTATTCTGTGTACATTTCATTTATGTGTATATGTTTCTGTGTATACATACATTTACATACACTTGCAACAAAACCTATATTGGTGCCCTTTTTGCACTTATTTTTTCTCTTACATTTTAAAAATGCTTTCTAAACATTTAAAAATTATTCTCTGTCTCTGTTTTTCAATATCTCTGTCTGCCTCTGCCTGTCTGTCTCACTAACACTACTACCATGTGCACTTCTCCACCTAGAATTGAAATTCTCCCTTAAAATAAATATCTAGTCTTGTTATCCAAACTTTAAATCAATATAAACACAAAATATTTGGATATTCTAATGAATGTATTTGGCTACTACTAAATAAACCATGTTCTTTATTTCTGGGTATAATTTAAAAAATTCCTTTCCCAAAATACTTCGATTTGTTGGTCATTAAGACTTGCCACAGTGTCAATATAGAGAAAATATTTTCAAAATTTGTTTTAATATATGTGCATTAAAGAATACTTGCTTCAAGTTTTTACATAGCATACTGAAAGATCCTATCTGACAAATTGTGAATCTGTCTTTATCAAAACAAATTCTGCAAAAGAAAATAGTTTGTTGTATTGCAATTTGAAATCCTACTCCTGAAATATATTGATCCTTAAGTCATTTATCTGTTAGCTGTTAAGGTCATTAAACCAACATGGAAATGGATCCCTGATGGCCACATTAACCGATGTTAGGGGTAAAATTAGGATTGTTGACTGAATATGTTATATTAGTGGTCACCAGGGATTTAAATTCAATCCCAATAAAATACTCGTCAGTTTGGGATGTTTATGGTGCTTTAATTACAATAGAAGGAAGAAATTAAGAAGAAGAGAGAGAGGAGAATGGAATTGGACTGCTCTGCCCGATCTGAGCCAAGCAGGATTTCAGAGGCCTCTGCCAAACTGCCTCTCCAGAAAGTCAAGGGAAAGGGGAGTCAGTGTTATCACTCACCTCATGACCCTCTAAAAGGAAGCAGTCTGAGGAGCTCCTCTGGCTGGAGTTCCAGGGCCAAGTCCACCAAAGCTCCCAAAGCCACCCAGAGAGAGAGCGAAAGAGGCAGTGATGTGAAATAAATAGGCAGTTCTTTATATCACTTCCTGCATCTCACATGTACCAATAGTAGCTTAAGCTTGACTTAGGAAAGCACAGGGGGTTTTTCAGTTCTTTCTGATTTGTCACTTGCTAGCACATGTTGGTCATAGGCCATCCTCCTTAATCCTTAAGTGGGGGTTGTATACATTCCTGGTTGCTAAAATTCTAAAGACTAAGCAGGGTGGAGTAAAATCTAAAATTCACACAGAAAATAACAAATTAACATTACATATGTTGTGTTACAAATTTATTTATTTTGTTCAATGTTCTCAATTATTTTTCATCTGCTTCATACCTTAATGGGGAGTTTTCAATCTCTGCTCTGGGCAACTCAATGTTTGTAAGTTGTGGGGAGGGTATAAGCCTACATTATAGAAGAAAATGTTTCTCAATAGGATATTTCCCTCTGTTAGTGGTTGTGGTCTAGTCTTATACCCTTCCTTTTTTTCTAAGTGCACAAATTTGGGATCCTGATCGTTATGTCCCACACAAAACACAAAATATCTTAGAATTTCTGAGAAAATTTTGTGTCAGTAATATTAAACCCTCTGGAAAGTTCTTACAGAAATGGGATTCACAAGGATAAAGTAAAAGCTGATAATTGGACCTCCAATTTATACTTGTGGAGAAGACTAATTCTGGTATAAATTCTACCAACAATATGCAGTTTGAAAAGTAAAGATCTGTTGAAATGTGTATTCATGAACATTTTTCTTCCAAATGGTAGCAGCTGGCTCTTAAAGTGTACTTTTGATAAAAAGAACTCTCAGTGACTTTGCTTGAGATATTTAAAACTAAATGGGAACATGTTGAGAAGGAAAATTTAAAAATATTTATGAATAAACCTGCACATATATCCTAGATGAACAAAACCAGGCTCTGAAAATGTTCAAAGGATGCTTCCTAAATAATTTTGTAAAGCATTTAGCAGATGCTCCCCCTGAAAATTTTGTCCTTATAGCAAATTTGTTTGCTTGAGAACATTTTCTACCTTTATTACCTCAAGAAAATTAAACCACTTTTTTGCATGATTTTGAAAACAGGAAAGGATGATGAGCAGAAAAAGAGTTCATTTAGAGGCAAATGAATAACTGGCTCTCCTGAAATACCATTAGATAATCTGGCTTCTTCACCCTCCTAGAAGAATTATGCCAGTTGTCTCTGTTATCACCTGTTGTTTGATGAATCTGACTTATCGAAAAGTAAATACTGTATTTCTGCTTCTGGAAAAATTTGCATGTATACAAAGCCTAGGGTAAAAAAATAAAAATTTTCATCATCAACAACAACAAAAAACATTCTAATTCAATGTGCCATGTTAGTGTGTTAGAAAATACATGCTTGTTTGCTTTTGGGGGAAGGAGAATGAGGCAATAATGGTTTGTATAAGGTAATAAGTCTTTTAAAAAAAGTCAAAGTAACATAATAATGAAATTATTGACTTGAGAAATACAAACTAAAAGATCCCTGAGATACCATTTCTCACTTATAAGAGTGGCAAATATAACCAAAAAAGGAAACTAAAAATGTTGGAGTGGAATGTAGGAAAATTGGGACACTAATATGGTATTAGTGGATCTGTGAACTATTAAAACCATTAAGCAATGCAATATGGAACCCTGAAATAACATTATTAGATCTATATATCAGAGATCAAATATAGGGGGAAAGGACCTACTTGTGCAAAAAAAATTAGCAGCAAATTTTGTTGTGTCAAACAATTTGAAACTGAGACAGTGTCCATCAATTATTGTAATCCCAAACATGCTTGACTAGAATAATGAAATAGAAAACTAGTGTACCTAAGAAATGATGATTAGGAGGAGTTCAGAAGAAACCTAGATATGTAAGAACTGATACAAAAAAAAATTAAGTGAGCAGAACCAGGAGGAGAGTATACACAGTAACAGAAATATTGTATGATGATCACCTGTAAAGGACTCAAGTATTATCAGCAAAACCTAAGGTACATAAAATATCCTTTACTATCCACAGTCAAAGGAGGAACTGTTGGAATCCAATTTCTGATCAAAGAATATCATCCTATTTATTTTATAATAATTTATTTATAATAATTTATTTCCTTCATGATTTTCTTATTGTATTCATGATATTTGTCTTCTGTCATGGAATGGGGAAAATGGAAATGCATATTGCGTGAAAACACTGGTATAACTGTTATCAGACTATTTGTTGCCTTGGAGAGGAGATAAAAGAGAAGGAGGAAGAGAATCTAAAATGTAAAATTTCAGAAAACAGTTATCAAAAACTTTTTCTACATATAATGAAAAATTAAAATAAAATTATGAATAATTAAACATTAAACCTATATAGTAATTGTAGTTATGGAAAGGAACTTACAGGTTATGTAGTACAAATTTCTCCCATTTAATAGACAGATAATATGAATTCAAAATGAGGTCAAAAGCATTTACATGACTTGCCTAGGATTATGATAAAAGAGAATATGCTAAGAAAAAAATATAAAGTTAATATGTTTCAAAAATAGGAGGAGGCAGAGATTTTGGAGAGGGAGGAAGAAATCAGAATATGTCTTCTGGATGTCATAGCATATGAACCTGGCCTTAAAGAATAATAGAGTTTTTCATGAACATATTAATGGAGAGATGTTTTAGGCTTAGAAGGAAATCTCTCTGTAAGAGAGAAACTTTGAAGGACAGGACCCAATCAAGAAATTGGGAATTCAGTCAACATTTAGTATAAAGCAGCAATAGTATGCTTCTTATTCTCAAAATCATTAGGGAAAATAACAGTTTTTCTAATACTCTATCTTATTTTTCAAAATGGTGCCTTAGGAAAAATGACTCAAAATGGTGCCTTAGGAAATATTGTAGACCTTAATTATTCTTTATTGACAACCCTTTATCTTTTCATGATACTTGAACAAAATATCTCCTCAAGGGACCTTAATTAATAATAGGAAGTTTTAATCTTTAGTGAGGTTTGGACAGAGAAAAATTAAATAAATGAATGAAAACAATTCATCAAGTACTTACTATGTACTTTCAAACACTAGAGTAAATTGAGTTTATAAAGAGATAGTTAGAGCTTATCCTCAAGGTGCTCACATTCTAATTGGGGGAACATAATATAAAAAGAGTCTTTACATGAAAAATATATAATTTTGTTGTTAATTCATCCTGGTAAAAATATATGATGAACCATATTTTTAAGTACACAAAATAAGAAAACTGTCAATAGATGAAAGTTAGTACAAATTCAATATTCTGTGGGAAAATGTAAAAAGCTTACATAAATTAAATGCAACACTAACCTAATTCTCTTTATATTTTTTCCATATGAGACAACGTTGATACTTCCAATCAAATTTCTTTAAAAAGATGAACTTGTTCCTTTTCCAATGCATTTTAGAGATGGAAATATTTGTAAAAAAGTAAAGTGGAAGACATGACAGAAATGTCTGGGATTTTTTTGCATATATATATATATATATGTATGTATATATATATATATATATACATACATATATATATCAAACTGTTCAATGGTACTATGATCATTCAATAATCAGCAGCTTGAAAATCCAAGTTTTAGTTTTGCATGTATAAACATAATGTTTACATTGCCCTATACTTTTCTATGTTTGTCAAAAACCTCAAAAATATTTAACAAGTGGTGATTATTTTTTTCAAGACAAAACAAGGTTTCTTTTTCTTTATGCTTGGAGCATTAGGTGACTCAGATTCTTGACTCCATAGTATAGAATAGGCATTCCCATGAAACAGAACATGTTGATCAATTGTCTTTTCTCATGTTATATTTTGGAGGCTACATTACACTGGAAAACAGAGGAAGAACAATTGAAAGGAAGAAGAAGAAAGAGAAAGGGAAAGATGACAATCTTATTGCCCATGGTGGTGAATAAATAGGAAAAGTAAGGGAATCCCAGAAATTGTGATGTACAGCAGGTATACTGTATGCTCTGCCTGAGAAGTTTTGGTAGCTGTATAGGCCTGCTAAGAAACATGAAATCTTGGCTATTTGAATTCTTTCCATAATATTGATTAGCAAAACTATTCCTGTGAATCTGTGAAATGGAAAGAGTATTAAAAGGCTAAAGTTCATGTTGACTTTAACATGTTATGAACAACAACACAGAAGAGAGGAGAGAAAATGCAAGTTGTTCAAGATTTAGCACTGCAAGAATGTGAGATTTACATCAGAAGGAACCACACACAGAGAAAAATACACTTAATGTATATTTCATGTGAAATATGATTTATTCACTTTAGTTGTAAGCAAATCATGTGCTTATGAAATAGACCAAAAATTTGAATAATTTTTAAGTTCTGGAATTGTATCAAAATAAAATTGGAAAAATATCATCAGTTGTAATGTGAGGGATGTTTGTATTCTTCCCTGCCCCACAGAAGTTCCATTAGATTCAAATAAGATAATTACTGGCAACTAGTACAACAATTCAAAACATGGTTAAAGGAAACAAGAAAAATAAGCACTCATTCTTAAATCTTAATTAGAAAAATCTAATTTCTAAATCTCAAGTGGGAAAATATTTTTTAATTTTTAATTTTTTATTCCTTTCTTGGTTATATATGTATTAACTCATAAAGCATATTTCCTAATTATTCATTTTCATAAGTGAATAATCTTATAGAACCAAAATCCAAAATCATATACCCAAATAAACAAGTGAGAAATGATGTTTTCATCTGCATTTCTTCTCCAATATTTCTTTCTCTGTAGGTGGATAGCATTCATTTTCATAAATCCCTCATAATTGTCCTAGATCATTGTATTGCTATTTTAACTCCTGTCATTTCTGGTCATTTGATAATATTGCAGCAACTGTGTATTATGATCTCCTGATCCTACTTATTTCACCCTGCATCAGTTCACTTAGGTATTTCCTGTTCTTTCTGAAATCATCCTGTTCATTATTCCTTAGAGCATTAGTATTCCATCACCATCATATATGGCACAATTTGTTCAACCATTCTTCAACTATTGGACATCCATTTAGTTTCCAATTATTTGCCACCACCAAAAGCACAGATATAAATATTTTTGTACAAACAGGACCATTTCCATTTTTAAAAAAGCTTTTTGGGATATAGATGTAGTGTATTATTTGATCAAATGGTATGCATTCATTTATATTTCTTTGAGTATAATTTCAAATTACTCTCCAGAATGGTCAAATCAATTCACAACTCCAACAGCAATGTATTAATGTCCCAATTTTGCCACATCCCTTGCAGCATTTATTTTTTTCCTTTACTGTCATGTTGGCCAATCTGATAGATGTGAAATGATATCTCAGAGTTCTTTTATTTTGCTTTTCACTAATGAAGAGTGATTTAGAATATTTTTTGTCATATGATTATTGATAGTTTTGATTTCTTTATCTGAAAACAGCCTATTCATATCCTTTTACCACTTACCAGTTGAGGAATGACTTTGATTCTTTTAATTTGACATAGTTCTTTATATATTTGATAAATTAGGCATTTATCAGAGAAATTGTTATGTTTCCCCCCAATTTGTAACTTCCCTTTTAATTTTGTATGCAATTGTTTTGTCTTTACAAAACTGTGTTAATTTAATATAATCAAACTTCTTCATTTTACATCTTGTAATGTCCTCCATCTCTTGTTTGGTCATAAATCTTTCCCTTCTCCTTAGATCAGATAGGTAAACAATTCTATGTTCCCCTAATTTCCATATACTATCACAATTTATGTTTATATCATATGCCCATTTTGACCTTATCTTGGTATAGTGTGTGTGATACTATTTTCCAATTTCCCCAGTGTAGTTTTTTTTTCTTCAAATAGTAAGTTCTTATCCCACAAGCTGGGATTTTTGGACTGATTAAAAAATGGAGGTCATTTATCTCTAGTCTATACCTTTAATCCACCCTTCTTTTTCTTAGTCAGTACCAGATCATTTTTATGATTACTGTTTTATAGTACAGTTTAAGATGTGGTACTACTAGGAAACCATCCTTCACATAAATATTACTTTATTTCCTTGCCTTTCATTCTTCCAGATAAATTTTGTTGTTATTATTATTTTTTATTTCTATAGTTTTTTTTTTTTATTTTCATAGGTATGGCACTGAATAAGCAAATTAATTTAGGTAGGATTGTCATTTTTATAATATTTTCTCAGTCTTCAGAAGAGCAATTGATGTTTACCTAATTGTTTAGAACTAATTTTATTTGTGTGAAAAGTACTTTGCAATTGTGTCCATATAATTCTTGCATTTGTCTTGGCAAAAAGATACCCAAATATTATACATTGTCTAAAGTGATTTTAAATGGAGTTTTTTCTAACTCTTGCTGTTGGGTTTTGTTGGAAATACATAGAAAATCTGATGATTTATGTGTGTTCATTTTGTATTTTGCAACTTTGCTAAAGTTATTAAATATTTCATTTGTTTTTAGTTGATTTACTAGATGTATTTTCTAAGTATACTATCATAGCATCTACAGAATGATAACTTATTTTCCTTCTTGCTTACTTTAATTCCTTGAATTAACTTTTCTTCTCCAATTGCATTGAGAGTACAACAATTAATAATAGTGGTAGTAATGGGCATCTTTGCTTGCTTATTTATTTTTCATAGAATGGGTTCCTAGTCTTATTCATTAGTTCAATATTTCTTTTACTTTCACTTTTATGAATTTCTCCTTTGATTTTTAAAATTTTCTATTTAGTCTTTAATTGGTGATTTTTAATTTGCTCTTTTTCTAGTTTATTTTAGTTGCATGCCCAATTAATTGATCTGTTTTTTCTCTATTTTACTGATAAAAGCACTCAGGGATATAAATTTTCCCCTGAGTACTGCTTTGGTTGTATCACATAAGTTTTGATATGTTATCTCCTCATTTTCTTTCTCTTTGATGACATCAATAATTGTTTTTATTATTTGTACTTTGATCTACCCATTTTGAAGAATTATATTATTGTTTCCCATTAGTTTTTAATTTACCATTCCAGGAAGCTTTATCAATTATAATTTTTATTGTATTTTGATCTAAAAAAGTTACATTTCTTATTTCTGCTTTACTGCATTTGGTTATGGAGTTTTACGCATTAGTACATAGTCAGTCTTTGTAAAAGTACTATGTGCTGCTGAAAAGAAACTATATTCCTTTTTATTCCTATTCAGTTTTTTTCATGTCTATTAAATCTAACTTTTTAAAAATTCCTTTCACTTCCTTTACTTTTTTCTTATTTACTTTTTTTTTGTATTACAATGATCTAACTTGGATCCTCCTTAAGCTCCTTTAGTTTCTCCTTTAAAAATCTGGATCCTAAATGATTTGGTGCATATATGTTAAGTACTGATGTTTCTTCATTGACTACACTACCTTTTATCAAGAATTACTTTCCTTATCTCTTTTAATCAGATCTATTTTTGCTTTAACTTTTTCTGAGATCATGTTTGCAACTTCTGTATTTATGTTTCAACTGAAGCCCAATAGATTTTGTTCCATCCTCCTACCTTTACTCTTTGTGTGTCTACCTGCCTCAAATGTATTTCTTGTGGGAGCATTTGTCTCAGGTCAATGATTTGAGATGCCCTACATCATCATCACCATCATCATCATCATCATCATCATCATCTCTCTCTCTCTTTCTCTGTCAGTCTGTCTGTCTCTTTTTCTCTCTCTTCTCTTTCTCTTTCTCTACCCTTCCCTCTCCCCCTCTCCCTTCTCTGTGTCCCTCTCCCTTCTCCCCCCAACTAAATCAATTGCATTTTAAAGATGGGTTTCCCCAGTGCCTTTTGAAAAGTGGCTAAAAAGGTTAAATTTTGGACTCTTGAATTCTTGCTAAAGAGTACCTGTCCCAAACCTGAGGTTTCACCTCAAAGCTGACTCAGAAACCCAGGAGTCCTGAAAAAGATGCTTCTCCTGGGATTCAGGAGAAGAGCACTTATCAGGACCATGTTTAAAGGTGTACAATGACAGAAGACTCCTAAAAGGAGAGGAGCTGCTTCCAGCCTCACAAACCCAAGGGTGGGGACTCAATGGCTCTTGTTGTACCTGTGGAAGGAGTGGGCACTGATCCACAGAATGTCATTTGAAGGAATGGCAACCTCTCATTCCTTGCCCAGCCTATGGGTACATGGGCATTGGGAACTCAGATGTCCCTCTAGGACAGACATCCAAAACAGGAGTAAAAGAAGTCCTGGAATGGCCTGTCTCAGCTTTATCTCTCATCAGGACAGCAGATAATTGGAGTTGGTGAGAAACCTCTTAGATCCTTTTGAGTTTTAAACGAGTTACACTTTCCAACACTAAGCCCTAAGACTTTTTATAATCTTCCAACAACCTATTCTCAAACTTAATATATAAAAGTAATATAGTGAAAGGGAATTATTCATTTACCCACCATTTTGGGGGTAAGGAGAGGCAGATAAGAAGTCTTGCTCAAAGCTCCCTTCCCTCTTTGCTGGCCAGAAGAAGGAAGTAATACTTAAATCACTCTATTAGACTTCTTTCTTGTTGTTTATTTCAAAGTTAGAATATGTGTACATGTGGGTTTAAAAGATAACGTAGGGAGCTGCCATGATGATGAGCCCATTCCGCATGTCCTTCACTTACTACCACCGAGATGAAGGGGAAGTGCTGGCTAGAGCTGACACCCTAACTCTCTGCTCGTGAGTTCTTTTTCTGGATCCTCCCTGGCTCTCTGTTGCCTGCCTCCCTCCCTCTGCCCTTGCCAACACCAAGTCTGCCATTTTAGAAGATGCACCGTTGCACTGCCATGCTTCTTGAGTCGCCTGCAGCCACCCTGGTAATAAACAAATCCTTTTTTCATTGAAAAAAAGAATAACATACTAATTTTTAAACTATGCTTGTTGGATTTAGTGAAATTTCAGTCTTTAAAAAAAGTCATGATTCAGTATTGTAGAAAGGTTTTTTGTTTAGTTTTGTTTTTTGTTTTTTAAAGCAGTGCTTCTCAGGTTGGTTTCATTTTATTCTGTTCTTATCAATCAGTGTAAAGCATGTCTTCAACTTGGAGGTCTAAAGTTAATGCAACTCATTTAAGGCATTTATAGGTTTAAGTGTTTAAACTCATCCTGAATGGTTTTCATCAGTATATTATAATTGAGAAATGAAAGAAAGTTTCCAATCTGTAAATTTACATTAGAACATATACTACTAAATGCTTTATGAAATGTTGACTGGGAAAAAACACAAAACTATTAAATAATCAATATCATTCTTTAATTAAGGGAAAAGTGGTTCAATGCAATAGTAGGCCTCAACACAGAGCAGTGCACCACACAACTGCACAAAGTCTGAGTATTGAACTCTGGACACTCTGGACACTGACCCCTGGGAAAGCTAATTATGCTTTTCTGAGGAATCATTAAAGTTGAAGAGCTTAAATATCTTTCTAGGTGAAACATGAGAACTGAGGATAAGAGGGACAGTTGATTGAATTTACAATAGTAAGAAAGGAAATGAAGGAGTTCTAGACAGGAATAACAGTGAGGGGATGATGCTTCACAATGTACATAAAAGGGAAAGAGCCATTCCATGGTCCAGCCACCTTGGTAAAGGACTTTGGTCTAAAGGGAGAAAGCATTGGGACAAAAGAGATACTTAACATCTGATGGGATTAGTTTTCCTACCTCAAACTACCAGGAGGTCTATTGCTAGCTGAGGTCAGTGAAGTAGGACTTTCCCTCAGGGAGGAACTCTCATGTGACAAGGTCAAAACCTGGGGTTTCTACCTCCAAACTAAATAAACTGGGGATCACCAAATTGCTTTAAGCTACAAGTTTGAGGATTTCTAGATTCCACATTGACAGAAAAATTACTGTTATAGGAATTGCTACGTAACCATGCAGTTTTTTAAAATAAATTTTTATTTGATCATTTCCAAGCATTATTCATTAGAGATACAGATCATTTTCTCCTCCCCCCCAAAGCTGATGCATATTTCCACTGGTTTTCACATCTGTTCTTGATTCGACCCCATTTTCATGTTGTTGGTATTTGCACTAGAGTGTTCATTTAGAGTCCCTCCTCAGTCATTTCCCCTCAGCCCCTGTAGTCAAGCAGTTGCTTTTCATTGCTGTTTTTACTCCCACAGTTTTCCTCTGCTTGTGGATAGTGTTTTTTAGATCCCTGCAAGTTGTTCTGCGACATTGCATTGACCCTGATGGAGAAGTCCATTACCTTCGATGGTACCACAGTGTATTAGTCTCTGTGTACAATGTCTTCCTGTTTCTGCTCCTTTCGCTCTGCATCACTTCCTGGAGGTTGTTCCATGGAATTCCTCCACTTTATTATTCCCTTTAGCACAATAATATTCCATCACCAACATATACCACAATTTGCTCAGCCATTTCCCAATTGAAGGGTATCCCCTCATTTTTCCAATTTTTGGCCACCACAAAGAGTGAAGCTATGAATATTCTTGTACAAGTCTTTTTCCTTATTATCTCCTTGGGGTACAAACCCAGCAGTACTATGGCTGGATCAAAGGGCAGACAGTCTTTTATCGCCCTTTGGGCATAGTTCTAAATTGCCCTCCAGAATGGTTGGATCAGTTCACAACTCCACCAGCAATAAATTAGTGTCCCTACTTTTCCATATCCCATCCAGAATACATTACTTTCCTTTGCTGTCATGTTAGCCAATCTGCTAGGTGTGAGGTGATACCTCAGAGTTGTTTTTATTTGCATCTCTCTGATTATAAGAAATGTAGAACACTTTTTCATGTGCTTATTAATGGTTTTGATTTCTTTGACTGAGAACTGTCTGTTCATGTCCCTTGACCATTTATCAATTGGAGAATGGCTTGATTTTTTGTACAATTGATTTAGTTCTTTGTAAATTTGAGTAATTAAACCTTTGTCAGAGGTTTTTATGAAGTTTGCTTCCCAATTTGTTTCTTCCCTCCTGATTTTAGTTATATTGGTTTTATTTTTACAAAAACTTTTTAATTTGATGTAGTAAAAATTATTTAATTTACATTTTGTGACTCTATGTCTTGCTTGGTTTTAAAGGCTTTTCCTTCCCAAAGGTCTGACATGTATACTATTCTGTGTTTGCCTAATTTACTTATAGTTTCCTTCTTTATGTTTGTTCAAGTCATTCACCCATTTTGAATTTCTCTTGGTGTTGGGTGTGAGGTCTTGATCCAGTCCTAATCTCTCCCACACTGTCTTCCAATTTTCCCAGCAGTTTTTATCGAATAGTGGATTTTTGTCCCAAAAGCTGGGATCTTTGGGTTTATCGTATACTGTCTTGCTGAGGTCACTTGCCCCAAGTCTATTCCATTGATCCTACTTTCTGTCTTTTAGCCAGTACCAAATTGTTTTGATGACTGCTGCTTTGTAATATAGTTTGAGATCTGGGACTGCAAGGCCCCTTTCCTTTGCATTTTTTTTTCATAATTTCCCTGGATATCCTTGATACTTTGTTTTTCCAAATGAACTTTGTTATGGTTTTTTCTAAATCAGTAAAGAAAATTTTTTGGAAGTTCCATGGGTATGGCACTAAATAGATAGATGAGTTTGGGTAGGATGGTCATTTTTAATATATTGGCTCGTCCTACCCATGAGCAGTTAATGTTTTTCCAATTGCTCAAGCCTAATTTTAGTTGTGTGGAGAGTGTTTTGTAGTTGTGTTCATATAGTTCCTGTGTTTGTCTCAGGAGATAGATTCCTAGGTATTTTATTTTGTCTAAGGAGATTTTGAATGGCATTTCTCTTTCTAGTTTTTGCTGCTGAGCTGTGTTGGAGATGTATAGAAATGCTGATGACTTATGGGGGTTTATTTTGTATCCTGCAACTTTGCTAAAGTTGTTGATTATTTCAATTACCTTTTTGGTTGAATCTCTAGGATTCTTTAAGTAGACCATCATGTCATCTGCAAAGAGCAATAACTTGGTCTCCTCCTTGCCTATTTTGATGCCTTCAATTTCTTTTTCTTCTCTAATTGCTACTGATAGTATTTCTAGTACAATGTGAAATAGTAGAGGTGATAATGGGCATCCTTGTTTCACTCCTGATCTTATTGGTAATGCATCTAGTTTATCCCCATTGCAGATGATATTAGCTGATATTTTTTAGATATATACTGTTTATTATTTTTAGGAACAACCCTCCTCTTCCTATGCTTTCTAGTGTTTTTAATAGGAATGGATGTTGTATTTTATCAAAGCCTTTTTCTGCATCTATTGAAATAATCATGTGATTTTTGTTGGTTTGCTTGTTGAAATGGTCGATTATGTGGATGGTTTTCCTAATATTGAACCAGCCCTGCATCCCTGGTTTAAATCCTACTTGATCATGGGGGATGACCCTTCTGATCACTTGCTGGAGTCTTTTTGCTAGTATCTCATTAAGATTTTTGTATCTATATTCATTAGGAAGATTCATCTATAATTTTCTTTCTCTATTTGTGACCTGCCTGGTTTTGGAATCAGTACTATATTTGTGTCATAAAAAGAGTTTGGTAGAGCTCCATCTTTGCTTATTATGTCAAATAGTTTGTATAGTATTGGGATTAACTGTTCTCTGAATGTTTGATAAAATTCACTTGTGAATCCGTCGGGCCCTGGGGATTTTTTCTTAGGGAGTTCTTTAATGGCCTGTTGGATTTCATTTTCTGATATGGGATTATTTAAGAATTCTATTTCTTCTTCTGTTAGTCTGGGCAGTTTGTATTTTTGTTTGTATTCATCCATATCACCTAAATTGACGTATTTATTTCCATATAATTGGGCAAAGTAATTTCTAATGATTGCCTTAATTTCCTCTTCATCTGAGGTGATGTCCCCCTTTTTGTCTTTGATGCTGTTAATTTGCTTTTCTTCTTTCCTTTTTTTAATTAGATTGACCAGTACTTTGTCTATTTTGTTTGTTTTTTCAAAGTACCTGTTTCTTGTCTTATTTATTAAATCAGTAGTTCTATCACTTTCAATTTTATTAATTTCTCCCTTAATTTTTAGGATTTCTAGTTTGGTTTTCTTCTGGGGGTTTTTAATTTGGTCACTTTTGAGTTAACCATGCAGTTTTAAGATAAGAATGATTTCAACATTTGAATGCAAACACATGCTTGGTGCAACTTGCCTGTACCATTGATTTTGTTCAATCCTAAATGGTTTATCTCAGTTTACCAATTTGTACTATCAACTAAAATTAATGACTGATGTGAATTGTACTATCAGTGTGTTGAGACATGGTGTTTAAATGGTACAATCCTTTTAATTCAGGATTGTTTTGGGTTATTGATTAACAATTGAAGTGATACCTAATTGAAGTTTATTTGAAATATGGGAAAAAAAATAAAGTCTAAGAAAGTGAGAGGAATTTGGGGTTCAAATATGAAAGAAAAATCAACTTTAAACAAAATACAGTTGGAATTTCAAGTATGAAGAACTGTGAAGGCTGAGGGAAAGTTGTAATTTGCTTTAAGCAGAGGGTTTGAAAGAAAAAGGAGTTCACCATTTTCCTCATTTCCCAGTACTACAGACAGCTTGGATATGAAAATAGCATAAATTATAAGAAAGAGAGATTTGAGGTGTTGCTACTAGAAATTAAAACTCTCTGCAGAGTCATTAACCCTTTTTCCTAGCTAAAGGAAATGGATAAGGTATATTCTAGTTTTAATTTGAATATCTAGCAATTGGATTTCATTTGTTATAAAGTATATGAATCTCTTGTCTATGTCTGTTATTGTTTTTAATTGAAATTCAAGAACTATCCTTTCCTCAATACAAGAAGGAGCATTTTAGGAAGGAAAAGAAGGCCCCTGGCCCTGAATACTAAGAGAAGATGATATATAATAGTTTAAGAAAAATATTTTCAATTAATATCTATTTTATAGTAATGTGTATCTGTGAAGATTAAAAATCATGAAAATGAAAAAAATATATAATTGATATTTATTACATAAAATTTTAAAGAGAAAAACTTTTATCTATTAATGAATCTTTAGAGTGGGCAAGTAATCAGCCCTGTAGAACAAAAGGTTTGTTGGAGATTATAGAATTTCAAGATATTGGAATTAGATTACTGAAGATGAGCTATAAATGGTGAGAATTTCCCATTTGAGGAACAAGCTGTTGGAATCTCAACTAATTCTATTTTGTGTTTAGAATTTAGGAATAACTCTCTGGTAACTGATATCAAGAGAGAATGAGGATATACTCAGATGGGAAATGAAAATCCTATAGCAATTGGAAAGGTAGTCCAAGGCTTAACTCAGACAGGATCCCCCTGACTTAAGTAAGGATGATGATCCCTAAGATCCCTAATGGCATGAACCATTAACAGCTTTTGCACTCTACATAAAGTCAGACAGTGTGTCTTCTTAGCTAGTGTTGACAGTATAACTTTTCCTCTTTTTTCCTTTCATGACAATTTCCCATTACTAGCACAAAATGCAAATTGTAAAATGAAAGTTTCCATTTCCAAACAACCAAATAGATAATAATCATTAAAATAAAATTAAAATTAAAATAAAATAAATAATTGAGGAATAGGATTTTTCAAGGTGATAGGTCTAGCTAAGTGGAGTTGTATTAATCAAGACCTTTTGGGAAACTGAATATGATTGAAGCTTGGATTTGGGGCTTAGAAATATGACCCAAAGCTTTCTGGATTTGCTCCAGCACCTGAGGTAGGGAAACCTATTTGTAAAAGTATTGATACTAATCTGTGTTTTTAAGAATTTTAGCAAAATCGTCAGCCCAAAAAGTGGAGCTGGGGTTCTCACTAGAGGCTTGAATCTGGCTAAGAATAAGAAATACCTGGTGAAAGGGGAAGAGTATACCTATTCCTTCGAGGCTGTGGAAGATCTCAAACAAAAAAAGGCAGCAGCAGGACACTTTTGAATAAGTAGTCCCCTCTCCCCCTCTCTTCGTTATCTTTAACCCCTCTTGTTGCTTTAACTATTAACTACCTGACCCAATAACTACTCCCTGCCTCCCATTCTGAGTCCTCTCCTGAGTTTTGCCAGACAGATGCATTTGTGCCACTTCAGGGTACAGATTCATTTATGGCCACTACATGGCACCTCTAGCATCTCAAGCCAAAGGTCCATTTTAAAAGCTGGGGTCATCACCTCAATAATTTGTTATGTATATTGGAATTCTCTAGCCCTTAACCCAAACCCTTATTCTTCAGAAGGACACAGGGTAAAGAAGGATTCTTGGAACAACTTCCTGTGGTGGATTTTCATGGTTGTAGCACTATTCATTCCCATGGTTGGATACCTAGACCATGAGACTGTTCTGACTAATCTCATTTGTAAACCTGTGACTTCTTGAGTTGCTTCTAGAGTAAAAGCCTTCATGGGAACCACCTATATGCTGTGAATTTCAAAACTACTCAACCCTATTCAGACCATTCTTTAGAAGTTCAGATTTAGCTATTTCCTGATCAGTAACAATAGAGATACTTGGAATAACCCAATCAGGTCATTCTCCACCCACCTCAGGGTAACAAGATTAGAAAGGGCTGCAACAAACTCAAGATTTAATTATTTGAGAAAATGGCCTTCAACAGACATGTGCAAAAAAGGACAGACCTCTGGGCGGTCCTAGGTCAAGCTAGAGCCACCATTGGCACATGTGAGATGCAGGAAGTGAGGTAGAGAATAGCTTCAGCAGTTTCCTGTGAGGAGTCAGAGAGTCAGTTGGAGGTACTTGGATTTGGAGGAGCCCACAGACTGCTTTCCTTCAGATTGGTCATGTGAGTGATAAGGTCTGATCCCCTTCCCTGCCTTGTAATCCAAAGTCTTAAAGTCCCCTTTGGCTCAGCCTGAGCCAGAGTGGGGTCTCAGTTAAACCTCTTCTCTCCCTTTCCCTTTGCTCTCTCTCTCTCTCTCTCTCTCTCTCTCTCTCTCTCTCTCTCTCTCTCTCTCTCTCTCTCTCTCTCTCTCTCTCTTTCTCTCTCTCTCTCTCTCTCCCTCTCTCCCTCTAATACTTTCTTCCTCCTGTTTGTAATTAAAACACCATAAAAATTTGGCAGCTGACTTGAGTGTTTCATTTAGGAATTACAAAATGAATTCCTTGGAGACCTTAAATTAATATATATCAGTCTTTTTTAAAGTGATTTCAATATTACAGTTGACTGACCACAAAAGTCTAATGAGTTCCCTCAATAAATTTCCTGAATTTTCTTGCCTTTCACTCTACTTTCTCCTCATTCAGTCAGTACTTTTTAATAGCTAACTTGGCTTAAAGACACAGCTGCTAGAACAGGTGAGTATAAAACACTTCTTCTCTCTTCTCTTTTCTCCTTAAGTTAAATTGGAATCAGCAGGGTTTTTTTCTCTCCTTTTAATCTTAAAGTGCAGCTAGGTGGCACAGAGGATTGAGAGCCAGGCCTAGAGACAGAAGGTCCTAGGTTCAAATTTGACCTTAGATATTTCCCAGCTGTGTGATTCTGATAGCTAGATAGATAGCTAAATATAGTTAGCTGACACTTATTAATTAGCAGAGAGAAAACTCTGGAAACCAGAGCCCTTGCTTCGATCTCTTGCAACAAAAACAGCTAGACTACCCCACCAGAGTACAAAGCCCATTTTTCTGCTTTAGGTCTTCTCTCCTTAAATTAGATAGAACACAGCCATTTTAAATCTTAGCAACCCTAAAGTCCTGGCTGGGAAAGCTGTTTAGCTGTTTCTAAATCTCCTTTCCCATAGGGAACAACTGCCTAGATTAGGAGTGGAAAAACCTGTAGAAAGTTTTGACTTTATCCTGCTCCCCATGTTTTTTTGTGAAGACCATTAGAAAAATCATATATATATACACATATACACATATACAAATGAATACTACATTCTTTGACATTTATATGGTGGTTGAAGAATTAGGAACACTGATACCTCCATTTTTTTATATTAATAGGTAATATCATTTTTGTGCTCCTCAGCACTGTGTTTAGAGATACTAACATAAAAAAAGAATTATTTGAAGCTGAAATCCAGAAAAACACTCAAAAATTGGGGACATAAAAAAGATGCAAGAAAACATACAAGCCCAGTTTGAAAACTTAAAATGTTTCTTACTGGATCAATTGGCAAACAACCACCATACCAGAAACAGACCTGTTTCAGAACCTTTGAATGAGGAAATTCCCTTCCCTGGAATAGAGATGGAAAACACCTTCCCTATAGCTCAGATAACAGACCTCTTCTCTTTTGTAGTGCAAATATTGCCTGAATTTAATCCTCAAAACCCTTCCCCAGCAATTCCAGTTTCTCATGTTCCCTCTCCTACAAAAAAACAAATTCCAGCCCAAAGGAGATCTCATCCTCCTAGAGAAACTTGTCCTATTCAAACTGACTCACAGGTACAAAGTTCAACTAGAGGCCTGTTTCCTATAAGAGAAGTACCTAAAATAGGATGGAATGGGGATGTGGTGACTTTAAGACAAAGGATACCATTTACTTCCCAAGAAATAAATAAATTTACACGAAATAACCCCATATATGAACAAGATCCCTTTCTAGTAACAAAAATTATGGGAGACATATTTTTTTTTTCAGTATAATCCATCTTACAAGGACATTGAGAACTTGCTGCAGGCTTTTTTAACTGAATGTGAGAAAATAAAATAATTGTTCATGTCAACAAAACCTGGGGGTATAATGCAGCACATTGGCCATCTCAGGATCCCGAATGGGACTATAATAAACCTGAGGATTATCTACAACTATACAGTTGTAGAGAGGCCATCCTTACATCAATGAGGGAATGTGCAGTCAGTACATATAAGTGGATGGAACTTAAAAAAAATTAAGCAAAAGGAGGAGGAAACACCCTCCAGATTTATGGATAGAATAATCGAGTTTGGGGCCAGATACCTGGATTGGGACCTAATTAAAGAGAATAGCTTAAGACAAGTTAGAAGGATATTTGTAAATAACTCTTGCAAAGCAATGTAAACCTTAAAAATTTCTTAGACTTATAAATGTTGGAAATTTCACCATTGGGAAATTTCATACTTGAAGAATTTCCTACTGATAGTGGGAACTCTATTGGAATGTGAATCCCATTGACATGGGAGGTTCCTTCTCCTCCCTATTTAAGATTACTTTGGGACAGAAACCTGTTGCTGAACAATGGAAAGGGCTTTGACCTATGCTTAAGCATAGAACAGGAATTTCTTTGAGTCATCATTGATTTTAGAATTGATACAATAGAGATACTTGGAATGACAGAACCAGGTCTTGGCACTTCCAATCTCCACCCTGCTCAGGGTAACAGGATTTAGGAAGGGCTGCAGCAAAGGATCAAGATTTAATTATTTGAGAATATGACCTTCAACAGACATGTGCAAAGCCACAGACCTCTGGGCTGTCCTGGGTTAAGCTAGAGCCACCATTGGCACAGGGGAGACATGGACAGTGATTGGTAGATGGGAGAATTGAGGGGAAGGAACTTGGATGGTTTTCTTAAAGATAGCAGGGTCTGAGGACTGAAGGGTTGTTTGGAGAGGTTTTGCTCTGAGAGGTTGTGCTCTGAGAAGCTTGCTCTGAAGGAAGCTGGAGGTGGAGGCCCCTGAGACTGTTTCTCCATTGTAAACCTCAAAATTTCTTATTCTTATAAATGTTGGAAATTTCACCATTGGGAAATTTCATACTTGAAAAATTTCTATTGATAGTGGGTCTTGACTATTGGAATGTGAACCCCATTGGCATGGGAGGTTCCTTCTCCTTCCTTCTTAAGATTACTTTAGGACAGAAACCTTTTGCTGAACAATGGAAAGGACTTTGACCTATGCTTAAGCATAGAACAGGAATTTCTTTGAGTCATGATTGATTTTAGAATTGATACAATGGAGATACTTGGAATCAATCTCCACCCTATTCAGTCCTAACAGGATTGAGTAAGGGCTGCAGCCTAGATCAAAATTTAATTATTTCAATCTCTGCCCTACTTAGGTTAACAGGATTTAGAAAGGGCTGTAGCAAAGGATCAAAGATTTAATTATTTGAAAATATGACCTTCAACAGACATGTGAAAAGCCAGAAGACCTCTGGGCGGTCCTGGGTTAAGCTAGAGCCTCCATTGGCACAGAAAAATTGATGGACAGGTGATTGGTAGATGTGAGGACTGAGGGGAGGGAACTTGGATGGTTTCCATAAGGATAGGGGGGTCTGAAGACGAGGGGGTGGTTGAGAAGTTGGTCGGTGTGGTTGGTGTGTGCTCTGAGAAGCTTGTGCTGAAGGAAACTGAAGGTGGGGGCCCCAGAGACTGTTTCTCCATTTTTGGTCACATGAGTAATAGGGACTGATCTCTTTTCTTTGCCCCAGCTATCTAAGGGCTTGGGCCTTTTGGCCCAGCCTAAACAGAAGGGGTATTTAAGCCCTATTCCCTTCTCTCCCTTTTTCTCTCTCTCTATCTCTAATTCCTTTCTTCCTCCTATTGTAATTAAACTCCATAAAAGATTGACTGCTGACTTGAGTTTTCATTTTTGGCGACCTTAAAATTAATATATATCAGTCTTTTAAAGTGATTTCCTTGTCACATTGTGGCTGACCACACGGGAGTCTAAAGAATTCTCTCAATAAACTTCTGAAATTCCTTGCCTTTTTACTTTACCATCTCACCACTTAGTCCCTTTTAACAGCAAACTTGGCTTAAAGACACAGCTGCTAGAACACGTGAGTATAAAAAACTTTTTCTCTCTTCTCTTTTCTCCTTAAGTTAAATTGGAATCAGCAGTTTTTCTTTTTCTTCCCTTTAATCTTAAGGGACAGCTGGGTAGCTCAGTGGATTGAGAGCCAGGCCTAGAGACAGAAGGTCCTGGGTTCAAATCGGACCTCGGATACTTCCCAGCTGTGTGACTCTGATAGTTAGATAGAAAACAGCTCTTTTAAATCTCAGCAACAGGACCCTAAAGTCCTGGCTGGAAGAGCTGTTTCTAAATATCCTTTCCCTTAAGGAACAACTTCCTAGATTAGGAAAAAAAAACAAACCCTGTGAAAAGTTTGTTGCTTTGCCCTGCTCCCCATGTGTTTTGTGAAATTACAATATATATATATATATATATAAATGAGTACTACATTCTTTGACATTTATATGGCAGCTGAAGAATTAGGGGCATTGAGGAATGCAGGATACCTCCAAATTTTTATATTAATAGGTACTGTCATTTTTGTACTCCTCAATACTATATTTAGAGATGCTAAAATAAAAAAATATTGAGGATAAAATAGAAAATATTGAGGATAAAATAGAAAAAAATTGAGGATAAAATGCAAGCCCAATTAAAAGATCTAAAATGTTTCTTCCAGGATCAATTGGCAAACACCCACTCTACCAGAAACAGACCTGTTTCTGAATCTTTGAATGAGGAAATTTCCTTCCCTGAAATAGAGATGGAAAACACCTTCCCTATAGCCCAGTTAACAGACTGCTTCTCTCGTGCAGTGCAAATCTTGACTGAATTTAATCCCCAAAACCCTTCCCCTGCAATCCCAGTTTCTCATTTTCCCTCTCCTACAGAAAACCAAATTGCAACACAAAGGAGATCTTGTCCTCCTAGAGAAACCTGTCCTTGTCAAACTGACCCACAGGTACAAAATTCAACTAGAGGCCTGTTTCCTCTAAGAGAAGTACCTGAAATAGGATGGAATGGGGATGTGGTGACTTTAAGATATAGGATACCATTTACTCCACAAGAAATAAATGAATTTACACGAAATATCCCAACATATGAACAAGATTCTTTTCTAGTAACAAAAAAGATGGGAGACATTTTTTTTCAGTATAATCCTTCTTACAAGGATGTTGAGAACTTACTACAGGCTTTTTTAAGTGAACGTGAAAAAAATAAAATAATTGTTCATGTCAACAAAACCTGGGGGTATAATGCAGCACATTGGCCATCTCAGGATCCTGAATGGGACTATAACAATCCTGAGGATTATCTACAACTATACAGTTGTAGAGAGGCCATCCTTACATCAATGAGGGAATGTGCAGACAGTACAGATAAGTGGATGGAACTTGAAAAAATTAATCAAAAGGAGGAAGAAACACCCTCCAGATTTATGGATAGAATAATCGAGTTTGGGGACAGATACCTGGATTGGGACCTAATTAAAGAGAATAGCTTAAGACAAGTTAGAAGGATATTTGTAAATAACTCTTGCAAAGCAATTAAGAATTATTTTAGAACACATTTTCCAAGAAGGTCAGAAATGGACCTTAAAGAATTGCGAAATACAGCTATATATGCTTTAAAGGGAAACAAAGAAAAGGAGGAAGATAATAATGATGCCATGGAGGAAATGAAAAAAGAAATGAGATGTGTAAAAGATAAGATAGCTAAATTACAAAGTGGGCATGATAATGAACCAATGACACTTGCCCCTCTCCAAAAATCTAATTATCAATCCATTACCTGCCACTTCTGTGGGAAGAAGGGCCACAATATGGTACAGTGTAGAGCTTTTCTCAAGATTATAGGAAGGAATATGCAGTTTAATAACAACTACAGAAGTGATAATTATAGAAATAAATATAATTATGATAATGAAAAACATAACTTTAGGAATGATGACTATAGGAATAGATATTGGGGAAATGACAACTCAAATGAAATAACTCCACAACAATATATAAAAAAATGGTGTTTGTCCAAAAAATCCTTGAGGTGCTAATGACCCTCAGGGGGTGCCCTTCAGGGGGGTGCTCTTCAGGGGGGTGCCCAAGGAACTTCCCAAACACAATAAAGGTATCCAGGGGGAGGGGCTGGGCCACAGGAATCAGAGGATACAACCTTTGATTTTCTGGACCCTGATGTCCTACTACCCTTTGTAACTATCCATTACCCCCCATACTAATGAACCCCATGTTACTTTAAAGGTGTGTAACACCTATTATGATTGGCTATTAGACACTGAGGCTTCCTGGTCTGTATTAAAGAGAACCCCAGATCCCATCTCTCAGAGAGGCAACATTCCACCTGCATTTGTCTTTTGGACACTCAAAAATTGCTTCCAAATTGATAAATTACTCTTTTAATTTTTAAGCTTTTTTTATGCACTCTGCTTTCTGCTTCTGTTTTATGGGTGAGTCCATCACATTTACATTCACAGTAATGATTACCATCTATATATCCCCTTCTATCTTGATTTCCTTTTTAAATTCTGCCTATTTTCCTTTCATTCTTTTCCTCCACATTAGTATTTTGCTTTTAGTCACTCCCCCTCCTTTCCTTTCCCTTATATTACACCCCTTCCCACCATCACCATTTTTTTCCCGCCAACTTCTCTATAGGGTCTTTTAATAAAACCCCTCCAACTTCTTCCTCCATTATATAACTCTACTCACACCACTGACATTCTTATTCTTCTTCTACTTCTCTATAGGGTAAAATAGGATTCTATACCCCAATGAAGCTGGCTGTTTTTCTCTCTCTGAGCCAATTCTAATGAGAGTGATGTTTAAGTATTACTCATGACTACTTGCATCCTCCACTCTTCTGCAATACTATTTTCTCTCTTCCCATTTTTCTTAGTACAATTCTTTTTTCACCCAATGATTTTGTTTTACATGTCATTCTTAACAGCTTGCTACACCTTCTGTCTATGTATATATTTCTTCTGACCACTATCACAATAATAACAATTTTTAAGCTACAGATATCATCTGTCCATGTTTACCTTTTTCTGCTTCTCTTGAATTTTGATTTGGACATCAAATGTTCTGTGTTTTTTTTTCTTAAGTAATGGAAACAATGAAAATAAGGATAGACCAAACTGAAAAGTAAAACCAGTCTTTAAAGACCAGAATTAGACAACTGGAAGATAATGATCTTGCAAAACAGCAAGAATTAATAATGCAAAGTCAAAAGACTGACAAAATAAAAAATAACATAAAACGTCACACTGACAAGAAGACAGATCAGGAAAACTGAGGAAGGAGAGATAATTTGAGAATCATTGGTCTACCTGAAAATCAAGAAATTAAAAGAAATCTTGACATCATACTATAAGAAATTATCCAGGAAAACTGCCCTGATATTCTTGAAAAGGGGGGGGAAATAGATAGTGAAAGAGTTCATAGAACATCCTCTACACTAAATCCTCAAAAGACAACTCCCAAGAATTTAATTACCAAATTCCAAAGCTTTCAAGATAAGGAGAAATTTCTACAAGAAGCCAAAAAGAGACAATAAAGGGCCCCGAATTATGGGCTTATGGGCCTCAATGTGGGTGGGGGTCATGGTCTAGGACTTCAAGGAGTGGACCTGAGACATTCTTTTCTTGGGGTAGCCCAGGTCCTGACATCCTAAAGATTACAGGAGAGTTTCTTAAATACAGAATTGACTACTATAAGAAGAGTCAAAAAAATTCCAGTGAAGAAAAGAGTTCCATGAAAAAGGAGAATGAAACAAATGGAAAAGGAAGATCAAAAGTCATTGAAGAAATAAAGTTTAATAAATTAGAAATAATTTTGATTACATTCAATTAAAAAGATTTTGTACAATATGATAGAGACTTGAAGAGTGAGAGATTTTGTCCTGCAAAAGGACAGTTCAACTGCCAACTGTTGGGAACATTCTGTTTGGAACCTTTTTCTTGATTGACAGACAGGTCCCCAGCCTTGTTTCTTGCATCTTTGCTTGTCCTACAAAACCTCTCTCTCTCTTCAAGTCTCTATCACAACAAATAAAACCAATGAAGTCAAAATTAGAAGGGGAGCAACAAAAATTGGGGGGGGGGTGGAATCTTCATAACTAAATCCTCTGACAAGGTCTAATTTCTCAAATTTATAAGGAATTAAGTCAATTGTACAAAAAAACAATCAAGCCATTCCCCAATTGACAAATGGTCAAGGGACATAAAAGGCAGTTTTCACATTAAGAAATCAAAACTATCAATTAAGCACATGAAAAAATATTCTAAATCTCTTATAGAGAAATGTAAATTAAAAAAACTCCCAAAACTCTGAAGTACCACCTCACACCTTGAAGCCTGGCTAATAAAGCAGTAAAGGAAAGTAATCAATGTTGGAGGGGATATGTCAAATTTGAGACACTAAAACACTGCTGGTGGAGTTGTGAATTGGTCCAATCCTACTGGAGGGCAATTAGGAATTATGCCCAAAGGGCTTTAAAAGACTGTGTGCCCTTTGATCCAGATATACCGTTGCTGGGTTTTTACCCCAAAGAGATCATAAAGAAAAAAACAAAACTTGTACAAAAATATTTATAGCCACACTCTTTGTGGTGGCAAAAAAAAAAAAAAGGAAAATGAGGGGATGTCCTTTGATTGGGGAATGGCTGAGTAAATTGTGGTATCTGTTGGTGATGCAATACTATTGGGCTCAAAGGAATAATGAACTGGAGTAATTCCACGTGGACTGGAACAATCTCCAGGAATTTACGCAGAGTGAAAGAAGCAAAACCAGGCAAAGATTATACACGCAGAGATGGACACCCTGTGGCACAATTGAATGTAGTAGACTTCTGTACTAGCAGCAATGCAATGATCCAGGACAATTCTGTAGAACTAATAAGAAATAATGCTATCTACATTTAGAGAAAGAACTGTGGGAATAGAAACACAGGAGGAAAACATTTGCTTGAACCCATGGTTTGATGGGGAGATGACTGAGGATGTAGAATCTAAAAGATCACCTTGTTGCAAATATTAATAATATGGAAATAGGTCTTGATTAATGATACATGTAAAACCGATGGGATAGCTTGTTGGCTCTGGGAGAGTGTATGATGTAATAGGGTATTTTGGATGATGGGTTTAGAAGGGATTAAGTATGTATCCTGGGCCAGTAACAGGTTCTATAGTTTTGGTGGAAGGCCAAACAGGGAGCCTAGACCAGCAAGAACCTGGTCTGGGACCAGTACACAGATAACACAATTTCAGTAACTGAGAGTATATTTTATTTCAATGGGAGAGGTTAAGAGGGTAAGGGAAATATCCAAGCATTAAGTTTACTAACTAAACTACCCCAAAATCTAAAGCCTTCACATGAAGGATCTTCTTAGAGTTGATTTCCTACTCTATTTCCTTCTAATGCTAAGCTATAAAAACCCAGGCCCTTCCTATCTATCTTGCACTAAACACTCTCTTCCACACTAAAGGACTGCAAGGCTTGGAACATGGTATACAGAAAAAGATAATTGGGCCTTCAACCAAGGATCACCTGCCCATCAAAACTAACTATAAACTTCCAGGGGAAAGTATAGGCATTCAACAAAATAGAAGATTTCCAAGTATTTGTAAAGAAAAGACCAGGACTAAGTGGAAAGTTTGATATCCAAACACAAATATCAAGAGAAACATGAAAAGGTAAATAAGTAAAAGAAGGGGAAAGGGGAAATGTTTTTTCAAACTTTCTTCTTTTGATTTCTATATATATATATATATATATGGAAAATGTTATTTGTAACTCTCAAAAATTATATTCACTATTATAGTAATTAGAAGAATCATTAACAGGAAGAGATTGAGATAATAAGTTCTATAAGATGATATGCAAAAAAAAGTTAAAATTTGTTTTTCTGCCAGAAGTATTATATTTTATGAGGTTTATTAAAGATTAAGAATTTTAAGAAAATACAAGTAATAAAGCATGTTCCTAGGAGGGCCAAGAGGCCTATTCAATTTCACTAAACATCATGAGAGACATATCTACTGGAAGTGAAGTAGGAAGAGCTCAGTAGGCTTTTACAGCCAGTTAAATAGAAATTTTGATCTTGCCCAGGTGGAAATCTCAGTGAGATTAGAGGGCATCTTGGGAACTAGAGCAAGGACTTCTGGGGATTGAAGGCCAGGGTTCAAATCTCCATTTTTACAAAAGGGAGGGGGAATCGAAGATGGCACTAAGAGATACTTGAAGAAATAAAATAAGTTGGACAAACTTTATCACACAAATATACACATGGGAAGGAGAGGGGAAGAATACTCTTATAAGAAGGAAAGGAAAAGCGTGCTAATAGGTAATATTTAAACATTACTCTCAGTGAAATCAATGCTGAGAGGTAAGAGCATCTAGATCCATTGGGGTCTTGAATTATATCTTATCCTACAGGGAAAGTGAGAAGAGAAAACTAATGTGGGTGGGTGAGAAGGAGTACAAAAAGGGAGGGAAAGAGAGGGGGGAGGGAATTGAACAGACCCTAAAAAAAACAAGAAGGGAACAAAAACAGAGGGGCCAGAGAGGGAAGCATATTAAGGGAGGGGATTAGGGGGATTGATTAGAAGTAAATCACTGGTTTCAAAGGATATAGGAAAAGAAGAAAGGACAGATCTAGGAGAGGATATCAAAATGCTGGGGAATACACAAGTGACAATCCGAACTTTGAATGAGAATTGGATGAACTCACCCATAAAACTAAAACAAATAAGAGAGTGGATTAGAATTCAAAATCCTACCAAATATTGTCTACAAGAAACACAGCTAAGACAGGTAGATACTCACAAGGTTAGAGTTAAAGTTTAGACAAAAAACTATTGGACCTCAACTGATAAAAAGAAGGCAGGAGTTGCAATCAAGATATCTGACAAAGCCAAAGTAAAAATTAGATCTTATTTAAAAGGGATAGGGAAGGTAAATGCATCCTGATAAAAGGGAGTATAGACAATGAGGAAATATCAGTAATCAACATGTATGCACCAAATGGTATAGCATCCAAATTTCTAAAGGAGAAAGTAGTGGAATTGAAGGAGGAAATAGAGAGTAAAACTATACTAGTGGGAGACCTGAAACTACCACTATCAAATTTAGATAAATCCAATAAAAAATAAGACAGAGGTAAAATATGTGAATGAAATCTTAGAAAAATTAGAGTTAATAGATATGTGGAGATAAATAGGGACAAAAAGGAATACACCTTTTCAGCAGCACATGGTACATTCACAAAGATCATAACACAATAAAAATACTAATAAGTAAGGGTACATGGAGGGTCAAATCAAATATTAAATGGAAATTAAATGATATGATTCTCAAAAATCAGTTAGTTAGAAAAAAAATCATAGAAACAATAATTTCATTGAACAAAATGACAATGATGAGACATCCTTTCAAAATCTATGGGATGCATTCAAAGCAGTACTAAGGGGAAAATTTATATCCTTGAGTTTATATATTAACAAGTTAGGGAGGACAGAAGTCAATGACTTGGGACATGCAAATTAAAAAAAAAAACTTGAAAGCAAACAAATCAAAAATCCCCAGATGAAAACTAAATTAAAGATCACAAAAATTAAGCGATAAATTAATAAAATCAAAAGTGAAAGAACTATTGAACTAATAAATAAGACTAGAAGCTGGTATTTTGGAAAAAACAAAACAAAATAAACAAAGTACTGGTCATCCAATTAAAAAAAAAAGGAAAGAAGGAAACCAAATTAACAGTATCATAGATGAAAAGGGAGAACTCACCTCCAATGAAGAGGAAATTAAGGCAATCATTAGAAACTATTTTACCCAATTATATGGCAACAAATTTAGCAATCTAGGTGATATGGATGACTATTTACAAAAATATACATTGCCTAGAGTAACAGAAGAAATAGAATTCAGAAATTGAAAAACTCCCTAAGACAAAATTCACCAGGGCCATATGGATTCACAGGTAAATTCCATTAAACATTCAAAGAACATCTAATCCCAATACTATACAAACTATTTGACAGAATAAGCAAAGAGGGAGTTCTACCAAATTCCTTTTATGACACAAATATGGTACTGATTCCAAAGCCAGACAGGTCAAAAATGGAGAAAGAAAATATAGACCAATCTCCTTAATGAACATAGATAATCTTAAATTAGATACTAGCAAAAAGACTCCAGCAAGTAATCATGAAGATTATTCATTATGATCAGGTGAGATTTATACCAGGAATACAAGGATGGTTCAATATTAGGAAAACCAGCCATATAATTGACCATATCAACAAACAAACCAACAAAAATCACATGGTTATCTCAATAGATGCAGAAAATGCCTTTGACCAAATACAACACTCATTCCTATTGAAAACACTAGAAATCATAGAACAGAATGGTCTTTCCTAAAAATAATAAACTGTATTTATCTAAAACCATCTGGCAACATCATCTGCAATGAGGATAAATTAGATGCATTCCCAATAAGATCAGGAGTGAAACAAGGATACCTGTAATCACCGCTATAATTTTACATAGTACTAGAAACACTAGCAGTAGCAATTAGAGAAGAAAAAGAAACTGAAGTTATTAAAATTGGCAATGAGGAGACCAAGCTATCACTCTTTGCGGATGACATGATGGTCTTCTTAAAGAATCCTAGAGAGTCAAGCAAAAAGCTAGTGGAAGTAGTCAACAACTTTAGCAATTTTACAGGACACAAAATAAACCCACATAAATCTTCAGCATTTCTATTCATCTCCAACACATCTCAGCAGCAAGAATTAGAAAGAGACATTCTATTTAAAATCACCTTAGACAATATAAAATACTTGGGAATCTATCTGCCAAGACAAAGCCAGGAACTATATGAACACAACTACAAAACACTTTCCACACAATTAAAATTATATCTAAACAACTGGAATAACATTAACTACTCCTGGATAGGATGAACTAACATAATAAAAATGACCATTGTAAACAAACTTATTTACTTGTTTAGTGCCATACCAATCAAACTACCAAAAAACGTTTCTACTGAATTTGAAAAAAAACAACATAACAATGTTCATTTGGAAGAACAAAAGATCAAGGATGTCCAGGGAAATAATGAAAAAAAAATGTGAAGGGAGGTGGTCTGTAAGACCAGATCTCAAACTATATCATAATGCAGTGGTCATCAAAACAATTTGGTAATGGCTAAGAGACAGAAAGGAGGATCAGTGGAATAGACTTGTGGTAAGTGAAGTCAGCAAGACAGTCTATGACAAGCCCAAAGATCCCAGCTTTTGGGACAAAAATCCACTATTTCATAAAATCTACTGGGAAAATTGGAAGACAGTAGGGGAAAGATTAGGTTTGGATCAACATCTCTCACCCTACACCAAGATAAACTCAGAATGTGTAAATGACTTGAACATAAAGAAGTAAACTATAAGTAAATTATGTGAACACAGAATAGTATACATGTCAGATCATTGGGAAAGGAAAGATTTTAAAAATAAGCAAGAGTTAGATAGAGTCAGAAAATGTAAAATCAATAATTTTGATTAAATCAAATCAAAAAGGTTTTCTAAGAACAAAACCAATGTAACCAAAATTAGAAGGGAAGGAAAAAATTGGGGAACAATCTTCCTAACAAAAACCTCTGACCAAGCTCTAATTACTCAAATTTACAAAGAGATAAATCAGTTGTACAAAAAATCAAGCCATTCTCCAATTGATAAAAGGGCAGGGATGTGAATAGACAATTTTCAGTCAAAGAAATCAAAACTATTAATAAGCACATGAAAAGTGCTCTAAATCTCTTATAGTCAGAGAGATGCAGATAAAAACAACTGTGAGGTACCACCTCACACCTAGCAGATTAGCTAACATGATAGGAAAGGAAAGGAATGAATGCTAGAGGGGATATGACAAAGTTGGAACATTAATGCATTTCTGGAGGAGTTGTGAATTGATCCAACCATTCTGGAGGGAAATTTGAAACTCTTCCCAAAGGGCATTAAAGATTGTCTGCCTTTTGATCCAGCCATAGCACTACTGGGTTTGTACCCCAAAGAGATATTAAGGAAAAAGACATGTACAAGAATATTCATAGCTGTGCTCTTTGTGGTGGCAAAAACATTGGAAAATGCAGGGATGCCCTTCAATTGGGGAATGGCTGAACAAATTGTGGTATATGTTGGTGATGGAATACTATTTTGCTCAAAGAAACAATAAACTGGAGGAATTCCATGTGAAATGGAATGACCTCCAGGAATTGATTCAGAGTGAAAGGAACAGAACCAGGAGAACATTGTACACAGAGACTGATACCACTATGGTACAATTGAATGTAACAGACTTCTCCATTAGTGGCAATGCAGTGATTCTGAACAACTTGGAGGGATCTATGAGAAAGAACACTATCCACATTCAGTGGAAAAACTGTGGGAGTAAAAACACTGAAGAAAATGCTTGATTACATGGGTCGAGGGGGATATGATTGGGGATATAGACCCTAAATGAACATTCTAGTGTAAACATCAACAGTATGGAAATAAGTTTTTGATCAAGGACACATACAATACCCAGTGGAATTGCAAGTGGGCTATGGGAACGGCAAGGATGGGGGAGGGAAGGATAGAATATTATTCTTTTAACCAAGAAATAATGTTCTAAATTGACTAAATAATTTTTTTTTTAAATAGACATACCCAGTCAATGAAAATGAATAAGCACACTAACTTATGCATTAGTGTTTTTTTTTTTCCATTTTGTATTTTGAGTTCAGAATTCTCTGTCAGGTGGTGGGAAACATGATATATCATAAATCTTCTAAAATTTGTTCCTCATTGCATTGCTCAATAGTCTTAAATCTTCCAATATTGTTTATCTTTGGGGCTACTGGGTGGCTCAGAAGATTGATAGCTAGGCCTAAAGATTGGCCTACATTCAAATCTGGCCTTAGACACTGGCCTGAGGTACAGAGATTTTGTGCTCACTATGCCTCTCCCAATATATATGTTATATATGTGGAGAAATGATGTTTAATCATTTAATCTGAGTGGAATAAAGCAAATGATGGGTAGAGAGGGTAGAAACTTGTGACGGGGATACTAACCACAAGGCCATTGCAATAACTCCAGGATTAGTAATATAGAACATAATATACTAATTTATGCATATATTATGTTACAATGGCATAAAGAACAGATACAAAGGTTTGAAAGAGAAATAGAAGTTGAGGATGTCATTGACTGTGAACATGACAACTCAAAGAATGGTGCTAATACCAGCAGTAATAGGGACAATATTGTATAATGATCAGCTATGAATGTCATAACTATTATCAGCAATGAAAGGACAAATCCAAGAGGAACATTACAAAAAGGGCTATCCACTGCCATGGAAAGAAATTGATGGAGTCTGAGTGCAGATTGAAGCACATACAATTTTTCACTCTATTCTCTCTAATTACTTTTTCTCTAGGGTAAGGAATTCTTCTTTCATAACATGACGAACATGGATACATGTATTGTATGATACCACATATACAACATATATCATATTACCTGCAATCTTTGTATGGGAGGAAGCAGATGGAAGGAGAGAACATGTATCAAAAATATTGGCTAATGATTTTTAGATATTAAGTTGATATGTAATCTGGGGGAAAAAAGTAAGAGGGGAGCTCTGAAAAGGAGAGAGTTTGGGCAAAAGATAATGAATTCCATTTGGGCATAGTGAGTTTAACATGTTTATAGAACACCCAATACAATAGGGAAGTGGAGATTTGAGACCTGGGGTCACAAGAGGTTAGGAATGGATAAAGAGATCTAAGAATCATCTAAATATTGTTAATTCAGTATATATGGAAACTGAGATCTGCCGCAAAACAGTATAGCTTGAGAGGAATTGAAAGTATGGTATAGAAACATGGGTGTTGTTATTTTTTTGAAGGGAGGAGAGTAGATTTCAGAAAAATCTTTCACAGATTAAATACACATACAATTTGAGTACATTTTCTTCATAAAATGCTTATCTTATCCCCACTTTTATCAGATTAAAGTATTGTGACACTATACACTATTGGTAGAATTATAAACTGACATGACAATTTTTTAGACCAATTTGGAATAATGAAAAAAGTATTTTAACACTATGCTTACCCTTTGACCTTACAATATCAGGAAGTCTATATTCCAAAATATCAAAGAAAAGGTAAAAGAGACAGGCATGCAGAAAAACATGTATTGTTCATCTCAATATCATAGATCAGAGGTGTCAAACACCCAACAACAACTTGTGGGCTAAATATGGCCCAAATCAAAGAATAAAATAATGGGAAAATAGTTAACAAAACAAAAATAAACATAAAAGAACATAAATTATGTTAATATAATTTTTTTCCAAACCAAAAGGAAGCCTGGACATATTCTTAAATAAAATTTGGGACCCCTGAATCTCTTTCATACCACTGCCCTATATAATATTGTCTAATTCCCTTATTTTTCTCATTTTATTGTCTTTTCTCATTAAACATCATTATGTATTATTTCCTTAGATTATGACTTCAAAAATGGAGAATAATGGTTATTTTTATTCTTTTATCCTTTTATGGTACATGTTTCTCCCTTTTTGATTCCTTAGTTATTGTTTGTATAAAAAATCCATGTGACTGAATTACTCAATATAAACAGTCTAATCTATGTTTACCCCATGTTCATTAATTCAACCTTATGTGGCTTTACTCCATTGTCATTCCTTGCTGCTTAAAACAAAGTTTTAAAATCTCTAGTTCATGGACATATACTTATTTGTTATAGAAAGTGAAATCTTTCAGACTACAATCTGTTTTTTGTCATTTTTGCTCAGCTACAGATCAAAGGAATTGAATGCTGGTAAAAGTATAAATAAGAGAAAGCTACATAGCCCAATGTGTAGTATGCTGGTACATGAGGCAAGAGAACCTGAGTTCAAATATGGCTTCAGACATTTACTATTGTGTTGGCCCTGGGCAAATCACTTAGCCTCCATTTTCCTTAATTCACTTGAGTATGAAATGGCAAACTTAAGCATTTTTGCCAGGAAAAACCCATAGCTGTACACTAACACATTGTGGGTGGAGTTATGAACTAATCTAAACATTTTGGAGAAAAATTTGGAACTATCCCCAAAGGGTTTTAAAACTATGATCCAACAATAGCATTAACTCGGTCTGTATCTCAAAGAAATTAAAAAGGAATGGAGGGAAAACCTATTTGTACAAAAATACTTATTGCAGCTATTTTTGTGTTATCAATGAATTGAAAAGTTAGGGGATGTCCATCAATTGGGGAATAATTGAACAAGATGTGGTATGTAATTGTAATGCAAAGACTTACATGAACTTATACATAGTGAAACAAGTTGAACTAGAAGAACATGGTGCATAGCAACATCAATATTGTATGATGATCAACTGATTGATTTAGCTATTATCAATAATATAGATTTCAAAGAACATTTCAAAGGACTAATGATGAAAAATACTATCTAACTCCAGAGAAAGAATTAATACAGTCTGAATGAAGACTAAAACACTCTATATTTCACTTAATTCTTTATTTTTTTGGTGGTGTTGAAGTTGTCCTCTACAGATGATTGCATTCATATATAATATATCTATTAGATTGCTTACCATGCCAGGAAGAAGAGATCAGGGAGAACCAGATAGAGGTTTGGGAATTCAAAAAATGTTAAAAATTGTTTACAAGTAATTTTTGGGAAAATAAAATGTTATTTAAAAAAGAAACCCTATACAAGGATATAAAGAATTGGTTATGACTGAACAGCAGCAAAAATACAACTGCCAAATCTAAACAAAAAAGTCTATTTTATTTGTCATGGCTACATGATAACATTTGCAGGATTTGTTGATGGTCTTTAACTGTCAATTGATGTTTGGTCCTCATTAGGTCAATTCATAGTTCATAGAGAATGTTTTTAGAGAGCATGTTCAGAAAGAAGCCAGAGATATTGCAATTAAAATAGCAACAAACAGATGTGAGGATGTCTCTACAGTGTTGACAGTTTATATTTCCATAAAACTGTCCAGTGCCTGACCCTTTAGTAGAACTTAATTTACAGGTTCTTCTTACAATGAACCATGTATCAACATTAACACTTTGTCAATCACTCAATCACTTAGGTGCACATCAGAGAAGTAAAGCATTGACTATATTTCTTCATGGAGTAGTTTCTGAAATAGTAAGATTTTGTACATTTTTTCTTTTATTTTTGTTTTGGTGGTAGAGTGAAAGAGAAGGCTTAATTGGTCAGTAAACTGCTCTTATTTATACTCCAATGGTGAAACTTCAGTTCAAAAATATTTTTCATTGCATCAAATTGCTATTTCATTGCCATCTCAATAGCATAAATTTAAAACAGCAAATCAAATTCTGTGGTCTATGATAACATAATATTTTTATGATCTTCATTAAAGTAAAGCTCTGAAGTGTTGATCATGAAGTAAATAAATAATCTGATCCTTTAGTACATTTAGTAATGTATCCTCATCTTAATCATGTGAATGTAAAAAAAAATTTTTTGATTGACAAATCACCCAAAATAGATCAAGGAAGTCTATTTCTTTGCAAATTTTAGTTATAGTACTTAGATATAGATGATATCTTTAAAATTCTGTTCTTTAATTTGTCTGACAAATTTCCTGACCTCTGGTCTTCATAGAACATTACACAGATTCCTAAGATTACACAGCTCTATTTCTGTTATAACAACTTCAGCTGCATAAAAGTCAGCCTGTAGTTTTGTGTAGAATGGATTCCAAAAGAAGCACTTTAATGGGTAATTTCTACAGTTTGATAATTTTATTTTAACAGAGAAATCATGGATTTGTCATGTATTTGTTCAAATTACCCACTAAAACATTGATTCATGCCTTCATTCATTAATTAAAATTTGTTGTTGCTTGGCAATGAAGAGAATGAAGTCACTAGGCCTGAAAATTTAGTATTCATGATTTCTATTTATACCAAAATAGTCAGATTTATATCCCCTCTCACTAAGTTTTTATTCACCCATTTCTAGTGGCATTATCCTTCCTGAACAATCTGTTAGTAGCTTTGTCCATCTCTTATCAGTAATCCCAGCTATGTGAATCACCAATGACTCATCAAACAAGATACACACCCCAATATATCTGTCACCTTGGTCACATTAGGAATTATTTATTACCTATCCCCTTGGAACATCAAAGATAGTAATAACTATCATTTATAAAATGCTTTGCAATTTTCCCCACAAAATCCCCATGAGGTAGGTAATGCATGCATTGTCATTTTTACTTTAAAGATGAAGACACTGGGTAATAAAGGTTAACATGTAAACTTTATGAAGGAATAAGGAATAAAATATAGGTCATTTGATTTCAAATCAAACACTTTTTTCACCATTTCTGTTAAAGAATGAATAGAACATGCCATTTAAATAAATTTTATTTAATACAAATTATTTCCTGGATATTGATAACTTTAGAAGTCAAAATTGAGAGAAATTTTCACCATGGTCAAGAATTAACACTATAGGGTTGATTAATAATAATGATAATAAATAATAAAAATTCGCACATATTATACCTACTATGTGCTAGTCACTAAGGAGTTTTTGCAAATATATCTTTTAATCTTCACATCAATCTAGTGCAGTTGTTGCTATTATTTTAGTAGATGAGGAATCCGAATCAGTCAGAAGAAAAATGATTTGTCCAAGGTCATGTAGCTAGAAACTAAAGCCACATTTGAAACTAAGTCTCTTTGACTTCAGCCCCAAAACTCTATTTACTCTGTCTCCTAGTAGTCCAAGTAATTAGTTGAAGCCGGATCAGATTTTAATATTTATCTTTTAAAAGGAATCACATAACTTTATCCCACTTTTGATGGCATTTTTTTTTGCATCTGTACTCTATTCCCTTCTCTGTCGCTTTCTATATTTCTGAAAAAAAAAAAAAAACATTGGATTGAGTAGGTTCAATTAAGACCTTAAATCTGAGGTTAATATTTATAACTTACTAAACTAGATAAAAACATTTGTATAATAGAATAACAATTATGAGTTGTAAATTTTTAAACCATTTTTGAGACAATTGTAAAAAATTAAAATTAATCTCAAATAATAAAAATATTATATTTTAATAGACTTATTAATGATTATTAAAAGTAAAGGAATTAAAAGGTAACAAAATAAAAAAATTACATGCCCATGGCCAATCAGTCTGTTCAAAATCCCTGCTTACCAACACAGTTGCTGAAAGGAAGTAAAAAGAGGTAGACACCCACTTAATTTATCCTCTGTCTACAGGAAGTACATAATGACAGGAAGTCAGTAGTATCCTGGGAAATGTAATAGATTTCTAATTATACATTCCCCCCGATGATAATGGGGAGACTAGTCTCCACAATTAATCATTTAACAAAATCAACTATTAATTATAATAATTTGGGGTAAGGAGTCTCAAGACAATGGGCCTTTCTTGGAGGTTCACACCTCCAGAAAGGGCAAGGAAAGAAGTCAGCCTTTACATTCACCAAGGTGACCATCTAAAAGGAAAGCAGTCTGAGGTCTCCAGCAGGAGCTCCTCCAGGGGTCCAGTTCCACAGCCAAGTATCTTCACTCCAAGTCTCAGTGTCTGTATTTCAGTCTCTCCTCAAGAGTCCTCAAGAGTCCTCTAGCTCTGAGTGACCATTCCAGTCCAACTCTGAGTGACTGAATGATGATGATCCTTGTGCGTCTCTGTTTATACTATTTAAAGACCTTTTTCTTTTGTGTCACCTCCCCTATATTTTATGTCTACAAATCACAGCAGACACTCCTTTCTAGGACAGCCCACTCTTTCACATGTGGGTCACAGACCTCCCACTCAGTGTATGAAATGGGTGCTCATACCTTTTGTGCTTAGTTGACACCTTTTTGTAGTTAGTTCACACCTTTTTGTAGTTAAAATGGGTAGATCTACTTTTAGTACTGGTTTTGTACCTTGGGGATTAGAATCTAAATATAGCTTACAATCAGTGACACACTGTCTCAGCCAAGGAAATATAGAATACAAAGGTTTCTCACCAAAAATGAGATTCATTTCCTTTTCAAACTTGGTCATAATGCACTTCAATGTTCAAATGATTTTCTACAAAGTAACAGTTTTTTTTTATAAGAACAGTAGTACAACAGGTAATGCACATTCAAGAAGTTTCAAAGTCCCCAAATTCACAATAGTTCAATTAATTACAATAGCAAACAAACCCACTATCATCAGGATTCATATGTGTATGCTGTGTGATGTTAAAAAAAAGCAAACCTTAGAAACTAATGGATACATGTCACATGTTTTTTAGGTATAGAAATCTTTCAACCTTGGCTGATATATATATATATATATATATATATATATATATATATATATATATATATATATATATAGCTTCCTGTTCCAAAAGTATTTCTATAGTTTTTTACCTATTTAGTTATGCTTTATGAAAATTTTTATCTAAGAAATTTTAATTTTATTTTTCGTAAGGAAATGTTAATTTTATTTTGCTGTCTTATGATGATGGGCTCCATATTTGGTTAATAGTTAATAGGAAACTTTCAAAATTAGTTATGGTTCATTTCACAGTTCTGAAATTATTTATTAAGAGTCATATTGCTTAAGTGTCAATTAGTTCTTCCAATTCAGCTTTGATTTCAGGATTCACATAAATCACTTAATGAAGTCAGCTACAATCTTCACTTCCATATCTTTATGATTAGTGTTTTTGGCCAAGAAGAACAAGGAATTTTTAAGTTTCACCTTCATCCACTGCATCAATATTATCTCTGGATACCAGATCAAACACTATAGTTAAGTTTTCTTTTTTTATATAAAATTTTACTTGTTATGCAAAATGATATCATTATTAAATTGGGAGATGAGTCCCCATGAAGAGAAAATTTAAGAATTCTTGAACTATCTGAAAGTCATGAGCAAAAAAAAAAAATAGACTAGACATCATATTACAAGAAATTATCCAAAAAACCTGCCCTGATATTCTTAAATAAGAGGGCAAAATAGAAATTAAAAGATTGAAAGATCACCTCCTCCAATAAATCCCCAAATGCCCAAATGACAACTCCCAGAAATGTTATATACAAGTTAAAAAACTTCCAGACCAAGGAGAAAATACTGCAAGAATCCAGAAAGATACAATTCAAATATCACAGAGACCCAGTCAGGATTACACAGAATCGTTTATGTAAAAGGTTTGGAAGCCTTGGAATATGCTATTCTGGGAGGCAAGGGAGTTCGGTTTACAACTAAGAATCACCTACTTATCAAAATTGATTATATTAGTTCAGGTATATATATATAAATATATATATATATATATGGCTACTTAATAAAATAAAATTAAAATAAAATTAAAAAATAAAATACTTAATAAAATAGAAGATTTCCAGGCATTCTTAAAGAAAAGAACACACTTAAACAGAAAAGTTTATATCCAAATATAAAATCCAAGAGAATCATAAAAAGGAAAATAAGAAAGAGGAAAAAAATAAGGGCTTCAATATGATCAAATTGTTTATATGCCAATGAGGAAAGATGTTATCTGTAACTCTTAAAAATTATTACCATTATAGTATTTAGTAGAAATATACACAGAAAGAGAGTGTGATCATGAGCTATTTAGGATATGTAAAAAATGGGGTGAAAAAGAGTATTGTATTAAAATACATGGGAAGAGAGGAGTAAAATGGGTTAAATTATTTCATATAAAGAGGTTAGGGGGGATAGTATTACAGTGAAGGGGAGGATGAGGTTTGTTACAAGTAATAGTTAAACTTTACTCTCATTAAAATTGGTTCAGAGAGGGAAGAAAAGCCAGATTTAGTGGGATAAAGAATGCTAGCTAACCCTAAAAAGAAATAGAAAGGGAATAATACTAGGGGTGGTGGGGAGGGGGGTAATATAATGGAGGGAGAAGTTGGAGTTGTGATTAAAGATCCTACAGAGAAGTAGAAAGGAAATAAAGGTGGTGGTAGAAAGGGGAGTAATATAAGAGAAGGGGAAAAGGTGGGGAGTGACTAAAAGCAAAACACTGGTGTGGAGGGGAAGAGTGAAAGGATAAAGGGCAGAATTAAAAGAGGAAATCAAGATGGAGGGGAATATATAGATGGTTTTCAAAACTGTGAATGTAAATGGGATGAACTCACCCATAAAACAAAAGCAGAAAGCAGAGTAGATTGAAAACCAGAATATTGCCCTATGTTGTTTACTTGAAACATATTTCAGGCTAGTTGACACACACAGAATAAAGGTAGGAGGATATAGCAGAAACTATTGGGCTTCAACTGAGATGAAAAAAAAGCAGAAGTAGCAATCATGATCTTAGACAAAGCTAAAGCAAAAATAGATTTGATTAAAAAAAGATAAGGAAGGTAATTAAATATTGATAAAAGGTAGTATAGACAATGAAAAATAACCGTACTTAATATATGCACCAAATGGTAGAGCATTGTAATGATAAAAGTAAAATTAATCAATGTAATATTATTTTTTTTAAAAAGAGTGTGGTTGCTGTCTTTAAAATTAGCTCTCAAGTCAGGAGTTTCTTACTGGTTCTTAACTATTTAGTTTTAATAAAAATGGAGATATAAAAAAATGGGAAATGTAGGAAAGGGACAGAAAATATCACCTATCTAAAATAATACCCTGAGCCAAATCAGGAAGCAAGTCAAGTTCATTAAAAAAAAAAAAAAAACTTGGCACACAGCAGGCACCAGAGCTCCCTCTGAAAACTGTATTCCACCACCACACCAGTCTAGAGAGAGAGAGAGAGACTTCCCCTCATGCACCACACCTTTTTACTTCTGTCCCCCTCCATCACACAAAGTATGCAGGTAAAATGGGATATGGGGTAGGACAAACCCAGAGATGGTTTTCTATCTACACAGTATCCAGATTTTTAAAGGAGAACCAAAAGGAGCTTAAGGAGGGAATAGACATACTATTGGTGCATCTCAACCTTCTCCTCTCTGAACTAGATAATTGTAATAAAAAAGAAAGAAGTAAAGGAAGTAAATGGAATTTAAGAAAGATTAGATTTAAGAGAGATCTGAAAAAAATTGAATAGGAATAAAAAGCAATATAGCTTCTTTTCAACATCACATGGTATATTTACAAAGACTGACCATGTACTAGAAGTTGCATCAAGAATGATTCAATTAAGTCTATTGCATCAGGAGCCAGTTTATGCTTTGGTTCAAAAAATTATAACAATTATAGTTTCACAAAAAAATAAAAAGAAATGGATTGTCTCAAATGGTGATTTATTTCCCTTTCTTGGAAGGGTTCTTATAAATATTAGATGACCACTTAACCATTCTGTTATACTGGGGATTCCTATTATTGACTTGCATTAAAGGGAAGTTGAAGACTCTTATAATTCTCAAATTTTGTTAATCTGTGATTTTAAAATTCCTATCAAAATAATAATAGCACCATTGCCACCAAATAACAATGATGATAACAGAGAAGAATCATATTATCAGCCCAGATGATCATCCATAAGTCTGGTCTGAGTCAATGCTCAAAAGAAAAGTCATAGTGAATCCATCAATAGACTGTGTGCAATCTCTGATTTTTCATACATATCAGTAGCTATGATTAACCATTTGTTGTCCACCCTCATATCTACTCCATCTAGTTTTTAGGCTGCATGATCATTTGGTGTAGTATTTAGCACACTATCTTTTCCATCTGAAGTTGTTTAACTTAACACCCATAATAACACAGCTCAGAAAAACCTCATCTGGAAGTTCCAGAAATTACAGTCAATCAGCTTTGCCCCAAATCTTCTTTTTTGGCCAAGGAATGTGATTTATTTTTTTGCTGAAGAACCTCCACTCCAACTATGAGTCTTGGATTTACTCAGTATGACATCAATACAAGCAATGATAGAATCAGTTAAAAAGAAATAGAAATTTGGATGAGACAGAGATCTTCTGTAGTCAGGTATCATAGTGGATAGTGTGTTGGACTTAAAGTCAAGAAGTTCTGAGATCTAAAATTGCCTCAGAAATTTACTGACTCTGTAATTATGGACATACCACAACTTCTTTTTGCTTATATCTTAAAGTAAAAAGAAAAGATTCAGACACTTACCAACTCTAAGTGTAAATGAGATCTTAAAAAAAAGAAAAAATAATATTTCAGGTTTTGTGAAAAACAAAAGAAAAAGGAAAACAAATATTTAAAGAGAATGTTCTAGTGAAACAAATTAAGAAAATAAATTATGTGATTACTATATTTTGTAAATGAAGTGCCACTGAAGAAGAGGAACAGTGAGGGTAGGGCGAATAAGGACGAAAGAATGCATCAGAAATCAAATGCCAATAATCTGTTGTTTACAAATACACATTTATCTTATTTTTCTTGTAATAAAATTTTATTTATTATTGCTAATACAATTTTTAATATTTGTTTTCTGATATCTTGTAAACCATGTTCTCTCTCCCTTCCACTTCTCTCCCTTCCCCAAGAAGCAAGTAATATTAAGTAGATTGTACATACATTATCATATATTACTTATTTCCATGTTTGTCATGATGTGCAAGAAGACACATATTGCTTTCTCTAAAAAAAAATTCATAGAGGAAATAAAGAATGGAAATGTTTCCATTTCTATTTACACTCAGTCTTTTCCTTTTTTCGTCATGAGTCTCTTGCCATTTTCCTGAGTCCTTGCTTTGTTGATTATAGTTTTCATTCCAAGTAGATCATTATACACTATTGCTATTATTGTGTAAAATATTCTCCCGGTTCTGTTCAGTTCACTTTGCGTCACTTCTTATAAAGTCCTTCCAGGTTTTTTTGTGATCATCTTGTTTGTCATTTCTTATGGTGACATGAATATTTATAGATTCATTCAGTTTTAAAATGAGAGGTTTCAATAAAATCAATTGTGTTTCAGGTGAATACAGAAATCGGATGCATCAATCACACTATTAGATAAGGCATATAGCTAAAAGACATGAGGAGACAAATCATATTTTATTTAAATGGTATGATATTTTCGATTTGACTTAACCATTTGAGGGTGTAACAGGGCTATTGTCTCATTAATGCTAGAAACTATACTTTTTTAATGCAGCTCAAATTTAGACAAAGTGAAATATACCTTTTTACTTTTTGGCAAAATAAGATTCTGAGTGTAGCATAAATATGTTGTCAAACATGGAAAAGGTTTTCATTTCTTTTGCTGACTTGTTCTTTATTGTTAAACAGGAAGTTTTCATCTGAGATGGGTGAGAAAGAACAGATGTCATCACTGGGAAATGAGAGCAATAATAAAAAATTCTATAAACCATTTATTTAAGAAAGATTAAATTGAACCAATGAACCACTGAAACACACTAAATCCCTATGTAGTCATAACTTATGTGTTATATACTAAGCACTTGAACCTGATGCCATTTCTTTTTGGGGCCTTTGTTTACTGTTTGAAAAAAAAATCCAAGAAGATTGAAGTCTAAGAGGAGACCTAGGTGTTTGGTTGGAGACATAACAATGGCTCATATAGAGGAAGGGCTGTTGGAGACATGCAAGAAAAGAGAATACATAAAGGCCACAACAGAAAATGAATAGCCTTTCAGTATTTGTGCTCCTTGAATTTCAATATGTGTTGGTACAATGCATTGACCTTAAATGTTGCAGGCATTCTGTTACTATGTTGGCTAAAGTTAGAGGTAATATTTCTATTCCATGTTTTGTCCTATGATTGGTGAATAGGAGTGAACTTTTGCTTCTGTTATTGAGTAGGAGAAATGTTCTTTTAATCCCTTCACTTTGATGTTCTTGGTAAAAATAAATAAAAATAAATAAATAAATAAAAAGCCAAAGGTGGGGAGCTCTTTGTACTGTACTCTGCTGTACTGCCAGTGACTACAGAATGACTCAACCAAATTAGGCCTTTGCTTTTACATTTTAAAGTGAATAAAATATTGTCTTCAAGAACATTCTCCAAAGCACATTATTCTACCAAACTATATTCATTACTATTTTATTTTTTTGACTACCAGCAAAAAGTACAAGATTCTTGGTTAGACTTTTTCTAAGTAAGAAAACAGTGAATTCTCACCAATAGGCTAGTTACAAGGAGAGTTAAAATTTATGTTAAAGAATAAGTTTAGGACATAATATGAGATTGATAGATAAACTGTAAAAGTTAAAATGAGTACTGCAGCATTAGGTTATATTACTATATTAAGTTAGATTTTACTCATAATTACTTGAATTTTCCTAAACTCTCTAAAGCTCAGAATTAACTATATATCTCACAATCTCTTGGCCTCATTTTCTTGAGTATTTCATGTTTCTTTCAATATTTTAAGTGTGGCTCTAAAGCCAGCATATTTTAAATTCAGGTTTAATGTTGGTACAAAATGAGACATTCATAAGTCACTGAATATTTAAGATAAAAGGAGGTTTGTCTTACTCTAGCAGAGTAAGAATTTGTAAATACTCAGCAATGTTTACCTTCTTTACATATCCTCATTTTGATCCCAACTTAAATCTTAATCTGTTCAGTATGTCATTAGGAGATTACAGCACTATAAAGCACCTATTCAATAAGAAAAATCAGGATTACATGTATCTAGGACCTTTAATGGCCCAAGGCCAAGAAATCATCAGAAAAACTGAAACTTAAGAAAGTTACATGAGAAAAATGATGATCCCATTATGCTTTCTTCTATCACTACTGCCACCAATTTCAATGTCAGCAATCTCTCCATCAATCATGACATGTCCAAAAATTGAAATGAAATCTATGCTTATCACTGAGGCATGCAACTCCCAGTGTAGTTCCCTAGAAATGGGTTTCAGAGGTACTCGATTATAACAGTCTCCTGAATTGTATTTTCCTCTTTCAGATTAATGACAATGAGATGCTTTGAAGTCTGCCACAAGGGAACCCTCTAAGCTAGTGATCATTTAACTCAATGATTGCTCTTTACAGATCTTGTTCACAGCATAATCTTACAAATATATTTCCTACAGGATGATCCCCAAGATTTCCAGGAACATTCATCTCCACTACACTTCTCTTCCATTTGAACAAAAATCCCCTACAAATATTCATCTTAATGTTCTTGCATTTTAACATTGCTCACTGCAAAGTGGGAGCCACAAACTGTCTGGGTACTGTTTGGGGCATTATGATAGATCTTTTCATATGCTATGACTAAAAGTTTATATTTTGTAATTGAGAACATATGACTCCATCATGACAATCTCCAGTTATGAAATAAAAGGAGCAGTTGGCTTTGTCTTTTTCTGTGCTAAAAATGGAGGGAAAATACTTAATGATTTCAAATCAGTGCCACGCCAATAGGATACTTGGATGCATATCACTGGAGACCATTTACACACATATTTACCTCTGAATAGAGGTAAATAATGGAGAGGTAAATTTTTTAAGTAATTAATAGTGAGATAGAGAAGTGAAATATAATAGACAATGAGGAAAGCCAACAAATTCCCCCCTGGCTAATAAAGACATGGTTTGGGAGATGGGAACTACAAGGCAACCCCCTGAAAATGAGGCCCCTATTGAGCCCCCTCTGTGACTTCTATCTCTTTCCAACATCCCTTACTAAGGAACTTCTTATGATTATTGTTCCCTCTCCAATAAAGGAAAAATAATATGAGAACAAAGACTAATAGGGTTATTAACTAATAGGGTTATATATTATATAACACACATATATCCCACTTTAATTCCCCTAGATTATTATCCTAAAAAGATTTCACTCACAGAATTAAAACATAAAGACCGCTACCCATTACCCCTCCTTTCTCTTTCAAGAATAGATATGCTTCAAGGCCCCATAATCAACACTGGCCAAATACTTGAGCACTCTAATAAATCTTTTCTTACAGTTACCATACTCCAATGAATTTGTTGATATATGGAAACCAGGCAACATTGCCAGGTGCTTTAAAGTAACACAAGAAAAACAGAACTTGTAAATTAAGGAAAACCCTAAATCCCCTCTTATTTATTTTACCTTTTCAACCCTGTTCTTAGGTAAGAAATGTTTTGTTATTCATCTCCTAAATAATTGTGATTGATTGTGAAAGCTGATCAAAAACACAATGATCCTCCCAGAAGGTCAGGGGGAACAAACTTCCAAATGTACTGTAGTCCAGACTGCTAAATTGGGTTAGTGAATAATTGTTGTTGCAAGCTTATGTGACATGGTTCACTACAAGAACCTGTTGTGAGTTGTGATATTTTTTCCTTTTTTTCTTTTCTCCCCTTCTCCTCATATTTTTTTCAAGTTTTCTTTCTATATTTTTATGACTCAGAAGTTATTTTTTAAAATTTTAATTTCTTTTATTCCTTGATTTTTTTAATACTTGATTTATATGCCTCATGACTCAACCATTTATCCCTGTGTAAATCCTACATGCATCTGTATCCTCCTCGGGGGGGAGGGGATATATTATTATTTTCCTCAGGGGTGACTATCTTCTTGTTGTGAACTTTGACTTGAATTTGAGCCAAATTTAGAACAATAGACTATCTCCCAGAATCTAGAAGGCACTGTGAAGATGCCTGCAGACACCACACACTGTACCAGAAGATCCAGAATTGTGAATCTTAAAATTTCTCAGACTCTACCTTGCAACATTTGGTTAAGGCTATTCGCCATTTTAAACAATGAAGGTACTTGGTCAGGAATGTGGGGACTTCTAACATTACTCCACCCATACTTAGGCATACTTTAGGGGAAGATAAAGTTGTAAAATTCCTTACTGAACAATGAAAAAGTACTTAACTCATACTTATAGTGAGGCCAAGAGCTTATGTTAGGTCTATTTTTAGATCTAATACAACAGGGTGCTAAATAACTATGAAGGTCAAATTAATCACTAAACAGTCAGGCAACTTGCAAGAGGCAAGTTTAGCAAAGAGGTGTGAAGTTTTAGTCTACTCAGGTGTGAATTAAGAATGGTCAGTCCTGTGGAAAGCGTCTACTGTGATTGGTAGATGTGAATATTTAGGGGAGGTGACATAGGAGAAAATTCTCTTAAAATGAGGTCAGGAGCTGAGAACTGGGGTCACTCTCGAGCTCTCTGGGTCTCTCAGGGCTCTCTCAGTGGATCTCTCTCGGTGGCTGAACTTAGTTGAATTCTGGAACAGAATTGGAGGATCTCTCTGAACACTAGAGTTTTGCCTGGGAAAGATCTTGTGTGAATGATTAAAGACTAACTTAGTTTCTCTCTTAAAGAGAAAGATCTAGGCCATTGGCCTAGGCCCTAGCCTTTTCCTATTTCCTCTTACTTTGTCTCTTTCCCTTTCCTTAATTCCTTCATTTATATTAATTAAAATCTCCATAAAACCCAGCTGACTTGGGTATTTCATATTTGGAAATTTTTCCCATGGTGACCACTTATTTTTGATATGAAATCAAGACACTAAAAATTATCTTTACAGTTTGGGCAATTCACAGTCTTGAAACCCACATTTTTGCTGTCACAGTTTATGGCAACCACTCTATTATCTATAACAGTTTATGGCATCCACTCTTTTGTCTGTCACAGAATGAACTTTGAGATATGGCAAATTTGAACATTGATGGGGTTGAAATGCTTTTGTTTTGAATGTACACTCTTATGCCAATGGGGACTTCCCCATAAGTAGTTTTTTGTCAATGCACTTATTATTGATTTTGTTACTTTTCCCTTTTATTTTCATCTTATCCCCAAATTATTGTAATTTCCCTTTAAAAACTATAATATTTGTATATTCCTCTAGTTCAAGTTGTATTAGTTATGTTTTCATGATCCACTGGGGAGTCTGGTTTCCTAAAGGATCACAGGGGGAAATTGTTGATTTAGAATCTTGAACCCTAGAGACTACATTTCCCACAATCCCCATTTCCTTTTCCTGTTTGTTCATCTCCTTACATGGAAGGAGTCTGGAGTTTCCATTTCCACTCACACAGCTCTCTCTGCCTGATACCAGTGGTAAGGAGGGAGAATCTTGGGTGCTTGCTGGAGTTTTTTTTTTAATTCCTTTTTCCTCTAAGTCAATTTTAATAAATAATATATTAAAATAACTCAGAGTAATAAATGTTAATTTTAATATTTACAATCACAAAGTTCCTTTTGTTGAAGTAACATCACAAGATTGTTGATTAAGTAATTTGTTAATGTGTGACATATCCAATTAAATGTAGAAGACCATGTATGCAGAAAAATGATTGTGTGCCAAAGAAGTATGTAATCACAAACCTATACAATAAATGAGCCTCCATGAAATAGCAGAACGCTATGGGATGCCTACGCATGTGGGACTGAGCACATAGAGCTTTTCATCTCCATTGCTCAACTGGATTGTCACACTTAGATGGAGTTAACCCAGACCTTCAGAGAGACTGCTGGACAGATGTCAAAGAGAAAATATAGTATTTTCAAATCAAGAGGTCTGAACCCTTCACTGTCAATTGTTTTCTCAAATCAAATAATCTCTAAGATACCCAGTTCCTTTACCTGTGATACATGAATGATTCTACTAGACCTACATTCCTCAAAAAGTATTGTACAGTATTTTTATATTCATAAAGGGCAGAATAATATAAATTGCAAGAATGCGAGCTGCAATTCCATATCCACCAAAATGCCTAGTTCATTGTTGGTGATTACTAAATCCTTATAGATCGAGTGATTAAAATGTTAAATGACTTTGAACTTCATGATATCTTATTTACCTCTAACAATTCAATTCGATTTTGTAAACTATAATGTGTCATCTAGGGAATCGGGGTGATTGCTACTTGGAATTCATACATGTAGAGATCTCCCAGTGTGTTAGGAACTCATAGCAAGATAGACTCTCATCTTTTCTGCAATTTGTAGTTTAATGAATTGCCTAGCAGCACCTAGAGATTAAATGACTTGCCAGGGTCATATTTTCAGTATATTAGAAAGATGATTCATGTTTTTCTTACTTCAAGATCAGTTTTCATGCAGCCTTTCAAGACAAATACACTATACAAATAATAATACCACATAGTAGACTATGGTGCTAAGTGCTCTAGGATAGTTAAAGTGTGTCAGAGAAATCTCAAGCTATAGGGGAATATTAATTATCATTTCACAGGGAAGGCAGAATTGTTTGGAGACTGAAAAATAGATAGGATTTATTTAGGTACACAGACAGTAAGAATAGAAAGGAGAGTGTAGAAATGAGCTATGTAGAAGTAAAATAATCAGGATAAATATTTTGAGTATGAATGAGTTACAAGAATCAAAGTTCTTAAGTTTAAAGTTTTGAGTAAGAGAACTTGAATAAATGAAAGTATGTTTGACCAAAAAATTAACATAAAAAGGGTTAGGCAAGGTATTCATTAAACAAATTTGGAGATCTATTGATTTTCAAGTGTATGTTTTTGAACCTATTAGCAGTAGGACTACATATACACATATACACACATATATACTTGTATGCATTTATACATACACACAAATGATGAGGTAGACATATGTTCCACACACATTATATACATATTGTTTTTTAAAAAAGATAAAGAAGAGGGAAGGGATGTACCCCCAAATATGGAGGCTTGTACCTTGAGGTATAGAGACAGGGAAAGAGAGGAGACCCCACTTCTCACAAAGCAGGGTTCAGGGGAGACAGCAGATATAACAAGTTGGCTCAGAGAGAGGAGAGGGGATTTGAAGATTGTCCACCCTTCTGCCTTCCCTCCTTAGCTAAAGCTGCTCTCTCCAATTTGCTCTTGTCCCTCTTGTCCCCTGTCCACTACTTGAGACCAAAATGTCTCCCCTTGATCTCTTCACTCACACTCAGCTTGGGGAACAGATGATTTTAATGTTAACTCAATCAGATAATACAAAAGGAATAATGGGCAGGGAAGAATGGGAAAAGGAAAGTAGGAAAAGGGAGTCCCTGTCTCTATCTAAACTCTTTCCCCTCCCTCCTTGAGTTTGGGGGGAACTTGGGCCTTGGCAGCTTGAGCCCTCTGAGGGAAAGTCAGGTTGACTCACTCCTGGGCCACAGAAATTGAGGTAAAGTCTGCTCAGGTTTCTCTACAGAAAGTCCCTTCAATTGGGAAGTATTGGGGGGAAAGATTTCCAGTCACCAGCAGGAAAAATGGGTAACCATCAGGAGAAAGTCTTTATCCACCTTCTCTCTTTGATGTCTCAAGACAGAGAGTCCCTCATTGCTCTCCCAGTCAGAATCTTCTCTTCTCAGGATTCCACTCCTGGGGCCCCTCCCTTGTTGAGGTGATCAATTTCATATACACTAATGTCTGGCACTTTTTCTCTACGCTCTATGTTGGTATATATGAATAGATGTATGCATATATACATACACACATTATATGTATATATGCATATATATATGAATCTATATATACATTCATATATATGATGTAGGAATATGCTTTAATAATGCCTTTGATTGGAGATGTCTTGGACCTTGCCTGGAACCCTCTTCTTTTTTTTTTTAATATATTTTATTTGATCATTTCCAAGCATTATTCCTTAAAGATATAGATCATTTTCTTTTCCTCCCCCCACCCCCCTGTAGCCGATGCGTAAATCCACTGGGCATTACATGTTTTCTTGATTTGAACCCATTGCTCTGTTGATAATATTTGCATTAGAGTGTTCATTTAGAGTCTCTCCTCTGTCATGTCCCCTCAACCGCTGTATTCAGGCAGTTGCTTTTCCTCGGTGTTTCCACTCCCATAGTTTATCCTTTGCTTATGAATAGTGTTTTTTTTCTCCTAGATCCCTGCAAATTGTTCAGGGACATTACACCACCACTAATGGAGAAGTCCATTACGTTCGATTATACCACAGTGTATTAGTCTCTGTGTACAATGTTCTCCTGGTTCTGCTCCTCTCGCTCTGCATCACTTCCTGGAGGTTATTCCAGTCTCCGTGGAACTCCTCCACTTTATTATTCCTTTTAGCACAATAGTATTCCATCACCAACATATACCACAATTTGCTCAGCCATTCCCCAATTGATGGGCATCCCCTCGTTTTCCAGTTTTTGGCCACCACAAAGAGTGCAGCTATGAATATTTTTGTACAAGTCTTTGTGTCCATTATCTCTTTGGGGTACAGACCCAGCAGTGCTATGGCTGGATCAAAGGGTAGATATTCTTTTGTCGCCCTTTGGGCATAATTCCAAATTGCCCTCCAGAATGGTTGGATCAGTTCACAACTCCACCAGCAATGAATTAATGTCCCTACTTTGCCACATCCCCTCCAGCATTCATTACTTTCCTTTGCTCTTATGTTAGCCAATCTTCTAGGTGTGAGGTGATACCTCAGAGTTGTTTTTATTTGCATCTCTCTGATTATAAGAGATTTAGAACACTTCTTCATGAGCTTGTTAATAGTTTTGATTTCTTTATCTGAGAACTGCCTATCCATTTCCCTTGCCCATTTATCAATTGGAGAATGGCTTGATTTTTTGTACAATTGCTTTAGCTCTTTATAAATTTGAGTAATTAAACCTTTATCAGAGGTTTCTATGAAGATTTTTTCCCAATTTGTTGTTTCCCTTCTGATTTTAGTTACATTGGTTTTGTTTGTACAAAAGCTTTTTAGTTTGATGTAGTCAAAATTATTTATTTTACATTTTGTGATTCTTTCTATGTCTTGCTTGGTTTTAAAGCCTTTCCCCTCCCAAAGGTCTGACATGTATACTATTCTGTGTTTACCCAATTTACTTATGGTTTCCTTCTTTATGTTTAAGTCACTCACCCATTTTGAATTTATCTTGGTGTAGGGTGTGAGGTGTTGATCTATTCCTAGTCTCTCCCACACTGTCTTCCAATTTTCCCAGCAGTTTTTATCGAATAGTGGATTTTTGTCCCAAAAGCTGGGATCTTTGGGTTTATCGTATACTGTCTTGCTGAGGTCGCTTTCCCCCAGTCTATTCCACTGATCTTCTTTTCTGTTTCTTAGCCAGTACCAAATTGTTTTGATGACTGCTGCTTTGTAATATAGTTTAAGGTCAGGGACTGCAAGGCCCCCATCATATGTGTTTTTTTTCATTATTTCCCTGGATATCCTTGATCTTTTGTTCTTCCAAATGAACTTTGTTATGTTTTTTTCTAAATCAGTGAAGAAGTATTTTGGTAGTTCAATGGGTATGGCACTAAATAGATAAATAAGTTTGGGTAGGATGGTCATTTTTATTATATTGGCTCGTCCTATCCATGAGCAGTTAATGTTTTTCCATTTGCTCAAGTCTAGTTTTAGTTGTGTGGCGAGTGTTTTGTAGTTGTGTTCATATAGTTCCTGTGTTTGTCTTGGGAGGTAGATTCTTAGGTATTTTATTTTGTCTAAGGTGATTTTGAATGGGATTTCTCTTTCTAGTTCTTGCTGCTGAGCTGTGTTGGAGATATATAGAAAAGCTGATGATTTATGTGGGTTTATACCCTTATTTTAGTAATAGTTTTTCAACTCCTTGCCATAGGAGGAATTCTTCTATTAAAGTTTTCATGTGATTACTGCCCTTCTTTGCCTCAATGTCAAAATCTTCTGACCTCTATGTTTGAAGCTCAGTTAATAAGGTATTTAAGGTAAAGGTAAAGGCTGGAACAATGACTCTAAGAAATAAGGTAAAGGAAAGACTAATTTCTCACTTCTTCCCCCCCCCACCCACCACACACATTTTCCTGTTTCCTTCTGTTGGTTTCAACAGTGCTTCAGAGTTGGTAAATTGACTGGAGCTTTTAACAGACTAATCTCACTCTATAATACTGAAAACAGGGATTTATTTTAAAGGAAGAAGGGTAAAGGAGTCAGGATAGGAGAGAGGGAATTTATGGTTTCCATAATCTATTATAATTTCAATATATGTAAGGTTGAATAGTCTTTAAGGGATATTATTAGTAACTTGAAAAGATATTCAGGGCTGTGCCACAAAACTTTCAAGGAGAAGCCAATAGCCAGAAATGTAGAATAAATCTCTGATATCTCTTTCCTCAGAGTCCAAGGGGGAAAAAACGGTGAGTAAAATAGTTTGTGCCAGCTTATTCAAAGTGCCTTCCTCCTGGCCACATTCTCCTTTGGAATCTTCCTGGTTTACAGATCTTCAAGCTTCCATTGCTTGCACTTGCTTGTTAGTCTTTTTGTTGTAGTAATAAGTTCTTCACACCTCTTGCCCTCACCAGCTATCTGTCTTGGTGTATTAGTGATGCTCATGATTATAGTTTTCTAGACTTTTTTTATAGCTTTTGTCTTACTCACCCCCTCTGTCCTGGTGGGTTTGTAGTAACTCCATTATCTGCTTTCAAAAACAGTTAACTCCCTTTAGATTTTAAACAAATGGCCTTTCTACCCTAATACCCTAGACTGGCACTTGTAGGATGATCAAAACTACTCTCTTGTTACTAAGAACACAAATAGAAATCACTGAACTATTTTCCTCTTCCTCAAGCCTAGTGTTTTAGAAATAACAAACAAAGTAGAAATATCTTTTCCCAAACTTTCAATGATCTGATTATCTCCAGGAGAAAGACCATTTCTATATTACTCCCTCTCTATCCTCCCACTATTCTACCACTCAGCTTATACAAAAGAAAAAAAATGATATTTGAAAACTTATATGATTGTTTAACATCTCAGTTCTGACATAAGATATTAAAAGGGACATTGATTGTGGTTAGTACACTATTCCAATAGCTAGATAAATGAAACAAGGCATTTCTTCACACCCCAGTCCAGAACAACACTGGATATAAAAGGCAGTAAACATAAGTCTACCACATTTCTTTCTCCTAACTAATTAGTCAAATTTTATATTTGATTCTTTTTTAATTTAATTTTTGTCTTCTCCCACAGATTCATATTGATAGAGTTTTTAATAATCATTTTCTAACATTTTGTTATCTTTCACTCCCTTCTACCAATCCATCCTCTTTAAGATGACAGATAATATGATGCAGATTACATATGTGCTAAACAATATCTATTTCCACTTTATCATGTTGTAAAAGAATATACCTAAGGCTTATACAGAGAAAACTTCATTGAGGAAAGTAAGAGAGCAATGTTATACTTCATTCTGCATTGAGACTGACAATTCCTTCTATGACAATGGATATCATTTTTCATTGTGAATCATTTAGAGTTTCCTGGATCCTTCTCTTGTTGATAATCAAGTCATTAGCAGTTGATCATCACACAATATCACTTTTACTGAGTAAAATGTTCTGGTTCTGCTCACTTCAGATTATAGTGCTTCATATGACTCTTTCCAGGATTTTTTATGATCATCTTGTTCATCATTTCTTATTGCATAATTGTATTCCATTACAATCATATATCAAAATTCATTTAGCCATTTATTTCCAAATTGATGGGCATCCCTTCAGTTTCTAGTTCTCTCCTACCACAAAAAAGAGTTCCTACAAATATTTTTGTACAGTTATAATCTTTTCCCCTATCTTTGGCCTCTTTGGGATACAGACATAGGAATAATATTGCTGAATTTGAGTATGCATAGTTTAATGGCACTTTGGGAGAGGTTTCACCATAACTTCCAAAATGGTTGGGTTAGTTCACAGATCTCTCAATAGTGTATATGTCCCAAATTTTCCATATTTCCTCCAACACTTAAAATTTTCCCTTTTTTTCATATTAGCATGTCTGATAGGTGTGACGTAGTACCTCAGAGTTGTTTCTCTAATTAATAGTGATTTGGAGAATTTTTCATAGGACCAAAGATTGTTTAATTTCTTCATCTGAGTGTTTCTTATTAATATCCTTTGACCATTTGTCAGTTAAAGACATTAATTTTTAGGGATAGCAGTCAAATGCAACCAGGCACAAATCAAGCATCATCATAAATTCAAAGACTATTAGCTTTTGAGCAGTATCTCTTCCTATCACCTTAGCATATAGCAGGTAAGTAAAGACATTTCTCTTTTGGGAATATCACCCATTTCAAATTTATGGAATTCAAAAATACTTTTTTTTAATGTAGTCCATATGATTCCTTAATCACAAAGTCAAGGCTCAAATAATTTCTTCCTCTTATCTCTGTATTTCCATTCTTTTTTTAAAAATTAATTTCCCTTCAAGCATTAGCTAGCTTACCTCTTGAAAGTTAAAGATTTTTGGTGGTGTTCCTATAATCATCTTTATATGTACTTTATAGGATTTTATATTACAATCTGGAAGAAGAACTTTTTCTGTCTTTCTGTATCCTCAGATTTCTACTTAGGGTTACTAAGCTTCTTCCTTGGGAGAGCTATTTTCTAGATTCTAGGTCAAATGGTAATATTACTTAGTATATGTTAGTTATGTGTTATATGTGTGTGTATATATATATATATATGTATATATATATATACATATATACAGAAACAGTTTTTACCTCCTTTGCTAATAAGTAGTTAAGATACATTAGGCTCTATAAAGAGTTAATGTATACATAATTTAAATGAAGTGTTGCCTGGCCAATAATCTAAAAGTTTGTTATAGCCAGCCTCTATGATAGATTATACACATTACAGTTTTATAGACTATAGTTACATCTACTATGTTCCAAGCACTATAAGATAGTGTTACAGCCTAGATCAACAATTATGACCACAACTTATATTAAACAAACAAGTTGATCTATATAGATAATGCCTTTATCTCCTTAGTGAAAATGAAGATTCCAAAACATCAATCTAATAAAAAGAGAAGTAGAAAAGAGTAATTGTTTCTATCGTAGAGGGTTGAAAATGCTTTTGTTAAGAGAAATGATTATATATCTTCATACAAAGATTATTGATAATATGTAATGATTCATTCTCTCTTATCTTCTCAATAACAGTTATATGTGTATATATATTTTTAATTTTACATTTACATATTTTACTTTCATGAAATATTTGTGTTTAAAATTATAAAAAAGCATTGTATAGCCAAAATATCTATAAGCCTGTGTACTTTAAATATTAGTTCTAGCATGAATAGAAGTAAAATATCTTCATGATATTCAGCACATTTATATATTTAGCATGAGAGTGTTTAATTTCATGATAGTGAGGAAATCAATGCAATGGTGTATTAGTGTTCAGAATTTTATCAAACAGTTTCAATTTAAAATAAAATCTTATTATCTTACTTGCCCTATTTGGAAAAAAAAATACTATTTCATATTTCCTTTTCTACTTCTTATTATTTTAATGAGGCAAAATGGTGAATTCTTTGATTTGTTTCTTTTTGGTTTTGTTTTGGCATGTATTCCCCCAAAATCCCTTTTCAATATTATTTCATAAAGGTCAGAGTGAAATGTCACTAAAGTGTCTACTTTGTACTGCAACCTCCAATATATAACTTTCTTCAAAGCTGGATATTTCAACCTAGAATTAATGAAAATATTCCAATTTTAGTGGATATTTGTTGCTAGCTAGATATGAGTAGATAGGCATAAAAACAAAGAGCTAAGATAATATTACATGATCATTTTGTGCTGCGTGTTGTAGTGTATACTTGGACTGCAACCACACGAACCCAGGAGAAGTTGGTTGGAGATTTCTTTATTACCGGCACCAGGGCATACTCCGAAAGAGAACAGCCCCTTTGCCCTATTAGAACAAAGAATATATACATTTTCAAAGTAGGACAGGATTTGTTTACATTGTCAACTGATTGGTTAAGTCCTAGTTTCTGCCTAGTGACAGAGGGGGCTTTCCACAGAAGCAACTTGTGGTTACAGAAGCAAAAGGGTCATGGTTATGCAGGTGTTATTCCTTTGAAATGGGTTATGGGGGGAATATAGTTATTTCTCAGAACAAGGGAGATCTCTAAGATAAACTTTTACAGGCAAGTTTTCTGGGAAGTTGGGTTGGGGCAAAAACAATCTCAGGTTATCACACCTTAGTACAGGACATGGTACCCTGGTACTTTTGGTGCCTCTTCGGAAAACAAGTTCAGGATGTGGTACCTAGCTCCTTTGTGCCTCTGTTATAACATTCCCGACACTCTCAAGACTAATGGAACATTGATCCATTAAGAGTTAGCTCATTAGCCTTCCATCAAACTGGACTATCATCTGTGGGCAAGGCTGAATAATGGTGGTGAGCAACTAGTAGCTTCGCAGCTTGCAGGGGGGAGAGGATGTAATGAAGGAGGCAGTTAAGAACAATGGGACCTATGAGAAAACCAAGGAGGAGAAGGATAAACGGGCCAGCTAGACTGGTAAACAAGGTAGTCAACCAGGGTGACCAAGAGAATAAGTTTTGATACCAGTTTGCTTTCAGAGTCTATTTCTGACTGAGGAGAGGCAATCATGGATGATATCAGAGTGATTTGCAGAGACAGCAGACTTCTCAGTGTAGCACATAGGCCACCTGCTTTAGGAATAGCAAGTCAAGGCCTCTACAATTTTGGAGAACTGCCCCAGCTAGGGATGCAACAGAGTTCTGTAGTAGGTTTACAGTGTGATCAAGTTACTTCAGGTCTTGGTCTACCGGGGCTGCTAGGACATGAAAGTGGGCACTTCCAGTGATCAGGGCCATGGTGCCCAGAGCAGCCAAGCCATCAATTCCTAAACCAACAAGGACAGGGATGAGAATTGGACCTCTATGAGTCCATACCAGGCTATTAGTGGCTAAATAGTTTCATCCTCCTTCTCCTGAATAGTAATACACTTGAAGAACAATATGTACTAGAATGCAAAAAGATGGTAGGTTATTTTCTGCTAAAGTTAAAGGGGAGACACAAGGAATAATTCCTAAATTACAGGCAAACCAGGTTCCAGTAGGGGCCACAAAGTAGTGACCTTCCCTCCCCCCATCAGACTCAGCATAGATAACATCTTTACAGTGTCTATGCAGTGGTTCATGCCTGCTGGTAGAGGTGTTTATGAATGTGCCACTGCCTTTCAAATCACCCAGAGTCAGTACAGGCTTGTAACCCCACCAACACAGCTTCTCACCCTGAACCTTTGGGACTAGAGTAATGGAGGACTCTTTTCATGTCGAGGTGTCAGTTTTTAAAGAAGCCTGGGCTCCAATGCCAACAAAATATGGGGGACTGGGGTCTAGGCACAGCCAGCAGCTAGAGGTCAGTTTGGGGAAGGAGGAATTAAGAAACATAAACATAACATCCAAGACATTTAGAAGCATTTTTTTTATTTTTTTTTCTCATCCCTGTGATGGTAGGGTTGATATGAGCATCTGTGGAGGTCGCAGCATATCCTGTCTCTGGAGGTGTCAGGGGCAGAGGTGGGGGAAGGGGAAGGGGAATAAAAATGTCTTTCAGGGGACCTATAAGTTGAGGAACTATTTTGCCCTGCTGCTGTGCTGGGAAATTCTGGACAGTGAAAGACCAACCTGGGTCACAGCCTCTGTCATATAACCAAAATCCCCATGACTGGCCACCCTGCCAGTGGTCAGCAAATCTGTCTAGGATTCTGATAGCTGCCTGGCTTCCCACCCAAGGTTGTCCAGCCATTTTTTCCCAATTTTTATCAGAAATCATATTAGTAGTAATGGTTATATATTTGTTCTGGGGCTGGGACAGCCATGGGGCCATAGTTTCACAGCCTCAGGAAGTACAATAATTATAACCTAGAGTGGTACAGTGGGATGGGCCATCAGAGGGGCAAGCATACCACATAGATGCTGTGGGAAAGTGTCCATGTTCTCATTGGCACCATCTAGAATGATGGTTACTGTCCACCAAAAGAGAGAGGCTGAAGGGGATTATTGGATTCTTAGAGGTAAATTCAGTGGAGTTCAAAAGCTTCCCATCAGTAGTTTGAGTAATGGTCCAGAAGTATGTCTTGAGACAGAACCTGGAAGGTGATCACATAAAGCAACAAAGCAGAAGGAGAGTAATGGTGAGGGGAACAATGAGGGGCTTCATTTTGGCCCCACAGTGTTCTTTTTCAGGGTTAGTTACAGGGGGTCAGTGGAGCGCTGGATATTCCAACTGCAGGGGGAGTCAGGGTGTCCTGTTGCCTTCTTCACCTGGAAGTTGTGGGTCCAGACTTGTTTCCCAGCTACTCTGCAGTTGGAGTGCTTAGGATAACAAGAAATAGACCAACCCTCTGTGGCTCAAGTGCTTTTGCTTTGAGGCGTTGGGCATTGGACCCAGATTAAGTCCCCGGGAGATACCTGGTGGGTAGTATCCAAAACAGGAACAGTAGTTAGTTTATCTGGGGCAGCTGCAGAAACTCCAGCATTCACAGCTTCCCTAATTTTCTGGGATGCCCGGCGGGAGGAGAAAAAATAACAATTGTTTAGTTCTTCCAAGATTTCTTCCCCTTTGTGGGGAAGGAGTGGCAGGAGCTTACCAAACATGTTCTCCAAAGTAGTGATACCCAAGCATTATGGTGTACACTGGGCCCTGAGTAAAGCAAAGGGGAGGATGTCTGTCCAAGTCCCTTTAGTTTCCAGAAGTAGTTTAGTCATGGTGTCCTTGAGGATTTGATTCATGTGTTCAACTTGTCCTGAGCTCTGTGGCCAATATGTACAATGAAGCTTACAAGTGAGGCCAAAGGCATTTGAAAGTTGCTGGCTGACCTGGCTGACAAATGCCAATCCATTGTCTGATCTGATGTTGAAGACCAAATCAAGGAATGATTTCATGTAGGATTTTCTTGGGGAATTGGTTGGCAGTTTCTGGTTTAGTAAGGAAAGCTTCTATCCACCCAGAAAAAAAGTGTCTACAAATACCAAAAGGTACTTGTACCTGAGCTTTCCAGGTTTGATTTCAGTATAGTCTACTTCCCAATGTTGCCCCAAATATGTGCCTCATAGTCAGTGGCTAATGAAGCTAGTTGGACCCACTTTTTCATTGACTTGGGCACAGGTGGCATAGCAGGAAGTGAGGTCTTGGGCAATCCAATGTAGGTTTGGGACTACAAAATCCCTGCTGATCAGTTCAGTCAGTTTGGTTTCCCCTGTGAATTTTAGAATTACTCTACCCTGCTTAGTCTAACAAAATAGGAATGTCTACCCCTCTACTTAAGGATTAAGGGTTAAGAAGGATGGCCTATGACAGACATGTGCTAGCAAATGACAAATAAGAAACAACTGACAGACCCCCTGGGCTGTCCTAAGTCAAGCTTAAGCTACCATTGGTACATGTGAGATGCAGGAAGTGATGCAAAAAATGGTCTATGTATTTCACGTCACTTCTTCACTCTGGACTCTTTTTGCAGAGAGGTGGATCTGGCTCTTGTGATGAAGAGGTGCTTGGTGGCAGAGTGTTGGGCATCCTGGCATCTTGACATGGCTACAGCTATTGTCTGGGTTTGGCAGTGAGCATCCTTGATACAATACTGGGAGAAGCTTAGTAACTTAGTTCAGGTGAGGCGTCTTCTCTGAGCTCTCTCAGAGTTTAGACTGATTCTTTGTTTTTCCTTTACTTTTCCTAAAATTCCATCCTCCTAGGAGGCCCCTAATCTCGGAGGAGGCCTTCTGGCTGGAAGGTCTCTGAATTAAACTTGGCTCAGGATAGGCCGGAGAAATCTTATACCTTTTTCCCTTTCTCTCTTCTTCTTAAGGCCTTCCCTCTATATTAATTAAATTACCATAAAATTCCAAAACTGATTTGAATATTTTTGTTGGCATTTGAATGAATCCCTGGCTACCAACTAAATTTATATTTCAGTCAAAAAAACCCTAAATTTACCCCTTACACCCTTAGGTGTGTTGCAGTATGTAGATGTAGGAATTTTCTCCTCAGGGCTCAAGAGAGAAGGAGGCATCCATCAGGGAGCCAAAAGACTGCCGAGGGTCCTTGGCAGTTTTCAGGGAAGTAGCAAGGTTCTCATTATTTGTAGCATAGGAAGGCATGGTGGGGAAAGAAGGAGGCAATAAAGACAGTACTTTGAAGGAGTGCATGGGTTCCAGTGCTACCTGTTGGGCAATGGCATCAGCCAGACCATTTCAAATGGTCACAGGAGAATCTCCAGTCTGGTGTCCAGGGCAGTAGATAACAGCAAGAGCAGATGGGGACCAAACAGCTTCAAGGGGGGCCAACATCTTGGGGCCACTTTTAATAGCACGGCCCACAGAAGTCAGAAATCCACGCTCACAGTATAGTGTTCCATGGACATGGACAGTTGCAAAAGCACACCGGCTATCAGTGTAGATGTTAACTGATTTTCCATGTGCCCAGCGGAGAGCCTGAGTCAGGGCTATGAATTATGCTCTCTGGGCAGATGTCCCATGACCAGGGGACTGGGCCCACAATGTTTTTGGGGGTTCCACAAAAGCAACACCAGAGAGGTGAATGCCCTCCCAGAATGAACCTACTGCCATCCACAAATAAAACATGATCAGCAGCAGGCAAAGGGAGATCAGAGAGTTCAGGGCTGATACCAGTGAAGGAATCGAGCAGTCTGAGGCAGTCATGTAGGGAAGAAGGTTCCCTAGGGAGGGGAAGGAGAGTGGCATGCTTCAGAGAGGCAGAGGAGGTGAAGATAAGAAAAGGGTGGGGTTCAACAATAGAGCCTGATACTGGGCAAAGCTGGAATTTGACAGCCATTGATCAGGGTGACTGTGGAGTAGGGCATCCACAGAGTGAGGAGCAGTCACAATAAGATCCTGGCCAGAGGTTAGTTTAGAGGCTTCCTTAACCAGAGTGGCAGTTGCTGCAATTTCCCTGAGACACGTGGGCCATCCAACTGTCACAAAGTCAAGTTTCTTGGACTCCTTTAGCTACCCCATTAGCCTCATCCACAAAAAGGTGGAAGGGTTTTGCAAGGTTAGGGGGACTCAGGGCGGGGGCAGTCACAAGGGCTGCCTTTAAGGCATTTTACATGTTAGAAGACCAGGTGCGATTCAAGGAGGCACAGGCAGTAGCCATATAGAGAGGTTTTGCAACGTCTGCAAACCCAGGGATGAAGAGATGGCAATAGCCAGCCGCCCCAAGTAACTCACAAACTTGTCGTTTGGTGGTGGTGGGGGGGGGGGTTGGAATATTAAAGATAGCCTGTAACAGCTCTTGAGACAGTTTACAGGTACCTGAAGACAGAACAGAATTCAGGTATGTAACAGGGGATGCACAGACTTGTGCCTTCTTGGCAGAGACCCGATAACCCAGCCACCCAAGGAGCAAAAGCAAGTCTAAAGTGGTTTAAAAACAGTAGTTGTAAGAGTCACTGACCAAGACCAAATCTACTACATACTGAAGGAGTAATGCTGATGGATGGTCTTGTAGATAAGGCAAAAGATCCTTTGCCAGAGCTTCTCCAAAGATGGTAGGAGAATTTTTGAAACACTGGGGAAGACACATCCAAGAGATCTGACCAGGTCACCCCTCCCAGAGGTCTTCAAAGGCAAAGAGGGGATGGCTGGAAGGGGCTAGTGGAATAGAGAAGAAGGCATCCTTTAAATCCAAGACAGAGTAAAATATGGGAGAAGAGGGCAACAGGCTGAGGAGGATGTAGGGTTTAGGCACCATGGGATGGACTGCCTCAATGCACTGGTTGACCTCCCTGAGGCCCTGTACTGGACAATAATCAGTAGAGCCAGGCTTTTTAACAGGAAGCAGGGGGTGTTCCAAGGGGATTGACAATATACCAGAAGCCCTGCAGACAGGAGGCAATCAATGTGGGGAGCAATTCCCAGTTGTGCTTACCTGGAGAGGGGATATGGTCGTATGAGAACAGGAGTGACAGAACTGAGTAATTGGACAAGGACAGGGGGGTGATGGGCTGCAAACACAAGTGGATTTGTGTCTGCCCACACCTCTGGGATCTGGATCTGAAGAGCTGACAAGAGGGAGGATGTGGTTGGAGTGTGTGAGTCCTCAGCTGCGAGTGGTGGGTCTGGTGATATGAGGAGGTATTCCTCTGAAAGGGGGCAGGTGAACAGCAAGGCCGGGGGGGGGGGTGGGTTTCCAGAGAAAGCTTGGAAGGTAATATTGGGAGGGGCAAACAGTCTAAAAGAGTTGGAGGCAGGAAGCTTCTGAAGGAGGTCTCTCCCTAATAAGGTATATGGGCAATTGGGGAGGACCAAAAAGGAGTCAGTCACAGTAACAGCTCTGAGATCAACTTTGTGATCAGTAGTGTGTGGATAGGAGGAAAAGTTTCCTGTTACTCCCTAAATAAGGACAGAATCAGGAAAATAGGGACCATGGTCAGTTTGGAGGGTGGAAAAAGTAGCACTTGTGTCTAATAGGAAATCAACAGTATTACCCCCTACTTGTAAGCTCACCCTAGGCTCTAGGGGGTGTGTAGGCCCAGGGCCACTCATTGCATAAAATGGGGCCTTCCTTTTTTGGGGGGCATTCATTTTCCCAGTGGCAAAGCTCCTTCCAAAATGTACATTGGTTCTTTGCCAGGCAACTCATATGAGGGCAAACCCAGCCACCATATCCACCCTGGGTTTGACTAGCCAAGGGGGAGAGTTTGGTAGCTAGCAGAACCTTGGCTACCTTTTTCAGCTTTAAGAGGTGTTTGTCATCCTGATTATGAGAAACCTTATGGGCAATTTCAAGGAGTTATAAAAGTACTTTTCCCTCAAACCCTTCCAATAGTTGCAACTTAGGTGATGAATGTCAGGGGAAGACTGGGTCATGAAGGCAATGTTCACAGCCCTATGGTTTTTAGGGGTCTCAGGGTTAATGGGGGTAAATTTCAATAAACCTCAAAATGTCTCTCTAAAAAGACTGCTGGGGATTCTGTGGGTCCCTGGACTGTCTCACTGACCTTTGAAAGGTCAGTGGGTTTTTGGGCTTCTGCCTACACCCCAATCAAAAGGGTCTACGGTACCTGTCAAGGGCTTCCCTCCCTGAGTCACTATTACATTCCCACAAGGGGCACCTGTATGAAAAAAAAAAAAACAATTTCCTGTCTGTCAACATCTACTGTGAGCGGACCATCCCTGTCTAAAATGGATGTCAGAGCCTCTCTGTGAATGCAGAGATGTTCCTCAGATGTAAAAAGAGTCTGCAGGAGCTGTTGACAGTCATCCCAGGTGGGATTATGGGTGAAAATAATGCTTTCAAGGAGGGAAAGGAGGTTCTGAGGCTTTTCAGAGAAAGGGGGTCTGAGTTTTCAGGTTGTAGAGATCAGTGGAAGAGAAGGGGACATAGAGAAGAAAGGGTACCAATTGCTCAAAGGTATCAGAGGGGCACAGGGGCTTAGTGGAGGGGTAGTTGCAGAACAGGGGCAGGGGGCTTCTGGTAATTAGTACCCTGATGAGTGGCTGATTAAGTGTAGAACTCTCCATTTTTGCTGGGGGTGGGAGAGAGGGGCATAGGGATGATGTCTGGCAGGGGAAGGCAGGGGAGGCTGATGGTGGTGAGTATGGAGGTGGAAACTCACCCTTTTGGTGGTCTGGCTCATCTTGGATGACTGGAGCCTGAGCTTTTACCATTTGTAAGGGTGGGGCTAAGGAGCATAAGGAATCCCATAAATAATTTTCTTTACATCAAAACAGACCTGGACATTAGTAGTTCCCTCCGGTGGCCAATACACTCCAAAGGTTGGCCACTCCAATTTACTTAGGTGGATGCAGTGTGGCAGAGTCTACCTTTCCCCATATCCTGATTCCACCTTCTTAAAGGCTTTTAATTAGTCAATATGTAATCAAGGGGGGGTGAAGCCAGATGTCAAAGTAGTGTTACCCATTGTTACCAGTGGAAGGAGTATAGACAGACTAATAATACCTCCTAGACAGTCAAGACACACAAAAGACAATAAACAGTCAATATAGTACACATGCAGGGCCTGAGGTCATCTCCTGAGGTCTCTTGGTAGAAGGCATTTAGTCGGATCCAACTGCCATCCTACCCCTAATGGATCTAGCCTGATTCAGAACAGAATGGAAGGAATTCTTAGAACCAGAGATGTCCAAATGTACAATTCATGTGATGTCCCTGGGCAGCATATAGAAACAAATTTCTTTTTCTCCTATTGCTGACATCCCCCTCACACCCCCCATATATACAACACTCACTTCTAGGAATTTCCGGCCCAGGTCCTCGCAGACAGAGGGAAACAGGTACTCTTCCCGTCCACTCTCAGAAACATCTCAACCTTTCTTTTACACAGTCACACACAATCACAGATGAGGGGATCACCAATGCAAGGGTCAGAAGTCACTTACCACCTCCAGGGCATCTTGCTGGGCCCTCCAAAATGTAGTGGACACTTGGACTGCAACCACACAAACACAGGAGAAGTTGGTTGGAGATTCCTTTATTGCCGGCACTGGAGCATACTCCAAAAGAGAGCAGCCTATGTGAAGGACTCTATTTATCTGACTTGTATTTTAAAGTCATTTCCTAATATGTATCCTGAAATTTGTATTTAAATGATATTGATGTATGTATTGCATGTTTATTTGAAGCTGTAACATTTTCAGTATCCATAACTTGGAAAAAACTATCAGGGCAAGTGAGCTAAGCTAGGTTGAGAGTAAACAAGAGGCTTCAAAACTTTCTTTGACTTAGGTGGGTATCTTTACTAGGTAGGTGAAGATGTCCTAGAAGGTGTGGATAGGAACAATGTCTTCCAATCATCCTAAAGGGAGCAGAAAGAGGTTCAATGAAACATGTAAAACTTGGTTTTAGACATCAAAGCCAAGGCCACATACTGTATCCTGAGTCATCATCCATTATCTTGATTTTTGTATTGACACTGAAGAAAATAAAATTATGAAACTGGCTGATCAATTAATAATTTTATTAGAATTACTTAGATAGGTAAAAAGATGAGAAATAAATAGAGAGATTTAAAGGGTACTTTCCTTATTGCTCCTTTAGGTTGAGGCCACCATGGGGGCCCCTAACCACAACCACAGTTATGACCTGTCAGCTCAAAAACACAAGAGAAGAAAACATGGCTGCAATCTAGACATAAATCGCTCCCTTTCCCCAGTACCCAACTAAATAGACTACCTCAAAAGAACATAAAAATAATCTTTGGAAGAATGGAGGGACTCTACAGTAGGGCGCAGCACTGAAGGTATGTGGGGTTTGACCATTTCCACACTACAAGAAGGAGAAAAAGCTTGCACCCAAATGTGATCTGAACTACCCTCCCCCACCTCACCTACGGAACCAGAGTTGGGACCAGCATGCTCACCAGAGACAGAGAGTGAGCAAGGGATGCCTCTGTAGTGAGTGGGGGGCACACCACGATCCTTAGGATCTAACTAGGACTGCCAGGGATCTATCCCTGGGAGTACTTACACAGGAGACCCCTATGCACTGGAGAGGACAGACCATGGGTGGTCTTGCAAAGCTGCAGAGACTCCAGAGCCTACCTAAGGCAAAATCACCAACACATAACTCCACAGAAAACCTGCCCATCTCACTCAGATTTCTGACTAAAAAGGAAAGGGAAAATCGCCAAAGGGATGGCTCATTGTGATGAAGACCAACCCTCCAAGAAGAACAGAAAGAAAGAGACTCTTGAAAACTTTTATGGAGGGAAAACCCAGGCTACAGAGGAAAAAGAGGATGAAATTCAAACAAAATCAAAACATCCTCCCCCAAATGAAAATTGTCCACAAGCTCTGGAAGAACTCAAATTGGAGCTCATCCAAAAGATGGAAACCTTCTGGCAAGAAAAATGGGGAAAAATTCAGAGAGGTCAACAGTCTGATAGACAAGAACTCCCAAATGCAGAATAACCTGGAAGCCTCAAAAAGCAGGGCAGACCAAACTGAAAAGGAAAACCAGTCTTTAAAGACCAGAATTAAGCAACTGGAAGACAATGATCTTTCAAAACAGCAAGAATTAATAAAGGAAAGTCAAAACATTAACAAATTAGAAGAAAACATAAAATATCTCACTGATAAGGTGACAGACCCAGAAAATAGAGGAAGGAGAGACAATTTGAGAATCATTGGTCTACCTGAAAAACCAGAGATAAACAATAATCTTGATGCGATACTACAAGAAATAATAGAAGAAATTTCCCTTAAGCTCTTGAAGAAGGGGGCAAAATCGAAATTGAAATGGTTCATAGAACAGCCTCTATACTAAATCCCCAAAAGTAAAATCCCAGGGATGTAATTGCCAAATTCAAGAGCTTCCAAGCTAAGGAGAAAGTCGTACAAGCAGCCAAAAAGAGAAACTTCAGATACAAAGGAGCACCAATCAGGATCACACAAGACCTGGCAGCTTCCATGCTAAAAGACGGCTAGGCCTGATAAAAGATATTCAGAAAGGAAAGAGAACTGAGTCTTCAACTAAGAATCTCCTATCCATCAAAACTGACTATATACATCCAGGGGAAAGTATGGGCATTCAACAAAATAGAAGATTTCCAATTATTTATAAAGATCAGAATTCAGTGGAAAGTTTGACATCCAAACACAAAGAGCAAGAGAAACATGAAAAGGTAAATATGAAAGAAAGGGAAAAGGAAAAAATGTTTTTTTTCTTTTATTCAAACTCTCTTCTATAAGGACTAAATTTACATCAAATTATATATATATATATATATACATATATATATATATACACATATTAATATATAAGAAAATGTTTTGTGTAACTCTCAAAAATTATATGCATTAATAGAGTAATCAGAAAAATCACTCATAGGGAAAGATTGTGTCATTAAGATGATCTGGAGAAAAAAAAAAGAAAGGAAGAGCAAGGGGGAGAATCTATGATGGTACCCAGACATACTTGAAGAAATAGAAGTAAATTAAATAGAATAATCTTTGTCACACAAAGATACACGAGAAGGGGAGGAAACGAATTCTCTTATAAGAAGGAGAGGAAGAGAGTGCTAATTGGTATTAATTAAAACTTACTCTCAGTGAAATCAACTTTGAGAGGGAAGAACATCCAGATCAATAGGGATCTTGAATCCTATATTATTCAACAGTGTAAGGGTGAAGGGAAAACTAAGGTGGGGTAGGGAGGAGGGAGTACAAAAAGGAAGGAAAGGAGGGGGAGGAGGGAAATTAACAAACCCCCCCAAAAAAACAAGAAGGGAACAAAAAGGGAGGGGCCAGAAAGGGAAGCATAACAAGGGAGGAAACTAGGGGGACCTATTTAAAGTAAACCACTGGTTTAAAATATTATAGCAAAAGAAGAAAGATCAGAATTAGGAGAGGATGTCAAAATGCTAGGGAATTCACAAGTGACAATCATAACTTTGAATGTGAATAGGATGAACTCACCCATAAAATATAGATGAATAGCAGAATGGAATAGAATCCAAAACCCTATCATATGCTGTCTTCAAGAAACCCACATGAGGCAGGTAGATACTCACAAGGTCAGAATTAAAGGTTGGAATAAGGCCTTTTGGGCCTCAACTGACAGAAAGAAGGAAGGAGTTTAAACATAATATCTGACAAAGCCAAAGCAAAAATAGACCTGATGAAAGGGATAGGGGAGGCAAATACATCCTGATAAAAGGGAGTATACACAATGAGGAAATGGAAATATCACCAGTCATCAAAATGTATGTAAAAAGTGGTATAGCGTCCAAATTTCTTTTTGTTTAAATTTAAACTCCTGCCTTCTGTCTTGTCAATAGTGTATTGATTCCAAGGCAGAAGAGTGGTAAGGATTAGGTAATGGGGGTCAAGTGACTTGCACAGGGTCACACAACTGGGAAGCATCTGAAGCCAGATTTGAATCTAGGACCTCCCATCTCTAGTGCTGGCTCTCAATCCACTGAGGCAATAAAAATAATGATCAGTAAGTGTACATGGAGAGCAAACGTAAAAATGAATTAGAAATTAAATAATATCATACTCCACAATCAGTTAGTTAGAGAACAGATCATAGAAACAATTAATAATTTCATTGAAGAAAATGACAATGGTGAGACATTCTTTCAAACCTTATAAGATGCAGCCAAAGCAGTATTCAGAGGAAAATTCATATCCCTGAGTGCATATAGTAACAACTTAGGGAGGGCAGAGATCAATGAATTGGACATGCAACTCAAAAAACTTGAAAGCAAACAAATCAAAACCCCCCAGAAGAAAACCAAATTAGAGATCATAAAAATTAAGGGAGGAATTAATAAAATTGAAAGTGATAGAACTATTGAAATAATAAATAAGACTAGAAGCTGGTACTTTGAAAAAACAAACAAAATATACAAGTTACTGGTCAATCTAATTAAAAAAAGGAAAGAAGAAAAGCCAATTAACAGTATCAAAGATGAAAGAGGGACCTTACCTCCAATGAAGAGGAAATTAAAGCAATCATAAAAAACTTCTTTGCCAATTATTTGGCAATAAATATTCCAATCAAAGTGAGATGATGAACATTTACAAAAATATAAATCGCATAGACTAACAGAAGAAGAAAGAGAATTCTTAAATAATACCATATCAGGAAAAGAAATCCAACAGGTCATCAAAGAACTCCATTTGAAAAAATCTCCAGGGCCTGATGGATTCACAAGTGAATTCTATCAAACATTCAAAGAACAGCTAATCCCAATACTATACAAACTACTTGACATAATAAGCAAAGAGGGAGTTCTACCAAATTCCTTTTATGGAACAAATATGGTACTGATTCCAAAGCCAAGCAGGTCAAAAATGGAGAAAGAAAACTATAGACCAATCTCCCTAATGAATATAGATGCAAAAATCTTAAATAGGATACTAGCAAAAAGATTCCGACAAGTGATCAAGAGGGTTATTCACTATGACCAAGTAGGATTTATACCTAGAATCCAGGGATGGTTCAATATTAGGAAAAACATCCACATAATTGACCATATCAACAAGGAAACCAACAAAAATAACATGATTTTATCAATAGATGCAGAAAAAGAATTTGATAAAATATAATGCCCATTCCTTTTAAAACACTAGAAAGTATAGGAATAGAAGTGTCTTTCCAAAAAATAATAAGTAGTATATATCTAAAACCATCAGCTAACATTATCTGCAATGGGGATAAATTAGATGCATTCCCAAAAAGATCAGGAGTGAAACAAGGATGCCCATTTTCACCTCTATTATTATACATAGTACTAGAAACACTAGCAGTAGCAATTAGAGGAGAAAAAGAAATTGAAGGAATTAAAATTGGCAATGAGGAAACCAAGCTATCACTCTTTACAGATGATATGATAATCTACTTAAAGAATCCTAGAGAATCAACGAAAAAGCTAATTGAAATAATCAACAACTTTAGCAAGGTAGCAGGATACAAACTAAACCCACATAAGTGATCAGCATTTCTATACATCTCCAATACATCTCAGCAGCAAGAATTAGAAAGAGAAATTCCATTCAAAATCACCTTAGACAATATAAAATACCTAGGAATCTATCTCCCGAGACAAACACAGGAACTATATGAACACAACTACAAAACACTCTCCACACAACTAAAACTAGACTTGAGCAATTTGAAAAACATCAACTGCTCATGGGTAGGGCGACCTAATATAATAAAAATGACAATCCTACCCAAATTTATCTATCTATTTAGTGCCATACCCATTGAACTTCCAAAAAAAACTTTTTTACTGAATTAGAAAAAAAACATAACAAAGTTCATTTGGAATAACAAAGGATCAAGGATATCCAGGGAAATAATGAAAAAAAAAAAAAGGAAGGTGTCCTTGTAATCCCAGATCTCAAACTATATTATAAAGCAGTGGTCATCAAAACAATTTGGTACTAGCTAAGAGACAGAAAAGAGAATCAGTGTAATAGAATGGGGGCAAGCGACCTCAGCAAGTCAGTATATGACCAACCCAAAGATCCCAGGTTTGGGACGAAAATCCACTATTTGATAAAAACTACTGGGAAAATTGGAAGACAGTGTGGGAGAGATTAGGCTTGGATCAATACCAACACACCCTACACCAAGATAAATTCAAAATGGGTGAATGACTTGAACATAAAGAAGGAAACTGTAAGTAAATTAGGCAAACACAGAATAATATAAATGTCAGATCATTGGGAAGGGAAAGATTTTAAAACCAAGCAAGACTTATAAAGAGTCACAAAATGTAAAATAAATAATTTGACTACATCAAATTAAAAAGCTTTTGTACAAACAAAACCAATGTAACTAGAATCAGAAGGGAAGCAACAAATTGGGAAACAATCTTCATAACAAAAACCTCTGACAAAGGTCTAATTACTCAAATTTACAAAGAGCTAAATCAATTGTACCAAAAAATCAAGCCATTCTCTAATTTATAAATGGGCTAGGGACATGAATAGGCAGTTTTCAGTTAAAGAAATCAAAACTATTAATAAGCACATGAAAAACACTGTTCTAAATCTCTTGTAATCAGAGAGATGCAAATCAAAACATCTCTGAGATATCATCTCACACCTAGCAGATTGAATAACATGACAGCAAAAGGAAGTAATGAATCCTTGAGGTGGTGTGGCAAATTTGGGACATTAATTCCTTGCTGGTGGAGTTGTGAATTGATCCAACCATTCTGGAGGGCAATTTAGAACTCTTCCCAAAGGTTGATAAAGACTGTCTGCCCTTTGATCCAGCCATAGCCTTGCTGGGTTTGTATCCATAAGAGATAATAAGGAAAAATACTTGTACAAGAATATTCATAGCTGTGCTCTTTGTGGTGGCAAAAAATTGGAAAATGAGGGGATGCCTTTTAATTGGGGAATGGCTGAACAAATTGTGGTATATGTTGGTGATGGAATACTATTGTGCTAAAAGGAATAATAAAGTTAAGGAATTCCATGGATACTGGAACAACCTCCAGGAAGTGATGCAGAGCGAAAGGAACAGAGACAAGAGAACATTGTACACAAAGACTTATACACTGTGGTTCAATTGAATGTAATGGACTTCTCCACTAGTGTCAATGCAATGTCCCTAAACAGTCTGCAGGGATCTAGGAGAAAAAACACTACCCACAAGAAGAGAACAAATGGTGGGAGTAAAAACACGGAGGAAAGGCAACTGCTTGACTACACAGGTTGAGGGGATATGATTGAGGAGAAACTCTAAATGAACACCCTAATGTAAATACCAACAACATGGAAATGGGTTCAGATCAAGGACACATGTAATACCTAGGGGAATCACGTATGGGAGGTGTGGTGGGAGGGGTGGGGTGGAAAAGAAAATGATCTTTGTTTCCAATGAATAATGTTTGAAAATCACCAAATAAATAATGCTTAAAAGGGGTAAAAAAACACAAGAGTAAAATTCTCTTTTTCCTCAGTTTATGAAATCTATTCTCTGCCCCTTAATTCTCACATGTCATGTCTCCAGAATCAACTATGCTTTCTAATTTGCCTGTGCCACTTAGCAGAGTACTGGGAGTTTGGTGAGATGGATCAGTGCCAGGGGAAATCACCCTGCCCCTTATCTCATGACTGAATTACATTGCTGACTTTTTCTGGCTCCCTTTCTATCCTCCTGACCTAATCTACCCAAGGTTTTTCTCATGGAATCCACTCTTCTGGGCATCACACCAGGTATATGTAATGAAAAAGGGCAAGTGCAAATTTCCTTTTCACATCACAGAACTTTGATGACTGAAAGGAAGAGTGAGCCTGGCAAAGCTGTGTATCACTGCCTCACTTAAATCCAGGTCACACACTGTGTGATATCATTGATCCTCTTCACAGTGTTAGGGGGGAAATTAGGACTTTTGACTGAATATATTATACTAGTGGTTGTCAGGAATTAAAATTCCATCCCAATAAAATACTCAAGTCAGTTTAGGATTTTTATAGTGGTTTAATTACAATAGAGGGAAGAAATTAAGACAAAGAGAGAGGAAAAGAAATTGGAGTGCTCTGGCAAGCCAGATAGGAGTTCAGAGGCCTAGGCCAAGGGGCCTTCTCAATCTAGCTTGGCTCCCAGCCATGAGACCTCCTCTGCGATGAGGGGCCTCCTAGGAGGATAGTTCTTTAGGAGGTAAAGGAAAAGAGGAATCGGCCTAAACAGCTCCCCAAGCATGCTAAGAAAGCCGCTACAAGCTCCCAACACTTATAAAACCCAACATCTCAGAGAGAGAACACTAGAGCAAGAGTCAGCGAGAGGAGGTGACGTGAAATATAAAGACCATTCTTTACATCACTTCCTGTGTCTCAGATGTTCCAATGGTATCTTAAGCTTGACTTAGGACAGCCCAGGGGTTCTGTCAGTTGTTTCTTATTTGTCAATTGCTAGCACATAGGCCATCCTCCTCAGCACTTAATCCTTAAATAGGGGTGTATACATTCCTGGTTGCTAGAATTTCTAAAGACTAAGCAGGGTGGAGTAAATCTAAAATTCACAAAAAACCAAGAACAAACCCAATATATAGGAAATGTATGAATATATATACATATGTATGTGTGTATTTTTCAATATCTATCTAACTCTCTGTCTATCTATCTATCTATCTATCTATCTATCTATCTATCTATCTATCTGTTTCTCTGCCTACCTATCTAATGGTGTCTCTCTTGATAAACCCCTAGAGGAGAGGACTAGCACTATGCCAGACATTGAATAGACCCAAAATATATGCCTGTTGATTGACTGATTAATCCTTGTCTTTGTTTCTATTCTTTCTCCAAATATCTATTCCATCATTTAATCATGATCCCCATCAAGTAGAAAATAGATAATAGCATAATAAAATACATCATAATACTAATTAAATTCCTGATACAATTCAAAGTCTAAGATCTGAACTATAAAACATATGTCTCAATTTGTATTGTAATTAGTGTGAAAGTAAAATCAATTTACTATGTCACAAAAACAAATTGTAACCGTTGAAGGATGATGAAAATGTGATATGTTGAAAATGAGTGAAACCTGGCAATAGTCATCCCAAAGTAAGCCAGTTGTCTTCCCCCAAATATTTAGGATCAAAATATACATAATTTTAAAATTGCATATATTTTCTTTCTAAAAAGCAAAAGAATTAATAAACATTTATTTTTTAAATTATAGGAGAGTTTAAATATCAGCATACTCTTACTTTTCTCTACTATTTCAGACAATATATGTTGAATTGAAACGTGGAAAATTCTACCATAATTACTGACAGGTCTTTAATCTTCTGAAATCTTAAAATCAATTTGTGTTATAATAATCATGTAGTATAAATATGAAGTAGGAATATATAAACATAAGCCAAAACTTTTCCTTCTTTTCCCTCCGTCTCCTTTGAGGGCTTTTTATCCATGTCCTACAAGTGAGTTTCTTGAACTAGTTCTTTCCTTTCTCTATATTCTACCTCTTAGGGATCTCATCAACTTCAATGGATTTATTTTATTGTTCTCAATCCTACATAAATAACCACTTTCTGAACATTTTTAGTTGAATGGTAAACAAATTTATAGAATAGAAATAAAGCTTAAGTAGTATTTGCTTTTTAATAAGAAATACAATCAACTCAATAAAAGCTTATGAACATAGAGCCAAAAAAACAACAGGGTGGCATCTTTAGAAACATATAAATGAAGTTAGCAAGCTAAGAGCTAACATTAGTGACATCATTGTATTCACAGAATAATTTTTGACTTGAGTAGTAGAAGCATGAAATTAAATTGAAAAATAAAACAAAACACAAAACAATGTCATTGACAAATAGATTGCATAGTTTTCAAATAGACATAATTTTGAGGCATATCAAGATATCAGCACTTAAAGATGAACTCATTTAGAAGTACTAACACATTTTTGCTGTTAATTATTTGTAGAACTTACAAGATAGGATTTGACATAGATGTAGATATCACTACAGTTCCTATTTATATCTTATCCTACAATGTCCAAAACTTAACACTGTTAAAGCAGTGAATTTAAAACACTCAAATGTTGTTTTTCCTTGTAATTCTAAAAAAAATTATTTAAACATTTAGAAAATAAATCTTTTTCTTTCAACATGTATTTAAAAAGCACACACTATTTACTTAAGATATAAACTGACTTGACTGTTCAGAGATTTTTGCAATAGTCAAAAAAGTTTTTTTCTGAGACTTTTTTGATTTATAGTTCTACTAATGCAGACACTGTGGGAAACAACTCATTTGGGAGGAAAAACTGCTTTAAATAATCAAAGAATACTGTTTCTTATGCATTTCCTCATTAAATTTACATAGTATACAACAGACATGCACAAATGATTCATGCATTTTGTTTTTTCACTCCAGGGGTCTTCTCCTCACTCTATAGGGCACCTCAAAAGAAATATGTACACTATATACCTTATTATCTCACACTCCCCTTCAATGAAGATGTTTTTGTATCCTTCCCAGTTCCCATCTTTCCATTCAAACATGTTCACATCTTTGCCATTAGCCTCTACTCTGAACTTTTCTTCATTCCCCATAATCAATGATTTGCCAAAACCTAGAGATTCCACCTCCACAGTATCCTGCTCATTTATTCTATTCTCTACTCAAAAAATTACTCTCCTAAATCAAACTTTTATCCAACCTTACTTGGACTACAAGAATAGGCTTCTAATTGTTTTACCTGTTTCCATTCTATCCTCTCTTTCATCTATCCTCCAAATAATCAAATAAATATTCTTAAAGTACTTGTAAACCCATTTTCTTTTCCTTCTCAAAAAGCATTATTTACCTGTCTGACATAATACAAACTTCTTTGACTTTCAAAGTCCTTTACAATCTGATGCTAATCTCGCTATCTAAACTAATTTTATGATCTTTCCCCTTCTATTTTACATTTCCTAAAAAGTGACCCACTTGCCATTCCCTAGACACAGCTTTCTCTTTCCAGTTTCAAAATCTTCCACACATTGTGCTACCTGCCTTCTGGACCCCTCCCTACTTTCTCTTGGAATCTCACACTTGTTTCAGTGGTTGGATCAAGTGCCACCAATTAATTAAATGAGGACCTCCATGATGCCATTATGTGTTATTGTTGAAAAACCCTTTGTTATTACTTTGTGTGTATTTTAGAATTTACTTAATATCATCTATTCCTCCAAAAGCATATGAGAATAGAGAATTTTTTTTAATCATTGAGTCTCTCACTCTTCATAGAGTACCTAGCATATAGACATTACTTAATGAATGCTTGTTGTTTTGTGGCAATGAAGTTGTTAAAAAGATTTTAGACTCAGACTAGCAGTGTATCAGTTATAACAAGCAATAGGCAAATAGGAAGGGAAGAAGGGAAGTTTGGATTCTTCTTCTTAGATGCTGCCATGTTTGAACCTTCTCACTCTCTTCAAGGAATGGGCCATCCCCATTGTTTTCCACTGACTGTATGGGGTTCAGATGTGTACCCCTGGGGTTTGGAAAGGGTACCTTTTGCAAGAATACAATTCCAAAACTTAGCTTAAAAAAAAAGAAAAATTTGTTAATTTAGGAAAGTAATGTTGAGAATGGCCAGGAAGATAGCAAGGTGGAACAGCAACATGGAAGCTACTCCCAGAACCCATCAATTCTGGGGATTTTATACTCTTGCAACAAATGCTGTGTCATAGTGTGGACGTGACTCTAGAGTGGTCGTCATTCAGGTATTTGGTGGGGTGGGGTGGTTATCTGACTGGGGTCTGCCTGGGGCCATAGGGAATGACCCTCAGAAAGATTCCTTAGTTTTAGGGAACAGACAGATGTCTGAGATGTAGCCTGATAGGATCGAAGTGTAGCCTGGAGATGCATCTCTGTCCATCTTAAATCTAAAGGATGATCAAAGGAGAACTATCATGTCAGGGTCCTAGAGGGGTCATTGGATGTTTTAGGCTAGGAGTCATGAGGATATAAGGAATTTCCCTGATAATAGTTTGCCTGAGTTTCTGGACCACTCCCAAATCTATCTTCTATGCTACCAAAAACCTTCCCTTTTGAATTAATTTTGATTTTCTAATGTTAGACTCTATTGGATTTCTTTTGCCTAGTTATGATGGGGGCTGGAGGCAGGCATTAAGGGGTTGTGATAGGAACCAGACACTCATTCTGAAATCTTGTAGTTTTCACCAGTTAGCACTAGTTAAACTTCAACTGAAAATCTGTAGTTTTAGCATTATTTAATCATGAATTGCAAAATCTGTATTGTTGATTAGTTTATCAATCACCTGTACTGGATCTGTAATGTTCTATACTGTTTTCTATCTTTGTGCCTAATTTGTTTTATTAATTACTCATATTGTTCTATATTTACTTCAGTTCTGAACTGTTTGCCTAGATTGGTCTTCTACTGGGCAGCATGCCCCACTTTTACCATTCCAGAAAGATAGTGAGACCTTTACCACATTTTAATGATGACAAGGCAGACAATGTTGGGGACATGGAACTTGTGCACTAAGTGCTTTGGTATTTCAGAAGGATCCCCCCAAACCTGTGCATGTTCCTTATTCCCTATGATGCACAAGTCAAATCCAAAAACACACCTCCAACTGAATTTGGCCAATGGCAATTTTCTAGGTTTTTAGGAAAAGGTGAACATTTCTCTGAAATGGGAGATGATTAGTCCAGCACCATAATAAATATTCAAACCTTGATTCACAGGGCACAGATGCTCCTACTCTACAGTAGATCTGGTATTCCATCTGCTGCAAATTAGCTATTCTAGTTCCTGGGTTAATCTATCAGCCCTGAGGCTCTCTGACTAGCCCCCAGGGTATCCCACCAACTCTTTGGCCATTTCATCACCTTAAAGCTCTTCTTCAAATAGAATCCTTTTCTTAGTTTTGGATTTAAGGGAGTTTGAATCTCCCATTCTCCATGCAACACTTTGTTACAAACTTGGGTATGTTTCTCTCACAACAGTTATAAATTTTTGTTATATAATAATAAATTGCTAAATGGTGCAGTGAGAAGACTAGGAAGACTCAAATCTAGCCTCAGAACCTACAAGTTGTGTGACCCTCTAGGCAAATCACTTAAGTTTATGTAACTTAGTTTCCTCTTCTGTAAAATAAAGTGAAGAAGGAAATGGCAAACCATTTCAGACTTTGCCAAGAAAACGCTGAATGGGGTCAGGAAAAGGTATACAAAACTGAAATTACTGAATATCAATATAACAATAGTTGCCATTTATAAAGTCTTTAATACATGTTGATATATTAATGATAACTTCCCAAGTACAAATATTTTTATTCCCATTTTAAAGATAAGAAAATTATGCCCTATAGTGATAAAAGGACTTCCTGAAGTGTATAGTCCCAAAATAAAAATGCAGCCCTACTGTCTGTATATCTATTATTCTTAGCAGTGTTCCATAATTGAAAATGCTGTGTAGGTGATTATACTCCATACTTACCACCTTCATGCTCTAATAAAAATATAGAACATTTAGGCAATGCTGGTTCAGCATCAGATTTTTTTAAAGCACTAGACAGTACAGCTCAGGTATATGTATATCTTCCAAATACAAAGCTACAAGTAATGATGAGCCTGTTGAGTTAAAATTGTGTTGATAATTTTGAAGAAAATATAGATGAGGAAGAAATAAAATGAAAGTAATTTAAATTCTTCTAAAGTTTAAAGTGCTCAAAAAGATTTTCCCTCAGAACAATACCATGAGATTGGAGGGGCAAGAGAAATTATGATCATTATACAGATGAAACATTTGATGTTCACAGAGATCAGGCAACTTGCCTGAGGACTCACAAGTTAATAAGACACAGGGCTGATATTCAGGCAGAGGTCTCTGGATGAAAAGTTGGGCACTCCTACTGACATGTAAATATATTAAGGATAATAATGAAAATTATAATGAGGCATGAAGTATAAAATGGAAATGCACAGTAAAATATAATAAAGGGTTATAACATTAGGGAAGAATGGCTTTCAAAATTATTCATTAGCTCAAAGTTTAAACATTTTCTATTAATTAAAAGTATGCAAGTTTTTGTGTGTGTTTAGTAGTAGTTATCTAAAATTTAAGGACACAGGCAAATTTTATCTCTTTCATTTTCATCTTCTGTTTTGTGCTCTTGGGCATGCAAAAAAAAAACATTTTTATTGGCTATTAAATTACCTAAATTGAGTTGTCCTGCATTGGTAGAGGGTGCTTACTCCTCTGAGGGTTCCACACATCACTTTATCTGTCATGGAACTTCACAGTTCTCGTCATCTACTTCAGCAGTCAGTTTCTCCTTATTGCTCAGAAAGTTCCTCTCTTTAGTTGCTATGTAGTTCAAAGAACTATGAAACTTTCCCAGAGATATTAAAAAAAAATTACCAGTGGCTCTGGTTTTGGCACAGAGGAAATGTTCACAAATGTTCAGATAGTTAAGCCTTCTATCACTCTCTTCTCAACGAATGTATAGGTGTTCTCTACGCATCTCTTTAGTATAATGTCTCCTTCATTTGTGCCTGCCTTCATAAACACTGCCTATGATTGTACAGTCCTAGAGAATGAGAGAAAATGACATGTTTCTTTGTGTCCTCCAAATTACACATTATCATTCAAAGTTACACTCAATTAGTACACTGCAATCTATTCAGTAATGATTTTACTGCAATAATAGACATGTTTTATTTTAGCAGCTTATTTTATTTTAGTAAAGACATTGGCATATCCCTAATATGATACTGCTTTCAGAATAAAGTGAAGTAATTTTGGTTTCATGAATATTACAAAAAATAAATACAATTAAAATGATTTTTAAGACTTAGAATTTAGTATTTGTTTTTAAGATAATACAATTTAAACAGAAATAATATTTGGAAATAGTTTCATTATTTAATCAATGGAAATTTCTAGCCATAATTCTACCTTTGTAATAATCCTCACATTCACCATTTCTTTGATATTTGGCCTAACATTATACCTACACACAGATTCTTATCATTCTTATACACACTCTGTCCTTATCACATAATTTTTTTCTATAAAGGGGATCATCTTTACCACTTAAAAGTAATAGTTTCATCATGAAGAATATGGAGGTAGGTAAATATAAGAATCCCTTAGGAGGTCAAATCCCTTATCCAAACACTTCATACCTCTAAATTCCTTTCCCACAATGCTTGCTTTGCCCACTAAATGGGTATGTTAAAGTCAGAAGTAGTGTATTTGAATAATGTATGAATCCTTTTTGGGGGGTAAGGGATAATGAAGGGGTGGGAAAGTTGTAGTAGATATAGAGGGAGATTTTGTAGAACACTTTAAACTGAAAAATCAATATGCTAGTTCAAGATGTTGAAACCTACTGGAAGCTTTTAGAATCATATATTGAATGATTTTTTTGGAGATGACTTGAAATTGTAACTGAATTAAATCTGTTATAAGAGAAATGAGCAGTTAATGGTTTGAGGAATCAGAATGCCTGTCTCGTCTATAAAAACAAAGCCAGTAGTAGAAATTATGAATTACATGGACTATAACTTACTTCTTACAATTGGAATAAGAGAAGGAATAGAGACTCTCATTTTGGCCCAGAAATTCCATAGGGACATGCCCCTAATTGCTCAGAGTCCTTATGGAAATATTGATGGCATCATTTAATATTTGTAGAATATTACATTCAAGAAAAATGTAACACAATGATCGAAGTTAGCAAAAAAAAAATTACTTTCCTACACTAATAATAGAAGTTGAAGACAATATTATCTTGATTTTTGTCATTTGACTTTTTTTTACTTTTTTTTACTTTTTTTTTATTTGAGCATTTCCAAACATTATTCACTGGAGACTAAGATCATTTTCTTTTCCTCCCCCTGCCCCACCTCTCCCATAGCCGACACGCGATTCCACTGGGTATCACATGTGTTCTTGATTCGAACCCATTTCCATGTTGTTGGTATTTGCATTAGAGTGTTCATTAAGAGTCTCTCCTCAGACATGTCACCTCCACCCCTGTAGTCAAGCAGTTGCTTTTCCTTGGTGTTTTCATTCCCACAGTTTATCCTCTGCTTGTGGATAGTGTTTTTTCTCCTAGATCCCTGCAGATTGTTCAGGGACATTGCATTGTCCCTAATGGAGAAGTCTATTACATTCAATTGTACCACAGTGTATCAGTCTCTGTGTACAGTGTTTCCTGGTTCTGCTCCTCTTGCTCTGCATCACTTCCTGGAGGTTGTTCCAATCTCCATGGAATTCCTCCACTTTATTATCCCTTTTTGCACAATAGTATTCCATCACCAACATATACCACAATTTGTTCAGCCATTCCCCAATTGATGGGCCTCCCCTTGTTTTCCAATTTATGGCCACCACAAAGAGTGAATATTCTTGTACAAGTCTTTTTCCTTACTATCTTTTTGAGATACAAACCCAGCAATGATATGGCTGGATCAAAGGGAAGACAGTCTTTTATCACCCTTTGGGCATAGTTCCAAATTGCCCTCCAGAATGGTTGGATCAATTCACAACTCCACCAACAATGAATTAATGTCCCTACTTTGCCACATCCCTGGCAGCATTCACTACTTTTCTCTGCTATCATGTTATCCAATCTGCTAGGTGTGAGGTGATACCTCAAAGTTGATTCGATTTGCATCTCTCTGATTATTAGAGATTTAGAACACTTTTTCATGTGTTTATTAATATTTTTGATTTCTTTATCTGAGAACTGCCTATTGATGTCCCTTGCCCATTTATCAATTGGAGAATGGCTTGATTTTTCGTACAATTGACTTAGCTCTTTGTAAAGTTGAGCAATTAAACCTTTGTCAGAGGTTTTTATGAAGATTGTTTCCCAATTTGCTGCTTCCCTTCTGATTTTAGTTACATCGGTTTTGTTTGTACAAAAACTTTTTAATTTGATGTAGTAAAAATTATTTATTTTACATTTTGTGACTCTTTATAAGTCTTGCTTGGTTTTAAAATCTTTCCCCTTCCCAATGGTCTGATATGTACACTATTCTGTGTTTGCCTAATTTACTTATAGTTTCCTTCCTTATGTTCAAGTCATTCACCCATTTTGAATTTATCTTGGTGTAGGGTGTGTGGTACTGATTCAAACCTAATTTCTCCTACACTGTCTTCCAATTTTCCCAGCAGTTATTATAGAATAGTGGGTTTTTGTCCCAAAAGCTGGGATTTTTGGGTTTATCATATACTGTCTTGCTGAGGTCACTTGCCCCAAGTCTATTCCACTGATCCTCCTTTCTGTCTCTTAGCCAGTACCAAATTGTTTTGATGACCGCTGTTTTGTAATATAGTTTAAGATCTGGGACTGCAAGACCCCCTTCCTTTGTATGTTTTTTTCCATTGTTTCCTTGGATATCCTTGATCCTTTGTTCTTCCAAATAAACTTTGTTATGGTTTTTTCTAAATCAGTAAAGAAATTTTTTGGAAGTTCAATGGGTATGGCACTAAATAGATAAATAATTTTGGGTAGGATGTTCATTTTTATTATATTGGCTCATCCTAACCATGAGCAGTTAATGTTTTTCCAATTGCTCAAGTCTAGTTTTAGTGTTAGTTGTGTGGAGAGTGTTTTGTAGTTGTGTTCATATAGTTCCTGTGTTTGTCTCGGGAGATAGATTCCTGGGTATTTTATTTTGTCTAAGGTGATTTTGAATTGGATTTCTCTTTCTAGTTTTTGCTGCTGAGCTGTGTTGGAAATATATAGAAATGCTGATGACTTATGTGGGTTTATTTTATATCCTGCAACTTTACTAAAGTTGTTGATTATTTCAATTAGCTTTTTGGTTGAATCTCTAGGATTCTTTAAGTAGACCATCATGTCATCCACAAAAAGCAATAACTTGATCTCCTCTTTGCCTATTTTGATGCCTTCAATTTCTTTTTCTTCTCTAATTGCTACTGCTAGTGATTCTAGTACAATGTCAAATAGTAGAGGTGATAATGGGCATCGTTGTTTCTCTCCTGATCTTATTGGGAATGCATCTAGTTTATCCCCATTGCAGATGATATTAGCTGATGGTTTTAGATATATATTGGTTATTATTTTTAGGGATGACCCATCTATTCCTTTGCTTCCTAGTGTTTTCTAGTGTTTTTAATAGGAATGGGTGTTGTATATTTTTTTTTAGAAATATAATTGGCAAATCGTTTGCCTTTTTTTTAATAAACATTATTTTATTTGGTCATTTCCAAACATTATTCATTGCAAACAAAAATCATTTTCTTTTCCTCCCCCCCACCTCTACCATAACTGACACATGATTCCACTGGGTATCACATGTGTTCTTGACTTGAACCCATTTCCATGTTGTTGGTATTTGCATTAGAGTGTTCATTTAGAGTCTCTCCTCAGTCATATCCCCTCCAACCCTGTAGTCAAGCAGTTGCTTTTCCTTGGTGTTTTCACTCCCACAGTTTATCCTCTGCTTGTGGATAGTGTTTTTTAGATCCCTGCAGATTGTTCAGGGACATTGCATTGTCCCTAATGGAGAAGTCCATTACCTTCGATTGTAGCACAGTGTATCAGTCTCTGTGTATAATGATTTCCTGGTTCTGCTCCTCTCCCTCTGCATCACTTCCTGGAGGTTGTTCCAGACTCCATGGAATTCCTCCACTTTATTATTCCTTTTAGCACAATAGTATTCCATCACCAACATATACCACAATTTGTTCAGCCATTCCTCAATTGAAGGGCATCCCCTCATTTTCCAATTTTTGACCACCACATAGGGAGCAGCTATGAATATTCTTGTACAAGTCTTTTTCTTTATTATCTCTTTGGGGTACACACTCATATGGATCAAAGGGTAGACAGACTTTTATCTCCTCCCTCCAGAAATTGCCGTCCAGAATGTTTGGATCAATTCACAACTCCACCAACAATGAATTAATGTCACTACTTTGCTGTATCCCCTCCAACATTCATTACTTTCCATAGCTGTCATGTTAAGCCAATATGCTAGGTGTGAGGTGATACCTCAGAGTTGCTTTGATTTGCATCTCTCTGAATATAAGAGATGTAGAGCACTTTTTCATGTGCTTATTAATATTTTTGATTTCTTTATCTGGGAACTGCCTGTTCATGTCCCTTGCCCATTTATCAATTGGAGAATGGCTTGATTATTTGTACAATTGATTTAGCTCTTTGTAAATTTGGGTAATTAAAACTTTGTCAGAGGTTTTTATGAAGATTGATTCCCAATTTGTTGCTTTCCTTCTGATTTTGGTTACATTGGATTTGTTTGTACAAAAAAAAACCCTTTTTAGTTTAATGTATTCCAAATTATTTATTTTGCATTTTGTAACTCTTTCTAATTCTTGCTTGGTTTTAAAATCTTTCCCTTCCCAAACGTCTGACATGTATACTATTCTGTGTTCACCTAATTTTCTTATAATTTATTTCTTTATGTTCAAGTCATTCACCCATTTTGAATTTATCTTGGTGTAGGGTGTGAGGTATTGATCCAAACCTAATATTTCCCACACTGTCTTCCAATTTTCCCAGCAGTTATTATAGAATAGTGGGTTTTTGTCCGAAAAGCTGGGATCTTTGGGTTTCTCATATACTTCTTGCTGAGGTCATTTGCCCCAAGTCTATTCCACTGATCCTCCTTTCTGTCTCTTAGCTAGTACCAAATTGTTTTGATGACTGCTGCTTTATAATATAGTCTGAGATCTGGGACTGTAAGGCCCCCTTCCTTTGTATTTTTTTTTCCATTGTTTCCCTGGATATCCTTGATCCCTTGTTCTTCCAAATGAACTTTGTTATGTTTTTTTTCTAAGTCATTAAAATAAATTTTTGGGATATCAATGAGTATGGCACTAAATAGATAAATGAGTTTGAGTATGATGGTCATTTTTATTATATTGGCTCGTCCTACCCATGAGCAGTTACTGTTCTTCCAATTGTTCAAGTCAGACAAGAAACTGGGATTCTCACTCTTCCCTGCACCCACTTCCTGTTTCTTTCTGTTGATCTTAACAGCTCTTCAGAGACGGTAAGTTAACAGCAGCTTTCAATAGACTATTTTCACACTATAGTACAATCAAAAGGGGATTTAGTTAGAAAGTTGGGATAGGGTAGAGGGAATTTAGGGTTCCCCTAATCTATTACAAAGTTCAATATAAGGAAGTAAGGTTGATTTGTCTCTGAGGGGATATTGTTAATTAATTTAAAATGATCTTCAGAGCTATGCCCCAATCTTTGCCAAGGTTAAGTTATTAGACAAGATTGTGGCTTTCTAGCTCCTTATCTCACAGTCCAGGAGAGCAGAAGTGAAGTTTCAGATCTTGACCTTCTCCCTGACCAGATTCTTCTCTAGAATCTTTCCTTCTCTTCTTGACTGACAAGATTCCATTCCTTGCATCTGGTTGCAAGTCTCTGTTGTGGTAATCAGTTTCTCACAGGGGTAACACATTCTGCCAATGCAGATAACATCTTATCTATGATTCAGAAAGTCTTAGGGAAATAATTATCTGTTACAAAGTATTTAAGTCACATGCTCAAGGACAAACAGTTAGTAAATATCAGAGGAATTATTTGAATCCAGGATTTCCTGGCTATAAGTCTAGTATTCTCCAAAATTTCAGTATGTGTGAAGGTTTTTATAAGATTTAATATTAGGTTGGTTATTAACATTATGTAGTTTCCAATAAAAGTTTATTAAGATTTAAAGGTTATTCCTATGACAATGATAGAGTGACTTATTTATCTTTTTTGACAGAATTTTGGTTACTGCAACTAGTTTTTAAATAGGAAAATACTAGTTTTACCTCATCCATTTTGTTGTCAAAGACATTGCAAGGAACTCAGAGTGTTCTTTGCCAAAGCATAGTTCTATGACCTTGCTCAATACTAATAATAATTGCCATTTACATAGGTTTTAAAGTGTGTAGAGCAATTTACATGTATTATCTCACTTAACACTCCAAGTGACCTGGTGAAATAGGCAGTACAGGTATTATTATCTTTATTTCATTAATGAGACAGATTAAGTGATTTGTCTATGGTCACTAACAGGCAAATTTTAAGAGAGACATCTGAAATCAAGTCTCTTTTAGTATAAGCACAATAAATTTTCCACTACAAAATGCCATTTCTCAAATCATTTAACTTGGGCATCACTTTTTTTGCAAATATAAAATTAGAGGGTTGCTTTAGAAGATCTCACATTCCCTAAAAGTTTAGAAATTCTACGCATCCAAGATATAACAGAATAATGACTCTCTTTCGTTGTCAGATTTTAATGAAAGGAGATCAAGTGAAAAAAGAGCCAAACAGTATTACCATTGATATAATAAGTCATAGATATTTCTATGGGTAACTGTTTTAAAACTCTAACATAATGCTCGATTTATGTTTTAAAGTTACAGACAAGAAATGGTCTAATCCCTTTAGAATTCAAGTTAAAAAAAGGAAAGGAAAGGTCTTGGATAAGAAGCTTTGAGACTCCTGTTGGGGCTGTTTTAGGAAAGAATTTCATTATATGCTTAAGGGCTATTGATTTAATAGTTTGGTTAGCTTAGGAAGAAGAGAGAATCAGGATTGCCTAAATTAGAAGATAGATTATTATGATAACTATATCCTGATTATAAGTGAAGGGTCATGGGGTTAAGGGAACACTTGTAAATCATTAAATAATAGGGACTGAAGCAGTGATCTAACTAATAGAGTACTGGCCCTAGAATCAGTCAGGCCTAAGTATGAATCACTACTTAAGGCATTTTTTGTCTCATATCCTTAAGGGGCATCAACTAAGAAAGGAAAAAAAATATCTCTAACCACAGATAAGGAACAGTGGTCCACTTCAAACTTTGGAGGTTGTCCGATAGAAGGGAGGAAGTCTTCTCATTTGGGACTATAAATAACTGTGAAGATGTAATTATTTATTTCACTAATAATTGTTTGTTCAAGCATCTTTGCTCTTTAGTTTTCCTTTTACTCACATTCTCTTCTGTACAGATAGAGACAGACAGACAGAGAGAGAGAGAGAGAGAGAGAGAGAGAGAGAGAGAGAGAGAGAGAGAGAGAGATAATAGCTAGATGGATGAAAAGTATATCTAACTAATTTGTTTTGAGGACCACAATTTTAAAATCTCAACTAATATGTAAATGTGAGTTGTAGTTTATTATGTAAGAGGACATCAGAAATGACAATGTGATTTTTTTAAAAGGGACAGGTTGCAGAGGGGAAGAAACCACAGTAGGGGCAAGTACAAAGCCCAAGTTGACTGGAAGTCCTGGTCAGAGCAGTTTTTATAAGCAAGATAACTGGTAGTACTTAACCCTACCAGTACAATTCTCAGTAAGGTTTCTACAAAGCAGGAGAAATACTAAGAACCTATCTTTCAGGAGTTTAAAAATATTTTAGAAGGAAGGACTCACCCACATAGGAGTTAATCACAATGCAAATTATTTATGGTTGAATGTCAAGTAATTTTTATGAAGTTAAAGCAGAGAGAGGTTATATATATATATATATATATATATATATATATATATATATATATATATATATATGGTTAAAGGAAATCTCAACAGAGAAAGTCAGATTTGCCATAGACCAGCAAGTAAGTGTGCCTAGAAGGAGATTTGTGGAGAGGCCATTAAACATAGGAACAACAAAATGGAGTTTCTTATGACACTTAAATTTCAAACATGGGACAGGTAGCTATATAATGCTGTCTAAATTTTAAAACTTCTAGAAAAATTAATGGTGACAAAAATACTTGTCTTAACAAGATGAGCGATTTCTACGTCCTTTCTCCCCCCCCCCATCACATCCATTGTTTCTATTTTAAATTTAAACAAGAATTCCCTCAAGAATTTCCTCAACTAAGTTCAAACCATTTAATCTACTTCTGCTACATAACAAGTATTATTCTAGATACTAGAAATTCAAAGACAAAGTTGAAATAGCCTCTGACTTATATGGTGTTATATTCTTTATGAGTAAACAATGTGTGTATAAATAGATAAGTGATAAAAGATCAAAATGCTAAATGTTAGAGGAGATATGAGAAAATGGGAATACTAATACACAGTTGGTAGAACTGTAAACTGATCCAAACATTTAGAAGAATAATCCTGAATTATGCTGAAAAAATTATAAAGCTGGGTATAATTTTTGACCCAGCTATGTCACTATTGGCTTTATTTCCTAAGGTGATCAAGGACAAAGAAAAGAACCTATATATTCTTAAGTACTTATGGTGGGTCTCTTTTGGTGGTAAAGAACTAAAATTTGAAAGGATGAACATCAAATTGGGGATGGCCAAACAATATGTGTGTCTGTATACTTACAACCAAGAAAACATTATATACAGCAACATAAATATAGTTTGAAGAATGACTCTATATGTCCAGTTCTAGAAATAATTTAAAAATACTTAAGGTCTATGGCTTTGTATATCCTAATAACTTTTTGCTTGTCAAATAATGTCTTCTCTAATAGGGAGTAGAGAAGAGAGGGAGGGAGTTAACTGGGTATTTTAGTTACAGAGAAACAAATAAATTTAAATTAAAAAAGAATCAAAAAAGGAAATAAGATTTTTTTCTGGATCAATGGTAGTAGTTATTCTGGCAATCAGAAAAGGTTGGATGTAGATGGTGCTACTTGAAGAAAAACAAAGGATTCTAAAGAAAAGAGATAAAGAGGTATTTCCTTGCAGGTGTGGAGGATTTTCATCACAAAGGCAAAAAGATAGGAAACGTGATGCCATATATGTCCAATAATAGAAGATCATTTTGACTCAGCTATACTATGTAATTAGATAAAGTGATTCATTAATAATATAGACTAATACATTTTAAATAATTTGAGTGATAATGTCAATGGCAGCTGATTTAATTAAATAAATATGCCATTTACAAAAGGTTCTATTTAAATGTCCCTATTACATTTAATTAATGTTTGTTAATAAGGACAATTAGTTTCAAAACCAAAAATTGGGATGATCTATATTTCATTTTCTTATCTCTTTCACCTATAGGAATTTCTGTCTCCTAAGATACTGTTTACCTCTAATAAGTCAGTAGAACCCATATCACTATTTCATGATAAAGGTAGCCAAGCTGAATTTTGATCTCTTAGAAAACTCTAAAAAAAGGAAGACTTTGAAATATGATGAGTTAAATCTTCTGCATATCATTTAGGCCATCTCATGTTTTTGAACAACTATGCACAACTGATTTTCATTGTCTCTAGATGTGTTTGCTTCCTCGAATCTGGATGCTTGAGTTAGGAAATTACATCTTAGAGGAATTCATAGTGAAATGTTTCTATTATTGTTCTCTATATGAAGTCCTAATGAACAAAGTATTATTAGATAGGCCATCAATCATTAATTGAAATACAACAAAACCACTTAATCAGGCTTCTTAATAAATGTTTCATTCATTTACTTGCCATAACAGCTTCAATGAAATAAATAGTACCCTAGTGATCTGAAATAGTTAATGTGCCTGCCTAAACAAATGACTTCCCATTAATGAGGGATTTATACAATTGAGGATGTGGCACTCATTATTTGTATTACCCTAAAGAATAAGGCCCAAACTTGGAGACAGAAAGTAAATTACTTCTCTCTAGGGTGTGAACAGCAAATTATTTATTCAAAAATATGCTCATTTAAAAATGCATAAACTAAATACCAACTATGTTTTACAAGAAAGTTGATTGTTCTCCTTTTAAATTAGAGCAATATTCATTTGCAGATTATTGGTCTCAGACTTCTGACTTTGTTCTGCTAAATCATGTGCAAAAATATTCAAACAAACCAGTTTTAGAACATAGATTTACCTATTTTAAAAATCTTATAACTAAATAAAATTAACATTCTATTATATAGCTTGATTTTAATAACTATTTTTATTGCTGATATTGTCCCTAATCCATCCTTATTAATATATGTAGTCAATTCCAGCTAGTCTCTTTGACATTGAAATATTGTTTCCTTTTGATACTACATCATTGCCATATTCATCCTTTTAGCAGTATATTTGTCATTATTTTTTGGTAAAATATTTATAATTGTTTTCCATCTTTAGGTTGAATTTCTTTTTATATAGTTCAGAGTCTAAATCATTGTGCCATCACTATCATCATCTCTATCAACATCAACATTGCCACTATAATAACATGTAAAACAAGTAACCAAAACAACTACTATAAATAAATTAAAAGTCTGGCATTTAAACAAGTTAGCATTAACATATCAATAAAAAGCTTAGAAGACACTTTACAAATAATTTCTCATTTTATCCTCAAAACAATGCTGAGAGGTAGATGATTTCCTTATATTCATTTTATAGTCGAGGAAACTAGAATAGACAGAGAGTTAGAGACTTGCCCAGGATAACATAGCTAAGCATTTTTCTGAGACTGGATTTGATTTCTGGTCTCTTTGACCCTAAACCCAGTATTCCATGCACTGTACAACTGAGCATTCTCTCTCTTTCCAAGTTCATCAAATATTATTCTCCTTCAGATAGTCCCAGTAAATGCCACATATTTATCGTTCCTCATTCATAGCATTCCATTTCCATTTTTGTGCCTTTCTATAGACCTTTCCCTATGTCTAAATTGGATAGGATGAGATAGGATAATAGTAGGATGAGGAATTATTATTTTCTTTGGCTTACCAAGAGAAAGCTGAGGCTAGTGAGTCCAAATAACTTCTCTTTCAGTTACAGAGTTCTTGTATAGAAAAGTTATTTGTCAAATCAACATCTCCTGGCTTCAAATCTAATGTTCATACTATTTTGGCTCCTTAAACACTTTCTTACTATTCTTAAAAACATATTTTTCTCCATTTTAAGCAGTTCCCAATATTATAAAAAGTGATGTTTCATTCCTGCCCTCATGCCTGTAACATATACTACTTGCTTGGTATAACTGTTTCTCCATGTCATTTTCCAAATCTGTGCCCTTTTATGGTGCACAGATAAAACCTTGTTTATATTACTCTTTGCTGACTACTCCAGATATCAATTATTACTTGCTTTTGTCAATTCCAGCAGCATTTATGACCTTTACTACAGAATTATGTTGTCTAAAATTATTTACAAATTATTTTGGTTATTCTGTGAGAGTAATAGACATATTTTAGACTTCCTATATGCATATGTATGTGAAATATATCACAAAGATGGAAAAGCAGAGTGTAGGAACTCAAAACATCACTGTTGATTGGTCCTGGACACATAATATGTTTAATAAGTTTATATTGATTTTTTACATAACCAAAATTTCTCTCAGTATTTCTTGCCTCTCCAAGACAGGCAACCTATTTTTAAAACAAAAACAAAGAAAAAAAGAAGAAAAAAAGTAAATTTGTAATACCACCTTCATAATCCTCCCACCTCTCTAAGAAGGTGAAATGGGGATTTCTCCTCATCTCCACTGTCTTGCTTGTTCTTTGAAATTCAAGAGAATGTATTTTTATAAATTTTGTTGTTTCCATTCAAATTGTTGTGATAATCATCATGTATATTGTTTTCTTGGCTCTACATTTTTCAATAGTCAATATATTTTTCATTCTTTTTTAAAAATCATGATTGTCATTTCATAACTAATAATACCGCACTATATTCATGGATAACAAAATATTTAGGCTTGTCCTAAAAGAGAGATTTTATTATTTTCAATTTCAGAAAGAAAAACTGAGCAATATATAAATAGAAGCTAAAGGGGGAAATCATCCAAATTGATATATAAATTCATTCTGTCAAATAATTAAATAGTTTTCCACATAAATTAAAATGTTCATTTGAAAAGAACACTTTAAAACATTCTTTGTATAAAATATATGATTCTGTTTTTTAAAATGAAGAAATCAATGTCTATCAATATCAATAATACATATGGAAGCTATAATTTTAAGTAACATATTAGAAAAATTCTACTTATATGTAATGAATTTGGGAGAGGAGAGGTGAAAATTAAAAAAAAAACTATAAGGTATGACAGCATATAGTGACTGAGAGAAGAGAGTAAAGGAAATAGGAATGCAATATGAAGCTAGAACCTACAAAAACTATAAACACTGGCAATTTATTAAATATAAAAGATCAGAAAAAAAATCAATCAAGTTCCAGGTTGTTCACTACTATCAATTCTGATTTATAAGATTGAATTTAAAGGTGTTTCAAAATTTTGCAATGCTAAATAACACATTATACTAATAAAAATTACAACAAAACTCTGTGTTTATATCCATAGCTGCAATAAACCTCTTCAATAACAGAAAACACTGATTTATATTAACGTTATTGAACAGACTAAGAATAAAAGAAACAAAAATATGCTCATAAAATTAAGAATTGGTACAAGTTATGACAAGGAAAAACAGAAAGATTTTAATTTAATGAGTGGAATAAGACATCTATTATTCTGTTACACATATTTTTATCTATTTTATGACATCTAAAAAGTAAATAGAGTGAATATGCTTAGGAAAAGGGGCAACATTATACATTTAATGGAGCCCTTTTAAAAAAATAAATTTAAATGCCTTTACTGTGGCAGAATTTTGCCAGAAAGACCATATGCTTGCTAGTCACAAACATTCCTCTCTTCAGGAAAGTCATGTCAGTTTTATTGAGTGAGATTTAACCCACCACAAGGTTCTCTGCTCTATTGGCTAATGATAAAGTCCCCGGAGTTGCTGTCTGGGAACAGAATCTACTCTGGAATGAGTGTTCATAGCTTTTATATCAACATGTACTGGGCAGAGTGCATTTATATGAGCTTATTTACTAACCATCTTCTTAGCTCATCTATAAGATCAATTCAACAAAATAATTAATAATTCTATAATTACATTCTATAGGCATCTTATTGCCATGTTGCTAGACACATAGTCAATAATTTATACATTACAGCAACACAAAAATGAACATTTTAGAAAGATATTTCAAATATTAAAGTCAATTCAGTTCCATGTAGTTATATTTGTTCCTATTACATGCAAGATACTGGGATTACAGTCTTCTCAAGGGATAGAACACATACATAGATAAATAAATATAAATAATTTCTAAAGGGGATAAAATCTAAACAAAAGCTGTATCTAAAAAAGCTTTTTATAAATTGTGGCACCAGAAATAGCCTGAAATACACTAAACATTATAAAAGGTTGAGATATCAGTATGGAGTGGAGGGATGAGAATTTGACTCACATTTTAAATATTTAAAAAATCTGCAAAGGCATATAAATTAAATGCATCTGGTTGAAAAAAGGGAATAATTTAAATATTGTTACATTTAATTTATTCAAAAATATCTATTCTATATATACATAACAAATGATGTTAATGAAATATCTGGGAAAGAGATGGAAACTACATTCTGGAAGGTCTTAACATGACATAATATGGAGCAATATTTTAGTCAAAAGAAATAATAAGCCACTAAATGTTTCCTAAATAGGGGTCAGATCTCTCTATTAGTAATAGAAATCTGGCACTTGTATGGAAAACAGGTTGGAAGAAGGAGAGGAGAAATAAAGATAAATTAGGAGACTAATATAAAAATCTGGATGAAAATTTTAATTTAGGTAGTCACTGCAAGAGTGAGGAAAAGGGATTAGAATAGAGTGTTGGTGAGAATATAGAACCCCAAATCATGGAAATTAATTACACATAAGGCCTGAGATGAAGGAACAGGGGAGATTAAATTTGTGAACATAAATGATAAGGAGAGTGGAACACTAAACAGAAAATTAATGTTGAGTGGAGAAATACATTTTTGATGAACTATAAAGAATTTCACTTTGAGCACTTAAACATTTGAGATGCCTAAATTCATCCTTTGAATAATTTCAATACTTCTGGGAAGAAATTTGTAATTATACAGAAAAAGTTACTACAGAGGACTTCCCCTTTGACATAGTTATTAAAAAAGGGAAAAAGGTTCTCTATGTATGAAAAATTATTACAACAGTTTTTTTTTGTGGAAAAATATTGGAAACTAAAAGGATACCCATAAATTGTGGAACTAATGAATAATGTGCTATAACTAATATATATGACATACTAGTGTGTTATATCAATTGAAGAAATAGCTAATTTCAAAGAGGTATTGAAAGACATGTGGGAACTGATGCATAGTAAACTGAGGAGAACAAGAAGAAAAGATAGATATCAAAGAGAAAGCAACTTTAAATGAAGAACTCTGTTAAACAGAAAGATCATCTATGATTAGAAATAATCTATGATGAAGCATGCTATCCATTTTCTGACATAAAAGTCATGAATTCAGGTAATGAGATATACATGTTTTGAAATGGACAATTAGGGAATTTATTTTGTTTTATTATGCATAATTGTCAACATTTTTTGTTTCTTTTTCCAATGAAGTGAGGGAAAGAGATGGAAAAAGAGAAAAAAATTAATTTTTATTAATTAGAAGAAAATTAAAAAGACATGTGAGACAGATAAAAATAAAGCATTTCAACTAAGAGTTTGTATTTCAGGAGACTTGCAGTTGTATAATAAAGATATTCATGTACATTTGTGTAAGTTGTGGTGTTATGCATGAATTTTTTAAATAGTCAATAGATAGTCTATAGTTCTTTTTACTTTTCAGATATCTATGCTTGTTGCATGAATTGAATGAAAGACAAAATTGAAAATATAATCTCATTTATTCATTGTGATTTTTCTATTTTAGTTAAGTTTGAAAAGAGATTAATTGCAGTAATTAAACAAACAATTACAACTAAAATCAGAAGTATTTAATTCTAGATGATGTTAAGTTTTTCTTCACAATGAAAACTACATATTAATGAAATGATGGAATAAAGGTTTTTTATTTAGAATATAATAATTTATATTTTGTAATTTTTTACTGGAAAGATTAGCATATTCTTCAACAACACAAAGAAATAAGTGATGTCAAACACAGAACACAAATACTCAAAGATTAAAAAAAAAGAAATTCTTGATGGAAATTCTTTAGAACAATGTAAAATTTCTCAATTTTATCTTTATCATTAAACTCTTCAAAATCAACAAAAAATTAAGACTGCTATCAATATCTAGATCATACCAAATGGCCAAATTAAATTTAATAGTTTGAATCTTATTTTAATGTAATAACATTGACTACCAGAAATTTTATTCAAAACTGTATATTCTATTTCATATTTACAAATATGTTTAAATAAAAAAGAATTTCAAAAAATAAACATTGATGCAGCTACATGAAAAGTGTAGATGATGGAAAAGTTATTTTAATTACAGTCCTTGATTACATCATTTGTCAAATGTGGAGCATTAATTTGATCATCTTTCTTATGCTTTCTATATCTAAGATGATCTTGAGAAGGAATTATTTCTTTGGTAGAAAATGTTAGCAGCAAAAAAAATCAATGAACAAATAAATGCATAGATGGATACAATGGATAATGAATGAATAAATGAATTAAGCACAATACTCTCTAATCACTAGACAGAATTCAATTAAATTGATACTTTCATTACACAAAGTGGAAAGATATATTTTCTATAAAAATAAATGCACATACATAAATTCATGCTAACAGGTACCTTTTTTTACTCTTCTGGGTGATGTTACTCTTTCCCCTAACTTATTAATGAATCAGACAATGTGATAGCTCAAAAAGATCTCAAAGGTCAACTTAGACCAAACTCTATTTGAATTACCAATTCCTTTATAAGAATCTTAAAATTTGATAATACATCTTAGGAAGATCTCAAGTGATAGAGATTCTGCTAATATCTTGAAACAACTAACTGGAATTTACTTTTTTTTCCATTTTCATAAATGTTTTTCTTTTATTGAAAAATAAAGAAATCCAATCATTTGGAACTTCCATCTCACATTTCTTTCCATCCTTCCCTCATCTGTGGCCAGGTAATTCGTTTTCTATATTTCATCATTTCAGGCAGTTAAAGATTATTTATCTCACCAAGATGACTGACAAATAGTTGTTTTGAAGTGTTTTTCTTCTTTTTCTCTCAAAAATAATCATATAAATATCAAATTAACTTCAACTATCACAATTAAAACTAAAAGAGGGGAAAGAAAATGAGAAAGACAAAATAGCAACAATAGAAAAAAGCATATCAAATAGGTTGAGGAAGCAAGGAGTTTAGGAAAATCTCTTAATACAATGAAGATATATGCATGCATGTATGTATGTATATTTACAGTCAAGAGAAATCCATAGAAGAAAGAAAAATGTTATAAAAAGTTATAAATAGAATTCCAGAAAACAAAATAAATAATTAAGAAGAACTTAGAGAACAAATGAAAGGTCCATCAAAACAATCAACAAAAAAGCTAAGGAATACAGTCATAATTATCAATCAAAATTGCAAAGAGAAAATCATTTTTTTATTAAATATAAATAAAAAACATAGCATATCATTATTTATATTGACAAAAAATCCAAAGACATAGTCTCAATAAATGTAGAGCAATATCAAATAATGTAAAATAAGTAGAAAACATAATTTATATGTATATGTAGTTTGCTACCCATGTTGCATATATGTATGTACATGTGTATGTACACAGACTCATAAATCAAAATATGTATAAATAGGTATATATTATATAAAATGTATGTATATATGTATGTATATATATATAAATTCAACTGGAAGAATACAACATGCTGACATGTTTATAAAAGTGAAAGTGACCTGTATGGCTAGAGGTCAAAACAAATGTAATAGAATGAGCCAAAATGATAGAGGAATAGACTAGGGAGAAGTAGAGTGGAATAATTATCTCACAAGGAGGTGGAATGAATGGAGGAACTGCTATAGAGATGGGGAGGAGAGTGTGGAGGGCTGGTAGCACTCAATGCCTACTCTTCATCAGACCTTGTATAAAGAGAGAATAACATACACAATTAGAAGTGAAAGAGAGAAAAAGAAGGGAATTGTGATGACAAAAAGGAGGGAAGTTCATATCAAGTGAAGGGATGGGATTGGGAAAGACATAGGTATAGAATGTACTTCCACTGTGAAAAAGCCAATGTGTTAGTGAACTTCCAGGGTTAGGATGCAGTTCTGATGCGATGGAGAAATAAGGTATGTTATAATCCCTCTATTCAAGATAGTTAAAATCTCTTTTCTGGAAATCACACACACACACACACACACACACACACACACATTCCCAATTTTGGTAGTATGTACAATAAAATGAGTACAGAGAAAAATACTTACAAAATCTTTATTTGAGGACTAAGGAAGGAAGGATTTTTGAGTCAAGACCCCAGAAGTGACATAAAAGGATATAATCTTTTTTATTTAAAAAATTTTAAAATATTTTTCCATGTTTACATGATTCATTTTCTTTCCTGTCCCTTGTGCCTCCCCCCTCCCAGAACTGACAAGCAATTCCACTGGCTTGTACAAATGTTTTCATTTGATACCTATTTCCATATTATTATTTTTTGCTATAGAACAATCTCAAAAATTCTAAACCCCAAATCACATCCCCATATATACATGTGAAAAATGATGCCATGAGTTCTGCATTTCTACTCCTATAGTGCTTTCTCTCAATGTGGTTAGCATTCTTAAGGGATATGATCTTGTTCACAAACTAAACAGTGAATCTGAGGAAGTATAAAGGACACTTCTTCCTTTAAGTTAGTTGGAAAGGACAATTAACTACATTAAGATACATAGAAATGGTTACATTGAAGTGATATATTTTGAGGAATGGCCTCATTCTCAGTAAATTAGGTATTAAGCTCATCCCTAATACCTAGCAATGGAATTGAAAAATATGGGAGTGAAACAATGATGCCCATTATCACCTCTATTATTTAACATTGTACTTGAAACACTAGCAGTGGCAATTAGAGAAGAAAAAAATTGAAGACATTAAAATAGGCAAGGAGGAGACCAAGTTATCACTCTTTGCAGATGATATGATGATTTACTTAAAGAATCCTAGAGAATCAACCGAAAAGCTAATCGAAATAATCAAGAACTTTTGCAAAGTTGCAGGATACAAAATAAACCCACACAAGTCATCAGCATTTCTATATATTTCCAACACAGCTCAGCAGCAAAAACTAGAAAGAGAAATCCATTTCAAAATCACCTTAGACAAAATAAAATACCTAGGAATCTACCTCCTGAGACAAACACAGGAACTATATGAACACAACTACAAAACACTCTCCACACAACTAAAACTAGACTTGAGTAATTGGAAAAACATTAACTGCTCATGGGTAGGACAAGCCAATATAATAAAAATGACCATCCTACCCAAACTTATTTATCTATTTAGTACCATGCCCATTGAACTTCCAAAAATTTATTTTACTGACTTAGAAAAAAACATAACAAAGTTCAATTGGAAGAACAAAGGATCAAGAATAACCAAGGAAATAATGAAAAAAAATACAAAGGAAGGTGGCTTTGCTGTCTCAGATCTCAAACTCTATTATAAAGCAGTGGTCATCAAAACAATTTGGTACAGGCTAAGAGACAGCAAGGAGGATCAGTGGAATAGACTTGGGGTAAGTGACATCAGCAAGACAGTATATGACAAATCCCAAAACCCCAGCTTCTGGGACAAAAACCCACTATTCTATAAGAACTGCTGGGATAATTGGAAGACAGTGTGGGAGGGATTAGGTTTGGATCAACACCTCACACCCTACACCAAGATAAACTCAGAATGGGTGAATGATTTCAACATAAAGAAGGAAACTATAAGAAAATTAGGTGAACACAGAATAGTATACATGTCAGACCTGTGTGAAGGTAAAGACTTTAAAACCAAGCAAGACATAGAAAGAGTCACAAAATGTAAATTAAACAATTTTGATTACATCAAATTAAAATGTTTTTGTACAAACAAAACTAATGCAACCAAAATGAGAAGGGAATGAACAAATTGGGAAACAATTTTCATAACAAAAACCTCTGACAAAGGTCTAATTACTCAAATTTACAAAGAGGTAAATCAATTGTACAAAAAAACCAAGCCATTCTCCAATTGATAAATGGGCAAGGGACATGAATAGGCAATTCTCAGATAAAGAAATCAAAAATATTAATAAGCACATGAAAAAGTGTTCTAAATTTCTTATAGTCAGAGATGCAAATCAAAACAACTCTGAGGTATCACCTCACACCTAGCAGATTGACTAACATGACAGCTATGGAAAGTAATGAATGCTGGAGGGGATGCGGCAAATTTGGGACGTTAATTCGTTGCTGGTAGAGTTGTGAATTGATCCAATCATTCTGGAGGGCAATTTGGAACTATGCCCAAAGTGCGATAAAAGAATGTCTGCCTTTGATCCAGCCATAGCACTGCTGCACTTGTACCCCAAAGAGATAATAAGGAAAAACACATGTACAAGAATATTCATAGCTGCGCCCTATGTGGTGGCCAAAAATTGGAAAATGATGGGATGCCCTTCAATTGGGGAATGGCTGAACAAATTGTGGTATATGTTGGTGATGGAATACTATTATGCTAAAAGGAATAATAAAGTGGAGGAATTCCATGGAGACTGGAACAACCCCCAGGAAGTGTTGCAGAGCGAAAGGAGCAGAACCAGGAAAACATTGTACACAGATACTGAAACACTGTGGTATAATCGAACCTAATTGACTTCTCCATTAGTGTCAATACAATGTCCCTGAACATTCTGCAGGGATCAAGGAGAAAAAACACTATCCACAAGCAAAGGACAAATTGTGGGAGTAAAAACACTGAAGAAAAGCAACTGTTTGACTACAGGGGTTGAGGGGACATGATTGGGGAGAGACTAAATTAACACCCTAAAACACCCTAATACAAATACCAACCATATGGAAATGGGTTCGAATCAAGGACACATGTGATACCCAGTGGAATTGTGTATCGGCTATGGGAGGGGTGGTGGGAGGGGGGGAGGAAAAGAAAATGATCTTTTTTTCCAAGGAATAATGTTTGAAAATGACCAAATAAAATAATGTTTAAACTGTAAAAAAAAAATAGCAACTCTAAAATAAAAAAAAGAAAAATATGGGAAAAAATCAGAACTTCTGTACATGACATGATAAGAATTCAACTAAGATTATATATATATACATATATATATATATATTATGAGTTACACAGAGGTCATATGGAATTAAATAGCATGTCCATTTAAAATCAACAGAAAACATTGACAATATATTTTCATTTGATCAATTAGTGATTTATATGCATTCTCTCATCTTTTCAACATCTGATTTAAATCCATCTACACTGATGCAATATTATTTAAATTTTTATTTTTATTTAAATTGAAAAAATTACTGCAATTTTATTTTTTGGAGAGTTCACTTATAAAAGCCAACATGTTATATTATGAATAATTCTGAAACCGATTTTTGTTATACTTATTCAGTGCTTTGAAATTTTGGTTCTTAGATATAAGAATTTTAATGCTGAAATTATTTAATGTTACATGGAAATACTTTATTCAAGATCCAAAATAGTATATACAAAGAGTGCAAAAGGTGATGGCTTTAGTGAAGACTAACAGGTCAAACTCTGCCTACATACATTTTATGATTCCAAAATATTAAAACAATAAAAAGTATCATCCACAGAAATTCTATTTCCACTTCACCTCACTTAGAATACAGTAAATGTATTTGGTTATATTATATTAAAAGTGGAAAAATAGTATTTTGAGTAGCTAACACAATTATTATTTTTCCTCTGAATGTATTAATAGTGTCTTCAAAAAGTCTATATTGTTTCTAAGTTTACATATATTTTTTTCACCACCAAACAATACCTAATGATTATTTGGGGTAAGGTAGATGGTATTAATTTTGTCTAATTTAACACAGTAAGGAAGAAGGAAAAAAATAAAATGAAAATTATTTTACTATATATTATTTCTATTTATCTTTTCTTTAGAAAATATATTTTCATATAACACTGGCAACAGAGCAGGGTCAGCCATTTTTTAGTATAATTTTTCTATTCATGATTTTTTTCCCTGAAATGTTTTATGTCCTTGAGCACAGAATGGTAATACAAAATGTCATAGCAACATAGCAGAGCAAGAAAACACCATGACAGAAGACCACTGGGAAATACAAGACTACTCATGTCCTTGCTTGGACCATTTCAGAATTGTCCTTGCTACCAACAGTACTTGAAATCCTTGAATTATTGGAAATATAGTATAAGAAACTAATTTGACCTATGAACAAAATATATTGTTTCTTAGAATCACTGTCTATAGCTCAATTATGTTTTGTAGGGAAAAAAAGTAATTTGGACATTATTTTAATTGGCTCAAAAGGGCAGAATTGGAAGGTTCCAGCTCTCACTAGCACTTGTAGTCAATAAAATGGGAAAATGAGTGGTCCCAAGAATTTGCAGCTTCTTACTTATTACAAACTGTGACTGCTGCAAACACAGAGGAGGATAATCAGCTTGTCAGAAGCTTGCCACTGAGAATGCCAACATCTAATCACTTCCATTTCGAGGGAAGACATCTTAGGAAACTAGGGAGCTTTATTTGCATATAAAAAGCCATGTTGTGTAAATGTGAAGTGAGTTTGTTGCATAGATACTGTAAAAGAGTGCTTAGAATGATTAATGGTTCATTTTCATCTGTGAACGCTATGTTAGAAAACATAAAATGGGAAATTGTCGTATTGAAGTGCAAGGTCAGAGTCCATTGAAAAAACTGGAAATATACTGGTGAAATAATTTTTGTTGATCCTTTAAAGATGAACAATTTGCTCTGAGTTCTGACTGGGTCACATTTCTCAGAGTAACATAATACATTTAACACTGGCATATATTATACTTTTTATAATTTTAGAGACATTATCTAGAGAGTTTTGTGTTAAGAGCAAAGTACGTAGGACCAAAATTAGTCTGCGATAAGAGGCTAAAAAGTTGTCTATTCACATTCATCAAGACTTTTATACAACAGTGGAGTCAGTCTTAGTATCTTCTGGTTATTCTGGACAATTCTATACTCCAGGAAGTGAATTGCAGTATTCTCAATAGTCACTCTTTTCTCCTTCTGCTGTCCATTAAAACAAACAAAACAAAAACCTCAAATAAACAAACATCATTTTTATCACAATTATTATAGTTTAAGGTAAGGGTCCTAATGCCATCCTTTCCAGAATTAGAAAACTGATTAAATTTTCAATTAGTATTTTCTATCTTTTTTCCTGAAGATTATGACAACTCAGGGGATTGTCAAAGTAGTACTAATTATTATTTGTTTTACAGTTATGTGTAAGATGAAATTCCTTTCCTTAAAATGACATTTGCCTAGATCTGTTTTAAATAGGAGTATGGTAAAAATAATTTTCATTTTGATTTCATAAGAGAGGAATGGTAGGGTTATCTAGAGAAGTTGTATCAGAGCCAAATAGAACAAGTTCAAGTACCACATCTGATAATATCTGTTTAATCCTGTGAAAGTAATATTGCCAGATCTGTAAGACTATAATTTGAAGGGGAAAGGCTTATTTGAACTCAGAGAGTTCCCTTATTTGGGAGTTCTCTATCCTAATAAAATCTTCAGTCCAGTCCCTATCCCTTATGTATATTACCATCACCTATTCATCATTTTTAAGAGTATATGATAGCAATGAGATGTATCAAATTTAATTTCTCCAAGTATTGTCAAGAAATCTATATATTTAAAATTATCATGTTGAGTGTAAAGGATATTAAAATATTTCATTAGAATCATTATAAGATACCACCATTTGATATTTATAGGCCTAGAGTCCATTACTTTTCAAATCAATGCCTACTTGCCACAATACAGGCACCATTATGGGTGCTTTCCTATGAAAGTCACATTTTGTCATATAAAAATTCAGAATCTTCAAGGACAAATGGTAATATTGATTGTAGTGTAAAATCTCTGAAAAATTATCTTTAGTATTATCCAAATGAATAATATGCTAAATTTATTTAAGAAAGCAAATGATCAATTATCAATTATCTTTTCTAATTCATGATTTATCCACTCATCATTGATAAGTGTGGGACTAATCATTTACAAATCTGTTTAAATATTCAATTAACATTTGTAAAAGATGAAATTAGAAAATGGGTTTCCAAGATTTCAGCTAGAAATATTCTTGAACTCATCATTCCCCCCCACACACACACACACTGTTTTTATGTTGACTGCAGAGAAAACACATGGACTCAATAGGTTTTGAAAGGTGATATTTGATTCAAGGCAGTAGCCTACATTCTGCAAATCTGTCATTTCTAGCAGTCACATTATTCAAATACTACCATCAAATGACATTTATTGAGCATCTTCTAGGTGTCTGACATTGTTCAAGGTCCTCAATGAATGGATGGTCTTTGCTCACTCTCTCTGTATAAAAGGCAAGGAAACATTTCTTGGGAAAAAAATCTAGATTACTTGCTCCCGAATAATGAATGATATCTGATGTAAGTTAAATTGGGACCTTTCAAAGATATTCACTATTGACTCTTCCTTTCTAGCATGCTTTTCATATATCTTTTCTAAGGCCCTCTATGATCTCTTCTGTTGCGAATTCTGTGGCCACTATCCTATGTAGTTCTTCCTATTTTTAAAAATGAATTCAATACTCATGAGAGATAGCAGCTTGACAGGCCTGGATGACAAGACTGCTATTTATATGTATAATCATTATAGCATTCTTTACTATACTCTGAGATTATGCCTTAGGCTTAAGCTTGAGCAACCACCTTTGGGGAAAAGGCTATTTTCAATTCAGAGTTCCTTGACTTTGACATCATAAAGGTGCCAATTAGTTGTCCAGGAGAAACACAGCCATTATGGTTAGACCATCTGAAGCTTGTCAGAGAGTACTGAGATGACCTCAGTTATATAAGAAACTCTGATATACAAAAGAAAACCTAGGTTTCTGACTACTAACTTACCCCATAAAACATAGTTTCTCTTTTTCAATTCACAGTTGCAAATTTTTCCAACTAGGTTTCTAGGACTTCTATAGATTTTATTCACAGTGATAATGTTAGAAAATATTTTTGACTATATGTATGAGCCACATGATGTATGCCATATATTGTCTTTATAAGATACATACTTCAGAACTATACTATATATAATGAACTCTTCAGTTCCTCTGCTATTACTTTTGTTTTCCTGCCTAGACTTTTATTTTCTGGACATGTTGTGACCAGTAATAAGTGCTCCTAAATTGAGTGGTTTGGGTCAATTATTTTGACGGTGGAGAAGAGTGCTTTTTTTGTGTGTAGAAAGCAGTCTGGAGTTGGTTGGGTAAAAACCACCTTCTCACTCAACCTCTACCTTGGTCTCATTAGCATCATTATCTTAAATAATTTTCAAAATGAGCAACACTATAAATGGATTGGAAATTTTATTTAGCAATGTTGAAGAGAGGATGATCTGAATTCAAATATGGCTGCAGATTCTTGTTAGCTATGTGAATGTGGGCAAGTTTTATAACCTCTCAGTCTCAATCTCCTTATCTGTAAAATTAGTATTTCAATAATATACCTCCCAGGATAAAGTAATATTTGTAAAGTACTTTACGATCCTTAAAGGGCTATACATATGCCAGTTATTGGTAGTATTAAAGTAGTAATAAAAGATGTCATCAGAAGAGCATATGACCATAAAAAGAATAATAATAATGTATCAAGACAGAAAGACCAATTTTGATGTTTAGAAAGCCTGTAGCTTTCAATTATATTCTTGTAATGTAAATGGAATGTGAAGAAACAAGACCTTTAGCATGTTCAGTGACCTCTCTATGGTAAATTTATGGAAGGACTTGGATAGAAGTGACATAATATAGATAGAAATTTTTGGTTATTTGTGTGTTGGCACTTTCATTAGAACATATGTTCCTAATATTGTAAAAAGTAAGCAATATCATACAATGATCAAAAATGAAAACTTGACTACTCTCTGCAATGCAATGATCTCAGACAATTCTGAAAGACTTATAATGGGCAAAGTTATCCACATCTAAAGAAAGAATTGTTGAATCAGATGGATACTGATGGAAAGCATACTATCTTTCACATCAGTGTAATTTACAGGGATTTGGAGGGTGGTAATGGTTTTGTAACAGCATACTCTTAGGACAGTGACTAATTTGAATGTGTATTTTGCTTGACAATATATGTTTCACCCAGATCAAATTGCTTAAATTTTCTGAGTTGGGGGAAGGAAGGGAAGGAGATAGCTTGAACCTTATCATTTTAGAAAATATTTAATGAAAATTATTATTACTTGTAATTGAGGAAATGAAATATCTTTGGATTAAAAAGAAAAAAAAGAATGTAAGCACCTTGAAGACAGAGTAGTGTTTTTTGTTTTTGCCTTTCTTTGTATCCCCAGTGGTTAGAACTATGTTTGCAACATAGCAAAAGGATAACTGCTTGTTGACTGACTGACTGATCAAATTATGATCCATATCATTGAAAATGAATTTCTACATTACTTATATCACAGATTCATTATTTATTAAAGTACATACAGATGCCCATGTTAATGGTAATTTTCTATGTCATAAATCTTATTGGTCAAGCAATTATTACAATTAATTTTTGTGTGGATAGAATTTTGCTCTCCTGGGACTCTCTCTCCCAGCATTCCATTTATATATCTATGTTATGTATAAATGTAAGGAAGATATAAGTTTTGTGTAATTCCTTCCTCTCTCTCTTTTCCTGGAAGTGAGTCTGTAGAGGTGAGAGGCAGGAGAATTTTACTCAGGTGATTTTTACTCATTTTTATACTTTGGTTCTTTTTATTTTCTTCTACTTCAACAACCTGGAGGTTGTTCCAGTCTCCACAGAATTCCTCCACTTTATTATTCCTTTTAACACAATAGTATTTAATCACCAACATATATCACAATTTGTCCATCCATTCCCCAATTGAAGGGCATTCCGTCATTTTCCAATTTTTGGCCACCACAAAGAGCACAGCTATGAATATGTTTGTACATGTCTTTTTCCATATTATCTCTTTGGGGTACAAGCCCAGCAGTGCTATGGCTGGATCAAAGGGTAAAAAGTCCTTCAGTGTCCTTTGGGCATAGTTCCAAATTGCCTTCCAGAATGGTTGGATCAATTCACAACTCCACCAGCAATGCATTAATGTCCCAACTTTGCCACATTCCCTCCAGCATTCATTATTTTCCATTGCTGTCATTTTAGCAAATCTGCTAGGTATGAGATGGTACCTCAGAGTTGTTTTTATTTGCATCTCTCTGATTATAAGAGATTTAGAACACCTTTTCCATATGCTTATTACTACTAGTTTTGATTTCTTTAACTGAAAATTGCCTATTCTTGTCCCTTGCCCATTTATCAATTGGAGAATGTCTTAATTTTTTGTACAATTCTTTGAGTAATTAGACTTTAGAGCTTTTTGTTATGAAGATTGTTACCCACTTTGTTGTTTCCCTTCAAATTTTGGTTTCATTGGTTTTGTTTTATAAAACCTTTTTAATTTGATGCAGTCAAAATTATTGATTTTACATTTTGTGTTTTTTTCTAACTCTTGCTTCATTTTAAAACCTTTCCTTTCCCACAGATCTGACATGTATGCTATTCTGTGTTCAAATAATTTACTTATAGTTTCCTTCTTTATATTCAGGTCATTCACCTCTTCTGAGTTTATCTTGGTGTAGGGTATGTTATGTTGATCTAAACCTAATCTCTCCCACACTGTCTTCCAATTTTCCAAGCACTTTTTATCAAATAGTGGATTTTGGTCCCAAAAGCTGGGATCTTTGAGCTTATTATAGATTGTCTTGCTGAGGTCACTTACCCCAAGTCTATTCGACTGATCCTCCTTTCTGTCTCTTAGCCACTACCATATTGTTTGATGACATCTGCTTTATACTATAGTTTGAGATCTGGGACTTCAAGTCCTCCTTCCTTCATATTTTTGTTTCATGATTCCCCCAGATATTCTTGATCTTTTGTTATTCCAAATGAATTTTTTTCTAATTCAGTAAAAAAGTTTTTTGGTAGTTTTATGGGTATGGCACTAAATAAGTAATTAATTTGGGTAGGATTGTCATTTTTATGATGTTAGCTCATCCTACCCATGAGCAATCGATGTTTTCCCAATTGTTTAGATTGAATTTTAATTGTGTGGAGAGTGTTTTATAGTTGTGTTCATATAATTCCTGTGTTTGACTCAGCAGAAAGATTTCTAAGTATTTTATATTGTCTAGGGTGATTTTAAATGAAATTTCTCTTTCTAATTCTTGCTGCTGAGATGTGTTGGACATATATAGAAATGCTAATGATTTATATGTTTTTATTTTGTATCCTGCAACTTGGCTAAAGTTGTTGATTATTTCCACTAGATTTTTAGTTGATTCTGTAGGATTCTTTAAGTAGACTACCATATCATCTACAAAGAGTGATCGCTTTTGCCTATTTTAATTCCTTTCAATTTCTTTTTCGTCTCTAATTGCTACTATTATTGTTTCTAGTACAATGTTAAAAGTTAGAGATGATAATGGGCATCCTTGTTTCACTCCTGATCTTACTGGGAAGTCTTCTAGTTTATCCCCATTGCAGATGATGTTTGCTGATGGTTTTAGAGATGTACTGTTTATTATTATTAGGAAAGGCCTTTTTATTCCTATGCTTTCTAGTGTTTTCATTAGGATTGTGTGTTGTATTTTGTCAAAGGCTTTTTCTGTGTCTATTGAGATAATCATGTGATTTTTGCTGGTTTGCTTGTTGATATGGTCAGTTATGTGGATGCTTTTCCTAATATTGAACCATCCTTGCATTCCTCATATGAATCCTACCTGGGCATAATGAATAACCCATGTGATCACTTGCTGGAGTCTTTTTGCTAGTATTGTATTTAAGATTTTTCCACCTATGTTTATTAGGGAGATTGGTCTGTAGTTTCCTTTCTCCATTTTTGACCTGCCTGGCTTTGGAATCAGTATCATATTTGTGTCATAAAAGGAATTTGTTAGAACTTCTTCTTTGCTTATTATGTCAAATAGTTTTTATAATATTGGTATGAGTTGTTCTTTTAATGTTTGATAGAATTCATTTGTGAATCCATCTGTTCCTGGGTATTTTTTCTTAAAGAGTTCTTTGATGATTTGTTCAATTTCTTTTTATGATATGGAGTTGTTTAGGTAATCTGTGTCTTCTTCTGTTAGTCTAGGCAATTTATATTTTTATAAATATTCATCCATATCACTTAGATTGGCATATTTATTGCCATATAATTGGCCATAATAATTTTTAATGATTGCCTTAATTTCCTCTGCATTAGAGGTGAGGTCTCCCTTTTCATCTTGGATACTCTCAATTTGGTTTTCTTCTTTCCTTTTGTTAATTAGACTGACCAGTACTTTGTCTATTTTATTTGATTATTTTCAAAGTACCAGCTTTTAGTCTTATTTATTAAATCAATAGTTCCTTGACTTTCAATTTTTGTAATTGCTTTTATTTTTAGGATCTCTAAGTTAGTCTTCATCTGAGGATTTTTAATTTGTTCACTTTCTAGTTTGTTTGTTTTTTTAATTTGCTTCCCAATTCATTGACCTCTGCCCTCCCTAATTTTTTAATATATAAACTCAAGGACATGAATTTCCCCCTGAATACTCTGAATACTGCTTTGGCTGCATCCAAAAGATTTTGATATTATGTCTCATCATTGTCATTTTCTTCAATGAAATTATTAATTGTTTCTATGATTTGTTCTTTAACTGATTTTTGAGAATCCATTATTTAATTTCCAATTAATTTTTTATTTTCCTCTCCATGTACCCTTACTAATTATTATTTTCATTGCATTGTCATCTGAGAAGGTTACATTTATTAATTTTTGCTCTTTTGCATTTGATTGAATGTTTTTATGCCCTAGTGCATGGTTAATCTTTGTGAATGTAATATGTGCTGCTGAAAAGAAGGTATATTCCTTTTTGTTCCCATTTATTTTTCTCCACATATCTACTAACTCTAATTTTTCTAAGTTTTCATTCACTTCTCTTACCTCTTTCTTATTAATTTTTTGATTTGTCTAGTTCTGATAGAGGAAGGTTCAGGTCTCCCAGTAGTATAGTTTTTCTATATATTTTGAAGATTGGATTTATTTCTCTCCTGATAGTAACATTGAAAGTCCTTAGCTCTTCCTTTATTGTGAAGATTAAATTTTAAGCCCCTGACTAATTTTGGATTTTAATCCCCCAAAGTGTAAACCTGGTATTTAAAGCAGATCTACCCATTTTCACCACAAAAACATATGAGCTATCCACAAAAAGGTCTTAACTAAGCATAGAGGTTTTGAACACCCACTTCATACATTGAGTGGGAGGTCTGTGATCCACGTGTGAAAGAGCTTTCAGAATTGGAGAGGAGTATCTGCAGTGATTGATAGAGGTAAAATTTAGGGAAGGTGACATGAGAAAAAAAGGTCTTTAAGTAGTGGAAACAGAGATAAACAGATGATCAGTCACTTGGAGAGAGTGGAAGACAGTCACTTGTACATAGAGTGAAGATAGTCACTCAGAGCTGTAGAGGAGAGACTGGAAGACAGACACTCAGACTTGGAGTGAAGACACTTGGCTGTTGAACTGGATCTTTGGAGGAGTTCATGCAGGAGAACTCAGTGGTGAATGTAAATACTGACTTGTTTCCTTGCCCTTTCTGGAGATGTGAACCTCTGAGAATAGTTCAATCATCTTAAGACTCCTTTCCCCTGACTGGTGCCTTAAAAATTATAACTGACTCAGAGGAAGCCGGAACCTTCTCTCTCTTCTCTCTCTCTCTCTCTCTCTCTCTCTCTCTCTCTCTCTCTCTCTCTCTCTCTCTTCTCTCTCTCTCTCTCTCTCTCTCTCTCTCTCTCTCTCTCTCTATATATATATATATATATATATATATATATATATATATATATATAATCTTCCATCTATTGTAAACTATCATAAAAATAAAATCACTGGTGATGACCAATTAAATACTCAGTCAAACATATAAATTTAACACTATTTCATCCTTGAACTCCACTAGTTTCTCCTTTAGAAATCTGAATGCTATACCATTTGGTGCATAAATGTTGAGAACCTTCCCTGTCTCTTTTGACTAGATTTATTTTTACTTTGTCTTTGTCAGATACCATGATTGTGACTCCTGCCTTCTTATTTTTAGTTGATACCCAATAGATTTGGCTCCATCTTCTTACTTTTACCCTATGCATGTCTACCTTCCTCATGTGTGTTTCTTGTAGACAGCATATAGCAGGATTTTGTTTTAGAATCCTCTCTGCTATTCACTTGCTTTTTATGGGTGAGGTCATTCCATTCACATTCAGAGTTATTATTATCAGCTGTGTATTTCCCAGTATTTTGATTTCCACTCCTAGTCCTGCCCTTTCTTATTTCACTATTTTCATCTACCCAATGTTTTTTTAATCTATCCTCCTAATTCCCCCCCTTATTTTACTTCCCTTTCTACCCCCCTTCCTTATTCCCTTCTTATTTTCTTTAGTCTTTCTAAACTACCCTCCCAACCTCTCCCTCCCTTGTATTACTTCCCTCCCCACCAGTCTGTTTGTTACCCTTCTACTTCCCTATAGGGCACAAATCAATTCTCTGCCCCAATTTATTTCATTGTTCTTCCCTCTTTGAGTCAATTTCAATGCACATAAGAATTGAGTATTTCCTATCTCCAACCTCTTTACCCTTCCACTGTATTGATGTTCTTTCCCCCAACCATGAGCTTCTTTGTGACATATAAATTTACCCCATTTTGTTTCTTTTCCAAATTCTCTTAATATTAGCCCCCTTTTCAAATTCTAGTTGTGTATATATATATATATATATATATATATATATATATATATATATATATATGTCTTGGCATTTCATCCTATATAGTTTGTTACTGTTCCCTCTAAGTATAATTCTTATAGCTACCCAAGTAATAATATCAAGTTTTTTAGAGTTACCAATATCCTCTTTTCTTATAGGAATAAATATAATTTTAACTTATTGGGTCCCTTTAAAAACAGTTGTGTGTTTTTTTTTTTGTTTTGTTTTTCATTTTTCTCCTTTCTTAATTATCTTTTGATGATTCTTTTGGGTTCTGTGTTTGGGCATCCTATTTTCTGTTCAGGTCTGGTCTTTTCTATATGAATGCTTGGAATTCTTCTATTTTATTAAATGACCATACTTTCCCCTGTAAAAGTATAATTAGTTTTGCTGGGTAATTGATTCTTGGTTGTAAACCTAGTTCCCTTGCTTTCTGGAATGTCATATTCCATGGCTTCCAGTCCTTCAGTGTTGTTGCAACCAGATCCTGTGTTATCCTCACTGTAGTTCCATGGTGTCTAAATGAGTTTTACTTAGAAACTTGTAATATTTTTTTTCCTTGGTCTAATAGTTCTTGAATTTTTCTATAACATTCTTGGGTATTATCAGTTGCGAATTAAGTACAGGAGGTGATCTGTGGATTCTTTCATTCTCCACTTTTACATCTTATTCTAGAAAGTCAGGAGAGTTTTCTTGCATCATTTCCTGTAGGATGATGTCCAGACTTTTTCTTTTGCCATGGTCTTCTGGTAGACCAATGATTCTTAAGTTGTCTCTCCTGGAACGATTTTCTAAATCTTAGTTTTTGTGAATCAGGTGTTTCATATTTTACTTATTTTTTTCATTCCTTTCATTTTATTTTACAGTGTCCTGCTGCTTTGTGAAGTCTCTTGCTTCTAATTGTTGTATTCTGGTTTTCAAAGACTGAATTTCCCCCCTGGATTTTTGGTCATTCTTCTCTTTATGGTCTGATTTTCTTTGGAGGTCATATTTCATCTTCTTTGCCTCATCTTTCTTCTTTGCCTTATCTTTCATTTCCTTTGCCTCGTTTTCAAGCTAATTAATTTTGGCTTTCAAGACACTATTTTCTGTTTGCAGATGACATATCTTGCTTTTTAAGTTCTATTCCCAGTTGTCTTCAGCCTCCCTTAATTGGGTTTTAAATTGTATTTTGAGTTCTTCCAAAGTCTGTGTCCAATTTGCTGGAGTTTCTGTGTTTTTGCTTGGTGTTCCTTGATCTTTCTCAGTTCCATTTGCTCTTTGTTCATTGTCTGGATAGAGGCTGTAGATTGTAATGTCTTTTTTATTTTTCTGTTGTTTGCTCATATTTTCCCCTTCTTTCCTCCCTGTGGGTGCCTGCACTCTTGCTCCTCTCATGGGTTTGGGCTTTTATGTCAATCTTCACCCATGGAGCTTAGGAAGGCACTCAGAGCAGTCTGTGGGGGAGGAATGTTGGATCTTGAGCTTCCCTGCCCTTTGAAAGCTTGATAAGATTAAACCCAGGAGAGTTTAACTTGCAGAGCTCTATGTGCCCTGAGGCCAAAATCTTGGAAAGGGGTGGGCAATATGGAATGTCTTGGAGGAGACTAGACTGTGTGCTCTGAGCTTCTTCTCCAACTGCTTCCCCACCTCCTGTGTTCACAGCCCTTATCCTGGCTGCCCTTGCCTGCCCAGAGAGTTCAGCCACTGTTGGAGGCTCAATTCTGTAGGTGGAGGAGGGGTCCTGGGAACTTCCTTCTTCCTTCCTCTTAAACTGGAGTGTTCTCAAATTCAGGCTTTTTTGGGGGTGTACCTTTAATTTGAGTCCAGCAGGAGGTTTCATTTACTCTGCCCTGTTGTTAGGTTTGGTTTTCAGTCCCCTAGGAGCATTTGGTTTTTAATCAGTAAGGAAGGGTTTTCAAAGGTTTGAGCTTTCACTGCCTCTAAGCCTCCATCTTGACCTACTTCAAGAGATTATTAATAAATCTTATAAAAATAATACTTGTATTTATTGGATGTTAATTTTAATCTGACATTTCTGGTGAGCTCCAAAGCAATAGAAACCTGGAATTTTTTTTAAGAAAGCCTTTGAGTAAAGGATAGGGAGCAGATAAATTTTGCTTCTGCTGATGAGCTGCTTTTCCTGGTGCTGTTGTTGTTGTTGTTGTTTTGTTTTTTGCTGTTGTTGTTTTTTACTAGACTACCTCTCTCTGAGGATCCTAGCCAAAATGGATAAGCCTCCCCTCCCAATTTCTCTTGTCCACAAGCTACTGCAGTTCCTGCCATCACTCCCATCACTCCAACTGCAGCCTCCCTACCACTGCTCTTTGCCTAAAGGTCTGAGAGCTATTTATAAGTACCTTCTTTTACCTGATGGAAGGCTGAGGTCCAAATCCCACTGGGCTACCCTCCTACATCCACATGGGCCTCAAGCCTGCACTAGCCAATTTTCATTAGGGAAATGCAGATTGGAGCAGCCACTCCATTCTATCTACCCCAACCCCAACCTTGTTATCAGAAGGGTGACTACATTCTCCTGGCTGTGGTAGTAGGGACTGAGGTGTCATGGGTCCACTGGATTTACACCTGGGAGGGGAAGAAAGTTTAGAACTCTTCTCCCAAATCTTTCTTGTGAGGCTTTTACTCCTAGCCAGTACATACTAGGCTATTGCCAACTATAGACAGGAAGTAGATTTACAACCAATTTAATAAGAAGAATTGAAAATATGGTCTACTCTATGAAAAAGCAGTGTATTAGAGTTTTAGGATTTCTTTTCTTAACACCATTCCTGGGTGAACTGATTGGATACCTTGCAGTTGCAGTTGATAGCTTGAGTAATCTCGAGATTCAGAGGGGAAATTCATCTCCCTACACCCCCTTGCCATTTTGGCCTGCCCAGATCCTGCAACACATGCAATATGGGGTTTGTCCACACTATGCTATCTGTGGAAACCCACCCCTATATGGGGAAACATCAGAATTGTGACCAAAGGAATCTAGATGGATGATGATACTGGGGAGGGGATGTCAATGTGCCTTGCAATCATTTGTTTTCTTTCTCTTTTCTTTCTTTCTTTTCCCCAAATTATTATAATTTCCCCTTAGAAAGTACAATATTGTATGTATTTCTAATTACAAATCCTTTGAGATATCAGTTAATTATGTGTACTGATTCATTGTGGAAATGTGGCATGTAAATCTGGGAGATTTCTACATGCTCATTTCCCAATGGAATCACAGGGGGGATTATGTGGCTAGAGTTTTGTTCCCCAAGTACTCTTTCTCCCAGCATCCCAGTATGTATGTACTAAGTATGTACTAAGGTTGGGAAGATATAAGTTTTGTGTAGCTTGACCCTCTCTCTCTCTTTTCCCAGAAACAGCTGTGGAGGTGGGATGAGGTGAGAGGCAGGAGAATTTTACTCAGGTTTTTACTTTTGTTCTTTTTATTTTCTTCTACTTCTCATGATTATTAATAAACCTTATAAAATACTTAGAGTTATTTGATATTAATTTTATCTCACACCTATTAGATTGAGAAAAAACTATAATTAGATTAACTTTTTTTCCTAATTAAATACGTCTACTACATGAACACAGGCCTGAGAGATTTTTTTTTAGTCGTCTCAGTAGTTGAGAGAAATTTCATTATTAGGTCTCTTTGTATGTGGAAAATTGGCTATAATGAGAATATCTAAGGTTATCATTTTGAAAATGGGCAAGTTTATACACATTACTCTATAACAAATAATATACTTATTGTTATTTTGTAGTAGTTATATACAACTTGTTATTGGAAAATTCACCAAAGAAAAGGCATTGTAATGAGTTTAATATGGCTTTTCTTTTTTCATTTTGATCTGGGCTTTAAGTAGTCAGATTGTGATATTTCTTCAATTTGTCTAACTTCTACTCAAATGTAGTTAATATTCTATAAATAAGAGAATGCCAGTGACCTAGGAAAGGTAAGGAACCTGGATGTCAGTGTCCAGCCAAATGAAAACACTGAATAGGAATTAGATTACGATATGATATGTTTTGCTCAATCTAGATATTTTATGAGACATTCATGCTTTTCTTTAGAAATAAAACATTATATATTGCCAAAAATAACAAAATCTTAAGTCCCAGAAGGTTTGAATTTTAATTAGAAGCCCTGATCCAACTGGATCCAAGTGTATTCTTAACTCAGAAAAGCATGTTCTTCTTCTTTCATCTCTAATTATGCATATGGTCTCCATTTCGGCTACTTAAATCAAATCATTAGAGATAGTCTATTGTATTCTGTAAAATTTGGATAACTCCCAACTATATTTATTTATGAGTGAATGAGGTGAGTATTTCACGACCCACTCACCACCTACAAACCTCCTGGTGCTTTATCTATCTTTCAAAGCTTTATTTATTCTGGTTTGTGTATGAATGTGCATGTGTATGTGATTTAACATCCTAGGACAAAAAGTGAAGTAAGAAAAAGAACCAAAAATATATATATATAATTTAATATATTCATATAGACTGCCAAAAACAACCACAATAACAAAGTGTATCTCTATTTATACTGTTGCAACTTCTGGATACTTGGATTTTCTGTCAATTTCTAAGGTAAAGATGATTTCACAAGAGGATAATTATTATTGTTATTATTATTATAGCATTTTTGAAGGTTGAAGAGTCCTTTATAATTATTATCTCATTTTATTCTCACAACATTATTAGGAAGTAAAGTTGTTTAAACCTTAAAAAGGACAGTTTTAGAGAGTAACCTAAAGCAAAAAGAGTTTAAATGATTTGCCTATGGTTATAGAGTATAAGCCAGAGGCAGGGTGTTTTGTATTTGTATGGCCAATGTTTAGCACAACACCTATGCTTTTAAAGGACCTGTTTGATTTAATTAAATTGAATTTAATTGACATTTCTCATTTCAAAGCTTCCTCTATCCACTATACTTCAGAGTCCATTTTTGTGTTTCCTCTTTTAACCAATTTCTGCTTATGTTGAAGTAATAATAGTAATAACTCCATATATATCATGATTAGGGTTGATATGTTACTAGTTTGTTAGAATGCAAATGACATAGATATGATAGCTGTAGAAATAAAAGCAGGCTTAGCTGCCTAAGAGAAGCTTAAAAAATGTTAACAGATCTTTGCTATTCATCAAATGGATGGCATTTCTTTTTCTTTTCTTTTATTCAAATTTTACACTTCAAATATCTCCAGTGAATGGAAATGTGAGATTTAAAATAGTGAAGCCCATAAATCGTAGTGAGTTAAAATGGTGGAAGATATAAATTGTGATAGATATAAGGGAGGGTGAGTAAATTTGACCGCAGAAAATATGTTTCACTACAGTGTCTTGGTTTTTAAATCAAATATAAGGTGGTCGCCAGGGAAATATTCCCAATTATTCAAATACCCAAGTCAACTGGGATTTATAGAGATTTTTAATTAATAATATAATGAGGAATTAGAGAGATAAAGAGTAGGAAAGGAATAATTATGAAGGGCCTCAAGCTAATATTGCCTAGACCTGAGTCTTAAGAGCTCTCTCTTTTAACACTCACCACAAGGTCTGCCTAAACAAGGATTCTAGTAACACCAGGCCAGCTCTATCTCAGCTGACTTCACCAGAGAGCCTTCCAGCCAGAGACTGTTCCAAAAGGTCTCTCTCCAGAGCCTCCAGAGGGACAGAGTCCCATTAGAGGAGCTCCAGTGAGACCTCCTTAGAGATTGTCCTCCAAGAGCTTCCCTTCTCCAGAGTCTCTCTCAAGAGATTCTTCCCAAGATATCCTCATCAGAGATCCTCCAAAAGGAATTCCTCCAAAAGGATTACTCTCAAGAGATTCTGCTTTTTCTTATATAGGGTTTTTTCTCCCATGTCACCTCCCCTAAGTCCCTACATCTACCAATCACTGTAGATGCTTTCCAATGGACTGCCCATCTAAATTCCTGCTAAGTCGACCAATCTCCTCAGTAAGTCTGAATCAGAAAAAATGCTGCTGTGTCGACCAATCTCCTCAGTAAGTCTGAACTAGAGAAAACACAGCTGAGTCAACTAATCTCATCAAAAGAAAACTTGCCCGACACTTTTAGGTACTTAGCATCCCATTGTATCAACTCTAAAAACAGGCCTGGCTCAAAGAACTCCTTGCCTTATTATAAGCATGGGTCCAAGTACTTTCATTGTTTAGCAAGGAGTTTTCTCTCCTAAAGCAGTCTTAAGTAAGGGTAGAGTAGATGTCCTCCCATTTCTGATCCTGGCAAGTTCTCACATCAAAATGGGGAATGTTTCTCAGTAGGGAATTTGTTCCAATTAAGAATTCCCTGATGGGGAAATTTTTAACATTCACAAGTCTGAGAGATTTCAAGATTTACAGAAACATAGAAATCCTAGAGAAATAAAAGTAAAGAAGTATTAATTTATTTCAATTCCTTAAGGCTCAATATGCAAATTTAGAGAAAGAATGTGGCATAGCGCATGGATGGTCATTTAGGGATAAGGATTACCTAGGTTCAAGTTCAATTTTTATACAAACTGGTCTTGTGACCCTGTATAAACAATTTATCTCTATGGCCACAAGCAATTTCATTAATTTTTTAAAACTTTTTTTCATCATTTCATTTGTATTGACCAAATGAATTTCTTTTCAGTTCCTTTCACTGCAAATCACTGGTTGAAGCAAACAAACAAAAAACTGGTAGCTTCAAATGCACACTACTTCTTTCTGATGGACTAAACAATGAACTACCATTTTTTAGTCTTTCATTTTTAATCTTGATATCACTTCTCAAACTCCTTGAAAAAAGGGAACTTTTCTCCATGATTTCACTTCTCTTTTTAGTATTTTCTAAAACCTGTGTAGCCCAGCTTCCCGCTTCATTAATTAATTGAAACTGATCTTTCAAAAGTTGCCACTGATTACTTAATTGACAAATCAAATATACTTTTCAAAACCATAATCGCTTTTGACCTCTCTGCAGCATGTGGGATTGTTGATCATGAAGAAATGGCCTTTCTCCTTGCCAAGACAAACACTATGTGCAAGTAATCTTACTGTCTTTATGAGACAGGGTCAATATAGAAGAGTACCAGAAAGTACAATGAACTCTTACCTCTGCATCTCCATAAAGCAAATCTAAAGAATCAGCTAGATTTAATTCTAATTGAGGAATCCAAGAAAAAAATCACAAAGAGTAATTTTATGTATCTTGGGCTGCCATAGGAAAATTGGCAGTTCTGAGGACAGAAAAAATATAGTGTAATGGAGGATGGTTTGAGGATGGGATTAGATGGTTCATATAGGGCCAGTACTAGAAGATGTAACTGATTTGGGAAGGCAGTGTCAGTAGATTCACTATGGTCTGAGACCCAGTCTAGGCAGAGCCTGTCCTGAATTAACAAACAGACCACTGTATAACAGGGATGGATGTAGCATTTATTATGACAAGGATGGTGCAAAGGGAATTTGGATAATCCTAAACTAATACCAACTACCTAAACTTCCTCCAGATTTAAATGTCTCGTCACCAAGAGTTTCACAGATTTGAGCTAACCTAATCCTTAACTATCTGTCTAAAGACCCCAGTCCCTAATATAAAGAAACCTACACTAACTCAAATAGAGGTGGTGAGTTCTGGCAGTTTGGCAGGACAGAGCCCAGGGAGAGTTCCTCGATCCAGAAGGACCCCAGATCTAATCTTATAGAAAGATGGCCCAGATTGATTCAGGATCAAACCAGGAAGCTTAGTAGATGACAACAAGCCAGTAGATAAGCAGGTAGGAAGGGAAAGACAAGATAGAAACAGCCACCAAGGGAAAGCAGTGAGTACCTCCTACTTCTCCATAGGGTAAAATAAGATTTTATACCCAAACAAGCATGGTTATTATTCCCTCTCTGAGGCAATTCCAATGAAAATGAAGTTTGAGCATTGCCCATCATCAACTTCATCCTTCCCTCCATTGAACAATATTTTTACACATGTTTAGGTGAGATAAATTATGTTTTTCCCCTCTCTTCCCTATTTTACTCTAAGAAATTCTCTTTTTGATTTTTTGATTTATTCTTTTTGCATTTCATGTCATCTTAATCAGCTTATTCCTCCACTCTCTATGTATACTTCTTCTAACTGCTCTGGTAATGATAAAAACTTTAAGAGTTATATATATATATATATATATATATATATATATATATATATATATAATCTTTCCACATAGGGATAAAAACAGTTTGACCTCATTGAATCACTTAAATTTTCTCTTTCTTGTTTATCTCTATGTGTTTCTTTTGAGACATATTTGAACATCAAATTTTCTTTTAAGTTCTGGTATTTTCACCAGGAATACTTGGAAATCTATTTTATTAAATAACTATGTTTGTGTGTGTCTGTATTTGCTGAAATATTTTACTCATTTTTCTGGGTAGGTGATTTGTAGGTATAAACCTAGCTTCTTTGCTTTTCAGATTATTTTATTCCAAGTCTTACTATCTTTAATATAGAAGCTGCTAAATTCTAGGTAATCCTGACAGGTTCCATGTTACATTTTTTTTTTATTCTGGCTGCTTGCATTATTTTCTACTTGACCTTAGAGAACTCAAATTTGGCTATAATATTCCTGGGAATTTTCATTTATGACTTATGTCAGGAGTTAATTTGTGCATTGTCTCAATTTTTATTTTACCATTTTGTTCAAGGATATCAGGTCAGTTTTTGTTTAATTTTTTTTTTTGTAATCTCGTGTCTAAACTTCTTTTAAAATGACTTTAATATAGTCCAATTATTTTAAAATTGTCTTTCATGAATCTAATTTTAGGTCAGATATTTTTCATTGAGATTTTTCATATTATCTTCTATTTTTGCATTATTTTAATTTTGTTTTATTGTTATTTGATTTCATGAAGCTATTACCTTCTTTTTGTCCAATTATAATTTGTAAGAAGGTATTTTCTTCTCTAAACATTTGAATTTCTTTTTCCACTTGACCAATTCTACTTTTAAAGAAATTTATTTCTTCTATACTTTCTGTCTCCATCTGGCCAAGCCTGTTTTTAAGCTATCATTTTCTTCTTACACTGCTTTCATTTCTCTTCCTCATTTTACTTCTACCTCTTTTATTTGAATTTTAAAATTCTTTTTTGAGCTCTTCTAGAGGCAGAAAACTATTTCCATTTTTCTTTGATGTTTTATGTGAAGTTCTCTCTCCCCTTCTGAGCCTTTGTCTTAACTCTTCTTTTTCTCCATATTAATTTTCTATGATTAGGTTTATTATTATTATTATTGTTTGTATTTGTATTTACTATTATTTTCATTTCCCTTGGCTTTTTTTTACTTTTATTTTTATTCTCAATTTGGACTTTTTTATGCGTGAGTTTTTACTTCCTGCTACTCTCAGCTCCAGGTCTGGGTTTCTTCAAGGTTCAATTCTTCCAAGGCTGTATTAGTCCCATGGGTTAGATGCTCTGACAGCTATCCAATTGCTGATTCACTCTCCTCAAGGGACTGCTAATAGCTTGTAGGATTTTGACCATTGTGCGTTAATTTGTCCTGCAGCTCAGGTCCTCACCTTCAAGCTTTGGCAGAGGCTTTAGACTTCATTCTTATAACAGTCAGGCAAACTTCCAACTACCATGCACTGGGTCTTTGGTCCTCAGTGGATACTTGGACAAGATTTTAGGTCTCCCCTTAGTCTTGCCCCTTACCAGGAACATCATGGATGCCCTTTTGCTAGGGTTTATATAATCTGTATAGGCTTTGGCATAGCCTTAGAGTCTCACACCAGTTAGGCATAATATGGACAGTCATATTATGATGCTTGGGACCTCACTGCAAACTTGGGCACAAGCTCTGAATCTCCCTTTAGACTTGTCCTAACCAGGCACATATTGGATGGCCTTGCACTAGGACTTGAGGCCTTATTTCAGGCTTGTGCTAAAACTAGGAACTTCAAAGGGTGGGTATGGGGTGCTCTAATGTTGATTTAGGCAGGTCTCAGTATCTCAAAGTTGGCTTTGCCCTTCGTTTACAACCTGTAGGTGGTAGAGGGGCTTGTTGTTGGCTTCTACCAGTGTTCTTTGATAAGGCTTTGCTGCTGGGTGCCCATCCTTTCTGTGAACTGTGTGTCTTTGCTGCCAGCTGCTCCCCCCTTTTATCCCCAATGAAATAAATCCTCTCTGCCTACTTTCTAAGTTGTTTTCTGCATGAAAATTGCTTCACTCTGTCCTCTTGTTCATTCTGTCACTCTGGAGTAATTTTGAAGCATTGTTTAAAGTTGTTTGGAGAAGATTTTTCAAGTGAGTTCCAGCTTTCTGTTCTGTTATGTTCCACCATCTTGGCTCTTTTAAATGTTTTAATTGAAATGAGTGCTAGTAATAAAAAAAGAAAGGGGAAGAAAATAAATTAGGTGCATGGAAGAAAGACTAGGAAGTTGAATTATCAGCTTGCCATAAGAGGTACAAACCATGCAAGCTGCAAACTTTTAAAATTGAAATGGACTAACTAGAAACTAATAACTACATGGCAACAGTAAACATTGAAATGAAGCCAAAATACTGAAAAATTAAAGAAACAATTGACTTGGAAAATAGTTTATGGAGATGAAACTAGAAAATGATTTGATTATCTAAAAGTCAATGCCAAAAATAAGAGCATATAACTAATATTTTAATAAAACATAAAAGTAAATGTCCATAAACCTTAAAACCATAGGTCCAAGTTATAATTAGAAAGATGTGGTTACCTCTTGAAAGTACAACAAAATTTATATATTGTAGTTAACATCCATAGTTTCTAGATTTAAAATATATATATACAAGCAGACAGAAAAAACAGATTCAAATATCAAAGATTTTTTTCAGAATGATTTACAATTTAGTAGCTACCACTATAAAGGAGTAGAAAATTTTTGAATACTATGGGAAGTGACTTGGAATGAGTTGTATGAACAAATGAACCAATGGTAAAAACCAAGAGCACAATTTATTCAATGATAAAAAGCATATAAAATCAAATAACTTTGACTTACACATTTTCATCAGTATACTGAACCAACTACTTTCCTAGAGTTCAGGAAACTTGTGGAATATTGCAGTCCCCCTCTGATTTGTTTTCATGCTTTTTCTTTTCCTTCTTTAATTATTTCCTAGAGTAAACTTATGACCATATAACTTTCCTATTTAATAAAATTCAGTGACTCTATAATACTTCTGAAAGCCAGTTAACAGTAAACTTCACTATTTGACATTTGAAATTTTTCACAACTGGATCTAACCTACTTTTCCAGATTCATCACATAGTATTTAATTTTAGTCACTTTATTGTACAATAAATTCAGCCTTGTTACTATTTCTCATTCTTTTAATTCTCTTTCCCCTCTCTGTATCTTGACATTTAACACCCGTATCCATAGAATATGTTCTCTACCCCTATCTGTACCTCTTAGAATCTGAGTTTCTTTCAAAAGTCAGTTATAATGAACTCAGAAATACGTTCTCTCTATTTTTTTTTGGTTCCTGATTCTCTTCCATAGTTTCCAATACCATTCTGTCCCATCAAAAAGTAGCTGTTTATCTTTTATAAATATTTTGATGAACATATGTGTCATTCTCAAGTCCCAGAGTCCTAATATTCTTAGTGAGTCAGTCACTTGAGTTATGGGACAAAATAACAAAATGAACCTCTAATCTAACGGATTCAGTTCAGATTAATATTCATTCTGTCCTTAACTGAAAGAGGAGAAAGAGGAAGAGTGGAGAAGAGAGGGAGAAGGGTAGGAAGGAGGAAGAAAGCATGGATCTCAAAAAGTCAGAAAATTATTATTAAAATTGTTTCAACATACAATATCAAAAAATTGAAATGTAAAAGTAATGTACTCATTTATTTTATAATGGAAAATTTCACATTTCTTTCCTTTCACATGTCTTTCCTTTGCTCAAACAAGCCTGGAGGGAATTCTGAAATCACACATTTTGTTGTAACAGTCTTGGTCTTGACCTTTAACTTTGACTCATACAATTGCAGATACATCATAAGCCCCTGACTTTCTTCTTCCTTGTCCTTTGCCTTTTTACTTTTTGCCAGCTGGTTACTTACTTTCATTCCCCCCCTCTGTAAATGTAGCCTACTTCTTACTTAGATGTCCCCAGGATCAATTTTTCCTCTTTTGTTGATATTGCCTTTAGCTGTATTCATTCATCCTCAACTCAAATTAACATCCTGATGTTTACAAAGCCTTATGGATAGGAAGACATACTGAAGAGTAGAAGATGACTGAGTATATGCCCAGGGCAACAACAGATAGTTGCAATAAATGGGCCAAGGGACAAATCTGTATTAGAGAAAGTATAGAATCTTGTAACTAGAAAAGCCAGCCAACTTTTTGCAGTACTAAATAAAATTCCATAAAACTCATGTTGATCATGAATGGGAAAGGTAAAAAAATAAAATGTTTTTGCTAAGGTAAAATAAAACATACTTTACAAAAACATTACAAGTCAAAAGCATTTTTTATTTATGCTAAAATTCTTGGAAATGTAAGTGAACTCTACCATTCATTTTCATAGGATTGCTTTAAGATTGTTGAAAAAATTTCAAGTGAAAATATTTGTGAAGTAATTTTATTCTGAGTATTTGGAATTTGGTTGTAAATCAGAATTTGGGAACATAAGGTAAATTTCCAGATAGGTGTAAAAGTTAAATTTAGTCTCTTGAAATAAAAATATCATAATTTATGAAGTTTATTAATAATTATTAGAAATCAAAGAAATAAGAAAATACAAAATAAGAAAAGCACATGCCTAGGGCTGATTAGACCATTCACAATTCACTTATATCTTGTTGCAATCTCAGAGTAGAGGAAGAGAGAGTGAAGTAGGTGTTACAGCCAATTTAAATAAAAATTGTGATCTCATCCAGGTGGGAATGTCAGGTGAGAGTATAGGGAATTCTGGGAAGTACCAAAGATTTATGGATTGAAGTCTGGGGTTCAAATCCCCACTTTACATAGGCCAACTAAATATAACTGATTTTTCCTTTTTCTCCTCTCATTATATCATTTGGACCTTTGTCCAAAGTAATATTCATTTCAGTTTGTCACCCTGAACTACTTATTTCTTCTTTGAATATTTACCTAGAATTCATTTATTCAATGTTCAATCTGTGATGCTCATACAGCTTCCCCTTCATCATGGGGAATTGATACTTTTATTATTATCATGCTAAGAAAGTAATAGGGACATTTTTTCCTAATAGTCCTAATAGGGATGAAATGTATAAAACCTATTTAAATATGTTTCTATATATAAATACTGTAAACCTTAAAATTTCTTAGACTTATGAATGTTGGAAATTTCCCCATTGGGAAAATTCATACTGGAAAAAATTTCCTACTGATTGTAAGAAACTCTATTGGAATGTGAAACCCTAGGCATGGGAGGGTCCTTCTCCTCCCTACCTAAGACTACTTTAGGACAGAAACCTTTTGCTAAACAATGGAAAGGGCTTTGACCTATTCTTAAACATAGAACAAGAAGTTCTTTGAGTCATGATTGATTTTAGAGTTGAAAAAATAGAGATACTTGGAATGACAGAACCAGGTCTTGGAAAATACAATTTCCACCCTACTTAGAGTAACAGGATTTAGGAAGGGCTGCAGCAAAGGATCAAGATTTAATTATTTGAGAATATGACCTTCAACAGACATGTGCAAAGACACAGACCTCTGGGAGGTCCTGCTTTAAGCTAGAGCCACCATTGGCACAGGGAAGACTTGGACAGTGATTGGTAGATGTGAGAACTGAGGGGAGGGAACTTAGATGGTTTCCTTAAAGATAGCGAGGTCTGAGGACTGGAGGGGGTTGGAGAGGTTTTGCTCTGAGAGGTTGTGCTCTGAGAAGCTTGCTCTGAAGGAAGCTGGAGGTGGAGGTCCCTGAGACTCTTTCTCCATTTTGGTCACGTGAGTTATAGGGACTAATCTCTTTTCTTTGCTTCAGCTATCTAAGGGCTTGGGCCTTTTGGCCCAGCCTAAAAAAAGGGGGTATTTAAGCCCTATTCCCTTCTCTCTCTCTCTCTCTCTCTCTCTCTCTCTCTCTCTCTCTCTCTCTCTCTCTCTCTCTCTCATACCTTTCTTCCTCCTGTTTGTAATTAAACTCCATAAAAGGTTGACTGCTGACTTGAGTTTTCATTAAGGAATTACATAGCTGAATTCCTTGGTGATCTTAAATTAATATATATCAGTCTTTTAAAGTGATTTCCTTGTCACATTGTGGCTGACCACACAGGAGTCTAAAGAATTCTCTCAATAAACTTCTGAAATTCCTTGCCTTTTTACTCTACCGTCTCACCACTTAGTCCCTTTTAAAAAAAGCTTGGCTTAAAGACACAGCTGCTAGAACACGTGAGTATAAAAAACTTTTTCTCTCTTCTCTTTTCTCCTTAAGTTAAATTGGAATCAGCAGTTTTTCCTTTTCTTGCCTTTAATCTTAAGAGACAGCTGGGTAGCTCAGTGGATTGAGAGCCATGCCTAGAGACAGAAGGTCCTGGGTTCAAATTGGATCTTGGATACTTCCCAGCTGTGTGACTCTGATAGTTAGATAGAAAACAGCTGTTTTATATCTCAGCAACAGGACCCTAAAGTCCTGGCTGGAAGAGCTGTTTCTAAATATCCTTTCCCTTAAGGAACAACTTCCTAGATTAGGAAAAAAAAAACCCTGTGGAAAGTTTTTGCTTTGCCCTGCTCCCCACGTGTTTTGTGAAATTACTATATATATAAATGAGTACTACATTCTTTGACATGTATATGGCAGCTGAAGAATTAGGGGCATTGAGGAATGCAGGATACCTCCAAATTTTTATATTAATAGGTACTGTCATTTTTGTACTCCTCAATACTATATTTAGAGATGCTAAAATAAAAAAAAAATTGAGTATAAAATGCAAGCCCAATTAGAAGATCTAAAATGTTTCTTACAGGATCAATTGGCAAACACCCACTCTACCAGAAACAGACCTGTTTCTGAACCTTTGATTGAGGAAATTTCCTTCCTTGAAATATAGATGGAAAACACCTTCCCTATAGCCCACTTAACAGACTGCTTCTCTCGTGCAGTGCAAATCTTGACTGAATTTAATCCCCAAAACCCTTCCCCTGCAAACCCAGTTTCTCATGTTCCCTCTCCTACAGAAAACCAAATTCCAACACAAAGGAGATCTTGACCTCCTAGAGAAACCTGTCCTGGTCAAACTGACCCACAGGTACAAAATTCAACTAGAAGCCTGTTTCCTCTAAGAGAAGTACCTGAAATAGGACGGAATGGGGATGTGGTGACTTTAAGTCATAGGATACCATTTACTCCCCAAGAAATAAATGAATTTACATGAAATATCCCCACATATGAACAAAATCCTTTTCTAGTAACAAAAAAGATGGGAGACATATTTTTTCAGAATAATCCGTCTTACAAGGACGTTGAGAACTTACTACAGGCTTTTTTAAGTGAACGTGAAAAAAACAAAATAATTGCTCATGTCAACAAAACCCAGGGGCTTAATGCAGCACATTGGCCATCTCAGGATCCTGAATGGGACTATAACAATCCTGAAGATTATCTACAACTATACCATTGTAGAGAGGCCATCCTCACGGCAATGAAGGCATGTGCAGACAGTACAGATAAGTGGATGGAACTTGAAAAAATTAAGCAAAAGGAAGAAGAAACACCCTCCAGATTTACGGATAGAATAATTGAGTTTGGGGACAGATACTTAGATTGGGACCTAACTAAAGAGAGTAGCTTAATACAAGTTAGAAGGATTTTTGTAAATAACTCTTGCAAAGCAATTAAGAATTATTTTAGAACACAATGCCCAAGATGGTCAGATATGGACCTTGAAGAATTGTGAAAAACAGCTATATATGTTTTAAAGGGAAACAAAGAAAAGGAGGAAGAAAATAATGATGACATGGAGGAAATGAAGGAAAAAATGAGATATTTAATAGATAGGATAACTAAATTAGAAAGTGGGCATGATAATGAACCAAGGACAATTGCCCCTCTCCAGAAATCCAATTATCAATCCATTACTTGCCACTTCTGTGAGAAGAAGGGCCACAAAATGATGGAATGTAGAAGCTTTCTTAAGATGATTGGAAGGAATACAGAGTTTAATAATAGCTTTAGAAATAATAACTATAGAAATGATGATAATGGTTATAGAAACCAGAATTCTAGGAATTATAATAATGACTATGGAAATAACTATAATGAATATAGAAATAAGAACTTTAGAAACCAGAATTATAGAAATAGGAATTGGGAAAATAATGACAATGCTCCAAATGAAGAAAATTATAATGATAATGAACAACAACAATATATGAGAAATGGCGCTCGTCCAAAAAATACTCGAGGTACTAATGACCCTCAGAGAGGTGCCCTTCAGGGGGGTGCCCAAGGAATATCCCAAGCACAATGATGGTGTCCTGAGGGGGGCGCTGAGGCACAGGAATCAGAGGATACAACCTTGGATTTCCCGGACCCTGATGTCCTACTACCCGTTGTCCCTATTCACTGCCCCCCATACTAATTAACCCCATGTTACCTTAAAGGTGGGTAACACCTATTATGATTGTCTATTAGACACTGGAGCTTCCTGGTCTGTATTAAAGAGAACACCTGATTTACAGTGTTATTCTGTTGGCTCAGAGAATGTAATGGGAGTATCAGGAATAACCTAAAGAGTTAAAAGACTTCCTCCTAGAATGGTGTCTGAAGGACCCATAGAGGTACAACACTCCTTCCTTTTGATGCATGACTCCCCTTTAAATTTGCTGGGGAGGGACCTTCTATGCAAACTCAGAGCCACAATAACCTGCTCCCCAGATGGCTCATTATCATTAGAAGTACCAGAGGAATCTTTAAATTTACTCCCTGTACTTCTCTCGGAAAACCAGGAGGCAAAAGAGCCTTCCATTTTTGAAATATCTAAAGATATACTGGAGTCTCTTTGGGCCACAGTTTCTTCTGATGTAGGCTTACTTAAATCTGCTGTTCCTGTGCAGATAAAAACTAAATCTAGCCCACCTCCTTCTATCCCTCAGTATCCCCTCTCAAAGGAGGCAATTGAGGGTATTACACCAGTTATTAACTCATTAATAGAACAGGGAATAATAATCCCATGCAAATCTGAATACAACACGCCCATCCTGCCAATTAAAAAACCAAAAAAAGGGACCAATGGCAAGCACATCTATAGATTTGTACAGGATCTAAGGGCAGTGAATAATCACGTTATAAAGAGACACTCTGTAGTTTCTAACATACATACTATTATTTCATCTATTCCTAGCACAGCTACATACTTTACAGTAGTAGACTTGTGTTCAGCTTTCTTTTCCATACCTATACATGAGAACTCCAGGCATATTTTTGCTTTTACCTGGAAAGGGTCACAATATTTATGGTGTTGGCTGCCACAGGGTTATGTCGAAAGTCCGAGGTTATTTGAGCAAATTTTGAGCCAAGACACAGACAATATAACATTTAAAAATAGCAAATTAATCAAATATGTAGATGATCTACTCTTGGCTTCAACAGATGCAAAAACATGTCAAGAAGATAGCAAACACCTTCTTTTGGAATTGCACAAAAGAGGATAAAGTTCAGTGGTGTCTCCAAAAAGTAGAATATTTGGGATTCATCTTGACTGCGGGTGCTCGTTATATTTCTCCAAAACGAATTGAGAATATTCAAAAATTGAGTGCTCCTACCACTAAGAAACCACTGAGAGCAATTTTAGGAGCAACAGGGTTTTGCAGACAATGGATTCCTTGCTATGGGGAAATTACTAAACCCCTTATAGCATTAACAAAGTACTCAGTTCCTGAACCCCTCAAATTAGAGCCTGAACACTTGTCAGCTCTATCAGATATGAAAAAGGCTATCATGTCTGCCCCTGCTCTATGCATCCCAGATTACAATAAGCCATTTACTTTATATGTGCATGAGAGAAGAGGAGTAGCCTCTAGCGTGTTAACTCAGAATTTGGGACCTTCTCAGCGCCCAATTGCTTATTATTCTGCCCAACTAGACCCAGTAGCAGCAGGAGCACCACCATGCCTTAGAGGAGTAGCTGCTACAGCCTTACTAGTAACAAAAACCATTGATTTAGTATTGGGATGTCCATTAACAATAATGTGCCCACATGAGATTGAAGCATTATTGATAAAACATAGAACACAGGCATTCTCGGATCAGAGAATTACAAGATATGAAATAACCTTATTAAATAGTGAAAATATTACCTTAAAACGCTGTTCAACTCTTAACACTGCCACCTTGCTTCCAGATTTACCTACTTCAGGAGAACCATTACATAACTGAAACATTAGTGTCCATGGCAGAAAAGCCTTGAGATAATCTCTTGGACACTCCCTTAGACAATGCAGATCTGATTTTATTTACCGATGGTTTCTCTTTTATGAGGGATGGCATACGTTACACTGGAACTGCCGTAGTCTCAGAATTTGCCACTGAATGGTCAGCTTCACTACCTTCTAACATTAGCGCTCAAGGAGCAGAACTCATACCTCTAAAACAAGCTTGTATAATTGCCAAGGATAAAAAGGCAACAATTTATATGGATTCTAGATATGCTTTTGGCATTTGTCACTCAGTCGGGATGCTATGGCTCCAGAGAGGACTTTTAACCTCAGCTGGAAAATCCATAGCTAATGCAGAAATTATTAATGAAGTTCTTTCTGCTCTCAAACTGCCTAAAGCCCTAGCTGTAGTTCATTGCTCTGCCCATACAGGTGGCTCTGATCCTGTCTCTAGAGGAAATGACCGAGCAGATGCCGCTGCAAAACTAGCAGCCATAGAAGGACCTGGATTAATTTTAACATTAACAACCACTGATAATTTAAATTTATCACTTTCCTATAATGAAAAGGAAGTGGAAAAATGGAAACAAAAATATAAATCAAAGCAGATTAATGGAGTATGGGTGTCATCTGAAGGAAAACCCCTGCTCCCTAGAAGTTTATATAACCAAATTTGCCAATCTATTCATTAAAATGGTCATTTGGCACCCAGGGCATCATGGACTCTGTCAAGAGAGTATGGATAGCCCCTGGTATAACTACTATAGCCTCTAAAATATGTTCAACCTGCCCTATCTGCCAGGCATATAACCAACATGCATATCGTGGAAAAGCCTTTGGGGGACGTCCTCTGGCTTACACACCTTTTGAACATCTACAGATAGATTTCATAACGATGCCAAAGGCTGGACGTTATAAATTTTGTCTAGTAATTGTAGATCAACTAACCAGATGGCCGGAAGCATTTCCTACAGCCCGAGCCACAGCAGATTTTGTTGCAAAGATACTTTTAAAGGAAATTATTCCTCGTTTTGGCCTACCAGCAAGTATTGACTCTGATAGAGGGAGTCATTTTACCGATTCTGTCTTAAACCAAATATATTCTTGCTTGGGGATAACTCCAAAATTCCATGTTCCATATCACCCCCAGAGCTCAGGCCAAGTGGAGAGGATGAATAAAGAACTTAAGACTATGATTGGCAAATTATGCACTGAGACCCATTTAAAATGGCCTGAAATTCTCCCTCTGGCCCTATTTTATCTTAGAAGCAGGCCTAGAGGAGACTTACATATTTCACCATTTGAGATGCTTTTTGGACATCTGCCTATACAGGCTAAGCCTTTCTCCCCAGCTTATGCATTGCTATTAGGGGGAGATATTACTATTGCTTCCTATATACAGGAGTTACAGCACAAACTACGTGAACTTCATGAATCCGGAGCTGCAGTACAAGCCGGACCATTAGACTTTTCTCTGCATGACCTGAACCCAGGAGATAAAGTTTATATCAAGAATTTCTAGCAAACTGGAGCAACTCAACCTTCATGGGAAGGACCATTCCAAATATTATAAACTACTCCAACATCTATAAAGATTGGAGAAAGGGACTCTTGGATTCACTGCTCACATGTGAAGAAAACATCTTCTGCTGAGACTGATTGACTCTATCCTATCATATGAATTGTGACTATATCTTATCATATGAATTGGAGATAATAATCCATAGACAAATGGATGCTGTTTTTTCAAGAATATATTGAATTACTGATTTCTTTCTTATTTTTCTTATTTCTTTTCTTTTTTTATCAGAATATTTGATTTTTTTCTCATTTTTGTACTGAAGGTACACATAATTAATATTAATATTTTTTTCCTGCAGTAATACAAGTTTATATATATACTCTTGCTATAATATCAATATATGCTTAAAAGCTTTAAACTATGGGAATCTGCCATTTATTGATAAAATATTATAGGACTGTGATTAATGTTTGTGTCTGATTCCAGGAAAAGGGATAAAAACAAGGAGCACAGCCTAACCTGAATAGTGCCAATAGAGCACACAAGAAATATTAAAGTGAGACTCGAGGTTGCGATGCTTAACTTATGTTTAAGTCGTAGGACTTCCTTGTATCTACACTCTTTATGAAGTACTCAAAACAAGTACAAAGCTTGACTATCATGCTGGCTCCCTATATCCCTGAAAAAAAAATCAGATGAGGGAATGACATTTCCCCATCAAAATAGAATTCTAATTCTTTTCTTCTTATATTATGGCAACTTCCTGTAGTCTTGGCTACAAATGGCTGAATGAAATATTACTACATTCTGTCCTACATACTTGTGGGATAGAAATTACTTTAAACTGTACCTATACAAGGCCTATTTTGAATTTTTCTTATGTTTTTGATTATTTTTCTATTCTTTTGATAATTGACACATATACCCCCATAACTGAACATTGCATTCTAAGGTAAACTTGATATTTTTTTAATACTTACTTCAGGGGGGATTGTATTTTAATTTAAAATCTAAGAATTTTTTTATTTTTGAATTTTTTTGTTTGAGATTGTATTTTTATAAAAATCCAAGAATTTTGAATTTGGTTTAAGATTTTACTGTTATAAAAAAAAAATCAAAAATTTTGATTCTGTTCGAGAAAAGATCTTCAAGAAAGAAGCTTGAAACTTTTATATCCAGAGAATGAACTGTTACAGAAAGATGCCGAAAACCTACACTTCATCAAGAAGATCAAGAATGAACTTTGGATATGATTTATTGGACTGAACTTTTGATTGAACATTTATTGTAATTGTACACATTTATGCCAAAAGGGACTGCCCCTAATTTGGCTTTCTGTCAATGCGCCTAGCAAAACATTGGTTTTGCTTTCTTTTCTTTTCTATTTCCTCTCTCACTATTCTAATTTCTCTTAGAAAATTGAATATTGTGTATATCTATAGTTAGAAGTGCATTTAGAACTACAAAATGATTATGTTAAATGATTAGCCTAATGATTTAGCCCAGCCTAAACAGAGGGGGTATTTAAGCCCTATTCCCTTTTCTCTCTCTCTCTCTCTCTCTCTCTCTCTCTCTCTCTCTCTCTCTCTCTCTCTCTCTCTAATACCTTTCTTCCTCCTGTTTGTAATTAAACTCCATAAAAGGTTGGCTGCTGACTTGAGTTTTCATTAAGGAATTACATAGCTGAATTCCTTGGTGACCTTAAATTAATATATATCAGTCTTTTAAAGTGATTTCCTTGTCACAATACATATGTATGTTTAAATATATATATGTATATTAGGGCATGTGATATTTCACCAAATACCTTGGAAATATGTTTGATTCATAGTATATGGTGTTATACTGTGCAATTAGAAATCTGTTACCCAAAAAACTATGATTCACAGGAGCCCACTGACTTCCTGTTGTTATGTGCTGATATAGACAGGAGAGAAATTGAGTGAGGTTCCTGGTCTAGCACTTTTCTCTTCCTCTGGGGCCCTTCTTGTGGACATAGTCTTTTTTGAGAAGGCAGAAAAGCATAGTCACATGATTCCATTTTGTTAGATGACAAATTTTATAATGTATAATACTTGGAGTTATTATATATTAAATTTTAACCTTACAATACCATTAAAATGGAAATATATATATATGTATATATATATATATATATATATGACATATCACAATTTTATAAATATCAGAGACCTGAACTAGGCATGATAGCAAGGGAGTAGGATTTTTTAAAATTTATTTTTTTTTAAATTTAGAAAGTTTTGCTTTGTAAAATGCAATAAAAATTGTTTCTGAACTAGTGATAGTTCTAGAACTATTTTATCCAAGTTCCATTGGCTGGATTGTGATTGGTAATGGTCTGTAAAAGGAAAGCCAATTCTCCCCTTGATGGAGATTACTGTAACAAATGTAGCAAAGAGCTTTGCAAAATGTGACACGCTTACTCTTCAATGGTGAAGGAGGCAATTAGTTTCCCTTTTTGGGGCAATGGAAACAGATTTTGCCTGCTGATGCTATTTAATTCTTCTTAAAAGATAATTTTATTTCTTGCAAATGTTTTTTTGTTTTAAAAAGGTAGGAAGTGGAGTTCGAGATCATATTTGTAAGTTCTCTGTGTTACTTTCAGTTTTGTTTGCCAGATCAAACTGCTGTTTAAATGAAGAAAAATCATCACTTGCAAGATTGAAATACCTTTTAGCTAAATTCATTACAAATATAAATAAATCACTCCAACATGAGGAAGTAGCATTTCTTTGCCATCTCAAACTAGATTATAGCTATTTTCTTCTTGTTTTTGTTTCCAAAATATTTACTTGGAGCACAGATATTTATTTCTGAAAAATGAATAGCATGATCACCAATGGCTACAAAATGGATCCTGCTTGAATGATAATGATGATGATGATGATAGTAATATTAGCAATAATGGCATTTATATATCACGTTAAAAATTTGAAAGTGTTTTAGAAGTGTTATTTCTTCTGCTTATCACAACAACCCTGGGAGATAGGTACTAATTTTATAACTGAGGAACATGAGGCTGAGAAAGATAAATGACAGTATTGAACATTATTGAGAAGTTTGATTAAGAAAATATATAGAACCTAACATGAAGGCTTAATAAGAAAACAAAAAAAAACTTAATAAAGTTACTAAATTTAATTTTAAAAATTAAGTTTAATGGAAATATAGACTACAGAAATTGTAACCAACCTTTACATTCCACTACTTTTATTGAAATAGAATATCTATTCCTAATGTGCATGCATAGACCTTGGACTGGTGGTCCTCAAAATGCTAGTATTCTGGACTCCTGCTCCATATCTGCGTCGTTCCTGATTTATAAGAAATGCTTATCTGAATTAGATGAAAAAAAATCAAAAACATAACATTTCATACTACAAATTGGAATTGTTGAGACTTGAATAAATGGTTGCTTTAATTTAAATGAATATGTAGAACTGATACTGATTGCTTATTTTCTTTTTATGCTAAAATGACTTTTTTCTGTATTATATAGATGAGAAATAGGCCAAGAAATGTGCCAGGATTTCCACATGTTCCTCTTCTAAAAGTGTTCTAGAACACTTTTCTTTAGAAAGCACTGAAGCTAAGTATAATTTTTGAAATGTCAGATCTTTTTCTGTAAATTCAAGTAGTTATTCAAATAAACGATTTAGAATAGGAATGTTCAGGTTATATATTTGGAAATTTGAATGTTGAATTTGTACCACATAACATTTATTCAAGAATTAGAATGATACAGTGGATTGCTATACCCTGTCCTTAAAGACAATAGAACCAAGGTCCTGTTTTTGATACATACTATTTGTATGAGTGTCTGTAAGAAACTTAATGGCTTAATGTCCCTAGACAAGTACAAAAATACATAAATTACAACAGATTTCCTAATGTGCTTGGGACAGTCAATTTCTTCACACTATTGAAAATATATCTTGACCAAATCCTACTGTACCCACACCCAAAACACAATTAAAAATTTAAAGCCACCCATCCCTAAAATATTTATTTTAAAAAATCATATATTTAGTTAAATAGCTTAGGAAAATTATAAATATAGTGGAACAATTTTATAATCTTTAGTTTAATGAATACTTTTAATGTAGCATTATGGAAATTCAAATGACCTGAAAGCCAAGAGAAGAGGATTATTTTCCTATCTCTATTTCTAAATAGTTTGGTGATATTTAGCAATTCATTTTACTCATCTAGGATTTAATTAGTTCATATTTAAGATGTAGAGTTGGGGCCAGATCAATAATAAATAAATTTTTCTCTTGTGAAATTCAGTGAATTCTTAATCCATATGAGAGGCAGGTGTATAACAAAGTAACATTTACTTCTTAATTCTGCTTTTCCTTATAATAATGATAATCTTATAAAATCTAACAAAAAAGCTTCATTCAAAAACAACATATAAGAACTATCCCTAAAAATTGACATTAGCAAAATTCCTCAGCCTCTCCCAATATTTTAACTTCATAACCATGGAACATTGATACATTTTCCTCATTTTCTCCAGAAAACCTCTTTTCTCTTACCAAGAATGAGAAGAATCAAGCCCTACTGGAAAAAATGTCATGACCTCGAAGTTACCACCAGTGATCTAGTATATGGAGAATTCCATTGGATATGTCAATAAAAGAAAAGATGAGCTGCATAGAAGTTTCAATCCTGTTTTGAAAGGCTTGGTACTGCTAAGAATCTTTTCTTGCTTTTCAATTTGGAATCAGGATTGATTTTCCTATAGACACCATGTTACATTTGATGATTGTTTTTTATGGATATAGTAAGACATTTTATTTTAGGCTCATTAAAAGTACTTTTCAAAAGGTATTTGTGAGTTATCCTAAAAACTTAACCATTATATGTATCAATTAAAATATTAAAAAAAGCAAAATCAAATAAGTACCTTCAATGTGCCATGCACTGGGCTCAGTAGGTATACATCAGATACAAAGAAAGGAAAAAAGGGCATTTATATATGTCCAGAATAACATGTAAGTAAAAATGTTTTCCAAGTTCCAAACAATAAATTTAGCAATGAATCTTTTGAAGATTAATTTAAGAGTTTACCAGATGGGGTGTCCCTTTTTGATGTTGTTATTGTTTTAGTTGCCTTTTATGGCATGGATAAAATATACAGAAAGCCAAAGTGAACAACTATACCTCTATCTTATAATAGGTGGGTCCTACAACATTAAACCTTACCAACAACTGTTCATTTTCTGCCCAAAGGATTCTGGATATTTTCTATTTATTTCTAAATATAACAATTTCTGAATCTGGGAACTTAATTGGTGATTTTCCACCCTTTTTACAGATATGGAAATTGAGGCAGTCAGAAGTTAACTGACAACCAGAGTCAGACATCTAAAAAGTATCTGAGACCATATTTCAACTAAAATCTTTGTGATTCAATGTCCAGAACTCAAACCATTGAGTAACCTATCTGACTATACACTGATTAAATAATCTGTCTCTTTGAATTTATTTGTAGAGTAGACTGGGATTTGGACACCTAGATTTTGGTATTATTTATGGTGCTAACTAGCCATGCAATCATGAGCAAATCACTAAATCTCTCTATTCCTAAATTTCCTCCTTTGTTAAATATATATATATATAATGATACTTGCTTTTTCTACTTCCACAATGTTGTAAGAATCAAGACTTGATGTATCTGCAAGTCCTCTGGAAAGCACTCACATATAAGGGGAGGTATAAAGGGTACTTTATTAAGAAATATACACTCCATTTGGAATTTATTGAATATTCATATCCTTCAGCAAGGAGACCTGAGTTTAAGTAGCAGCACAATACTTCCTAACTTTGAGACAGTGGAAAAGTGATTCAGTTTTGGAATTGCATATTCCAAATAATCATTCTTGTGCTTCCTACCTCACTGGAATGTTGTGAGAAAAAAAAAAAAAAACTCCATATATCCTCCTCTACAGATGTAAGTTGTTACTCCTACAAAAGTGCTTTTATATTCATACTATGGCAGTACTTAAATATCAAGTTGAATAACATATTGACCATCTATTTCTATTTCCAAATCTAGTTCCCTTATTCCTGAATCATCTGTTTGGGTTGCCTATACTGATCAAATGAAAGAATAATTGCTAACTTTCATTTTCACTTGCCACTATGTAAAGGAAGCCTAGAGTTGTATTCCTACATGCACTCTCAAAATGGATTTGGTGTCCCAATTTTATGCAGCTCATTAACACTAATATGAATTCATGAAATTGAAATCTCTAAGGACCAAGAGTTTTAGAAAATCTTAGGACACATGAGAAAGCAACATTCACACAAGATTGTATTCAAAATAGTCAGGAAATTACATTTTCATTTATCATCTTCCATTAAAAAGTAAGGTGTGAAATGGAAAAAGAGAAAATTCTCTGCAATGCACAGCTTTCCTCTTTATACCTCAAATTTCTGTAGACTTTGAAACATATATTCAATCCAACTTTACAATGATAAGCATCAGAATAGGAAAACAAATATATAACATTCATTGTGAACATTTGGGAATATTGCTTCATAGAAAATATGGATTTGACATTTTTAAAAGAGAAAATGAGTTTAAAATTGAGGTGAGAGACTGAAATTTTATTGAAGAAAATAAATATTGGTAGCTCTTTGATTGCAATTGGCCCAATCTTCAGGAGTGGGTGGAGGAATCAATATTTATCCATAAAACAATTACACTTATTTCTAAATGTTAGATCTAGTCTCAATTTTCTTTTTTTTCTCCTATTTTCTTTTATTTTAAATATTATTTTATTTGGTCATTTTCATACATTATTCATTGGAAACATAGATCATTTTCTTTTCCTCCCCACCTCCTCCCACCACCTCTCCTCTAGCCAAAGTGCAATTCCACTGGGTATCACATGTATCTTTGCTCCAAACCCATTTCCTTGTTTTCAGTATTTGCATTAGGGTGCTCATTTAGCATCTCTCCTCAGTAATATCCCCTCAAACCCTGTAGTCAAACAGTTGCTTTTCCTTGGTGTTTTTACTCCCACAGTTTTGTCCTCTGCTTGAGGATAGTTTTTTTTTTTCCTCATAGGTCCCTGCAGATTGTTCAAGGACATTGTAAAGCCATTAATGGAGAAGTCCATTACATTCGATTGAACCACAGTGTATTAATCTCTGTGTACAATGTTCTCCTGGTTCTTCTCCTTTCACTCTGCATCACTTCCTGGAGGTTGTTCCAGTCTCTATGGAATTCCTCCAGTACATCATTCCTTTTAGCACAATAGTATTCCATCACCAACATATACCATAGTTTGTTCAGCCATTCCACAAATGAAGGGCAGCCCCTCATTTTCCAATTTTTGGCCAACACAAAGAGTGCAGCTATAAACATTCCTGTACAAGTCTTTTTCCTTATTATCTCTTTGGGGTACAAACCCAGCAGTGCTATGTCTGGATCAAAGGGCAGACAGTCATTTATCACCCTTTGGGCATAGTTCCAAATTGCAATTCAGAACGGTTGTATCAATTCACAACTCCACCAACAATGGATTAGTGTCCCTACTTTATCGCATTCCCTCCACCATTCATTACTTTCCATAGCTGTCATGTTAGCCAAACTGCTAGGTGTGAGGTGATAGGTGATTGTAAGAGATGTAGAGCACTTTTTCATGTGCTTATTAATAGTTTTGATTTCTTTATCTGAGAACTGCCTATTCATGTCCCTTGCCCATTTATCAATTGGAGAATGGCTTGATTTTTTGTACAATTGATTTAGCTCTTTGCAAATTTGAGTAATTAAACCTTTTTCAGAGGTTTTTATGAAGATTGCTTCCCAATTTGTTGCTTTCCTTCTGATTTTAGTTACATTGGTTTTGTTTGTACAAAAGCTTTTTAATTTGATGTATTCCAAATTTATTTATTTTGCATTTTGTGACTCTTTCTAAGTCTTGTTTGGTTTTAAAATCTTTCCCTTCCCAAAGGTATGACATGTATACTATTCTGTATTCACCTGCTTTTCTTTTAGTTTCCTTCTTTATGTTCAAGTCATTCACCCATTTTGAATTTATCTTGGTGTAGGGTATGAGGTGTTGATCTAAACTTAATCTTTCCCACACTGTTCTCCAATTTTCCTAGCAGTTTTTATGAAATAGTGTATTTTATCCCAAAATCTGGGTTCTCTGGGTTTATCATATACTGTCCGGATGAGATCACTTAACCCGAGTCTATTTCACTGATCCTCCTTTCTGTCTCTTTGCCAGTACTCAATTGTTTTGATGACTGCTGCTTTATAATATAGCCTGAGATCTGGGACTGCAAGGCCCCCTTCCTTTGTATTTTTTTCATTGTTTCCCTGGATATCCTCCATCCTTTGTTCTTCCAAATGAACTTTGTTATGGTTTTTTCTAAATCAGTAAAAAAATTTTTTTGGAAGTTCCATGGGTATGGCACTAAATAGATAAATGAGTTTGGGTAGGATGATCATTTTTATTATATTAGCTCATCCTACCCATGAATAGTTAATGTTCTTCCAATTGTTCAAGTCTAGTTTTAGTTGTGTGAAGAGTGTTTTGTAGTTGTGTTCATATAGTTCCTGTGTTTGTATCGGGAGATAGATTTCTGGGTATTTTATTTTGTCTAAGGTGATTTTGAATGGGATTTCCCTTTCTAGTTCTTGCTGCTGAACTGTGTTGGAAATATATAGAAATGCTGATGACTTATGTGGTTTTATTTTGTATCCTGCAACATTGCTAAAGTTGCTGATCATTTTGATTAGCTTTTTGGTTGAATCTCTAGGATTCTTTAAATAGACCATCATGTTATCTCCAAAGAGTGATAACTTGGTCTCCTCCTTGCCTATTTTGATGCCTTCAATTTCTTTCTCTTCTCTAATTGCTATTGCTAGTGTTTCTAGTACAATGTCGAATAATAGAGGTGATGATGAGCATCCTTGTTTCACTCCTGATCTTATTGGGAATGCATCTAGATATTAGTTGATGGTTTTAGATATATACTGTTTATTGCTTTTAGAAACAATCCTTCTATTCCTATGCTTTCTAGTGTTTTTTTTTTAAACACTTACCTTCCATCTTGGAGTCAATACTGTGTATTGGCTCCAAAGCAGAAGAGTGATAAGGGCTAAGCAAGGGGGGTCAAGAGACTTGCCTAGGGTCACACAGCTGGGAAGTGTCTGAGAACAGATTTGAACCTAGGACCTCCCATCTCTAGGGCTAGCTCTCAATCCACTGAGCTACCCAGCTGCCCCCTCTAGTGTTTTTAATAGGAATGGGTGTTGTATTTTATCAAAGGCTTTTTCTGCGTCTATTGAAATAATCATGTAATTTTTTTTGGTTTGCCTGTTGATGTGGTCAATTATGTGGATGGTTTTCCTAATATTGAACCAGCCCTGTATCCCTGGTATAAATCATATTTGATCATGGTGAATGAGTCTTCTGATCACTTGCTGGAGTCTTTTTGCTAGTATCCTATTTAAGATTTTTGCATCTACATTCATTAGGGAGATTGGTCTATAATTTTCTTTCTCTGTTTTTGGCCTGCCTGGCTTTGGGATCAGAACAATGTTTGTGTCATTAATGGAATTTGGAAGAACTCCCTCTTTGCTTATTATGTCAAATAGTTTGTATAGTATTGAGGTTAGCTGTTCTTTGAATGTTTGATAGAATTCACTGGTGAATCCATCAGGCCCTGGGATTTTTTCTTAGGCAGTTCTTTGATGGCCTGTTGGATTTCTTTTTCTGATATGGGATTATTTAAGAAATCTATTTCTTCTTCTGTTAGTCTAGGCAATTTATATTTTTGTAAATATTCATCCATATCACCTATGTTGGTATATTTTTTGCCATATAGTTGGGCAAAGTAGTTTTTAATGATTGCCTTAGTTTCCTCTTCATTGGAGGTGAGGTCCTCCTTTTCATCTTTGATGCTGTTAATTTGCCTTTCTTCTTTCCTTTTTTTTTTAAATTAGATTGACCAGTACATTGTCTATTTTGTCTGTTTTTTTTTTCAAAGTACCAGCTTCTAGTCTTGTTTATTAGTGCAATAGTTCTATCACTTTCAATTTTATTAATTTCTCCCTTAATTTTTAGGATCTCTAGTTTGGTTTTCTGCAGGGGGGGTTTAATTTCTTCCTTCTCAAGTTTTTTGATTTGCATTTCCAATTCATTGATCTCTGCCCTCCCTAATTTGTTAATATATGCACTCATGAATATGAATTTTCCTCTAAGTACTGCCTTGGCTGCATCCCATAAGGTTTGAAAGGATGTCTCGTCCTTGTCATTTTCCTCAATGAAATTATTAATTGTTTCTATGATTTCTTCTCTAACTAACCGATTTTGGTGTATCATATTATTTAATTTCTAATTAATTTTTGATTTTGCTCTCCATGTACCCTTACTGATTAATAGTTTTATTGCTTTATGATCTGAAAAGCTTGCATTTATTATTTCTGCTTTTCTGCATTTGAGTGTCATGTTTCTGTGACCTAGTGTATGATCTATTTTTTGTGAATGTGCCATGTGGTGCTGAGAAGAAGTTGTATTCTTTTGTCTCTATTTATTTTTCTCCATATGTCTCTTAACTCTAATTTTTCTAAGATTTCATTCATCTCTTTCTTATTTATTTTTTGGTTTGATTTATCTAAATTTGATAGTGGTTAGTTCAAGTCTCCCACTAATATGGTTTTACTGTCTATTTCCTCCCTCAATTCTCCTAGTTTCTCCATTAGATATTTGGATGCTATACTATTTGGTGCATACATGTTGATTAGTGATATTTCCTCATTGTCATTACTTCCTTTTAACAGAATATATTTAGCTTCCCTGTCCCTTTTGATCAGGTCTATTTTTGCTTTGGCTTTGTTAGATATCATGATTGCAACTCCTGCCTTCTTTCTATCATTTGAGGCCCAAAAGGTCTTACTCCATCCTTTAATTCTAACCTTGTGAGTATCAAGCCTCCTCTTATGTGTTTCTTGAAGACAACATATGGTAGGGTTTGGGGTTCTAGTCAAATCTGCTATTTGTCTACGTTTTATGGGTGAGTTCATCCCATTCACATTCAAAGTTATGATTGTCATTTGTGGATTCGCTGGCATTTTGATATCTTCCCCTAGTTCTGACCTTTCATCCCTAGCTATATTCTTTTGAACCAGTGATTTACTTTAGGTCAGTCCCCCTAGTCCCCTCCCTTGGTATACTTCCCTTTCTAGCCCCTCCCTTTTTATGCTCCCTTCTCTTCCCCCCTCTCCTTCCCTCCCTTTTTATACTCCCTCCACCTTTAATTTCCCTTTCTTTCTTACCCTTTTGGATAAGATAGAATTGAGGATCCCACTGGATCTAGATGTTCTTCCCTCTCAGATTTGATTTCACTGAGAGTAAGGTTTAAGTAATACCACTTCACACTCTCTTCCTCTCCTTCTCATATGAGTTATCTTCCCCTCCCCTTCCCATGTGTATCTTTGTATGGGAAAGATTATTCTATTTAGTTCCACCCCCCATTTCTTGAAGTAAATCTTAGTATTGTCGAAGCTTCCCCCTTTTTCCTTTCTTTTTTTCCCTCCCTTTTCCTTTCTTTGCCCCCCACCTTTCACCAAATCTTCTTGATGCCCCAATCTTTCCCTATGCATGTTTCTTCTAACTACTCTTATGATGCTACAATTTTTGAGAGTTACACAAAACATTTTCCCCACATATTAATATATATAATTTGATGTAAATGTAGTCCTTATAGAAGAGAGTTTGACTTAAAGAAAAAGATAAGATTTATCTCCTTTGCCCTTTCTTTCATATTTACCTTTTCATGTTTCTCTTGCTTTCTGTGCTTGGATATCAAATTTTCCTCTAAGTTTTTCTTAGCAAATGCTTGGAAATCTTCTATTTTGTTGAATGCCCATACTTTCCCCTGGAAGTATATAGTCAGTTTTGCTGGGTAGTTGATTCTTGATTGGAGACCCAGCTCTCTTGCCTTTCTAAATATCGTGTTCCATGCTTTGAGGTCTCTTAATGTGTTAGCCGCTAAGTCATGTGTGATCCTTATGGGAACCCCCTATACCTGAGGCTCCTCTTCTTAGCTTCTTGTAGGATTTTCTCCTTTTATTGGAAGCTCCTGAATTTGGCAATTACATTCCTGGGGGTTGTCTTTTGGGGATTTAGTATAGAGAGTGTTCTATGAACCGTTTCTATTTCTATTTTGCCCCCTTGCTCTAGAATATGTGGGCAATTTTCTTCTATAATCTCCTGTAGTATAGCATCTATGTTTTTGTTTATCTCTGGTTTTTTGGGCAGACCAATAAATCTCACATTGTCTCTTCTTCCTCTGTTCTCCAGGTATGTGACCTTTTCAGTGAGATATTTTATGTTTTCTTCTAATTCTATATATTTTTGTCTTTGCTTTATTAATTCTTGCTGTTTTGATTGCTCACTGTCTTCCAGTTGCTTAATTCTTGTCATTAGGGACTGTTTTTGTTTTTCAGCTTTGTCTGCCTTTCTATTAGATGTTTCCAGCTCTTTCTCAAATTGTGAAGTCTTGTCTATCAGACTGCTGATCTCTTTCTCCCATTTTTCTTTCCAGAAGGTTTCCATCTTTTGGGTAAGCTCCAATTTGAGTTCTTCCAGACCTTTTCCATAATTTCCATTTTGGGAGGCATGTTTTGATTTTTTGGGGTGTTTCATACTCTTTCTCTTCTTTTCCTTGGGTACTCCTGTCATAAAAGTTTTCAATAGTCACCTTTTTCCCTTTCTTCCTGGAGGCTTGATTTTGGGCCATGTGAGCCATGCCTTTGGTGGTTTTGTTTCCCTTTCCTTTTTGGTCTGGGGTCTGGGTGATATGGGCAGGTTTTCTGTGGATTTAGTTTGCCTCAGACTAGTTCTTCCAAGAGTCCAAGGTTTCTTAGAGCTCATGCCCCCTTGCTCAGTGAGGCCACCCCTTTGCTCAGCATGGCCTCCCCTTAGCTCAGGGCAGGATATCTTCCATGAAATCTCCTTGAGAGGTCATTTCCTTGCAGGTTTTAGATCCCCAGGATCCTGGGGACAGACAGACAGAGACGTTTCTCACTCACTCGCTGTCCCAGTGAGCGCTCTGATACCTTACTCTGGTTTGGTGGGTGGTGTTGTGAGGGGAATGGTGGCTCAGTTCACATTTTTGTGAAAGTTTTTCCTCCTTCTTATAGTGTGGAAATGTTCAAGCCCCACGTACCTTCGTTTCCGTGGGATACTGGAGAGTCCCTCTGTTCTTCCAAAGGTGATTTTTATGCTCTTTTGAGGCAGTCTATTTTGTTTGGTGCCGGGGAGAGGAAGCGATTCGCATCTATATGGCAGCCATGTTAACCCAGAAGTCTCTTGTCTCAATTTTCAATTGTCCCAGGTATTATGCTGTATGTGAACTAAGAAAATTAATTGTAAAAATCAGTTTCTCCGTGAATATTTTCAAATTATGCTATGCCTGAAATAGCAGAAAATGAATAGATTTTAAAAAAGCAAAACAGGATCTGATTTTTTTTTTACTAGTGAGGTATATAAATTCATTTAAGAATAAGGTACATGTTACATAATTTCCTCTCTTAAGAGGGACAATAAAGATTTTTATTTTTCTTTATTTTTTTTGGTTTGATTATGGTCATGGTTTTTATAAAAATTGCTGATTTGCACAAACATTTAAATGAGCACATGGTTAGTCTTTATGATTGGCATCTTTATGATTTCATTACAATGTTTTGAACATGATTATATTTCTTGACAAATCAAATAGACCATTATAGCACAAGGGGTGTGTGTGATGTCAGAAACATAAGAATAGATGCCACACAATACATCAAGATCTCATCCACCTTTGAATCTCCATTGCACATGTGGCTTTCTCAGATATGTAGACTGTATACCTGACCACTACTGGTGGTGTTATATCCACAGGGCAAAAGATGATTTCTCTTACTAGGAAAGGAAGGTAGAAATTAATCGCTGGACTTTATTATGAGACCCAGAAAATGCCTTCCATTTATTGATGGTTATCATTTCCTAGGACCTGGTCTCAACTAGATGATGCTATTCAGAGCATGGATATTCTTTTGTATTGTTTATACACAGAGAGTGTTGCTAAGGTTATATCACTGAAATATATTACTTTTGCTTTTGTGTTTAATTTGTTTCCCTCAAAATGGAGTGAGATCCATTGGCTTGCCACAGTATCAGGTTTGCCACAGTAATTACTGGATTGTCCTGTCATTCATGTTTCTGGGGAAAACATGGATTACAATAGGTTTCTGTTAGAATATACATACTGTTTGGACATCCATTCTAAGACTAAGGCATAATGAATGAATAAAAAGCATTCATCTTTGCTTCTGTTTCAGACATTGTTTTAAGTGCTAGAGATTCAGATATAATATTCCTTTCCTAAGGAGCTTACATTTAATAGGGGATATAGCCTTCATAGAAAAGTGGAGGCCAGAGAACAATTTTGATTTAGGGAGTCAGATGAAGCTTAAATTCCTAGAATCATAGATTTAGAGTTGGAAGATAGAGTCAAGAATTTGTCAACATGTATGTTTATACATAAATATTCATGTATATATGTTTATATCAGCATACTGTAACAAGGGAATCACTTTAAAAGACTGATATATATTAATTTAAGGTCGCCAAGGAATCAGCTATGTAATTCCTAAATGAAAAACTCAAGTCAGCCGTCAGCCTTTTTTGGAGTTTAATTACAATAGGAGTAAGAAAGGAATTAGAGATAGAGAGAGAGAAAAAGGGGAGAGAAGGGAATAGGGCTTAAATACCCCTTCTGTTTAGGCTGGGCCAAAAGGCCCAAGCCCTTAGATAGCTGGGGCAAAGAAAAGAGATCAGTCCCTATTACTCACGTGTCCAAAATGGAGAAACAGTCTCAGAGGCCCCCACCTTCAGCTTCCTTCAGAGCAAGCCTTCTCAGAGCCCAGGAACCACACCGACCAAAACCTCAACAACCTCCTCCAGTCTCCAGACCCTCTATCTTTAAGGAAACCCTCCAAGTTGCCTCCCCTCAGTCCTCACATCTACCAATCACTCTTCATCAATTTCCCTGTCAATGGAGGCTCTAGCTTAACCCAGGACCGCCCAGAGGTTCCTGGCTTTTGCACATGTCTGTTGAAGGTTATATTTTCAAATGATTAAATCTTTACTCCTTTGCTACAGCCCTTTCTAAATCCTGTTAACTTGAGTATGGTAGAGATTGGAATAATTAAATTTTGATCTAGGCTGCAGCCCTTACTCAATCCTATTAGGACTGAATAGGGTGGAGATTTATTCCAAGTATCTCCATTGTATCAATTCTAAAATCAATCAAGACTCAAAGATATTCCTGTTCTATGCTTAAGCATAGGTCAAAGTCCTTTCCATTGTTCAGCAAAGGGTTTCTGTCCTAAAGTAATCTTAAGAAGGGAAGAGAAAGAACCTCCCATGCCAATGGGGTTCCCATTCCAATAGACTAGCAGTAAGAAAAGGAGGAAAATGGGTGGCCCAGTGACCTGGAAGCCAGGCCCAGAGACAGGAGGTCTCTAGCTAAAATCTGGCCTCCGATGCTTCCCAGCTATGGGGCCCTGGATGGATCCCCTGAACCCTGTAGCCTAGCCTTTACTACTCTACCTTCGGACAATAGACATTTAAATGGATAATTAAAAACAAACAAACAAACAAACAAAAAAAAACCCCAAGTAACTTTGAAGAGACTAAAGGCTATATTCTAAGGCATTTCAGACTCTAATGGTTTATAAAAAATCTCTGTATTCTATTGCATTTTTTGTTATGGTTTAACTTTGTGATTTTAAGTTCATATATTACTGGATTGAATATTATTCTGTGAACTGAAGGTTGATTGAATTTATTTTGAATGTACTGAGTTTTAAAATTCTGTTGTTTTCCCCCTATAACTGTGTTGAACAAATATTATTGTGAATAAGCCCATATATGAAAAAACAGCTTTTTTTTATTTTGCTGAGGATAGATGGAATTCAGAACTGGTTATAATTATATTAACAACCTTGGAAATTTTAATGTGCTAAATGCCTCAAATGATTTGATTTTAAGGGTTTTTATTATGTTCTTAACCCTAGATGAGTTTTACTTTGTTTAAAAAAAATATGTTTATTACCATGGTTGAAAGATTGCTGTTTGTAAAAATTGTGAAAAATGTCCATCAATTCATAGGTTTTAAAAATGTCATACAGCAACTTATGTGAAATATGAAAGTGTGTTTGTTTGCTATTGTAATTAATTGGGCTATTGAAAATTTTGGGGATTGTGATATCTAAATATTTGTACTACTGTATTTTTAAAGATAAAAAAATTGTTAACCTTGTTCAATTCATTTGCCTTCTACTCACAGTGATCATGGCCAGATACAAAGAGGAAATGGATCTCATTTTTTGGTGAGAAAGCCTTGTAATTTATATTTTCTTAACTGACACAGAGTGTCAATGATTATAGGCTATATTTTTGAATTTTTAAAAGCTCTTTTATTATTATATTTTTCTTGCATGTGCAATATAGTTTTTCAGTTTTTTTTATTATTTTTTCTCTCCTTTTTATATTTGAAGCACATGTCACCAGTATTAAGATTTTCTTTAACCTTTTTATTTTTAAGTTTAAGATACATTTGCTAATACATGCCCTAAAAGGCTTGTGACTATAAAAATGATGCCACTAATTATTTAAAAGTTATGGGACTTTGCTTAATGATTCTGTCTGATTCCAGGACAAGAGATACACACAAGAGCCATTTCATAGGGCCAAAGAAAGGCCAATCTAGGATGGATTGATGCACTTCTAGGCCAATACAAAGGTCTTGAACCTAGTGTGAAGATTCGAGGTTACTATGTTTAACATGTGTTAAGACATAGGCTTTCCTTGTATCCACACTCACCCTAAAGATATTCACAGACGAGTATCCCTGAAACCTTGGCTCCTATAATCTGGTCCCCTTTTTCGGCCTCTCATAGTGTGGTACCTTTCTGTAGTCCTGGCGCTGACTGGGCAAATGCATCATTACTTAGATCATTTTGAGTGGGCCCTGATTGAAGGACCTGTTATAGATTTATTTTTCTTCTACTTGGAATTTTTACACATAAGAATTTGATAGTCTATATTTTCATCCAGAAATTTTTCTTTCCTTTTGATTTTTCTGATGTCTTTTTAATATCTCTTGCCAGTTGATTCATATACCTCATACCTCAGCCATGCATCCCTAAGTGATACTTTTTTTTTTATATCACCCTCTTAACGGGGGGAATGTAAAAAAATATCATTATTTAAATTGCAAAGTTTAAATTCCTTTTGAGAAGAATTTTAGGAAAAGAAGATGCTACTTCCCTGAATTCAGAAACTGAACTGTTGGAGAAGCCATCATGAAGAAGCCTCCAGACCACGAACTGCACAAAATGAACTTTGGGTGTGGTTAATGAACATGCATACTTTCATGCCAAAGGGGACTGCCCCCTAACTGGCTTTCTGTCAATGCGTCCAGTAATTATTGGTTTTATTCTTTTCTTTCTCTTATCCTCAAATTATTGTAATCTTTAAATTGATTATGTTTTCATGATCCTTTGGAAAAAAATTAATTTTTTGCAAACGATCAAAGGGGGGGGATGTAAAAAATAGACTCGAATACAGGACTACAATCCCCATGAGCCTTTGCTCCACTTCCCCAGAATGCCTTGTAATCTCACCTGGGCCGAGATCGAGAAGGTATTTAAGCTGATTCAAAGGCTTTTGAGGGGCTCTTGGCTCTTTTTGGACTTCCGTTTTGGAGCAGGCTCATCTCTTCCATTATGTGAGGTTATTTTGTCTAGGCCTCTGGCCTAGGCACATGTTTCTTACTTGTATGTTCTTTAATCTTTAGCCTTTAATAAACCTCTAAAAAATGTAATACTCCTTGCAGAGAGAAACTAATTTCTACCTGCCTCAGTCTCCCCATCTCCCCTAAATTTTAATCTTTACAATATATATATAAATATATATTTTAAAACTACTTTATGACTTAAATGTGTTTTTAAGGTATTCAGAAGAAAAAAATTATAATATATTTAAGAAATATTTTGCTTTAAACCTAAAGATTATATTAAAATGCTGAAATTACATAGTTAATTGTATGTAAACATTACTTTAAGAAGAAGAAATATGAAGTGATATCTATTAAATGACCAATCAATCTATCAATATTTATAAAGCATCTACTTTATTCTAAGCACAGTATTAAAGATGTGAATAAAGAGTGACACTGGTGTTTATTGGATAGAAGATTGCCATAATTTGCCCTGTACCATAGGAAAACCACTTTATTGGCTGAATGGACAATTAATTGAAGAAGGAAAAAAAAACTTTTGGAAGACAAATCCACCAGCAGGCTATTGCAGTAATTAAAAAGTGAGGCTAAGAGAGTGACCACTAAAGTAGTGGCAGTTGAAGAGAAAGGAAGTGGGTATAATCTAAACATGTTGCAAAGGTGAATTTGACAGGCCTTGGTAACAGCTTGAATGGGAGGGGAGTGAAATGTAGTGACAAATAGATATTATGAGTAGATATGGGATGCTTATAGCTAAATTAATAATTCAGAGAGGGTAAGTAAGATTTATTCATGAATCTAAGTCAAATAGAATATATTAAATATAGCCATTTGTCCTTATGCAAAGAAGACATAAAGAGCCTGAATATGAAAGGAGTTAATGAAAGTTAAACAGACAACTCTCACAGTTATACTGCACCTTAAAGAAATGAATGAATCAACAAAAACAAATAAATAAATGAGGTTATAATGTCTGATTTGTGACAGTTTATAAAGGAAGATTTTGCAATTAGTTTTTTTGTTTATTTTCATCATGCTCTATATTGTCACCTTTTAAAAAAGAAGTGTATATTTATATGAGAATACAAAATTTTATTATAATCTTGCTCTTGGTAAATTATCAATATGCCTTTAGCAAAGTTAGGTGGCTGTACATGAGCGATATTGCAATTATCACTGTTCATATGATTCATGATTTGTTGTATTAAACAAAAGTCTTATAATATGGAAGTAATAATAACTGAATTGGTGAAAACACAAAGCCAAACATATAAAGTGACAATAAATAATATAAGTGAACACTTCCATATTTCCCTGGTGCCCTTTAATAAATCACTTTACTTGGGAGAAGTCATTTGGCTTTTATTTTTTCCCTAAGTTTGATTTAGTTAATAGCTAAGATTCCTTCCAGACTTAATAATAATTATGCTATGATTTTTGATAAGCCATTATTATTCTCCTTTTCTTCATTTTTTAAAAGGTTGAAATAATTTAGTAGAAAATAACCTTTTGACTTGTAGGAAAAAATGATGTTTTCTAAGGCAACCAACTTTATGGGCATCAAAAGGATATTCAGAAAATTTGACATCTAAATTTATTCTCAGTCTACTATGGATGAATTGATATACATATAGCTCACAATTTTAATTTGCAATTTGTTTTACATGCTATCTGTTATTATAATTGTACTTTTCTCATTGTTATATACCACATATTATCATATTGTTTCCATATAATTTGAGAGTTATACCACAACAATTGTCTTCAAATTGCCAACATGGCAGAGTAAGAAACATTCAGAACTGATAAATCACCTTATGAATGATCACAGAAGGGAAAAATGCCTCAAAATTAATCCTGATGGTGCAAAATCAATGGAAGATTATGGAAAACAATGATACAAACTGGAACAATGTAGAGAGACATGAGAAGGACTCATTTCACTGTGGTATGAGGTGAAAGTACTAAATGAGCCTCAATGGAACTGTGACATAATACAGTACAAGCATCAGGGAAAAGGGCAGGGAGAAGAGCACAGTTGGACTGGTCCAGCCACAGCAGAAAAAAAATCTGAAACCAATGTATCATAGAACAGACAGCAATGGGAAGAAAGTGACCCTACATAGTATAGCTGAATAAGAGGCTGGTTATGATCCAGCATGGGCCACAGTGGGAGGAATTCATCCCAACAAGGTCCAGCCTCAAGATTGTGCAGAACCCAATTCAACCCAGCTGAACTGAGCAGTAGCAAATCTCCACACATCAGGTCAAACAAGACTCCTCTGCAGAGTGATCAGTCTGGTACTAAATCAGTTGAGCCAATCCTAGGAACAATAAAAGCATGAGACAATAGATTCTCTATCTCAGGAATAGAGCTAATCTTCAGTATATAGAAAAAGCTTAAAAATTCCAAATGAGCAAAAGACAGAGAAAAAGCCTAACACCAGCAAAAATATTTCATTAAGAAAGATAAGCAAAATGCAAGTTCAGACAACAATACAAAAACAAAAATGTGTGAAGTCTCAAAGGAAAAGGTGAAACACCAGTAAGCCCAAAATGAATTCCTGAAATTGCTCAAAAACAGTTAGAAAAATAATAAGAGACTAAAAAGAAAAATTATAAAATAAAATTATAAAAATAATCAATACTTTGGAACAAAAACTTACTAAAGAAAATGGTTCCCCAAGAAAAGAAATAAAATACCTCAATTAGGATATAGTTACCTAAGAAAGAGAGTTCAAAGCCCCCAAAACATCTCCCTAAAAATTAAAATTGAACAAATGGCAGCTAATGACTTTATATAACATCAGAGAGCAATAAAATAAAGGGGGGGGGGAAGGAAAAACAAAGATGAACATCTGAAATCTCTAACTGGAAAAGCAAATGACCTGGAAAATAAATCCAGGAGAGATAATCTAAGAGTTTTTGGATAGTCTGAAAGTCAGGATCATATAAAGTATTTGGACACTATATTGCAAGAAATCATAAAGGGAAACTCCCTTAATGTTCTTGAACAAGAAGAGAAAATAGAAATTGAAAGAGAATTACAGTGCATAGATAAACTCATTTGTGTCACTGCCATGTCTTAAAAAGTGTCCCATAATTATTGCCTTCCATGTTTCTAGGAAGCAGGTGAATATATTTCATTAGTTATGCTCTAAACTTTTATATCTTGCCATAATACTATATATTATAAGGGTTTTTCCAGTACACAATATATCTTTAGACCTTATAGTTTAATGATTTGCCTTTGACACTGAAGTAAGGAGATAAACAGAGAGGTTTTATTTAGTTATTTGTTTAAAAAAGTGGGTATACACATATATAATACATATACATATATAAAGCACATACATATCTAAAATCAACAAATATAAATGTCTGGGAGGTACTTCTCTAGGTGCTGCATATACAAACACAATGATTGAAATATCTCCACCAAAAATTAGTTCATATTCCAACATTCTTATATACATTTAAACTCATACATTTAAATTTGTTTAGACAATTAGTTATTCTGAATGGATCACTCATATTAAAATAATAATCCTACTATGACAAATTTTAGAAGGTCTTAGATTTCAGTCAAGTAACTTAAAATGGACAATTATCATTGACTTCTCAAAAAATTTATGATATAGCCCATATATGATGTAGATATTGCTATTTAAAACTATATGTAATGCAGGTTTTAGGAAAGCCATGATTTATATGCAAAAAATACACATATGCATGTGCACATGAACTATATATCTTTTAAATATTTAAATATGTGTACAGTCTTCTCTTGCTATATCAAGGTTCACGTATGGCTTCACTGAATGACAAGATTTGTTTGCTTTTTTGGATATCTTATTCTGTATTGCAGTTACACTTATTGTGGTGCACTATTGGCTGCTTGAAAGAAAAGCAACCAACCACAACATTGTGTTCTGATCCTGGCCACTGATTCTCTCAGTAACTGTAGATTAACAGGAATGTGGAAAAGGTTTATTGAAAATTATAAAAGGTTTATAAAGCCTTAATATATATATATATATATATATATATATACACATATATATATATAATATAACACCACTACTTAATAAAATAAATATAACACCACTACTTTACAGATTTTCAGCTATTATGGGGGTGTCTGCAACTTAAGTCCCATGATAAGTGAGGGACACAGAAACAGAGAGAGTCAGAGAGAAAGAGAATGAGGGAAAGGGATACAATTTTATTTATGGATTGTACTAGATTGATTATTTTAGAGTTGTTTTTTCTATTAATTTAGGGTACTGCCAGTGTTGAAACTAGCTTCACTGATGCAATCCTTATCTTGATTTAGAGTGTTGCTTGATAACATTGGTCAGTTAACATGATGAGTATGTGGTGGAAGAACTGAAATCCACATCTTCCTTTCTTTAAGAAATCTCTTGATCCATTATTTCTCATTGACAAGTGCAAGGGTAAAAATTAGTGATTATAGGAATAATCAAAATTATGTTTCATTCCACAAATAATTTTAAACCTCATTTCTCTTTGCTGCTTCACCAACTCTTGAAAATGAACTGGGAAAAATTCAAACAATTTACCCACAAATATGACTTATTCCTTCCTATGTTTACTCTCTAGTGACTGTGCAAATGAGCAGTGAAATGACCAAAAGGTTAAGCAGAAGAGATGAAGAAAAAATCGACAGACACCGGATTATTTCTTCATCAGTCCTGGATAATCAGCCCTTGAAAAATTGAGTGTTGACAGCACCACATGCATTTTGCAGTTCAGTGAGATAAACCTATTTCTTCAATAAATAGTTCTTTTATCAGATGTGCTAGAAAGTGTCTCAACTTTTCTTTATATTTGTTTTTCTCAACTAACTTGACTTCATGCTGATATCTCCCTTATTTTGCTCATTAAGAGAGCTATGAAATACATTACATCAAATTCCATTGTTTTTGTTCTCCAGTTATTTCCATTGAGCAAGGCTGATATCCTCAAATGAACTGTAATCTCTTTGAGGGCAGAGATAGATCTTTTTCCTCTCCCAGACACTGCCAAAGAAGTGTGTACAGTGATAGTCACACTAATATGAATGAGAATGAAAGGAAATTATAATTCTACCTACAGGTTTTTACCAGACCTGTAGGTAGAATTATAGAATTATATATATATATATGCCAGAACTGGCAAGAATACTTATTTTCTAAAAACTTCTTGGAGTAGCTCGGTGGTATAGTAGACAGATGAAATAGCGTATAAATGACATAATAGATAGATACTGTGCCTGAAATCAGGAAGACAAACTTCTTTAGTTCAAATTTGGCCTTAGACACTCAGTAGTAGCATGACCCTTGAGAAGTCGCTTAACACATTTTGCCTCAATTTCCTTAACTGTAAAATGAACTGGAGAAGGAAAGTACTCCAGTATTTTTGCAGAGAAAACCTTAAGTGGTTTCTTGAAGAGATGGACATGACTGAAATAAGTGAACAACATCTCAAAGAAAAGAATTATGTAAAGAATTAAGGAATTGCTTAGGCCTAAATATATGTGCTTGACAATTCTTGAACACAATGTTAGGATAGCCAGAATGTGAACCAATTACTATAGGGAAGAAAAGTCCAATTTAACATTTATGGATGCTTTTGTTGGTTTTTAGATGTAATATTATTTTTTTATTGAAGATGTTACCAAAAAAAAAAAGTTTACTGATGCAGTTACTACCACTGATATTTTTTTAGTTGTTTGAAATAGACATGATTATTTACACATTCTCAGGCTCTTAGGTTGACTGACCACAACCTATTTCCCACAGAGTTCTTGAAAGAAGTAACAAAATAATTGTTTTACAAAAAAATTGCTTTTGGTGAGCCAGTAGTAGTATTTAGAGGTTTTAATCACAATTAATCCAAATAAGTCATGTTTTTATATTTGTATGTATATGTATATAAAATGTAAATATACATATTTGTATGTGGTAATAGTCTCTCAGTAACCGAGGATGACAATTGTCTTTGTGCGTTTTCATCTGTGATGTAGATGAGAATTCACAAAAACACTTGTGCATGAAGGAGATTTAAGTGGAAAAGTCGATGCCCAGAGACAGTCCCACTCTCTCAGCATTGGAAGCCTGGGTCCAGTGGCACAAAAAGTTATTACACCTGGAGACTCCCTCAGCTGCATTGGATGGCCATGTTGTGTTTTGTGCTCCAACACACCCTAAGCACTCCACAGTGCTTTGCTGCATCGCCCTCTCAGCCATTGAACCGTCTTATTGGTTTCTTCCGTCTGTTCAGTAGAAGCAGTCTTCACATGCTGGGTGAGCAAGGCCCTGGTTCACCAGGAGTCTACGACACTATGGCTACCCTCACAAGGGTTAGCCGGCCTGTTGAAGCCGTTGCCTGGGGTGTGGCCGCTGCTGCATGCTAGCAGCTACTAGGAGCCACAAGTGAGAGCTGGGTGTCAGTTGAGGGTCAGAGGCTGGAGAGCTGCCCTAGGAGGGCATGACAAGCCCTCCATACCAGAGATACTACTCCTCCCTGAGCACCCCATACACCCCATTTGTATGTATATTTAATACATATATATATCTATATACAGAGTTACACATGCAAATATTGCTACAGATACCTAAATTCTCATCAATTGGGGAATGGTTGAAAAAGTTGTTTATGGTTTTGATGGAATACTATTATTGTGTTTTAAGAAATGAATAAGTACAAGGTTTCACAAAAAATGGGAAGGTATATGTACATCTAATGCAAAGTGAAGAATGTAAAACCAGGAGAACTCTGTACAGAGTAACAATAGTATTATTATAAGATACAACTGTGAAAGACCTAATCAATCTAATCTATACTATTGTCCATGACAGTTCCAGTAGACTGGTAATGAAAAATGCCATCTACCTTCAGAGAGAGAACTATTATTCTGTGAGTGCAGATCAATGTACATTTAAAAAAATATTTTTTTGTTTTTCTTGTCTTTTTGAAAAAACATACCTAATATTGAATTATTTTCATGACATATACATAATGTGTATCATATTGTTTACTTCTCATTGGGTAGGGGAGGGATTGGAAGGAGAGAAAGAATTTGGAACTCAAAATAAAAAAATGAATGTATATTTAGGGATACCGTACATTCATATGCACATACATATGTAGATAAGTGTCTATCACCAACCTTCTCTACACATACGCTCTAATTTGTCACTTATCTTCCTATTCATTCATCTCCTGTATCTCTAGTATCTCTAGTCTATATCATTCTCTCTCTCTCTCTTTCTCTCTCTCTCTCTCTCTCTCTCTCTCTCTCTCTCTCTGTCTCTCTCTCTCTCTCTCTCTCTTTCCTGTTTTTAACATTTTTTCTCCCCTTTCAGTATTTTTCTAGCCTCTGTTCTCAAATTTACTAACTCTAGGTACTCTCTGTTTTCTGCTCATTTTGACTATTCATATAAGTAGTTGAGCCTTATTTCAATTCTTACCATTTTTCACTGCCCCACCTCCCCTTTATTTCAACTATCTTATTATTGTATCTTATAATTTGTGTTTTTTCTCTTATTTTTTCAATCCATATTTTTCCAGTAGACTACTAGCAAATATTGTTCTGTATTGCAATGGTTTCCACTCCTAGCCTGCTGAAGCTAGACATACCTGGTTGTGTTCTTCCTACTGCCACTTGCACTGTATCTTCTCTGTGTCCCAACTGAATCTTGATCAGTACTCTCTTCATAACCCAGGGAAATGAGTTCTCTTTGCTGTCTCTTCTTGTTCTGGGTAGAATCATTACTTCACTCCATAATCTATTGTTTCTGCTTTTCTAGTATTAATTTTGAGGCATTTTAGTTCTCCTGTGATCATTTGGAGAGCATCATTGGCAGGCCTTGAGTTTCTTACTTTGCCATCTTGGTCTGATCTCTTCAGTATTCCTCAACTTGGTTGAGAGTGTGCATATGTTCTGCAGCCACCACCTTCACCATTAGACACCATTACTAGCAAATATTTAACACTATAATGCAAGGGGTGAAGTCTAAAGAGCTTGAATATACTTATATATCAGAAAGTATTTTCACACATGAATCACTGAACTTGAGTCTGGGGCCAACATCAGTCTGTGTACCTTGAATCATTTGTAGTGGACCAAAACATTGCCAGTATTTCAAGATGGAAAGAAATGTAGCTTGAGAGTTCAGTAAGTAAGGCTAGCATGTAAGTACTCTAGGGAGAAGTTAGTGTCCTGAAAACTCTTAATTTAAGATTACATGAAATGAAAAAAAAGACAAGATTCAAATACATTTCTATACATCAATATGATTAAGATAATCTAACATTATTGCTTCCTTTAAAGGAAAAATATCTTTCTTTATTTTTTGTTTAGCTTTTTTAGTGTACTAAAGTTCAATGAACTGGGCAAGCATACCACTATGAATAAAACCACAAAAGTCGCCCCTTAGACTAAAAATAGACACAATCTTTGTTTCTAGTGAATATAAAAATGGATATGGAAATATCTTAAAAGGCATGTAGTGAACAAAAATCAACTATAGAGGTCGACATTATTTATAGTACTTTTATCTGAATTAGACCTTATAAATTCTCAAAGAAAATATTTCCCCCACATTTAAAGATAATACCCATCATTTGATTTCTATTTCATTGTAAAGGGGAGTGAAACTAAATTAAAATGAGTCACTGTCAGTAACTGCTTTGATTGTCACCTTTGTGATCTAGTCAAAAATTCCCCCAGTCAGTGGCCCTAAACTCTTACAGAAGCTCTGCATTGAGTGATACCTCAGTTGCTGAGCAATCAACAAGAAAAAAAATCCTCTAAACAGGCACTAAAGTCATTGCTTTCTATAATTTTAGAGCCTTTATTAGGTAAAGAACCCAAAATGATTGAGAAATGAGGGAAGTAGAAAGAGAAAGAACAATAAAATATGGAGGTTCACAGGTGAAAAATTTTTTTAGAAATTTTAAGAATGTTTTCATAAAGAGTGTACAGTTATTTCATAACCTCTTTCTCAATTTGTTGTTAAATTGTATTTTATTTTATCTACTACTCATTGTCATCTTTCATTATCCCTAGTCTTTCATTCAATTTATTACCTATCATGACATCTGGATGAAGTTGATAATCATGCCTTTTATGCCTTCATCCAAATGTTTGATAACATGCTGAACAGAATATAACCAAGAATAGATCTCTCAAAAATTTTAACAGAAATGTCCTATCCAGAGCCATTAAGCACCATTCTTTATATTTGGTTATTTAAGCAACTTCTCAATTCTCCTCTCTGTATCTATAGTCTTTCTCTCTGAATCATTTATACCTTTTCTCAACCGTTTAGGAATTTTGGCTTTCAACCTCATTATAGTACTCAAAGGCTACAAAGGCATTGTTAACTAACATTATTCTGAGCTCATATTTTGCATCATTGATTATATTGTAAGATTCTGGAGAGCAGAACCTTACTTAATCCAATGTTTATTTTCTCTCCATCAGATTCTATAAGAGTTGCTTAATAAGTTAATGTTTGTCCTTATTCTTCTCATCGAATTATGTCTAATCCTCTTCTCCTTGATGAATTTCTAGGTGGGAAAAATGTAATTCAAAATGATTTCAGTAACAGAATACTTTCTAGATGCCCTCTGATTTCCTATCTGCATCTCAAACAAATCAAGTAAAGTTTATGATATCAAAACTAACATAGGCATAGCTTAAATAAGAAATTTATAATTGAATCATAAGATGATAGACTATAGAATTCTAGGTTAAGACCTGGAAAAAAATCCTCCAAATTATCTGATCTATCTTCCTTTTATTCCAGATGTGGAAAAAGTATCCCAGAGAAGTTAAGTGTTCTGGCCAAAATTACTCAAGTAGTAAAAGGAGAAAATTAACTGCCTCTAAAATTTCCTCATTTTATAGAGTAAAAACATTTTTATTACTAAAAGCAACCCTTTAAAATAATAAAAAAAAATTAATTCATAAGCTAACCACCAAGGTAACATATAATCCTAGATAGTGAATTGGCCCTCAATTTTCAGAAGACTTGAGTTCAAATCTTTCCCTTGACCCTCCTTGTCACTGTGACTTCCTTAGGCAGGTTTCAATATCTTATTTCTCAAGGAACATCTAAAATTACAAGTTGCAGAGAAAGAGTCAACCTGTGTTAGTAGATGAATTTTTCTTATTATGGTATTTTCTTCTTTATATAGATGAAGACCACGCTATCTCTCTATATGCTAACTGAACTTTGATTAGAACTTTCATTGCTGCTGTGCTCTTATGTGTTTTAAAATCCTACCCCAAGTATGTAAATGCTTACTTTTTAGTGACTTATATGAACATATAGTCTGTAGTGTAAGAAATAAGAAAATAGGTAAACAATTGTAATTATAGCAGCAAGTTGTCTGCCTAATCCTTTATAGAAATTTTGCCCATAATTATGCATCACATAATATTCCAGAAGTTAGCAGCATATCATTTCTATAAATAGAGAGGTCAATTATTTTTCTAGGAAGCCTAGATTTGAGTCAGGTTGAACTATTAATAAAATCACACTGAATTATTTCATATTCAAATGTTCCTAAAAGCTTATTAAACTAAGAATGCAGGTCATAATTTCTAAGCCTACACTTGTCATTCTTAAAGTAGTTTAATGTTATCAATCTTTTCCCTGTCAACAGTTAAAATGAAAATGGAGAACACATTTTCCTTTTGAATAAGTATTGTTTTGGAATATTCTATGTGATTGGAGTTGCTACCATTGGTTATAGTCTTTATTCATTGTGCTGGTCTTATAGTAGAATTTTCCCAATCTGAAGTCCAAAAATTTGCTTTTTTTCTGTCTCTTACACAAGAGCGGAGTATAGATAAATAAATCAGTTCTTGATTGGTGGATCCCCTGGGATAGGAAAAATTATAACATTTGAATACAGCTTTCTCCTCTACTCTTGCACTGTCTGTGCTCACATTAGCAACACACTCCATCCTGCCCCTGTATTCCCCTAATCAATCATTCCCTGTCGGTTGTCTAATAACACCTGGCATTCTGTACTCATTCACCAGAAGGTGCAGCTGGTACCTAACCACTGGAATGACCACCTTCACTAAACCTCTGGCACCTAACAGCCCTCGAAATAGAATCATGAAACTAGTACCTAGGAAGCAGGAGAACTTGCCTTTGTGGCGTCATCTCAGCTCAGTGCCTCAGCATTGAAATTGACTTTCTAAAAACTCAGAAGGAAATATAACCACTTAAAATAACTCAGCATAGTAATTTAAAAGCACCATGATTCAAATTAAAAGAGGAACCACTGTTATCACCTTCCTTCCTTTGTTTGTTCCTGTACTTAAGTATTTGTTATTTCATTTTTGTAAAGGTGGACATTGTGGGCAATTAATCACCTGAACTACTGTATAATGTTTCTGTGAAAATTTGGGGATATATCTGCAATGAAGAGGTAATAAATGAATTGTGAACATTTGCCATTAACAAATAGAATGGCCTCAAAAATGTCTTTTGACTTCAAAACTTATCAAAAGCAAAAAATTATTATCCTCTCTAACCACCCACATTTTATATTACTTTCAAACTTCTCTTGCAGGCTAATTTTTCTATTTCTTAGTACCTGACATAAAAAAAAAATCACCCACCAATTCTCAAAAAAGGGGCAAAATTAAAAAGAGGTAGTGATTTCATATACTTATTTTGGATGCACTACTTGGACCATGGCAGGTTTTTAAGATAGATACCTTGGGTCATGTAAAAATTTAAATTTCTTTATCAGTGCTTGTTCTCAAAAAACTTACTTTTCTCTCCTTCATCACTAAACTCTATTCTAGCTTTTAGTCTATAGTCCTAAGAACTGGAAGAAGAAACATAGAACAGTGGACAGATTGTGTTTAAAGAACCTAGGTTCAAGTTCATCTATACACTTAGGGCTCTATGACAGTAAGACAGTCTCTAAAACTCTCAGTGCTAAATCTCTAAAACTAGAATTCATAAAGAAGGCACTTATTTAAATCAATAGATGGAACTTCCTCACATAGAAGTTCCCTATAGAAGTCATTGCTCTTTTAGCTTTATTCCTGATTTTCTGTACTTCAAATCCATGTTCTACTGTTCTTATCCTTGAATTTCCCTTAGCACCAGGCTTTTCCTTCCACTAGAACACCAAATAACTATGTTGTGTGCTCACATTAGAATATCCCTCTAGAATCTTTACCTTCCTTCTCATATTGTTGAGTTCTTCCTGGAGTCTCCATTAGGTGAAAGAGGCAAAGGCACATCACTTTTCTTCTCTTCCTGCTCTCTTTCTTGATCTTTTGGATTTCAATACCATGTGCCATTACTGGGAAATTTCTTTTCCTTCATTCCCACTTTTTAACTCCCTTTTGTTCATTGTCTTGAATGTCAACTCTCGGAGAGCAGGAACTGTTTTAATGACTATCATTAGTAAATGTTTAATTAATGGTTGTTTCCTTGATTTGCTTCTTTCCTTTATTAATAAATTCATATATGCCCTCTCTATCTTTATAATACAACTCATGCCCACTAAAACTACCACTTTACTAATAGATAAAATTAATTTTTATTTGCATGTTTCATTGACTTCATATGAAACACTTGTCATTACTAGTTAAAGTTATTACTATGAGTTTAGGCCATTCCTTGGGGTTAAATATCAACTCAAGATAATAAAATGAGTTATAGAATAAAATAATGATAATTTTTTGTTTGTTTGGTTTGTTATGGAAAACTATTGAGAGGGTAATAAAATTAAGACACCAAGGTATAGAAGAAAATTACCAATGGGACAAAAAAGGAGACTAAAAACTAAACTTAAAATAAGTTTTGAAGAAGATTATGGGATATTCTAAAGCTAGAGACATATGGACACATCCTAGTTTTGTGGGAAGCAGGTGTCTTCTTTCTTCACTCTTCTGTTTCCTGAACCCCTCACCATAAAGGTTTTAATGAAGATAATTGTTTAACTTTTTGGATCCATTTAAGGATAGTATCTGAAATATATTTTTCCTTTTTTCTTCTAAAGAACTACAGAAGACACTGAGTGAAACAGACCAAAATGGAAAGTCTAAATTTCAAAACACTTACACTTCATCTTCTAATTTTTCATTTCCCAAATAATTTCCCTTTTCTGTTTCTACTTAGCCATAATTGAGGAACTCAAGTATATTGCTCGTCAGTTCAGAGTTTTTACAGCTTCATTCCCACTTCCACTAGATGGGAACTTTAACTCATATATTGACCTTAACTTCCACTTCATCTTATTTCAACTATTATAAAGAATATTTTTGCATGCATGTGACTTTTTCAAACTTTTCTTCAAAATAGCTAACCCATAAATTCACCACCACTTGAGAACTAAATTGAACCTTAGTCCAAAAGCTTGGGTTTATTTGTTACTGCACTATAAACAATCTAGTTACTTTAGAATTTTTTTGGTCTGTGTCAAAATAGCAAAGGGATGACAGTTTTGATTTCGTTTTTCATAAAGAGTTATAATTCTTCTCCAGGTTCCTTAAACTCATATAGCTGAACTTTAATTTTTTTCCAAATAAAATGTAAGGTATTATTTTCAATATGTCTTCAGTTACCTAAAAGTAGTTCAAAGATATTGTTTAAATTTCAGACAATTATCTCGTCACAGTCTTCAGATTATTCTTTCAAGCCTCTTGTTCCCTTTGTTGGATTTGCACAAGGTAATGAGATAATTTTCATGAGTATCATTTTAGTTTAGGATACTTCCATCTTTCCATCTTGAAAATTCCCTTTGACATCTACGGCCTGAGGGTAGTCACATGCCTTGAAAATTATTCTTAGCCTTGCATTCAAATGTATTAGAAAAAGCCTTAATTTCATTGGTTGCTACCTGGTACAGTCTAGTCCTGTTTTGTAAAAAATAAATGAATCCTTATCATGTTAGATTGTCTCTAATACCTATATTCAGATTAGTTTACTCCATAAAAATTCAGTCAACATGTATTTATTATGCTGCATTATGGTATTTTAAACATATAAAATCCTAATTATATTTGATTCAATAAATAATAAGTTTAGATATATGTTTTGTTATTTTTTTTTTTACTCAGGAATTTCAATGGAGGTTCAAGTTAATTAAAAGTGAATATTTTCACAAATTTTTTTTCATTTCCTTTTTGAAGTCCAATTTTTAATGTAAAATAGTTAAGAAGAGGTTTAAAGTTATTAATTTAATTGGCTAGGAGCAATTTAAATTCTCCAAAACTTTATTCAATATCTTTACCATATACATACATGTAAAATTTGGCATAAATATATAAAATAGTAATCAGAGGACAAAATGTTTTAAATATACAGAGTATAGCTGGACTGTCATCATTTGAGCATATTCTCTAATTTATATTGTGGGACTTTTCTCATGGACAGAGAAGCAGAAAAAACTAGAATTAGCTTTAAACTTAATGACCCATTAAATATGGAATAATAATCACTATAGGCATCTGGAATATTAATTAGCACAAGAAAAAAATTGAAGTTACCATTGAATATAGTAAAACGCAACAGTATTTTTATTAAAAATGCAATAATAATAACATATCATGCTATATCCTACTAAAATTGTATTAAAGACGTAATTTTGTAGTGGATAGAGAACTGAACTTGAAGACAGGACTGTAAGTCTTTTTTCTGATAGATACTACATATGTAACTGTGTACATCCAATTTAATTTCTCTCTAAAACTACATACAGCAGATGAGTTTCAGAGATTCATTGTCATGAATAGTTCCCACAGGCAATGACACTCCCTTAAAAGGAAAATTAATGATATAATACCTCTGCTGTATACATATAGATGGAGATAGTTATAGATATATATGGATGGTATAATAGCTTGAACCTCACCTCAGTACTTAGAAGACCTTGGTTCAATCTTATATTTGACTCATGATGACTATATAACAGTGGACATGCATTTAACCACACCACATAATATTTTAGGAAAATCTATGAAACTATAACTTAGAATGTGACATAGGGTTTCCCAATCTCCAGGCTCCTTATATCAATGAAATCACACTTCTAGAACCCACCTTTTACTTTAATTATACATATTAATGTACATGAGCACAAGTATATTCATTTTTTGAGAAAGACTGCATATGGGAAGAATAGTCAACTAGTGGCACAGTGAATGGAGCACTGGAATTGGGATCAGTAAAACTCATTTTTATGAGGTCAAATCTGGCCTCAGACATTTATTATTTGTGTGACCCTGGGCAACTCACCACTGTTTGGCTAACTTTCCTCATCCATAAAATGAGCGGGAAAAGGAAATGGCAAACCATTCTAGTAGATACCAAGAACACCCCAAATGGGGTCATGAAGAGTTGGATATGACTCAAAAAATGACAGTAAAAACTAAAACATACTTGAAAGAATGGTAGTATAGTCAAAATATTAGTGAATAAAGATTAAGGAAAATAGATTTTTATCCTTCTTGTTTCATAGATTTCATTAGGTGTATGAGTTTTGGTAGTGAGGCCTTAATTTGTTGATGGAATTAGACATGACCTATGATGTTTTTTCTACAGTTGGACCTAGTTTTCCACAAACTTAACATGAAAAATTTGTAAATTTTTCTTCCATATTACAAGTTGATATTATTTTAGTAATCACTTTCTGAAATTTTGTGATCAATATTTTCTCCTTCCATCCAACCTTTCCCCGTTCTCTAAGATAAAAGGTGATATGATATAGGTTGTACATGTATTGTTATATAATACATATTTCCATCTTCATCATATTGTGAAAGACACATATCTCTTACTTTTAAACACACACAAATTCAGGCGCATAATATTGGCAAGTGATAAAACAAAGGTAGAAAAATTTATATCATAAAAATTTAATTACACACAAAATATTGTTCATTTTAGCCAAGTATAATAAAGTCTTGCAGCAGTTCAACAAATCACACTCATTCTCATTCTCACTCTGAGAAACATGCATGTGAATCATTTATCATTTTGTTTTGTGCCAAATGTTAACTCACACATCAGTCTTTGTCTGGAGTTTTGACTTGCAACAAGTCATATGCTTTAGAGAAGTTCTTTCCTTCATTCTGTTAACATATGTAGTGGTTAATAAAGGCCCCAAAGTACAAGAGTAGTGATTTTGCTAGCTCTGATAAGTCTAAGAAAACTCATGAGATGACTAGATATATTCACATAATAAATATCTCTTAAATGATAGTTCATTATTAGGCATAATGTTCAACTTATGTTAAGGATCTTGGAATATGTTGGATATGTAAAATGAGATTCTATCATATTTCTTAAAAATTCTTTATCTAACCACCTATAACTTCTATGTATACTAGAGACACATCAAAGAGATAATAATGGTGGTAAAATATATTTTTATTGTGTGTGTTTGGTGATGACATGAGAACATTTTCATCTAGAGATTCTGGTTAGAATTCCAATTCTTATGTTATATTTACCTTGATTTCTTAAATAAACAAATAAAACGAGATACCAAAAACCATTTATTCCAATTCCAAAATAATATATTTTTTATGGTTTTTAATGTCCAGACTAACCTCATTTTACCTTGTTATTGAGCATTTTTGACAACCTCAAGGAATTGTAGTTTATCTCAAGATAGAATATAAGAATTTCCTATAGTCAAAAATTCATATCTTTTGTTATAGGATCACATTGTGGATTTAATGGGCCCTTTTGGGAAAGAAGTCACTTCCCTTTTTTCATTAAAAAATATTCATGGACAATGTGTGTTGACAGTTTGGGTTCTCTCTATAAACTATTCTGCAGGTAAAACTAAGATAAAAATATTCAGTATATATTCATGGCCCACCCATTGAACAGTCTCAGGTATAGAAATCAATGTAGTCCCAACTGTAGGAAAATAATTGGGTTTTGCTGCCTGACTGACCTTTCTGCTGAATGCATCAGACTTCCTTAAACAGAGATTCACCATTCTATGTCTTATTACACCAAAGCTCAGTTCCTCTTGTGCCCTGACAATTATCAGCTTGACTTATAACAAATCTAATTCACCAGCTTCTTTTTTTTTTTGTTTCTGGACTTTGATCAGTTGTGATGTGTTATTTGCCTCATTATTAGAAAATAATGCACTATGTTTCCAGAAGCAAACACAATTTGTCAATTATATTTGTTGTTGTTTCCTATGGAAAATAACTTTTGTTTACTGCAGATTGATGTAAAAATCACACACCATGTTGAAGCAGCTTGGGAAATAAAATGTCAGCTCAGTACACTGAATGACTATTTAAAAAATAATAAATAAGCCAAATTATTCAGCAGTGTCATGATATATAGGCATGATTTCAAGAAGCATAATGCAGTAGTCACATAGAATGATTGCATCAAGGATCATAGTTTCACCTTTTTCATTTCATTTCCTTGTTTTAACATTAGTAGCTGCCATTTTAGTAAATTTCCAAGGCCAAAACAGTTTAGAAATATATTTTCATACTGGTATAAATCTCTTCTGTAAATTTTTTTTCCTAAAGAAAAGAGCTGTATTGAATGATTCAAAGAAAAATACACTAATTTTTAAATCAATAAATGGTTTCTTTACTATAAATGCCCTAGAAATGTTAGATTATAAAGTATGTCACCAAAGCTCATCTATCTGTACCTTTATTTTAAGTAGTGCTACATTACAGGTTCATAGGGAAAAAAAAAACAAGTTCATGGGGAAAGAAAAAAATCAATCAGATGAATTTTAAGTGAATAAGAGAAAAACATTTATTTTTCATAAAATAGGAATCCCAGGTTTCTTTTATGTCTCCCTTGGTCATTTTAAATTTCTTTCAAATTTGAATGAAGCTGCTTTCACATTTGCAAACAAATGGCACTTGTAACTTAAGACTTCTGGAAAAGAGATCTGATAGGGTACAAACAAACAACTTAAACCTGTTCAGTTGAACAATATCTAATTCCATTATCTAGGCATAAGAATTCATCTTGGGATTTATTGTTTTAGAGAAATCCCAAATGACTAAACCCATTCTAGTAATGCAAATTGCCTTTTTCTCAATAACTTAAAGTCTTAGAGAGTTTTTTGAAAGGTTGTGATTTGCCAAGGATAAAACAGCCAGAATGTGACAGAGGTTGGTCATGAGATCTACTCTTGTTTATCATAAAAAAATACTGGGCATCCAGAATATAGTTTACATAATGATTAATAGTCTAATTTAAAAGTGAATTAAGTTGGCATTCTTTTAAAATTGAAATGAAATTAGTGTTCATGAGACACTGAATTCTATTATTTTCACCATCTATGCAAATATCCTTTATCTTGGAAATATGATCTTTATATCTTTTGAAAAGAAATAAATCAGAATTTTAAAACATTATGTGATCTTACAGCCTTGATATAATTTGGCTAATTAACCATAGTCACATCAAAAATAGGTATATAATATGGGTTGGGATTGCCTCAGCCTTTTAATACATTCTCTACAGTGAAGTTTCAGTCAGCCTACAGTGACTCATGGGCAGATCTTCTCTTCACTGGGGATAATTCCTAGACACAAAACTCCCAGTATGCCTTATAGCTGAATACATGAATTTATCAGACTGAAATGAATTAAGAAGAAGATCACAACTGTGTGATATGGGAGAGCTGGAAATATTGAGCTGGAAGATAGGCAGAGCAAATGCATGTAGCAATAATTAGTTAGCAAGTGGCTCAAACTTACAGGAAGGAAGATCCACTGAGAAAGGAGAGGGAATCAGAAGTAAGCATTACAATAGCCCTCAGCTTCAGTAGTTGAAAGAAGTTAGCATTGGGACTGGAGAGCCATGAAAAACAGATTTAAGTGATGTGATACAGCCTAGCCAAAATGTCATTATTTTAGAACAGTAGCAATCTAGAAACCTGTCTGAAGGCATCAATATTGCTTGAACTTGCCACCCTGAGACTGGAGTAAAAGAAACTTAAGATAGGTAGATGATTCCCAACTCTAAGTTTCACTAACTACTCTTTTGAATCAGAGCTGATTAAGTCTGTCTTCCTTCCTTATGGAACAGAGGGAATATAACAGTATTTAAGAATCATTATCCTGAAAGTAAAAATGATAGCAAATACTTTTTATATGGATCTATAAAAAAGATTATTAAGTTTGGGTTTTTTTTTGTTTGTTTGTTTGTTTGATGGACCCTTTTGGTCATCAAATGAAGTCTATGGAATTCTTCTGAGAAGGCATGAAATAAAATATATTGAATTTCCAAAGAAACAAGTTCTAGTGACATAATGATTTATTTTTCTACCCTATAGATTCCATGACATCTATTCATTAACCTACTGGCTTCATGGACCTATAAACCTTTGCTCTAGAATATTTAATACATAATTCAAGTGCTTGACATCTGAATACTTATTATTCCTTAATTAAATTACTTTTTCACTTGAATCTTACTAGTTTTCTTTTATATATTCTAGCAGAGAATTTATATATGTTGTGGCTCAGGCCAAAATATTGAAAACTGATGAAGCCAAAATAATACTTTGAACATGAGAAGTAGTGACTATTCCTTAGAACTTAAAAGAGATTTAGAATCCCATTTTTTTTACTTGGAAGGCAACTGAGTGACTGTTTAATACAACCAGTAAAAAAGGAATGCCAATTATAACATATCTGAAAAGACATCTAACTTCTACTATAAGGCCTTTAGTGAAAAGAAAACCTATTCTGTCTAAAGGTAGCCCATATCTACTTTTAGATATCTACAATAATAAATTTTTGCTGCCATCAAACCTAATTTTACATTGTAACTCACTTATTTTTCCTGTTGTTATCTTCTGGAACCTAAGAGAATGAAATAAACTTCTGTCCCATATAACAGCCAGCGAAATACTTGAATACAATTATATCCCAATATATACTATGAGTTAAGTCTAGCCTCATTATGACAATTGAAATGATGAAAAGAAAACTATGTGGAAAGAATAGTCAGGCTTTCAGGAAATATTAAGTATCTTAATGGACCAGACACTATGCCAAGCACTGGGAACACAAATATAAAAAAGGAAGATAATCCTTGCCCTCAAGGTCCTTCCAATCTAATGGGGAAAGATATCTCATAAAGGAAGCTGAAAAGAGGGAAGGAGGAAAGGTACACAGAGATGGGATATAATGAAGCCTAAAGCAGTGCAACCAGGTGGGAAATAAAGTTGGCCTGAGTGACCTCCTTAAATGGGGTTTTGGGGAGGGATTCTCCATTTTGCCTTCCAATCAGATGGGTTTCTGGCCCAGAGAAAAATGATGAGAAACAATCATCATGGCAATGTTTCCTTACAGGACAATAAGGTTCCTGGGGAAATGATGGAAAATTCCAAAGTAATGCAGCCAGGTGGGAAATGGGGGGGGGGGCATGTAACTAATAAGAATCACAAAAATATCTCCTCTGTTTTATCTGTTAAAGTTGAGCCTTCTTTTCTCATATTTTCTTTTAAAATTTTTTTGTACTTTCCTTAACATAATTTCTTCACTAGCTGAGGAAACATAGTAATATGCCTCATCTTTTCCAAATGCAAGTAACACTTTTTCTTCAAAAAGTTTTTTTTGTTGTTTTTCTTCAATTTTTGGTTTACCTCATTAGGGTCACCACCAGATAGAGGCAATTAGAAGGGAATAGACCAAAGTAAATGACTGATATCTTTACTTATCAATAATATAATCCCTGAGTCAGTGGTTTTCTAGTGGAACCCCTTATCTGAAGCATGAATTAAATTTATAATTTTCTCAAACTCTTCTTATTAATATCTAAAGAGACTAAACTTTTGCTACTTTATAAAGAAGTCCACTCATTTTTAAAGAATACTCCAATGGTTAACATTTGTGTTTTTATATAAAGCTGATATATACTTTCTTATAACTACCATTCCTTAGTCATCCAATCTCTGAGGTGAAGAAAAATTAAAATTCCTCCTTCAAATACCCTGTAAGTATGTGAATAAAAAAGTAGCACCTAAAACTTGTTTTTCCTCTAGGCTGAACATCCCTGGTTCCTTCCATTTGTTTTCATAAATTATGGATTTGAGTACTATATCATTTTTTCTGTGCTCCACTGAACATATACAAATTTCATTGTTCTTTGGTGTCCATAATGAACTAGACACAATGTTCTAGCTATCCTATAGCTTGAGACTGAATAGGACAAGATACACAAGAAATATTACTATTTGCTTTCTAGATATTAGACTTCTATAAACATAGCTTAAATTCACATTTTTTGTCTACTTACTATTACATCACACAATTAAATTACTTAATTAGTTAGCATTTATTTTCTTTTCCTCCCCCCTCCCCACCTCTCCCATAGCCAGTGCATGATTCCACTGGGTATCACATGTGTTCTTGACTAGAACCCACTTCAGTGTTGTTGGTGTTTGCTCTAGAGTGTTCATTTAGAGTCTCTCCTCAGTCATATCCCCTCAACCCCTGTAGTCAAGCAGTTGCTTTTCTTCGGTGTTTTTACTCCCACAGTTTATCCTCTCCTTGTGGATAGTGTTTTTTAGATCCCTCCAGATTGTTCAGGATCATTGCATTTTCCCTAATGGAGAAGTCCATTACCTTCGATGGTACCACAGTGTATCAGTCTCTGTGTATAATGATTTCCTGGTTCTGCTCCTTTAGCTCTGCATCACTTCCTGGAGGTTGTTTCAGACTCTATGGAATTCCTCCACTTTATTATTCCTTTTAGCACAATAGTATTCCATCACCAACATATAACACAATTTGTTCAGCCATTCCCCAATTGAAGGGCATCCCCTTGTTTTCCAATTTTTGGCCACCACAAAGAGTGCAGCTATGAATATTCTTTTACAAGTTTTTTTTTCCTTATTATCTCTTTGGGGTGCAAACCCAGCAGTGCTATGGCTGGATCAAAAGGGCAGACAGTCTTTTATCACCCTTTGGGCATAGTTCCAAATTGCCCTCCTGAATGGTTGGATCAATTCACAACTCCACCAGCAATGAATTAGTGTCCCTACTTTGCCTGTTTATCTTCTTTAGCCTTAACTTCAGGCTTTTTTCTTAATTTAATGTAATTTTTGAAGGAATGATTTTTAAAATATAATTAATTACTATTTATTTGGTGTTTTATTTTTACTTTCTTCATTTAATATATATGGAGGGTAACTCAAAGGAATGCTTGAAGAACTATCAACTCAACTAAAGATTTTTTGCTAACACTTTCAAAGGGGATGCTTTCTTAAAAGAGGATAGGCACACTGAGGGATTCCTTTTTGTTCCTGTAAAGTGAGATTTTGTTTAATTGGACATTACCCAGCTTAATGAGTCAAGTGCACTAAAATAGGGAATGAATTTTCTGCCCTGTGTTGACTACTCTTAAGTCCCAGTGTAATCATAGCCACTCAGAGAGTACAGATAAAAACATGTTGCCTGAAATTATATTAGGAGTATGCAAATGAAGGCCTCTACCTATGATAAGGTAAGCAATATCACTGTAGGCTGACAACACTTACCCTGTCTCAGAAGTTGTAAAGTAATGAATCCAGTCCCGAGCTACCAAAATAAGATCTATGCAGGAAAATTAATAAGTAAATGCCTCCGTTTCATCATGATGGCATTTGGGAGTTTTAGAACTCTGTAGTGCATTAGTCAGTTTAGTTAATGACTCTGCTTATCCTTTTAATCATGTGCTGCACAATGACTGAGCTTCATTTAGTTCAAAGTGCCTTTCAGAAGCCTGAACAGAATCTGAGTGGAATAAAACTTTACCTTTTTAGAGTGTGAAATATTTTTAGTGCACATCTGGTATATTTTCTAATGTATTCTGGAGAAATTTAAGTATGTCTTTTTCAAAGTAGTGAGAATATCAGTTCAGCAAATATCCAAATAAGAAATTACACCAGTGATTTATTTATATCAGTCATGTATTTTCCCCCCACCTGTTTACAAACACACCAAAAAAAATTTAGAAAAATTTCAAAGGAAAACGGAAACTAGAACCTTGTGTGGTTATGTTTGACCCCCAACTCTATTATTGAAATAGGATATTTCCCTTATTAATTTTTTAACATTCACCTTAAAATTATCATAAATATGTTAGCATTCCTTAGCAAGCAGATTTTAATATCATCCTGATTAAAGAATGACAACAAACTAGATTAATGTAAACATGTTTGTAAAGATTATCCATTCTATTAAGGAAACATTTTTTCTTTATCTTGAAGAACTCAAATTGAGGTTCTGCATGCACTTATTTTGACATCCTCCACCAAAATTCCTACATCTAAGTCAATTAAATATAAATCTAGAGCTCACATATGCTACCTGACTTAGATCTAAGAATAGAGAAAATCTAAATGAAAAATCAATAATCTACCCATTTAATTAAAATAATTTTTAATATACCAAGCTAGTAAATATATTTCATTTAAGTGATAGGAATTTTTTTTGTAAAAAAAAAGTTTCTGTTAAAGCAAACTGGGAGGCAGAGCAAAAATGATGGAACAGTATAATGTAAAACTGAAATAACTCTGAGAATCTGTTATCCAAGGAAACAGCCGTGACATTCTTGAACAAGAGGGTAAAAGGGAAATTGAAAGAGCCACACATTACCTCAGTCAATAAATCCCGATATTATAAGTCCCTGGAATTTTATAGTCAAATCCAAAAACTTCCAGGCCAAGAAGAAAATTCCACAAAAAGAAAGAACCAATTCAAATATCATGCATCCACTCAGGATTACATAGGATTTAGCAGTTTCTAACTTAAAGAATCAGAGTGCAAAGGAACTAGGTTTATAACCAAGACTCACTGAAGCAACAAAACTGAATATTTTCTTTTTAGAGAAAGAAATAGTCATTAAGGTTCCAGGTCAAGATGGCGGCTTAGAGAGAGCTAAAGTTCAGATCTCCGAAAACCCCTTCCTTACTGATCTCAAACTGTATGCTCCTAGGGCACCGAAATTCAAAACGAACAACAGGATAGATCCAGGGAACCCTCCTCCTGGACCTGGATCAAAAGGTACGCCGCCCCAAAAGCCAGAACCCGAGATCACTCAGATCTAAGGGATAGGCAGAAGTAATGTCCGAGGACTCATCCCCCCCCCCCCCAACCCAGAGTGCTGAGTCTGAGGCAGCAGAGGGAACCTAAGAGCCAGCAAAAGGACCCCAGGGCTGGCTATTCTGAAGGCCACACCCTGAAAACAACCTGAGCCAGTCACGGGGGCACCCAGACAGCTGGGAAACAGAGAGAGACAGAAGGGAGCCTGTAGTCTCCTGGCTGGATCCTTCTGTCCGAGTCTCAGGGAAGGTCCCTGCTTTAAGACACACTCAATCCAATACAGGGGAAGTTAATCCTATCAGGAGCCCTCAGAGCTCCTGGAAGCCTTGGCCCCTCACCCCTCAGAGTGCAGGCCTCTCTGGCCCACAAAGGATCTGAGATACCTCGGGGACAGTGCAAATCCAAGGCTCAGAGCGTGGGAGTAAGGCAAAGAAGAAGCATCCGGAGGGAACTGAGAGCAGTAACAGCCACAAAAGGAAAATTTGCCTGGGGCTAAAGCCTCTAAACACCAGACAAAGATAAGAAAAGCTAGACCTCCCCACTCAGATAGAGATGGCAAACAGCACAGAAAAGCCTGAACTCTCCAAGAAAAACAAGAAGAAGGGGGAGACTTTGGACACATTTTATGGAGCAAAAATATGAAATACAGAGGAGATAGAAGAGGAAACACAAGCAAATGCTCTGAAATCTTCCAAAGGAAACGGAAACTCTCCAAAAACCCAAGAAGAATTTGAATCGGAAATGATCAAAAAGATGGAATCCTTCTGGGAGGAAAAGTGGGAAATAATGCAAAGGAAATTCATGCATCTACAAAACCAGTTTGACCAAGCTGAAAAGGAAAACCAGGCTTTAAAAGTCAGAATCAGCCAACTGGAAGAAAACAAGCAAAAATTAATAAAGCAAAGCCAAAGCACCAAGAAATTAGAAGAGAACATAAAATATCTCACCGATAAGGTCATAGACTTGGAAAATAGAGGGAGAGATGACAATTTAAGAATAATTGGACTACCAGAAAAGCCAGAAATAAACAGCAAACTCGACATTTTAATACAAGAGATAATCAAAGAAAATTTCCCAGAGATTCTAGAACAAGGGGGCAATACAGCCACTGAAAGAGCTCACAGAACACAGTCTACACTAAATCCCCAAAAGGCAACTCCCAGGAATGCAATTGCCAAATTCCAAAGCTTTCAAGCAAAAGAAAAAATCTTACAAGAAGCCAGAGAAAAACAATTTAGATATAAAGGAATGCCAATCAGGGTCACAAAAGACCTTGCAAGTTCTACTCTGAATAACTGTAAGGCATGAAACATGATTTTCAGAAAGGCAAGAAAGCTGGGTCTTCAACCAAGAATCAGCTACCCATCAAAACTGACTATATACTTCCAAGGGAAAGTATGGGCATTCAACAAAATAGAAGACTTCCAAGTTTTTGCAAAGAAGAGACCAGAGCTCTGTGGAAAATGCTATATGGAAAATCAAAGAGCATGGAATACCAGAAAAGGTAAATATGAAGGAAAGGGAAAAAAAGAAAGATGTTAACTTTTTCTTTTATTCAAACTCTCTTCTATAAAGGCTACATTTATATCAATCAATGTATATTAATATGTGGGGAAGATGTAATGTGTAAATAGGGGGAAAAGAAAGACCAAATAGAATAATCTTTCTCACACAAAGATTCACACAGGAAGGGGATGGGAAGAAAACTCCTATAAGAAGGAGAGGAAGAGAATTTTTACTTAAACCTTACTCTCCGGGAAATCAACTCTGAGAGGGAAGAACATCCAGATCCATTAGGATATTGAATTCTATCTTACCCAACAAGGGTAGGGAGAAGGGAAAACCTAGGGGCATAGGGGGGGGAGGGAACATAAAAAAGGGAGGGAAGAAGAGGGGATGGGGGAGGGAACAAAAAGAGAGGGCTAGAAAGGGAAATATATCAAGGGAGGGGACAAGGGGGACTGATTTATAATAAATCACTGGATAAAAAAGTTAGAGCTGAAGAAGAAAAGTTAGAATTAGGGAAGGATATCAAAATGCCAGGGAGTCCACAAGTGAAAATCATAACTTTGAATGTGAAGGGGATGAACTCATCCATAAAACGTAGACGAATAGCAGAATGGATTCGAATCCAAAACCCAACCATATGTTGTCTCCAAGAAACACACATGAGGCAGATAGATACTCAAAAGGTCAGAATTAAAGAATGGAGTAAGACCTTCTTACTGGGCCTCAACTGACAGAAAGAAGGCAGGAGTGGCAATGATGATATCTGATAAAGCCAAAGAAAAAAATAGACCTGATTAAAAGGGATGGGGATGGTAATTACATTCTGTTAAAAGGGACTTTAGAAAATTAGGAAATATCACTAATTAATATATATGCACAAAATAATATAGCACCCAAATTTCTAATGGAGAAACTAGGAGAATTGAAGGAAGAAATAGACAGTAAAACCATATTAGTGGGAGATTTGAACCAACCATCATCAAATTTAGATAAATCAAATCAAAAAATAAATAAGAGGTAAAAGAAGTAAAATGAAATCTTAGAAAAATTAGAATTAATAGACATATGGAGAAAAATAAATAGGGACAAAAAGGAATACACCTTCTTCTCAGCACCACATGGCACATTCACAAAGATAGACCATACACTAGGTCACAGAAACATGGCATACAAATGCAGAAAAGCAGGAATAGTAAATGCAGCCTTTTCAGATCACAAGGCAATAAAAATAATGATCAGTAATGGTACATGGAAAACCAAATCAAAAACTAATTGGAAACTAAACAATATGATACTCCAAAATCGTTTAGTTAGAGAAGACATCAGAGAAACAATTAATAATTTCATCGAGGAAATGACAATGGCGAGACATCCTTTCAAAGCTTTTGGGATGCAGCCAAAGCGGTAATCAGAGGTAAATTCATATCCCTGAGTGCATATATTAACAAACTAGGGAGAGCAGAGATCAATCAATTGGACATACAAATAAAAAAATCAATAGCGATCAAATTAAAAAACCCCAGCAGAAAACCAAACTAGAAATCCTAAAAATTAAGGGAGAAATTAAAATTGAAAGTGATAGAACAATTGATTTAATAAATAAGACAAGAAGCTGATACTTTGAAAACACAAACAAAATAGACAAAGTACTAGTCAATCTAATTTAAAAAAAAAGAAAGAAGAAAAGCAAATTAACAGCATCAAAGATGAAAAGGGGAACATCACCTCCGATGAAGAGGAAATTAAGGCAATCAGTAAAAATTACTTTGCCCAATTATATGGCAATAAATACACCAATTTAGGTGATACAGATGAATATATACAAAAATACAAACTACCTAGACTAACAGAAGAAGAAATAGAATTCTTAAATAATCCCATATCAGAAAAAGAAATCCAACAGGCCATCAAAGAACTCCCTAAGAAAAAATCCCCAGGGCCTGATGGATTAACCAGTGATTTCTATCAAACATTCAGAGAACAGTTAATTCCAATACTATTAAAACTATTTGACATAATAAGCAAAGAGGGAGTTCTACCAAACTTCTTTAATGACACAAACATGGTACTGATTGCAAAACCAGGCAGGTCACAAACAGAGAAAGAAAATTATAGACCAATCTCCCTAATGAATATAGATGCAAAAATCTTAAATAGGATACTAGCAAAAAGACTCTAGCAAATGATCAGAAGAGTCATCCACTATGATCAAGTAGGATTTATACCAGGGATGCAGGGTTGGTTCAATATTAAGAAAACCATCCACATAATTGACCACATCAACAAGTAAACCAACAAGAACCACATGATTATCTCAATAGATGCAGAAAAAGCCTTTGACAAAGTACAACACCCATTCCTATTAAAAAACACTAGAAAGCATAGAAATAGAAGGATCATTCCTAAAAATTATAAACAGTATATATCTAAAACCATCAGCTAATATCATCTGCAATGGGGATAAACTAAGTCCATTCCCATTAAGATCAGGAGTGAAACAAGGATGCCCATTATCACCTCTACTATTTGACATTGTACTAGAAACTCTAGTAGTAGCAATTAGAGAAGAAAAAGAAATTGAAGGCATCAAAATAGGCAAGGAGGAGACCACGTTATTACTCTTTGCAGATGACATGATGGTCTACTTAAAGAATCCTAGAGATTCAACCAAAAAGCTAATTGAAATAATCAACAACTTTAGCAAGGTTGCAGGATACAAAATAAACCTGCATAAGTCATCAGCATTTCTATATATCTCCAATACAGCTCAGCAGCAAAATCTAGAAAGAGAAATCCCATTGAAAATCACCTTAGACAAAATAAAATACCTAGGAATCTATCTCCCGAGACAAACACAGGAACTATATGAACACAACTACAAAACACTCTCCACACAACTAAAACTAGTCTTGGACAATTGGAAGAACATTAACTGCTCATGGGTAAGATGAGCCAATATAATAAAAATGAACATCCTACCCAAACTTATTTATCAATTTAGTGCCATACCCATGGAACTCCCAAAAAATTTCTTTACTGATTTAGGAAAAAACCATAACAAAGTTCATTTGGAATAACAAAGGATCAAGGATATCCAGGGAAATAATGAAAAAAAAAACACATATGATGGGGGTCTTGCAGTCCCAGACCTCAAACTATATTACAAAGCAGCAGTCATCAAAACTATTTGGTACTGGCTAAGAGACAGAAAGGAGGATCAGTGGAATAGACTGGGGGCAAGCGACCTCAGCAAGACAGTATACTATAAACACGAAGATCCCAGTTTTGGGGACAAAAATCCACTATTTGATAAAAACTGCTGGGAAAATTGGAAGACAGTGTGGGAGAGACTAGGAATAGATCAACACCTCATACCCTACCCCAAGATAAACTCAGAATGGGTGAATGACATGAAGATAAAGAAGGAAACTATAAGTAAATTAGGTGAACACAGAATAGTATACATATCAGACCTGTGGGAAGGGAAAGACTTTAAAACCAAGCAATACATAGAAAGAGTCACAAAATGTAAAATAAACAATTTTGATTACATCAAATTAAAAAGTTTTTGTACAAACAAAACCAATGTAACCAAAATGAGAAGGGAATAATCAAATTGGGAAACAATTTTCATAACAAAAACCTTTGACAAAGATCTAATTACTCAAATTTACAAAGAGGTAAAACAATTGTACAAAAAAATCAAGCCATTCTCCAATTGATAAATGGGCATGAGACATGAGTAGGCAGTTTGCAGTTAAAGAAATCATAATTGTGAGTAAGCACATGAAAAAGTGTTCTAAATTTCTTATAATCAGTGAGATGCAAATCAAAACAACTCTGAGGTATCACCTCATACCTAGCAGATTGGCTAAGCAAAGGAAAGTAATGAATGCTGGAGGGGATGTGGAAAATTTGGGACATTAATTCATTGCTGGTAGAGTTGTGATTTGATCCAATCATTCGGGAGGGCAATTTTGAACTATGCCCAAAGTGCGATAAAACAATGTCTGCCTTTGATCCAGCCATAGCACTGCTGGACTTGTACCCCAAAGAGCTAATAAGGAAAAACACATGTACAAGAATATTCATAGCTGTGCCCTATGTGGTGGCCAAAAATTGGAAAATGAGTGGATGCCCTTGAATTGGGGAATGGCTGAACAAATTGTGGTATATGTTAGTGATGGAATACTATTGTGCAAAAAGGAATAATAAAGTGGAGGAATTCCATGGAAACTGGAACAACCTCCAGGAAGTGATGCAGAGTGAGAGGAACAGAACCAGGAGAACATTCTACACAGAGACTAATACACTGTGGTATAATTGAATGTAATGTCCCTGAATAATCTGCAGGGATCTAGGAGAAAAAACACTATCCATAAACAGAGGACAAACTGTGGGAGTAGAAACACTGAGGAAAAGCAACTGCCTGACTACAGCGGTTGAGGGGACATAACAGAGGAGAGACTCTAAATGAACACTCTAATGCAAATACTACCAACATGGCAATGGGTTTGAATCAAGAACACATGGGATTCCCAGTGGAATCATGTGTCGGCTATCGGGGGTGTTGGGTGAGGAAAAGAAAATGATCTTTGTCTTTAATGAATAATGCTTGTAAATTATCAAATAAAATATTATTAAAAATAGAAATAGTCATTAAAATAGATTTCCAAAAATTCCTGTAGAAAAGACCACACATAACCAGAAAATTTGATGTACAAATATAAGATTAAAGAGAAGTATAATGAGGATAAAAAGAAAGAGAAAATTAAATTAACTCAATAAAGTCAAATTGTTTATATTCTGATATGGAAAGATGATATTTATAACTCTTAGAATTTTCATCATTATCATAGTAGTTAGAAGTATACATAGACCCAAGGTGTAGGAGTAAGCTATTTATGATCACATGCAAAAAAAAAAATCAAGTGGTGAAAAAGAGGATTGCATTGAGAGAAAAGGGAAGAGTGTGGGAAAATTGTGTAAATTATAACACCTAAAGAGGTGAGAGGGTATAATATTCAGGCAGAGGATGATGGAAATTATGTGCAATGCTTAAACATTACTCTCATTGAGAAAAAGTACAAAAGATAAATTTAAGGCATCTTAGTGCTTGATAAACCCAAGAATACTAATTGCTAGGAAAATTCACAGCATCTTGAAAATAATTTGGGGGAAATAATTTTGGGGAAAATTTAAACTTTAAAAGACCTTTACATTCACATATAAACGGTAACAAAATATAGAGAATAGATGAAATGTTTCCTCAACTATGAGTATGGAGAGAATTCTTAACTACCCAGTTTATAGATGAGAACATAAAGGGTATCTTGCATACTATGGTATGATTCTAACTGTGGTTAGTGGTATAATATGTTTGGTTAAGGTGAGGCAAGTCTTTAGGGCCCATACCTTCTTAATGAGAATTACTGTCCTGAGCAACTGTCTTTCATCTCTAGAGTCCAATCTAATAATGTGAAATCCCTAAAACAGTACTTTAGACAAGAGTTAATTAGGCATTCACTTTTGCATAAATAAAATGAATGAATATATTATTGGAAGAAAAAACAATAGGATGAGGAAATGTATGAATAAAATATCACTGATAAAAGATTAATATGACATATGTATGGATATATGTGGAGTATAAAATATATGTAAATGTGAACATATACAGATATGTTGTATCTAAATATTTCATTTATGTTAATACTTAAGTTCGGTTCAGTCATTTTTCAGTTGTGAAAATGACTTCATAACTTCATTTGGTGATCTCTTGACACAGATATTGGGGTAATTTTGGATTTCCTTTTCAAGCTTGTTTTTTAGATGAGGACAGAGTCAATCAGGGTTAAGTGATTTGTCCAAGGTCACAAAAGTAGCAAATGTCTGAAGCTGGATTTGAACTCTTGAAGATGGATATTCCTGACTACATATCCAGCTTTTTATATTCTGTACTATTTAGTTTTACCCACTCATAATAATTATATTTAAATTAATATAGTTATATTTCATATGTTTTATATATTTACATATATATTTCTTAAACATTATAAAAAGCAATACCAATGAAGAAGTGGTAAAAATATGAAAAAATGTATAAAGAATAATTACTTGCACACTATCAATGACCCAATTAAATATGTCCTAAGTCACTAAACGGGAAATATTCAAATGAAACAATAATCAACTACAACAATATATCAATTTTTTTAGATTAGAGAAGAAAAAAAGATTGCAGGAAAAAAGGGAGTATACTAATATAACTCTAATTTATCTATGAAGAAGTCTGACTATTCTTCATTTCTTTATTTTTTAATTTAAAATAATTTATTAGTCAATTTAGAACATTATTCCTTGGTTACAAGAATCATATTATCCCTTCCCTCCCCTCCCCCACCTTTCCCATAGCTGACAAGCAATTTCACTGGGTATTACATGCATTCTTGATCAAAATCTATTTACATGTTGTTGGTGCTTGCATTAGGATATTTATTTAGGGTCTCTATCTCCAATGATATCCCTTCAACCCATGTAATCAAGCAGTTGCTAGCAGTTGCTGTTCTTCCATGTTTCTGCTCCCACAGTTTTTCCTCTGGATGTGGTTAGTGTTATTTCTCACAAATCCCTCAGAATTGTCCTAGATTATTGCATTGCTACTAGTAGAGAAGTCCATTACACTCCATTGTACCACAGTGTATCAGTCTCTGTGTATATACTCTCCTAGTTCTGCTCAATTTGCTCTGCATCAATTCCTGGAGGTCAGTCCAGTTCCCATGGGATTTCCCCACTTTATTATTCTGTTGAGCATTATAGTATTCCATCACACATACCACAGTTTTTTCAGACATTCCCCAATTGAAGGGCATCCCATCATTTTCCAATTTTTGGCCAACACAAAGAACGCAGCTAGAAATATTCTTGTACTTGTCTTTTTCCTTATTATCTCTTTGGGGTATAAAACCAGCAGTGCTATGGCTGGATCATAGGGCAGGCACCTTTTTAGCACCCTTTGGGTATAGTTCCAAATTGCCTTCCAGAATGACTGGATCAGTTCACAACTCCACCAGCAATGAATTAGTGTCCCCACTTTGCCACATCCCCTCCAGCATTCATTACTTTCCATAGCTGTCATGTTAGCCAATCTGCTAGGTGTGAGGTGATACCTCAGAGTTGTTTTGATTTGCATCTCTCTGATTATAAGAGATTTAGAACACGTTTTCATGTTTTTATTAATAGTTTTGATTTCTTTAACTGAAAATTGCCTATTCAGGTCCCTTGCCCATTCATCAATTTGAGAATGGCTTGATTTTTTGTATAATTGGTTTAGCTCATTATAAATTTGAGTAATTAGACACTTCTCAGACATTTTTGTTATGAAGATTGTTTCCCAAATTGTTGCTTCTCTTCTATTTTAGGTTAAGTTGGTTTTGGTTGCACAAAACCTTTTTAATTTGATATAGTCAAAATTATTTATTTTACATTTTGTGACTCTTTCTAAGTCTTGCTTGGTTTTGAAATCTTTCCCTTCCCAAAGGTCTGACATGTATACTATTCTGTGTTCAACTAATTTGCTTATAGTTTCCTTCTTTATGTTCATGTCATTCACCCATTCTGAGTTCATCTTGCTGTAGGGTGTGAGATGTTGATGGAAACCGAATCTCTCTCATACTCTCTTCTAATTTTCGTAGCAGTTTTTATCAAATAGTGAGTTTTGGTCCCAAAATCTGAGATCTTTGAACTAATTTTAGACTGATTTGCTGAGGATACTTACCCCAAGTATCTGGTCCTCCCTTACGTCTCTTAGCCAGTACCAAATTGGTTTGATGACCACTGCTTTATAGTATAGTTTGTGATCTGGGACTGCAAGTCCTCCTTCCTTCACATTTTTGTTTCATGATTCCCCCAGATATCCTTGATCTTTTGTTATTCCAAATGAACTTTGTTTTGATTTTTTCTAATTGAATAAAAAAGTTTTTTTGGTTGTTAACTGGGATGTAACTAAATAAGTATGGAACTAAATAAGTAAATTAATTTGGGTAGGATTGTCATTTTATTATGTTAGTTCAACCAACCCATGAGTAATCAATTTTTTTTTCCAATTGTTTAGATCTAGTTTTAATTGTGTGGAGAGTTTTGTAGTTGTGTTGATATAGTTTCTGTTTTTGTCTCAGGAGATAGATTCCTAATTATTTTATATTCTCTAGGGTGATTTAAATGGAATTTCTCTTTCTAATTTTTGCTGCTGAGATGTGTTTGAGATGTATAGAAATACTTATGACTTATATGGATTTATTTTGTATCCTGCAACTTTGCTAACATTGTTGATTATTTCGACAAACTTTTTGGTTTATTCTCTAGGATTCTTTAAATAGACCACCATATCATCTGCAAGGAATGTAGCTTGGTCTCCTCATTGCCTATTTTAATACCTTCAATTTCTTTTTCTTCTCTAATTGCTACTGATAGTGTTTTTAGTACAATGTTAAATAATAGAGGTGACATCCTTGTTTCACTCCTGATTTTATTGGGAAGGCTTCTAGTTTACCCCCATTGCAGATGATATTAATTGATGGTTTTAGATATATACTATTTATTATTTTTAGGAAAGCCCCTTCTATTACTTTGCTTTCTAGTGTTATCAAAAGCAATGGGTATTGTATTTTGTCAAAGGCTTTTTCTGCATCTTTTGAGATAGTCATGTGATTTTTGTCAGTTTGATTGTTAATATGGTAAATTGTATGGATGGTTTTACTAATATTGAATCATCATTGCATTCCTGGTATGAATCCTACCTGGTCATAGTGAATAACCCTTGTGATGGCTTGCTGGAGCCTTTTCACTAGTGTCCCATTTAAGATTTTTGCATTTATATACATTAAGGAGATTGGTCTATAGTTTTCTTTCTCTGTTTTTGAACTGCCTGGCTTTGAAATCAGTACCATATTTGAGTCCTAAAAGGAATGTGGTAGAACTACTTCTTTACTTATTCTGTCAAAGAGTTTGTATGATATTGGGATTAGTTGTTCTTTGAATGTTTCGTAGAATTCATTTTTGAACCCATTTGGACCTGGGGATTTTTTCTTAGGGAGTTCTTTGATGGCTTGTTCAGGTAATCTATTTCTTCCCCTGTTAGTCTGGGCAATTTATATTTTTGTAAATATTCATCCATATCAACTAGATTGCCATATTTGTTGCCATATAATTGGGCATAGTAGTTTTTAATGCTTGCCTTAATTTCCTCTTCATTAGAGGTGTGGTCTCCATTTTCATCTTGGATACTGTCAATTTGGTTTTCTTCTTTCCTTTTCTTTTTTAAGATTGACCAGTACTTTGTCTATTTTGTTTGTTTTTTCACAATACCAGCTTCCTGGCTTATTTATTAGTTCAATAGTTCCTTCACTTTCAATTTTATTAATTTATCCCTCAATTTTTAGAATCTCTAATTTAGTTTTCTTCTGGGGATTTTTTATTTGTTCTCTTTCAAGTTTTTTGATTTGCATGTCCAAATCATTGACCTCTGCCATCCCTAATTTGTTAATATATGAACTGAAGGATATAAATTTTCCCCTAAGTACTGCTTTGGCTGCATCCCATAGATTTTGAAAGAATGTTTCATCTTTGTCATTTTCTTCAATGAAATTATTGTATCTATGATTTGTTCTCTAACTAACTGATTTTGGAGAATCATATCATTTAATTTCCAATTAATTTTTTATTTGGCTCTCCACTTACCCTTAATGATTATTTTTATTGTGTTATGATCTGAAGACTTTGAAGTTATTTTTTTTTTCTTTTCTGCATTTGTTTGCCACGTTGCTATGATTTACCACATGGTCAATATTTTGAATGGACCATGTGGTGCTGAAAAGAAGGTGTATTCCTTTTGGTCCCTATTTATTTTTCTCCATATATCTATTACCTCTAATTTTTTCTAACATTTCTTTCACATCTTTTACCTCTTTCTTATTTATGTTTTGATTTGATTTATCTAAGTTCAGGTCTCCCACTAATATCTATCTATTTTCTCCTTCAATTCTACTAGTTTATCCTTTATAAATTTGGATGCTATACCATTTGGTGCATACATGTTGAACACTGATATTTCCTTATTGTCTATACTGCCTTCTATGAGGATGTATTTACCTTCCCTATATCTTTTCATCAGATCTATGTTTACTTTGGCTTTGTCAGATATCATGATTGCAACTCCAGCCTTCTTCCTTTCAGTTGAGGCTCAAGAGTTTTTGGTCCAACCTTTAATTCTAACCTAGTGAGTATCTACCTGCCTCAGGTATGTTTCTTGTAGACAATATATGGTAGCATTTTGGATTCTAATCCACTCTCCTATTTGTTTTCAAGTCTAATGTTCTGACCATGTCATCAAAAGACCCCGGGAGAAACTTAATCAGCAATGAGAAGTGACTTCCAGAGCTCTCAGGTCAATGGTTATCATACCATCTCAAAAAAACTAAAAACTACAGACACCCAGAATTAGAGCTGAGAGTAACACTAAGAAAAAACCTAACATTTAAGAGAGTTCCCTCTCTACCATGAGGACAAAGACTCCCTTTAAAATAAAAATAAATGCCAAGAAAAAGGGTGGGAAAATTAAAAAGAAATTACAAACAAAAATGATTGTAGAGAAAAGGATGAGCAAAAGACAAACTCATAAGTTGACAATGGGATCAAGACAATTATATGACAATTCAAAGAAAAAGCTCAAAAAAGATTAAAAAATCAAATAAGAGAAAAAGGAAAAATAAGGGAAAAGATGAATGCAATGGAAGAAATAATCTATTATTTGGAAAATGAAGCCCAAAACATGCTAAAAAAAACTACATCTTTCAGAAGATGTACATCTTTTCAGAAGATTTCAGAAGAAAATTACATCTACAGAAGAAAATAATGCAAGCTGCCAGAAAGAAATAATTGAAATGACATGGAGCTTCATTCAGGATCACACAGGACCTAACAGCTTCCATGTCAACAAATAAGAAGGCATGGAATATTACATTTAGGAAGACAAAAAAAATCTAGGTTTGTAACCCAGAGTCATCTATTCAGCAAAATGAAGTATATCCTTTGTGGGGGGCAGAATAGTCATTCAATAAAATATTAGACTTCCAAGCATTCTTGAGAAAAAGACCAGATCTAAACAGAAAATTTGAAGTCTATACACAAGACCCAGGAGAAATTTAAAAGTATAAATAAGAAAGAAAATATATGGCCCTTGATAAGTTCAAATTGTATGTATTCCTACACTTAAAGAAGATATTTATATTCTTTTAAATTCTTATTAGTATTAAAGCAGTTAGAAGGAGTATACTTAGAGTTTGGATAAGTAAGCTGATTACTATAATATGTTATGCAAAAAAATCAAAGGGTTAAAAGAGGATTGTACTGAGAGAAAAGGGAAGTCAGAGATGGAATGGGGTGAATTAGCTAATCTAAGGAGGCATAAAAAAGAAATTACAGAGGAGGGTGGTGATGGGTAAGTCTTAAATTTTACTTTTTGGTGAGTGGCTCATAGAGGGAATAACAACCATACTCATTGTGGTATAGAATCCTATAATATCCTTTAGAGAAATATAAGGAGAATAAGATAAGGTATGTGGGGCAGTAATGAGAGGGAGGGGGAATTTAAGGGGTGATAAAAAGCAGAATAGTGGTGTGATTGAGCAAAATAAAAGGCAAAAAAGCAGGTTCAAAAGGGAAAAAATAAGATGTAGGGGAATAAACAGTTAGTAATCATAACTGTGAATGTGAATGGGATGAACACACATAGAACAGAAGTGGATATCAGAGTGGATTAAAAACCAGAATCCTTGTATATGTTGTTTACAATAATGACACAAAAGAGTAAAAGCAAGGGGCTGCAGCAGAATTTATTGTGCATCATTTAAAGTTTAAAAAAAGCAGTATTATTCATGATCTCAGACAAAGTTAAAGCAAAAATAGATTTAATTGAAAGAGAGAAAATTACATCTTGCTAAAAGGTACTATAAACAATGAAGTAATATCAATACTAAACATATATGCACCAAATAGTATAGCCTCTAAATTTTTAAAGGGAAAATTAAATGAATTTCAGGAATAACTAGAAAGTACAATTATGTTGGTGGGTAAACACAACTTCCCCCTTTCAGATATAGATGAATCAAGCCAAAAAATTAAAAAGAAAGAAGTAAGGAAGTTAATGAAATCTTAGAAAAGTGAAAACTAATAGATCTCTGGAGAGAACTCAATGGTAAAAGAAAGGAATATACCTTCTTTTCAGCAGTACGTGACTACTACACTACATCTCACCATGTATTAGGGCATTAAACACTTCACAACCAAATGGAGAAAAGCTGAAATAAATTCACTCAAATAGGAACACAGTAAAAATATAATCAACAAAATTCCATTAAAAGATAAATAAAAAATTAATTGGAGACTAATTGATCTAATGCTAAATAATGGTTAGTCAAAGAACAAATTTTAGAAACAATCTATTTTATTAATAAAGAACAGCAATATGGAGACAACATATCAAAATTTATGGGATATAGCCAAAGCAACATTTGGGGAAATTATATCTGTAAACATTTACATCAACTAGAAAAAGAACAAATAAAAAATCCTCATTTAAATACTATATTGGAAATCCTAAAAACTAAAGGAGAAATTAATAAAATTTAAAGTAAGTGATCCATTGAATTAACAAATAAGGCTAGGAGTTGGTTTTACAAAAATAAAATAGAATAGAATATTGTTAGTTTTATTTAAAAAAGGAATGATACTAGATATCATATTACAGATGATATAATAGTATAATTAGAGAATCCTAGAGAATAAAATTTAAAAAATTAGTTAAAATAATAACTTTAGTAAAGTTGCAGGATAAAAATAAATCCACATAAATCATCAGCATTTCTATATATTACCAACAAAGTCCAGCAGCAAGAGTTAGAAAGAGAAATTCCATTTAAAATCACTCAACAATAATAATTCACTTGAAATCTTCTTGTCAAAGCAAATACAGGAATTAAGTTAACACAATTTAAACACTTCACACAAATAAAATTAGATCTGAACAATTAGGAAAATATTAATTGCACTTGGGTAGGTCAAATTAAAGAATAAAAATTACAAATCTACCTAAATTAATTTATTCAGTAACATTTAAAACTATCAAATAATTATTTTATAGAAATAGAAAAAAATAATACCAAAATTCAAATGGAAGAACAAAAGATCAAGTATATCAAGGGATCAAATTTAAAAAAATGTGAAGGAATGTTGCTTAGTAGTACCAGACTGTACCATAAAGCAAACAATCATCAAAACAATCTGGTCCTGGCTAAGGAGTAGAATGGTAGATCAGTGGAACAGATTAGGTACAAAATACCAGGGTAAATGACCTAAAGATTCTAACTTTTGGAATAAGAATTGACTCTAACAAAAACTGCTGGTAAAATTAGAAAACAGTATGGTAGAAGCTAGGTATAGACCCATATCTCATACCCTATACAAAGATAAGGTCAGAATGGATTCATGATTTAGATATAAAGAGCAATACCATAACTAAATTAGGGGAACACAGAAGACTACACCTGACATATCTTTGGATGCAATCATCTGCAATCCTGAAGGAGTGTAAAATAATTTACCTCTCAGATATTTGAATAAGGTAAGAATTTATGACCAAATAAGCGATAGGAAGCATTACAATAATCAAAATGAAATAATTTTATTTATATTAAATTTAAAATGTTAACCAGAATTAGAAGATAAACAAGGGGGTTGCGGGAATTTATTGCAAATATTTCTGATAAAGACTTCAATTCTCAAATTTATAGAGAACTTCTTCAAATTTATAAGAGTGTAAGTTTTACTTCGATTGACTAATAGTCATAGGATATGAACAAGTAGGTTTCATATAAAATCAAATCTATCAATAAAATAAATATAGATCAAAGCTTATTATTTTTATGTTATCTTATTTGTACTGTTATTTTTTGGTTTTATATGCGTATTCTCTCACAATAGTGATAAATATGGAAATCTGGTTTGTATAGTCATTCATTTATAACCCAGATCACATCACTTACTATCTTTGGGAATTAGAAGGGAAGAAAGGGAAGAAGATGAGTTGGATCTTATAATTTCAAAAAATGTGTATTTAACATTACTATCACATATAATAGAGAAAATAAAATATTTTTAAATGGACAGCTGAATTCTTAGAACTTAGGTTTCCCAAAAGTTTGTAGAGTGATATAACTTAGAGATCATTATATGATCACAAATTAACCTAGAAAAACATATGAACTTATGAACAGTGAGGTGAGGAGGAAAAATTAAAATACCAACAATTGTATCTAAGACTTTACTACTAACAGAAATATAATGATCCAAGATAATTCAAGGGAATTTATGAAAAAGAATGCTATCCACCTCTAGAAAAAGAATTGTTGGAGTATAAATACAGATGAATACAAATTATTTATCATTTGCTTATTTGGTTATATGATTTGTAGATCTGGTTTCACAAGATTATTCACTTATAAAATGAATAAAATAGACACATGTTTTGCATGATAACACATATATAACCCAGATTGAATCACTTGTCAACTCTGGGAAGGGGGAAGGAAGAAGGGATGGAGACAACACAGATCATATAACTTTGAAAAACTGACATGGACATTTATTAAAATAAAATGAAGATTAAACCATTAAAAATTTAAACTGTATCAATGTATAACATAAAGCAGTATATTGAGATTCTTTAGTATCATATAACAGTTTGATACTGATCACATGAACTCTATCAGCCATTGTTTCATCATGTGTAAAATGAGTGTTAAATAAATAGATGATTCTGCTAATCTTTTTCGTATCTGACATTTTAGGGACTTTTTATCACTACACATTCAATGAGTTATGAGGAATAGATTTACAAAAGCCCATGAAATACTGACAAAAGAGAGAGGGTTTTTTTTTCATTATTATATTTTCCTAATTACATGTAGATATAAATTTAAATAATTGTTTTCTGACATTTTGTGATTCATATTCTCTCCCTCCCTCCCCAAGAGAATAGGTAATATATGAGTCATCATGAAATACACATTCCAAGTTTGCCATGTTATGAAAGAAGACATGTCACTTATATAATAAAAGGGCACATGAAGGTTTTAGAGTGAAAAATTATTTGCTTCACTTTATATTCAGACTTTATCAGTTCTTCCTATGTTGTTGTATAGCTTTTTTCTTTAAGTCCCTTGGAATGGTCTTGGATACTTGCATTGCTCATAAAAGCTGTCATTCAAAGCAGAATAAAGAGTTTTAATGCAATAAGCCATCTAGAGTCCTTGTTGCTTTTGCAAAGGGAATGGTCTTCTGCAGACAGTGTTTTAAGAAAAATCTGGAAATGATGACTAGGATGTGTTTGCAGTAATCTAGATTTGGCATATTGAGGGCTAAGTCTAAGTGGGTAGAAGCAGGAAAAGAAAAAAAATCATTTAGGATAGAATGTCAAAAGAGAAATACTATCATTTATCAACAGATATATAGGAAAAGGCGAGATGTGACTTTGGGGTGCAACTATTATACATTCTTTAAAAATGAACAGCAAGCCTTGCATGAATGCACAGAAACAATGCTGCTATAAGCAGATTCTCCCTTCTTCACATTAAGGGGCAGTTAATGTGTCCTTAAGTGCCCTTACATTGGCTGATTTCCCCAGTTACTTTGTCATTGATGTTAAATGTTCTGGAGAATCATACAATTATGACTTTTTAATATTTCTCTCAGGAATTTGAGTTTTAGTTATACAGTATATTCTCACAGAAATTCAAGATTCCCCACCTAAAACAATGAAAAATTTTAAAGTGCCTAAAATACACATTATGCATATTTAAAATTAAATGGAATGATACAAGCTCTTTTTTAATGACTGTATAACCAATAGTCCTAAGTATTAAAATGGAAAGAAACAAAAAAATGCAATTTAAGTGTAATTTAAACTGAAAAAACTCTCAGTTTTACCTCTTTGAATATCTCAGTTGTTCAGTTTGAATTTCAAAAGCAGTGCTCATCATTTAAATTTAATATTGATTGTTAAAAGACTAGTTGTTGAAAATGAAAACATATGTTTGACAGAGAGTGAGTTGTAATGCCATTTAGTTATATTAGTATCATTCATACAATTATATTCTCATTAAAATATGTCACTGGCAATAGAACAGAAAAATGTGTATATAGTTTCTTGGCATATATCAAAAGATTTATAAAAATTTATTCAACCTTTGGTGATTGTTTTTTGATGACTGTATAAATTTTCCATTCATGACTTTCCTCTGAATCACAATTCTATTGGTTAACCTGTAAAAATCTCCCAGATTCTTTATTTAGCAGTAAAGTAGTAACTTTTTCTCTTTACTGCTTTGCTAATTTTATCACCATTTAATGAACATGATATGTAAAAGTAAATTTAAATGGCACCTTTAATGAAAATTGTTCTGATGATAAATATGAAAATAAAACACTACATAAAACACAGAAAACTGCTACTAGGGGAAAAAATTAAATGTGTATGACTTAAAAAGGGCTAGAAGATCAGCACAGTGGGATTCTACTGGATCATGGAGGGCCAGAAAATCCTAGGCAAGGGATGACAATGTGAAGTGTCCTTCCCTATTTTAAATAAAGTTCCATATGCTGGAAATCTAGGAACTATCAGCAGGAGCTCAGTGATTGCTTTCAATTGTCATGACAGTGCACAGGGAGAGAAGGGATTTCTAAGGTAACCAGGGCCCAAGCCACTTAGAGCTTTATAGACTAAAGTCAACATCTTGAATTGCACTTTTAAGCAAATGGGTAGGCAGTGCAGACTGTGGAAAATTGGTATAATGTGCTCCCCGTGGCTTGTACCACTTAGTTGCTGAGCCGCTGAATTCAGCATGAGCTGAGGCTGCTGGGTGGTCTTGAGGGGTAGGACTACACTAAAGAAAATAATCCTGTTGATAATCCAAACTCAACATAACATTTATACACACACATATATATGTATTATATATGATTATATGCATATCATGTAATTATATATGTGTGTAAATACATATACATTTACATATGCATATATATTTGTATATATAAACATATCCATATCTATCATTTGTAATCTAAACCTATGGGGGCAAATCTATAGTCCTGACTCTCAGTATAAAAATATGGCAATTTCAGAAGGCATGGTAGAAAAAATCAGAAAGTTGCAGTGCAAAGACCAAGGTTCAAGTCATGCCTCTTACTTTTAATAGCTGTGTGATGTATTTGATTCTATTCCATAACAATTTACTAAGTACTTACAATGTACTTTACTATTCTTAGATATCCATCGGCATCTGGGTCTCAGCTTGCTAATTTGTGAAATTAATATATCAGTATCTTTTTTCCTGTGAAGATCAAATAAGAGAATATGCATAAAATATGGTATAGACATGATAAATACTATATGAATCAATATTTCTACTGCCATTATTACTAATATTAACATTCATGAGCAAATATAGCTATAGATGAGCAGTTCTTCAACTGGAGGCAGTAAGGTCAAATTGCAAGGACAGAAATCAGGACAGCAGTGATTTCAACAATTATTTTTGAGTAGACCCTAAGATGACTACCATCTTCTTAAGCATTTCTCCCAATGTCCCCAAAGCTATGATACTTTTAGTTTTCTATGAATTAAGATCATTGTCCAGCCAAATAATTGTATTGCTGACACAATCTAATAAGAGAAATACATTTAATTATCCTCCTCAATGCTACTATTCATTGCCTAATTACAATAGGGTAAAGAAAGTTGTTTTTTGAAGAATCTGAAGAAATATTCCCAATTTGCTGACTTTCAAATCTATTTGTCAAACTTTGATCTCTTTATTGATATTTAGGTTGTTATTTTTAACACTCTTGGATAGGTGCACTTTGATAATTTTTTGGCAACTCAAAACTCAAAATGTCCCAAACAAAACATTTTCCCCATAAAACCTGCCCACCCCAACTTACCAATTTTGGTTTATGGGTTTGTTGTTCTTTCACTAACTCAGATTTGAAATTTCACAGTCCTTTTTGACTTCTTTCTTATCACCCTCTTCAAACTGTGGCAGTAGTCTAATGGCTACAATACAAACAGATGTCCCAAGGTGCCCCAATAGAGTCTTCAGGATCCCTTCTATCAAATTTCTCAGGTCTTTCATTTATTTGTCTTACAGCCTTAGGATTTAGTAAAGCATAAATGACATAATAAAATTGCAGATGGCATCTCCAGTATGGCTTAAGGAATTTGTGGTGGGAAAATAGAAGTATTTATTGAAAATGCATAAAAGGGACTGCTTTAGTTAAAGTATTAGCCTTCCCAGTTTCAATTACATGTGACTGGAATATCAGTTGTTTAAAATAAAGTGAATTCCTCGACTTAAAATATCCAAATATTAGAAATGAGCATTTCTCTTAAACTATTGTTAGTGATGCAAGAAAATAAGAAGTGTTGTATGTTAAATACCACAAAAAAGTTCATTTGGGATAGAATGCAGAGTGACAAAAAATGGAATGAATACCTAACCAGGCTTCAAATGTAGATTGGGATCAGATTGGGTTTTAAAAAAGTTAAAAAGAGGAATTTATACTTTAACCTAGAGGCAGCAATGTTCCAGTGGAGTTTCTTAATATGAAAAATCTCTTTCGCAGCTTGGTTTAGAGTAGCAAGAAAACAAATTAGTAGGCATTGGGATAGATAAAAAGGCCTTGAACCAAGATAGTGGATGTAAGTTTAAGTAAGGAGATTAATGAAACATATTATGGTGGTAGAAATTGCAAAATATGGCAACTCATAAACAGAAAAAGGACAGTAGAATAATACAGTATAATACAATGAAACATGGGAAACTGAAAGGATAGTGGTGCTCTCAATACAGTTAGGAGTGCTCAAAATAGGGTGCATCTTGGGGAAATACAATTGAATTTGAGCTGTTTATGTAGTATCCAGTTTGAAATATTGCAAAGTCAATTTTTTATATAGGACTAGAATTCAGAAGGCAAGGTGAGGCTCCATATATAGTTTTGGATGTCATCTTCATAAAGATAACAACTCATTTGAGTCAAAGAAAAGTACAGAGAAAAAGGAAAGTGAGACTTTGGTCTAAAACAATAGCAAGAAGGTATGATGTGAACGATGAATCAGCATAGGAAAGGAAGCACATACATTGAAGGATGTCTGGGAGAGATTAATCATAGAAAACACAGGATGAAAAGATATTCAGAATAGAAAATGTGTACCCTAAAAATTTCCAGGATAGTCAAATAGTATGTTCATAGTGACTTTGAATACCAAGGAACATGAAAATTAATAACCACCTTCTTGGTCCCCACCAACAGGATACCACAGTACTTAGGATATGGTAGCTCTTTTCCTGGATCTCTATCATCCCTATTACTCTTTTCTGAGATACCAGAAAAAAAAAACAAAAACTAAAGATCCAGTCATTTTCCAAGTGACAAATGGGAATAGCCTCAGGAGGTGGAGGTCAGTACAAGAATCCAAGGAACTAGAGTGAAATAAAAGAGGGCCAAACAATCCACCTAAAAGTGCAGCATGGAAAACTAAAGGCAGAAAAAATGAATAAACCTAAGCATAAGCAATAACAAAATTCAATGCAAATATAACTCCATCTCAACTCCAAGTAGAGAATAAAAGAAAAATAAGTAAAAAATCCAAAGATTGAAAAAGATAAAAAAATCAAAGAAAGATAATTTAAGAATCATTTGTCTCCTTGAAAACAAGGATTTTAAAAAAGATACTACATATTATTTCAAGAAATCTTTATGAATGCAATCTAGAATTAGTAGAAACAAGAGACAAACTAAAATGAGTAAGAATCCATTGAATGTTTCCTAAAAGGAACTCCTCTAGCCCTTTCCCCAAAATTCCAGAAAATTTTATAGTCAAAGAAAGGGGGAAAAAGAAATAAAAGAACTGAAATGATGTCTAAAGGAGGGAATGGATGAAGAAATTATGGTATAGGGATATAATAGATTATTGCTGTTCAACAAGTAATGGCAAACAAGAAAATTGCTAAGACTCTTAGATAGTATGAACTGGTTTAAAATGAAATGAGCAGAAACAGTATAAGAATTTATGCATGAATAGACATATAGCGAAGAATTCCTTAGAAAGATTTAAATATTCTAATTAAAGTAATGATTTATCACACATTCATAGGACATATAATGAAACATAGCTATCTTCCTGAGGTGATATACTCAAGGTTCTGCAGAGATATAGAATTTCAGATGTGTTTAATGTGTGCATTTACTTCACTGGATATATTAGTTTTGTTCATCTATGATAATTTGTTAGTGTTATTATTTTATTTTTTGTTTTATTTTTGCTTTACTTTGATATGTGCATTTCTTCTTCTTGAAAAATGTCAATTTGTTATAATGTTTCCCTCCTCCCTTTTACATTGGGAGAAAGATAGGGTGAAGGAGGTAGTTAGTGATCATAATTTTGAAAAAAATAGAGGTCATTTAATTTTAATATGTAAAAGAGAACAGAAAGATATTCATAAAGAAGCATAGACAAGCATGATAGTTTTGAAACTAATGTATAGAATTTAAATATTCTTTTGAAAAGCAATGAGTTATAAAATGAATATTGATTATTTCAAAAAGAAGCCTCTTTTATGTTCTCGTGTATGTATATGGAAATTTTGTTTGTGAATTAAGTTGAGATTCAATTTTTAATTTTAAAAAGTGATTCTCTGATTCTCTGAAATACCACTCATCCAAATCCTTTACTCTGGTCATACAGCTACCTTCAGTTCCACATTAACTTTATATATATATTTTCAGTTAACAACAATATTGTTTTGTGTCCACCTCCTGAAAGAATGAAAGATGATAAGGAAAGAAAGAAGTGAAAAGAGGAAAAAAAGAATGATAATCAAAACCATTTTACTTCATCAATTTTCAATTGGACTTGAAGTTGCCTCCTGATTGGTTTCAGTACCTTAAGTCTCTCTTGTACATATATGCTACTAACCTGCCAAAGTTTTTTCCTCCTTAAATTCAGATCAATTAATTTCATGCCTCTATTCAATAATTGGTCTGGCTTATATGAGTAAAATATAGACTCATTTGACTATCTTAAAAACAGAAAAACAAACAAGAAAACAACAATAAACAACCTGTATTTCCAGTCTCATTAATTGATAGTTCAGTTAAACTTACCTTCCTGTTTCTTACACATATAATTTTATCTCTATATATATCTTCACAAAGTCAGTCCACATGCATGGAATTCTAAGTGCCTCCCCACTACACTTAAAAATATCCTTCATATTCTTCAAGTTATATCTCAAGAACTCCCTCCTACGCAAATCCTTTCATGATTTTCTCCAAATGTTAACCACTCTCAATTTGTACTTAATTTATTTAACTATCTAATTGTATTTAGCTACCATTTAAACATTTTGTTTATTGCCTACATACCTTACTATGCACATTTTGTTTTTCTATATTTATTAAATGTTCATTAAGTAATTAAGTTCATTAAGTGTTAAGATTCTTGTTGTTGTTGTTGTTCTTCTTCTCCTTCTTCTCCTTCTCCTCCTCCTCCTCCTCCTCCTCCTTCTCCTTCTCCTTCTCCTCCTCCTCCTCCTCCTCCTCCTCCTCCTCCTCCTCCTCCTTCTCCTTCTCCTTCTCCTTCCTTCCTCCTCCTCCTCCTCCTTCTCCTCCTCCTCCTCCATCTCTTCATCCTCCTCTCCTCCTCCTCCCTCCTCCTCCTCCTCCTCCTCCTCCTCCTCCTCCTCCTCCTCCTCCTCCTCCTCCTCCTCCTTCTTCTTCTTCTTCTTCTTCTTCTTCTTCTTCTTCTTCTTCTTCTTCTTCTTCTTCTTCTTCTTCTTCTTCTTCTTCTTCTTCTTCTTCTTCTTCTTCTTCTTCTTCTTCTTCTTCTTCTTCTTCTTCTTCTTCTTCTTCTTCTTCTTCTTCTTCTTCTTCTTCTTCTTCTTCTTCTTCTTCTTCTTCTTCTTCTTCTTCTTCTTCTTCTTCTTCTTCTTCTTCTTCTTCTTCTTCTTCTTCTTCTTCTTCTTCTTCTTCTTCTTCTTCTTCTTCTTCTTCTTCCCAAATAAACAAACAAACCTTACCTTCCATTTTAGAATCAATCTAAGGCAGAAGAGTGTCAAGGGCTAAGCAGTTGGCTTTAAGTGATTTAACCAGGATCACATTATTACTTCTTAATGAAAAATTTTAACATACTATGAAGCTTGAACTAACTGTTTGCCTCTGCCTTCTCTTTCTCCAAGTACCTAAAATATGTTTAGCCACTGATTGAAATAAGTGACTTTCAGAGATATAATTTTGCTATTAAGTGTTATAATTTTTTCTCTAGAATAGCTTAAAGAGCTTGGATTTGGAGGATTTAGGGTTCAATTCAATCTACCCACCATTTAAATACCTATTACATTCAATACATTTGCCTTTGAACTTTGGCTCTGATACCTGAACGAAAGGGAACAATAAACTTGATCTCCAGATGTCCTGGAGAATCTAATCTCCCTTTTCTTCATAAGGAAAGAGCGTTAAACTAAATGACCATCAAATATCCTTATACTTCCAGCAAGTTACAGATCTTATAAGGTAGAATGTCAGGCTCAATATGAACATTCTTCAGATCTACAGAAGTAGTTAGTTGCCATTTTCTTTTTCTTCATGCCAGGTAGCAGTGTTAAGTAGAATAGGTGATGAAATGACTCCCTCTCATAACTTGAAATCTTAGACAAATAGAAATAATGTAGCTCTATCTCTGAAAAACTTATTTGACAAACACAAAAATCAAATAAGTATTAGACCTATTTATAGTGTCTAGGAAATTCTATTGTCATTGTTTTAATTAGTCCAAGAAACAAGTGAAGATTTCAATATTATTCCTTTTTCTCAAAGAAGATGATGGAGGGATGGTGGGTGGGTAATATAGTCATTTTGGTATCTGACATGGGCATAGTACCCCCAGAAACTCAGCCAAATTATTATGGACAGAGAGATGTACCTCAGGCTACACCTTGATCCTATCAGGCTACATCTTAAGATATCTGTTTATTATAGAATCTTTATGCCTCCAGGCAGTCCCCAGTCAGATGACCAACTCACCCCACCAAATGCCTGAGTGACTAGCACTCTAGGTCATGTCAACACCATGACAAAGCATCTGTTGTAAAGAGTATAAGTCCCCCAGGAAGGATGTCCTCTGGAGGACAGCTTTTACATCCATGCTGCCCTCATGGGGAACAACCTTTCCATTCATGCTGTCCTCCCAAGGAACCGCTCCCCATTTTGCTGTTCCACCTTATTATCCTCCTGACCATTCTCAACATTCCTTTCTAAATTAATAAATTTCTTTTTTTTTGTTTTTAAGCTAAGTTTTGGAGTCTTGCATTCTTGCAAAAGGTATCCTTCCTGAACCCTAGGGGTACACATCTGAACCCCCATAACATCTTGGCACCCAATATTTTTGGCTCTCCTGAAAGCTACTCCTGTATCCTGGATCATCTATGAGGACACAGCTTCTCAGGTAGAAAGGAGCCTTTTCTTTGACTCCTGAAACCCCCATCTTTTGGGTGATATCTTTTAGGGACCTTTTTCATGCTCTCTCTCCTATCAGGCCCAGATCAGTCTGGGCGCTGGATTTGGAGGTCTGTCTATCAGCTTCCCCTTCTATACTGGAAGATGTTATAGTGTTATAGATGTTATAGTGTGTGGGAAGTCTCTCCTCAGTGTTAAACTGAGTGCTCTTGGTTGGGCAACCTCTCTGCAACAACAGAGTTGTTGACCCTCCAATGTGGAATTGGCCATTCTGCATCTAAATGAGACAGAGAAAGAGCATACCCCGAGATTCCCCTTTGAGGTGTATACTTAAAAATTGGAAAAAAAAATTGGCTTTAAACAACTTGAAGAAAAAGTACCTAATTTCTTTTTGTAATGTTGAATGACCACGTTACATCCTAGGTAAGCAAGAGGCATGCCTATCCATGGCACCCTAAAATGGTAACACCATCCTCTACTTACAATTGAAATCTTTTTTTTTTTCAGCCTGAGGTCAAGCCAGATAGGGATTAGTCAACCCAATTAAGACAAAAGGAGAAGCATGGTTGTAGGCCTCTCCTGTTGGGAAGAGATCAAGTCTAAGCAGCCTGAGAGAAAATTCAGTTGGATTTTTTTTTTGTATGTTTGTTTTCTCTCATGTTAAATAGCTGAGCACCATCAAGGGAAAAAAATTAGGAAATTGGCTTTTGATACCCTGAATTCTAAAATCAGGTTGCAATTGGACATATTTTATGGACAGAAGCTCTGTACCTTTTAGCTTTATCCCGTATCCTCTCCCAGTTCTCCAAACTCTACTCTTTACTTGGACTTTAAGGCAAGGGCCTGCTAAGAAATCCAGGCAGAGACTGGGAAAAGGTAATCGGGAACCTATCAGTTCACTGATCAGAACTCTGCTTCCTCCACTGCTTCAGGGAGGAGGAGGGTTGATTTTGAACAGAAAGACAACTGGTGAGACATCCCTATTTTGGGGATTTTTAAACGTCTTATACTTTTAAAACTAAGTTTCTTTCAACTTGTAGAACAACCTATTAATTTTCTTATATTTTGAGGTAAACAGGGATAAATAGGAAGACCTGATAAATCTCTTTTCCCTGTCTGCTAGCCAGAAAGAAGTAATGCTTAAATCTATTAGAGGTATTTATTGGTAATTTATTTCAAAATTGTGATCATGTATATATGTCGATTTAGAAAATAACATCCTAATTTTAATTTTGTCAGACAGTGAGATTTCAGTTTGTATAGAAAAGGCACAGATCAGTTTTGTAAAATAGGTATTAGCAGTATAGCCTCAAGAAGAGGGTGTTTCATCCTTTTCTATCTTTCTATTATAAGAGGTTTAAAGGGGAAAAATGGGTTTAAGTGTTTAAACTTACCAAAAATGTGTTTTTGTTTCTAATGGTTTTCATCTCAATGGTTTTAATCCCAGTGTATTAAAGTTGGAATAACTTTATTATTATATTAGCTTCTTGGTCTTGAAAATAGATAATCAGCCTGCTTGTCAAAAGGCTTGCTTTAAGGTTTAATGTCCTTAAAAGGTTTCAAATCTCTATATTTAAAATATATCCTGTAATACTAAATGTTTTATGAATTTTTTTGAAATGTGAGTTTCTGCTAAAATATGTATTTCAAGTATTGTTTGGATGTAAACAAAAGCTCATTGTAAACAGGATTGTACTATAGATTTTTTCAATACTCAGTGGTTACCTCAGTTTACCAATTTGTTCTATGAACTGAAATTTATAATGGATGAGTACTATGCTAAAGATGGTTCAATGATATAATCCTTTATATCAGAATTCTTTTGGGTTACTGATTAGCAATTGAAGTGATACTAAAGGAATGGTTGTTTGACTTATGATGGTAAAAGCAAGTCAGAGACGGTGGAAAAGGTATGTTGGGTTTGAATTCAGAAGAAAGAAGCACTTTGATCTAAAGTCCATAAAGCTCGAGTATGCAGTTTTGTGAAGGAAGGATGGAAGTTGTGTTCTGCTTTTAAGCAAAGGGTTTTGAAGGAAAAGAAAGAGAGACAGATATATATATATATAGAGAGAGAGAGAAGGTGAAGAGAGCAGATAGATGTTCTGTTCTTATAATTGGATCTTTAACTTAGGGATAATTTCTAGAATTGATGTATGTGGAAAATCACAAATAATTCTTGAATTTCTCTGAAAATTCTTTTGAGAGATTCCTGACTGATCTTATCTTAGTTTCTTCACATGGCCTAAGGCCAGGATTTGATCTAGCCCTGATTTTTATTTACTGTAGAGCTAATGAATGCAACATTTCTGTTCAGGTTTTATGACTAAATTGTTATAAATTAATCATTGCCAAAATATATAAGAATAATTTTTACAATGTAGACTCATAGGCTTTAAGGGATCCTTAGAGAGGACAAATGGTCAGAAAATCTTATTTGAGGGTATGGAAATTTGTTTCTGGACTGCTGATAAGCAGAATTTCTTTGAACTGTAATGGGTGAGACTTGTCCTTTTAAGGAATAAGAAGGCTTCTGGGATCTAATGGTGACAATGTAAACAAAGGACAGAGAATACCCTGGGATGGTTACAGAGGTATATTCTGGGCTCACTTGGGATTGGACTTCTTCTGACCATCTAGGCTGCTAATCCTTGAGTGAAACAATAATGGCATGAGCCAGTGACAGCCTTGGTACATGAGGCCACTCACTGCTTCCTTTGTGACTTGAGGAAATATTTTCCCTTTGGGGACTTTTTCCTTCATGATAAATTCCCATAATCAGCACATAATGCAAATTATAAAATTAAAGTTTCCATTTCCCCTCAAAACCTATTAGGTTAATAATTGAAAATTCTCAAATTGTTAGGGAACTTGAGAATTAGGGGAAGTTTATTGATTGATGGTTTGTATTTGTAGCCTTATTTACCACAGTTGAAGTTTGGATCTTGAGCTTGGAAATATTTTCAGTATTTCAGAAATATTTTCCTGAATTTTCCCCAGAATCTGGGGTTAAAGAAATTCATCTGTAAAATATTGTTACTCAAGTGTTTATAGATGTTATAGTTAATGTGTACTTAGCAAAAGGATATTCTTTAACAGAAACATCACATACCAACTCTGCAAACAACTCAGGAATCAGATTTCCTAAAGGGATCTATTCCTGTCAGAAGATGATTTCTGAAGATGAAGTCTGTTGGCTAAGATATCCAAATGCAAATGTGTAATGCCAATTGTTATTGTACTAATTTCCTCTGTTTCTATTTGGTGTTCTAGTGTTTTCCCTAGTCCTGGTTTCTACACTTCTATCTTAGGGGCAGACTCTCCCCCTTGTGACCTGTCTGCCAATCAAGGGAAGCAGTTGCTGGACATCCTTCACATCTCTAAGCATGTTCCCCACTACCTAGGACCCAGGCATTCACTGAGGACATGTCTGTAAGACCCTGTGCCTGTAGCCTTTCCCTACCTGTTATCTTAACCCCTTTTACTTTACCTCTTAACTACCTGACCATAACTATTTCTTTCCTTAAATTTTGAGTCTCCTTTGTTTTAAATAATGCATCTCAGCCTGAAGCCCTGGAGAATTGCCTACAGACAATACCTCTCTCTCCTTAGGCAGGGACAACTCTACAACCATTCTCAGCTCTGAAGAAGTTACAGAATCATGAGATCATCAACCCTTTTCCCTTACATATTTGGAGAGGGGGGAGATGACATGGACATTGTACCCCAAGAAACTCAGGCAAACTATTATGGACAGAGATATGCACCTCCAGTCTACACCTCGATCCTATCAGGCTACATCTCAAGATATCTCTTTGTTAAGGAATCTTTATGCCTCTAGGCAGACCCCAGTCAGATGACCACCTCACCCCACCAAATGCTTGAGTGACTAGCACTCTAGGCCATGTCCACACCATGACATAGCATCTGTTGCAAAGAGTATAATTTCCACAGAATGGATGTCCTCTGGAGGACAACTTTTACATCCATGCTGCCCTCATGGGGAATAGCCTTTCCATTCATGCTGTCCTCCCAAGGAACCGCTCCCTATCTTGCTGTTCCACCTTGTTATTCTCCATGCAATTCTCAACATTACTTTCTAAATTAATAAATTTCTTTTTTTTGTTTTTTAGCTAAGTTTTGGAGTCTTACATTCTTGAAAAAGGTATCCTTCCTGAGCCCCAGGGGTACACATCTGAACTCCATAACAGTATCTAGCTATAAGTCAAAGAGAAAACTTGGCTATGTATATTTAGGGAATACTTAAGATCAATTTATATTGTTAAAACTCTCTACCTCAATTGAGGTTACAGACAGAGTTGGAAAAGTGAGAAGGTTTTCATTCCATGTGAAAAATCTCTGGCTCTGACCCTGGACAGTTTATGGGCCTTCACTGGATTATAGAGGTCCCCAGTGACTCACCCCATTGTATTAATTCAAAATTTTGGGACCAGGTATCTTTGAATAGATATTCCCCAAAGAAAGCTGTAGAATTGTGAAGTTGGTGAAAGGTCTGAGAGTAGATTCTAGGCTTCGTTTAGCCTCTCTATACATGCCTGCAGAAATTTCTCCCATCAGCCACCCCTCTGCCCAGTAAACCAATGGGAATACTTCCTTCCTTCCCTGTATGGGTAGAGTAGGGACTCACCCACAATGTGAGGGTTGTTATTAGGGCACTCAGTTTTTAAAAGTTCTACATCACTAGTCTAGGCACAGTAAATAGGAGACAATTAGTATACTAAAGTACTATTTTTGGTGTTTTTGAGTGATCCAATCATTCTGGAGAGAAATTTTGAACTATGCACAAAAACTATAAATGTATGCATATACTTTTACCCAGAAATTCCACTACTAGTGTTTATCCAAAAGAGAAAAAAAGAAAGAAGGAAAGAATGACAGAAAAAAGAAAGAAAGAAGAAAGGAATAAAGCAAGAAAAAAGAGAGGAAGGAAGGAAGGAAGAAAGGAAGGAAGGAAGAAAATGGGGGAAAAGGAAAAAAAGAAAGAAAGTCAAAGGACATATTTATAGCAGTTCTTTTTGTGAGGACACAGATTTGGAGATTGAAGCAATGTTCATCACTTGGGGAAGAACTGAAAAGTTGTGGAATACTATTGCACTGTTAGAAATGACAAGCAGGATGTTTTCAGAAAAACCTGGAAAGACCGAAGAACTGATGATAAGTAAAATGAACAGAACCAGAAGAATAGTTTTCCCAGCAATATCAATATTGTACAATGATTAAATATGAATGCCATAGCTATTCTCAGGCATATAAAATAGAAGACAATGCTGAAAGAATTACGATGAAAATTTGTATTCACCTTCAGAGGAAGAACAAATAGAATCTGAATGCAGATCAATACATTTTTTAACTTTATTTTTCTGGGAGCTTTTTTTGTCCTGTTTTCTTTCATCACATGAATTATGAGGAAATGTGATTTTCAAGAATGCACATGTAAAACCTATTTCTTATTGCTTGCTTTGTCAATGAAGAGAAAGGAAAAGAGAGTAGAGAATTTAGAATGTAAAAAAAATTAAACTTATGTTAAAAAGTGTTACATATAACTGAAAAAATAAATATTTTATAACAGAGTCTAGGTACAGTATTGTGTACAGACATAGTGAACTAGATCAAAACAAGATGATTAACTAACAAGACCCCTAGGCAAGGAATCTCTGCCAAATTTGGGTGGACTCCATCCATTCCATTGCTGATTCACAATAATTGCTTTGTTGAAGATGAGGCTCTTTAAAATTATAGAATCTCTATACGTCTTCCTTGTACCTGTACTTAAATGTTTTCTACAATTCCTTTGTTGTAAATCTCTATCTCACAATAAGCCACAAAAATATTGAGTGAAATGCCACCTAGACCAACCCAGGAATGATATGAACACAATTACAAAACAGTTTTCACAGAAATAAAGTTAGCCAAGTCAATATAATAAAAATGACAATTCTGTCTAAATTAATTTATCAATTCAGTGTCATACCAATCAAACATCCAAATGATTATTTCATAGAGCTAGAAAAACAATAATAAAAATAATTTAGAATAAAACTTCAAGAATAATAAATTAATAAAAATATGAAGCAATGTTGTCAAGCTGTATCAGATCTCAACCTGTATTATGAAACGGTAATCATCAAAACTATCTGGTTCTGGATAAGAAATAGAGAAATGGGTCAATGGAATACATTAAGTTCTGAACCACAAAATAAATTACCATAGTAACCTACTGGTTGATAAAAAACAAAGATAAAAGCTTTTCAGAAAAGATCTCACTATTTGACCAAAATTAGTGTGAAAACTGGAAAACAGTATGACAGAAGCCAGGCAGAGACCAACATTTCATACCATATATCCCATTAACGTCAAAATGGATACATGATTTAGAAATAAAAGGTGATACTATAAACAAACTAGAGGAGAAGAGGGTAATTTGCCTCTCAGACTTATGGATAAGGGAAGAATGTATGACCAAACAGGGCACAGAGAACATTTTAAAATGTAAAATGAATTATTTTGAATGCATTAAATTTAAAAGTTTTGCACTAACAAAACTACTACAACCAAGTTTAGAAGAGAAACAAAAAACTAGAAAGAAAATATTGGTCTCATTTCTCAAATACATAGAGTCAAATGAATGAGTACAAGTCATTCCCCAGTTTGAAATGGTTAAATGATATGATCAGGCAGTTCTCAGAAGAAGAATTTAAAAATATGTTTAGTCATATGAAAAAATACTCCAAATTACTATTGAGAGATGAAAGAGAAATGAAAATTAAAAAACTCTGATGTTCCATCTCATGCCTATAAGCCTGGCTAGTATGACAAAAATAACTTGATAAATATTGGAGGTGATATAGGAAAATGGGATTTCTAATAAATTATTATTGGGATTGTGAACTGATAAAATCATTATGGAGAGTAATTTGTAACCACACACAACGGGGCATAAAACTGTCCCTTGAACCAGTAATACCACTACTCAGGTCTGTATTCAAAAGATATAAAAAGAGAGGGAAGTGACCTACTTAGACTGAACTTTTTGCAGCTGTTTTTGTGGTGCCAAAGAATTAGAAAGTGAGGTCATATTAATCAATTGGGAAATGAATGAACAAGTTGAAGTATATGATTTTAATGGAATGCTACTAGAAAATAATGAACAAGGCAATTTCAGAAAAAATCTGAAAAACATATAAACTGTTGCAAAGTGAAATAAGCAGAACCTGAGGAACAATTTACACAGTAAAATCAATATTGTATGATGACCAATTGTGAATGACTTAACTATCAGCAATGCAAGAATGTAACACAACTCCAAAAGAATTTTGATGAAAAATGCTGTCCACCACTATAAAATGAACTGGTGGAGATTTAATGTAGATTGAAGCCCACCCTTTTTCATTTTATTACCATTATGAGTATTTTTGTCTCTGCAATGAAATTTAGTTTACATATAAGTAGAAAAATTTAGTGAAATAAAACTATATCTTCAAAAAACACTAAATTGTCAAATTTTATCCATCAGGATTATGAATAAGAAGAGAGAAGTATGCTCAAGAAAAGAGGAGTTAACCTATGAAATTAGAGGATAAAGAGTAGAGGCAATGGGGGTTTTTGTATTTTTGGTGATTTTTTTTTTGTTTGTTCATATTCTAAATCACATTTTTTTGTTTGTTTTGTTTTGTTTGGTTTGGTTTGGTTTTTACTTTTATTGGATTTGGGAGCCTGTTGCCACACCAGTGATAGAAAGATAGTCTTGTATATTCTTACCTCCTTGGGGTAGATATATTTTACCCCACTTATTTGATCAATTAAATATTTAATTACTCCAAGAGACTTTTGCTTTCTATCACAGTAGAAAGCAAGAGAAGGAAACAGGCATAGGTAACTCACTGTAACTGTAGAATCACTAATATGTGGATCTGTAAAACCCACTGCACATGTATATTGCCACAGTTATCTGATCCCTGTTACTACACCATGTCATGATATGGAGTGTTGATGGCCTTTTCACTTAAAATAAAAGCTCTCATTGATCTTAGTAGATGAAGACTTACATATGATCCCAATCAGTGTCTCTCTCAGATTTAAGGTCTACTCTCTGAGAATAGGAGCATTTGGAGTAGGAGAAAGCAAGTGGGGATAAAACAACTCATGAATACCATCTACTAAGTCATAAAACAGTTTTAACCCTAAATTCACATATTCTCATTTTATGATAGTTTTATTACGTGAATTTAATTGCAATTGAAAGCAAGAGACTTCTGGAGAGGAATTATTTTCTTCTATATAAAATTAAGTCATCTCTGCCCAATGATAATTCTTTCATATTTAATAACAGCAATTGTTCCTTAAGACTATTTAGATGGAATAAAGGACTGAAATATAAGACAAGCCATACTCTAGCCATTGGTGTATTTTTCATAACAAAATAAGAAAAGTGCATATGATAGAATGCTTATGTGTTCATTTAAATTATACATTTTGAAAATCTACTCACAAAAAATAATGTGGACTCTGTATTGTTGTTGACAGTCTTGTCTGACTAAGCGACCCACTGGATTTTCTCTGCCAAGACATTGGATTGGCTTGAAGTTTTCTTCTCCAGTTCATTTTACAGAGGAGGAAACTGAGGCAAACAAGATTAAATAATTTTCCCAGTGTCACGTAGGCAGTAAGTGTCTAAGGTTGCATTTGAACTCATGTCTTCCTAACTCAATCCATGGCCTTCTATTCACTCTGTCCACTGTGCCACCTAGCTGTCTATAGTCTCTTATAGTTGTCTTTAAATAACAGTAAACTTTAGCCAGTTACCAATTACTTGTTTTCTTTTAAATCAACCCAAATTTAGCATTGGCACTTATCACAGAGTCAATTTAAAACAATGCCATCTGAAGTCATTGTCCTTTCTTGTCCTGTGTTTGGAGGATTCATGCTGTTCCTGTAATTGGTGAATACATAGTGACTTGAAGAGATTGTAGTAGAATATGTCATACCTAAAGTTTTTATGTGACAAAATGATAAATCCATAATCAGACTTTGTGCAGCATCAAGGCAAATTAGATGGGAATATCTCATGGACTCTCTTACATATACATTCTCTTTGAGAGTAGATAACTGAAAAAAAAATATGTTTTGGGAAAGGGTTGACCTCTCATATTTCCTAATTCTGAAATTCTGTGATTCTGCAATACTAGTTTGAGACTTCTTTTATTCTGGGGAAGCTCTTAACCTGATTTCACCTTTAAGAAAAATTTTAGGGGGACACACAGTGTGATTTTGCCCCTGGCTAAACTCCTCCTTCTGATTGGCTCTACATTTCAGAGTTGAAAGGCAGCCTTTACTGACTGTCCCCAAGGCAAACCACTGAAACTTTGTAATAAGAATCCCTCAGGGTGCCCTTTAGAATCAGGCTTCACAGGTTTCCCTTTTGCTAATGAGACCAGGAGCCCGAGGCTGCTCTTGCTTCCCTCTTCTGCCAGAACTACAACCAAGTCTGGCTAGTTCTTGAGTTCCTTTTCCTGAAGTGGTTCAAACTCAATTTAAAACAACAAAGAAATAAAATGGTGGGAAGAAAGCACCTCTCCAGTGATTTTTTTATCCAATTAAAATAAGCATTTGTCTTGGTAACCATGGTGAACATCAATCCCTCAGTTATCTTCTTGTTTTTTAGTTAAAGACAATTAATACACAGTACTGTATTAGGCCCACAAACTTTCAAGCTGATTGTCAGTCAAACTGTTATTCAGACAGATTATATTTATAAAGGAGTTGAGGCATTTTTTAAGTTTTTAACATCAAATCATACAGAACATGAAAAATGTTTTAAAATACATATAGCAATAGATTTCTTTATTCTTTTTTACTTCTGAAGGAGAAAGGAAAGACCTTTATTATCTGTTTTCAACAAGAAAAACTCTGTCAAAAAGAAAGCAAATAATTTCACTAGATCACTAATTAACTGGTGAAAGAGATGGAATTTGAATGTAGATCCAATGAGGATTCCAATTGAAAATCCTATTTACCCTAACTACAGTAATACTTAAAATTTATTAAGAAAAAATGTTTCAGAACAACTTAGAAATTTCTAAAACTCTAAGCAATTTGGTAAATTCACTTCTAAACTCTCATAGCAGATGCTATGTAAATACGAATATAGTTAACCTCTAGAACTAGAACATTTTCCACAGTCCTCTCTAATAATTAGAAAATGTTCCTATACCATCTGGTCTATTTTCTATCTACATGAATGAATTTATCTAACTTAAATCTTTCAAAGGTTAAGACAAGTCTGTTTCTAGAGTTTCTAAAGTACTAGTCTCAGATTGACATTTTAAATTATCAATTATCAATTATCAACAATAATGATTGTTTACATATGTTGACTTCAAAGAAAAGATATTCCATTTATATGAATGAAATATTTAAAAGGTAAAATTACATTGAACAATAGACAGCATTTTTATTATAAGATGTCTCCTAATAAAATATTAGATATTACTTAAAATTATTTTTCAGATAGATTTGATACCATGGATAAGTGTAGTATTAAATGACCTTTGAGATTGCTTCCAATTCTATTTGTATTCACTGAATATTTGTTAACATATATTTCAGAACCATAGTTGGCTGATTATTTTTAATGATCCCATTTTACAGTTTTTGAAGTGATCATTATACTTTTATCTTCTTCATAGAAATACAGAATAATTATTTTAACTATTTTTGCAAGTCAAAAAACTCCATTATTACAATTTTTAATTGGTTATAAATTAAAATTTAATTATTTAAAATTTTATAATTCCAATTCTTTTGAGAGGTCAATGAAAGTATATTTGCATGTTTTACTTAGTTGAATGCTATTTCATTTAGGCAGTTTCTTTGGTTAGCTACATTGATTTAAATTGGTCTATATGACACACAAAAAATGTCAATGCATTCAAATAAAATATTTTAAATAAAAAAACAAAAATAAACTATGAACAAAAGTATTTGATGTTATGAAGACAAAGCTATGTACTGCATAAGCTTTTTATTCTCAAATGTTTTGGCATGATATGCATACAGTATTTATCCTATTCTTAATTAGTTATTAAGTATTAATATGATAATGTTCTCTTAATTTTTTAAATTTCTAACTATATTGCTTAATCAAAGGCCAATTTCAACTGCCTTTGTGTAGCAATGTAATGATACAAATTAAGATAATGCCTATGAATTCCCAGGATTAAATAATGTGGGAGAGTCAGATTTATATTTAAAGAAAATCATTCTATTTCTACAGCTCTAACTATAAAAATCAGGACAGGAAAAAAGTCAGGAGGGAATAAAAAGAAATAAACAGGGAAAGAAAAAAAAACAGACTATATGTAGCATTTATACTTTAAGGTTTGCAAAGGGCTTTAAGTATATTGTCTCATTTGATCCTTACATCAACCTTAAAAGGTAGTGGCCATTATAATCCCCATTTTAGAAGTGAGGTAAATGAGCCTTAAAGTGGTGTCTAATCTAAGGATCACATAGCTAATAAATATCTGAGGTTGTATTTCAACTCAGGTCTTTCTGATTATAAGTCCAACACTCTCCCCACTAAGTCCCTTAGAGATAGAAATAGAAAGGGATATTCCCTCTCCAATTTACATATTTTCTCATCTCAATGAAGTTTCTCTTTTTTTAAGTTATATTGATTAGAGAGAGAGAGAAATGCTCCTAGGGCTTGCTATATGGGAATGAAAAGATTTGGGCAGTGGAATTCCTGGGTATTTGTGCCATCCCTGACAGTCAGGAATATGCAAGTGGAAATTCAAATGTTGCATGTAATAGAGGGTTAGTCTGGTGATAAAAAGAAAGAGGGAGAAAGAGTACAGACATACCCTCTCAAAGCAGGGTTCAGGGGAGACAGATACTGTGTAACTTAGCCAAGGGAGAGGAGAGGGGGAGTGAGTAGTTCCCCCCTTCAGCCTCCCCTCATTTATGGATGCTCACCCCACAAGGCCTATTGACTTCCCTCTACTAATGTCTTTCCTCAGAGAGAGAGAGAGAGAGAGTTACTCTCCCCATCAAGCTGGAACTGTTTCCCACTCACACTAGTCAGTTGGGGAAAGATGACAAACTTTATCCTAAATGACCAATATTTGAATAACACAGGGACACGACTGAGGGGTTTTTATGAGTAAATAGGGAAAGGTTATAGTTTTATTTTTTATTTATTTATTTATTTTTATGTATTTATTTCTTTATTCATTCATTCATCCATTCATTCATTCATTTATTTATTTATCTACTTATTTATTTATTTATTCATTCATTCATTCATTCATTTATTTATTTGTTTGTTTGTTTGTTTGTTTATTTGTTTGTTTGTTTGTTTATTTATTTATTTATTTATTTATTCATTTATTTATATTATAGCTACCCTGACCTCCTTCCTCAAGTTGGAGAAACCAGATTTTGGCAGCCTTGGGCCCTGACAGATTCAGGTTTGGATGGCCTTGGTCTTGGACACCTTGGGAACCAACCCAGGGCACCAGGAACTGACATGTGATCTTGTCAGCTGTTTTATGTCTTCTCAAACTGGGCATTTCAGTTGGGAATCAGTGGGGGGAAGGGTGTCCAATCACCGGGAGAAAGATTTAAGTCTTTCCTCAGGAGCAAAGTCTTGGCTATCCCTTTCCTTAGGCTGTATCAGGATTCAGAGAGCTAACTGCCTCTTTTTTTTTTTAATTTTAAACATTATTTTATTTGGTCATTTACAAACATTATTCACTGGAAACAAAGATCATTTTCTTTTCCTCCCCGCCCCCCCCCACCACCTTTCCCTCTCCCATAGGCGACGCATGATTCCACTGGTTATCACATGTGTTCTTGACTCGAACCCATTTCCCTGTGGTTGGTATTTGCATTAAAGTGTTCATTTAGAGTCTCTCCTCAGTCATATCCCCTCAACCCCTGTAGTCAAGCAATTGCTTTTCATGGCGTTTTTACTCCCACAGTTTATCCTCTGCTTGTGGATAGTATTTTTTAGATCCCTGCAGATTGTTCAAGAACACTGCATTGCCACTAATGGAGAAGTCCATCCCCTTCAATTGTACCACAATGTATCAGTCTCTGTGTACAATGCTTTCCTGGTTCTGCTCCTTTCGCTCTGCATCAGTTCCTGGAGGTTGTTCCAGGCTCCATGGAATTCCTCTACTTTATTATTCCTTTTAGCACAATAGTATTTCATCACCAACATATACCACAATTTGTTTAGCCATTCCCCAATTGATGGGCATCCCCTCATTTTCCAATTTTTGGCCACCACAAAGAGCGCAGCTATGAATATTCTTGTACAAGTCTTTTTCCTTATTATCTCTTTGGGGTACAAACCCAGCAGTGCTATGGCTGGATCAAAGGGCAGACAGTCTTTTAGAGCCCTTTGGGCATAGTTCCAAATTGCCCTCCAGAATGGCTGGATCAATTCACAACTCCACCAGCAATGAATTAGTGTCCCCACTTTGCCACATCCCCTCCAGCATTCATTACTTTCCATAGCTGTCAGGTTAGCCAATCTGCTAGGTGTGAGGTGATACTTCAGAGTTGTTTTGATTTGCATCTCTCTGATTATAAGATATGTAGAGCACTTTTTTATGTGCTTATTAATAGTTTTGATTTCTTTGGCTGAGAACTGCCTGTTTATGTCCCTTGCCCATTTGTCAATTAGAAAATGGCTTGATTTTTTGTACAATTGATTTAGTTATTTGTAAATTTGAATAATTAAACTATTGTCAGGTTTTTATTAAGATTGTTTCCCAATTTGTTGCTACCCTTCTGATTTTAGTTACATTGGTTTTGTTTGTACAAAAACTTTTTAATTTGATGTATTCCAGATTATTTATTTTGCATTATGTAACTCTATCTAATTCTTGCTTGGTTTCGAAGTCTTTCCCTTCCCAAAGGTCTGACATGTATACTATTCTGTGTTCACCTAATTTTCTTATAGTTTCCTTCTTTATGTTCAAGTCATTCACCAATTTTGAATTTATCTTGGTGTAGGGTGTGAGGTGTTGATCTAAACCTAATCTTTCACACACTGTCCTCAATTTTCCCAGCAGTTTTTATGAAAGAGTGGATTTTTGTCCCAAAATCTGGGATCTTTGGGTTTGTCATATACTGTCTTGCTGAGGTTGCTTGTCCCCAGTCTATTCCACTGATCCTCCTTTCTGTCTCTTACCCAGTACCAAATTGTTTTGATGACTGCTGCTTTATAATATAGTCTGAGGTCTGGGACTGCAAGAACCCCTTCCTTTGTATTTTTTTTTTCATTATTTCTCTGGATATCCTTGAACTTTTGTTATTCCAAATGAACTTTGTTATGGTTTTTTCTAAATCAGTAAAAAATTTTTTTGGAATTTCCATGGGTATGGCACTAAATAGATAGATGAGTTTGGGTAGGATGGTCATTTTTATTATATCCACTCGTCCTACCCATGAGCAGTTATGTTCTTCTAATTGTTTAAGTATAGTTTTAGTTGTGTGGAAAGTGTTTTGTAGTTGAGTTCACATAGATCCTGTATTTGTCTCGGGAGATAGATTCCTAAGTATTTTATTTTGTCTAAGGTAATTTTGAATGGGATATCTCTTACTAGTTTTTTGCTGGCGAGCTGTGTTGAAAATATATAGAAATGCTGATGACTTGTGTGGGTTTATTTTGTATCCTGCAACTTTGCTAAAGTTGTTGATTATTTCAATTAGCTTTTTGGTTGAATCTCTAGGATTCTTTAAGTAGACCATCATGTCATCTGCAAAGAGCGATAACTTGGTCTCCTCCTTGCCTATTTTAATGTCTTCAATTTCTTTTTCTTCTCTAATTGCTACTGCTACTGTTTCTAGTACAATGTCAAATAATAGAGGTGATAATGGGCATCCTTGTTTCACTCCTGATCTTAATGGGAATGGATTTAGTTTATCCCCATTGCAGATGATATTAGTTGATGGTTTTAGATATATACTGTTTATTATTTTTAGGAATGACCCTTCTATTCCTGTGCTTTCTAGTGTTTTTAGTAGGAATGGGTGTTGTATTTTGTCAAAGGCTTTTTCTGCATCTATTGAGATAATCATGTGGTTCTTCTTGGTTTGCTTGTTGATGTTGTCAATTATGTGGATAATTTTCCTAATATTGAACCAGCCCTGCATCCCTGGTATGAATCCTACTTGATCTTGGTGGATGACCCTTCTGATCACTTGCTGGAGTCTTTTTGCTAGTATCCTATTTAAGATTTTTGAATCTATATTCTTTAGGGAGATTGGTTTATAATATTCTTTCTCTGTTTTTGTCCTGCCTGGTTTTGGAATCAGTACCATGCTTGTGTCATGAAAGGAGTTTGGTAGAACTCCCTCTTTGCTTATTATGTCAAGTAGTTTGTATAGTACTGGAGTGAGCTGTTCTTTGAATGTTTGATAGAATTCATTGGTGAATCCATCAGGCCCTGGGAATTTTTTCTTAGGAAGTTTTTTGATGGCCTGTTGGATTTCATTTTCTGATATGGGATTATTTAAGAAATCTATTTCTTCTTCTGTTAGTCTAGGCAATTTATATTTTTTGTAAATATTCATCCATTTCACCTAGGTTAGTATATTTATTGCCATATAGTTGGGCAAAGTAGTTTTTAATTTTTGCCTTAATTTCCTCTTCATCGGAGGTGATGTTCCCTTTTTAATCCTTGATACTGTTAATTTGTCTTTCTTCTTTCCTTTTTTTAATTAGATTAACCAGGACTTTGTCTATTTTGTCTGTTTTTTCAAAGTACCAGCTTCTAGTCTTTTTTATTAGCTAAATAGTTCTGTCACTTTCGATTTTATTAATTTCTCCCTTAATTTTTGGGATCTCTAGATTGGTTTTCTTCTAGGGGTTTTTAATTTGTTCCTTCTCAAGTTTTTTGATTTGCATTTCCAATTCCTTGATCTCTGCCCTCCCTAATTTGTTAATATATGCACTCATGATATGAATTTTCCTCTAAGTACTGCCTTGGATGCATCCCATAAGGTTTGAAAGGATGTCTCGCCATTGTCATTTTCCTCAATGAAATTATTAATTGTTTCTATGATTTCTTCTCTAACTATCCGATTTTGGAGTATCATATTATTTAATTTCCAATGAAATTTTGATTTGGGTCTCCATGTACCCTTACTGATTAATATTTTCATTGCTTTATGATCTGAAAAGGTTGCATTTACGCTTTTCTGCATTTGAGTGCCATGTTTCTGTGACCTAGTGTATGATCTATTTTTGTGACCATGCCACGTGGTGCTGAAAAGAAGGTATATTCCTTTTTGTCCCTATTTATTTTTCTCCATATGTCTATTAACTCTAATTTTTCTAAGATTTCATTCACCTCTTTTACCTCTTTCTTGTTTATTTTTTGGTTTGATTTATCTGAATTTGATAGTGGTTGGTTCAAGTCTCCCACTAATATGGTTTTACTGTCTATTTCGTCCTTCAATTCTCTTAGTTTCTCTATTAAAAATTTGGATGCTATACCATTTGGTGCATACATGTTGATTAGTGATATTTTGTCATTGTCTATACTCCCTTTTAACAGAATATATTTAGCTTCCCTGTCCCTTTTGATCAGGTCTATTTTTGCTTTGGCTTTGTCAGATATCATGATTGCATCTCCTGCCTTCTTTCTATCAGTTGAGGCCCAAAAGGTCTTACTCCAACCTTTAATTCTAACCTTGTGAGTGTCAAACCTCCTCATATGTGTTTCTTGAAGACAACAAATGGTAGTGTTTGGGGTTCTAATCCAATCTGCTATTTGTCTACGTTTTATGGGTGAGTTCATCCCATTCACATTCTAAGTTATGATTGTCATTTGTGGATTCACTGGCATTTTGATATCTTCCCCTACTTCTGACCTTTCTTCTTTAGCTATCTCCTTTTGAACCAGTGATTTACTTTAGGTCAGTCACCCTAGTCCCCTCCCTTGAGATGCTTCCCTTTCTATCCCCTCCTTTTTAATGTTCCCTTCCCCTCCCCCCTCTCTTTCCCTCCCTTTTTATACTCCCTCCCCCCCTCCTTAATTTTCCTTTCTTTCTTGCCTTAATGGATAAGATAGAATTCAGGATCCCACTGGATCTAGATGTTCTTCCCTCTCAGATTTGATTTCACTGAGAGTAAGGTTTAAGTAATTCTACTTTAGTCTCTCTTCCTCTCCTTCTCATATAAGAGTTCTTCCCCTCCCCTTCCCATGTGTATCTTTATATGGGAAAGATTATTCTATTAAGTCCCCCCCCCTATTTCTTGAAGTAAATCTTAGTCTTATTGATGGTTCCCCCCTCCGTTTTCCTTTCTTTGCCCCCACTTTCCCCAAATCTTCTTAATGCCCCATTCTTTCCCTATGCATGTTTCTTCTAACTATTCTTATGATGCTACCATTTTTGAGAGTTACACAAAACATTTCCCCCACATATTAATATATATAATTTGATGTAAATGTAGTCCTTATTGAAGAGAGTTTGGCTTAAAGAAAAAGATAAGATTTATCTCCTTTTCCCTTTCTTTCATATTTACCTTTTCATGTTTCTCTTGCTTTCTGTGATTGGATATCAAATTTTCCACTAAGTTTTTCTTAGCAAATACTTGGAAATCTTCTATTTTGTTGAATGTCCATACTTTCCCCTGGAAGTATATAGTCAGTTTTGCTGGGTAGTTGATTCTTGGTTAGAGACCCAGCTCTCTTGCCTTTCTAAATATCATGTTCCATGCTTTGCAGTCTCTTAGTGTTTTAGCCGCTAAGTTGTGTGTGATCCTTATGGGAGCCCCCTTATATCTGAAGCTCATCTTCTTGGCTTCTTGTAGGATTTTCTCCTTTTCTTGGAAGCTCTTATATTTGGTAATTACATCCTTAGGGGTTGTCTTTTGGGGATTTAGTATAGAGCATGTTCTATGAACCCTTTCTATTTCTATTTTGCCCCCTTGCTCCAGAACATGGGGGAAATTTTCTTTTATAATCTCCTGTAGAATAATATCGAGTTTATTGTTTATCTCTGGTTTTTCTGGGAGGCCGATTATTTGGAGGTTGTCTCTTCTCCCTCTGTTTTCCAAATCTGTGACCTTCTCAGTGAGATATTTTATGTTTTCTTCTAATTCATTAATTTTTGCGGGTTTGCTTTATTGATTCTTGCTGTTTTATGATCTCACTTTCTTCAAGTTGCTTAATTCTGGTTGTTAGGGACTGGTTTTGCCTTTTAGCTTTGTCTGTCCTTCTATTGGATGCTTCGAGCTCTTTTTCCAATTGAGTAGTCTTATCTGTCAGACTGCTGATCTCTTTCTCCCATTTTTCTTTCCAGGTTTCCATCTTTTGGGTAAGTTTCAGTTTGAGATCTTCCAGAGCTTGTTGATAGTTTCCATTTTGGGAGGCATGTTCTGATTTTTTTGGGGGGGGATTTCCTCCTCATTCTCTTCTTTTCCTTGGATATTTCCAACATAAAAGTTTTCAATAGTCACCTTTTTCCCTTTCTTCCTGGAGGCTTGATTTTGGGCCATGTGAGCCATCCCTTTAGTGGTTTTATTCCCATTTCCTTTTTGCTATGGGGTCTGGGTGATATGGGCAGGTTTTCTTTGAATTTAGGTTGCCTCAGACTAGTTCTTCCCAGCCTCCGAGGTTTCTTAGAGCGCTGGGCCCCTGATCACAGCCAAACTGCCCAGGTGTTCAGCTCAGCCCGGATAATCAGCACTTGGTCTGCCCCTGGTATTTAGCTCCACCCAGATGTTCAGCGTAACCACCACAAGTAGAGCTCTGTTGACCCCCATGCTCAGAGCTGGGTATTCCCGTGAAACCGCCCTGAGACTTTTATCCTGGCAGTCCCCAGATCCCAAGGACCCTGGAGTGCCCCCCCCAGACAGAGATGCTCCCCACTCACTTGTTGTCCCAGTGAGCGCTCAGCTAGCTAACTCTGGTTTGGTGGGGGAGGTGGGGAGAGGGAAGGGCAGTTTAATTCAAGTTTCTGTGCAAGCTTTTCCTCCTTCTTATTATAGTGTGGAAATGTTCAAACCCCACATACCTTCGCCTCTGTGGGGTACTGGGGACTACTGGTGTGTCCTTCTGTTCCTCCAAAGGTGATTTTTATGCTTCTTTGATGTAGTCTATTTCATTCAGTGCCGGGGAGAGGAATAGTGTGGCATCTAGATTGCAGCCATGATTACCCTAACTGCCTCTTTCTGACAGAAAACTCTTTCTCTCCCAAGATTCCAGAATATCTCCTGGAGCCCCTCCCCTGCTGTGGCTGAGGCTTCACCAATTTCCCAGGCTGTAACTTCTGTTCTAGGGTTTGAAAACTCTATCACATGTGAAACAAGAAGAATTGCTGGAATCTAAATGGAAGCTTCAATTCCTAATCAACATATATCGATGATTTTAGACAAAGATCACTGCTTGTTTTGGGAGACATTTATTGATATATGGCTTTATTATTCTTGTTGACAAAAATCAAAAGATTCATAAGTATGCAGCAAAGTACTCAGAGAAAGGTGAAGAAGCAATGTGAGTTTTCAAAAAGGACACATAACACATTAATATTTTTAAGCAATGGTGGGCAAAGAGGGCAAATGGATTCTAAAGGCCAGGACAAGGCTCTCTTCTTCACTGTTCCAGCATCCTTTGCCTTCTCTTGAGGACCTGGATATAGCTAAAAGAAATAATATCAGGGAAAGGGGCCCTGTCTCTCTTTCCTGAAAAGAAAGAACTCTGCAAAAACTGCCCAGTAATGGGAAAGCTCCAAAGAAATAGTTTTTCTTTTTTTCTTTTGTTTTCTTTCATTTTTAACTATAGATATATTAAAGGAATGATTGATATTTTATACTGTTTCCCAAAATTTTCCCCTTCTTAGAACATTCCATTTGTCTCCTTCCCTTTGCCAGAGAGTTTTGCCTGGGAAGTCTGGAAATGTGAACAAGAAGAGAAATGATTTTTTGTGGGGGTAAGATAGGTGCAACAAGTTTACTCTGGACAAAAAAAAAAGACTATCAAATTAATTTCTGATTATACCACTCAAATCTGTCCTCAAAAAGCTTTTCTTTGTTTGAGGGAGGGAAAAGACCTAGGGAAGAAGGAATGGGATAAAAAATCCCCAGGAATTTATAAAAAAAACAAACAGATAAAATGTAGTAAAGGAACAGTATTTCATTTTTAAGCATTATATTCTTCATTCACAGCTACACACCTTTTCCTTTCTTTATCTTTTTTTCTGAGAGCCATCTAGTTATTATATAAAGTATTCAATTTTGTTTTATTGCTTATTTTCAATCATTTGAGCGTCTATATTATTTTCTGATTCTACACATACATTTCTATGATAATTCATGTCTTCCCATATTTCTCTTAATTACTTATATTCAGAGGAATAGTTAACATTATTATTGCTTAATATTATTCTAGTGTTTGTATATATTGTATTACATTTATCTAGTCCATAAGGAATGAAGTCTCATTTTATTTCTAAAAATTTTTTGCAACAAAAAAGCTAAGATATCCCTTTATATTTATAAACTCCTATTTTTTTTAACTTTTCTTCCCATGGGCTTTGTCTGTTATATGAAGTAACTTTGACAACGAGTAAAGATATCTTTATCACAAAATAAATTTTATTCCATAATATCTGGATTATTAATAGCACCACTAACATTACATTAGTATGCTCTTCTTCTAAGAGTCCCTGCAGCATTGATTATTTCAATCTTTTGTTGCTATGAGGCAGTTTGATGGAATAGATAGATAAAGTGATGAACCTAGCATCATGAAGATCTGAGCTCAAATTTGACCTACGGAAATATTAAACTATCCAGTCTTATTTTCTCATCTGTAAAATAGGAATAATGGTAGTTATCTATTTCGTTGGATTCATGTGAGGATTCAATATTTGTAAATTGCTTAGTTATAGGAGGAGGGATTAAGCCTTTACATAATGCCTCATAAATGCTTTTTTTTCTTTCCTTTACCAATTTTCTAGAAATAAAGTGAAACCTCAAAGTTGTTATATCTTGTATTTATCTCCTTTTTAGTGATTTAGAGTGATCTTTCTTAGAGTTGTCAATACTTTATGATTCTTTTTTTAAGAAATATATCTGGTATGTGTCAAAGACTAGACATAAAACATCAGTGATAAAAGAAATTCCCAGAAGAGTAAAGTTCTTATAATAATGTAGTTCATTACCTTTTCTTTAACTTAGAATTAACAAATTAAATGAGAGATTGTGGATAGTGATAATGTCACATAGTTATATATATTTCATAGGAGAACCTTGAATACAAGTCTTTTTAGCTTGAGGCTGGCTCCTCTCAATCCATTATACTACATTGAATCACTACATCTACTACATTTGCATTAATTCTTTAATTTTTATCGAATTTACCAAAGATATTTGATGCCATTTTTCATACTGCATTTTTCCTTATTAGTATTCAAGAATTGACTTTAAGACAAGAACTTTAAATTTCATATCATTGAAATTAGTTCTTATATCATTTTTGCTGTTATTCTTTGATTAAGAATTTCCTCCCCAGGCACAGTTGAGGAAGATACTATTTTCCATTTTGTCCATCTTTAAAATATGCTACATTTTATCCTTAAATGATATATCCATTTGGAGTTTGCTATTATATATAAGATGTTAGACTAAATCTACTTTTTGTCAAGCTTCTTTCCAGTTTTCTCATTATTTTTTTCAAAGAAGGAATTGTTTACCAAGTTAATGATGTCTTGGGAATTATTGGATGTAGAGCAGAATACTACCTTAAAGATTCTTCTCCAAAAAATGCATTCCCCATTCATATGTAAAAGTCATGTGAGAACCCCTGAAAATTTTAAACAGGGATACACATTTGATGGATGATCCTCAGTTTATTAATATCAAGCAAGACAGAAAAATGGAGACATAAGCTTAACAAAAAGATGTGCCAATATCATGGAAGGTAATCAGCATAGAGTTCAAATAGAAGTTTTCCCTATAATTATCAAGTGAGCATGAACATCAATTAGCATGAACTACACTAATTGCATAAAAATTGTATAAAAACATTGAGCATTGCAAATGATCATTAAAAAGATTAAAACTATACAATAATTCAGCTATATATGTGGGGGAAGAATTGCTGTCAAAATCTATTTTTCAAATTATGATATAAATTTTGATTGACAATCCTTAGAAATAATCGAACTGCATATAAATTCTAGGTAAGCACCAGAGGTGGACAATGCACTAAATACAGAATTGTCTAGGAGAAAAGTAATTACACTTATCTTTGGGGAAATTGTGCAAAGGCACAATTTTAAAAAGTCAATCCCCTGAAAAAAAGTTTCTTTTTGACATCAATATTCTTAAAATGATAATATACAGCTTCAGTCTGAAATAGTCTGAAAGATTTACATTGTGGGTCACCTAAAAGACAATTAATAAGAACTTAAAGAAAACATGGACCACAAAATATCAGCAAATTATTTCTGAAATTGTACTGACAAGTAGTTTGGAAAAAATATTAAAATATTTTTTTTCTCTTAAAAGAAACACATGACATGGTGTCTGTGAGTAGGACAGAATATATTATCAATGATGAATTAAAAGATAGATATACTCTAAAGGAAATCATTAGAGAGATCAGAAAAAAAAGGAGAAGAGCCAGTCCTGTAGTATAAAAAAGGAAAAAAATATGATATTCTTATTATGCAAAGATATCTATAGGAAAACCACTAGCATGTTAGGCGGAGCTCTCTGAAAGTACTGCAAAAGAAAGAGTTAAATTGGGATGAGAAGATGTGAAAAGGCTGATATCTATCTTTTCAAGAAAGATAAAGTCAAGATTGATAAAGTCAAAGGCCAATTTAAACACAACTAATGACCTTAAAGTCTCCCTCTGAAGACTTAGAACAAGGTCATAGTGAAGCCATATAAAGTAATGAGGTAGATTTCCATTAGTCACACTTACAAAAATGTTGTACAATTTTATAGCCACACTTCATACCTCCTAGTGTAGTTACATAGGAGTTTTCCTTCCAATGAATGATTCAAGAAAATGAGTCATAAAAGAAGACAGGGTTGTACATAGTTCAATTCACTGGGTCATTAATTTAGTGTTGGAAGAGAACTCAAAGATTATCTAATCAAATACCTTCATTTTACAGTTGAAGAAGAAACTGATGTCCAGAATCATTATGCATCTTGCTCAAGGTTACATAGGTAGTAAGTAATATAATCAAACTATCTCTTTTTATTGTGCCCTATGATACAATTAATTGGCTCAGTAAATAGAGTCCTGGACCTAGAATCAGAAAGACCTGAGTTCAAATCCAGCCTTAGACAATTACTAGGTGTGTAACCCTAGGCAAAACTCTTAGCTACTATTTACCTTGATCCACTAGAGAAAGAAATGGCAAACCACTCCAGTATATTTGCCTGGTAAGTTTCAAGGACATAATGTTTCATGGGATCACAAAGAGTCAGACACCACTGAACAACAGCTAGGTAATCAAGTAATCAGCAAGCATTTGTAAGCTTTCTATGATTTTCCAAGGATTGTTCTGACTACATATTTCAGATAAAAAGTCAAAAATGAAGTGGTCTCTACCATTAAAAACTTACATTCTATGAATAGAAAACAAATAATCATATAATACAATAAAGTTCAAAATAAATACAAAGAAATTTGAAGGAATGGTACAGATACCTGGCAAGGCAGGTAGGAGGGGGATCAGAAAAGGGTGAATAAACATGCAATTTCATCATTTTAAATGAAAATAATGAAGACAAATTCTCATCTACTCCACCACTGTACCCTAGGAACACTAGGACTTTTCCATATGACTTGGAGGCGAATCTTCTTCTCTATGTTATCCTCTATTAGAATGAAAATTCTTAAAATAAGAGATTGCTTTACTTTTCTATGTATATACCCTTTCTTAGCATAGTGTATTTATCATGAAATTAGTGCATTTATTAATTCATAAATTCTCTCATTCATTCTCATTGAGATTATGTTACTTGAGAATGGAATTATGGAGGGGACTAGGGCTTCTAAGAATAGCAAATAAGAAATGTATTAGGAATATGATGGAAAGTCTGTGCAATGGAATAGAAATGGGAAAAGGAATATGCTTTCTGAGAGAGAACAAGGCCAATTTGATTGGAACATTTAGTATGTAAAGAAGAATATTGCACAGCAATTCAGTACAGGGTTGTGTGGAACCAGAAGAGTTTTAAATGCCAAATGGAGGAGTTTATATTTGATACTACAGGCAACATAGTGTTTCTTTAACAGAAGAATGAAATAAAAAGATATTTTATGAATATCATTTTGATAGATGTAAGGAACATAATTAGAAAACATACTAGAATAAAAGAGGTGATTTGGAAGCTATAATAATAATCCAGAGGAGAGATGATTAAGTCCTCTACTAATATGAATGCTACATGACTCTAGGGAATTGAACATATTCAAGAAAAGTTGTACAGTTAAAATAAAATAGCCCAGGATTTGATTCTATTTTCTTTTCCCTTTTTATTTTTAGAAATTATTTTCCTTTTTCTCTTCTTAAGCACTCTATAACATAAGGACAATCTGACAATGATAGTTACATGTACCTAGCTTAGCACTCTGTACACAGAACTTTAATCTCTGGATATGGCTCTTTTTCCTAAAATATATAAGATGATATGATGTGTATGTAAATGTGATGATATGAAATGATATGTATGCATATGAATGACATGTAAAAAAATCAAGAAATGAAAAAGAGGGTTTCATTGAAAGAAAAGGGAAGGGAGAGATAGAATGGGGGTAAATTATATGACTTAAAGGGATGTGAAAAATCATTATATAGAGAGAAGGTCTAGGGTGATGACAGGCAATGCTTAAATTTTACTCTCATCATAAATGACTCAGAGAGGGAAAAACAAATATACTTAGTGATGTATAGAATTCTATCTTACCCTACAGAGAAATAGAAGGGGAATAAGATAAAGGAAGGGGAAGGTAATTGGAGGGAGGGTAAATAGGGGCGTTACAAAAATCAAAATACCAGTGAGGAGGAGCAGAATGAAAGGGATTTAAAAGGAATAATATGATGGAGGGCAATACACAGTAATCATGACACTGAATGCAAATGAGATGAACTCAGTAAACAGAAGTGAATAGCAGAGTGGATTAAAAACCAGAATCCTCCTATATGTTGTTTACAAAAAAAAACACATTTGAGGCAGGGTGACATACACAGATTCAAGGTAAAAGGCTGGAGCAGAATTTATTATGTGTCATCCCTTTTATATATATTTAAATCCCTTTCATTCTGCTCCTCCTCACTGGTATTTTGATTTTTGTAATGCCCCTATTTACCCTCCCTCCAATTACCTTCCCCTTCCTTTATCTTATTCCCCTTCTATTTCTCTGTAGGGCAAGATAGAATTCTATCAAGTAGGAGTAGCAATCATGATACCAGAAAAAGCTAAAGAAGAAATTGATCTGATTAAAAGAGATAAGGAAGGAAATTAAATTTTGCTAAAAGGCACTATAAACAATGAAGGAATGTCATTTCTCAACATTTATGCTCCAAATGGTATAGCATCTAGAATTCTAAAGGCAATTCTTGACTCTGTTTAAAAAAAATATATCTGAGAAAGTCAATCTTATATTATCATATAAATCATATAATCGTAATCAGCTTCTCCACCCACTTTCTGAGTAAATTCCATTGCAAGGGAAGTGAATGAAATGTTAGAAAAATTAGAGTTAATATAATATAAATAAGACAAGTAACTGGTACTTTGAAAAAACAAATAAAAAAGATAAAGAACTGGTTAATCTAATAAAAAAAGAATATCAAATTGACAGTATCTAAGATGAAAAGGGCTTACCTCTAAAGAAGAAAAAAATAAGATAATTATTAAGAACTATTTTGCCCAGTTATGTGGTAATAAATATGACAATCTAGGTCAAATGGGTGAATACTTAGGAAAATATAAACTACTTAGATTAACAAAAGAGGAAATAGAATACTTAAATAATCCCATCTCAGAAAAAGAAATTGAACTAGTCATCAAGGAACTCCCTAAGAAAAATTCCCCAAGATCAGATAAATTCACAAGTGAATTCTATCAAACATTTGAAGAACAAGTAATCCCAATACTATACAAATATTCTGATAAAATATGCAGAGAATTTTTTATGGCACAAATATGGTACTAATTCTAAAGTCCAGCAGATCAAAAACATAGAAAGATAAATACAGACCAAATTCCTTAATGAACATAGATGCAAAACTCTTAAATAAAATATTAGGAAAAAGACTACAGTATATTATCACAAGGATTATCCACTATTACCAGGTGGGATTTGTACCAGAAATTCAAGGATGTTTTACTATTGGGAAAACCATACATCAAATTGATCATATCAATAATCAAACCAACAGAGATCATATGATTATCTCAATAGATGCATAAAAAACCTTTGACAAAATACACCTATTCCTATTGAAAACACTAGAAAGTATAGGAATAGAAAGGCCAGTTCTAAAAATAATAAACAACATATATTTTAAACCATCAGGAAGTATCATCTGGAATTGTAACAAGTTAATAAGATTTCCCAATGAAATCAGGAGTAAAGCAAGGATGTCCATTATCACCTCTATTATTCATTTTGTACTACAAATGCTAGCAGTAGCAATTAGAGAAGAAAAAGAAATTGATGGGATTAAAGTAGGCAATGAGGAAACTAAAACCTTTACAGATGATATGATGGTATACTTAAAGAATTTTAGAAAATTAACTATAAGACTAGTGGAAGTAATTAACAACTTTAGCAAAAGTTGTAGGGTACAAGATAAACCCAGAGAGATTATTAGCTTTTCTTTACATTTTGAATAAAATTCAGCAGCAGGAATTAGAAAAAGAAATTCCATTTAAAATCACTCCAGACAATATAAAATATTCAGGAATCTACCTGCCAAGAAGAACACAGGAATAATATGAATACAATTGCAAAACAGTTTACAGAATTAAAACTGAATCTAAATGATTGGAAAAACATTAATTTCTCATGGGTAGGATTAAACTAATATAACAAAAATGACAATCCTACAAAAATTAATTTACTTATTTTGTGTAATACCGATCAAACTCCCAAGAAATGTTTTTATAGAATTAGAAAAAAATTTAACAAAGTTCATTTGGAAGTACAGAAGATCAAGAATATCATGGGAAATAATGAGAAAAAAAATTAAGGATGGTGGCCTAGCATTTCCAGATATCTAACCATACTATAAAGCAGTGGTCATCAAAACAATATGGTACTAGCTAAGAGACAGAAGGTTTGATCAATGGAATAGACTAGGGATAAATGACCTCAGCAAGCTAGTATTCAATAAACCCAAAGATTACAGTTTTGGGACAAGAATATGCTGTTTGACAAAAACTGCTGGGAAAATTGGAAAACAGTATGGGAAAAATGAGATTTAGATCACCATCTTATACCCTCTACCAAGATAAATTCAAAATGCATAAATGACTGAAATACAAAGAGTGAAACCATACATAAATTAGGTGAATATAGAATAGTATACCGGTCAGATCTGTGGTAAAGGAATTTAAGACTAAGCAAGAGATAGAGAACACTAAAAAATAAAATAAATGACTGATTATATCAAATTTAAAAAGGTTTTGTACAAACAAATCAATGCAAGCAAAACTAGCTTTTCTAAATATAATTTTAATGCTTTTCTCTTCTTATATATGGTCAATATTTGGCAGGGTGCCATGTACAGGTGAAAAGAAGGTATACCCGTTTCTGTTCCCATTAGATTCTCTGCAGATGTCTATCATATTTAAGTTTTCTAAGATTTTATTTATCTCCTTGATTTCTTTCTTATTTCTTTCTTGCTAGATTTATCTAATTCTGAAAGGGGTAAATTAAAGTTCCCCACTATTGTTTTGTTGTGCATTTCCATCTACAATTCATTTAATTTTTGTTTTGAACATTGGGATGCTATAACATTGGGTTTATATAGGTTAATATCAATAATTTGTCATTTATTATATCTTTAAAGTAATATTATTTCCCTGTGTATCTCCTTTCATTATATCTATTTTAGCTTTAATTTTGTCAGGGACAATATTTGCTACCCCTATTATTTTGTATCAGCTTAGACATAGTTTTTTTTTTCTCTTCTAGACCTTTATTTTTACTGTATGTCTGTCCCTCATTTTTAAGTGTGTTTCTTGTAAACAGTACATTGTTAGGTTTTTCTTTTCTGATCCATTCTACTATTTTTTACCTTACATGTGAATGTATTCCATACACAATAGAAGTAATAGTTACTTATTTTGTATTTCTCTCCATTCAGTTTTTCCTCACTGTCCTTCTCTTCTTTTTTTCCATATCTCTTATCAGATATACATTTTTTCTATCAACTACTTTTCCAATTTGTACTCTTCATTAGAAACCTTACTTTATCCTCTCCCTTTGCCCACATAATTCTAAATTGACCTATTATTCTTTCTTTCCTTGTTTCTTCCCCATAATCTTTTAGTTTTTATTCTATCCACCTTTCTAAAACTCACTTCTTTATTGTTCCACCCTTGCCCTTCTATTTCTTGATATGCGTTTGATTCCAAAATCCCCTCCCTTATCTTAAGAGTTCCTCCATTTCTCTCTCTCCTGATTACCCTTTTCCTTAATATGTACTCCTTTTTAAGTATCTTTCCCTTTTATCATTCCATAGAGCTCTTTTTCCCTTAATCTACAATTCCCTCTCTTAGTCCCTCAGACTCTAAAGGGGACTCTTAGTACCTCCTGAATTCTATCCCCTTTCTCTTCTGTTTCTCTGTATGTAAAGAAGAATTTTACCCTTGTACTGGCATATTTTGTTCTCTAACCCAAATCTGATGGAAGCAGGGTTCAAGTCCTACCAGTTCTTCACCCCCTTTTATTCTTCTCTATGAGAGTTCTTCCTCTTTTATATAAGATAATTATTCCACTTTACTTCCTTCTCCATTTTATAATTATTTTCGCTCATTCCATTATATCAACTTGACCTCATCTTCTTTCTAGGTATGTTCTTTCAAAGTACCCAGCTAATAAACTTCTTCTTAAAGGGTTATAGATGACATTTTTCCCATGCAAGAATTAAATAATTTGATCCTTTGGGTCACTTATAATTGGACTTTCATAAATACTTTCTTATGTATCCAATTTTCTCCTCAGTTCTGGGTATTTTCCCCAAAAGTAGTTGAAGTTCCTTTAGCTCATTAAATATCCTTGCTGGTTATGTTATTCTTGGTTATAAACCCAGCTCCATAGCTCTTTAAAATAGCATTCCATGTCTATGACATTCATTCTTTTAATACTGAAACTGCTAAGTCTTGTATTACTCTGCTTAGCTTCACAACGTTTATTTTCCCTGTGTGTGTGGTTTATAATATTTTCTTCTTAACCTGGGAGCCACAGAACATAGCATTTTCATCTTGGGGTTTCTTTGTGATGGTCATTAGTGATTTTTTTTTCAATTTCTATTTTTCTCTCCATTTTTATTCATTTCTTCAGGCATGATATCTAAATTATTTTTTATCATAATTTTCTGGGACTCCAACTATTCTCATATATTTTCTCCTTCCATCTATTTTCTATATGAGTTGTCTATGTGATGAGATGTTACATATTGCCTTCTATTATTTCATTCTTTATATTTTGCCTCATTATTTCATTGTTTTTGGAATTCATTAGCTTCTTCTTGTCCATTTTTAGCTTTTAATGGACTATTTATTTCCTGTGAGTTTCTGGATCTCTTTTTTTCATTTTGATGATCTTTCATATTTTTCTTATTTTCTTACATTGCTCTTTTTTAAAAAATTGAACCTTTCTCATTTGTTTTTGAGATATTTTTAAGCCCTTTTAAAAGTTCTTTTTGAACTTGTGGCCATTTGATGTTTTTCTTTGCTATTTTAGATGTAGGCATTTTTGTTTCATTGTCCTCTGAGTTTGAACCCAGGTCTTCTGAATCTCCAAAATAGCTATCAATACTTGAATTCTTTTTCCTTTGCTTACTTTTTTATTTTTATCTTTAGCAGTCAGGCCAATAAACTTAATTATTAGCTTTATACTAGAGTGCTAAGGCTCCTATGCAGATGGTATCTCAGCTTTTAATTTTTTTGAGTTTGTTATTTCAAACACTCACTAAATTTCTTTTGATGTCATCATAAATATTTATTTTCCCATGTAATGTGTTGATCTGTTTGGTTTTGTTAATCATCTTCTCTCCAAGTCTACCTTGCAAGTTCAGGGCCTCACCACTTCTTAAGTAATCTCTGATTTTGAGTTCTTCCTTCTCTGATTCATATTCCACACAAAAACCAAAATGCTCTTTCTAAAACCCAAGTCTGACCAAAGGTAATCTAATTTTTCAAGGATAAAATAAAAAACTCTTAGGTTTAATATTTGAAATTCTTCCTAATTTGACTCTATCCTAAGTATGCATAATAGTATATTTGAACTTTATTCATCTACACCAGTAAAAAGGGAGAATAATTTCTCTTTTGACGTAGAAATAAAAATGCTGTCTATGGCAATAAAACTAGGAAATAAATTGAAGGATTAAATATAAAGTAGAAGTAAAAACAATTTTTTTTGTAAATGATGTAATATGATCTAAAGAACTCTAAAGAGTCAAGTAAAAGTGATTAAGTTAGCAACTTTAGCAATCTTGCAGAATATAAATATATACAAATTCTGAACATTTTTACAGACTTACAATAAGGCAGGAAGAGAAGGGTAGACTTTAAGTAACTAGAGTATGTGTGAAATACTTTGGAGTCTAACTACAATGAACTGTATTAATTGAAAACAAGTCACTGTTTAAAGAAAGAACTAGCTATAAATAACTGGAAAACATTAATTGTTACTGAGTAAAACAATTGGGTATAATAAAAATGACAATGATTCCTAAATTAACTTATTCAATTCTATGGCAATCAAACTATGAAAGGATTACTTTATAGAAATAGAAAAAATAATAATGAAATTCATATGGAGACTCAAGTTTGAGGACCTCAAAGGAAATAGTGAAAAGAAGTAGAAACAAATGTGCCCTTTCTGTGATAGAGTTAAAAATATACTACAAAGCAGTAATCATGAAAACAATTTGTTATTGGGCAAGAAATATGGATTGATCAGTGGAACAGATTAGCTACACAGCATAAAGAAGCAAATGTATCTAGGACCCTAGTATTAAAAAAAACACAAAATCACAATTACTGGAATAAGAACTTACTATTTGACAATAACTCCTGGGAGGTGGGAACCTGATAACCATCTATAATTATTTGAAGGCTTATTCTTTGAAGGAAGTATTAGACTAACTGAAATTGACTCTAGGTGACTTGAACTGATAGGAGAAAAATAACAACCAAACAACTTCTTAAAAAGTAGAGCTAACAAAATGCCATTTTAACATGGTCCTCTCTCCTTGGAAGTTTCAAACTCAAGTTGGATGCATAGTGAGTATCAATTTCGTGTGTAGCTAGGATTAGATGGCCTCCTGAGTTTTAAATTCTGTGACTCTATCATCCTTAAATTTGTAATCTATAATTAAATTGACATAAATTAAATCTATAATCTTGAAGTAAATATAACAAATATATTAGAACTTGAGTCAGAGGTAGCAAAGATTACACATTTAAAAGTTTAGGGTCATGGTAACTCTGTGATCTGGAAAGCCCACTTTAAAATTTTGGAACATTCCTTCATAATAGAGGAAAAGTTTGAATTTTTTTCTTTTATGGAGTATTTAGAGTACCTTATTATTATGACTATTATTATTAGTTACTAAACTTTTAAAGATATCTCCATATTTCTATATTTTACTAGATTTTACATTTTTTTCTCAAACTTGGACATTTTTATTTTAACTTTAAAAATAAAATAGTGTATATGGTATTAAAAGAAAATGTGTTGATATTATATATTACACATACATTTTATGAATTTTGGAGTTTCTAAACTTTTTATGTATTGACACCAAGCTGCCTCATGTCATCTGTGGCTTCAACAAACTCTCCCCAAATTCTCATTTAATTTCTTATGCTGACCTGCAATATATATCAAAGCCATGTTGGGGAAAGTTGAGATGTGGAAGGGATACCTGTTCTCTCCCAGACTGTGCCATCAAACGGAATAGTCTGTGTATGTCTATATTGGTAAAATACTATTTCTTCTATTGTAGGTATTGTTTGTCTTTAATCCTTAGTAAGCAGTAGAACACAGTAAATGTAGTAGAAACATAATAAATATTTGTTGAACTAAACTGTAAAGGAATCATGCTATAGCCTTTACAAATAATGTTATAAATATGTTATTCTAACTATTCTTTTAGAGTAAACATTATAAAAGAGAAGTATATACACTTCCTCTTGTGAATACTAATGAGAGCATAACTGATAGAAACAATTGGGAAACAAAGGCTCTGGATATTAGTTTGAATGTCTTTATTTAAATTACCTTGCATAATCCATTTGGCCAATCCTCTTTCATGTACTTTAAATGATAAAATTTCATTGTAAAAAAGACTTTGTGAGGTTTAATTAATGTCTCTAATGTGGTTTAAGAAATCTGCTACAAACAGGAAATGCTTGATTTTACATTTCTTGGCACCTGAGATGAAATAAGAGGATAGCAGGAAGTATTGCATCTGAGAACCTTCTAGCTACTACAAAACTGGCCATACCTCTTAACTGCATTGAACAATGCTGAATGAAACACTGGGCAGTTCTTTTAACTGCACTGAAAATGTGCCATTTAGACATTGTTTAGAGCCATTGAAAATCACTACTTTGAAACAGTGCTTTGGGACTAATTTCCATTTATTGGTCCAAATCTCAGCTTCCATTCTGAAAACTCACACATAATGAAAAACCTTTCTAGCTGCCCATACTTGATCCTGAAAGCTAGCTTAGCTTGGTAAAGGACCCTTGGGGCACAGGTAACCAGGTGGGAGATTTTTCTGTCAAAGAGTTTTTAAGTAGAGGTTTTACAGAGAGGAGATTTCAGGACAGGGTTTTATTGGTCACCTGGGAGTTTTCCATTTGCAAGTCTTTGGTCACAAATGCTTTGTCCCTCCTCTTCACTCCAACGTATTTTAGGCAATGTAAGTAGATTAAACTTTCAAATATCGATCTCAGATTAAATCATGTTCCTGATCAAAAGTCTGTATTCCTTTTACTGAACATTAAGAGCATCTATAATCTACCATTTGAACTCATATCTTTAGACTTTATATGCTTTATATTCTTGGGGAAATAAAGAACTCATTACTCCATGCACATTGCCTGTATTTTCTAAAAGTTGAGTCTTTGCTCACAACATTGCTTATACCCCAGAAAAGCTTTGCCTCTTCTCTTGCAATTTTGCTATCATCTGAATTTTTTCCCTTCCTTATAGTCCATATTGATTACCACTTTCCTTACATAACTTACCTGAATCCCTGAAATAAGAGCACTCTTGTGTAACTTCAAATAATTTTGTAACAATTATATAATTATAATATCCTAATTAACATTGTTTACTTAATATTCATTTTAAATAAATATTGTATATACCTCTGCATTTTCAACAAATAGAAAGTTCCTTGATAGAAGATACAGACCCTACCTTTGCTACTTTCCTCTCTATTCACTCACTAAGCATAACATTCTGAACATAGTGAGTGCTTTAATTCAGAATTTTTGAATAGACAAATTAATAAATATGCTCAATAACCTACCATTGGTGACCTACCTTTTAGGAAATGTGTCTGTCTGTCTGTCTGTCTCTTTCTGTCTTTCTCTCTGTCTGTCTGCCTGTATGCCTGTCTAACTGCCTACCCGTGTGTTTTAGACTGACCCAATTTATATTACTGAGGCTATAAGTACCACAGATTTAAAGCAATCTAAATATTAATATGGTGCAGGAGCTTTAATTGGCCTTCTCCCCCACCTCCCATTCTAGCCTATTCCACCCATTCTTGGAAGTCTGAAAGATGAGATAGCAATTGAGAAGAAAATGTTTTTAAAAGGCTGACAGATCAGGACAAAAGTCTTAAGGGTCTTTATTAAGGCATGTGTAGTGAATTTCAGAAGTTTGTATGCCACTAAGCTTTCTGAGTAATGGAATACCAAGGGAACCAAAATAAATGCTGTGACTGTATGGGTAAGCAGAAAATAGTAGATATATTTCCTTTCACTCAAGCATAATTGAATATATTTGAAAAAAAGTAATACAGATCCAAAGTAATCCATGAGAAATCTCAATATCAAGTTAAAAAGGAATCTTCACTTAACAGATAAACATGTGATCAAAAACTACAAGCATTTCAGTATTTTGTTCTTAAAGGAAGTGATATCAATGATAATAGAGTCAAGCATCAATTTTCTAATTTGTTAAATGGACATATTGTACTCTAAATGATTTCTGAATTTATCTTATAAATGTTTTAATATGCAACCATAATAATAATTTCTAAAAATATAGCAATTTGGTAATTAACCAGCATATTTTATCTCATTTTAACTTATCAGCATTTCCTACCAAATTAAGATATATACACATTATATTAGTATTAGTGCAGTTTTAAAGAAAGTAGAGAATGAAGTGGCACTAAGACATTTTAGGTCATTGTATAATATGCTATTTGTATGTTCATATATATAATGTAAATTTATATACATCATATGTATGCACACATACAGCAAGATGGTTCCTTGAATTCAATGGATAAAGTATACATCAGGAACTTTTGAGTTCCAATGCAGCCTCATAAACTTACTAGCTGTGTGTCCCTGGACAAGTCACTTAACCATTATTTGTCTCAGTTTCCTCATCAGTGAAATGAGAATATTAATAGCATCTACATCACAGGATTACTGTGAGGATCAAATGAATCATATGTAAAACTCTTTGCAAATCTTAAAGTGCTATGTAAATGCAAGCCATCAAACATACACACACACACACTATATATATATATATATATATCAATAGATTTTCTATACACCTATTATACATCTATTCTATATCTGCCTATTATCTAAAGTGGTCAGGCACCTAATAACTTTCAGGGGTACAAGTTGTACTCAGTTCTTCCTAATTCCATGATTCCACATTCCCAATTCTTCAGCTTTCTGACAAGATGGCACCTGAGTCAAGACTTACAAGCAAAGGATTGTTGGGAGAATGCTTCCAGGAGATAAATTTGTAATTGCTTTTAGAATAAGATTAAGAACATGAAGTAAGATTTTCAATTTATTAAGGTACAGGAATTATCTCAATATATCTCTTGTTGACATAAGCATAACATGTAACAAAGTTCTTGGAAATTTTTTATTATTTATGGTCTTTCTTTTGAATAACATCTGAAGATATTACTACAGAAATCCAGTGAAGTACCTTGTAACTTTGCAACTTTTAAACTAAGTAAGTTGCTAGATAATAACACTATCTTCTAACCTTTCTACCCAGTTGTTCTTCATCTGCATTTTAGAACCTTGTTCAATTCTGTTTACTACCAGCTGTGGAGAAATAGGAGGCTAAAAAGATCTAGGAATATGTAGTTAACTTTAGATAGTGATAATTATAAATAGTCTCCTTGATATGAGGGCAGGTCAATGCATTATGTCAAGTCTTAGAAGACAAAGAGTAGGAACCAGGAAAAATAAAGTCACATCAAAGTTTGTATAAATCAAAATTATTGTGTTGGGTATCATCAAACAAGTCAGGATGAACAGACTACTAATATAATACTTTTTTAAATTAAAAGAATATTTTCTTTGGTTATATGATTCATATTCTTCCCCACTCCTCCTACCTCCCCCTTTCCATAGCTACTGAGCAATTCAACTGGATTTTATATGTATCACTGGTCAAGACCTGTTTCCATATTATTAATATTTGCAAAAGAGTGATCATTTAGAGTCTACATCACCAGTCATGTAGTATGACACTTCTTATTCTACAAATTTTACTTTAGGCAAACCCTTCTCTTTATCACTACTGTATACAGCAGTCACAGGGACTCAGCACAAACCAATACATGCTAACAGAGACTCAAAAGGAGCAAAAGCACAAACACTGAACTCTTTAACTTCCTTTTCCTATAGATAAAATGATCTTTCAAATAACTTAGGAAGCACTTTTTTTTTTAAAGCTGCCCCAGTGTTATACTAGAGAATGTCAAAATGCTCTGTAATTTCACTTCAACAGGGAAGAATTATTGTCAATGTCACTCTGAGGCTTGTATGAGCTCACTGGGGGCATTGTCTGAACAGCAAAACAATCATAGCTATAGAGGAGCTGTTACTTTGTTGGCTGTTATCACCCTCAGCGAAATACCTTCTCAGTTGGCAAACTTGGTGAATCAAGGTAGGGTTCCTTTATATTTTCTTTTAAATTTATGTTCTGTGAATCTAGAATCCTGTAGTCTAGTATAATCCAGCAACATTGAAAAGGCATCAAGCTAGGAAATATAAATACAAAGTATATACACATAGATATATAGGTATATACATTCAGTATATGTGTTTATCTATATATCTATCCATCTATCTATTCATATCAATCCTCAAGGAGCTTCCATTCTATGAATGGGGAAAGAAACTTGGAACTAAAAGAACTCTACTTGGAACAAACTCCATAAGAGATTAGGTCTTATTTTGAATACACTTTATACTTGTTTTGTATAAATATATGTACATATTTCTATATGCATATTTGTGTTCATATACATATCTTCTCCTACTCATCTTTTGTCGCTGTTTCCTTGATACCTAACACAGTACCTCGTGGAGAATAGGTACATATCACATGCTCATTAAACCTTGTTTTTCCTAAAGTAGCACCACCAACATCATTATAAAAAAGATTACTTTGGGATGAACTAAACCAGAAACATGACACATGCAATCTCCAGAATCTCAATTACAACAAATACTTTTAGAATATATAAAAACTTCAAACTTAAAAGGTTTCTGATTGAAGATCACATTGTTGTATAGAAACAATGCTCTCCTTCATTATGAAGATAGCCTTTAATAACTCTATCATACTAGTTTTTTGACTTCTTATTTACCTGCCTCATATTTTCTAAATATCCTAGCAAAGTATGATATAAACAGAGCATTTTAGTAGAATCATGGATCATGCCAAAGATGTGATATAATTATTTCCTATTCACTACACAAAACTATGATATCTTCATGTTTGATTATGCTGATCACTGCTCCAAGTAGTTTTGTGACTTGAGTTTTGAGTATAAATATTGCATATCATAATAGTGGTTATTTCAGAATGGAAAGAACATAACAAAATGGCAATAAATAACTAATGCAATTTGCATTTACAAAAATATATTTGACATGCATTTTAAAAAATGAATAGAAGCATAATTGTAACTTAGTCATGCCTGTGTAATATCCCTAAAATCATTTTAAAGTAGAAAATAAATTATCAGAAACTAATTCCATGATATTTTTTATTTTAATTAGGATAACTAAAATGTTCAGTTCCAAAAGTTGGCTTTACCTACTTTGTTTACTATTTTTATATTGAAAAAAGCTATACATGTATATGATTAATGTATATATGTGTGTGTATGTATGTGTGAATAGAAAGATCTATATGAATTCATGCAAACTAAAGCAGAGTTTTAAAAAAGGAATATGGCTAGTCATTTTGAAAACGTACAGGTAGAATAAAGACTTAGGAAAAATCAAAAGTAAATCACAGTTATAAAGATCCAGTGAAACTCAAAGTAGACATATGAAAAGATACTCCTTTCCTTCTTCTTAAAGGTGGAACTGACTTTTTTATTCCTCTCTAAAAAATATTCCTCTCTATATTTTTATATAAAATGTATTTCAATGAGAGGGAGAACAAATGATAAATAGGATTCTATAGGCATGTGAGAAACTACAAACAGCAAAAAAGACTATTTAAAAAATAAAAAGTAATCCCACAGCTAAGGTTACCTGATTAGGAAGTATTGTTATACAAATTATATGTAAGGATTTATAAGGTAAATGTTGCCAAATGTTATTGAACTTGCTTTTTCAAATGAAAAATTATTATAAATGTGGCCAAGTTATCTATTTTAAAATTGTAAAATATAAAACAAGTTATTCAATCTATCAACTACTTTAAGATATTGATATTAGAAGATAAACCTTCATCTTTATTAATATGACATTGAAAATAAAAAAAGTTCAAAATTTTTGTTTTCAAAATAATTTAAGATGGGGTAATTTTACCCTTGATTCTATCTATATTATGGAGCTTCCCTCCATTGCTGGGGTCAAGGGAGTACTAGGTCATGTTTGTTTTGTTCCTTTAGAGGCAACATTGTTGGCCTGTTGTGTGGAGGTTTACAATTCAACTGGTTAGAATTGAGTGAGCTCTGCCCAAAGCTATATAGGCTGGACCATGTTGGAATGAATTCATCGGACTGCTGCCTTTGCTAGATTATGCTAGGCCTCTGTTCTTACTGGATTATTCAGTCATCTTCCTCCCTCTGCTGCTTGTTATGCATTGCAGTAGTTTATGCTCTGCTGACATTGGAACAGGCTGATAGTTCTCTTTTTCCTGCTGCGTGTGCTATACTGTGTCTGAGTCCTACTGAGGCTTGTTCAGTGACCCCTTCTCATACCCCAATAAGATGAGTCCTCATTGCTACTTCCCAGATTTTTCTGAGCCAGGGTGCTGCTTCATCACTTCTTGTGTTAGTAGTAAACCACTTAAGTAAAAAAAAATCATGCATTTTGAGGTATTTTTGTTTTTCTGTGGTCATTTAGAGAAAATAATCCCCAAATGAACAAGAGATAGAGGAAAAAGTCTTGCATTAGAAAAATATTGCAACACAAGAAGAGAATAGTGATATAAAAATGAAAACCTATGAAGCCTTAAAAGAACATGTGAAAAGAAGCCAAGCCCAAAATGAATGTCAGAAGAGATCCATGAAAAGATATGAGAACAAATAATAAGAAACTTAGAAGAATTATTAAAGGGAATGATAGCAAAAATCAGTAGGTTAAAATAAAAACTCAATGAAGAAAACAATTTCCCCCAAGAGATAAATATAATAAGTCAGGAGAATAATTCTCTCAGAAAAAAGGCATAAAGCCCCAAAGAAGGAAATGGCCCCCTAACTATTAGAATTGAACAAATAGAAGCAAACAATTTTATGAGACAACAGGAAACAATCAAACAAATTAGAAATACCAAAAAAAAATGAATATATTTTTTTAGATTTCTCACTTGAAAAACAACTAACTTGGAAAAATAGATGCATAAGAGATAATTTAAGAATTATCTGGTTGCATGACCCAATCACAAAACCATGATAAAAAAAATAAGCAATAACAACAACAACAACAACAATAACAAAAAACCAGGATACATATCGCAAGAAATGATCAGAGAAAATTACCCTGATGTTCTTGAATAAAAGGAGAAAATAGAAATTGAAAACCTGCACTGATGACTCAGAAATCCAAAATTAAAAAATCCCAAAATGTTTACCATCAAATTCCATAAACCCAGTGTTAAGGAGAAAATACTATAAAGCCAGAAAAAATAAAATATTGTGGAACCACAATCAGGTTTACTGTGGACCTAGCAGCTTCTACATTAAAGAATCAGAAGAAATGATATATGATATTACCCAAAGCAAATGATTAAGGCCTACAACTAAAAATCACCTACCCAGGAAAACTGAGCATGATTCTCCTAGGAAATAAATGGATACTTAATGAAATAGAGAAATTCCAGGTATTTCTACGGAAACATCCACAGCAAAAAATAAAATTAAATGATCAAATTTGACACACAAAAGAAGCTTGAAAAAGTAACCAGAAGGGGAAAAAATACTAAAGAGAAGCAGTAGGGTTAAATTAATCACATCCTTGCAAGGGAATGTGGTAACTGAGATACTTAAAGATTCCTATATTACAAGTGATACTTAAAGTGCTTAATATATGAAAAATAATCAAGGGAAATGATGAGGTTAAACTGATTACATTCCTGATAGTGTCTGAAAAGATTGAAACATACTTTTCTTCACTTTATTTTCCCCATAATATTTTCCCTAGAGTATTAGCAATATGTATCTTCTTTCACTGCTTGATTAACATGGAAATGTAAATTATTTCACAATATATGTACAATCTAAGTCATATTATCTGTTTTCTTGGGGAGGTTGGAGAGGTGGGATGGAGGAAGAGAAGATGGATTACAAGATATTAGGAAAAATTAATAATAAAATTGTGTCAACATGAAATCTGGAATAAGTAAAAATACTAATATTGGATGGAATAGCTGTTGTACAAAATTCAAATAATAATAAGTGCTTATGGAAAAATTATTTTTCTCCAACTTTGCATTATCTCATATAATTAACTTTAAGTTGATTTTTACTTTAAAATTTGGAGTCACATTTCATCTTGTAGTGAAAAGAATGCTAGAAAAAACCAAAAGACCAATGCCATCAATTCATATATCTGCAAATTGTTGTGAGTCATTTAATTTTCGGTATCCTAGGTTTCCTTGTTTGTCAAATGAAAATAAAATTCCCTACACTGGTACCTTAATTGCATTGTTGGGATATGAATGAGATTATATACATAAAGATGATCTAAGAATTATGAGATAATCAGAGAAATGTATCTATTACTTCTTCCTCTTTTCCTCCTAAGTTTCTTCCTACTTCCTTCTCATTCCTCTACTTTCTATCTTTTTTTTTTTGGTTGGTTAATTAACAGGTAAAAGCCAAGATAAAGATAACAAAATAAGAAGAAATTATAAAGACAAAAAGACATTGAGTATGATCATAGCAACTATGACTCTATATAAAAAGAATGTGAACTTTTTAAAAAATGATGAGTTATGGGGAAAGAGAGTCAAAAGAAGAGTTCTTGAATACCATTATTTCCTTGAGAAGTTTAACTGTTAAAAGCATTTCTATTGAAGGAATTAAAAGTTCCAAAACACTTTGATTAGCATCTTCTGGCCAAATAGAGAAACAGAAGGCAAGGACATCATTATTTGGGAGAACTGAATCTTATTTGCAAAACAAAGGAAAAAGAAAGTAAGTAGGGGATGGTGGTAAATATCACCCTTCAAAATCATTAAAAGCAAATGAGGACAAAATGAGAATGTAGATATATTGGTGTCAAGTAAAATTAAATCAGTTCATTACAAAGCATTCATAAATGAAAGTGTAAGGAAAACAATGAATAGAGCATCTCATATTTATGATGATTTAGACTCTGATAATGATAGAATTGATATATTTTTATTTTTCAACTAAATATTTCTTCAGTTTTTTATTAATTTTTCCATATTACATGTTCATATAATTTTAATAATCATTTTCTCATATTTTGTAATCCATGTTTTCTATCTCCTTTCCACCATTGCCAGTTCCCCAAGATAGCAGGTAATATAGTACACATTTTATATATGAACATATTTCATGCAAAGCATATTCCTATGTTCATCATGTTGTGAATGAAAACACCTATCTCTCGCACTAGAGAAAAAATCATGGAGGAATTAAAATGAAGAATGGAATACTTTACGCAGCATTAAGGTACCCTCAATTCCTTTTATAAAAATGGATAAATTTTTTTGTCATGAGTCTCTTGGAGTTATCCTGGATATATGCATTGCTGGTAATAAAATCATTCAAAGTTAATCATTGTATTCATCCTTTCATATGAATATTTCTAGGGATTTTTTTCTGATTGTCTTATTCAGCTTTTCCTATGGCACAATAGTATTCCATTATAATTATATACCACAATTTGTTCAACCATTCCCCAAATTTGTTCAACTCAATATGATGGAAAATGTTAATGAAGTTAAAGAGAAAATATAAGAAATAGAGCTTGGAGCGAAGTAAGTACATATGAGATAAATCAATGTTAAATAAATGCATGTTTAAAGGGTTGGAGATATCAAATATCAAATATGTATAAGATAATAAGAACCAAAAAGAACAGAAAATATATTGTTTTACCAAAAACAAGCCAATGAGAAAAACTCATCTGAGAAGCAATTTTAATGCCAATTTAAATTGACATTAAGTAAATTAAGGATAAATAAATGAATGTAAAAGAATACATCAATTATTTACTCCTTGAAAAACACCATGTGAAGTGCTAAGAACACACATTATAAAAATTGAACAAAACTCTTTCTCTTATAGAGCTTACTCTCTATTTGAGTGAGGCAGCACATAAAAGATGTTTAGTTTCAAGGCAGAATGTTTAGTTTCAAGTGGGTAATATGCCCTTGATGATAGATTCTTCCTGTTACCCAATCCTTGGGGATCACTTCTGAAGTATCATGGAATGGGTGGGGGAAAAGAAGAAAAGGAGGGCCCTGGTGGTAGAGAGATAGTGTTCATTAGTAGACTGCTAATTTGGCTTCAGAATCAGTAAGAAGAACTTAAAGTCTTCCATCTGACACATGCTGTATGTGTGTTCTAAGAAGCCATTTAACCTTTCAGTGCCTGAGGCAATGTTCTAAGATTATATTCAATATGTTTAAAAGGTACCAATCTGCATTGTTAGAAGTTTCCTCATAATGATCTTTGGTCAGATTCATAGGATTAAAGAGAAATACAAGCAGAAATGGACAGACATATTGATTTTTATCTTCCCATGATTAAGATCGCATCTCCTGTATTTAATTCTATCCATCACATATGAGAAATGGAGGTGAAAGTCTGAAAATGCACCAACTTGATTGGTGATTGGGAAATGTCAAATTTTGACCAATAGAATACGTGGACCATGTTATTTGAACACATTCAGTCATCTAATTGACAGAGGTAGTATTGGAAACTGTTTTCCTGACTCAGAATAGATGCCACCTAAACAAAGACTTAAAAGAAAAGGATTGTTGATGAAGTAATTCCTGAAGGTGAATTTGTAGCTGATTTTCAAAGGTCAATGATAATAACTGTTTGCACTATGTGGCAATGTAAGAAATTCTTTGCATTATCTCAAGCTATCCAAAATTGTAATGGCCTGCCTGTGGAGGTGGTGGATATTTTTTTTTCACTAGAAACCTGGAAGCAATGCCTAGATGATTATCATTAGGCCGTAAAGTGGATTCTTGTCCAGTCAATGATAGAACAAGATGGTACTGAAATTTCCTTCCCTATTCTAGGAAAATGAGTCTGTAACTGTTTTTTAAAGCAGAGTTTTATGATCTGATCTGAAGATGAGGGAGAATATATGCATATGTATTTTAGCTTAGTATCTGAAAATATTTTTCTCTTCAATAATAAATAATAGAAAATTTATATTTTTTATTTTGTCAGACAAAAATTTGCTTCACTTTAACTTTAATTTTATGTTTGGTACAAATTCTTTTTTACTTATAAAAATTGTGTAATATAATCACAGTTACAAAATATTGCTTCTAAAAACCACAGTCTTAACTTCTGCTCATTTTAAATTCTAAAAATTCTAAGTTTATTTTGTTGGCTTACTGAACTTATAGCTTATTGAGGATCTCAGTTACCAATATTTTACCATCACTAGCTGAAGGCTCACTGTTTTTAAAAGTAACACTTTTAAAATAATTTATTTGACACTTTTATGTTTTTATTCCTTCTCTACATGTTTTAAGACTCACAGAAGATTTGTTGGACATTATCTCTTGTGTATTGTGGGTTTGCCCCCTCATTGATTTATAACATTTTAACCAATCTATTTCCATAATTTTATAGTTCGGGAGCAAGAGTCAGTTCTTAAATCTTGAACTCAAGATGATTTTACTCTAATTTGAACTTCATTTAAATTTCCACTGAAAATATATATTTCTTCCCTACTCAGGTCTTATTTTTTCTAGTATAAATGTAAAATGAAGTAAAATTTAATGGTATAGCATAAATAGCTTCAATATAACACCTGGCACTTAGCTTATATTTATCCATATTGAGTTTTTTTCCTGATAACAGTTTATAAAAATTCTTATTCTGTGACACTGACTGTTAAAGGAAAATATTTACAATTCAATTCATTTGTAGATTGTTTGAAAAGTAAGAATCTGCCTTGCTGAATAGGCACTTTTTATTTAAGATGTATCTATTCTAGGCATTTTGTTTGGAGATGTAATGAAACATTTGTTAATCACTGAAATTGTCTTTCTTTTAACAAGCAAGCAAATTGCATGTCCCTTATCCTAAGTCTGTAGATTTGTTTAGATATTTTCTCAGCATTCGTTCCAGTACCCAAAGTAATTTGTATTTTGCATCTTTTATTATTCAAAGAAATATCCATTCAGTGGAAAAACCAAGTCTCCTTCCAATAAAAATTCATGCTTTTTAAGAGTTTCTCTCAACCATATAGAAACTCAAAAATAAAACATACTTTTGAAATACTGGCTGATCAATTTAGTGCTAAGGAAATATGATATCTTGGAAGCTATAATCCTGAGAAACATTTATTATTATCTCTGTGACTTCAGAAATCGAGCAAAATGTTAACATCTAACAATTTAGAATAGTTGGTCTCACTATTCTAGCAAACTATTCATACGAATAACGTGGCAAATTCTTAGCAACATTCAATATAGTACCCAGACACATCATTTCTACAAATCTTTTTTCCAGGATTGGGGCACGTTTCCATTTTAAAGTCTCAATTTGATATCCTACTTTCAAACCATTATTTGGGGGTGTAAAGGGAGGTTGGGGGAAGATATCACTTAATCCGTCAGTTAAGTATGATTAAAATTTATATTTGAATATGCCCTCACATGCCTTCTATGAATGCCAGGATATGAAGAAGAAAGTTTGACAAATGTACTTTATATTATTTAAGTGAAAAATACAAATGCAGGTGCTATACCCAAACTTTTAAATTTTAGACTTTTACAGCTTAAAATTTAATTAAGACTTTTGATAAACAATGCAAATGCCCTCAGTACTTACAACACTAAACATAACACAGAAGTCACTTAATAAATCTTTGCTAATGACTTGAAATCAATATTTTCCATTATTTTAAATAAATAATAAATTCCCTCTTTTATTCATTCCCCATAGGCACAATCAGAAAATGATTCCTGATTTTCTTTGTTTTAAAACTAGATATATAATTTTGCTCATATTCTATATAAAAAAAAGAAAAAATCAATATATTTCTATTTTTCCAAGTTTTCTTAACAATATCTGAGAATGAAGCCTTCTCACTCATACATTTTCTGTTAATGAACTTTTACTCTAATTTTAAGCCACATAGAAGAAACCTATTCCTCAAAGAATTTCTCTTTTATGGCTTTATATTTCTAATAGACCATATTCAATTCCTTCTCTTGATAAAGGCATTGCATTGCTGTCAAAGGCAATGTCTTCTCTACTGCCATTTTAATGCCTTTTATTTTCTGTGAATGTGTTATGTTTGATGATTGTATAGAAGTACAAATTTGTGAACTTCAGCAAGTTGATATTTTTTCTTTAATAATTTCCATCAAAAGCAAAATGTGGTGATTTTATGCATTAAATCTAAAATCAGTGCAGGAAAGTATATGAAAAATAATTGGTGTTAATAATAATATTTTAATGTTCAAGCATTTTTCCTGATGACAGGTTTATATTTCTTCCCTTTTTTTATACTTTGCAAAACCTAGTCCATTCCTGCAAAAGCAGAAGCTTCTTTCATTTTAATCATAAAATCCCTTTTTCTTTTATAGGCAATTACAGCAATTCTGGCACTGGTGTTCAAATGAAAGTATTCATTTCATAGATATGGTAAACAAAAGGAGATAAATATGGGACATCTCAGTAGCTCAATGTATAAAGAGCCAGTCCTGCATATGGAAGTCTAGTGTTCAAATTTGGCTTCAGACATTTCCTAGCTTTGTGACCCTGGACAAGTTACTTAAGCCCAATTACCTAGCCTTTATTGCTCTTCTGCCTTGTACTTGATATTTAGTATTGATTCTAAGACAGAAAATTAAGTTTTTTTTTTTTTAATGAGAGTCACAAACTCATAAATAACATGCATATCTTGAGTATTTGGAGTTTTAGCTCAATTTCCATTAAAAATGATCATTTTAGGTTTCAATTGATATTCATTTAAACAACAGTTTGATTACAAAACATACTCATAAACATAGTGAAACACTTATGTGCACGTGTAATTGCTGTTTTCCAATACTTTATACAAATTTTAAAGCTCCTTTTATTCTGAAAATTATACCTTTAAATTTAATATAAACCTAAAGAAATTTCTCACAAGAAATATATTTTTTTTCATATTTTATGTCAAAAGCTCTTAATTTTGAGTTACCTTTCATAGCTTTGTATTTTAAAAAGGAATTTGCAACTAGCAAATCACATATTCCACAATTTTTTTTTAATTTCCAAAATGTTTTTGAGGCTATTTTCCAGAAATAAATTTAATAGAAAGAAATATCTAAAATGAAGCCAATTTTATATGAATTTTCATATAATAAAAAGATTGTTTTAAAAAATTTAGTTATACTTTTAGAAATAAACCTTCTAACAGTGATGGTTATACTTTTTAGAATAGCAATGGGAGCCATATCAATTCTTTGTCAAACATATTGAATTTCCAAATCATAATAACAATAGTAGGAAAAATTTTTAATAAAATGAATCAATCAATAGATAATCCAAAAAGTAAAGTGATACATGAATGAGTGAATTAATAATAGATGATAATGATAGACAGACAGTAATTTATATATATATATATATATATATATATATATATATATATAAAGAGAGAGAGAGATTAGATAGATGGCTGGGTGGATGGATGAATGGATAGTTAGACAGATGAATAACTTCTTTACTATCTACTTTGCAAAACCAGAATAAGTTACTGTGGCACTACTGAATAAAAGCCTAAAAAAAAAAAATATATATATATATATATATATATATATTAGATAACATCCCTACTTCTTTGACAATGATAGGCATAGCTATATTTGATAATAAAAGGAAAATATATGATGGAAAATAAATACTTTTAATTAAATATTGTCTTTTGCTTAGGGTAATTATTTTTTTTCTTTTATAATTTTTCTAGTGTAAAAGAAAATTTTATTAATTATTCAGAATAATCCCAATATTTTAGTTTTTTAAATGTATTCATTAAATGGAGTTTTAATTTTTTATTCCTCATTTTAACTAAATGGATTATATACAAAGGTAAATGAATCATTTGATACTCTTGGAATTTGCTTAAATAATAAGTATTTTGACTTTAAGTGAAGTATTTTTAGTAGAAAATAATTTTAGTACTGGAATAGGAAAGAAAATCTAGTTAGGTTCAAGACATGTTTAACACTTGATAATTGATGTTGATACAAATCATTTAGCCTTCCCCAGCATCAGTATCTTCAACTGTAAAATGATGGGGATGTAAATGGGTGACCTCTGAGCTCCTTTCTGGCTTTATATTTAATATCATATACTGTAATTAGAAAATATATGCATGATAATGTTGAAAGCCTACTGACAGTGCCAGTGAGAATATCATTACTGTGACTTAAATTGTATTTGATGATTTTTATTTGTTTCAAGTCTTTGAAATGATTGATAGTCAAGTGACTTTGGCTTTATGTTTCATTTAATTATTAGCTAGCTGTATGAGCTTGAACAAGCCACCTAATTTTTACAGAGTATGTGTTAATGAATTGAGCTAAATTGCTAAGATTTTTTCCAGTTTTGCCATGTAAAGATTATATGATCTCCAAGAATACATGATGACTGTTTCTTAGTCTTCTGGATGAACTTAGATTCTTTCCTATACAGTTAGTTAATTAATTAAACCATTAATAAAATGCTAGCTCGCTCGCTCTCTCTCTCTCTCCCTCTCTCTCTCTCTCTCTCTCTCTCTCTCTCTCTCTCTCTCTCTCTCTCTCTTTCTCTCTCTCTCTTTCATTCTCCCTCCACTTATGTGGGTATATAAACACACATATATTGTCCATATATATAGTATATACATGAATGTGTATATACATCTATATGTGAGAATATTTAAAATATGTGAAGTGATAGCAAGACATCTATAGCTGAAGCTCATGGATGGGATATCCCAATGGTAGGGCTGAAAAGGATGTTTTTCAGTGAAAGGAATGAGTAAAGTCCCTTAGATGATCAAATCCCTAGAATTACCCTATAAGAGGAAGACCTGCAGTAAGGGTCAAAGCCCTTGTTTTCTGCTGGTGGAGAGTACAAATATCAATTAGTTATTAATTCTTATGCATTACTACACCCTCAACATGAATCAGCACCAGTTTTGCTTGCTATCCCTTAGCTCGAACTCACTGCTCTCAATTGCCTAGATCTATTAAATTTGTATAAAAAAGTTTTTAAATATCTACCATTTTCACTTATTTGGGGAACCCAAAATCATCCAGAACCACTGTGGATTGCCTGGTCTCCATCCTACCTGTCTGCCTCTTCATTTAGTGTGTCCTTTCATTAAAGTGTACTTGCTTCTCTTTCTTTCTGCCTGGTCCCATATTCTGATAAGGTTGTGCAGAAGGAGATTTGGCAGAGAAAAGAGAAGGCATTTAATAAAGGGTTAACTTGATTGAAATGCACAACTCAACCTATCACTGAATCATCCATCACCTCATAGATTATGAGACCCTGGAACATAATGGTTATAGTAGGATGAGGAGAAAGAGGTGAATGAGACCTCATAAAGTAAAACTGACTGAAATGTGTGCCTCTGGATAAATGCCTTTTACTAAAATGTCTTAGTTTTATCTTGGGGTAAAGAGAATAATGATATAAAAATAAGAATGATGTGGTATTGAAATAAGAAGGAAGGAACTGCAAAGAAATTGAAAAGGCATCTGATTAAAACTAGGGATAAGCATTTCAAAATAAACTTCAGAATAAAAGTCTAGTTTACATTGGGAGAAATATTCATTGAGATAACTTTTTTATTTATTAATTTATTAAATTAAAACATTCAGTTTATTCTCTTCTACCTTACTTTCCACTATTATAAAAGGCATTATTTGACAAAAACATAAGTATATATAAAACTATGTCTTATATCCCTTCATTAGTTATTGATTTTGGAAAAACAAAGACCTAAATGAAATCATAAAGAGTGAAACAATTAGTATCTTTTTTATTCCTTCTGACCTTTCACTATATAGACAACTCAAAATTAACAAACAGGAAATTAAAAGGCTCTAAAGATATGACAACTGGAGTGATGTGGAGGTATCCATGTAGAAAGAAAAAGAAGTCTCTAGTAGCAACAAAATCTATTTCCCATCCTTTGCTGAAATCTAGGATAAAACAAATGTAACCCAGTTCAGAATTTATATAAAATTGTATCTTCATCCTGCTGAAGCATCTACCCCAAAGCTGAGTAAGACAGGGATAAATAAAATATATAACATTGTAAGACAAGTAAATCAGAGATGTAAAAAGCAAAGAGTAATTTGACATCATATTGAGAGATCTTCATAAATGAAGTGGCATTTGGAAGGATGGCCAGTAATTAAACAGGCAATTGTGGAAAAATTATATTTCAGCTATAGATAATTGCATAAGCAAACGGTAAAAGGACAAAAAGTGACAATATTTTCATTGAAAGAACAAATATGAAATAAGACTGAAAAGTTAGAGGGGTTCCAGGTTATAGATATACTTGATTATCAAGTAAACAACCTTAAAATTTATTCATTGACATATAAGACTTTGAAGAGTAATATGAATGTTATCAGATTTTTGGGGACTAACTGTTTGGTCACCCCCTATGAGGAATGTACTATGTTGTCCAAGAATTCAGAATATTAAAGTCACTTTGTATGTTCACTAAAATGAGAAAGACAGAGGAAAAAGAGGGAAAATAGATAGATGAGAAAACAGATAGATGATGAAGAGATAGACATCTAGATAGAGAGATGATTAATGATTGATAGACTGATTGATTGATGGATAGTCATTCAGCAAATAATCATTTAATAAAAGCCTTCTATATGAAAAAAGACAGCCCCTGAATTTAAGGGGATTATAATCGAATTACAATACACAAAAAAAGCCTGAAAAAGTAGGTGGAAATGGGTGAGGGAGAATAAGGCTGGAGAAGGTAATTGACACAGCAGCATGGTGGAAAGGTCAGAAAAGTCCCAAAGTAGTTCAACCAGGTGAGAAATGAAATGAGTAGAGCTGAGCTGAGTTGAGCTGATGAGTTGAGCTTTTTTTTATGTGGAGGTTTTAGAATTTATAGCTCTATGTTCTGTTAAGGGTAAAATTTTGAGGGTTGAGACTGAATATATATATTTTTTAGTGGTTGCCAAGGTTTTAAATTCTAAATCCCAATGATATACTCAAGTCAGAATGGAATTTTATGGTGGTTTATTTACAATAGAAGGAAGAAATTAAGAATGAGGGAGAGATAGGGAAAAGGGAAGATCTGCTCAGGCCTGGTCTGAGACAGGGAGAGTTCAGAGACCTCAGCCAAGGGGCCTTCCCAGAAGATTAAATCTAGCTCAGCTTCCAGCCATGAGGGCTCCTCCAAGATGAGGGAAGCCCTTGGAGGCTAGTGTCTCCAGAAAGAGCCAAGGAAAAGGGGAATCAGCCTTAACACTCACCATGTGGTTATCTCAAGAAAGCAGTCTGAGGTCCCACACTTGAGCTCCTTCAAGTCAAGTTCCACCACCTAAAGTCCCTCTCACAGGAAGTAACATGAAATATGAAGGCAATTCTTTGCATCACTTCCTGTGTTTCAAATGTACCCGTGGTAGCTTAAACTTGGCTTTGGAGAGCCCAGGGGGTCAGTCAGTTGTTTCTGATTTGTCATTTGCTAGCACATGTGGGTCATAGACCTTCCTTCCCCACACTTAATACTTAAGTGGGGGTATATACATTCCTGGTTGCTAAAATTCTAAAGACTAAGCAGGGTAGAGTAAATCTAAAATTCACAATTCCAGTGAGAGGGACAGCTGATGGGGATGAGGTACAAAACAGGACTGATGGGACTTTGTAAGATGAAAATATTTTTTCATAGTGACCTTCCTGAGGCATGGTGGAGAAGTCAGTCAGAGAAATCTTGAAGGAATATGGCCAATGAGAAATGAGGAATTAAATACACAAACATACCGAGACAGATACTCAATTATGAACTGTTCCAAGTAGAGGAATAAACAAACAACATGACTACTTTCATATTTTTGAGATAATATAGAAATTGGGAAGAGGGGGGAAAGAAGAGAAATCTAAAAGAGGTAGCCAAAAGAGTGTATCTTTTTGTAATTCTTGTTATTAATCAATGCTATTTCCAAATTATAGTCTTCTTTTCCTTTCTGACTTTCAAGTGTTGATTGTGGAATAATAATTTTCTTATATAATATTTTGAAGGATTAGAGATTAAAACATTAGACTGTTTAATGTTTGGTCATGTGCAATGTCCTAAATTATCCCTATTTGGACTTAATTTCATAGAAATTATAGCAAACAAAATAGTTACAAACTAGTAATACTCTTGAAACATGGGAGAAAACATACTGCACTTTTAAATTGCATACTACATTGAGTAGATTGATATTTAGCAGGGTCACTGAATTGTGTCTACACTTTGCAATAGCCTGAAGGGCTATTTAGATAAGATGTTGAAGTGGGCAGAAAATGTCATTAAGAATCTTATAACAGATGCAATCTTTATTTTTCCTTCTACTATTGGATTATTTCTTTTTGATTTTGCAGGGATCACTAAACTATGAAGTCTCTTTTTATACTAGCTTCTAAAATTTTAGAGCTCTCTAAAGATAGAGTTGTTTAAGTTGAGCCTGGTGCACAATTTGGGATGATATAAGGACTAGATATCTTTAGAGACATTGCAAGTTTTTTTGAATATTAAAATTCAGTGTTAGTTAACCTCATTTGATAATATGAATCAGTGGCATCTCAAAAAACAGTCTCTTGTCATAGTAACTGTCCTTTTATCTCTCATGACAATCAAGGCAATATGTTCACTTTTTAAGGGCAACCATATTAAATATTTCTATATGGTTATTGATCTTTTAATAATTAACAAAGTAGAACACATTTGTTCAAGGGAATGCTCTTCTCTTTAAAACAGTCACACATCCATACACTCATTAATTTCAGATTAATGACTATTCAAAATACTTTTGGAACTTTTGATTTGGTATCAGGGTTAAAGTAACAGGAGACATTTGTTTAAATGTTCATGGCAGTAGGAAATCTTCAACTGCTGATGAAAGTTTTGGTTATTAAAAACTGACAAAAGATATTTAAATCCATATCTAGTCAACAGTTGCTGAATCAGGTGTCTAGCATAGTTTTGATTTGAGGGGGACAGAGGTGCTGCTATAAAATGATGAGAATATTTTTTTCTTACATGGTTTGCATACTGATGCTGAGGCCATTCCAAAAGAGAAATACCAAAAACCTTTAAAAGATGACCATTTGTGTGATATATAGAACAAGACATTATTTAGATTAAGATGTCCAGCAAACAGATGGAAAATTTGGACTTGAGCTTGTGAGAGATGTCAGGAATGAGAATGTAGATTTAGAAGTCATCTTGCTAGAAGTGGATAACTTCATTAAAGGAGAAGGAATACTAATCATAAAAATTGAATGAAAAATAGATACAAGATAAAAGGGGGAATGTGAGAGTTCAGTTTCAAAGAAACCAACAAAGGGAAACAGTTTCAAAAAGGAAGAAGTTGTCAATAGTGTGAAAGGTAGCTAGGAGGTCAAGGAGAATAAGAACTGGGAAAAGATCTCTGAATTTGAGGATTAGCTGGTCATTAATGACCTTTGTAAAAATAACTTCAGTTGAATGGTTTGGAAGGAAGATTGCAAGGGATTAAGTAGTGAGTGGATGGTGAGGATAAGAAGGTAGGGAGTTTAAAGAAATTATCAAGTGGTGATCAACCAATTCAAAACAGCACTTGCTTGCCTTTCCTTAACTTCCAGAAATAATAAATCCTGTTATCACTATCTTACCTCTTTTATGTTTAAGAAGGTTCCAATGAAGGATGGAATGAAATGTAGAACTGTAGAAAAAAGAGCACTGGAGTTTGCCAGTTGGCACTGTTTTAAATAACCATTCTGCTACTCTCTACAGGCATGACCTCAGACAAATAATTTCCCTTTCCCTGTCCTAATTTTTCTCACATGTAAAAGGAAGGGGATGTTAGATATTTTTTAAGGTTCCTGAAGAAATTAAAGTAATTCTCATGTGCAGATTTCTGGTATAGAAATTAGAGAGAGAATTCATGCCATCAAGTTTGTACTATTTTTAGGAAATTATGTAAATAGTAATGGATTTTATTGCTCAACAGAGAAAAAATGAAAATTTCCTACACCTGACCTCCCTCACTTTCTTCTGACCCTTCTTTTGTTTCTCTTTAAATCTATTGCCAAGGAAAATTTCCTAAATGGCCAATAGTCCTGAGTGACAGCAGAAAAAATGTGACCTTCTCTTCTTTCTTAAAATGATAAAAATAACAATTGCTATATTGTTTTCTAAATCATCATTCCTTACCTTTGCTCTCATTTTGCTGCTGACTAGTTTCTCCGTGGAAAGCAGTATCTCCCTCCCCGATTCTTAACAGCTTATCCCTCATCATTGGTGCCATTTCTGTACTTCATTTAAGCTTCTAAAGTTTCCAGAGATAGTTCCTCCTCCAGTTTTATACAGCAACCCACTTTTTGCCACACTCTGTCACCTAGTAGATTAGCACATTGAAGCCACATGTTCCATTTCCAGTGCCTTAAAAATAGGAGAATCCCTATTTCCAAAATCACGCAAAAAGAAAAAAAAACATAATGGGAATGGGGTTTCCAAATCTTCTTAGGCTTTTGAAAGGTTCAGATGTGTTCTAAGGATTTAATATGGGAAGACTGAACACAGATTCAATGCCATTGGTTAGGTTCAATACAATGTTACATTTCATATATATTAGAGAATTTGTGGATTGGCTTAGGAAACTCATCAGTAAATACAAATACTCTCTACACAATTCCCCATGGAAAAATATGTTTTAATTCCCAACCAGCTTACCAATGTAATGGCCGATTTAGGGCTACTCTCCCAGAGAATAATAAATGAATCCCTGAAAAAAATGTAACAGGCATGAGATAGTCTTAATTCATTTCATTCCTGGTATATTCTAAGTGATTATTCACACCAAGTTTTCATGCTGTTCGGGTAGCCTGAGAAATATAGAAACTGGAGAACTTCAGGAGATTATTTTCCCAGGGCAAAGCAAATATGAAGACAAACTATGACTTCAGTCATCCCCTTACCCCCCCCCCTCCAAATCCACATAACATTCATGCTCAAGAAAATAATTCTATAGTTCATTCATAATATCATGGTCTCCTTTATATGCTTGGCTTGACCTCATGAAAGTCTCTCCATTTCACAAATTCCCAGATTATACTCTTCCATGCTCAATCTCTACTAAATAGGGATAGAATGGGAATTCTTCGAAAATTCGATTACCATTTGGTAAGTTGCTGTCAATGGCTATTTTGATACTTTTTTTGTGGTGGGTCAGAAGCCACATTTTATTTTGTTACATAGAATGGTAAAAAAAAAATAATAAAGCATATTCACCAAAGAACAAGGCCTGTGCATTTTCAGATTCCTTCCTGTACTGTATTGGAAGATAAACTGCTCTAAATTCCTGAATTCATTTGAAATTTTGTACTATAACTTTTACCTAAACTCTCCATTATTTGTCTCATAGATTTCCATCCTCAGTGCTTGCAGTATATTTAGTTTTAATGGCTCAGAGTTTGTGCTTTTACCTTATCAGTCAAAATTAAATTTCTGGTGTATTAAATTTATTATTATTAATTGCTGTTCACACAAATAAAAGACAATATAAAACATTTGTTTACTCCAGCTTTTCTTTTCACACAAAAAAGAAGAGGCATTGAAAATCTGGAAGTGACAAAAGATGAGATGACTATGTATACTTCAAAAGAAAATCCTTAATGAATACACAAAATGAAATGTTAATGATGCTTTTCACCTTATCTATTTTTTAAAAGAATGATTTCCCAAGAGCCAAAATTTTGAATGGAAATCAAAGTAATCACAAAGCATCAATCTTTATAGAAGATATTTTGTAAAAACAGCAATGAAGGTGGACAAATTGGAACTCCTCCTCTGCAAAAAAATGAAACGTATTATTGACAGGCAGTTTTTCTCAGAGACAAAGTTTTAATTCATTAATTTCTATTCTCTTTTCAAGAAACCAGGAACAAACTTAGAAGCGCTAAAAAGGTCAAAATGGAAACTTGAATGTAAGTTACTAAAAGTTCCAAATGTTAAAATATAAGCATACCTGGAAAAACTAGCTTTTCTGAGGGGATAGTATAATTATGTCCAGATAAACAAGGAAAATTACTTTAGCTATCCTGACTGCTGGAGAAAATTTTCTATGTTGGTTGTTCCTTTGCAGAAGCTGCAAAGTTTTAGTCTCTCCAATAGTTTGACTAGTTTTTTTTTTCAATTTCTCTGAATTTGAATCAGCATTGTGATTAATACTCATTAGTGCTAAATAGTTATTAGAAATTGCTGCTAAAATGGAAAAGAAATCATTGCAAGAAATAAAGTCACAAATAAAATCATATTAAGAAAATGTAGGCTTTTAAGAAATAATCAGTCATAGAAAGAAGAAAAACATGGATGACTGTGGGCTACTTCTTCCTTTAGTGCTCTATGAAGAGCATTGTATTAAATACCAGGATTACAAAGACAAAAATAAAACCATCTTTACCTTCAACGAAGAGATTATAGATGCAAAAAATATAGATGGAATAATGAAATGCAATTTCAAAAGGGAGATTAATTAGCTAATAACTAGGAGCTAGAACTGGAGGATCAGAAAAATGTGTTATACAAAAAGAGACAATTTCCTTGCTTCAGTGTGATAGGTATAAAGAAAGCACATTTGAGATTGCAGTGGGGATAGTGATGAAGTGCCATATACTGATAAAAATCAACATGTCCAGTTAAATGAAATGGAAAGTCTGTGAAAGATAGTCCATAAGTGGAATAAGAGAGAAATGTCAGTGGAAACAATAATGTATAAGGCCTTTAATACCAGATTTACATTTTTGCATTTACTCCTGGTTAAATTTACTCATGATTAAATCCTGATTAAATTTTCTTGGGACCATATCTCTTAATTTTATAATTATTGCTTACTAAATAGCAAAGAGAGAGAGAGACAGAGAGAGAGAGAGACAGAGAGACAGAGACAGAGACAGAGACAGAGAGACAGAGAGAGAGAAGCAGAATTAAAGAGAAGCATGAACTTTGTCTGGATAACTGGAGGAACTAGAACCCTGGCAGTGATTCTAGCCACCTACTCCAGGAGCAGCTGAGCAGGCCTAAAACCCAACCACATAGCCTCTTGAGTCTTCAGTTCCCAGAAAAAGCCCCAATTTCCTCTGCATCCATTAATTTATAGTTTTCCTAATGTCTCTTTACAGGACCTCTCTGATTGGATGATTTAGATCTTAATCAAGAAAAGAGGTCAGTCTTCTGGACTCCCTGAGTTCTTATGACAATCCAGATCTTGAGGATCATGAGGAATAAGAACAGATGATTAGGGAAGAGAAGTTGCAAGGACATTGGCAACCTTAAATTCCTGAGCATTTGAGTGGCAAAGAAATTGAGGCAATAGTTATAGTCAACCACTTTCAGAAGCTATACTGTGTAAGAGTGGGAAAAAAAGGTGATGTATTAAAGGGAAAGAAGTGCTAAATAAACCAATGAGATCTAGCTATATATATATATATACATATATATATATATATATATATAACATAGGGAAGAAAAAGAAATGGATTTGGTAAACAATACAGAAACTAACTGCAGTGTGGGAATATAGATCATGAAGGGAAATCATTTGATTTCCTTTAAATTTACCCCATAGGGCTATTATTTCATAAATAGTTGGTGGCTTGTTGTTTTCCTGTTAAGCTGTTAGTGACATACCTCTTATAGGCTTAAGCAGAGAAAAAAAATATTATTTGCTTCTCCACTTTTTCCAGACTGCAAGATGTAGCGTTAATCGACCATTTGCCTGAAAATCAGTATGATTTAATTTTTTCTGTATTTAAATTTATGACACTTATAGGTCAAACCTATATACTGTACTTATATTTATCAGGTATGCAGGTACATACTTTCCCTCTCATTTATATAGAACTCAGAGACTGCTTTTTGAATAGAGGAAATATGTGCTAATGGAATTATAGAGAAGTTTTTATATCCATAGGAACTCTAAGTATTCTGCTCACTAACTCTGGCATGAGATGTAGATGCTGATATGGTGATAAAGCAACAATAGGGAAGATCTGTTCTTGCTAGTACTAAAGCTATCAGTGCAGCATGAAGCCACATATACTAAGAATGAAAAGGTACAAAGACACTATAGGGAGGAGTAAATCCATGAACCTTGTTCTCATTGGTACTATAAAGCATGGTAAAATAGTGAAACACACTGAGGATAAACATATATTTGTGCCCTCATTGTTACTATGAGATATGCAAACAGTATAAGTACTGACAGAAAGTCTAACCTACCATCAGGGAAGGTTCTTTGGCTACATTTAAAATAGAGAGAGGAGGCCAGTTTTCCTTATGGTTAAGAAGCATTCCTCTAAGTCCATTCTGGTGGTGTTGGTGGTGTTTCTGTTGCTGAAGCTCTTGCTTTGGTTCTTATCAGTTTTGCTTTGTCATGTTAAATAAAGCCTCTTCTATATACAATGAGTTGATACCTAAAGTGCTTGCAGGAAGAAATGAAGCAACTTTAGGAGTTCAAAATGACCCAAATATAAATATTCTTATAGTTTTGTTAAGTATAGATATAACCCAGAAAGCTGTGTGAAACTACACAGAGAATAACATATCTGCCAGATGTATGGAAATGGAAAAAAATTTAATACCAATCAAGATATAGGGAATATTACAAAATGGAAAATAAATAATTTTAATTACATTAAATTAAAAAGTTATTCTATACAAACAAAACACATGCAACCAAAATAAAAAGGAATCAATAAACTGGGAACAAATCTTTATAAGGAAAATCTCTGACAAAGGTCTAATTACTTAAATTTACAAGGAGCTAAATCAATTGTACACAAATTTCAAGCCACCCCCCCAAACAATAAATGGACAAGGGACATGAATAGGCAGTTTTCAGATAAAGGAATCAAAACTCTTAATAAGAACATGAAAAAGTGTTCTAAATCCCTTATAATTAGAGAAATTCAAATCAAAACAGCTCTGAAGTACCACCTCACACCTACAGATTGGCTAATATGACAGCAAAGGAAAGTCATAAATGTTGGAGGGGATGTAGCAAAATTTGGACATTAATCCATTGCAGGGGGAGTTGTAAATTGATTCAACCATTCCAGAAAGCAATTAGGAACTATCCCCAAAGGGCTTTAAAAGACTGTCTGCCTTTTGATCCAGCCATACCACTGCTGGGTTTGTACTCCAAAGAGATAATAGGGAAAAATATGGGTACAAAAATATTCATAGCCATGCTTTTTGTGGTAGAAAAGAAATTGGAAAATAAGGGGATGCCCTTTGGGGAATGACTGAACAAGTTGTGTTATCTGCTGGTGGTGAAATATTATTGTGCTAAAAGCAATAATGAACTGGAAGGATTCCATATGAACTGGAATGACCTCCAGAAATTGATTCAGAGTGAGAGAAGCAGAACCAGGAGAACATTTTACCCAGAGACTGATATACTGTGGCACAATCTAATGTAATAGACTTCTCTACTAGCAGCAATGCAATGATAGAGAACAATTCTAAGGCACTTAGGAGAAAGATGCTATCCACACCCAGAGAAAGAACTATAGGAGTAGAAACACAGAAGAAAAGCAATTATGTGATCTATATGATATTCAATGGGAATATTATTGGAGATGTAGACTCTAAATGATCACTCTATTACAAATATTAATAATATGTAAATAGGTCTTGATCAATGATACATGTAAAACTCAGTGGAATTGCTCCTTGGCTGTAAGAATGGGGTGGGAGAAGTGGAGGGAAAGAACATAAATAATGTAACCATGGAAAAATATTCTAAAGTTATTATTTAAACATAAACTTTAAAAAAGGGAAAAAACTACAGAGAAATTGTATCTTGCATGCTCTGAATAAGAACAAGAAAATAACTAGCTGAATTAGTCAGTTCCTTTGAAAAATGCTGAAAATTTGTCTATCACTGTGTATCCCATGTTTCTCACTGAGGAACATTAAAAGAGATTTCACTCTTACCAAGGTAACAGATGACATTTAAAAAATGTTTGTGAAAGATTTGTTAGTATAAAACTTTTTGTATAGTGTCAATTGCTTTTACTTGGTTGGTGTTTTTGTTTTAATTGCATTAATTCAGGTTTGGATAGGAAGCTATTATTTTTTTAGCTAGAGTATGTTATAGAGACCTATTTACTATAATATTAAGTCAAATTGACTTTTCCTAGTGTTTTAACCTATTTGTAGAGATATCTTCTCAGCAAATATCTTTTCTAATGATTGAGAAATATGGTATACAGAGGGATACTTATCAAATTTTAGTTTTCCTTGTAAGAGATACAAACCCAAGCTTAGTGGGTTTTTTTCTCTTTTAACTAAATATCACCAACATTCTAATCATTAGTAAAACTAATCTTCTGGCTTCTAATCTTAGTTTGAACCTCCTCCCTACCTCCCACCTTCTGCACTTTAAATTAAGTTTGACGAAAATTAGTAGATGGAAGGAAAAAATACCATGTTCCTTAAAATTACTGAAAATCAGAAAAATAACATTTACAATAAAACAAAAGTATGGAATATGCTTAAGTTCTGTATCTTGTAAGTGATCATGATCTAGCAACATTACAGAGTCGTATTGAACCAAAGACAAGCAATAAAATTTATCTAATCTAATGAATATTTTGTCCTTCAAATATTATTCCAATTTGGAAATGACCATGTGCATATGTCTATGTGTGTGTATGGTGGTGTATATTTGTAATGGTGTGTTCTCCTTGAAATATAATTAATATAAACAACTGCTTTGCTTTTTGTGTGTTTAATACAAAGAAAATATTTTCATAAGAATTATGTTTTTCATTCCCTGTTACAAGTATGAATATTTCTTAACTTAATGTTTATTTATTTAACCACATATGTTCCCAAAATCTACAAAGCTTTCATTGTTTTTTTTAATACTCATCCACTTCATTTCCAAACACTAAGGTAATGTATTGCTACAGTATCTTTTCTTTGTTTTATGATACAGAATGTTATATTATCTCCAATGTTGAGGCATTATAATTTGTTTTGTCTACTTTTTAACATTCTTAGATGAAAATAACTTTGAGTAGAATTTTAAATGCAGTTGGCTAATAATCCATTTATAGAATCTATTTTTGTATATGGTTATATGTAATGAATTCAACATACTGGGCCAGAGTAGTTGGGGGAAGGGTTGTGGTTCAATTTGGCTTCTTTTCATTTCCACATTTTGGTTTCCTATAATTGTCCCAAAAAAATTCTAGTATGATGAATAAAGAGAAAAATGACCTCAACCATTTTAAATCTCACAGTTTATGGAGACCTTACGAAGTTGGTGAGAAACCTTCAAAAGACTTCTGTGAAATCTCTTTCCTTTACCTCTTTGCTTTATTACTTGACTATCAGTCAGTTTTGTTTTCTGTTTTAACTTGACTTCGATTTACAGCTGCAAGAATGGGTGAGTAAATAACCTTCTTGATTCTCCTTAAATTAAGCTGTTTTAGATCTTAGCAACAGGGCCCTAAGGTCCTGGCTAGCAATTGCCTAAATTAGGATTAGAAAAACCTGGGAAAACTTTTTGGCCTTGCCCTGCTTCCCATGTTTTTACTTTAGAAATATGGAGTCACAGACAGTTCAGACACAGACAGTTCAGTACTTAGTTAACAACTGGAGTTTCAGTAAATACGTTGTTCTTTTCTTAGTACAAGCATTGGTCTGTAGCTTACTTAGCAGCTGGCTCATCAGCCCCATGACCAATCTTATGAATACAGAATTCCTTGTCTCTCTGAAAGGGCTCATCACATGGAACTTATGGCAAAATCTAATCAACATACTACTTTCCCTTGAGTTTTTGATTGGTCAAAATTTTTAAAAACCCGACAACATATTGATGAAACACCCTCCCAGTTTATGTACAGACTTACTGACGTAGGAAATACATATATGGACCTTGATTTATCCAGAGAAAGAGACATTAAACAACTACATAGGCAATTTGTTAAGAATTGTTGTTCAGGAAACACTGAGAAAAAGAAACTGCCTGAATACAGAGCTTGAGGGGACATGACAGAGGATCGACTCTAAATGAACACTCTAATGCAAATACTATCAACAAAGCAATGGGTTCAAATCAAAAAAACCATCTAATGCCCAGTGGACTTACGCGTTGGCTATGGGGGGTGGGGGGGAGGAAAAGAAAATGATCTATGTCTTTAACGAATAATGCTTGGAAATGATCAAATAAAATATATTTAAAATAAAATAAAATAAAATAACTAGTGACTGTGAAAAAAAAAAAAGAATTGTTGTTCAGTGGTAAAAGACTACTTTAGAACTAGCTGTCCTAGTTGGGACTCTATGGACCTCGATGAACTGAGGAGAGTAACAACCTATGTTTATAAAGATCGTGTAAAAAGACCTGAGGAAGACGATACATCAGTGGAAGATTAAAAGAGAGAAATTGAAACGTTAAAGAGACAATTGAAAAATGAGGGAGAGACGATAGCCCCTTTGCGGGAATTCACAAATAAATCAGTAACTTGCCACTTTTGTGAGAAGAAGGGGCACAAAATGATGGAATGTAGAACCTTTCTTAAGATGATTAGAAGGAATATGCAATTTAATAATAGCTTTAGAAATAACTATAGAAATGATGATAATGGTCATAGAAACCAGAACAACTATAATGATGATAGTGGTAATAGAAACCAGAATTTTAGAAATTCTAGAAATTATAATGATGATTATGGAAATAACTATAATGAACATAGAAATAAAAACTCTAGAAACCAGAATTATAGAAATAGGAATTGGGAAAATAATGACAATGCTCCAAATGAAGAAAATGATAATACCCAACAACAAAATATAAGAAGTGGAGCTCGTCCAAAAAATAGTCGAGGTGCCCTTCAGGGGGGTGCCCAAGGAATATCCCAAAAATAATGATGGTGTCTGAGGGGGGGGCCTGGGGCACAGGAATCAGAGGATACAACTTTTGAATTTCCAGACCCTGATGTCCTACTACCTGTTGTCCCTATCCACTACCCTCCCCATACTAATGAACCCCATGTTACCTTAAAGGTGGGTAACACTTATTATGATTGTTATATTAGACACTGGAGCTACCAGGTCTGTATTGAAGATTGTACCAGATTTAAATTGTTAGTCCGTTGATTCACAAAGTGTAGTGGGGGTATCAAGAATACCCCAAAGAGTTGAAAAACTTGCCCCTAGAATAGTGTCTGTAGGACCCCTAAGAGACAACATTCCTTTCTTTTAATGCCTGACTCCCCTTTAAATTTGCTGGGGAGAGACCTTCTATGCAAACTCAGAGCCACAATAAATTGTTCACCAGATGGTTCTTTATCATTGGAAGTACCAGAGGAATCTGTAAATTTACTCCCTGTACTTCTCTCAGAAAACCAGGAGGCAAAAGAGCCTTCCAAGTTTGAAATACCTAAGGATATACCAGAGTCTCTTTGGGCCACATCTTCTTCCAATGTGGGCTTACTTAAATCTGCTATTCCTGTGCAGATAAAAACTAAATCTAGCCCACCGCCTTCCATCTCTCAGTATCCCCTCTCAAAGGAGGCAATTGAGGGCATTACACCAATTATTATCTCATTAATAGAACAGGGAATAATAATCCCTTGCAAATCTGAATACAACACGCCCATCCTGCCAGTCCAAAAACCAAAAAGAGGGCCCAATGGCAAGCACCTCTATAGATTTGTACAGGATGTAAGGGTAGTAAATAATCACGTTATAAAGAGACACTCCATAGTTTCTAACATAAATACTATTATTTCCTCTATTCCTAGCACAGCTATATACTTTACAGTAGTAGACTTGTGTTCAGCTTTGTTTTCCATACCTATACATGAGAACTCCAGGCATATTTTTGCTTTTACCTGGAAGGGCTCACAATATTTATGGTGTTGGCTGCCACAGGGTTATTTGGAAAGTCTGAGTTTATTGGAGCAAATTTTGAGCCAAGACACAGACAATATAACATTTAAAAATAGTAAATTAATCAAATATGTAGATGATCTACTCTTGGCTTCAACAGAGCCAGAAACATGTCAAGAAGGTAGCAAACACCTTTTGGAATTGCACAAAAGAGGACATAAAATCTCGAAGGATAAAGTTCAGTGGTGTCTCCCTAAAGTAGAATATTTGGGATTCATCCTGACTGCGGGTGCTCGTTATATTTCTCCAAAACAAATTGAGAATATTCAAAATTTAAGAGCTCCTACTACTAAGAAACAGTTGAGAGCAATTTAGGAGCAACAGGGTTTTGCAGACAATGGATTCCTTGCTATGGGGAAATTACTAAACCCCTTACAGCATTAACAAAGGATTTGGTTCCTGAACCCCTCAAATTAGAGCCTGAACACTTGTCAGCTCTATCAGATCTAAAAAAGGCTATCATATCTGCCCCTGCTCTAGGCATCCCAGATTACAGCAAGCCATTTACTTTGTATGTGCATGAGCGAAGAGGAGTAGCGTCTGGCGTGTTAACTCAGACTTTGGGACCTTCTCAGCGCCCAATTGCTTATTATTCTGCTAAATTGGAACCAGTAGCAGCATGAGCACCACCATTTCTTAGTGGAATTGCTGCTACAGCCTTACTAGTAACAACAACTGTTGATTTAGTATTGGGATGTCCATTAACATTAATGTGCCCACATGAGGTAGAAGCATTATTGATAAAACATAGAACACAGGCATTCTCAGATCAGAGAATTACAAGATATGAAATAACCTTATTAAATAATGAAAACATTACTTTAAAATGGTGTACTACTCTTAACCCTGCCACCTTGCTTCCATTTTTACCAACTTCAGGAGAACCATTACACAATTGTGAAACATTAGTGTCCATGGTAAAAAGGCCTCGAGATAATCTCTTGGACACTCCCTTAGACAATGCAGATCTGATTTGATTTATCGATGGTTCCTCTTTTATGAAGGATGTCATACGTTACACTGGAGCTGCCATAGTCTCAGAATTTGCCACTGAATGGTCAGCTTCACTACCTTCTAACATTAGCTTTCAAGGAGCAGAACTCATAGCTCTGAAGCAAGCTTGTATAATTGCCAAGGATAAAAAGGCAACAATTTATATGGATTCTAGATATGCTTTTGGCATTTGTCACTCAGTCGGAATGTTATGGCTACAGAGAGGATTCTTAACCTCAGTTGGAAAATCTATAGCTAATGCAGAAATTATTAATGAAGTTCTTTCTGCTCTCCAGCTTCCTGAAGCCCTAGCTGTAGTTCATTGTTCTGCCCATACAGGTGGCACTGACCCTGTCTCTAGAGGAAATAATTGAACAGATGCCTCTGCAAAGCTAACAGCCATAGAAGGGCCTGAATTAATTTTAACATTAACAATTACTAATGATTTGAATTTACCACTTTCCAATAATGAAAAGGAAGTGGAAAAATGGAAACTGTGAGATTTAAAATGGTTGAGGTCTTAAACTGTAGTGATTAAAATAGTGGAAGATATAAATTGTGATAGATATAAGAGAGGGTGAGTAAATTTGACCGCAGAAATATGTTTCATTACAGTGTCCTGGGTTTTTAAATCAAATATAAGGTGGTCGCCAGGGAAATATTCCCAATTATTAAAATACCCAAGTCAATTGGGTTTTATAGACATTTTAATTAACAATAAAATGAGTAATCAAAGAAAGAGAGAGAGAGAGAGTAAGAAAAGAATAAGTATGAAGGGCCTCAAGCCAATATAACCTAGACCTGAGTCTTAAAAGAGAAATCAGTCAGTTTTTTAGCACTCACCACAAGGTCTGACTAAACAAGGATACTAGTGACACCAGGCCAGAGTCTTTCCTCAAAGAGTCTTCCAGCCAGAGATTGTTTCAAAGGGCCTCTCTCAAGAGCCTCCACAGCTCCTACCCCAGAGGGACAGAGCCCCTCAGAGGAGCTCCTCAAGGAGCTCTCCTTCAGAATGAGTTACTCCAGAATGGGAATCAGAAATCGAGATGCCTGAATGAGATCCAAGCTCTTATTTTTAAGGGCAAAAATTTCCTCTGTCACCTCCCCTAAGTCCTTACATCTACCAATCACTGTTGATGTTTCTAAAGGAATTGAATTCACAGCTGAGTAGTTTTAATCTCTTTAGTAAGTCAGGAAAAAATGCTGCTGTGTCGACAAATTTCATGAAGAAAAAACCTCTGAATAAGTTATCACCCTTTTAGGTTTAAGTAGTTTACAAGTTGCCGTACCTTTATAGGTACTTAGTATCCCATTGTATCAATTCTAAAACAGTCATGACTCAAAGAACTTCCTGTCCCTTCCATAAGCATGGATCAAAGTACTTTCATTGTCTAGAAAGCAGTTTTCTGTCCTAAAGCAGTCTTAAGTAGGGTGGAGCAGGGACACTCCCATAGCTAGGAGCCCTCACAGTCAAGTAGAGTTCTCACCATCTGCTAGGGAATTTTTTTTAAGTAGAAGACTCCCCAATGGGGAAAACCCCTAACATTCATAACTCTGTGAAATATTTGAGGTTTACAAAAAAAAATTCAAAGCAAAACAGATTAGTGTACTGTGTGTGTGTCATCTGAAGGAAATCCCCTGCTCCCTAGAAGTTCCTGTAACCAAATGTGCCAATCTATTCATAAAAATGATCATTTTGGCATCCAGGGCATCGTGGACTCTATTAAGAGAGTATGGATAGCCCCTGTTATAACTACCATAGCCTCTAAATTGTGTTCAGCCTGCTCTACCTGCCAGGCATATAACCAACATGCATTTTGTGGAATAGCCTTTGGTGGACGTCCTCTGGCTTACACACTTTTTGACCATCTACAGATAGATTTCATAACAATGCCAAAGGCTGAATGTTATAAATTTTGTCTAGTAATTGTAGATCAACTAACTAGATGGCCAGAAGTATTTCCTGTGACCCATGCCACGGCAGATTTTGTTGCAAAGATACTTTTAAAGGAAATTACTCCTTGCTTTGGCCTGCCAGCATGTATTGATTCCGATAGGGGGAGTCATTTTACTGATTCTGTTCTAAATCAGATATATTCTTGCTTGGTAATAACTCCCAAATTTAATGTTCCATATCATCCCCAGAGCTCAGGCCAAGTAGAGAGGATGAACAAAGAACTTAAAACTATGATTGGCAAATTATGCACTGAGACCCATTTAAAATGGCCTGAAATTCTCCCTCTGGACCTATTTTATCTTAGAAGCAGGCCTAGAGGAGACTTACATATTTCACCATTTGAGATGCTTTTTGGACATCCGCCTATACAGGCTAAGCCTTTCTCCCTGGCTTATACATCACTATTAGGGGGAGATATTACTATTGCTTCCTATATACAGGAGTTACAGCACAAACTACATGAACTTCATGAATCCAGAGCTGTAGTACAAGCTGCACCACTAGACTTTTCTCTGCATGACTTGAACCCAGGAGATAAAGTTTATATCAAGAATTTCAAGCAAACTGGAGCAACTCAGCCTTCGTGGGAAGGACCATTCCAAATATTGTTAACTACTCCAACATCCATAAAGATTGGAGAAAAGGACTCTTGGATTCATTGCTCACATGTGAAGAAAGCATCTTCTGCTGAAACTGATTGACTAAAACCTATCATATGAATTGGAGATAATAATCCATACACAAATGGATGCTGGTTTTTTTGAGAACACATTGAGTTACTGACTTTTTCCTTATTTTTATTATGTCTTTTCTTTATTTTGATTAGAATATTTGATTTTTTCTCATTTTTGTACTGAAGGTACACATAATTAATATTTATATTTTTCCTGCAGTAAAAGAAGTTAATATATATTCTTGCTATAATATCAATATATACCTAAAAGCTTTAAACTATGGAAACCTGCCATTTATTGATAAAATATTATAGGACTGTGATAAATGTTTATGTATGATTCCAGAAAAAGGGATAAAAAACAAGAAGCATAGACTTAACCTGAATAGTGCCAAAAAGAGCACACAGGAAATACTAATGTGAGACTCAACATTGCGACGCTTGACATATGTTAAGTCATAGGACTTCCTTGTATCTACACTCTTTAAGAAGTACTAATACAAGTACAAAATTTGCTGGCTCCCTATATCCCTGAGAATGACAAAAAAGTCAGAGGAGGGAATGAAGCTTCTCTATCAAAATAGAATTCTAATTCTTTGCTTCTTATATTATGGCAACTTCCTGTAGTCTTGGCTACAAATGACTAAGTGAAATATTACTGCATTCTGTCCTACTTACTTGTGGGATAGAAATTATTTTAAACTGGACCTATACAAGGCCTATTTTGAATTTTTCTTATGCTTTTGATTATTTTTCTTTTCTTTTGATAATTGAATCATACATCCCTATAACTGAACATTGCATTTTGAGCTAACACGTGATGTTTTTTAATGCCTACTTCAGGGGGGATTGTATTTTAATTTAAAATCTAAGAATTTTTGAATTTTTTGTTTGAGATTATATGTTTATAAAAATCCAAGGAATTTGATTTTTTGTTTAAGGTTGTACTTTTATAAAAAATTCAAGATTTGATTTTGTTCAAGAAAAGATCTTCAAGAAAGAAGCTTGAAACTTTTATATCCAGAGAATGAACTGTTGCAGAAAGATGCCAGAAACCCTACACTTCATCAAGAAGATCAAGAATGAACTTTGAATGAGATTTATTGAACTGAGCTTTGATTGAACTGAATATTTATTGTAAATGTACACATTTATGCCAAAAGGGATTGCCCCTAATTTGCCTTTCTGTCAATGCGCTTAGCAAAACATTGGTTTTGCTTTCTTTTCTTTTCTATTTCCTCTCTCACTATTCTAATTTCTCCTAGAAAATTGAATATCCTGTATATCTATAGTTAGAAGTACATTTTGAATTACAAAATTGATTATGTTAATTGATCAATGGGGAGACTAGTCTCCATTGGTCATCAGGGGGGATTATAAACCTCAAAATTTCTCAGACTTATGAATGTTAGGGGTTTCCCCAATTGGGGAATCTTCTACCTAAATAAATTCCCTAGCAGATGGTGAGAACTCTACTTGAGTGTGGGGGCTCCTAGCTATGGGAGTGTCCCTGCTCCACCCTACTTAAGACTGCTTTAGGACAGAAAACTGCTTACTAGACAATGAAAGTACTTTGATCCATGCTTATGGAAGGGACAGGAAGTTCTTTGAGTCATGACTGTTTTAGAATTGATACAATGGGATACTAAGTACCTATAAAGGTACGGCAACTTGTAAACTACTTAAACCTAAAAGGGTGATAACTTATTCAGAGGTTTTTTCTTCATGAAATTTGTCGACACAGCAGCATTTTTTCCTGACTTACTAAAGAGATTAAAACTACTCAGCTGTGAATTCAATTCCTTTAGAAACATCAACAGTGATTGGTAGATGTAAGGACTTAGGGGAGGTGACAGAGGAAATTTTTGCCCTTAAAAATAAGAGCTTGGATCTCATTCAGGCATCTCGATTTCTGATTCCCATTCTGGAGTAACTCATTCTGAAGGAGAGCTCCTTGAGGAGCTCCTCTGAGGGGCTCTGTCCCTCTGGGGTAGGAGCTGTGGAGGCTCTTGAGAGAGGCCCTTTGAAACAATCTCTGGCTGGAAGACTCTTTGAGGAAAGACTCTGGCCTGGTGTCACTAGTATCCTTGTTTAGTCAGACCTTGTGGTGAGTGCTAAAAAACTGACTGATTTCTCTTTTAAGACTCAGGTCTAGGCCATATTGGCTTGAGGCCCTTCATACTTATTCTTTTCTTACTCTCTCTCTCTCTCTTTCTTTGATTACTCGTTGTACTGTTAATTAAAATGTCTATAAAACCCAATTGACTTGGGTATTTTAATAATTGGGAATATTTCCCTGGTGACCACCTTATATTTGATTTAAAAACCCAAGACACTGTAGTGAAACATATTTCTGTGGTCAAATTTACTCACCCTCTCTTATATCTATCACAATTTATATCTTCCACTATTTTAATCACTACAGTTTAAGGGCTTAACCATTTTAAATCTCACATATATAAGCTCTCAGGCCTAAATTTCCTCATTTGTAAAATGAGGGAGTTGGATTTGATTGCCTAGAAGAACCACTCTGTTTCTGAATCTAAGATTCTATGAAAGATATTATTTTTTTCAACATAATGTATATATAAAGAAAACAAGCATGCTGTTAGGAGCTATGTGTTTAAAGACAGGGAAGGATCAAAAGCAAAGCTTTCCCTTTGTTCATATTAATTATGGGAAAAGTCTTTGAAAAGGTGAGATATGAACTCTAAATGAAAACAAGAAATGCATTATTATTATAGCAGATTTAGAAATGCTGAGTATTGAAAATTATGTGTTCATTCAATTATTGCTTCATGCCATATATGATTACTACCCTATCTTTTTTTTTCTAAAAATATATCAGAAATAAGGGGGTAAACAAAATCTCCCTGAATCAGAGTGGCATATCATAGTCAGATAGTTTGACACTAAAGTAATTCTCAAGGAAAACATAAACTGTTATTATTTTAAGAAATTAATTTTTGAGTAAAATGGAATTATGAGGAGAAAGAATCTAATTCAAACAATGTAGCTGCATTCATTGATAGTGCAGTAATTTTAGTGCTAGGCCAACCAATAGCTAAAACTAGTGTCATCTCATATAGTTGCCTATTCTATTTCACATTTTTAGAAGAATTTTCTTTAGGTGTGAAAAGTTTCTATTTAGAAGGTTATAATTTGAAACGTGTGGATTTAAGCATTCTTCATAGCTCTTAGTTTTTCTAGTGACTAATTCAAATAGCCAAATCAGTAAAAATAAACCATTTACTGATTGAAAACAATCAAAATGAGAGGAGGAATGCTACAAGGCAGGGCAGAGAGGTGTTGGCAGTTCTCAGTCATAATTGGAGATGGGATCAACTATATTAATGAGTTCCTGTTTATTTACAACACTACCTGAAGGAGAAAGATTAGGGTACCTGAGGAGTAAGAAAAAAGGGAAGAAAGTCTATATTTCTGTTTTCAATGAATGACAGGATGAGAAAATTGTGGATTTTTGAGCTGGAGACTATACTGCTAGGACTGTTGGTGATGGAAAAGATTAGATAATTCACAAATCTTGTTACCTAAGGAAACTGGAGTGGATCTATCAATTAGAGCCAAGCTACCAATTCTCTTATGTACCAGCAATCACTGTCAAACAGACCTGTAGATCTTTCCTACCAGATGTCTGATTACCCACTTTGGGCCATTTATGTACCTTTCCACAGCATTGTTAATTTCTTCTATAGCTGAAGCCCTTAATCTTTCCATTTCTTTGTAGAGTGAATCATCAGTGGCAGTTTATTTATTCCCTGGTGTTTTTTGATGATAATATCAAGTATCATACTGCTTTCTTTTTTTCTCTCTGTGAATGCTTCTCAATGACAAGGATTTATATAGGTTATGTAAAAGATGACCACAACTCTCCAGTTTTTGAACTGTACTATTTCAAAAAGGAAATTCTGTGACTGATGTGTTATTTACAACTTTGTATATTTTTCACATTTAGTTTTGAAAATTAGAAAAATTACTTATGATGAGCCTTATGCCTTTGAATGTCCTGCCAATATATAAAACGTACAGTTAATTATATACAAAGACATTCAAAAATAATACCACCTTTGCCCTTTCTCTACTCTTTTACTCTTAGATAATGACAAGAAGCAAACATCAAAAACCATGTTTATAGCAGGCACATTAAAACAAAATATTGAAATACTTCCCAGTCAGCCAGTAATACACCTGCACAACATTCCAGGGGTAAGTAGAGCTAGTCATCAAAAAAAAAAAAAGGAAAAGTCTATAAAGTCTGTTTTAAGAATGTTACATCTTAAAAAAAAAATAAGATGTTACATTTTGGGGGTAGAGTCAAGATAGTGGCTTAGGAGACCAAAAGTTGAAACCTCTCCAACTATCCTTCTAAATCATCTTTAAAATATGCTTCAAAGAAGTTACCAGACAATTCTGCTAAAGGTAGGCACAGAGTCCATTTTCACAGAATGTTGAAGAAACCAGATGGTTAAACACCTTCCCCCACCCAGTGCCCTGAGACCTGCAATTAAACTGGGCTATCTGTGTGAGGTCTGGAGAAGAGGCTACAGCTGTGAGGGAACACCTCTGACTCATCAAATAAGGTCCAGGACTCTGAAAATAGCAAGAAAGGAGTGATTTTTGAGGGGGGCATTAGACTGGACATCCTAAAGCCCCACTGGATATGGTGAAGATTTTGCCCTAGGGCAGGCTAGCTCAACAGGTTAGCTCATCTGGTTGAATGCAGTATACCAGTAGAGGACTGAGAAAATAGAAGATTCAGTCTGAAGACAGAGCAGCTCAAACACTCTGGTTCAGGAAAACAGCAGAGGGGCAAGTCTGTAGTCCATAGGTTGGGAAAAAGAAATAAATAAGTAAATAAAATGTGTAAATGAGAGAAAAAAAAGAAAGTTAAAATTGAAAACATTCATGGGCCCTAGGACCAAAGAACAGAAGCAACAGAGGAGATTGGGATTCAAGGAACATCAAGCAAAGCCTTAAAAAATCAAACAAACAAACAAACAAAAAACAAACAACAGAGAATTGGACTCAGATTCTGCAAGTGCTCAAAAAAGAATTCAAAAATCAAATAAGACAGGTTGAAGAAAAGTGGTGATGGAAAATAGCCTCCTAAAAATCAAAATCAGTCATTTGGAAAAAGAGGCATAGGAATCAAAATAAGAAAACAATGCATTGAGTCAGAATTGACATGCTGAAAAATGAAGCAAAAAAAAAAAAAGAATGTTACATCTACCTCTTCCTTTGTGCCCACCAACCCTCTCTGTCTTCTTCCTCCTCTCTCTCTGCCATACTGGTTAGGAATGTAAACAATAATGGGTCTCTATATTATGCTTCTACTGTAAATCATATCATAAGGACAAGCATATGAACTATTTGTGTAATTTCATCAACAAAGAGATACTAGGTATACATGTATACCTTCTCTGAAACCTATGACTCTTAGCTGCTTGAAACACTGATAGGTTGATTTAGTAACTTATTCAATATCACACAGCCTAGATGTAGTATATTTTCTTGGCACTGAGGATAGTATTCAATCCATTATACCACAATGTCTTTGCTAAGGTAAAGAGGAGATATCTAAAAATAATTCATTATAATTTAAATTTCCACATTCTCATTTACTCAAGAACATTTTTTGGAATATATATGCTATTTTCCAATGCCCTTTATACTTCCTCATCTTCTCTTCCTTTATTTCTTTTTTATACTTAGTGAAATTAAGACATAATTTTATGTGATAGTAAGAAGATAAGAAATACTAGTCATGCCACCCCTAGAATGTTATATTCACTTATGGGTGCCACAATTTAAAAAATATATTAATAAACTGTTGATAATCTAGAAGAATATAACCTAAATGGTGAATAGATAATGATCTATTGAATTTAAAAATAAATTTAAATTTAAATTGGTGGATGTTGAGCCTAGAGAAGGCAAGGCAGTGGTATCAGAATGTAAAATATCTTCAAATGTAAGAAGGGCTATCACATAGAACCAATAGATCAGTGCATATTTATTAAGCCCCTATCATGTGCCAGGCACTGTGCTAAGTGATAGGAATACAAGAACAAATTTAAAGCTATTCCTTGAGGAGTTTCCATTCAAATGGGAAGAAAAATATGGTCATGAATAATGGAATGCAATAGTTATCAGAATATTGTCAATAATAAAGATCATTAACTTTGCTAGTATAAAACAGTATATAACTATGTGAATTTGTTATATAAATTAAAGTTATATTATGTTGCTTATACAAAATGTAAAATCAATTTCAGTTCTTACTGAACACAAAATTATGTTTATCTATGAAAATATAAATCTTTGTCTAATATCATGTTGGTCAAGTTAATTCTTTAATAAAAATATTTTATATAGTTTAACTTTTTGTTCTTCCAAGATAACCCTTAAAAGTAATTATTATTATTTTAGTGTCTATTTGCTCATTGGAAAAAAGGGAAAATTGGAAGAATGATTATCATGAATAAATTAAATTCATTACTTTCTTAACTCTGCCCTAGAACACCCCAGATTTTATCTTTAACAAACTCCAAATTTGTAAGTATTTTGAGTCATGGAAAATCTAAACTAATAATAATAATCAGAAAACTAGTTTCCTTATAAATTGGCAGGTAGTTGGTACAATGAATATAGTAGTCAGCTTGGAGGTACAAAGATCTAAATTCAAATCCTGCTTCAGATATATATGAGACATATGACCAGGGATAAATCACTTAATCTCTCTCTACTTTAGTTTCATTTATAAAATGAACATCATAATATTATCTCCCTTTCATGACTGAGGTGAGAATAAAATAAGTTAATATTTTAAAACCTCTTTAAAAATTGTAACCTATATAAATGTAGCTTATAATGACTTTGTGAAAGTTGATATTTATATACTAATACATACCTATCCATTTTGTAGATGATGGCTTATAAATGTCATGGCCAAAACTATAAATGAAATATTCTGACTCCTTATCCAGTTTTTTGTCCCCTATAGAACATAACAGTTTCTCCTAATTCATTATAAATTATTTCAAAATTTCCTCCAATTATGTCTAAGGGGTTGTAATTATAGAAAATTTTTCAAGATTTACTTTTCGTGAATAGTTAAGCTTATTTCTGGAAAGATCCTTGTACTGTCTGTCATCTTTTAATCCTAAACAGCAGATTTCTCAAGAGCAGTCATGTTAAATAATTACCTGTGACAATCTAAGCAATCATTTGGGATGGAACAGTATTTAACAATTCTATAAAAATAGATTTTTTAATGTACTGTAATTCTTTTAACAAAGTGGAGAAGTCTTTGTGAGATAAGTCATCTGGTAAAATTTCAAAAATATTCCCCGTGCTTGAATCATCCTATTGAAATCTGTCACCATGTAATCTATCAACCAGAGAACTGGAACAATACCACTAAGAATTTGAGAGGAGAGGGAACCAAGTTTAAGGAAATTATAATCTTTAGGGGGAAAATGAAAATTAAGATCCTGGTTTTGTATTCAAATATCCTATTTTAGATCATTTTAGATGACCTACATGCTATTATTGATTGGTGTGAATTGGATATCAGCTTACTTGGGATCTAAAATTTATTAAGTGAAAACTAAAGGGCCTAAGGATCTAGCAAACTGCAATTGTTATAAGATTCAGTTGACTATAGTCCAGTAGGAGGAGCAATGTTTGTGGAATAAGAGATTGTACATTTGAATGCTAGAGCTCTTCCTACTATCTTTGTGATACTGGGCAGAGCACTTTATGCACTTTAGTTTTCTGTAAAACAAAAGCAATTGGTTCTAATTTTTCACTTAATCTTTAATCTTTAAAGTCTCTTCCATGTCTAAATATTGTATTCTGATGATTACTGGCTCAATCCTCTTGGTGCAGCATAATTAACTTGCTCTAGAAGTGAAAAAGACATAATATTATTTCTCTCCGTGTCTGAATCTCCTTTTAGTTTCTGCATTTTCTGTCTCTCTAAGACTCTCATATTGCATAGTCTCTTTCTTATCTTTCTCTACTGTAGTCTCTGTATGATTCTATCTCTTCCTATTTCTGTCATTATCTCTTCCTATCTTTGCTTCTTTCTCTGAATCCATCTATAGATATGATATATAGATATATAAGCTATATGTATCTATCTGTCTCTTTGTCTTTGTCTCTCTCTCTGTCTTCATTTATCTATCTATCCATCTGTCTTTCTCTTAAACTGGGGATTGAGAAACTATTGTTCTCTTGGCATGATTTCCAAATTGTTGAAAAGATCTTCCCCTCATACCATCTGCTTCTCCTTGCCATTGTTTGATTACTGAAAAGTCCTAATCACCAGATAAAAGTATATTGAAAATAAAACTTAAAATGCACATGTACTGGCTGTGTGACCTAGGCCAAATGCTTAAATTTTTCATACTCCAGGCAATTTTCTGAAACTATAATTTGCAGAAAACATGGGAATGATAAACATTGTGAGAGAGAGTTTCTACCTTGCAAGCTCTCTCAATCAATGAAATGACAGATTGTTAAAATACAAATGGCCCTACAGACAGAATATATTGTTTTGAATTTACCCATTAGAAATGATGGTTAGATCTTTTTCTTTGAGTAAATTTTGACAGGAGAGAAGGGGGAGAGACATATGATCAGTTACTAAGGATGATGAGGGCCAAGAATATCACAGAAGCAAGAAAATGTCTAAGACTGAAAGAGAAACAAAAAAAGTACTGAAATATCATCCATTTTCCTATTGGGGCTTTTTCTACTCATTTATAAAAGTCTGTTTTTCTCTACTGGGAGTTCATTTTCTGCTCTTCTTGCAAGTCTGGAGCCTAGAGGAAAGGAAGACTGCATTCCAGTCTGTGCACAAGTTGATTCCTTAGCCTTATGTTCCGATACACTCCAAGAACTTGTTTGATGACCTGTACCTTGATGAATTTGATCTCCCTCTACAGATGAATAAATGATATTTCTTCCATGCATAAGAAAATAAATCGGTAAGCCTTATTTTTTATTACTGGAGTTGTGAATGCTTACTAATTGCAGTTTGTTTAGTTAGTTGTGAATGAATACTTATGCTTAAATCATTCATTTATTCAATTTTATATTCATTCAGAAGCTATCCAGTGAGTTTATATTAAATGCAAGAGATCTTCCATTCTTTTTTCTTTGGTTTGTTTCTTTTAAACCCTTATTTTCTGTCTTTGTAGCACTCTAAGATAGAAGTGTAAGAGCTGCACACATAGGACAAGTGGCTTTCCCAATGTCCCATAGCTAAGCAGTGTCTGAGGCCAGATTTGAACCCAGGTCTTCCTAGTGCTCTATACACTCTGCCAAATAGCTTCCCCATTCCTTAAATTACCAGAGAGCTTGGGCTTTTGACACAGTTGTGCAACTTTTACTGGCATAATCATATATCACAGATAAAATGATTTCTCTAAGGCCTTGGTTTCCTAATTTATTGATTGAAGATGTAGGACTTCATGATTTCTCAGATCCTTCATAATTCCAAAACCACAGAAACCCAATAATCATTATTCCTTAAAGTAGAAGAAGAAGCTAGAGATTCTATGATATTAGTCCAAGTCCTAAATAACTGTTGTTTCCGTACATGAATAAAATAAAATACTGATTAAAGTTACAAAGGCATCCAATAGACAAAGCTAGAAGGTTGTTTCTGCATAAGTTTTTAAGCTTGTTAACACTCTGATAGCAGGGGCAATGTTATCTCCACATCAGAGAAATGACAATGTAGAATCACTGTGGTTATATTAACTAAAGGTCACTGTTTATTTTATTGTTCCAAGTCAGTTTTACATCCCACTTGGTATTTTCCTTCCTTTTCCCATAGCTATCACCATCATTTTAATAATTTCTCAATTAGATTTAATTCAATGAGAATTGCATGGAACAAGTTTTGAATCACAGACAAAAGCTAGAGTTGGTACAGAATGTTATACTTTGCTTGATACTGCCAATATATATTTCCTATAAATACAGAATCTTCAATAATAAATCTTGTGGGGTGGAATCAAGGAAATGATCTAGGCTTTCATTGGTACAGGCAATCTCCCCTAACAAGGAAGATCAACATTTTTGGCAATTTTATTCTTACACAGTTACTGGAAGTTATTAGCCCAGGATCACATAGAGTCTTCTTCTGAGACTGGATTTTATCCAGATCTTCTTGGTTCTCAGGGTAGCTCTTCATTCACTACTTCATTATACTTACACTGTCACACTTAATTAAGTTGAAAGAAATAGAACAAAAAATCATGTTTTTTTTCATTCTTTACATTCATAATGAGAAAAGCAATTCCTCATCTGTTTATTCCTATTCAACTTGATACACTCTCTAAAGACATGATGAGGCCTGTGCCAGGCTGGAAGCGAGTCCTTTGATATGTCTGAATGTCTAATTGACAGAGCTTGTCTTGAAATGTGCTCTTACAACTTTAACTGAACATCATATATCCTCCCCTTAGTCAGTGTTCTGAGGGACTTCAATTATATAACTATATAAGGTCATAAACTTACAGGTGGGAGGAAAATTTAGTCCAACTCCTTTATTTAGTGTATGAGGAAACCAAATCCAATGAAGTTAAGTGACTTGCCCAAGGTAACATAGGTAGGTAGAGAAGAGATAGATTTTGAATACAGGTCCATTGTCTCTAAATTCTCTTGCATATGCCATTTATATGGCTTAATTATACTTGTGCTAACTTTGACTATTATGAAAACACACTGTCTTCCCTGATCTACTTTCTCCCCCAATAAAACCCCCTACCTGGAATCCCAAAATATTGACTGCATCTTATTAGCCAATTAATATGAGGCCAGAAATTATTTCCCATGGATGCTCACTTTAGATTATATCATGAATTAGGATATGATATTTTCCATGCTTGCATTAATTAACATATGTTAACTAAGAAAGACAAAATTAAAAACAAGATGAAGCATAGATTTTCGTAAAGTTCTGTGTGTTCATCACTCCTAAGCTAATGGAAACTGAGTCTATTGACCTGTGAAAATTAGTAGTCTTCAATAGTATAATCTCTTCCAGGTAAAAAAGTCACTGTCACACTAAGATATTTATTCCTTAGCATTCTCTGTGTTTTGTGGTACAATAGAAATGTGAAGATAAGCGTTTGGGATGACAAATTAGATAATGTGCATAAGAAACTATAATGTGTTTGAGAAGAAAGATGTTCTTGTCATGGTGTTCCAGGTATATTCAAGGAAAGAATGTTTAAGTAAGAGACATTTTAAAATTTATTCATTGATGTCTGAGTGAAAAAAATGTATGTTTGCTTATATTCTCCCCCCCCCCCACCACCAATTTGTCTAAATACATGAACCTAACTGGTTAAATACAGGCCCGAGTGAGCTCTACTGAGGATATTTTAAGCAGGTCCTACATCTCTAGTAATAATAGCTTGCATTTATATAGAACTCCACTTTGTAATTCTTTCCCCTTCATAACACACATAAACATATACATACAGAAATACAAGTTTTGGAAATCTTCCTAGGAGAAAAACATTAGTCTCAGTTAAACTGTTACTTGAATATTTTCTGCTGAAATGAAAATAGACAAAGCAGGATGAATTATGAATAGAATAAATATTTCTGGCCTTCATTTCTGAATTTTTAAAGAAAGATGCCTTTTATGAATATTTTTCCAATATTTTCAAGCAACTATTTTAAAATTCAATAGCTAAAATATAGTCATTAATCAATACTAATGGATTATGCCCAATTTAGTTAATTAAACAAAAAGTTTAGAAAATAAAAATATGGCCAATTACCACAGTGTCTAAAGAGTACTGGAATAGAGCACCAAGTTTAGCATTGTGGTTTTAAGACATAGCTGGTGGTGGCAGCCTAGGGAATTCAATGGGTAAAGAGGCAGGCTTGGAGACTAGAGGTCCTTGGTTCTAATCTGGTCTTGCATCATTCCTAAATGTGTGACCCTAGGCAAGTCACTTATCTTCTACTGTTAGCCCTTATCATTCTTCTACCTTAAAACTAATATAGAGTATTGATTCTAAGAGGGAAGGTAATTGTTCTAAAAAAATACACAGCAGAAAGTACCCTTTATTATTTGGGGAAAAGGAAATTTAACAAAACTAACTAAGACATAGCAAGCCACACTTTCCTTTTGGTCAGAGAAAGGAAGGAAAATTTCCAACTAGAATCATTTTGGAAAGTTAATACTAATAATATATCAATACTTTTATTATATGTAAAAACAGGCCCTATTCTGTAGAGGATTCATTGGTGTTATAACCAAAAAATTAGATATTAATAGAACTAGATAGAAAAATAGTCAATATAGTTTTGGAGACATAACTTTTATTTATTCCACTCAAGAATTAGTTGAAAACCCAATCTATTTATTGTTTATGGGTTTGATCAGTGACCAAGCATGGAGCATAAGGTGTCCCCCTAAACACATACACAAAGTAACTAGCTTATTTTTCATATTACTGTTGAAAATGTAAAAGAGAAAAATGACAGGGATTCCATTTTCATCCCTATTCTCTGGGTAAGAATATATTCCCTGCATTAAAGAAAGCTCAAAATGAATCATTTTAACATTCATTATGGCATTCCTTATTATACCCCTGTTCTAATCCTGGAGAGATAAAAGAACTGTGTTCACAGTACAAAGTAATATGTTTATAGCTTCATGGAGTTTGACAATGCTTAGCATCCTTATGTCTTTAGTGAATCACAACAAGGTTAAATGACCTTTTATGGCAATCTAACCACAGTGGTCTTGTTTCCTAAATTGCAAGTCCTCAGACTTTAAAACAGAATTTTCTGACTTATCAAAAGGAAAAGTGATTATTGGAGGGAAAAAAGGAATCATATATGTATATCTATCTATCTATATTTAGGTATGTATGTATATCTATATATGTTATGATGGGGTGTATGGCGTGGTCAGGGAGGAGTAATATCTTTAGTATGGAGGGCTTGTCTTGCCCTCCTAGGGCAGCTTTCCAGCCTTTGACCCCCACCTGACACCCAGCTCTCACTTGTGGTTCTTAGTAGCTGCTAGCATGCGGCAGCGGCCACACCCCAGGCAACGGGTTCAACAGGCCGGCTAAACCTTGTGAGGGTAGCTACTGGGTCGTCCTCGACCCCTTGTGAACTAGGGCTTTTGCTCACCCAGCATGTGAAGACTGTTTCGGCAGAACAGGCGGAAGAAACCAACAAGAAGGTTCAACGGCTGAGATGGCGATACAGAAAGTCACTGTGGAGTGCTTAGGGCATGTCGGAGCACAAAAGACAACAAGGCCATCCAATGCAGCTGAGGAAGTCTCCAGGTGTAACGACTTTTCGTGCCACTGGACCCAGGCTTCCAACACCGAGAGAGTGGGACTGTCTCTGTGCATCGACTTTTCCACTTAAATCTTCATGCACAAGTGTTTTTGTGCACAAAAACGCACAGACAATCGTCATCCTCGGTTACCGAAAGACTACTACTACTATATGTTATGATATTATATGTGACATGATATGATATATGATCTGATCTGATCCATATGTTTTAAACAGAATCATGTATTCTTTTTGTCTTTTACATCACCTGGAAAAATATGTTGTGGTTTTTTAAAAAATCTATGTATATTATATGTATATATATATATATATATATATACATATATATATCATTACTTATCTCTATACATGTGTTAATATAGGTATACATATGACTATGTATGTGTTTATGAATATATATTTATAAAATGTGTGTATATATAATATATATCAAGTCAAACACAATGTCCCTACTACATTGGCTGATAATTACATATACCAATTGCATAAATATACATTAGGCTTAAAGGCTAAGAAAGAAGCAGTCAGTGAAACATTGGAAGTTCTGTACATTATTCAGAAAGTAGATGCATAACATATTAACAAAGATTATTTCTACTTAGTAGGAAAGAATCTAACATTTTTAAAAATCCCCAAAGTTAAATTGTATTTTTTATGTCCAAGATCTACAAGTTCCCAAATCTGTGCATCTAAGGAGGTAAAATAAGCAGTCTAACTTCCAAAAACAGTTTATTATCCTTTTGATTTCTTTTTAATTTTTGTGCCTATTTCATATAATAGATGAAAGGACTGCTGATGCTTTTAAAAATTCTTTAATAAGACATTTAACCATAAATAAGCTTTAATAAAGGGCTTAGCCTGCTGATTTGGCACAATTTTGAGTGATGGCTAATTTATGAATGGGTTGGAAATACTTCTGATTCATATGCCTCAACTTTTCTTCAGTTCTTGGTAATGAGAAGGAAGAACACAGATGTGCTCAAATATTACTTATGGGGTGCACTATTTATTCAGTATCTAGTTGCATAATTTGTAATTCTTAATTGCAATATATAATACATAACTATTTGTTTATCTGGGAACACCAAATAATACCTATTCAGAGAAGCATTTCATTAACTTTCTTGGCTCTGCTGTAAGAACAGGATTGGTGCCAGATGTAGACACAAAGGGGAGAAACAGAAATAAATGAGGAGAATTCTTGACTACTTTAGCCTCATCAGTTGAGCCTGAGGATATTTACTTGCTGTATCTTTAATTTTTAATGTATATTTTATATAGCATTTTGATCCTACATAAGCCCTCTTGCATATATACAAAATAGATATAATATTCATTTTAGTTCTACACATTACTATAGATACTGTGAGAAATTATTGGGCTATATGAATTCTCAACTTTCCTATCAGTTTTACCATATTGTGAAAGTTACAAACAGTGAACATTTTGAGAAGATTTTTGTTTAGTTACAACTTATTCTACAGGACCTCTGAGGTAACTTCTATCTCTTGACAGACTTTTTACATCTTCAAAAAGGAAAAAAAAATCAGAGTGCTGAGGGGAAACAACTATGAATTCCATGTAGAAAGCACTTCCACATGGTTGCATTTAATCCTTCATTTTCAACAGCTCACTTGGAAAACCCTGTTTACTAATCTCTTGAAATATACAGCCACATCCTTTATAAAGTATGACCTTAAGTTTAAGAACCACTCATTTTTTTAGACCTAAGGTTAATATTTCTGTCCAATAAGGACAAGAATATCCTGATATTTAATACAGTTGAGGCCTATCATAACATAATCCCCAAAAGATGTTCAGCAAAAACAATGTCACACAGATCACCCCCTGCACTTAATCCTCAATTAACAAAAGCCAGGAAGGTTATAGTCAACTTCAAGAACTATCAGACCAAAGAAAAAATATTACAAGCTGCTGAGAAGAAGTCATTCAGATACCATGGAACCATAGTGAGGATAACACAGGATTTGGCTGCATCTACACTGAAGGAGAAAAAGGCATGGAATATGATATTCTGGAAAGCAAGGGAACTAGGTCTACAACCAAGAATCAACTACCCAGCAAAACTTACTATATATTCTTTCAGGGGAAAGTATGGTTGTTTAATAAAATAGAAGAATTCCAAGCAGTCACAAAGAAAAGATTGGACTTGAACAGAAAATTTGATGCCCAAACATAGAACTCAAAAGAATCATCAAAAGGTAATTAAGAAAGGGGGAAAAAAAACTTTTTTTTTTCAAGGGACCAAATAAGTTATAATGATTTGTATCCCTACAAGAAAAAAGAATATTGGTAACTCTTAAGAACTATTATTGCCATCAGGGTAGCTAGGAGAATTATACCTAGAGGTAACAGTGACAAACTGTATAGGATGAAATTCCAAGACATATAGATATGTGGTGAAAAATAAATGAGGACAAAAAGGAATATACCTTTTTTTCAGAAGCACATGGAACATTCAGAAAGATTGACCATGTACTAGGGCATAAAAACATTGCAAAGAAGTGCAAAAGAGCAGAAATAATAAATGCAACCTTCTCAGATCACAATGCAAAGAAAATAAAATTAGTTAAGAATACACAGAGAGGCAAATTAAAATAAATTGGAAATTAAATAATATGATTCTCTAAAATCAGTTAAAGAACATATCATAGAAACAATAATTTCCTTGAAGGAAATGACCATGTTGAGACATCCTTTCAAAATCTGTGGGATGCATCCAAAGCAGTAGGGAGGGCAGAGGTCAATGAATTGGGCATGCAAATTAAAAAAAATTTGAAAAAGAACAAATTAAAAATTCTCAGATGAAAACTAAATTAGAGATCCAAAAAATTAAAGGAGAAATTAATAAAATTGAAAGTAAAAGAACTATTGATTTAGTTAATAAGACTAGAAGCTGGTACTTTGAAAAAACAAATAAAATAGACAAACTACTGGTCAATATAATTTAAAAAAGGAAAGAAGAAAGTCAAATTGACAGTATCCAAGATGAAAAGGTAGACCTCACCTCTAATGAAAGGAAAGTAAGGCAATTATTAAAAACTATTATACCCAATTATATGACAATCTAGGTGATATGAATATTTACAAAAATATAAATTGCCTAGATTAACAAAAGAAGAAGTAGAATATCTAAATAACCTCATATCAGAAAATGAAATTGAACAAGCCATCAAGAACTCCCTAAGAAAAATTCCACAGGACTAGATGGATTCACAAATGAATTCTATCATTATAAGAACAACTAATCCCAACTCTCAACAAAGTATTTGACAGAATAAGCAAAGAAGTAGTTCTACCAAATTCCTTTTATGACACAAATATAGTTCTGATTCCAAAGCCAGGCAGGTCAAAAACACAGAAAGAAAACTATTGTCCAATATCCTTAATGAACATAGATGCAAATCTTAAATAGAATACAACAAAAAGACTCCAGCAATTGATCATGAGGGTTATTCATTATGATAAGATGGAATTTATACCAGGAATGCAAAGATGGTTCAATATTAGGAAAACCATCCACATAATTGACAAGATCAACAAACAAACCAACAAAAACCACATGATTATCTCAATAAATGCAGAAAAAGCCTTTGACAAAATACAACACTCATTCTTATTGAAAACACTAGAAAGTAGAAGAATAGAAAGGCCTTTCCTAAAAATAATAAACAATATATATCTAAATCCATCAGCAAACATCATTTGCAATGGGGATAAACTAGAAGTATTCCCAATAAGATCAGGAGTGAAACAAGGATGCCCATTATCACCTCTATTATTTTACATTGTACTAGAAACATTAGCATTAGCAATTAGAGAAGAAAAAGAAATTGAAGATATTATAATAGACAAAGAGGAGACCTTGCTATCACTCCTTGCAGATAATATGATTGTATACTTAAAGAGTCCTAGAGAATCAACTGAAAAGCTAGTAGAAATAATAAACAACTTTAGCAAAGTTGCAGGATACAAAATAAACTCACATAAGTCATCAGCATTTTTATATATTTTCAACCATCTCAGCAGCAAGAGTTAGAAAGAAAAATTGCATTTAAAATCACCCTAGATAATATAAAATACTTAGGATCTATCTGCCAAGACAAACACAGGAACTATATGAACCCAATTACAAAACACTTTCCACACAATTAAAACTAGATCTAAATAATTGGAAAATATTAATTGTTCATGGTTAGGACAAGCTAACATAATAAAAATGATAATTCTACCCAACATTATTTATTTATTTAGTGCCTCACCTATCAAACTACCAAAAAACCATAACAAAGTTCATTTGGAAGGAAAAAAAAACATCAAGTATATCAAGGTAAATAGTGAAAAAAAAATGTGAAGGAACATGGCCTAACAGTATCAGATCTCAAATTATATTATAAAGCAGTGGTCATCAAAACAATATGGTACTGGCTAAGAGACAGAAAGGAGGATCAGTGGAATAGATTTGGGGTAAGTGACCTAAGCAAGACAGTCTATGATAAACCCAAAGATCCCAGCTTTGGGGACAAAAATCCACTATTTGACAAAAACTGCTGGGAAAATTGGAAGACAGTATAGGTGAGATTGGGTTTGGATCAGCATCTCACACCCTCCCCCTATTCAACTCAGAATGAGTGAATGACTTGAATATAAATAAAGAAACTATAAGTAAATTAGGTAAACTCAGAATATTATAAGTGTCAGATCTTTGGGAAGGGAAAGATTTTAAGACCAAGCAAGAGTTAGAAAAAAATCACAAAATATAAGATAAATAATTTTGATTACATTAAATTTAAAAGTTTTTGTACAAACAAAACCAAAGCAACCAAAATTAGAAGGTAATCAGCAAATTGGGAAAAAAATCTTCATAACAAAAACCCGTCAAAGGTCTAATTACTCAAATTTATAAAGAGCTAAATCAATTGTACAAAAACTCAAGGCATTCCCCAATTAATAAATGGTCAAGGGACATGAAAAAGCAATTTTCATATAAAGAAATCAAAACTATTAATAAGCGCATGAAAAACTGTTCTAAATCTCTTATAATCAGAGAAATGCAAATCAAAACAACTCTGAGGTACCACCTCACACCAAGGAGATTGGCTAACAAGATAGCAAAGAAAAGTAATGAATGTTGGAGGGGACATTAATGCATTTCTAGTGGAGTTGTAAATTGATCCAACCATTCTAAAGAGCAATTTGGAACTATGCCCAAAAGGGTGCAAAAAAGATTATCTGCCCTTTAACCCAGTATGAACTGCTGAGTTCATACCCAAAGAGATAGTCTTGTACAAGGAAAAAGACTTGTACAAGAATATTCATTGCTGCGCCCTTTTTGGTGGCAAAAAAATGGAAAATGAGGGGTTGCCCTTTGATTGGGGAATGGCTGTATAAATGTAGTACCTGATGGTGATGGAATACTATTGTGCTGAAAGGAATAATGAACTGGAGGAAATCCATATGATTTGGAATGACCTCCAGGAACTGATGCAGAATGAAGGGAGCAGAACCAGTATTACATTATATACAGAGACTGATACACTGTGGTACAATTGAATGTAATGGACTTCTCTTGTAGTGGCAAAGGATTAATCCAGGACAATTTTGAGGGATTTATGAGAAAAAAACACTATCCACATTCTGAGGAAGAACTGTGGGAGTAGAAACACAAAAGAAAAAACAACTGCTCGATCACATGGGTTGATGGGGATATGATTCGGGATATAGACTCTAAATGATCACCCTAGTGCCAACATCAACAATATTAAAATAGGTTTTCTTGAAGGACACATCTAAAACCCAGTGGAATTGTGTGTTTTCTACAGGTGGGGGTGGGGGTGGAGAGAGAAGTAACATGATTCTCTTAACCAGGGGAAAATGTTCTAAATTGACTAATAAAATAAAATTAAAAAAAAAAAAACAACTTTCTGAGGCAAGTACTTGAAATTTTGTTTCATTTGTAAGAAAGAAAGGAAGGAAGAGAGGAAGGAAGGAAGGAAAGAGGGAAGGAAGAAAGGAATCTAATAATCATACATATAGTCAGTCCTGAGTTGATTCAGGGGATTGTTAGAATGGTGATTATATCCTTATAACTTAGACTTCTCATGCTTCTGACCTTATTTCCATATAGAATGTGACATTTTATACAGAGAGAAAATATTCAGGCAACATAGTGTAATTTTTTTATGACAACTTATCATAAGAATATATTCTACAGTTGTTTTTTTTTTATGTAACATGGTCATTTGAAAAGTACATTCATATATAGTGTTGTTTAGGAACAGTAGTATTCTTTGAATAGGAAATGCTCCACTGCATGATTTGCTCTTTGGATGTTGTGTGTGTGTGTGTGTGTGTGTGTGTGTGTGTGTGTGTGTGTGTGTGTGTGTCTTGATGATGGTGAGGAATTCAAGAATCTTGAGCACTGGGAAAATAGACTAAATTTTTTTCCCTTTAATTTTTCCCCAGATTCCATGTTGACACAATTTTTAATAAATATTTTCTGACCTTTTGATATCCATGTTCTCTTCCTGTCTCTACCCCTCTACCCTCCCAACATTCAGGCAATATGACAGATTCCTATCTTCTTTCTTTTCTTTTTTCCTTCCTTCTTTCTTTTCTTCCTTTCTTCCTTCCTTCCTTCATTCCTTTGTGAATTCTTTGACTGAACTATTCAGTCAATCTTTGGTACCATCCTAAAAAGTAACGATCATTGGCAAATAAGGAAAAATATACATATATTCATTAGTGAATTTAAAAAATCATGCTGACCACATTTCTGATTCTATTCCTGCTAATTTTAAGAAGGAAATTTTTATGGAAAAAAGATCATTTATAATTTTAATTTTTTTCATTTACTTATTCATCTTTTTTCTGTTTACTATGCACTTTATTGTATTCAAAATAAAATATTTTCATTTATGTGTTAATATTTTCCATATATTTTGTTCATTTACAGTAAACTTTAAGATAGTTGTAAATAAATCAAAGTCTGCAATCATATTGTCATGTGAATAAAGCTGATGGTAACAAAGATGGGAATTCTTAACCAGTTCAAATTCACTTGCTAAATAAAAATAAATAAGGGAAAGCGGACAGAATGATGCATTTACTTCCAGGGAAGTATTGATAAGCAGCACCTGCTTCACCACTCTTATAGAGCCACAACAAGACACATCAGGAGTATTAGACTCTCCAAATACCAGATTTTCTCATGCCTGGAATATCATGTATCATGTCTGCCTAAGAATGACATTCTAAAATTGATGAGCCAAAACTAAATAGCTGAAGTATGCAGATGTTAAACTGGGCAAGCATCATGCAGTAGTTCTGAAGATTAATGCGAGGAGGGTCTGCTTCTTGAGATAAAACTGTACAAATAAACAACCTGAAGATTGGGTAGTCTAGTATACCCCCCAATAGGTCAAAATAAGAGGTACAAGCAGAAAAAAACTGAATATAACTATAAGTATGTGATATTAAGTTCTATTATATGTAACTCTCTTTGAAGGGATGGCTTGATGTGTATGCTCTATAATCTAGTGGATATAGTCAAGGTTATCTTTTCACTGCCCAAAGGAAGGACAATATCCCAAGACAGCACAGGACTTAGTTGGGTCTTTGATATCACTGATGCCACATGTAAAAAATAAGTAAACAACAAAAACAATAACAAATAGCACTTGGGTAAAAATGATTGGAGAGCCCTCCTGGCACTTGGCAGAATACTAGCACTGCCAACATTCTGATTGTTATAGTTTAACGAGCATTATAGCTGAGAGGCAGTATTCCTTCCAACTTGTTAAAATTGTGAGGAGACAATAATTGTATAGCTTATTGAATATATATCAATAATGTTTGGGTATAGAATCTGATAATGCTTAGGGCAAAGTTTGCTTGATACCACTTTAACAATTACAACAATTTAAAAATTATATTATCTTTTATTACTATGAACTTTATTATGTTAACAAACATAAATATTTCTACTTTCAAAGTTAGGAAAAAAGGATTGCAAAGGAAATTGTGAGTCTCCATTAAAAGCAGCTTATAAAACACATATATTTCAAATTTAACATGGTAGTTTCAACATTGCTTTGCTTGTCAACATTCATTTTTTTATTAAAATTGAAGAAATATTAGAAAGAAGAGGTTAAATTAAAAAAAAGATCACTTGTGGCACTACTTTAATTAGGGCTAGTCTTTCCAATAAATACAGTATAATTCTCAGTACCAAGTAAAAGTGAACAAAATATATGTTCATTGTCCCTCTAGAGATATACTACTCATTTTCTTCTTCCTGGTTTATTAGGGAAAATGAAGATTTTTTTAAAAAAATGAATGAATGATATGCAAACAGGAGGGAAGGAGACCAAAACTATCTGAAGAACCAGAAGAAAACCCTATGTATTATAATATTGAAGGAATAAAAGTAGAGCAGATAAAATAAAGAAAACAGAATTTTTGGAAGAAAGAGTAAGAGGTTTTCCAGAAGCAACTTTCACCTTAGTAAATCATGTAATAATAGTCAAAAGCATCAAAAAATATCAAAGTACTACAAGAAAACATAAAAGAATCAAGTACAACATAATCATTATAGAATATATCTGCGTATAAACATGCATACATATACCTAGAAATAGTTGTATATTATGTGTGTTGGTGTGTGTTGTAAGTTTTAAACTAATATCCAATAACTCAAAGTATTATATTGTATAAGATTTTGAATAAGATACTTGAAGTAGAAGAAATAAGAGAACAAAGTACAAAACTTAAGTATGGCCATGTGAATAAACTTCTGCCTGCCTATTATCACCACAAACCACATTCCCGGGAAAAGAGAGAGAGAGGGGGAGGAGCTACACAAAATTTATATCTTCCCTTTGTTAGTACATAATGTAGATATATAAAATGGGATGCTGAGAAAGAGAATCCTGGGGAGAAATTCTAATTACACAATCCCCTTGTGATTCCATGGGGAAACAAACATGTAGAAATCTCCCAGATTTACATTCCTAGTTTCCATAATGAATCAGTACAAATGACCAACTTATGTCTCTAAAGATCTTTAACTAAATGTATATACAATATTATATTTTTCTAAGGGGCAATTACAATAATTTGGGGATAAGAGGGAAATAAAAGAGAGAGCAAGCAAAACCAATGATCATTAGAAGCATTAACAAAAAGCCTATTAGGGGGCAATGCTGTTTGGCATAAACATTTACATTAAAAATAAATGTATTCAACCTCCCACAGTTCAATTTACTACATCCCAAAGTTTACTCTGGACCTTTTGGTGCAGTGTGGTTTCTACAGGCATCTTCATGGTGCCTTCTCAAAACAGTTCACTTTCTTGATTTAAGGAGTTGGTAAGTTTCTTATCCTAGAATTACTCTCAAATAAGGAAAGGTGTTTTTGTTTTGTTTTGTTTTTATAAAACTAGAATTTTATGACAATAATACAATCTCCCTTGTGGAAGATTTTAACTAATACATGGATCACCCCAGGATACATGGCTGAGTTATGAGGTATATGAATCAATTGTCAAAAGAAAATCAAAAACATCAGGAAAAAAAAAACAAATAAAAGAGAAAAAAGTAACTTCTGTATGAAACATAAAATATAAAAGTCTCATGTATAAGAATTCTAAGTAAGGAAGAATAAATCTATAACAGGTCCTTGAATCAAAACCCGATTAAAGTAATTTATTTCCCACAAGCCTGGAGTCGCAATTATGCACTTGCCTAAATCAGCATCCAGGACTACAGAACATTTCCATACTATGAAAGAGAGAAAAGGGACTATAATTTTAAAGCAGAAGGGCAATATCATTCCATGGTCTGATTTTACTTTTACTCTTAGGGATAGGGGAGCTGAAGTGGCAGCCAAACTGAGGTACTTGGTGGAAGTGTGGATCTTGAACAAGAGAATCCAGTGCCTGAAGGTGTCAAAAAGTCACTTCCTCAAACCCCAAAATAAGTTCAAGTACCCTGTCTTGGCACAGAATCTCATTAATCCCATTGGAATTGGTTGGTTTTCTTGACCTTCTGCTCCTAGACATTATGCAGGTTAATTTTGTTCTCCTTGGCACTGTGCATTAGGTCTTTTGTGATCCCTTCTCCTGGTATCAGGCACAATCATTAATCAAAGTCCTATCATAATATTTCACAATCAGTGACAGGTTACCATATTCTAAAGCTTTTGGGTATGCATTGACATTAGGGCTAATGGACTTGTGCTTCAAGTACAAAAAATGGGAGAAAAAAGAAAACTCAAATTCTCTATTGCACATAAAAGGAAAAATAATAATAAAATTTAAAAAATAAAAAAATACACAGTTCACATTCCATGAAAAGATATCAGCCAAATAGAAGCACAATACAAAGGTTTCTTAATGCAAAATGAGATCTCTTTCTTTTTTAACTTAGCTATGATCCACAGTATGAGTGCACATGATTTTCACCAAGGAACAACATTTTAAAACAGCAGTACAGCAGCTAATGCACATTCAAAGAAGTACCAAAATCTCCAAAATCATAAAGTCCAGTTAATGACAATAGAAAATATACCTGCTATCATTAGGATTCACATAAATCTTTATAGCCTCTTGCTGTGTGACATTTCAAAACCCATGAAGCTCATGGATGCTTGTCACAAGTTCTCCAGCTTTAGCCAATCTTTCAACATTAACTGAGATATTTCTAATAAAGTCTATTACTGCCATCATTTCAAAATGTAGCAGGAAAGCCCAGAAAAAACACTGTACTTCGGATGAAAACCTTTTAGGTCTAAAATGTCAACAAGAATCTAGATCATTCTGGGTGAAGAGTAGAGTAAGCTGAAGAGTTATAAATATAACAAACATCTAGGAGCCACCGAGATCCATGGGAAATACTCCCTTTAGGAGACAACCAGGGGTTACAAATCCCCTCAGAAAATCCTTCCCACCCCCCAGATAAGATTATAACCCATCATGGCGTAACAAAGCCCTTTGGGAAACTTCACTACTTTGGTATGAGATTGTAACAGCTATAAAAGTCATGTATTTATTTATCCCGTATATTGCAACACAGAGGCAATGAATACAATAGTGAAAATCACTTCTGATGTCTCATCAATTGCATTTTTTACAAATGAAGAGGTAGGGAATATAATAGTGCTATTGCACTTCACTTCATCTACTAAATGGACCCTTACCTCTTGTTACAAACAACTCAAAGGTAGGCAAATAATCAGTCAGAGGTAATGCTGCTACTAGATATCTGAAAATCACTTTTGAAGACCCTTAAAATCAATTGAGATTTTTAGCTCATTAAATTCTCCAGAGGTTGTATATATTTTGGAACTAGTTTGATGGAGTCTATTCATCATCATCTATATTACAATTAACAAGGGCAAAAAGGAACAAAAAGCTATTACGGCAACACATGACCTTGAAGGACCTGGTAACAAACCCAGCATCCATAAGGACCTTAGATTTTGCCACAGAAAAGGGTTTGTCCAAGTTGTTTATGGACTTTTATAATGGTATTTTCTCCAGTCCAGTCATAGGGCAGGGTACAAATAAAGACAATGTAACAGAACATATAGCTAATGACCAAAACACAGCACCTTAAAATGACATTGTGTAATAGAATATTTTAGATTAGATCAATATGTGAATTTAAAAACAAAATTGAATTTTAAAACAATCAGCAAATACAATAAGCATGGCAGGATACAGTCATTCAGTGTAAATAGAAGGGTTTACATATGAGCAATCAATCCAAGTGTCCTTTTCTCTAGTTCCCGATACCTGCATTACAGAGACTTCTTCACTATTTGAAGGGAAACAAACTGAAACAGTTAATATCAATGAGGCAATAGAGTCTGAAAAAGCTAAAAATTCTCTTCCAGATTCATTGAGGTTCCTTCCCCTCCCAAGTATCATCATCCATCTAGATTCCTTTGGTCACTCTTCCAGGTTTCCCCATACTGAGGGGGATTTCTACACTGAGTATAGTGTGGATGAAATCCATATTGGATTTGTTGCAGAGACTGGGTAGAATCTACCTTCTGCATCTTGAGATTACTCAAGATATATTTCAGTTCTTTTTTCTTGGGGAGGAATGGATAAATTTCAAAATATCCAATTGGTACAAGTACTAAAAGGAACTGTAGTAAAACCATGAGATGTATAAGCTTGGTAATGTTCTCCAGGAATGGGAGCTATTTAAGCCATGCTCACAATTCTACTTCCTGTCCATAGGTGGCACTACCCTAGTTTGCACTGGCTAGGAGTGAAATTAAGAGGTTTGTAAGAGTAAACTCCCTTCCTCTCCCTCCTAGGGGTAAAAATGCCAGGGAACCACTTGTTTTTACTACGCATGGGCAGGGGACTGCTGCTCCCCTTGATTGCTCTCCCCAGCTAAGTAGACAGAGAGTTAAGAGAGTGGAAGCATCTCCTCAGGTAAAAGCCTTTAGGAGGTTAATTGTTGCCTTAGAGAAACACCCAGGCTTCCAAGGCAACAGCAAGCACTAAGGTGTTAGTAATATAAGGGAAAAGGGGATTTATACCTTATCCTCCACAGAGAAAGTGACTTGCAAGGAACCCCAGCAAGTGTGCACAAGAGAAGCTGAAGTAGGCTCATAGGCTTGAGGTGGCAGACTTGGCAAGGATCCCCAGGCAGTGTCTGGTCAAATGTGGGGGCTATCAGTAGCAACAGTAAAGGGAGGAGGAGTGGCAGCAATTGAGGGAGGGGGAGCAGTGTGGGCAGCAGAAGTTTAAACTAATCTGAGGGGGAGCTGGGGAGCTCAGTGGATTGAGAGTCAGGCCTACAGACAGAAGGTCCTATGTTAAAATCTGGCCTCAGACACTTCCAAGCTGTGTAACCCTGGGCAAGTCACTTAGCCCCAAATGCCTATCCCTTACCAATTTTCTGCCTTGGAACCAATACACAGTATTGATTTCAAGATGGAAAGTAAGGGCTTAATTTTTTTAATAAAAAAAATAAAAACTAATCTGTCTTTAACTAAGATAGGAGTAAGGTTCTTAAACTCCAGACTTCTGGTCACCAACAATGTAAGATTTAAATTAATATCCAATAGCTCAAGTATTATATTTTGTAAGATTTTTTAGTAATCATTTGAAGTAGAAGAAAAATTTTTAAAGTACAAAACTTAAATATGAACATATCAGTAAACTCTTCCTGCCTGGCTCTCACCCAGCCTCCACAAACTGCATTCCCAGGAGAAGAGAGGGAGGGTGAGGACTTACACAAAACTCATATCTTCCCTACATTAGTATGTAATGTAGATATGTAAATGGGATTCTGGGAAAGAGAGTCCTGGAGAGCAAATTCTAATTACACAGAGTGTACACTCATATACAATTAAGACCTGATAATCATTCTGTAGTATGTCATACAGTTCCTGATACATCTATTCTTTCTCCTTTAACTCTAACATCTAAGATAGAATGATGTAGTAACCTTATGCAGTAGCTGTGAAGAAATAATCATTAAAAACATTACCCTTCCTCCAGAAGAAAACATATGTTTATCATGTGTTTAAATGAGGATGTAATTTGGAGTTTTGGTTTTAAAAATTTGTAACAAAAATGAATAATATGGAAATGGGTTTTGAGTGATAATATAACATAGTAGAATTGCTTATCAGCTCCAGGAGGAGGGACATAAGAGGGGAGGGAGACAGTGTGATTCAGGTAACCATGGAAAAATGCTTATGAAAAATTTTAAACGAAAAACAATCACCCTTCCTCTACCAAACTCTAAAGCTTAGATGAAGAATACAAATTGCCTTCTACATTTTCCTTCTCCTTATTTCTTCCTTTTTTCTTAATATTTTGTAGATTACATATTCATTCAATTTTAATAATCATTTTATAATATTTTGCTATAGATGTTCTCTCTATCTCTTGTTCACCCCTCCCTTGTTGTAAAATCATGTTGTAAAATAGGACATATATCACTTCAGATAGAGAAAATTTCATGAAGAAAATAAAGAATGGTGTTCTTCAAACTACATTCAGACTCCATTAATTCCTTCTATGGCAGTAGATAGCCTTTTTCATCACAAATCCCTTTGGGTTGTCTTAGATCCTTTTATAGCTGATAATAGTTGTCATTCATAGTTGATCACTGTACACTGATGCTGTTACTGTTTATAACTTTTTCCTTGTTCTGCTCACTTCACTTTGCATCAGTTAACATAATTCTTACCAGGTTGTTGTTGTTTTTTTAATAATCATCTTGTTTATCATTTCTTATGGGAAAATACTATTCCAATATGAGAATATGTCACAACTTATTTGACTATCTCCCAGTTGATGAATATCTGATCATTTTCTAAATCTTTGCAACCACAAAAAGATCTATAAATATTTGTACGCAAGTGTTTTCCTTCCCCCATCCTTGAACTCTCTGGGATACAGACATAATAGTGATATTGCTTAATCAAAGGCTATACACCGATGGTCCTTTGGGCATAGTTCCCAATTGCTCTCCAGAATGGTTGTATCAATTAACAACAACATCAACAGCACATTAGTATCTCAATTTTCCCACCTTCCCACCAAAATTTATTATTATCATTTTTTGCCAGATAAGCCAGTGCCAATAGGTATGATAGTGTTCTTTCTCAAAGGTTCCTCTGGATTGTCCTGAGTCATTGCATTGCTGCTAGTACTGAAGTCCAATACATTTTGTTGTGCCATTATGTATCAGTCTTGGTGTACAATGTTCTCCTGGTTCTGCTCCTTTTGCTCTGCATCCATTCCTAGATGTCTTTCTACTTCACATGGAATTCCTCCAGTTCATTATTCCTTTCAACACAATAGTATTACATAACCATCAGATACCACAATTTGTTGAGCCATTCCCCAATCAATGGACATCTCTCATCTTCCAATTTTTTTTTTGCCATCAAAAAAGTGCATCAATAAATATTTTTGTACAAGTCTTTTCCCTTATTATCTCTTTTGGGTACAAACCCAAAAATGGTATGGATGAATAAAAAAGCAAATATTTTTTATAAAGTTTTTGCTCAAAATTCCAAATTGACCTCCAGAATGGTTGGACCAATTCACAACTCTAACAGCAGTGTATTAGTGTCCCAATTTTGCTACATCCCCTCAAATATTTATCACTTTCCTTTGCTGCCACATTTGCTAGTCTGATAGGTATAAGGTGGTACCTCAGATTTGTTTTAATTTGTACTTCTCTAATCAGGAAGTATTTAGAACACTTTTAAATGTACTTATTAATAGTTTTGATTTCATCTTCTGAAAACTGTCTATACATGTCTACCTTGTCTACATTTGAATTGAATCAACAAAAGATTAAATGCCTTACTTAGTACTAGTTGAGAAGCTAGCAAGGTACTTAGAGAATTCACACCCTTAGAAATTCAATCAGCCAGGGATCTATGGATCTTTTTGATGATAACTTAACATTCAGAAGGTGAGAAATTAATTCTATAGACACTGCCCCTTGGGCAGTGCTAGACAATTTGTGAACTATGATTGGCCCCTGTGAACAGGGGAGAGGACAAGAAGTCAGCATAAAAAAGGATTGTCTTTGAGAAGATAGCCTGACAAGATTGTCTTCTGGAGGTAGTCTTAATCTTCAAGTGAGCTTAACTGGGAAACTACGGCTTAGATCATGGGCTCAGAGCTCTGCTTCCACTTGGATTCTGAGTCTTGGATTACATCATTGGTTGAGTAAAAGGCTGACCCCTTTCCTAGCTTCAGGAAAGACTAGCTTCCATCTTGGAGGAGGTCATGAGGTTATTCACTACCAACCTTCCTGGTTGAGAGGTAATTAATTTCTGCCTGGATTAAGCAGACCCAGAGCAAAACATTTAAGATGAGAGGATAGATAACTTCTCTATCCTCCTCATATTTCCCTTCTTTTTTGTTTCCTCTCTATTTGTAAATGAATTTCTGACTCAAGATATAATAAATACTGACAATCACATAATTTAAAATAATCATCACCCAACCATTAATTTTAACCTTTTCAGTATAAGAAGTTGATCTAAACAAAATTTTTCCCATACTGTTTTCTAATTATTCCAGCAGTTTTTGTAAATAAGTGAGTTCTTGTCCCAAAAGCTGGAATGTTTGGGTTTATCAAACACTAGATTCCTGAGGTTATTTACCCCTAGTCTATTCCAATGATCTTTCCTTCTGTCCCTTAGCCAGTACCATATTGTTTTGATGACAACTGCTTTATAGTACAGTTTAAGATATGATACTGGTAGGCCAATCACTTTTTTGCAATTATTGCAATAGTTCAAATAGTTCAAGCATGAGGCACTGAGGGCATGTTTTAGGTTGTTGGCAATGTTAGAGGATATGAGTCAATGTTAATTGGACATCAAATTCATTATGTCTAATGAACAATTTGGAGATTAAAAACTATTTTGCAATATATAAGTAGTCAAAGTATATAAAAAGATTTTTTCAAAAGATCCATAATTTATTAATAACCATATGAAAGATCCAAATTGTTAATAATAAGAAAAAATAATCAAATTAAACAAATCAAGATATCCTTGATTTCTACTCCATTCCTAGAAAATTAGAGTGATGATAAAAGGAAGTAACAGTCATTATAGATGGTATTATTGTGATATGGAAATCACTTTAAAAGACTGATATATATTAATTTAAGGTCGCCAAGGAATTCAGCTATGTAATTCCTAAATGAAAACTCAAGTCAGCAGTCAACCTTTTATGGAGTTTTAATTACAAACAGTAGGAAGAAAGGTATTGGAGAGAGAGAGAGAGAGAGAGACAGAGAGAGAGAGAGAGAGAGAGAGAGAGAGAGAGAGAGAGAGAGAGGGAGGGAGGGAGGGAGGGAGGGAGGGAGGGAGGGAGAAAGGGGAGAGAAGGGAATAGGGCTTAAATACCCACTCCGCTTAGGCTGGGCCAAAGGCCCAAGGCCTTGGATAGCCGAGGCAAAGAAAAGAGATCAGTCCCTATCACTCACGTGACCAAAATGGAGAAACAGTCTGAGGGCCTCCACTCTAAGCACCAGACTCCAACCACCTCCTCCCCTTCACACAGGAAGTCCCCAGAACTCCTCAACTGTCCTCTACCTCACTTCCTGTGTCTCACCTGTGCCAATGGTGGCTCTAGCTTCACCCAGGACCACCCAGAGAGCTGTCCCCTTTGCACATGTCTGTTGAAGGCCATATTCTCAAATAATTAAATCTTGAGCTTTGCTGCAGCCTTTCCTAAATCCTGTTACCCTGAGTAGGGTGGAGATTGTAGTTTCCAAGACCTGATTCTGTCATTCCAAGTATCTCTATTGTTATTGATCAGAAAATAGCCAAATCCCATCCTCTAAAGAATGGTTTGAACAGGATAGAGTAGTTTTAAAAATCACAATCCCCCCTGAGGCCCAAGGAAGGCTAACCTCTCTGATGGGACTTGTAAACATACTAGCTATGAAATTACAATAGTTAGAGATAAGGGAAAAATAGAAGAGATAGAGACAGCAAAACCAATGTTTTACTGGGCACATTGACAAAAGCCAATTAGGGGGAAGTCCCCTTTGGCAGAAGAGTGTACATTCAAAATAAATTCAATCAATCTTCAGTTCAAGCAACCACACCCAAGGCTCATTCTTGATCTTGATGTAATGTAGGTTTTCTGGCATCTTACTGCAACAGTTCATTCTCTGGATTTAGGAGTTAGCAAGCTTCTTCCTTGAAGATGTTTCTCAAACAAAAAAAAATTCAAAATCTTGGAGTTTTATTAAAATACATTATAGAAAGATAATTTTGTTAATGCATTGTTGTGAGTTATGAAAAAGTATAGAAATTCCTGAATATACAATCAAAGTAAGAGAATAAGATTCCCAAGCCCCATTTCAGAGAGATTCAAATGCTAATCATATATTCCACTGAAATTTTTAATAAAAGGAAGTCCTTGTATACACTAAAATATTTATAGTGGCACTTCTGTGTTAATAAAAAACTAAGTAAATTTCCATCAAATGAAGAATGACTAAATAGATGATGTTACATTAATGTAATTGAATGCTACTATGCTGTAATAAATGATGAATATCATAAATAGAGAGAAACATAGAAAGCCTCACGTGAACTGATACAGAGTTAAATAAGCAAAGTTGGGGAAAATGTGGAGTGAATAACTACAAAACAACTGAAAATTAATGTTCTGATATTATAAAAATCAATCTTTGACCCAAATAAAGAGATTTGAGAATGTATTGCCCCTTTTTTTGTATGGCAAAGGAACTTCCAGGTGTGGAACACAGCATATACTTTAAGATTTTTTTTCAATATATTGAATAATTTTGCTGAAACTCTCTTCTTCCTTTTTCTTTTAAAAACTATTTTAAAGGAATAAAAAGGAAAATATTAAAATACAAATTTTCCTTAAAAATTTGTCTCAAAACACTATCTATTCATTACTTCCTGTTTTCTACATTGTAATATGTATAGGCCTGGCCAGAGCTTACCATAGATTGTTTCCATGATTTTCTTTAAGGGTAATAAATTTGAAATATTTAGTTTAGGTGTAGAGTTGACCCCAGGGTACTATATAGCAGTGATACATTGCCAACAGAAATGACTCTTGGACCTTCTTCTCCCTCTGTCATTATAAGGTTATTTTACTAAGAAAAATGTGTTGAAATATTTCTCATTACACTGCCACTCTGTCTAGTGCTCTGAAATATACAGCATACATCAAAGTATTTCTAAATCACCAGAGTTCATTTGTGATATTTCCATTCTTTAACTTCTTTAGAAATATAGATAAAATGACTCTTGATATTTCTATTCCAAATCAATATTCAGTATCTTTAAATCAATATTCTCTATATTGTATAAATTGTATGGAGAAGAGTCCAGTGAAACTGTACCAAATCTTTAAGATAATAGATTTGTTATGAATTGATATATACCAATAGTACATTAAGTAAAAAATCCACGTAACTCTGTAACCCTGGATACAAAACTCATGTTTCTGAGTAAAAATCAACCAGGCATAAGTGAAATGCAAGGCAGTATAGTTCACAAGCAAATAAATGTGATTTACATAAACATTGTACATCTTGCAAAAAAAAAGCATATTAATTATGCAAACAAATGCATAACACAAAACCCAACTTAACAAACCTAACTCTGCATTCCTTCAGTGATGGAATTCATTTGCCTTGCTAGACAAGACTTGAAAATGAAAGCATTTAATCAATATACATTGAAGATATGTAGATCCTTCTAATATTTAACTGGTTTGGCTATTAATAGATATAAAATATGATTTAATGTGGAAATAATGAATTATATATATTTCACTTGAACTTTACATATTCTTTTTAATTGTAGAGACTTTTTGTTATTCCTTAAATAAATGCCTAGGTATTATTTTTCTCAATTTGCTCTACTGTTAGATAATTAATAAATAACAATTAATATTTTTATTGTGATTGTTTGTAGCCTGCTTATAATAGTTTTAGTGTTACCATAGATGCTGATGAGGGGTTTTTCCTAATGACTAATCACAAAGGATTAATTTAGATAGAAGATTTAGGGTAGTTGAAATTGGTTACTTCCCTTCAGCAGGAAATTTGTAACTCATCCATCTCTGAAATTTGATAGTGGCTTAAAACATAAAACCTGACCAATATGACTTTATAATATCACAATGAAGCAAAATTATCTGTGATAATTAAGATGATTATATATTTAAAATATCATCATGATGTGAAGTAAAATAACATTTATACACATATGATACTAATTTGGACTATCATTACCTTTTCAGATAACACTATACTTTTGAATACCAATTTTCATTTCACTAATCTAATTATTTTTCAGAAGATGATTCACTCAATTGAACAGAATGTTGTTTGTTTCTGCTTGAGGAAACCTCTATCAATAATAAAGGCAATCTTTTCACAGTCAAGTTGGGTTATTCTAATAGGTCATAACAATAATTTGAAACAGTTTGGAATGAAATTTTTTAAAGGTGGAGAAGAATCTTTCTTGGTAGTATTTACATTGATTGAATTAATTATCATCACATACTAGAATTATATAATGTGAAAGTATACATTTTGTTTCATTATTGAATCAATCTACTACATACCAAATCAAACATTGTATTAAACTCTAGACAGATTTCATATCCTGTATGATATTTCTAGTCTATTTCCACTTTGATATAATCATGTCGTTTTCATATAGAACTTTCTGAAAAGAGATATTTTTTTCTCTAATTCCATAAGGAAGTTTTGTCCAACTGAGCAGTTAGCCTTGTTTTCATGAACTATGTTCTAGAATATTACCTACAGTGTCCAAGCATTATATAACATATATTACTACTTAGAAATATTTCTTTATTTCTATCTTTTATTACTTGACAATAATACCATGATAAACTATTTTACTTCTGAAATGGCTATAAACTATTTTAAATTTATAAATATATGCTAAAATATTCAAATAATATTGGATATTTTGCCTACTGTGAAGATTATTCATGCTTGCCCATCTCCTGGGACTCTTTTCCATATCCCACCAAAGTTTACCAAACTGATGGAATATTTCTTCTCTTTTCTTCTGGTATGACTAAGATATCTGTGAAGCAGTAAAGTTGTCCACTTATTATTCTTAAATCTTACCATATGACTAGGCCAGCTCCTCTTCTGATTATACTTTTTAAAATTATATAAACTAAACTTCTTCATTCTTCAAGTTCTTCATTATCTACATGTGGCATTCTGAATAGAACCAACATACAAATCTTGATTATCTTTGGTTTGATAGTAATTATTCAGGTATCCAGAGACAAGTGTTTTCTCTGTCTTTTGGTCATATAAAAACTCAGGCAAAATACAGGTATTAAAATGATGAGCTTTTGTTTTGGGGAGAAGTTATTCTTACTAAGTTATTAATTATTAAGTTAGCCTTTCATTTCTCTAAGGAAATCAAGCCTACTCAACTTCTCTTATTTCTCTACCCAATTCATTATCCCTAAGTAATCTCTGTTCAAGATTGATATTGATAGATAAGCTCTATAGATTGTTCATTCAAAAAAGCTGACAAAATAAAATATAGAAAATAGTTAAACTTTATTCATTGAATTTTTTTCTTGTGTGAATAGTCAGGTTAAAGACATCTGAGTGGTTATAAATCTTTTTCCAGAAAGTTCTGTGAATTTTCTGAGATCAATGCAATAATAAAAAATGAACTGGTAAACAAAAGCATGAATAGGACTTTACACTTTATCAGAATTTCTTCTAACATATTTTGTTATTGGGCTTCTTTCTTTTGCTGTACATACTCAGAAAGGGGGGATAGTAAGAATTTTAACTATAAGTGAACAAAAATATAAGCCTAATATCTAGGAAAGTGCTTCTCCTCCACACAGGAAAGTTTACAAAATAGAAGAGGAGAGTTCAGAGTCACGTAGCTTAAATTACATATACTGTGATTTGTTTTTCTTTTTTTCATTTTTTTAACCTCCCAAGCTGACATGGTATGAAGCATTTTGAGGGTTAAAAGCAAAGGAAAGGGCCATTGCTCTTCTAGACTGGCAAGCTACTTACCCTTTGAGTAGTTTGCCATAATTACAATTTAGTATGAATTTCTATGAGCAAAGGGAAAGGCAAGAGGGAGCCATGAACATTTTAAAGTGCTATCAGGTCTGACTTCAGCATGTATTTTTAATTGTCAATATTCTCATATAATAAAGGTAAATTAGCACTATTGTATTCTGAAAGTGTTCATTCAAGCTTAATAACATGATCTGGAACCTCAAGTCCCTTAGGGCAAATTCAATTTCCTTGCTGGAGAAGCTTTTGATTATCATTTCAAAGAGGAAATGCACTTTTGTCTTAGAAAAAAATGATTCACATTTTACTAGAACCAATTTCTAAGATATTAATATCATTAAAATTTATAGTACAAAATTCTGGTAAGTTTATCAATAGATATACTAAAATGGGCCCTGGACTTTCTCCTTCACTACTCTCTAGATTTCTGTTGATATCCAAACCTCAATTTGAGATAACAAATTCCCTGGATTTTCTTGTCTCTGAACCTACTTGATACACTGAGTTTTCATTATAATTTACCCAAGTCCTTGATTCCTTTCTTCTTAATTAACACCTTAACTTGGTATCTTATCCTGGCATCCACCCAAAGCATATAAAATCAGTGCTGAAAGAGTCCTTGGGTGCCATTAAGTCCAGCTATATCATTTTAGAGATGAAGAAACTGAGGACCAATGTATTTAAGTACCTTTCCTTGAGGCAAAAAGCTAATATTAAAGGGGTCTTCCAACCCATATATTCATGTCTCTGAACCTACACCATGATGCCTCTCTAAAAATATTGGATATTTTGATTTTAAGAAAATATATTTATTTATAATGTAAAATAAAATATAAATTCATAAATATCATGTTCTGGTAATAGAATCAATTTTTTTTCTTTTACTCTGTGCCTATTAGATAAATCTTAAAAGTTCTGAGGTATTCTAATTAGGTATAGTTCACTGGATCTTATTTAACCTCTGTGATTCTTCCCAAGAAAACCAGAATACCTCCCAGCATATGGTTCTTTCATAACAACTTATGTTCCAGAACACCATAAGCTGACTTGAAATTTGTACTATATTGAATAGTTGAAATGTTTATTGTTTTATAAATCTAAGTCTTTCAATGAATCATGAAGCCTCATGATTTTTGGCCATCTTCTCATAACTTATTCTCTTTCCTAGTTAACTACTAAGTGATCATATTTCTTTCACTCCACTTTCAAGATGAGGAGAAAGGGGGGTCTCAACTCTTTATTCTGAAGAATGATAGAAGTAGAGAAGTTAAATAATTTTCTTATAATCAGAGAGGTAAGCAAATACTTGCTAAAACTTAGGTTCTCTGAATACAAATCTTAGACTTCCTTAATATAATAGATCAACTGGTTTGTAAATTTATGAGGAAGGAGATAAACACGAACTCTGACTTCAAGGATAAAATTTTCCGTGCTCACCTCACACTAAATTTGATTCCTTCTTATTAACCATTTTCCCCTTAACTAGTAAGCAAAAAATTCATGCTTGCATTTATTTCACCCACAACATTTGCAAAAGTAACTCCTAACCAATTCATGCCTTTTAGAGTACAATAATTAAGTTTTTAATAAATCCTAAGGATAAGGGGGAAAAATGGAGATGGGTAATGACCTTTTAATGAAGAACTCATGCCATGAACATATCTACTCCTGTAGTTAATTAATGCAATTAATACCCTGCCATTCTTAGCTGGGGAAAAAGGATTCCAAAAGAAAAAGCAAATAATTCATTCCCCCAACTTTATCTCCACAGATGTTCCTGCTTTTGACAAGGCTGAACATAAAGAAAATGTCATAATAGGTAAAAATATCTTTGATATTCTTTCCAAAGACTCTATTAGAGAAGGATCATAACCATATCGACTCTTCCTTTTCCATGAATGATTCTTTAGATTCAATTTCAGTGTCAACATGCTCAGACTGGATACCTTTTCCTCTTCTAGGTTTGTGTGTTGTCTTACTTCATTAGTCACTTGAGGACAGGGACCGTTGTTTTTTATTTGTACCACCATTGTTTAGCATAGTGCTTGCAAAATAGGAGGAACCTAGTAAGTGTTTTTTTGTATTTTGTAGATTTTCTATTTTCCTTTCACAGCAATCTACTGCAACTTATGCTTCTCCATCAGTGCTCACATATCTGAGTTGGGGAAATTTTAGGTAATGCTGGTTGATTACAAGGGGTTGAAACAAAAATTATAGGTTAGGAGTCAAGCATTCAAGCAAATTCAACTACAGTGGTAGAAAGGAAATTTTTGCCCCAGTAGGAAACATCAATTGCTACCCCTTTTTCTAAAGCATGGGTCCTAATGTCAAAATCTAGGAGAGAGAACAGTGTAAGATCCTTGAGGATGAGGACTCATTTTTTGCCATTGTGTTTTCAGAATCAAACACAATGACTTGTACAGAGAGATTCATAAATGTTTGATGATTTGAATTGAAGCTGGAAAAGAAGAAAGTGGATTGAGCCAAGATTATAGGAAAGAGGTCCTTATATAGATTTATCAGTATCTGTACATTCCTCAAATCACACCTAGAAACATCCCTCATAAATAATTATGAGAGATATACCCAGGTAAAGTTATGGCCATGTTCCCTGAGAAAGAAGAATAAGCTAGGTGCCCCTGGAGCCTGGTATTAACAACAATGGGAACTATGCATAAATTTTGAATGCAAATTTCTTTATTTTGAGATTGGCCAAACATGATACATCAGGACTTAATTTATTGTCCTGTTCATTGTCTAGATTTAAGAAAAAGATATAAAATATTAATAAAGAAGATTTATATTATTTATGATTCATAGTATTTTATTGAAAGACAATTTAAGCATTTATTAGTACACTTCTGAAGCAACATTTTTTTGTTATTGTTGTTATTTGTTCTAAAGACCCCTTTGACAACAAGGTGAAACCTAGGGATACTTCCTAGAATAATGTTAATATACAAGAAGCATAAGAAAGGAACTTCTGTGGATGGAGCCAAGAAGACAGAATAATCCTCAGCAGTTCTGCACCAACAAGAGAATCCTCCCCAACCAAAATTAAAATATTGCCACAAAATGAAAACAGGAATGAAAAAACCAACAAGCAATTTTCAAGAAAAGAAAAACCTCAAAAGGTTGGCAATGAATATCTGGGGCATTGGGGTGAGAGGAGAGTGGACCCAGCAAGAAGCTGTAGCAAGGAAGGAAAAGCAAGAGAAGAGTGAGCCACACCCATACCCCACACACCACATCTACTGTCCAAGATTCAGGAACTTATGCCTGAGCCAACATCAAGACTCTGAGACTTTGCCTGAGTAAATAGAAGTACAAGCCTACACATACCCCTTGAAATTTCAAAACTTTGGAGAAGTCCAGAATCCCAGCCCAGGGTATTCTAGTCTGTGCTAGGGAAAAAGGCATCATTCACAAATTGAGGGGGGATGAAAATATTAAGTACTAAGCACTGATATTTTTGGAGAAGTAAGCTGATTATGATGACATAATGTATATGTAAATGTGATCTTATTGAACAATACTTAGGTATGATATGTATGCATATGAAAGATATGTAAAATATCAATCAAGGGTTGAAAGAGAGGATTGCACTAAGAGAAAAGGAAAAGAGGGATAGAATGGGGTAAATTATATAATAAAAAAGAAAGAAACAATCATTCTAGTCAGGGGGAGGATAAGGGAGGTGACAGGTAATACTCAAACTTTATTCTCATTGTAAATGGCTTAGCTAGGGTAAAACAAGTACACTCTTTAGAGTATAGAATTCTATCTTATGCCTCAGAGAAGTAGAAAGGGAATGAGATAAGGAAAGAGGGATTTAATTGGAGGGAAGAGGAAGTAGGGGGGTGACAAAAAAAACAAAACACTGGGGAGGAGGAATAGAAAGAAAGGAAATAGAGTAGGATCTAAAGGGATGACAGAGGGCAATACTCAATTAGTAATCTTAGCACTGAATGAGAATATGATGAACTCATGAATTAAATGGAGGAAGATAGCACAGTGGATTAGAAACCAAAATCCTAATATTTGTTGTTATAAGAAACACATTGAGGCAGGGTGACACACATAGATTCAAGGTAAAAGGCTGGAGCAAAATTTATTATGTATCATCTAAATTTAAAAGAAAAGGAGGAGTAGCAATCATGATATCAGACAAAGCTAAAGTAGAAATTAATCTGATTAAAAGAGATAAGGAAGGAAATTGCACTCTACTATAGGGTAATATAAACAATGAAGTAATATCAATACTAAACATTTATGCACTAAATTGCATAGCACCTAGATTTCTAAAGCTAAATTTAAATAAAAAGCTCAGGAAGGAAATAGATAGTAAGACCATATTAATATGGGATCCCAACCTTCCTCTTTCAGAACTAGATGAATCAAACTAAAAACAAATGAGAAAAAAAGTAAGGGAAGTGAATGTAACACCATGGATATCTGAAATATTAAAAAAAAATACTCAAGTCAGCTGGAAATTTATGGTGATTTAATTAACATAGTGGAAATAAATTAAGAAGAAGGAAAGGGTGTAGGATTTCTCCTGCCTGGCTTGTGCAAGGAGGAAGACCAGAGGCTCTAGGAAGGTAAGGTTTTGGAGAGTAAAAGAGGAAGGAATCATTCTGAACTCCAAGAGGGCTCAGCCAAGATGCCTGAACCTGAATCAGCTCAAGGGAAAACTCACCGCCAAAACCCAGACAAATAGCTGCCACTACACCAAGATGTCTGAACACTTAGCATGCTGCCAGCCAGAGCCGCCTCTCTGGGAAAAGAGGGCAAGGAGAGGAAGTGAAGTGCCCTATATAGATGGTTTTACCTATCTTTCCTGCATCTCATCTGTACCAATGATAGCTTAGCTTGACTTAGGACAGCCCAGGGGTCTGTCATCTGTTTCTGCACATGTCTGTTGAAGGCCATCTTCTTAGATCCTTGGGTGCAGACATTCCTGACCTTGATAAACTAAGTAGGGTGGAGCAATGTAGAGTTCCCAAGAACTGATTCTGTTAGACCAAGTATCTCCATTGTTACCAATCAGGAAATAGCTAAATCAAATCTTCTAAAGTACGGTGTGAGTAGGGTGGAGTAGTTTTAAAATTCACATATATAAAGCACCAGACCAGACTCAGATGCTCTTCTTGCGGTTCCAGAAATTGGCATCACTTTTCTCAAGCCACAGTTTCCAACAAACATATCAAAAATGGGAGCTTTATTGGGTAACTGTAGGACTTCAGCCTCAAATCAAATGAAATTCATATAAAATTCTATGAAATACTGAAATGGTAGGGTTTTTTAAAGGGGTTGGAAGTGGTGATATTCTCAGACTGGAACTTTAGGAAATTCAATTTTATATCTGAGTTTTAGATGGATTCATCTGGGGAGAAGCTTGAGATAGGACAATCAGTCAATAGACTATGACAGTAATTCAAACATGAATCATTGAGGGCATGTTTGAGGTTGGTGGCAATGTCAGAGGAGAGAATGATTCAATATAGATGAGACATTGAGTTCATTATGTCTAGTAGGCATTTGGAGATTAAAATCCATTTTGTAATATACAGTCCATTTAACACAGAGTCCCTGTTTTTGGAGAGTGTAGTAAACAAGTTTTTAAGTTCCTTTCTCTTTCTGTAAAGACCTGCCACATTTGGTGGTCATGATTGCAGATTATATATACCTTTGATTTTTGTGATTTTGCTTCCTATTATGTCAAAGTCAATTTGCAAAGAAGATTTGTTCCCAGACTTTTTCTTCAAAGTATGAGCTGACCTTGCCTTGATCCCAGAGTTGTAAAGTACATGAGGATGATTGAGGTAGTACAAATCAATTTAAAAAACTGTTTGCATATTGTGCATGTAGCTAGATACTACCAATGCATCTCACCAGATGTTACCATTCCTCATACCCTCCACTCTCTGGCTATTTAGTGAAACAACTTAACTGGACTGAACTTTCCGGCCTTTTATGGACTTTTGGTTGGAATGGAAAACAATGTATGCAACAGGTTCTCCTGACTGTGCCTTCCATGAGATATTCTACTTGTTGAAATATATTTTAGCCCTTTTCCCTCTGGTCCACAGGCACTCCTGCATCCCTATGCTGCACAGTGATCCACAATGGCAATTCCCTCACCTTAATTATAAAGCCTTTGTTGTTACTTTGCTAGTCCTCTTTAATTTAGATTGACAACAGATATAACATATGTAAACATATATATATATACACACACACACACACACACATATATTAAATGCCTACTATGTACAAGATACTGTAGTGAGCCAACATGTATGTGTATAAAATATTTACAGTCAAAATGCAAAGTAATGATTTCTGGGGAAATGAGTGAATGTTAAGAAGATTAGGACATGCTTCATGCAGAAGGAGTGATGGAATTGAATTTTGAAGGAAATCTTATAAGTGTTTGCAACTTTAAAATATATATAGATATATATTTTATATTTTTTATAAACTTGGGCAGACTCTGAGGTGGACAGTCTCTGAGGTAGACAAAAATGGGAGCATCCTTACACCATCATATACTAGGTACACTTTTGATGCTAAGTAGCTATGTAATGAAATAAATTGTACCTCTTTTCCATAGGCTATGATTTTGATCTAGGGCCATAACTCTTCCTTTGCCTCCCATAAAATCATATTTTTTTCTTTTCAATATCTCAAGATATATCCAAGTGAACATTTTGCTAATAAACTAATTTATGTGACAGAGTGCAGTAGTTCTTAGACAGACAAGTGCATATTACCTGAGTTCTGTCAGGTCATTTGACATAGATACATTTTTAAGGGGGAAGTGACTGGAAGACTTAAAATTCAGGGATTCTTTTTGTGAGTAAACCCTGTCATGTAGGCAGCAAAGGCAAAAATAAAAATGGCTTTTTCAAAAATTCAGAAAAGACTTTGTAAAGGTAGACCAATCCCTCTATCTCTCTCCTGCAATTTTCAGTGACCTGAAAGATTCTACTTATGTTTTAAGTTGCAAATACCACCACTCAAATGTCTCCAAAAGGTATGGAAAACCTTATAGCTCTTTGGAAAAGGAGAATCAGAATCTTAACTATCAACATGGATCCTTGCCCTGTTTGACAATTGTATCTTTAGCAAGCAAAACCATCTTTGATAAATTTTTTAGCAGGTCATTCTTTTGTATTGCTTTAATTTGTGAGATACAGATGGCTGCCAGCAACTACCCAAAACAAAGAAATAATGCCTTGATGGTAAGTCTTTCCATTTTTTTTTGAGGGAGCAACTTTCTTTTTGTAATCAGCATCTAATCTTCTCACATAGCCCACTACTACTAAGACTACTCTTAAGGTCTTTTTGTATATATACAGACATCTGGACTGATATACAGAAAGATTTTAATAGAACAATATGCTATAGCCTGGAATCAAAAAGAATTTGGATATCCATTTGAACTATATTCTCTCTCTCTCTCTCTCTCTCTCTCTCTGTGTGTGTGTGTGTGTGTGTGTGTGTCTTGTCTATCTGTCTCTCTCTCTCGCTCTCTCTCTCTGTCTCTTGCTCTCTCTCTCTGTCTCTGTTTCCACAAATATACAAGTATATAGATAGATACATTTAGAGATCTGTCTAGCTGATACATATGCACTATTTATATATACAATTCATATGTACCCATATGTGTATATTTGTATTGACAGGCTTCCTTTTTTAGAAGAAAGTAAGCTTCATTTAATTCATTTTGACCATAATTGCTTATATTTTAAGTACCTTTTTTAGCATTTTTTCTTTACCTCCCCTATTTGATACTGTTAGAATAGTTAAATGTTCCCATGCAAACCATTAAATTAACACCTCATTGAAATTAATGAGGTGATAGTTCAAATTTCTAAGTAATATGAATATATATCTGGAGGGTTTTTTCTTCTTTAAATTCAGCCTACTAGGGGAAAAGGTCACATCAGGAAAGTTATTTTCAGGATGAAAATTCTCTTCAGGACCAGTCCTACCTAGATGGGATACAAAGTAGACTTAAAGAGTTCCTGTTATCATCCCTGTAGCAATGCAATTAGAATTGTTCTAAGGACCTCACAGAGGCTGATATATTTTAAGTGAATGAAGACAAAAGGTTTCCTCTGAGAAGTTATAATTATCTAGGTAACACATTAGCATTGATGAGTTTACAAGATTCAACCCATTCCTATATTAACCTACAGAGTCCTGAGGAAATGGAGTTATGAACAACATTTTAATGGATGGAGGGTAAGAATACATTTTGGTCCTGAATTGTTTACCCCTTCCCCCCAAAACAAACAAAATCATTGGCCTCTGAATTGCACCACAGTCCAGGCTATGGCAACAGGAAGATGAAAGCTGCTAATAAAAGCTAAAATGATGGCATCAGCTACTGTTTTGTTTTAAAATATACAAGCAAACAACTGCTGACTTCATATTTTACATGATTTTCTTGTACACATCTAAGCAAAATAAAACTTAATTGATAAATTAAACACAGTAAAACACCAACATTAAAAATGGTCATAATAAGGTACATTATATTTATTATATGGTACTATACTCTTTTGCCACACATAGGTAAAAAATATTTCATTAGAAGGACCAAACAAGGTTGAAGGTAACTGATGAGCCACATATCTATCAATGGGTTAGAAGGTTGTCTATCACAAGCTTTTGACAATTTCTCTAAGTGGAATTGGTAGATGAGAACAATTTGTTCCAATGGCCATGAAATCAAAGCAGTCTAAGCAGGTGCTGTAGAATGCTTAGAACTTAATCAGACACATGTATAAGGTAATTATTTAGGAGACTTGGATCCAGGACACTCTAGTAGCAGGACATAGGAGTCACAGAGTCCAATGGCATGTCTGACAGCCTGATGCCAGGGTCCCTGGTACCCCAGTATCAATATACCAGAGTCAGCCAGAAGGAGAGTTCTCTTTTTGCTTCTATACTTATCTCTGGGTTGGCATTCTTCTCTGAGCTCTTAAGTTATCTCTGGATCTCTGGTAAATGGTGATCTAGCTGCAATGGAGGATAAGATTTGTAGACTAGTTTTCTCTTTACTAATAAATGCTAACAAATTTCATATTAAGCTGCCAGATAAATTTTATTTATAACACATGGAATACAACAAAATTATCCATTGCATCCCAGGGTATCATTAGTCATCCTGACTTTTGTCTTGCCACTGGACCTCAGTAACTGGAAGGGGGAGTGAGGCTGAGGATTCTGGTTAACTTTGCCTAACAAATTCAATTCATGCACAAGTTAAAACATCACTCAGTGATGTCATTGCTCCCCTTTGAGAACAAAGATCAAAACAACCTCCTCTCTCTTAAATGGAGATGAGTCATACTTTCTTGAGTGATTTGATACCTATGAAGTGTATTCTTTTCTGGATGGAATTTTCCATATTTTTCATTTTCCCTCATAGCTACTTCCTGACATATAAAACAATGTTTCAAAGCCATGAATACTTTCTTCAAAGGAGAAGGCCCTGGGTCTGTCATTTCAACTATATTCTTTCAACAAACCTAAGTCTTTAGAATTTCATCAAATTTACTTCTCAATTTATTTTCTTTTTCATGTATTTGTATTTACATTTTTGCTCTCATGTATATATTTTGTCAGTGTCAGCCAGGTGCTATCTTGGGTATGATCATTGGACTTGGAGTTAGCCAAATCCCTTCTCAAACATTTACTAACACTGTTACTCTGGTGTCAATGTGGAATCTAGAAACTCCCAAACTTGTAGCCATGTGGAATCTGAAGCAACACCCCCCTCCAAAATTTAGTTAGTTTGAAGGTGAAGACTTCAAGTTTAATCTTGTCACTTGAGAGTAATAGCAGAGGGAAAATCCATCTTCACAAGTTTTGGTTTAATATTAGACCTTAAAGTAGTGTAAGTAGATCTAGTAAATCCTATCTGGTGTTAAGTACTCTTTTTGGTCCCTGTAGTTTCTGCTTTTGTGTCAAAGTCTTTTACCAAGGTAGCCCAGCCCTTGGCTAGATCTTTCCCTTTTATGTCCATGGTAAAGCATCAGCCTCTCTCTGATAATCCTATCTAGGACTCCTCTTTTTGTTTGTAGCCATTGTAAAGCCAATTAACTATTAACCCCCCCACTCCCAGTCTCCAATTTCTTTTATTCTTCTGTCTGTCAATGTAATGTGGTTGCCAAGTTCCTAGATGTTGGTGGCCGGAGCACCCAGAGACTCAGTGGCTGTGTAGGTTTGTAGTGTGTAGTTCTGAGTGGAGGTCTTGAGTAATTATGCCAAACCCCAACCCTTAATTAAAGAAGTGGCTTTTCTGACTATAATAGTTCTGTGTTTTTTCCAGTTTAACACTGGATAAGTAACCTATGTTCTCAGTCTTGCTTCCCTTGTTTGTAAGATGAGGATAACAGCAAATAGCTTGCAGGCTTGCTTTAAGGATTAAATGAAGTAACATGTGTATAGTACTGTGTAAGCCTTAAAGAACTATATGAATAGCAGTTATCATTTTTGAAACTATTAAAACTCTTATTTTCTCCCAGCTCTCTAAAACTCTTTCCAACAAGATTGTCAGAGAGGTATGATTTTGTATACTATAAATGTAGAATTTGGGGTAGGGTTCCTTATAAGAAAGAGGAAATGGTGGTACTTTCTTCTACTCATCTCATATTCTCTAAAAACAATTTCAAATGGAAAGTGTTTCCCTGGTAGTGTTCTTCTCTTAGGAGAAGTTTTCCAGCTTAGGATATATAATGTGTCTAGAGTGCACATTATGGCTATAAAATGATTGTAAATAAACATTTAAGATGTACTTTGAAACCTTAAAAAAGATACAAAGATATGAAATTATTTTTCATAATTATAATTTTTATAACCTCCTACACACAATTTAACATTTTAACTATTATAAAGTATGATTCCATTTTATGAACCATACTGTTTAATTTCTATGTTTGAAGCCAAATTTTCTGAGTTATTTTGACATTAATCACACTTACTGTGCTCTGCACCACAATTCCTTCATTCTTGGGCACTACCCTTGGGAGAGCAGGTCATTGTTATCTAACAGCAGTCTCTACAGCTGTTCATGCTGACTTGGATTTGAATGTTATTTCCTTGACAGAGGTCATAGAAAAGCAATAGGAGTTAATTTTATGAGGCATCTGCTGTATCAGTAGTTATACTCATTCTTTAAGATTGCCCTTCAAACTCTAAGTTTCTACAGAAAAATAGTATTAAATGAAGAAGTGAGAGCACCAATTGGGAAGCTATAATGAATGGAGTGTCATATAAATAGAATGGATCTGCCAATAGAGAAATCAATATAGTAAAAGCCAATCAAATGTTAGTTCAAATGGAGGTATATGAATAGAGGTCAAGAAATAGATATCTTTAACTTGAATGATATGTGAGTGCTATATAAAACTGCAGTGACAGCGCATTGTTTGCAAGCATAAGCATTCAGGATTAGTAATAATGGTATAGATCTTATATACAGATAATTTCATCTTTGCCCATGTACATCTACGAAAATGTGATTTAGTTATGTTAGTTTTGCTTCATTTCAAATGACTCTAGCTTTTTTTGTGCTATAGAATTTGTATCTGGTTTAAACAGGATGAAAAGTTGCATTCTTTCTATCATTTACAGAATGACTTTGAACATACTGCTGTTGAATGCAACTACTTATTATGAACTGATCTTGCTCAGGTCCCAAAGCTATGAATTGCCTCAGGGTGATCTATATCCTTCTCTAGCCTCCCCAGCCTGGGGCTATTTCTGCCCCCCTTCCCCAGTCTCCCTAGCTTCCTCTATGGTTATGTAGAAAAACTTACCTTTGCCTCCCAGGAGACTACTGTGGTACCTTGATACTAGTTACTAATTGGTTCCAGAAGTCAGGTCAAGTAGCAAAAAGATAGAGAGTCGTTTTGGGTAATATTGATCATGTTATGGGATATTGTTATTGATATCTGATTGATACTCATCAATTGGCTAAAGCTGTTCTGGTCTTGATCTCTGCTTCTAATTAGACTAGATAATTAATTAATATCTAATTATAATAAATGGTACCAAATGAATTTTTCCCATAAGGAATAATGTAAATTGAATTAATCTCTTCCTGAGGCCCAGAAAATCTAGTTTTTATAAGGTATTATATACATTAATGGAGTTGTATTTTACTAAATAAACATTTACATTACATAGACATAAGTAAAAAATAATAATTAGGTTAAATAATATTTATATGTATTTATATGTATTGAGAGAAGTTTGGGACCTAAGTGGATGGTGGAAAGGAGGAATTTTATTATTTGGAAGAGATGTTCCCTTCCATAATGTATGATTGCATTAAGTTTTGCTCCCCCTTCCCATCATATGTTCCCCTGTACCTAGATTGTAATTTTTTACCTCAATTAAAGATTTTTTATTACTGCTATTTTGGTAATTCTCTTTAATTCAGGTTGATACTACAAATAGGGTTTTAATAACTTTTTCATATACATTTAGATTTATTCATATGTGTGTTTACATAACCATACATGAATATATGTACATGCATATATGCATTTAATTTCATATTAAGATATATTCTAGTAAGCCAGCCACTCGGAGCTGCAGTTGGTATATTTTATAAACCTATAGATTCTGAGAAACAATGGGATAAGCTGATTAGGTATCTGGACTAAGTCTAGCACCAATATGATATGATGAGCCTCCAGGATGGGGTGGTAGCAGACATAATTTCTAAGGAACAGCAAATCAGACAAGATCTTAAAGGGAGAAGGTTAAAGCTTATGGTTCTGATCAATAGTGGAATCAGACCCATGAGTAGCTTTTTCACTTTTGGTCTGGAGAAGACATGGAGATAAAGTCTTAAAATAACATAAATAACTGTTTACCTACCATATAGTAGAATCTTTAATAAATGCTTATTAGATGATTATTATAGCAGATAATTTCACCATAATTAATCATATTAATTACATATGTATTTACTTTTTGAATATAGAAAATATCAGAAATATCATTGGTCACACATACACACATACATACACACAGCCTTATTTTGTTTAAGATAGCATCCCATTTTTGGTTTAAGATAGCAACTAGTCTATTCAACATAGCAGAAATTTCCTCTAGATTTTGTAACTTTACATGGGTGTGCCATATGGGGTTACCCATCAATTTTCCCTTTCCCTTCTTTAACCTTTTCTAATCATATCTAATGTAAATAGTATTATATACCATTTCCATTGAATATTAAAATAAATGAAGCATATGAAGTCTATTTTTATATACCTTATAACTTCCCTTTCATTTATTGTCATTTCTTTGAATGAATAGTCAATTTTTCAAGTCACCAATCTGTCTCTTACATATTGGAAGAAAGATATAGAAAATTCATTCGTTTTCTTTAGCCTCATCAATAATTATGATAAACACTAATTTTCCATTATAGTAGTAAAGGTTCTGTGTAGAAAGTAATTTTCTCAAAATTATTTGGATCTGACAGTCTCAACCTGGCTCAATGGAAAAGAATATTTAAACTACACTTCCCAGAACCCTAGGACTGAGCTTGGAGTGCCCTTTAAAGTAACTGACAACAAAGAATGTATGTTGGTAGTTTCTCAGAAGAAATAAATCTAAGCTATCAGTAGCCATTGAAAACAATGTTCTAAATCACTAACAATTATAGACATAAAAGCAAAAACCTCTAAACTTTCACCTCATACCCATCAGATTGAAAGATTTGCCAAAAAGGAAAAATGACAAATGCTGGAAGTGCTGTGGGAAAACAGGCAAAAATGCCAAACACATTATTTTCATCACATACTGTCTTTGAGTGTTGCATCTGTTGACAGCAATTATAACATATTCTCTTTGCAAAGAGACATAGCTCCACCCTCCACATGAAGATTATAAAACTGTTCTTTTAAAAACTGATTCTATCTAATTATCTTCATCACATCTGGGAGCACTTGTTTCCTAAATGCAGAAACAAGATAACCCTTCACAAAACTATTCCTCTCTTTGGAAAGTTTCCACAGAAAACAGGATAACAGGCATATTTTCTCTACTTAAAATAGGATGGAGACATAATGTTTTCAATTCAGGAGGATGAATAAAGGGTTTTGTAGGTGCTTTTTTGGATGACATCCCAAGCATGAGTATCATTTGAAATTAAATGATGTAGACACATTTGGCATGGGCTCATGAACAGATCCAAAAAACCCACCCATGACTGGTTTTTTCAATTGAATTTTACCTTTAATTTGGAGAAATAAACTAATAAGGTGGAAACTCACCTAAAGAGAAACAATACACATTTTTACAGCAAAGTTTAATTCTCTGCTTTGTAGCAGTTAAAAATACAACTTTAATCTTAATGCATTTTTCTATAGATAACTCTGTGAAATAGTATTGAAACCCTGCTTCAATAAATCATCCCCTATTGGAATCCAATAAAGAAAAACATAAATGGAAAAGAAAACAAGAAGGGAGTCTATGTATTAAAAAGAAACTGAAGGAAGTAGTGAAGATTCTCTGGAAACACTATAAAATCAGTTTCTTGGTTTTTGTAGGACATGCCTGGCATAAAGTCAAAATGAGGTGTTTTGTATGACTCAAGGGGAAAAAAGAGAAGAAGAAACAAAGAAGAAAAAGAAAATATATGCCTTGTCTCTGAGAGGTGAAACATGGGGATAGATGCCAAAAAAAAAACATAACCAATTACTAGGTATTATTAACAATAGCCTTGGACAAGTTTCCAAGAATTGTTTTGAGGGCAAATGTTTTGAAAGGTACTTGGAAGAAGTGGTAGGAAAGTGAATGGGAATTGAGGGGGGCAGGTGGTATGGAGAATATCCCATTGAACAGGTGAATAATAATGATAAAATGTTTATAATCTGAATGAATTTAACCATGTGAGGTAGAATTCAAATGAAAAAAGAAAACCCAACTAAGGATATTTGTCAAAATGTAGTTTTAAAATGTGAAGCAGTTCGAATGCAGCTAAATGTCCATTTGTTCCATGCTAATATTCTTCTTGAATCTTCCTTGAATAATAAAAAAGTAACAAAGTAATGAAGAATAGTAATAATAAATATGAGTGGATTGTTCCTTAAAAGTTTTACATGCTAGATATGTTGTTCATCCATTTAGCCTAACTGTGTGTGGGAGAGTTAAACTTTGATGTTCTATGAGCCCACACAAGCTGTTTATGATGATAATGTTTTGCAGTTATTCTGAGGATTGTAGGATATCAGACTTGAATTGAATATCCAGAAAGTTTTGTAGGTTCATCAATCATTACCGTGGCTTACATGAGGATGTTACTTCAAAAAAAGGAAACTTATGGTCAGGAGGAGTACTCATAGTAACAAGAACAATAGTAGCTATCACTGAAGTTAGCTATAGTACTGTAGGATTTTATTTTGAAATAAGACAAAAGATCACCTGTTTTTCACATTTCATTTATTTATTTTTCAGAAAATGATAACTAAAATTTTAAGTGTTACTAGCATTATGTATAAAAATATCCTATTTCCTCCCATCATTTTTCTTTTCTCCTTTTATTTCATTTAAAAAAGGGAAAATTTCAAGGGTGTGATCTATTTACATAGTTGCATGTCTATTGTCTTTTTTTGTTTTTCACTCTAGTACTGATTGCCTTGGAGGCATCAATCAGACACAGCTCTGGCTTGAAGGTTATTTAATCCCTGCTAGTCAGTTGTAGCCTCTTGACACCTCATTCTCAGACTATTTATGAACTCACCTTTGCGCCAGCACCTAGGCACAGGGAAATAAGGTCTGCTGAAGAGTGCAGTAATTTCATCACCATTATTAATATGAGTAGCATTCTTTCTAATGGTCATTAATTATGGAGAATAATGCAGAGTGGATTCACATCCATTGTTATGCATACTTTTATAACTACCTGTCCACTCCTTAAAAAATCAAAGATAGTATCACTCTAAGAAATCTACTGCACAGATTAAAGAATGCCCATATATATTATATATATATATTCATTCTAATTTCTAAAATGATATTTAAAGTATATCTTTACCTAAATCTGAAAGATTATACTTCCAAGGTAAAAATTATGAAAACTAAATAGTTAAGGACTCTAGTTGAATTACTGTTACTCAAATTAAGAAATCACAATAAAGAATAGGAGAAACATAAGGTTATATTGCTAATTGCCAACTAAATTCTGTGTGATAAAATACCAAGAAAATCAATAATCAGCCTGATAGATATAAATTATACATTTAATTTTGAGTCAGTCATTGAAGCTCAGCTGGTCTCAACTGTGGAGCAGAGAAAGGAATCAAGAAGACACTTGTCATGACTAATAGCCATTAGTGTTAAATGAAAAGTACCACCTTTCCCCATACAAAGATGCAAAGAGAATATTGGTCTTAAATTTAACCCAATAAGTAGGTGATGCTGATGTTATTTGTGGGCTAGTGATCAACATGCTAATAATAATCATAATATTAAGTTGCTATTTGCATAGCACTTTAAGATTTCTAAAATATTTTACAAATATGTCATTTGGCCCATACAGCAACTCTATGGGGGTACTTTTATTATAATCCTCATTTTATAGAAAAGAAAAAAATGAGACTTAGAGAGTTTAAGTTTTTTACCCAGGATCACACAAATGAGAAATTAGTTAAAAATAATGGAAAACTAGGTCTTCAATACTCCAAATCAGATATTTCGTATTCTTTGTCATATCACCTTCCCAAAATCTCTTGTCCTAGTCATTGATTTCAAACTTAGAGGCATTTAAGTTTTGTGGCTTGGTACCACTTTTAGTTTTGGTCTATGCAGTACCAATTTAGGCTATAATAATTCGTCATAAATTGAGAATTCCCCAGTAGACATACTGGGATTTCTCAATTTCATGTCATTTATGCAGACTCAACTTATATATATACACCCTCACCCTAAGTTTATTACATTTATCCTCATTCTAACTTTTGTTAGGGAGACTTGAAGCACTCTATGGTTCCAATATAACTTAAATCAAGCCGTTTTTCTAAATGTCTGGGAGTGTACTTCTCTTTATATCAAGTAACCAGTTACATATTATAAGGAGTATCATGAAATTTGTTTTGTTTAATATCCAAGACAAATTCCATGAATATGTAGTCTATATTTGGGTGTTATGGCATTCATTTGACTCCTGCAATCTCTCTTACCCATTGAAATTAAATTCTGGAAATAAGAATGCCTTCTTTAAGGATAGCTATTTGCCTCAGTGGATAGAAAGCCAGACCTAGAAATGGGACGTCCTGAGTTCAAATTTGACCTCAGATACTTCCTAGCTATGTGACCCTCAACAAGTTACTTAACCTCAATTGCCTATTGTAAAAATAAATTGGCGAGTTATAAAAAATAAAATATTTAGATGGAGAAACTGTTCAATATAGGTTCAAAACTGTTCAAAATATTTAACTCACTAATCAGGTTCAAACTGTACAGATACTTTTGATAGATGTCATCAAAAGTATCCTCAGTGATGAAATGAAGTTCAAATGTGAACTTCCCTTCAGGGTCAGATGCAAGGATGTTAAAGAGACTCTTATCATAAAAATAAAATATTTATTGAAATACATAAGAATAAATAAAAGATTTCTAATTCTAAGGGATTCTAAATCCACCCAAATAAACTCCCAGCATCCACAAGGAATTGCTTCTTGTGTGTTTCACAGGCTACACTAATCCTCCCTGATCTGACTAACCCAAATTTATCGTATCTAAATAAAAACCATCACTATTATCTTTATAAATCTCAACTTTGCCTTCAAATTATAAAATAGCAAAGGCTAGCTGGTTGAATATCAACAAGAATAAAGTTAGGACTCTGAGTCTGTTAGACTGGGATTCCAAACCAAAGACCAAGTTTTTCTTTGGTCTTCTCAGATATAAACCAATCTACAAAAACTACAATAGATAGTCAATAGTATTTCCCAAGTTGGGAAAGGAAAATACTGAACTCCTTCAGATCTTTCCCTCAGACAGAGACAGAGGCAAAGATGTTACCTCCTCCAGCCTTGAGAAAGAGTCTCTGAGAGTGTGTGTTTGCCAACTTCCAGAGATCAACTCCCAACTGCCATAGAGAGTAATTGACACAGAAAAACAGTTATAACTATCACATCAGAAATTAACATGCTCTCTCAGCTCTGCTTCAAACCCCACTTTTTTTCTCAAGCCAGACACTTTACTTCATATCTCTAAACTAATATAAACAAAACTCATTTTCTAATATCATCTTTATACTATCCATTATCACTCTTTTGCCTTAGAACCAATATTTGATATCTATTCTAAGAGAGAAAGTAAGGATATATTTTTAATAAAACCCTCACCTCCCATCTTGGAGTCAATACTGTGTATTGGCTCCAAGGCAGAAGACTGGTAAGGGCTAGGCAATGGGGGTCAAGTGACTTGCCCAGGGTCACACAGCTGGGAAGTGTCTGAGGCCAGATTTGAACCTAGGATCTCCCATCACTAGGCCTGGCTCTCAATTCACTGAGCTACCCAGCTGCCCCCAAGTAAGGATATTTTTTAAAGGAGATTTTCTTCTTCCTCTTCAAGTTTTATTTTATCATGTTCATTCATGTCCAATTGCTTTTCTTTAGTAAATACTTTTATATATTCCAATCTTTAAAACCATTTCCATCCCCACTCTTACCTTCTAAGACATTGTTTTCCATTAGTACATAAATTCTGATAAATGTCTACTGGTAACTCATGTTTTCTTCATTAACTTTGAATATTTCCAATTCCTTCATTCTTTGTTTTTATCCCACAGAGAAATCATTCATTTTTATAGGTTATGATTATATTTATATCAAAATGGAAGGGAATAAACATCTATATGTCACCCACTATGTCCTGATATTCATATTTTCTCATACTTGGATATCCCATTAACTCAAAGATGAATTTGTTGCCTGTCACTTACCTAGAAACTGGTTAGTCCATATGTTGAGGTAGCCTATTGGAGTATGCCCACTGCATGAATTAAAACTTATTGGGGTCATGGGTGCCAAGGGAGTGACAAGTGGACAATAAATAGTGGATGAGCAGAAAGGAAAAAAAAAAACCAACAAAAATAATTTGTTAAATCACACTGGAATGCACATAAATTACCTCTCAACTGCCTTAGCTTTTTTATCTTCAGAAAATACTTGCATTTATCTCAAACTGAAAGTGTTTTAAAATGAATTCAACCTTTCCCCTCAACTTATATCTATTTCCAAATTCCTTATTTCTACCAATACCACCCAGTCTCAGAAAACTAAGAGTCTTGGAGTTACCTTGGCTTTCTCCTTGACTTTTGTGATCCTCGGCTTTAATAAGACCTTCTCATTCTTTCTTTCTCATTGTTCTTATTCAGTGATCCATGATTATTTCTTCAAGTAGCATGCAACTCAGATCTTTCCCATCTCATATGCATATATTACTCAAAATAATTTTCTTGATGGTGTTTTAAGATGAATGTTATTAGAATGCAGCATTTGTTATGCTACCTCCTCTCAAGAACCTACAATAGCTTCCTATTAACCATTATATTAAATCTAAACTATTGACATTAGATTATATCCTTCAATAGGATCATCTCAGTTACTTAATTCTGCACATATATGAATATATTATATATATATACATATACTCAAAGCATATCAATTCCCATGCCTTTATTATAAGTAATGAAGCAACTAAAATCCCTTTTGTCTCTTTTACTGGAATTTAAATTATATCCTTTAAGACTGAATTTAAGAGTTACATCTTCCCTAAAGTTTTGACTATCTACTCAAAAATATTTATTTTATTTTGAATTTCTTCAGAATTTATGAATAGTCTATACTGAAATTATTTCATAGGTATTATCTTGCTTTTGAATTTTTATTTATTTTTATCTTTATCTACTTAATTTAAGTAGATTGAAAGTATCTTTAGGGTAAGGATGATTTTACCCATTTGTTTGATACGTCTTAAAGACACCTAACAGAGAATTGGGTATTTATTGTTTTTCATACATTCCTCATATTTCATTCATTTCTCAAATCTCTATACACGGTATCTTATTTTACACAAGAGATTAAGCTGGTACATAGTTGAAGCACTTAAATAGCTTTAATTATAACCATCAGTTGGATTTACCAAAGTAGCAGTTACCTTCAAATGATAACCAATTCACTGGATGAGACAGTTGTTCTGTGCTTTGAGAAGGATTACTGAGTTTCTGGCTTAAAATCTCATTTTTTCACACTTTGTCTTATTGCTGCAGAGTAGAGGAACTCTCCTACTTTGTGAGGGTAACAGGTTTTATAAATTAACATTGCATTTAATTTTTAATTTTTTTTATCCTAAAGGGTAGAATTGAATAGATCACCCTTTATCCTTCGTAGACCTATCAGTGGCAAGTTTCTGGATTCTATATTTTAGAATATCTCAGTGGTAATATTTGATATAATATCATTTAATTAATGTAGGGAATTAAAATGAGGAAAGTACCTCAGTGTCTATTCTGTAATTTATAATTTGAGGAAGTTCTCTGGGTCTTAAGAAGCTAAAAGACTTGCCTATGATTGCACAAGCAGCCTGTGTGAGAAGAAGTACTTGAGTACAGGGATTCCGGACTCAGGGATAGATCCTATATGCCAAACTGCTTCTCACAATTTTAGTTATTTAGTAGTCAAAACCCAAACACTTTAAACCCCAGTTAGGTATATAAAATTTGGATCTGCTAACCTATAGACTTTTCAGATTTACATTCTTTTTCATTTGAAGATGTTTTTTCAAAGTATTCATTATTTCTTAATTGACAAAATTTATCTTCTTCATTATTCCTTTTCAAGACAAGTTTAAATAAATTGAATTAAGAATCCCATTCACCTTAGAGACATCATAAATTTCCACTCATCCTTAAATTATTAGTGGGAATTTACTACTATCCTCATTAAAGCAATAAAACATCATAACTACTTGTGTTAACATTTTTGGTTAGAATAAACTCATTCAGCTTTGGTGCTTTTCCCCCCTTTTTTGAAATATTTACCTAATCCTTACTTAGATATAAATGCAAAGGTGTCCATGTCCCCAGGGTGCCAATATCTGGGGTTATCCAGACAGGATTCTGATCCTGAGGGTTGAGTTATCTGTTTTAATTTGATGCTGCCACCTTCCCTCTAGGAAATCTCTGAATATCACTTGTGTATAGTTTTTGTCTCCTCATATTTGAGTAATAGTCCCCAGTTCCCCTATAAGCACTCAAGGTAACTGAGGTACATCAGGTATATAAGAGCCTTTATTTCACCCCATGGAAAATACAAAAGCTACAAAGGGCTTACAGAAGCACTTAAACAAGACACAGAAAACACATAAAGAAATAATACAAAGAAATCAACTATTTTTTCTCCTATTTCCGGAGACCTACTATTCCATTAAGGATATAAAGTCCTTCAAACTTAATGTGACCCCATGGCTTACACTCTCCTCAGAAAGAAAGCAAATTCTATTTTCCCAGAGGCCAATCCCTAATATTTTGGATGAAATTTCTCCTTTCCACAGGGTCCTATGAAATCCAATATGACTCTAAATACCACACTGTAGTTTTTACTTTCCCTAAAAGGCAAAATGAGGTGGCTGGATAGGCACCTTCCATTCCATTGGATTCCATCCTATCTGAAAAATGGTGAGATAGTTATGTGTTTTCAGATTCTCCATACCATGGATTAGTCAAAAGATTAACAAAAGACCAACATTGACCAAGAACTCCTTTATCTTTGGTTATAAGCCTAGATACTGGCCTAACTTCTGATCTAGAATCCATATCACCTAGGAAATATTACTAAGAACCAGAAATTGAGTAGTGACATTATTTATGAACATTCCCTATGAGTTAAGGGGACAAACATGTCATCTGCCAGACATGATTCTATAAGATATATTGGTATGCTACCACTGCTGTCACAACTGCCATGTCTTTCTTTGAAAAACCTACTCAAGTGTCTGATCATTGACCCATCCCCAGAAGGCTGTTGTGTAGCATAAATACCTAGGTCATGCAGTACAGAGAGTTTTGGGGTTAGAGTCAAGAAGATCCAAGTTCAAATCCAGCCTTAAGCATTGACTAGCTGTGTGATACTGGGCAAGTTACTTAATGTCTGTTTACTTCAATTTCCAGTTTTAAAATGAGAGTAATAATAGCACCTAATTCACAGGATTATTATGAGGGTAAAACAAGATAATATTTGACTTAGACCATGGTACAGTGTCTGGCACAGAGTAAGGGTTTTATAAATACATTTCCTCTTCCTCCTTTCAAAGCCCCTTAATGATACCTTGACACCAGAAAATGTAGAAAGAAGCTTAAAAAAGCTGATCATATGAGTAGGTTGATTTTTATAGGCTTATTTAAAAATAAAAAGTGGTTTATTCCAATAGTCCATCCTTAGAGATTCTAAAATAAACCCAGTTGTGCGTAATCCAGGTGACTGAAATCTATAACATTAGAGCCATTAAAGCAGCTGCATTTCAATGAATTGGTTCATCTTGGACTCCAACCATTGGGATGTAGAGAGATTTTTTTTCTTAACAAGCTATTGGTGAGGATATCTGTTCTTCAAAGAAAGAAATAGACAATTAATGGTCTGAAGCAAAGGCTCTTTGGAAGGCAAACTCATCAAACTGAACAGAAAATTCCTCATCACCTCTACTAGAACTTTCCTTCATTAAAGTATCCAACAAAGTTAGATACAGAACAAGAATTCATTTACTTTTTATATTTATATTTATAGTATACCACGTTTAAATTCCATGAGCAGGTATATTGCATTGTTTCTGTGTACTAGATTCTTTTTTTGCTAAAGAATTAAATGAGGTTAAATTCTATAGAATTTACATGTATATATATATATGCATTTATTGTATTATATATGCATATATGTGTGTTCTCACATGCATAAGACCTGGACCCATGGTCACTAATACCCATATCTAATGTAATATATTAATTTGACTTGAAATTCTTTAACATTAAAAAAAAAACAACCTAATATCTTTCTTTATTCTTTTCTTCTCTAGAATCACAGTTCTCACTGTGAACTGAAACCAAGAAGCTTACAGGAAACACATTTTCTACATTTGGGGCATAAATAATAATAAATAGAATTGTTAGCCAAATCTTTAGAGTAGTATACATTACTCATCCTTTCTCTGTATAATCAAGTGTCACTTATAAATCCTAATCATACTATTCATTAATGAGTGATTCTTAATTATGCAAAGTCCAAAAGCAAGGGAATGTTCAAATACCTACTAAACGTTTCTATATGTTGTCAATATTGATCACGACCTCTGTCAATTATACTGCCCAGGACCCAGATGGGTGCCAATTCAATTGTTGAGAATCTACTTATATATAATTAAAAATAGCCTCTAATGCACAAAAATGAAATTATGAATTCTTTGACAGAAAAAAGAAAGCACTTTAAAATATGACATGAAACTGCATGTAAATGTTTGAGTTTATGCTTAGACAATGAATTGGAAGATTTGAATAAATATCTAACAATTTACACTCAAATTATATTTCATTGAACTATTAAAATCATATTTGTTGTATTTCTTACCTGACTTATCTGGGTAATTCGATTCAGTTAATTTAAAGAAACACTTTATTAAACACTTATTTTGTGTAAGAACCTGTTCCAGGTGCTGAGGATAATGATGTGATTGGAATATTCCTGGACCTCAAGATGAAACCTTCAAGCACTTTCATTTGATTATATTCATAGATAAATAAATAAAAAGTAAATCTCATGGTGGGTGAGGATCATTACCTGAAAACAACAGGAAATGCCTTATAAAAGGGGCTTCTGAGTTGAGTCCTGAATAGGGTAATGGTCACGCACATTTATCATTGCATGTTATCCTTATGGTAATCCTGTGATAAAGGGAAATATTTTCATTCCTGTTTTACAGGTAAGGAAACAGTATTTTGGAGTAAGTGTAGTAGCCTAATACAATGTAACTAAACAACTTTCTGTTAGTCTGTTTCTCTTCCCACTATTCCATTATGTTTGAAATAACAAGAAAATGAAGAGCTTCAGGAAGTCTTTCGCCTTTTTCATTTTTTTTTAATTTTTAAATTTTTTATTTTTTTAAACATTATTCTATTTGGTCATTTACAAACATTATTCCTTGGAAACAAAGATAATTTTCTTTTCCTCTCCCCCTCCCCCCACCTCTCCCACAGCCTACGTGCGATTCCACTGGGTATCACATGTGTCCTTGCTTTCACCTATTTCAGAGTTCATCAGTCTATCAAAACTATCCTCTGTAAAACAAAATTTGCTTACTACACCCTGGTATAGAATCAGAAATGGCAAATCTACTACTAATCAACAAGATAATTGCTATTCATAACTTTCCTTGACAGAATCACAGTGTGAACAAAGAAAGCCATATAAAAGGAAGGAGTCAACAATTGCCAAATGTCCTTGGGGGTGTTGCACATGAGGGATCACATCTATTTTGACACCAAAATCTGTAGGTGTATCAACACTGTAGAAATCTGTTTGAAGGAATGGTAGCAATGTTCCCAATGATTAGGTGGTGAGCCCTGAGACCTCTTAGTTAAATGTTCAGCTTTTTGATAGATGCATCCAATTTTACTTAAATCCCTGTATAAAGACTTATATAGTCAGCTCTAACTGGAATCCTGATGATGTTTTTACTGTGAGAATTTACACCTCAGACATTGGCAATTGCTACAAAATGATTTATTGCTTTGTTGATTGTCTAGACTTAAGAAAACATTAATAATACAGATTGATCTTAAGAGGTTGTGTTCATACATTTTTTTTCTCCCAGAGACAACGGTTGTTAAACATTTACCAGCACATCCTTGCCTGTTTACTTTTGTTGTGGTTATCCAGCTCTCATTACTTTCCTGGTGACTATAAATAGATAGGAGGATATTTGAATAAAAAAATAGTCTGACTCAAAATCACCAAGGTCATCCTGGATACTTTGTAGAATGGGAGAGATGTGAGCTAGGAAGTCTACACAAAACATATGTCCTGGAGCTCAAGAAAGTTGCAACTAATAAAGTTAACCTAAACTGTAGCCTTAAAGGCCTAGGGAGATCTAAAAGGTGAGATATTGTCAGGGGCCTCGTGGCTTGTACTTGCTAATCATGTAAGAGAGTAAGTCTGGCCAATAAATAACACAAAAACATCTTTGACATCAGAAAGATGCAGAGACAAGGACAAAGCAAACTGTTTCCTTGGCAGCCACTGTTTTTTCCATTGCCTCATCCACACCTGCCTCCAGCCTATCCTGCTGTGGTTTGTCTCCCACCTATCCTAATTAGGCTTAGAAATCTGGTGTAGTTCTTTCTCTTTTTTAGTGGTTATGTAATCTCTGCTTTGTAATCTCCTAATCATCTATGCTTTGATTTTTGGCTCATGCCCCCTGTTTACTCCTTGGTTCAGATGCTCAGCTAGTAATTGCCTAATTACAGCTTTTGTTTTGTCCTAATATTATGGTCTGGCAGGTTTTCTGGCAAAAGTATGTGCCATGACTTTACTTTAGTCCTGCTGTTTCATGGTAAACATAAAAGTTAAGATTTTATTGATGGAAGGTCCTAGATATGAATGGATCTTAACTACTTATTAACTGTTCACTTGTCATCCCAAGAAAAATATAACCTACCCACTAGGAGAATATCAATACATAAAGAGCCCATGATTTTGTAAATTTGGGAACCCAATACATCAACATAAATACCAATTTATCCTGCATTTTTAATCTGAGAGATTTACCTGAGACTCAGTGATGACAAAAATTTCCAGAATCTCAAAAAGGTTGAGACATGTCACAGTTAGGGATCTGTCAGAGGCTGGCTTGCAAGGTTTGGCACAGTGAGCTATTTTACTCTAGAGCTAGGTTTTCACCTCAGTAGTATAAGCTTAAAAGAGCCCAGCACTGTGGACTTCTAAGCCTCACTGTGGGCTTCTGCCATAGCCTGAGACTTGTGAAGATTGGATTTAGCTATCTCCTCATTGTAAGAATGAAGGTACTTAGCTCTTCCTTTACTATGAAGATTAAATTGTAATCCCCTGATTATAACAATGAAGGTACTTATCTCTTCCTTTATAGTAAAGCTAGAATTGTAATCCACAATTTATTTTTAGATTTTAATCTACAAAAGGTGATAACTCAGTATTTTAAGTACATCTACACATTTTAACCACAAAAAGGTATTAAGTAACTACAAAAGGTGAACTAACCAAAAAAGGTGTTAAGTAACCGAAAAAGATATAATCTAAATAAAGAAGGTGAGAACTAAAGAGTGGGCAGTCCTGGAGAAAAGTGTCTGCTATAATTGGTAGATGTGAAATTTAGGGGAGGTGACACAAGAGAAAAAGATTCTTTAAAAAGAGGACAAAAGGGGAGAAGTATATTCAATTCTATTCGAGGAGATTGAAGGAGCGACCAGAAGACCGATACTCAGACATCTTTCATTTAGATGGTCACTGTTGGTGAGTGAACGGTTGACTTAATGACCCCACCTTTTTGGAGGCATGAAGCCTCCAGGTAAGGCCCATCTTCTTGAGACTCTCTTCCCCTGGCTGGGACTTAGAAATTCTAACTGGTATCAGAAGAAGCCATCTCTCTCTCTCTCTCTCTCTCTCTCTCTCTCTCTCTCTCTCTCTCTCTCTCTCTCTCTCTCTCTCTCTCTCTCTCTCTTCTCTCTCTCTCTCTCTCTCTCTCTCTCTCTCTCTCTCTCTCTCTCTCTCTCTCTCTCTCTCTCTCCCTCCTTACCTCCCTTTTTCTCTCTTCCTTAATATCTTCCCTCTATTGTATATAAACTACCATAAATTCCATTTACTTTAGTAATGCATTTTGGAATTTAGAAATTAAATACCTGGTGACCACTGAAATATATAATAATATATTTCAGTCTCAACCACAAAAAAATTTAACAGACTTCAAGGTGTGGATGTGAGGTGCTTTTATGTTGGTGTAACCCATATCCCTGGATCCCAAAGTTAGCTTATGCCCAGTCATGCAAAGTGGGGGTTTGGGGGGTTGATGGTCCACCAGCACTCCTCTATATGTAGTTTTGCTTCCAGTTTTCCTTTAGCCTATGAAAATCAACTCTCCCTATCTATCTTTCAAGTTGTGTGGAGTGGGAGAGCACCCTTCCTTACAATGTCTTGATATTGGTTTTTGACTCTTGTCATTTTGAGGTGCTTTTTAAGACTGGGTTGAAAGGACTGTCAGAAGGATTTTTGCTTTCACTGTTACTAAGCTGCCATATTGACTGCACCCCTGAAAAGGATCTGAACAAAGTATTAACTTTTAAACTCAGCACTTGTTCATGTCCCAATCCAATCCAATTAACTTTTATTAGACGCTTATTATGTGTCAGGCACTGTGGTAAGTGCTAGGGAGAAAATTTTTTAAAATCCTCAAAGAGCTTGTAATTTAAAGGTAAAGGGGAATTCATTGAAGAATGGAGAAAATGAAGTGGGCTTATTTTGGAGTGACTGATATAATGTATATGACTTTAAATTGAATTAAAATTTGGCAAAATGTAGGTAGCAGAAGAGTTGCATACTCTGCCCTCAGCCCTCTAATCAGAGAGGAGAAGAAACTCTAGGAATTGATATAAAACATGGCTCGAATTAGCAGTATGATGGTGGAATCAGAAATTATGAGTTTATTCTAGGAAGGAAATTGTAGTCAAGAGACCTTAAGAAAGGAGTAGTAGTCTTGTCTTGAACTGCTCAGCTTTCAAAGAACCCATCCTCATGTCAGAATACATGTTTATTTGTATATCAGTGATAGACTGAATTGAACAAGCAAGACTTTTTTCATTATTGTGATAACATTTTATTTTTTTAATTAAAAAATCTTTTTAATGAGAGATGTAGATCATACAAAGTCAGTGGGTATGAAGACATACACAATTTGGTCTGAGACACAGGGATTGTCAATATCAGTAGGATTTTTATTATATGAAAAGAAGAGCAAAGACAGGGATCATATAAAGGACACTTAAGAAAGGAAAGGTAAAATAAATCAAAGTGTGGGTGTATAGGGTGGATTCCAGGAGTAAGTGATTTGTGGTTATTTTGCTACTAACCCTAACATAGGAGGATCCAAGGTTTGTCTAAATGAACATTTTGATAGCCCTCTTGAAAAGATTATATAATCTTGGTGGGCTAAGAAATTTCTCTCATCCTTTTGGATAATTTGCAGTGAATTTGAAACAAACAAATTTCAAAAGGGGAGAAGAGGGGAATTTTGATAAATAGTCACTCACACACACACACACACACACACATATATATATATTCTATATCTAAATGATTAGCTTACCATTAATCCTACATTTCAAAGATGACTTGATTCAGATTTTTGAAATCTATAAATGGCTGAAACTACTTCTTATTACAAAAATCATATCACCAACAGTTCCTAATCAATAGCTAATCCTAAACTGAATTTATTCACTTGTATGTAAGTACTTGTAGTTTGTATCAACTATTCTTACTATAGCAATTTAGTAAATGATCACTAAAAATGAATTGTCTAGTTGCCTTTCATTCATTTTCATTTAGATTATTTTAAAAGAAATTTGAAGTAGCACATAAAAAAAACTGAGAAAACATATGAAGAAAATGGCCAAAGCTAGCAGTTGAACAGTGCTTTGGGACATGGGAGAAAATGGTAAAGAGAAAGGTAATGTGGAGATTCTATTGCAGGATTAAACAAATTCAACATTTACAAGTATTGAATCTTCTCCCATCTTTCTAGTTGCTTCTCTGGCTAATATGTGACCTTCAACATTGCTTTGAACTTTTGAAAGAGCAGGAATATACTTCCACTCAACATCCATACCCAAAGTCATGTTATTCAGCTTAGTGAATTGGTCTTTGTGCATAACATCCTTATTTATACTTGTTTTCCAGCCATTTTCTTCCCAGTTGTTCATTCATTTATTCTTTAATGATAAGTTGATTATCTGTGTACACAGTGACTTTATGAAGGTTTTGGGACGTAGTTTGCTCAATCCCTTTGATTCTAATGATGCTCTTTGGTTTGTGTGTTGTCCAGAATATGTACTACTTATGTTTAGTTCATGGGCTTCTGGCCAGCAGACACCAATACCTCCTTGAGCCTCTTCTCTTTCATTATTTTTGCAGGTACTCTTGACATACACAGAGACTGATCCTTGGAGCTGATGATTGTACAAACCTACAGTCTCCACTCTGCCTGCCATTATTTAGACCTCCATGAGTCCTGCTGATTATGTTTCCAACTCATCTTCAGTCTTGCCAAAATTTGGAAGGAAAAGAAAGTGGCTCTGACCTTCAGAGGATATTGTGATAACCTGTTTTAGAATCATGTGACAACCCTGTGAATTTAAACGCTTACATATGGCAAGGAACCACCTCACTCAATTTCCCCATTGTGTCTCCTAAAAACAATTATGCATATGTAGTGATTAAAATATGCTATTAGAGGCCCGGGTTCGATTCCCGGTCAGGGAAAAGGTATTTTCGCTGCAATTTCCTGAAAGCCAAACAAAAATTCACCCTTCCTTTTGGGGCAGCTGGGTAGCTCAGTGGATTGAGAACCAGGCCTAGAGACGGGAGGTCCTAGGTTCAAATCCGGCCTCAGCCACTTCCTAGATGTGTGACCCTGGGCAAGTCACTTGACCCCCATTGCCTAGCCCTTACCACTCTTCTGCCTTGGAGCCAATACACAGTATTGACTCCAAGACAGAAGGTAAGGGTTTAAAAAAAATATGCTATTAGAAACTATGGTTGGTTGCCATTATACTTCTTTGAAATATGGTTAGTTCTCTTCTATACAAGGTCTCATATGTTTGTGTGTTTCCACACATGTCTTTGCTCCACCTTTCTTCCAAAAGATACACATTTAATTTCTGAATAGGTTTATTTAAATTCCTTAGTTAGCATTTCTAGGTCAGAAGAATGGCATTTTAGATGTTCATTCAATTCCTGTCTTATTACTCCTCTTTACTCTTTTTTTAAGGTAAATTCCACATTTAGCAGTAAACAGAGGAGAAAATATGATACTGATGCAGAAGCTGTTCCTAATGACATGATTTTCTCTCATTCTCATTATTTTGTGAATAATAATGACAGCTAATTTAAACTTAATGCATAGGCAATTTCTTTGAATATCCATGCCAACAGCTTTAGAAAGTCAATGATACCAAGACTGAGGTAAGAAGCTGTAGCACAATTTAAGAGATTTTCAGCTCAGTGAACAAAGATAAAAATTCTTTGGAAAGAAGCTGCAGTGCTGTAAATGTAAAATCATTCATAATTCCAAACTATATAAACACTTCAAGACTTCATTGTAATTCTCTGCACCAAGGCCTGTGAAAATGCAATCAGCTCGGATCTTTTGCACACAAATAAAGACTAGGTTTTCTTCCCTTTAATTTGTAACCATTGTGTGAAAACTTTGTTATTATATAGATATCATTTGTGTTTTAAAACCACAAGAAAGGAAAATATATGCTTTGTATCTATCTGGTAACATCAACTAAAGAATCAAAGATGTGCCATGAAATTCTGGTCTTTGGAAGCCATAAGGAGTACAGAGTATCTGAGATTTTGCCCCTCAGGGGACTGAGTTTTGAAGGTGCTAACTGCATCTGATATCATTCATTAGGCTAATGATTTTGTTAGTAAGAATATTGAGGATGAGTGGGAAACTATCAGATGTTGTGGGCTGAAGTGAATTTCTCAGTTCTACTTTCTATTCTCCTATAATAGCCTTTGAGAAGTCTAGTGAACTGTCCTACCCAACTGTATTCCTTTCCATAGAAGGTCTACTTATTTCTATTAACCCAAGGAACTGTATGTTCAGCTGGCCATCAAAAAAAATTCTTAGTTATGCCTTTGAGTAATTTAGATTCAAAGCCAATGGGGGGGGGACCTTCTGTTCTCCTTGATTATCCCAGGATGTCTCTCTCCCTTTATAAGTGCTTATAATGTATAGCTATGTATCCTTTCATTTGACTTCTCTCTACTTAAAGGACTTTCTAGTTATTTTTACCAGATAGGCCATATTTCTCCAACTACATTATAAAAATCTCTAAGGATAGAACCTATGTCATCTTCTTTCTATCTTCTCTTGCTCTTTATTAAGGGCTTTAAATGAATTATTGCTTAAAATGGTAGTAGTTATTATTCTTTTCTTCATATTAAATATGATTTAAGTACTAGTTTTAAAATTAGGGATAGCACCAAGCTCCCACTATCTCCAGGCAATTCTATATAGCCAGAGCTTTTATACAATGCTTCCACAGAGCTATACAGTAGACAAATGTAAACACTGTCACATAAGTCCATATTGGGAATGAAGATGAGGGATAAGAATCAAACCTTCCAAAATTTTGTTTAGACATTTTACAATGTATGAAGCCAAAGCCCTTGGACACCCATTCTAAAAAGCTTCTAAAAATAAGTTGAAAGAAAGTGTACTTCGACAAAACTTTGAAGAAATAACAATTCACACATGTATGGCAACTCAGGCCTTTATAAGTTACTTCCTTTATATAAAAGTTGTGATGTAAATATTATTACTCCCAGTTTACAGATGACGAAGATGGGCTTCAGAGAGTTTTAAGGACAAGATTTCTCAAAGAGGAGGAATTAAAATTTAGTTTAAATTTATAACTTTTAAGGAAGGACATTTAAATAGTACACATCATTTATTTCTAGTCAAACTTTAAGTTCTTGTCATAAGAAGATCTAGTAAAGGATCAAAATATGGTTAGCCTAGGAAAATGGACAAAGAGGGGTATATAAAAGTGGTCATCAAGTATTTGAAAGGCAGTAACATCTGAGATCATACTCAGTGGTAGAAAGAAGCTTAGAGAATGTCTCTTCTAAACCCAAGAGTTGAAGAAACTGGTGTCCAAAAAGATTAAGTGACTTCATGAAAAATTCAGGAGTATTTAGTAACAGTTCTTTTTTTGCCTTCCAGACCTGTTGTTTTTATTGCATATGTTTTCCTGTGATTTGGAAGAAAAAAGTGTGGGGGGAAGGCAATAAAAGAGTGCTTGTGTGTGTGTGTGTGTGTGTGTGTGTGTGTGTGTACTTATGAGCATGTACTGGTAAATGTTTAACAACCCGCTCTCCAAAAATATGTTACATTTAAATTTAATTTTCATTATTAATATTTTCTATCTTTTGGTTAAGTTTAGACACTCAAGAGTGTTTGCTGAATCTGCACTGATTTTATCACGTGCATGATGCTTACAAAAGAAAAAAAACAATAGCAACAAAAACTGAATATCTTGAGAATCATTCAATCTTTGGTGTAATGCAAAACATTACATTGCAATAGAATTTAACAATATAAATTGATCTAAAAAAGATGAATAGTAGTGATTATTACATAATTGTCTGCATAGGTCTGCTATTGGTTGAGTTTAAATTTTTGAAGGTTATACACATAGGATTCAAAGCTGAATAGACAACTTCAAAAAGAGGCAAACTACATCTCTAGTTTAGTGGTTTTCAAAATAGTGTTCACATCCTTATTGAGCTTTTCAATAAATGATATTGTCCCTTTAATTGTTCTTAATTCTATCCCTTTATTGATTACTTAGACTGAGAGTTGACAGAAGTTTTTGAGTAGAAGGCAGTTTCCCTTAATTACTTCATGTTTCTAGATGAATATGGTGGTGAGATAGAATGCCTATAGTGTTGAAGAAATTGTGGTAATTGAAAATATTTATAAAGTAATGAAATGCAGTTCTATTTTTATTTGTTTCAAATAATGAGCTCCATTATCATGATAATTATATATATGTGTATATATATATATTTATCTAATATAATGGGCACTGAAATCATGCAAAATTGTGTAATACAAATTCTGAATTAGCATCTCACTAATACATTTCCACTATTTGAATCATGATATGTCCTGAAGCATTAAAAAATGTCTTGACCAAGGATACTTATTTCTGTGCCCAAGGCATGGTAGTGGTTCTATTGACCCTTTCTTTCTCCCACTTCTACATCCCTTGCACCCCATAATAGCAACAGCTGTGTCTTTGAAGTTGGCAGGGGGCAATGGACACAGGTGCAGTTATAGATGGTTGGAGAGGATGATGGACAGTGGTGACCTCAGGGACAATGGAATCATGCTCCAAATTTAACTGCACCTGTGGTGGTTGCTGGATGCGCTGCAACCTCATCTTTATTTTTATGATGGTCACGTAATAGTTTTCATGAAACACTACATTAACTGGGTCATGATTTTAGATTTTGTAATCTATTTGTCTCAAAATAATGCCATAGAATAGGATAATTATGGACTTCAAATTACTATGTCTGTAGAATAATTGTAATTTCATGACAAGACTCTTTGTTCACATTTATGTAATAATCATTGTATAGTTCCCTAAAACACCAGTAAATAATGTCTACATAGCCATTAACAGAATAAGACCAGGTATGACCCCATGGAAAATGACATGCAAGTCAAAAGAGCTCTCTTTTGTTTAAGGAAAGGAGAATCATAATAAATTTCTGGGCAGGATTGGGTTCATCCTACATGTTAATAATTCAATCACTAATATGCTGAGATCATGAAGTACTTATTCATTAAAGTCCTTCTTTACCTGCTATCTTGAAATTAATGCTGAGATTCAGTTTTAAGGCAGAGGAGTGGTAAGAGCTAGGTAATTGAGAACAAGTGACTTCCCCAAGGTTACATAACTAAGATATATCTGAGTCTACATTTGAATCCAGGACCTCTAGCTCCAGGGTTAGGGCTCTATCCACTGAATATCCAAGCTACACTGATAAAGTAATTATTAATGATGGACACTAAGTTGAATATTAAATTATAGCAAACAAATGAAAAATTCAATGACAAAAAAATGAAAAAAGTTATCATAAGAATCAATGAAGAAATTAGGGATTAACAAGCTTAACAGTGAAAGACTGACACTCATCTATGTACAAATTTCAAAAGAGATATTGAGATAATTGAATTTTAGAAGACAGAAGCAAGATTATTATTAAAAAGCATGGTAGGGTGTTAGAGAATGTGAAGTTCTTATTTTTTAGAAAAAAATTATATTTTTTATAGAACTTACCCAATTTTATCAGTTATAAAAGAGGAATAAACATATTTCTTTATAATCACAGTTCTTCTCCTGGGGTCTGGAAAATTGCTGTTCTTATACCACTTAATTGCCAAAAAAACATTTATGACACACGCAAAAAAGATTTAAAAAATCCTCCTGCCTTACATATATATATGCATATATGTATATATATAATCTAGAATAGCATTATCTAGAACAAATAATGTCTTTTATTCTTTTCTATTCACTATTTAGAAAGTAATTGCCAGTTAATTAAAGGAACATACCTTATTAAATGCTCTCAGTATTTCTCAGTGCAATATCACATCAACAAAATTATGGAAAATGATTTTTAAAAAGCAGCATGGCTTAGATAAAGAAAGCCAACTTTAGAGTCAGGAAGTTTCCAGTTACTGCCTCTGAAATTTTAAGTCTTTTGTGATCTGGAAAATCTTGTTCCCATCAGTATTCAAAACAAATCTCTGAGACTATTTGGGTGGCATGGAAACAGATTTCCACTGATTTATCTGTTTCTCATTAAGACTCACCATACCAATGAACTCAGACAGTACAATTAAAAGTCCAGAGAACTGAACCTGTGATTCAGCTGGAAGACCTGAGGTCAAATGCTGCCTCAGACATATTAGATATATATGACCCTGGGCAAATGTCTTTGTTTCCAAGCCTCAGTTTCCTCATCTGTAAATAGGAATTTTAAGGAAATCAAATACGAGAATGAGTATACTCAGAAGGAAAAATCAAAATAAAATATTTAAAGGGGAAAAAAGAATTACAAATTGGGTTGATAAAACTACTATTGTTAACGTCTGTCGTGATGTAAGTCAACAAGATGAGCACTAATGGAATTACAATATTCCGAGGCATGTGATAATGAAGTCAAATGTTTTTAAAAAGATAAAGTCCCAATATGCATTCAAGAGAAATGTAGAAAATTGAAGGAGAATTAGGCTATATTTGGATAGAAATAGTGAAAAATAAAATGGATAGATAGTTTATTATTTTATTTTTTAAACCCTTACTTTCTGTCTTAGATTCAATTTTGTGTATTGGATTCCAAGGCAGAAGAGTGGTAAAGGCTGGTCAATTGGGGTTAAGTGAAATGCCCAGGGTCACACACTGAACCCAGGACCTCCCTGCTCTAGGTCTGGCTCTCAATCCAATGAGCTACCCAGCTGCCACCTGGATAGATAGTTAAAAAATCAACATGAAAAGAGAGACATATGAAGTAATATGAATGGAACCATAGAAACATTGTGCACAGAAACATCAATAAAGTACAGTGTTCAGATGTGAATGACTTCATTATCAGCAATGCAAGGATTCAGCACAGCTTCAAAGGAATCATGATGAAAAAGGGTATCCACCACTGTAGAAGGATCTGGTATATTCTGAATGGATTGAAGCACACCATTCTTCACTTTATTACCTCCCAGAATTTTCTCTAATGTAAACACTATGTATCTTCTTTTAAATCATGATGACATGGAAATAAGTATTGTATGATAATCTACCTGCAGTTTGGTTGAGAGGAGAAAGTGGCAATGAAGGAGAGAAAGAGAACACAAACTGCAAAATGTCAGATAATGGTAATTGAAAGTTGTATCAATATGTAATCAGTAATAAAGTCCATCCTTATTCATGTGATGAATATAATTCTAGGAGTCACAGAAATTCCAATGAACTAAAAATGACTTGGAGTAAAATTGTAAAATTTGCATTATTTGTCTTCAAGAGTCAGCTTCTACATTTAAAAAAATTACTGGTATCCCTCAAAACGTCTTTTGTTTAGATGCTATCCTTTTACCTACTCAGGTCCTGAGAGCTACATAAATAGGGCGAAGTACAATAAGATTAGAATTCCATATTTCCTGGGATACCTTGATTGTGATTGGCAGTATATCACAGGCTATTAGTATCCACTGAAAAACAGCCATAAATACAGCAAAAGAAAGAGTCATTGCTAAAGTAAATACACTTTCCCAGTTGATAGTATGAAAGAAGTATTTGGGTGAGCAAATAGAAAAGTGGGAGATTGAGGAAAAACTGAAAGGAAAAAAAGGAGGCAAACATTAGATGCTGGGAACCACAGAAAAGTATTAAGAATAAATCTAAGAAAGCACAAAACAGACTAACTCTGAAGACTTAACATGTATATGCACACACACAAGCACACACAATACATACACACACCACTTCTTATAGTTAAAAAGCATGACTGATGACTCCATTCCAAAAGAGAATTTCTTACAGATATATATATATATATATAATTTTTCCCCTAAATACTTCACATGGTTGAGGACTAAAGAGGAAAATGCTTCATATTTAAGAAAGGATTTGGATGAGGTATTTGAGAAGATTGAAGATATTGCTACCAATTGTTTTTAGTTTTTTTTTTTATTCATAGATTAAACATTTAAGGAAGTAATAACTGTACACAAGTGGGAAAATAGATGAGTATTATATTTTTGAGGCTTGACAAGGGAGAATCATTGCAAAGTATTAGTATTTGGGAAAAAACAGAGAGATGCTATCAATTGTTTATTTGCACAAATTGCAAAAGATTTGGAATCTTCAAGAAAGGCTTTGTAAAATTCTGAAAATATTTTTCAAATTGAAATAATTTCCTCCATGAATTTTTCTCCAGTGTAAGCAATGTTTCTTGTTTTACAACATAATTAATAGAGAAATGTGTAAGATATGATATATTGCACTATATTTTATTTTTGTTCATGTTTATTAATGTTTACCAAGCTCACAGAAAGAAAAGAGAAAAATTCTTAAAGGGAATAATGACTTCAAATGTTTATCTTTTCATTTCTTTTATTTAATCTTAAGGGTAGATTTCCTAATTTCTGGTTCCTAAGAGATAAGAGTTAAATAAATGGATAGATAGGTAAGTCAATAAATTCATTAAGAAATGGATAAATGAATGGATGAATTAATTTTTAAAAAACCTTCCTTCTAAAAGAGGAAAAAAATAATAAAGGAAAAACCTATGTATAAGATTTACTAGATATAAGAACCTCATGGCTTAAATAAGTTAGGGTTACTCCTTAAAAACTTCTCAACTATAATTCTATATTCTATCACACATTTTCACCAATAATTGCATTTCTTTCTTTTCAGCATTTCTTGGTTCTCTCCTTTTTGCATTTCTGTTAGAGTATTATTATTTTTGAGAATAAACTCCAAAATCAGAAATAGTTTTAGAAATAATTTTATTGAATTATTTGTTAGAGGAGAGTCAAGCAGAATGATGTGATTGTCTTTTCTCTGGACCATGGAAGGTTTATATTTTCTAAGATTTAGACAAAGGTATCGACTCACTAACTATACACACATTGTTAAGCAATTTTGTTGAGGACAAAATAAAGGTAGGTGGTGATGGAGATGAGTAAACAAACATTTGGTCAAATTTGGGCAAAGCTAAAACACAAGTGAATCTGAAACACAAGCTTAATTGGACCCAAAATAAAATCTGAGTATAGGTACCCAAAACAAGAATATTTTGGTGGCTCCAGTACCTGAGGGAAGCCAAAATTCCTTGTAGTACTCTCTGGCAGTCCTGGAGAGTTACTCAGGTCAGCATTACATTCTAGGTTCAAACTATCTCTAGTCACATCAAGTTAGGGTCAAATAAAATTAGTATATTAACAAATGATAATAATAATCTACAGTTTCTATCCATGTCTGTCACAATCATATGCAACTACTCAAAATCATGTTCCTCATGCTCCATTTAAACATGATACACTTTTTCACCATTGTATTTTCTAGCTTCTTACTGATGAATAAAATTACAATAATATTTAATTCAAGGCCTTTGACCAATTATCTATAATTTTTATAGAGCTGAAGAAATTTTCTTAACATTTCAGTTTGTATTCTTTTCTGTAGCCAAGTAAAACTATTCTATATATACTCATGCAAATAGGAGAACATTTATATTACATCCCATTTTTATTTAATTTGGAGGATGCCTTCTGCACACCTAATTCACAGAAAAGAGACAAGTAGGTTCAAGGCAAAACCGGATGTGGATAAAAACATATTCATTCAAAATTTCAAGTTATCACCCTCCAGTAATAGGCTTGATTTTATTATTCAGTCCAAAGACACAACTGGTTCAAAGCTAGGTTATTTAAATCCAGGTCTTCACTATCCCCTCCCTTAAACCTGAAGCATAATTTCCCAAATGCTCATATTTTCAGTTAAATGAGTGAGCACTCCTAGGGAGGAATTATGTTTGGGAGCATTTGTTAAGAACATTTGGACAGAATATGTTCCTGAAAATACAAAAATAGGGAATATGTGGCACCAGTGCTGTGGAATGGTTAGTCATGCAGCTGATCAGTGGGGATGTCACTTATGTCTTATGGTGTCACTCTGCTGCCCTAAGTGGAACTGCTTTCACAATATCCAGGACCATCCCTCTCTCATTCTGTCCTTGCCTAAATATTCTTAATGCAGCCAAATACTGTACTTTAGCTGGAGTCCTCAGTTTGGATACTACCATTTCCTCATAGGAAGAAGAGTGGGTTGTTCAATACATTTTATATGTAAAAGTTCAAGTCTAAGTCTCAGTTCTTTTAGGAATAAAGGAAAACCACAAATATAATAATGGAGAAAAAAGGGAAATGGATTTATATAAATGAGTAAAAGGGTCACTTTCAGTATCCAGATTTTATATGTGCACCATTTATTCTGTACCACTTTTTATTGTATTCTAAATAGAGAATTCTTTCAGCAGGTAGAATTTTGTATTTTGTGTCTAATCTTTTGGAACCTCATTTATTACTTCTTCTGAGTCTCAGATAAAATAAAACAAACATTGGAATGACTATATTTTTATTGTCCCCTTTTTGCAGTTGGGGAAACTGATGCAGATAGAGACTGTAACTTATCCAGAGTCACCAACAAAGTAAGTGCCTGAGAAAGACTTTGAATTCAGATATCATGACTCCAGGCCCAACATTCTATATGCCCTTCTACCAGACTTGCCCTTATAGAGTTGGTAAAAGGACTCGGCTTTCTTGAATTCCACTGTAGTCCTTTTTCTAATAGCTCATAGTATATAAACTAGGAAATGCTCACATTGAAAGAAAGTGTTAATAGTAATCCTTCTAAAAATAAAAGTGAATTTATTTTCAAATAGTAATAAATAGCAATCATTGTATATTCATAAATTGTTTCCCAAAAAGGAAACTTATATGGACTTAAATGGAGTATAATTATTTTATAATAATTTTAAAGCAGGAATTGGCAATAATAAATGATAGAAATTGAATTATATTGTAATTAAATAGGAGTTAGCATGATTTTCTAGTGATCTCTAGTAAAATAATAGTTATTCTATCCTGTATTCATAATTCTGCAATTAAGAAAACAACTATCACCTTCTTAATAAATTAAAACAAATATCTCTAGTCATAAACATGGAAATATCATTAACCCTAATTAGAAAACGGCTGCTTTCTGCAACAAAACTGTATAATAGTGATATATTTTGGTATATCACAATTTGGGAAAATGTGTATATTGACCTTAAGAGGAAATAATATTGGATTTGTATCAGAGATATGATGATATTTAATTTGGGTCAGATAAATATTCTTGATTATAGATTCTTTGATAACACAAAGCCTAGTAAAACTATTACCTACAGCGAAACAATGTCTTCCTCATAAAAGATTTTAGGATCTATTCATATTGTTCTTTTATTATATTCATCTATATAACTTTTTAATTAATCTTCAGCCTCATGAAGTTGAAAATTGTATATTTATCATTTTAAATCTCCAGTTTAATATTATATTTTATAGTACACTGCACATAAGAGAAAACTAGGTTTTAAATATTTTCTGAATAAGTGAGAGTTTTTCAATTACAATGATGAAAGTAAGATTGTCTATTTAGTTTTTAGTGATAACATATATATATATATATATATTATGTCAATGGATATGTTGAAAAGTGGTTAGTCTATCTGCTCTATGAATTTGAAAGATATTGCCCTTAAAATATAGAATTTACTAAACAAATAGGTCAAAGAAAGCATTACAATGATTGCAAACATCCAAATGCTGATGGGTTTCTTGATGTCTTATCAAGCATGTATATGTAAAATAGATTGGACAAAACTAGAGCCATTATGCAAACCCAATTTGCACCATTAGTGTTGGGAAATGGAACAGACAAAATACCATATACACCAATGGAGCCATTCTATTAACTTCTTCATTGTGAAAGAGTCTTATGATTGGTCAAGCAAACTCAATGGGTACTGAAGTCCAGGAGGCATTGAAAATGTTGATCAAGTTCATTAAAATTAGTATAAAGAATTAAATAATGGTCATTGGAATTTATTTCAATTCCTAAGTGATAAATATTGTAAGAGACATACATTTTCATTATATTACCATATGAAATAATCCTGACCCCTCATAACTGGCAATTTTTGTACAAAATAATAAAAATAATTATAATAGAAAGATTTGATGAGGCTATGTTTTATTATATTAAAATGAAGATATGTTTCAGTAATGAAGTAAAACATTTCTATTCATATGTATGAATGTCTCAGCATTCTTTTTTTTCTAAATACCTTTGAATTTTTACTAACGTGAAAAAGTTCTATAATGCTACAAGATTTTGACTACAATATAGATCTTAAGAAGGTTCAAAGATGGTGCTACATATTTTTTTGCAACTTCATATTCTTCATTTCGAGAATTTGTCTGCATTTATATTCTTTTTTGATTCTTACTCCAAATCATGACTGTTACTATGAGTTTTTGAAGGTTTGATAATGGTGTATAAACCTTACCAAACTGAAAAGATTTTGAGTATAGGTTTAGTGATGAATTGAATATCTGTGGCTTGTTGACTAGGCTATATATGTTTAGAAAGCCTCAGAAGGTCTCAGTAGCTTAGTATGGATCCCTAACTTGTAAATACTATGCTTTGGATAAAAATCCAGATCTTCTAATGCTAAGATCAAAACTCTTTGCTTTATACCATACTTCTGTCAAGGTGTTTTATATCCTTTCTGCATAACTTTAATTGTTACATACTTCTTCCCTAGCCTGAGATCAAATCTACTTCTCCATAAATATGGAAGATTAATATATGAACTCTTGGCTTATGTTTATTTTAGGTCCTGAGCTTTGATGTGTGGCCTAGTTTTGGTGTTATGAGTATTTAATTCACATGAATTATTCAATATATTTGTTTAAAGTGAATATTCCATTTTTCCACATATATATTTTCAAACTCCCCTGAAAGGAAGCACATCTTAGAAGAGATGTGGGGAAAACTAGAAAATAGTACTGCATAAACTAGGCATAGATGAACACCTTACTACATAAACTGAGATGAAGTAAAAAATGACTACATGATGTAGAAATAAAGGTTGATACCATAAACAAATTAGGGGAGAAAAAAAGAGTTTGAATATCAGACCTGTGGATAAGAAAAAAGTAAAACCTTATGAGATGGAAAATAGATAACTCTGACTACATTAAATTGCAACATTTTTTGCACAAACAAAATCAGTGCAGTTGTAACTTAAAAATAAACAGCAAACTGGGAAAAAATCTTTAGAGAAAGTGACTTTGACACAGGCCTCGATTCTCAAATAGATAGATAAATGAGTCAAATTTATAAGAATCCAAAGCATTCCCCAGTTAACAAATTGCCAAGAGATAGAAATAATCAACTCTCAGATGGAGAAGTTAACCATTGATCAATTAACATTCTGGAAAGCAATCTAGAACCATGCCCACAGGGCCATTAAATTATACATGCCCTTTGACAAAACAATACCACTACTAGGTCTGCATCTCAAAGAGATTAAAGTTAGGAGAAAAGTACCTACTTGTTAAAAATATAATTTATAACTGCTCTTTTAGTGATGGCAAAGGCCTCATTAATTGGGATGCCCATTAATTGGAGAATAACTGATTAAATTGTGCCATATGCTTGTAATGGAATACTATTGTGCCATAAGAAATGACAATGACCTCAAAAACCTGTAAAGACATAAATGAAGTGATTCAAAGTATAGTGAGCAGAACCAGAAGAACTTTGTATATAGTAACAACAATAGTCTATGATGATCAACTGTGAATGACTTTATCATTAAAGGAAGGACCCAGGATAACTCCAAGGAGTTCTTGATGGAAAAGGATATACACCACTGTGGAAGAAATGGATAGAGACTGAATGCAGATTGAGCTATACCATTCTTCATTTTATTTCCTCCATGTATTTTTTTCTAGTGAAAATAATAGGTTTCATATTTAACAAAGTGGCAAATATAAACATATGCATTGTGTGATAATATAGATATAACTGATAGCATGTTAATTGCCTTCTGGGGAAGGGGAAAGACAGGATGAGAAGGAAGAAGAAGAAAACATAGCAAAATTCCAGGAAATTATTATTAAAAATAACTTCAATATATAAGCTTAAAAAACAAAAATAAATAAAAATGCATCAACAGACACACAGATCTATATCTATATCTACATATATTCATTACATGAATTACCACTCATCTAGAATGAAGTCTCATTGTATATTGGAATGACCACTGAACTAGGAATGAGGAAACTTGGGTTGAAGTCTCATTTCTGAAATTTATCACCCAAAGAGAGCGAGTAATTCTTCAAACTTCCCTATCATCAGCTATAAAATAGGAATAATGAAAACTGAAATAGTTCCTTTACAGGGTGGCTATAAAGAAAATTTGTTGTAAATCTTAAAGAATTTATATATATATATATGTATACACATATACATATATATTTAATCTCTAATTCTATTAAAAGTATCTCTACTATATATTTACCCACTTTTCATTTTGTGTTCTATTAGAATCATTTGGGTTCTCACTTACCTGGAGTTGATTCTAGTTTGTACCAAGCATAAATTTGATTTGTCACTTTTATATCTTTGAACCAGCATCATGAAAAAATGTTGTCCAGAGTAGGATTGTTGAAAGCAGATTGAACAAAACTTAATTATGCTTTACTTCATTAGCTTTCTGAAATGGGTGTCATCAAAAACATGTATCAGCTGCAAAATGGTGCAAGGCAGTGAGGTGTTATGTGAATGAAATATAAGGATGATAAATCCAAGTATTATATTGGAATCTTGGAGAATTTAGAAGAACCAGTAGAAAGACTCCAGTATATTGTGCAAATCCTTTGAGGATTTATGAAAAAAATATGGAAGTTCATTTCACAGAGTAAGCCAAGGAATACAGAATGATATCTCTGCTGGTAGAAAGATTTTAAGATGTAACTACATTGATAAGCAATTGAATAAAATACATTTTCCCTTATTTCAATTAATTAAATTCTGAGTTCTATTTGGAAACTGATTACCAGAAATACATACAGTTAGTATAAATTCATCCTATGGAAAAGAATCCTTTACTCCATAGCCTCCCATTTTCTACTTCATCCTTCTTATCTTTCCCTTCCATAAAGAAATGACTGGGATTCTTCTGCTTTCTCTCCTGATGTTCTCCTTTCCATCTTCCCTCTCCTTTTTCCAGACATATGACTCACTCCCTTCAAGATTCTATTAAAAACCACAGCTTGTAGTACTCTGGCCCTTTTCCTCAAGAAAGATTTAGATAAAGAGAGGCCTAAGAACTCATGAGAGAAAAGTCTTCATCCAGTTCATAAATAAATTTTTCTTCTGAGCCCTCAGTATATCTAGAGGAATTCTTTTATCTAATATGTAGACTTTAACATAAAGGGCCAAGGTATAAACTTTAAGAACTAGAAAAATCATTCTAGTGGTACAGATCATTAAAAAAGACCTGAATCATTCCCAGCAAAGGGGAGATATCTGTATTACTGATTAGTCAGTGGTAAAAACTTCTCTGATATTTTTTTCTGAAGCTTTTACATCCTGGCCTCAATTTCTGCCTTTTCTTTTCTGATTCTCTTTACTAAACAATCTTCAGCCTGTCTTGATCTCTTTCCAAGAGGTCACCTCAGCCTGCCACCTTCTAGGTTCTTTCAACCTTGCAAATATTTAGCTTGGGCTTAATCTTATTTCATCTAGACACACCTCTCAGCTAAGTCTTCTCCTTTCCTCATCCCTAACTTCCCAGCTCCACTCCACAAGACTATTTTTCCAGATATAGATCTTCCTTTTTAATAAAATAGTTTTACTTTTCTTCCAGATTACATATTTTCTAAAATATTTGATTTCTAACATTTTGCAATCCATGCTTTCTTCCTCCCCCAAAATAGGCAATATGATATGAGTTTTACGTAGAGTTTTACGTCTTTAGATCTGGAACTGTTCTGGTTAAAATTGGGTACAATTCTCATACCTTTGAAAGATTGTCATTATCTTGCCTGATCTTCCCCAACTGCCCCAACAAAGGGCTAAGTAATTTTATTCCTAAATTCTCCCTCTTTTATCCCTAAAAGCCCTTCAATGAGAGAGAATGCTTTATAATCCATATTATAGTTAGAGGAGGGGGAACTTTACATCTTCTCCCTCTGCCTATTGTATGCCAGGATCAATGGATCAGCAAAAATTTTGCACAGTAGATAAGGCTCATTAGGAAGTTTTGTTAGAAGACAAAGAGGAGGAAGCAGAGTAGGGTATCCAGAAGATATTATGTTAATAATGACACTATATTCAGGGCTTTTCAGACTTCAGCAAAACTTTGGTGCCCTGATGACAAAGGGGAAAAGATATGAATGAAGAGAGATTTTTGTAGTGCAGGGATTACAACTATAATAATTTTCAGTATATAGGGTATTCTTAGATTGAAGATAATAGTGCTTATAGAGTAAAAAGGAATAATTGTAGTGGTGGGGAGGAAAGGAGAAAGGAGAGAGGCCATATTATGTCATTACCTATTCAGGTTTTGAAAAATTGGATCCAGGTAATATTTATTAAATAATAGCTCTGTCCTCTTGTAGCTTACATCTTGCTAAAGACTTAAAAACTATAATCAGATAACTTGAATACAAATGTAATAGATTATGTGCATTAGAAATATCTAGAACACAGTTCCCTAAAGAAGGAAGGTATAATCCCCTACTTTCTTGAGGGGAGAGATGGGTTCCTGGTTGTTCTGGAAACAAAATGTGTTTGTAAGTTGAATTTTTGTAATTCAAGACCTGTCTTACTATTTTAATGGAAGTGCCAATTTTATGGAATGAAAGTGACTGCTCTAAACCATAGTTTCAAAACTTCCTGATGCCCAGGTGATTGCAGCAACCCACAGTGCTTCACTCAGTCTTCAGCAATTGAAATGTATTTTCAACACATACACTTCAATAACACACTGGATAGATTTCCTGTTTAACAATTTCAGCAAATTAATACTGACAGAACTAGCCCAGAGCAAAATTGTGAAGTAAGAAACATTTGCTGTTGGAACCTTACTCTTCTCCATCCATATTTTACTGATACATCTCACAACCTGCCCTCCCAATGTGACTAGGCTGTTCCCACTCCCTATTGTTACAGAGAGAAACAACCTGATTAAGTTTAAATATTTGTACACTTAGCACAATCCCTGTACATAGTGGGTTCTTAATGCATGATTATTGCTTTCCTTCCTCCTTAAGTTATTTTCTCTGGGAACTTAATTCACAAATGAGCCAATCATATAGGATATATCTGCATTTAAAGAGTATCATAGAGAACAGACAATGACAACTAGAAGGAGTTAACATTGGGGAGGGGAATTTTGGCTGCCATGTCACCTGAAAATAAGAAGATATTTGAGACCAGAAAAAATCTTTTAGTACCTCTCAAATCAGAAAAAAGTAGTGATGACACTAGACTTTAATATTGCTTTTTTCCTCTTTGGATCGTTTCCTATTTTCCCCTCTTGGTGGAGATTCTGTTATCCATCTCATCAGCAACCAGTAAACTACATAGATTTCCCCATGCTCCTTCTTTCCTCACTACTTATCTTCCCAATTTCCACCTCAAAAAAAGTGAGAATTTCTTTCAAAATATATTTCTTGTCATCCTCCATATTCTTCTGAGTGCTTGTAGCATTTTCTGCTTTAGTAGTAGTCCATCTTTTAGAATTAAATCACTAGCTTCTGATTTTGTAGAAATATTTTTTCGTTATAAAAGAATCTCTAATATCCACCCATTCCATTAAATTGGCATCTTGATCTACTAGCATAGAACTGATGAATCTATAGATGCATTTTTACTCTTGCCAAAGATGTTTTGGATTTGGGAATTGTATAAGCTTTTTGGCAACATGACACATGGAAATTGCTTCCATGTGGCTTCCCCAATATTATTCTTTAGTACCTGTATGATAGAAACTTAATTTCACTAACGAGTGACCTGACAGTTTTTATCCATCAACCAGTCAGATAACATTTTCCTGATCCAGGGCCTTTGATGAAAAGACTCAATATCTATTTTAGAAATTAATCCTTAAAATACTGTTACAAAAACAGAGTGAACCATAAACCATCTTCAATGTAGGAAACAGAGATGTGCAAAATCTTTAACAAATTACCAGTTGGGTATTGTTAAATAAGGGAAAATATGTAAATGAATATCTTTTATATTTCTTTATGTAGTATAGTCTAAAATGTTATCATTTTTACCTATACAAATTCATTTATTTTGGTGATTTTTTCTCATTAAACATTTTGTCTAACATATTTTCTTTCTTCTATTGTTTTGTGTCAAAAAGAGTTAATGACCATTTGTAGTTTCAGCTTATAGGAATAGACCCACTTCATGTGACCAGAAAGAGAAAAGAGAAGAACACATCCTGAGCTCTTCTTAAATTGAGCCAAAATATGTTGACCTGGAATTTACATCTATTGGTCCTACTTTACTAGGTCATGCTTTTACCTATTTAAAAAGGGATAATGTGTACCTTCTAGTTCTCCATACAAAACTTTTGATTCTTTGAATTACTATTGACAAGCCATTTACTATTTCCCTTAGCATGCTGCTTACATTCCTTTTTATTCACACCAACTTCTCAGTATCTCATCCACATTGCTGCCCTTTTAGCCTGAAAATTACATTACATATGAACTACTTTTTGTCTTCAAGGACTCTAAGTTTCCCAAATGCAGAGGCTACTTTTTTTTATTCTTGGGAACTATGATCTTCTTTTTAAATTTTATTTTATTATTGCTATAATTGTTTCCAGTTTTTTTTCCATTTCTACTTCTTCTCTCCACTCTATAGAAGGTATCATCCAACAAACAGATATATATATGTTGACATATATATATATATATATATATATGTCTTTCATCTTTCCATTTTTCAGTTCATTCTCTGGAGATGAATGTTTATCAGTTATTCTTCAAATATTAATTCCCTAGCTATATAGAATGTTCTTTTGATTCTACTCATTTCATTCTTCACTAGCTCATGTACTTCTTTACAAGTTTAATGAATTAGTTCATCATTTTTTACAGATTAATATACCATAAAATCATATACCACAATTTGCTTAGCCATTCCCCGAGTGATCAACATCCCCCTGATTTCCAGTTTGTTGCCACCATCAAGAAAGCTACTATTTTATATATTTTGGAATATAGAGATTCTTTTTTACTGATCTCTTTGGGAAACTGATTCAGCAATGATATTTCTGGATATACACAGTTTTATAATTCTCTGGGAATAATTCCAAATTGCTCTCCAAAATGGTTGAATCAGTTTACAGTTCCACCAAGAGAGTATTAGTGTTGTCATTCTTAAATAATCAGTATGAATTACAGAGCATTTAGGTAGGTGTTCTAGTGGATGGAGTGATGAACTTGGAGTGAGAAAAAAAGTGAAGTTTAAACTCTTCCTCAGACACTTGGTAGCTATTTGACACTGTGTAACTGTTTTAACTTCTCTCAGTTCAGATGTAAATGTAAATGATAATGGTACCTATATTACAATGTTTTTGGTGAGGACTGTATAATTGAAAGTCTGTTACCCAAAAAAAAGAACTACATATCCTGAAAGCCTACTGACTTCCTGTCATTACATACTTCCTGTAGACAGAGGATAAAGGGAATGGACATTGAGGCTTTTCCTCTTTGGGCATGATACAGCAATCAGCAGTGATGGTGGTGAGTAGGGATTTTGAGAATGACTAACCAGCCATGAGCACATGGTTTTTATTTTGTATCCTCTTTATTCCTTGATTTCCAATGAACATTTAATAAATATTTTTATTATTTGAGATATAATTTTAATTTTTACAGTATCAAATGAGATCAAACATGAAAATAATTTGGAAAATTATATATATATATATATAAATAATTAAATATAATACATAGATAATCAATTAACCAACTATATGTATGCATATATAAATGGCAGCTATTAATCAGATTTCCTTACTGCTTTAAATTTTATTTTCTCTAATGTTGAAATTAAATTAATTTGGAAACTATTTTTTTTCATTCAGAAACTCCAATTCATGAGCTTCCTTTATAATCCAAGTAATTTTAAGTTCAAAGCAAAACTGAAACAATTGTTTTTATGTCTAATTTAACATTTCATGTAAATATTATACTTCTTACAGTGTCCTTTTAGGAACAATCATTTTGTTTTCTTTTCCACAAAGTGTCATATAATGCTCCATATTATTATAATAAATATTGACAAAAATAGGTCATTTTCACTTCATAATTTTTAATATTCTGTGAGATAAAGTTATGAAGTGTTATTTCAAATGTTATATTAAAAAGTTACTTCAATCAGCATTATAACCAGTCAGAACTGCCTTACTGCCTTACAACCCTTGGCTTTGAAAAGGTGGTCAATGAATTAATCATATGCCTCTAAAATATATACCAACTAGGTTGGTTTCTTTTCTTTAATACTTCATTAAGTAATAATGAATAAAGGAAAAATAAGAGAAATTCATGTGCTGATAAAGTAAAGCAAATATTTAAAGACTAGATGATAATTAATTTGAATATTCTATCATTTGGTTAATGTGGGTTGACTGCCTATAGCTTCAGAGAACTAGGAGCTATTAGAAGTTGTCAAAATAATTGAAAATGATAGCCATGTTCTCAAGGAATTTATAATCTGCTTAAAGCATCAAAACACATACCCTATGAGAAAGTGAATAACATTGACAATACATTACACTAAGCAACCTTAGCAACAGTGTCATAGTTTCCTATGGAGAAATTTTGTCCCATCCATCTCACCTCTTCCACATAATACCCTGAGCCTGACTCTTTATGACCAATCTTCCAGTTCACAACTTTATAGAAGAAAGTTTTATTAAGAGGATGAAAACACAACAGTAATCCTCAACAGCTTTATACGTTTGAACTCATAGATCTTTTGTTCTGGTTTGATTTTGTTGCAGTCATGTAGCCCCATCATATTTATGTACAATTGTATTATTTATTCTAAAAATATATTATCAAGGGTGACAGATAGAAATCTAGGCATCTTTATAGCTTTGAACTCCACTAGATATTGGCTATTTAGAACTAAAGACATAAGGCATAAAGTAATTTTTAAATAAATTCTTTAAATAAAAAGGCTATATATATATTAAGCAAAACCATTCTTGATTCACTAACTTCAAGTTTAAGGAAGAAAATATAATTAGGTATGTAGATTACATGCACAGATATATATATATATATATATATATATATATATATATATTTATATATACACACAATATATGGATCTTTAGAGTTATATAGCATAGAAACCAGAAAAGCAGAAGATTGTGCTAGGGATTAATTATCCTGGGTATTGATGCTTTCCTCAATGAATCTGTGATATATGGACATCTATACATTGATTGGAATACACCAATATTTCAAGAAACTGTTATTTTACTCAATTGGAAACTTCTTACATAGATGAAGATAAAAATTGTTTTACAAATGAAAGGTTTTTTGTTTGTTTTGAGATTTTTCTGCAAAAGGTTATAACTACTGCATTATTTTAGAAGTTCTAAGAAGAAAAGAAGACAATTTGATGAAAGCTTATAGAAACACTTATAGAAAGCTGGGCCTGGAATCAGGTAGACCTCAGGTAAAACTTACTTGCTGCATGACCATGGGCAATTCATTTAACCACTCTTTTTCTTAATCTACTAGAGAAGTAATTGGCAAAAAGATCCAGTGTCTTTGCTCAGAAAATCTTATGGACAGCATTGGCATGCTATATTTCCCTGGGTCACAGAGTCAGACACAACTGATTGAAAAGAATAACAACAATAAGAAAAGAAAATGTGCAATAATAAGAAACTAGACCTTCCCTAAATGCATTGTCTCAAACTAATGAAGCTCATAAGTAAAACATTGAGTACCCTCTAAACTATGATAATAAAAAAGAATGTAGAATAAGGCTGGCAAATAGTAGGCCCTTCATAAATACTTAATTGATTTATTGACTTCAAAATCATGACATTTCCTCTTGTAATAGGTACTTGTAATATATGTATGTAATATATGGTACTAAGGAGAGAGAGATACAAAGACAGAGAGATACAAATACATATGCATATACATATAGACATAAACATATATGTGTATGTCCATATATATTTATATGTGCATATGCATACCTATTCAAACATATACATATACATGCACAAAACAGACATATATATATATATAAATATGATGAGTTCTAGAAGAGGATAACTAAAATATATTGTAAGATGAACTAATATGCTTCCTTAAGAAGACACTTTTTAAAAATTAAGACTTCATTTTGGAAAGACAAAATTTGTGGAATCAATGATCACATTTTGTAAAAATCATGAAAAGTATAGATAGGGCAAACACAGACTTGTTAAGAAGTCCTTGAGCTACTAGGATACAGCACCCCACATTGCTTGAAAAGGAATTGTCTTGGGACAAATTAAGATAACTACTACTTTTCACAGCAGTTAGCATTCTTATATTAATTAGTACACTAAGAGGTTGTACATATTAAAGTAAGAATTTCGTTTTGAAAGGTTGGAGATAAATTAGTATCTAGTAACTATATAATGTGTTAGGATAAAAATATAATTATATTTGGATTAAAATTTCAAACTTTTGAAGTGGACATCACAAAAGGACAACAATTTGTAAACATTTTTATATCATTCTCAGAAACTAGCCACATTGACCACATCTGATCTAATATGATCTTTTTTACATTACTAAGGTAATAAATTAACATTTCTTCCATCATGCTACAGAAGCTATATACACTTATGAGGTGATGTATAACTTATAGTCTATTTTAAGTACATAGATATGGCTATCTATATTAACCATACATATTCATTACCTGATTTTCAGAGGAAGAATAACACTATACTTTTGCAATGCATTGTAGAAAATAAGGGCATTTGTATTAATTAGATATTTTTCTTTGGGGATTTTAAGTAATCATTATTACTGAGACAGTGTAGGATTAAACAAGGTGATTAACCCTATTCATTTATAAGATCTTTACATGGTAATTCTTATTTAAAATTCATGAAAATTAAAATTAAATCTCAATAATGAGAATAATATATTTTAGAAGATTTAATAATGATCATTAGAAATAAAGGAATAAAGAGGATACAAAATAAAGACCATGTGTCCATGGCTAACCAGCCATTTCAAACCCTCCCTACCTTACCACCACCACCATGCTTGCCACAAGCCCAAGAGCTAAAGAGGGTAGGACCCTCCACATCCCTGCCTAATATCCCTTTTGTCTACAGGAAGTACGTAATGACAGGAAGTCAGTGGACTCTTGGGTAGTTCTTCTTTAGGTAACAGATTTTCAATTATGCAAATTGCAATCTGATATATCTTGCCTATTTAATGACAAGATTTTCTGAATTAATTGTGAACAGACTATTAAAGTGTGTGTTCATTTATTTGTATTTATATTATACAATTTTAAAATAATTCAGTACCTTGAAGATCTGAAATTCAAATCTGAAAGCTAACATAGGAAACAATGAATATGGCACCTAGAAAAGTTGTTATAAGGGGTTTAAGTCAATTCAAGACCATATTAATTCAGGTTTGACACTGGAACAAGATGAAATATTATTAGGTTATTGAACAGACCAATGTTTTAGAGACCACGTGCTGTATTCCATCCCCTTGCAAGATCTTGTATCCTGCTATGTCCTGACCAGACTGAGTGCCACATGTGCCCCTCCATTACCCCACACAGGGAAGGGAGAAAGTGATTCCCTTGGGCTGCTGGGCAGAGGGATGGGTGAACTGATGACTGTCCTCAGAGTGGGTTGAGAGGGGGAGGGAAGTGACCCAAAAACTCTACTCCCCTCTAGCTCTGCTACCTCTGAGCTACCCACCTTATCCCCTATGCTCTTCCATTGGGTTGCTGGGCATAGGTGCAAATGAGGTGAAAAAATATCAGGTGTGCTGGAGTGTGGGAAGCAGACAGATCCATGCAAGTACTTAAAGAGAGTTCTCTGCATGATATCTTTGGCACCTTTGCCATAGGTTTGCCATTGTGGGGCTAGAGGTTACAAGGAATCAGTGTAAAGGTAGGTATAGGTTTAACATTGGTCTCCTGGGCTGATGAAATGCTTTGGATAAATCTCCATTCAGAAGAAAAAATAGTTTAACTTATATAGGAAAAACTTCTACCACAACAATATGTATACACAAACATATACATATATATGCACACATACATATATGGGTACATATATGTACAAATAATATATTCATATAACTGTTTCTAGGATCTCTGATTTTATAAACACTTCCTCCACAGACCCAGATAATAACCACATTCATGGTAGAATAGTTTACTAAATTTCGATGATGAAATAAATAAATAAATATTAAGAATTTATCTACCAGTAGCCAATTTTATGATGCTAGAGGCTTTCAAATCTCACTAGTTTTCAGATGGTAGATTCAGAGTATGGTACCAGGTAATTGTTTGGATTTTCCCATATTCATAGTATCTGGCAAAGTTACTCTTCACTGATTGGAATAATTTTCAACAACCAGGAGCTACCTCAAAGTCACAATTAAGCCTCTGAATAGGATTTTCATTTATACCAACATACTATTTAAAGTTCTATATGGAGAGTTTCATTTATTGATTGGTTTAATAGAAAGGAGGTATATTTTCAGAAGTTAGGATATATTAAATAACTTTAAGAATTCCAAAATATATTTGTTTTGTGTTGATGTGTATGTTTCAAATGTGTGCTTTGCTTTCACTGTCCCCCCTTCTGTGTCTGTACATTTCTCTTTGTCTCCATAAAAAGTCCTTAGAGTTAGGTGCTTTTTTTGTTGTTTGCTCATTTTTCCTGCCTTTTTGTAGGTGGGCTCTATTTTCTGAGAGGTTAGTTTACCCTCTTAAACTTCAGTTCTTCCTTGATGCTGACCTTAGTTTATTTATTTATTTATTTCTTCCAGTTTTAGTTCTTTGAAGGCAGGTATGATAGTCTCAAGGCTACGAGTTCTGAGGATCTCCTCCCACTGCTGATTCAGTTAAGCCTTCAGATGCTGATTGCTTAAGACTTGTCTCAGACTTGGGCATAAGCTTTTGGTCTCACTCTGAACTTGATCAGATCAGGGGCTGATCAAATTCTAGCCCCCTGCTTAAGACCAATTTTTTGGTCTCACTGTCTACTTGGTCCAGTCAGGCATACAGTACATTATCCTGTCATGAAACTCTGCCCTGAGCCCCTGGCAAAAAGATCAGGACACCACTTGGGTCAATCAACTATGCCAAGCTGAGGTCTGTGTCCTCACAACAGGATCAGAGCAGTACTCTTGGTTTCCTCTCAGTCCACACAGATCAGCCCACTTCAGCACAGACTATTCTTGGATGCTATTCCAGACTTTCCAACAGGTTTGAAACCTCAAGGGGTGTGGGTTGGCTTGGACCTCTATTTTCCCTGGCAGGGTCTCAGGTTCTAAATATTGGATTAGATTTAGATTCTGAACCTGGAACAGCAGATTTGTGTGTGTGTGTGTGTATGTGTGTGTGTGTGTGTGTGTGTGTGTGTGTGAGAGAGAGAGAGAGAGAGAGAGAGAGAGAGAGAGAGAGAGAAAGAGAGAGAGAGAGAAAGAGAGAGAGAGAGAGAGAGGTATGTAGTTTGCTGTTGACTTGCTCTTTACTCTTTGCTATAGTCTTGCTGACTGTGCTCTCCTCTCACCCCAGTGCTACAGATGTTCTCTGTCTACCTTTTAAGTCTTTCTTTTCTTGGAAGTTATTTCTCTCTGTCTTCTTGTTGGTTCTTTCACACCTGTAACAGATATGTGGTATTTTAAAAAATATTTTTGGAGGGGATTCTGATGGGTGACCTTGAGCTTCTCTGCTCTACTCTGTCATCTTGGCTCCACCCTTAGAAGGAATTGTATATTTTGAATATGAAGTAAAATTTGATAGTTATATAATATTGACATTCCAAAATATGGACAGAATATTGTGTATAGTTATTATTCAGATCAACTATGACTTATTTAAACACAAAACTAATCTCAAGTAGTATTTAACCATATCTACCACTATTATCATTATTTTAATACACAATTTCTAAGTATGATTTTTGTTTTCTTGCAGACTTATTCTTTTACAGCTATTTGGTGCAATATTATAATACCTCTACATTAAACAGCAGAGACTAAACAGTGATTATTGGTAGAATTTATATCACAGGTCCTAAGGTGAAACAGTGCAAGGACATGTGATATTTCAATAATATAGTGTCTTTCACTTCATCTGGAAGCAGAGAGACACTCGTATGAGTTAATTATTCATGTTTCACTTGAAAACTGTTCACAAACCAAAAGTAAAGAATTGAAAAGACTAACTTTTTTCTTTTTTTTCATAGAAATGATAGATATACAATACAAAAATGGAAATAATCATTGAGTGCATTTGTTTTAATACTTGACTGTGCTTATTTATTATAAGGGTATTCTTTAGTCTTTCATCAGATTATTAGATTATCTAGATCAAGAAAAAGTAAAAGTAATATTAAAAGATGTAGGGGGAGGTAGAGAGAAAGAGAGAGAAGAGAAGGAAGTACAAAATCAAGGGCAGGCTAGAAGAGCAATTTTAAATTTCATTTGTAAAAATTGTATGATTTATTTGTAAAAATTATATGATTTGTAAAGCAAATGATATTAATTGGAGAGTCACAGTTTCATACAATTTTATTTTTTGCTGTGCTCTGCTTCAGGTAAAGAAATGTTCTTTTTGGGAATAGGTTCAAGTTGAGAATGGTTAAAAATCCTCTCCCCCTAAAATTTTATTATTTTACCTGCTCAGGTAAAATAGAAATTTAGACATCATGGCATCTCAGCTCCCTTAAATATGTAGTTCCATAAAAGAGTCTATTCTTGGATGCCTCTTAGTTCAGTTTTCCTACTCTGTTATCCTTCTCAAATTTTTTCTTTTAATTCATACCACAATATGATAGAGAATTAGTTCAATCAGTTAAAAAGCATATCAATACTTATTATATGTCAGGCAAATATGTGTTTGAGATATAAAAGAAAAAGTAAGAATTCTTACCCTCAATTTTTTAATTTTAATTTTAATTTTAATATGGTAAGTAATAGGTAAAGAAATATATAAAACACATACATAACAAATATATAGCATCTTGGGCCAGGAGTATTAGTGACAAGGAAACCAGGAAGGATCTCATGAAGAAGATGCCACTTTCTTGTAAGAAATCACAGATTTCAAAACTAGGAAAGTTGGAGAAAGTATATTATATAAATGGAGACACTCAGTACAAAATTACAGAGATAGGAGGTGGAATCTTGTGAATTAGGAACAGAAAAATGGCCAGCTTGCCTCCACCGAAGTGTGCATGAGGGTTGCATGGGGATGTAATATGTAATAAGATAAAAAGGTAAAATGAGGTTCATATTTAAAATATTTAGATACAAAACAGAAGTTTATATTTGATTCTAAATATATCAGCAAGCTACTCTAATTCTATAATTATGAAGATCATATGGGCACAACTTGAAGAAAAATTGATTCTTTTATGAAGTGACTTCTTTCATTATTACATGCCTAGTATGTGATAGAGCTAAACATATGCCATGTTTACATTTATTACTAGATACTGGAGACATACCAAGACATAAACAAGGCAGTTCCCACCCTCAAGGAACTTATGTTCTTTTGAGAGAAAAGAGGAGGAACATGGATAAGTAAGTATGAAGTATATACAAGAAAACTTTGGAAAGAAATTCAATTAAATGAATCTGGTAAAATTTTAAGATGGAACACAAACTGTGAGCTTTAAAGAAGTCCATGATTTGCAAGCGGACAGATTAGAAAGGAGTAGACTTCAGGTAGAGGCAACTCCTATACATAACATGTGGAATGTTCTAGAACAGGGGACCACCAAAGGACAAGGGCTAATTGAATAGGCTTTTTGTTGTAGGGGACCATGAGTTAAGAATGGCTTTTACATTTCAAATTAAGTTTTATTGCACTTAAAATACTAAAAAATTATATTCTTTGTTTAGCTTTATGGGGCTAAAGTAGGCATAGTTTGCTAAACCCTGCTCTAAATTAGTCCAACAATTTGAGCCCAGAAGGTAGTTTGCTGTCACCTCTTATGGAAGGTCAATCTGACTGGAACATAGAGTATGTGAAAGATACTGATGTGTAATAGGAAAGGTAGACTCAAGTCTTATGGGGAAGTATCATATGATAAAAGGAAAAGTTTCCATGTAGTTTTTGAAATAGTAAGCTTTAGGAATATCACTTGGGCAGTTGTGTGAAGACTGGCTTAATTAATCACTATTGGAATATTAAACTACCTACAAAAATAACATGTATAATTATGAATAATAATGGGGCTTCATGGCTAGCCTCTGAATCTAGGATACAAGATTTTACATCTACCCTTGACAAATTATAGTATATAGAGTAACTTAAGTTCTTATCCTGCAGGTAAATAAATAAGGCAATGATCTACAATTGCAGATTTTCATTGGCAGAGCATATGTATTCACTGACAATTAATATATCAGCATTTCTCAAAGTTTGCTACTGTGACCTATTGGTAGCTGAAATTTTTTCAGAGTATTTACAAGGTCAAAATTATTTCCTTAATAGTATTTAGTTTTCTTAAAGTATTTTACTTTATATGGTAATAGATATAAGCCACATGAACAAAAAGCATTTGAATGTTTCTTCACAATTATTAAGCTTATAAATATGACCCAAGACAAAAAAAAGTTTAAGAACATCTGCCTTACACCAATAAGAATATAGTTTAAGTTAGAGAATCAAAGGAAGATTATTTTGAGTTTTATCATTTGGGTAAATTATAAGTTACACATTTCCCCCCAATCAGATCTAAGCATCATTACTAACCTCAAAATACTTAGACACTAACAAATATACTTCCTTATGATCTGCTTAATGATTCACACCTACCACTTTGGTTTATTATTAAAAACAATGTTGAGGTCAGTAGCCTAGAAAAATTCATTTATAAAACTGTGAATTGTGGAGGAAAAGGTAAACTTGGGCTAATGGGGACACATATAGAGAAATCTATTATTTATGGAGATATCATAAAAGAAGAGCCTCTTTCCTTTTTCCTTTTTTTTGAATAAGGAAGCAAAAAAAAAAGCTAGCTTTTGACTATTTTACACATTCAAATGTGTAAACATAACTATTTATTCATTTCTCTGAGCTATTTTCAGAGAATTTCAATGAACAGAAACACAAATTCATTACCATAGTCAAGCACTATTGGAAAAAAGACCCGTGGACTCTTCTGTCCCCCTGTTTAAATGTTTCTCACATTTTTTCTCTTACAAGACATATCCTCATCTAATATTTAAAAGGTTTCTTCCTCCTAATTATTTAAAGAGTATTTTATTCAATATTCTAAAAAATTGAAATGGCCATTCCTCCTTTTGGACAACATATGGCACCCAAGTTCCTCAGTCTGTGATGGCTATGAGTCAACTGGTTAAGATACTTTGCTATGATATATCATTTAGACAAAAAATATCCAACTAATTTTGTTACTGTCAAAATTTGTTGTTTGGTACCTATAAATCTCATCAAAGAATATTTTCTGCTCTTTAAAAATTATATGAATAACTTTGAAGGATCACTTAAAATTTCTCTCATGGCACTTAATGATCCCTTTATAAAAAGAACCTTTAAAATAATAATTGATGAATAATAGCATTCTGTACCAGTTGCTTAGCCTGAGTGTGGTCTTGTGCTACTTGTAAATTCCTCATTCTCAAATACTGTGTACATTTTAGCAAAAGTGTTTTCAGAAGATGGCGGCTTAGAGAAAGCTAAAGCTCAGATCTCCGGAAAACCCTTCCCGACCGATCTCAAAATATAAGCTCCTAAGGCGCCGAAATTCAAAACGATCAACAGCACAGACCCTGGGAACCCTCCTCCTGGACCTGGACCCGGTTCAAAAGGTACGGCTCCCCTCAAAAGCCAGAACCCGAGATCACTCAGACCTCAGGGGTAGGAGCGCAGAGTCCAAGGCTCCCGGAAGCCGCAGCCCGGCCGGGGTCAGAGAGCAGAACCCCCAGGGCCTTCTACCTGAATCCCAGTGAAAGTTACTGCCTGGGGCTTCCGCTGCAGAGAGCTGGTCTAAACAACAGCAACCCTCAGGGCGGGCAAGACAGCCTCACAGCCTGGATCCTGCTATCCAAGTCTCAGTGAAAGTCCTTGCCCTAGAGCTTGGGAAAGCTGCAGCCCATCCCCCCGCAGGCCGAGGAAACAGCCTCACGGCCAGCGATTCTGAAGGCAACTTCCTGAAAGCGAGCTGGGGAAGAGTGTGGCCTCGTGGTCCGACCCTTCCATTCCAGCTCCAGTGAGGCATATTCAGTTTAACCCAGGGAAAGCTCTTAGAACCAACATCTGCCCAGGACTAAAGCCTCGAATCACCAGAGATAAGAAAAGCTAATCCTCCACATTCAGAGATGACAAACTCCACAGAAGCACAGAAGCCCCAAAATACCAAGAAAAATAAGAAGAAAGGGGCGACTTTGGACACATTCTATGGAGCCAAAATACAAAATACAGAGCAGATAGAAGAAGATATACAAGAAAATTCTCCAAAATCTTCCAAAGGAAATAGAAACTCTCCACAAACCCATGAAGAATTTGAATCAGAAATGACCAAAAAGATAGAAGCCCTCTGGGAGGAAAAGTGGGAAATAATGCAAAAGAAATTCATGCATCTACAAAACCAGTTTGACCAAACTGTAAAAGAAAACCAGGCTTTAAAGCAAGAACTAATAAAGCAAAGCCAAAACACCAAGAAATTAGAAGAGAACATAAAATATCTCACCGACAAGGTGATAGATCTGGAAAATAGAGGGAGAAGAGAAAATTTAAGAATAATTGGACTCCCAGAAAAGCCAGAAATAAACACCAAACTGGACATGGTGATACAAGATATAATCAAAGAAAATTGCCCAGAGATTCTAGAACAAGGGGGCAATACATCCATTGACAGAGCTCACAGAACACCTTCTACACTAAACCCCCAAAAGACAACTCCCAGGAATGTAATTGCCAAATTCCAAAGCTATCAAACAAAAGAAAAAATCCTACAGGAAGCCAGAAAAAGACAATTTAGATATAAAGGAATGCCAATCAGGGTCACACAAGACCTTGCAAGTTCTACTCTGAATGATCGTAAGGCATGGAACATGATCTTCAGAAAGGCAAGAGAGCTGGGTCTCCAACCAAGAATCAGCTACCCAGCAAAACTGACTATATACTTCCAGGGGAAAGTATGGGCATTCAACAAAATAGAAGACTTCCAACTTTTTGCAAAGAAAAGACCAGAGCTCTGTGGAAAGTTTGATACCGAAAATCAAAGAGCAAGGAATACCTGAGAGGGTAAATATTAAGGAAAGGGGAAAAATGTCATCTTCTTCTTTTACTCAAACTCTCTTCTATAAGGACCACATTTATATCAATCTATGTATGCTAATATGTGGGGAAAATGTAATGTATAAATAGGGGGTAAAGAAAGACCAAATAGAATAATGGTTCTCACACAAAGATTAACATGGGAAGGGGAGGGGAAGAAAACTCCTAAAAGAAGGAGAGGAAGAGAGGGGGGGGGTTTACTTAAACCTCAATCTCAGGGAAATCAACTCTGAGAGGGAAAAACATCCAGATCCATTGGGATCTTGAATTCTATCTTACCCAACAAGGGAAAGGAGAAGGGAAAACCAAGGGGGGGAGGGGGAGAGGGAGAACAAAAAGGGAGGGAAAGAGAGGGGGGAGGGGGAGGGAAAAAAAAGGGAGGGACTAAAAAGGGAAACATCAAGGGAGGGGACAAGGGGCACTGATTCAAAGTAAATCACTGGACTAAAAGGTAGAGCCGAAGAAGAAAAGGTTAGAATTAGGGAAGGCTATCAAAATGCCAGGGAGTCCACAAATGACAATCATAACTTTGAACGTGAATGGGATGAACTCACCCATAAAACGTAGACGAATAGCAGAATGGATTAGAATCCAAAACCCTACCATATGTTGTCTTCAAGAAACACACATGAGGCGGGTTGACACCCACAAGGTCAGAATTAAAGGATGGAGTAAGACCTTCTGGGCCTCAACTGATAGAAAGAAGGCAGGAGTGGTAATCATGATATCTGATAAAGCCAATGCAAAAATAGACCTGATCAAAAGGGATAGGGAAGGTAATTATATTTTGTTAAAAGGGACTCTAGACAACGAGGAAATATCATTAATCAACATGTATGCACCAAATAATATAGCACCCAAATTTCTAATGGAGAAACTAGGCGAATTGAAGGAAGAAATAGACAATAAAACCATACTAGTGGGAGACTTAAACCAACCATTATCAAATTTAGATAAATCAAATCAAAAAATAAATAAGAAAGAGGTAAAGGAGGTGAATGAAATCTTAGAAAAATTAGAATTAATAGACATATGGAGAAAAATAAATAGGGATAAAAAGGAATACACCTTCTTCTCAGCACCACATGGCACATTCACAAAAATTGACCATACATTAGGTCACAGAAACATAGCACACAAATGCAAAAAAGCAGAAATAATGAATGCAGCCTTCTCAGATCACAAGGCAATATAAATAATGATTAGTAATGGTACATGGAAAACCAAATCTAAAACCAATTGGAAATTAAACAATATGATACTCCAAAACCGTTTAGTTAAAGAAGAAATCATAGAAACAATTAATAATTTCATCAAGGAAAATGACAATGGCGAAACATCCTTTCAAACCTTTTGGGATGCAGCCAAAGCGGTAATCAGAGGCAAATTCATATCCCTGAAAGCTCATATTAACAAACAAGGGAGAGCAGAGATCAATCAATTGGAAATGCAATTGAAAAAACTCGAAAGCGATCAAATTAAAAACCCCCGGCAGAAAACCAAATTAGAAATCCTAAAAATTAAGGGAGAAATTAATAAAATCGAAAGTGATAGAACTATTGATTTAATAAATAAGACAAGAAGCTGGTACTTTGAAAAAACAAACAAAATAGACAAAGTACTGGTCAATCTAATTAAAAAAAGGAAGGAAGAAAAGCAAATTCACAGCATTAAAGATGAAAAGGGGGACAGCACCTCCAATGAGGAGGAAATTAAGGCAATCATTAGAAATTACTTTGCCCAATTATATGGCAACAAATACACCAATTTAGGAGAAATGGATGAATATATACAAAAATACAAACTGCCTAGACTAACAGAAGAGGAAATAGAATTCTTAAATAATCCCATATCAGAAATTGAAATCCATCAAGCCATCAAAGAACTTCCTAAGAAAAAATCCCCAGGGCCTGATGGATTCACCTGTGAATTCTATCAAACATTCAGAGAACAGTTAACCCCAATACTATACAAACTATTTGACATAATAAGCAAAGAGGGAGTTCTACCAAACTCCTTTTACGACACAAACATGGTACTGATTCCAAAACCAGGCAGGTTAAAAACAGAGAAAGAAAACTATAGGCCAATCTCCCTAATGAATATAGATGCAAAAATCTTAAATAGGATACTAGCAAAAAGACTCCAGCAAGTGATCAGAAGGATCATTCACCATGATCAAGTAGGATTCATACCAGGGATGCAGGGCTGGTTCAATATTAGGAAAACCATCCACATAATTGACCATATCAACAAGCAAACTAGCAAGAACCACATGATCATCTCAATAGATGCAGAAAAAGCCTTTGATAAAATACAACACCCATTCCTATTAAAAACACTAGAAAGCATAGGAATAGAAGGGTCATTCCTAAAAATAATAAACAGTATATATCTAAAACCAACAGCTAATATCATCTGCAATGGGGATAAACTAGATGCATTCCCAATAAGATCAGGAGTGAAACAAGGATGCCCATTATCACCCCTACTATTTGACATTGTACTAGAAACACTAGCAGTAGCAATTAGAGAAGATAAAGAAATTGAAGGCATCAAAATAGGCAAGGAGGAGACCAAGTTATCACTCTTTGTGGATGACATGATGGTCTACTTAAAGAATCCTAGAGATTCAACCAAAAAGCTAATTGAAATAATCAACAACTTTAGCAAAGTTGCAGGATACAAAATAAACCCACATAAATCATCAGCTTTTCTATATATCTCCAACAAAGCTCAGCAGCAAGAACTAGAAAGAGAAATCCCATTCAAAATCACCTTAGACAAAATAAAATACCTAGGAATCTATCTCCCAAGACAAACACAGGAACTATATGAACACAACTACAAAACACTCGCCACACAACTAAAACTAGACCTGAACAAATGGAAAAACATTAACTGCTCATGGATAGGACGAGCCAATATAATAAAAATGACCATCCTACCCAAACTTATTTATCTATTTAGTGCCATACCCATTGAACTACCAAAATACTTCTTCACTGATTTAGAAAAAACCATAACAAAATTCATTTGGAAGAACAAAAGATCAAGGATATCCAGGGAAATAATGAAAAAAAACACATATGATGGGGGCCTTGCAGTCCCTGACCTAAAACTATATTACAAAGCAGCAGTCATCAAAACAATTTGGTACTGGCTAAGAAACAGAAAGGAAGATCAGTGGAATAGACTGGGGGAAAGCGACCTCAGCAAGACAGTATACGATAAACCCAAAGATCCCAGCTTTTGGGACAAAAATCCACTATTCGATAAAAACTGCTGGGAAAATTGGAAGACAGTATGGGAGAGACTAGGAATAGATCAACACCTCACACCCTACACCAAGATAAATTCAAAATGGGTGAGTGACTTAAACATAAAGAAGGAAACCATAAGTAAATTGGGTAAACACAGAATAGTATACATGTCAGACCTTTGGGAGGGGAAAGGCTTTAAAACCAAGCAAGATATAGAAAGAATCACAAAATGTAAAATAAATAATTTTGACTACATCAAACTAAAAAGCTTTTGTACAAACAAAACCAATATAACTAAAATCAGAAGGGAAACAACAAATTGGGAAAAAATCTTCATAGAAACCTCTGACAAAGGTTTAATTACTCATATTTATAATGAGCTAAATCAATTGTACACAAAATCAAGCCATTCTCCAATTGATAAATGGGCAAGGGACATGGATAGGCAGTTCTCAGATAAAGAAATCAAAACTATTAACAAGCACATGAAGAAGTGCTCTACATCTCTTATAATCAGAGAGATGCAAATCAAAACAACTCTGAGGTATCACCTCACACCTAGCAGATTGGCTAACATTACAGCAAAGGAAAGTAATGAATGCTGGAGGGGATGTGGCAAAGTAGGGACATTGATTCATTGCTGGTGGAGTTGTGAATTGATCCAACCATTCTGGAGGGCAATTTGGAGCTATGCCCAAAGGTCGACAAAAGAATATCTACCCTTTGACCCAGCCATAGCACTGCTGGGTCTGTACCCCAAAGAGATAATGGACAAAAAGACTTGTACAAAAATATTCATAGCTGCGCTCTTTGTGGTGGCCCAAAACTGGAAAACGAGGGGATGCCCATCAATTGGGGAATGGCTGAACAAACTGTGGTATATGTTGGTGATGGAGTACTATTGTGCTAAAAGGAATAATAAAGTGGAGAAGTTCCATGGAGACTGGAACAACCTCCAGGAAGTGATGCAGAGCGAGAGGAGCAGAACCAGGAGAACATTGTACACAGAGACTAATACACTGTGGTATAATTGAACGTAATGGACTTCTCCATTAGTGGCGGTGTAATGTCCCTGAACAACTTGCAGGGATCCAGGAGAAAAAAACACCATTCATAAGCAAAGGATAAACTATGGGAGTGGAAACACCGAGGAAAAGCAACTGCCTGAATACAGAGGTTGAGGGGACATGACAGAGGACAGACTCTCAATGAACACTCTAGTGCAAATACTATCAACAAAGCAATGGGTTCAAATCAAGAAAACATCTAATGCCCAGTGGACTTACACGTTGGCTATGGGGGGTTGGGGGGAGGAAAAGAAAATGATCTTTAACGAATAATGCTTGGAAATGATCAAATAAAATATATTTTAAAAAAAAGTGTTTTCAACACATACTAACCCCTTCAAACATAGCAAACAACACACTTGATGAAAATAGAAAAACATGTGTGAAGTCCTTTGGTACTGCCGTATGTGCAGAGCAAACAGAAATACGAGAATCCACAGAAGGGGGTTGGGATTCATTAGTAAATGGACTTTTAATTTTTTTTAGCCAAAAAGGTTGATCCAACAGCTGGATCAAAATCAATAAGAGCATCTGTTTAAAGGTTGGCCAGAAGGGTTCTCTATAACCCTAAAGAGGGATCTATAAGATGTATCTTGTAGATAAGACAATGAATTTTTTAGTCCCTCGGTCTTACTGAAGGATAACACTTTATCAAAATGCATTATGGAAAATTTCAATTTTTTCATATTTTATACTTAATTCTAGGATTTTCTAGCATGATAGATTAAATGTAGGTCTTTATAAATATGTATGCATATAATAACCATCCACATTTATTATATTCATATTCATTAGTATATCTGGCATTAATCTTAACATGGAGATAAAAAAGATGTCATTTAGTTCACATTTTTTGCTACTCAAAGATTCTCCCCTCTAGTTAGGAGATATATTATGTAGGGGAATGTAGGAAAGTAGATAAGTACTCTTATATTAGATTGCTCTTTGGCTGCAAAGGCTTTATTCAAAAAACTGGGTATTTTCAACAACCTTATTGAAGTTACAGGAGGAGAACTGGGCTGAACTGATAATATTTCTCATATCATCTCTTAAAATTGTTGGAATATTTTTGTATATGAATGCATACATTTCATAATTCAAAATTATACAGCATTTATTTTTAAGACAAGTGTGACAATCTGGGGTGAAATCATTTATAATAATACTATATTTGGTTTCTGCATCATTAGCTAGTAAGAAGCAAATTAAAGCATTTTAAATTAGCTTCTGTGTATTTTCCAACTGAAGAATAAGAAATGATATATCAAACAATTTTACTTCAAAGAGAATACTTTTTTATTGGATATTACTCTTGGGTATAAAATTATTGTGGATTGAGTTATGTTAAACAACCTTTTCAGTCTTTCCTATGGTTGATAATACTCAGTTAGTACATCATATTAATGTGCATAAGGTCATAGATTCTCCCCTACTTGAGTTAGTTTGTTTCAAATATTCTACAATAATAATACCTGATGTTTATATAACAAACATTTCAGACATGTCATTTGAAGCCTATGAAAATTTATGGAATAAAGTAATATTAAGTTTAGTATTCCCATTTTACATTGAAGACATTACATTCTAAAATAGATTAAGTGACTTAATTATATAGATAATTAGGGTGGAATCAGTACATAAATCTTAGTCTTCTATTTTCAAGGGTTCTCTAGTTTAGTGTTTGTTTTTTGTTTGTCTTCCTCTCCCCCCACATTCAGCACCACATTACACTACCTGTTCTATAGCTTTGAATGGAAAAGAAAACCTTTTCAGGTAAAATTCACAAAAGGTAAGGCAAAAGACTCTAGTTAATTCAATTCAAAACTATGCTGTTAATAAGTGAAAATGTAAAACACATTAAATTAGACTTTCAGGGCTGTTAGGATTTTAGAGTTCACTAATCCAACCCTTTCACTTTACATATAAGAAATGTTGTTATTTAGTCCTTTTATCCAGTGTCAGATTTTTTTGTGAGCCCATATGGGGTTTTCTTGGCAAAGATACTAGATTCCTTTGCATTTCCTTCTCCAGCTCATTTTACAGCTGAAGAACTGAGATTTGTACTGTTTTACAGTTAAATAATGGGTTCAGAGTCACAAAGCTACTAAGATTTTAACTTAGAAGCATGATTCTTCCTGACTTGAGGCCCTACACTCTATTTACTGGTCCCTCTAACTGTTCACAAATAAGTTAAGAGTGACTCAAAATTTTTGATGACTTGCCCCAGAATTCAAAGATAAAAAGAAGCAGAATAGGAAATAATAACAATAATATTTATATAGCACTTAGTATGTGCAAGTAATTGAGAAGTCTATTATATTTATCTCATTTGATCCTCACAACAACCTTAAGAAAGAAAACATTAGTAATCATTATCTGTAATGAGGACAAGCTAGAAGGTTTCCCATTAATATCAGGGTTGAAACAAGGATATCCATTATAAACACTTTTCTTCATTATTATCAGAAGTTCTAGCTCTACCAATAAGAGAAGAAAACAATAAATTGAAGGAATTAAAATAAATAAACAACCAAAACTATCATTTCTACATTATATGATAGTATAATAAAACACTAAAAATTGGAAAATGATATGGAAGAGACTGGGAATAGAACAATATATCACACTGAATTCCAAGACAGGAGTAACATGGGTACATGCCTTAAAAGTAAAGCATGACACACTAAGCAAATAAAGAAATTATATAATCACTTACCTATCATATTTTGAATAAGAAAATAATTTATGACTAAAGAGGAGTTATAGAATTATAAAATGTAAAATGGATGATTTTGATTAAATTAAATTTAAGGTTTTTGTACAAGCACAATGAATGTAAAAAAATGATTTGAAACAAAGCAGAAAGCTGGAGAAGGAACATTTTTAGAACAAGTGTTTCTGATAAAGATATCATTTTGCAAATATGGTGAATACTGAGACAAATTTCTAAAAATATATATAAATCAATCTCTGATAAATGGTCAATAGTTATGAACAGGAAAATTTCAGGTCAAGAAATCAAAGCAGTATATAGTCATATGAAAAATTTCTCTAAATCACTCTTGATTAGGGAGATACAAATTTAAGAAAAAAAACTGAGGCTCAATTTCACACTTATCTAATTGTTCAAAATGATAGATAAGGAATTTGGGGGAAAGGAGCCAAGATGGTGGAGTATTCCAGGGCAGATCTGTGCGACTACAAAACTCCTCTCTGACCAAGATTAAAATATCACCACAAAAAGAATACGGTAGCAAAAGAACCAATGAGGAGGCAGAGAAAACAATTTTCAAGAAAAGAAAAATCCAAAAAGTAGGCAGAGAACATTTGAGGCATCAGGGTGAAAAAAGAGCAGATCAGGCAAGAGGGTGTAGTGAGGAGGGAAGAATGAGCCAAGAGCAAGCTATACCCCTACCCCATATGCTGCCCCAATTTTGGAACCTAAGTCTAAGCCAACATCCAAAATATGACATCCTACCTGGGCAAATGGCAGTAAAAGCCAAACCACACCCCTTGAAATTTCTAAGACAGGGCAATTAATGACATGACTGATGGAATCAAGTGAACAGTGAGACCAAAAACTTGAGCCTAAGCCTGGGACTAGAATTTTATTAGCTTCTTATCTGATCAAGTTCAGAGTGAGATCAAAAGCTTGCACCTAAGCCAAAGGCAAGTTGTTAAGCTATCAGCATCTCAAGGATCAATTGAATCAGCATGGGGAGGGGACTTTCAGAGCTCTCAGCAATCAGGCCATCACATAACACCCCAAACCAACTTATAGATAGGAAAAATGAGCAAACAACAACAACAATCTTAATCTGAAGAACTTTTATGGAGTCAAAGAGCAAGTTGCAGACACAGAAGGGCACAGTGAAAGCAAAATAAACACATGTGAAGTAAAAAAGAAAAATATAGATAGGACACAGATTCTGGAAGAGCTCAAAAAAGACTTCAAAAACCTATTAAGAGAGTTAGAGAAAAAGTGGGAAACAGAAATGAAAGTGATGCAAGGAGAGACAAAAGTGATGCAAGAAGAAATGAAAGCAATGCAAGAAGAAATAGGCCAATTGAAAAGGAACAAAAAACTGACTGAGGAAAATCAGGTCTTGAAAATGAGAATTGACCATCAAGAAACTAATGATTTCATGAGAAATCAAGAAACAATAAAGCAGAATAGAAGAAATGAAAGAAAGAGGAATACATAAAATATCTTACTTAAAAAAAAGAATTAATATAGAAAATAGATCCAAGAGAGACAATTTGAGAATTATTGGACTACTTGAAAGCCATGATCAAGGATAGTGGAAGGTAGGAAAGTATTTCAAATACATAGGTATTTTCCAACAGAGCAACAGTTTCAACAATGTAATACTTTATTTAACAATCTAAATTTTCCTATCTCAGTGAAGAATTATAAATTTGTAACTACGAATTCTTATGAACTCTACTAACTTCTATATAATTAAAAACTTTTCTTTTAAAAATAGTATATCACAAGATATATTATTCTGTCCCTAGTCTATCTCTAGTTCCAAACTTCCCTGATTTAACCTCTCCCTACTTGTTAATAATTAATATATTACTCTTCCTTATGTGTTAGTATGTTAAATCATTAGTATCATACAAATGTACATTGTTTTCCTATACAAACATTACATATGTACAAATATGTTACATCTGTACATAAGTCCTGACCAGAAGTCATTCAGGCAAGAATTCTTGTATGTTCTTGCCTGTATGAGTCCTGCAGAAGCTCAATTGTAAATTATAAAGTAGGTTGATCTTATATATGATGCAACCCCAAAATATATCAGTGTGAATAAATTTTTATGTACTAATCATGTGGTGTTGAATGCATACTTACACTCCTTTATGGAATCCTCTTCACATGTTGCCTGAAGATCTATCATTTATTCTTCCAGTTTTAATTCTAATGTGCATGTGGATGCAATACCCTATATGTGAAATTAATGTATGAGACAAATAATCTTAATTGACCCATTATCATCAGTTTTTGATTTTAAAGTTCTTTTGTTGTCTTTGGTGTTGATTGAAGTAAATATACTGGTCCAGTGAACTTCCTCTGTACAGCAAAAATACTTGCCTATTATCTCACTTTGATTGAAGTGCTGTGTTCTCTGATTATTGTAATATACAGGATCATGCATGTGTGTAACATTATCATGTGCATGAGTGTAAGACTAATTTTTCATGTGTGTATGTTCATGTAAGCAAGAATGATTCTTCATGTGTGTATGTAAGTAACCTATTATGTAAATCTTCATGTATGTGTGTATGCAATGTATTTTTTTTGTATTTTGTTGTAAGTAAATAATAATCATATGGTTTTGAGATTTGGATTTGATATTTGAAGATGGATCTTTCTTCTAAACTTGATTTAACCTTATGTTGTAGATCTTAGCAGAAATTTTTTGATGTAAAATGTTAGCAGAGATTTGTGTTGTTTTATGAAGCTATTTCTTGAGATATATATTTACTGTATATTTGTGCAGTGCTTTATTGTGTTTCTTCTTCTTCACTCTCATTCTTCTCATTTGTAGGGACAATTCCAATTATTTCTAGATCATTTGGTATTACTTTAGATTCTGATATTTCTCTTGCAGTCTCTTCTGGATTCTCTAGATTTCCTATTATGCTATCATTATTGTGGGCATAATGTTGTTTCACATGAAAGGCATAATACCACTGATCTTTTCCTAATACCTTGATGGATATAGGATTAGTTAATACTACTTTGAGTGGGCCATTTCATCTAGGCTCAGTAGATGTATCTCTCTTACAAAATTCTTCACATACACTTTATCACCTGGCTTGATATTGTGCAGTGAAAAGTCAAGTGGTACCCTTTGAACTAATAATCCTGGATTCCTTAGTTCTTCCAACCTATTTTGTATTTCTACTAGATAGGTGTGAAGCTGGCATTCTCCTTTTAGCATGGATATATAAGATGGTTTAGTTGTTCGTCCATGCCACAATAGTTGTCCATATAGAATTTCAAATGGGGAAATATGCAAGTTTCCTCTGGGTCTAATTCTAAGGCAAAATAAAGCTAAAGGAAGAACATCTCTCTACTTTAGATGTGTTTGTGCACAGAGTTTTCCTATGGTTGTTTTTAACTCTTTATTCATGCACTCTACCTGACCCAAACTTTATGGTCAGTAAACATCATGTAGACTACTTTTAATTCCTAAATTCTTGTACACTTCTTGAAATATCTGTCATGTCAAATGAGATTCCCCTTTCTGAGTCAATAACATCAGGAATGCCATATCTAGGAATTATTTCCTTAAGTAGTATTTTTACTACTATGGCTGTATTGTTATTCTTATACGGATATGCCTCTATCCATCTAGTCAGACAATCCACAATTAAAGTGTATATTAGTGTTCACTACGTATATTAATGTAGTCAATTTGCAAACATTGGAAGGGTGTATAACTTAAAGGTCTGCCTCCGAGTGCCTTGTTCTTAAAATGACCTTGATTGAATTTATTACATATATCACATGCTTGACAAACTCTAATAGCATTTGTAGATATCCCTGGGGCAATCCAAGATCTCCTTATGTCATCCAACATGGATTGTACTCCATAATGATCTTTGGAGTGAATCACATTACATACATGTTAATAAAGTTTTCTGGGTAGTATGGGGTTTCCTCCTTCTTCTAGCCATATTCCTTTCACTAATTTGGCTCCTAGATGTTTTTGCCACGACTGAATCTCATCCCTGTAGTATGCTTTAGTAGTATCATGCTTTTCCACCAGAGAAAGATTCAGGACACAGTAAGAACCAAATCTGGCTGCATATCTTGCTGTTATGTGTGCTGTTTAATTCTCCTGGGATACACTGTCCTTCCCAGAAGCGTGTGCTTTACAATGTATCATAACTACTTCACTTGACAAATCTACTGATGGTATTAGGTGGGATATGAGATGTTTATATGCAATTTGCTTCCCAGCTGTTGTTAAAAACCCTCTGTTCTTCCATGTATATGCATTAGCATGCAGGGTTGCAAAAGCATAACTTGAATCGGTGAACACATTTGCTCTTTTGCCAATTCAAGTGCCTTCATGAGAGCTTTTAATTCAGCACCTTGGGCACTGACATTACCCATTGGTCACTACTGCTGCACCTGTGACCCTTTATCCTCTAAAGATATATGAGGATTCATCTGTGTATAACTCAATCTCTGGGTCACTAAGAGGTGTATATTTAAGATCATCCCTTGGTTTGTATATCATTTCTATTACTTGGGTAGAGTCATGTAATGGTTCTTCTCCTAACAGCAAATCTGGAATCAGAGTTGCTAGGTTTAGAGGTGAACACCTGTGAATGGTCAGATTATCATTTCCTAGCAAAATGATTTCATACTGAGATAGTCTAGTAGATGTGAATGCATGAATATTTTGTGACCTTAAGAGATTTTCAATTTGGTGAGCAGAATATACATCTAGCTTACATCTCAGTACTATGTCATTTGCTTTTTTCACCATGAGGGCAGCTGCAGCTATACTCCTCAAGCAATGCACTATTCCCTGTGCTACCTTATCTAAGATCATACTGTAAAATACTATAGGTCTTAAATTAAGTCCCAGGTATTGTGCTAGGACCCCAGAAGCTATACCCTGAGCTTCATGAACATATAAATGGAACTCTTTGTCATAATTTGGTATCCCTAATACTGGCCTATTATAATTGCCTGTTTTAACTTTGAAAAAATGTGGAGATGTTCTTTTGTTAATTGTAATGGTTCTTCTACCTCGTTGTTTGTTAAGTATGTCAAGCATTTAGATATGTTAGAATACTTTATGATATATTGGTAAGAGAAAACTGCTATCCCAAGGAATGCTCTTAGTTGTTTCTTTGTTCTTGGGATTCCTGGCTTTTGCATATCAGCAATTCTTTTACTGGAGATTTTTCTAGTGCCCTTTTCCAGATAAATCCTAAGTACTTGAGTTTTGGAAGAACCCACTGTAGTTTCTTCTTAGAAACCTTATGTCCTCTCATACAGTTCTATTAGCAGCCTTTTTGAATCTTCCAAGCATGTTTCTGGATCAGATGATGCAAGGATTAGATCATGAACATAATGTACCAATTTGATATGCTTGAATTTAATTGTGTCTAGGTCTCTCTTAATGAATTGGAAAAAATTAGACATACTTTCACAACAACCCTGGATTAAACAAGTCCAGCAGAGCTGATTTTTGTCCCCATGACAATGCAAAAATATTCTGAGAATAAGGGTGTAATGGTATTGTAAGGTAGGCATTGCTGAGGTCTATCACAGTGTACCACTGAGCATTTGGTGGTATTTCTGTGATAATATCATTTGGTGATATTGTTATGGTGTATGCCTTCTTTATAAAGTTGTTGAGTGCTCTAATATCCTTCACAAATCCCCATAAATGTGACCCATCAGCATTTTGTTTGTTCTTTCTGATAGCTAAGATTGGACTGTTAAATTCTGACACTGTTGGTCTTCATATGCCTTGCTCTAATAAATGATTGATTATAGGAGTTATGTGTAAAATATCTTCTTTACTGTGCTTATATTGAGGTATCATAGGACGTATGCCATCCCTGACTTCTATTTTTACTGGTGTTGCTGATTTAATTCTACCCACATCATTCTGATGTTTAGCAAATACTCCTTATGGTATGTTATTAGGAATTTCATACATTGAAGTTACTGATTGATGTTGTTCAGTTTTTTCCTCTAGTTGTTCCAGGTATAATAAGGAATAGTGTTTGAGAGACTGCTTGGGTAGATGTAAATACATGTTCCCAGATTTTTCACAATGCAAAGTCCCTCTGATTTTACACAAAAAGCATCTCAAAAGGTTGTCCAGACATCCAAGAATTAAGAGAAATGCATGGTCAATGGAGAGAGGACCTAGTTTTACCATTGTACTTTTGAGATCTGAGACCCCTTGTATTTCCCCAGTAGCTCCTCCCACTGAAACCATACCTTCAATGATAGTATCTCCTGGAAATGACTTTAATATTGACTTAGAGGCACCAGTATCATTGAGAGCTTTATATTCCTTTTTCCCATTTTAATACATACATATGATTCAGGTATGTCAGCTGTTATTGAACCAGTCATCAAGTTAATTTGCACTGACCCTACATTAGCTATTGTCTGTATGGTTGGACTAGTTGAAATGTCTTGGCTTAAGTCATTCTAACTGTTTCTTACTAGCTGCATCTGCTCTATGCCCTTCTGTGGTAAGAAATCTTGAATCAGGACCATGGTCAGCTGCCTGTTCATCTTGTAGTCCGAGGTCAGACATAGGTCCTGTTTGGGAATGTTGGGAATGTGAAGCTGTTTGAAGACTGAGTATATTTGACAGTTCTTTCTTGCTCTATTATTCCCATGCTTTCAGTTGTTTCTGTTGTATACTCTGGTACTATGGTTAACATTTCTTGGTGATGTGATTGTGTAGTCCTGTCAACCTCTTTCCCAAATTCACAATTAATAATAGTTGAATTTTCTCCTTTAAACAGTGATGGGTAAAATATTTCTGCTTCTAGATTCAAACTAGTCTTCTTTCCCTCTGGAGTTGTCCCTAAATGTTCTTTGGTTCTTTCAATTAGTGTGGGTTGATTTGGTTCTGTAAAACTATCAGCTTTATATATTGTTTCTTCAGTTGTAGGTTTCATTGTAACTATTTTCTTTTCTGTTACTGTATTAAAATGGTTTAGAGAATTGTGATTTTTTTCTCTACTGATGTAACCTTATACTGTTGTTGTTGTAAGGTATTATAACTTTTCCTTCTCTGTCCAATCCATAAACCAAATCTACATGCAAATACATTTTCTACATTTGCTTGAATTTGTTCTCTGGTTTTCACTTTTCCTGTTAATAAGCTCCATGTATTTGAATTTTATCTATCTATCTATCTATCTATCTATCTATCTATCTATCTATCTATCTATCTATCTATCTATCTTGTTCTATCTCTGCTATAACATTCTCAATCTCTTTTTCCATCTAAATAACTTCTCTCTGCTTTTTACTAAAGTTTTGTTCCAACCCTTTATGTAAAATGCTTACAGAACCCAAAATCACATTTGTTGATTTCTCACTTTTGACACCATCACCCTTTTTGTATTTTATGTTTAACCCCTCATGTTTCTTTCTATTTACTACTTTCCGTTCATTTCCCCCATATAGAGTCTTTTGTTTTAATGAAGCGGGGCCCTGGCTTCATACTGTGTATCTCTGTCCTTTAGCTACAACTTCTGAATAGTGAGGTTTCTCCCCTTTTTGGATGAGTGATTGCTTTGTTTTTAGATCTGGTGTTTCTGATTCTCTCAATATGCAGTGATCACAATAGCTCTTGTTATTTCCCTCATAGTTCTTATAATATCATCTGTTTTTGAGTGATTGTCTGATATCTCCCATATCTGTTTTGTCTCTGTTCACACAGGACCTAGCAGCTTCCACATTAAAGAATTGAAAGTCATGAAATATGATATTCAGGAAGGCAAAAGATTTGGGTTTAGAACTCAAAGTCACCTATGCAGCTAAACAGTATATTTTTTCAGGGAAAAAAATTAACATTCAATAAGATAGAGGATTTCCAAATATTCCCGAGGAATAAGCCAGATCTAAACAAACAAACAAAAAACTGAAGTCCAAACACAAAACAAAAGAGAAGCCTCAAAAGGTAAATGAGAAAGAGAAAATTTAAGGGATTCATTAAGGTCAAAATATTTATATGTCTACATGGAAAGAAGATATATGTAATTCTCAAAAATTACTCTTAGCAGAAGAGAAGATAGGAGGAATTTACCCATTAAAAGGGTGGTGGGGAAATAAGTTGATTATGATGATATGATGTAAATGCTAATATAAGATGATTTAATATGTATGAAAGTGTGATAATATAGAATGATATGTATGATATATATATATATATGTGTATATGAATGAAATTAAAAAAAAATTCAATGTTTTTGTTGCACAGATGGTTGCACAGAAAGAAAAGGGAAGGGAGAGATAGAATGGGGTAAATTATAAAACATAAAGAGGTATGAAAAATCATTATAGATAGGGGAGAATATCTCCCCTATCTATAGGGTAGTGAAAGGTAATGTTTAAACTTTACTCTCATTGTAACTGTCTCAAAGAGAAAAAAGAAGTATACAACATGGGATATAGAATTCTATCTTATGCTGTAGAGAAACAGAAGGGAATAAGACAAGGGAAGGGGGAGGTAATTGAAGGGAGGGCTAAGTGGGGAGTGACAAAAAGCAAAATATTGGTGAGGAAGAACAGAGTGAAAGGAAATAGAACATGAATGAAAGGGGATAATATGATGGCAGGTAATGCAGTTAGTATTCATAACACTGAATGTAAATGAGATGAACTTACCCATAAAATGAAGCAGAGAGCAAAGTAGATTAAAAACAAGAATTCTACTCTATGTTGTTTAAAAGAAATGCATTTGAGACAGGGTTAAAGAGATAAGGAAGGAAATTCCATTTTGTTAAAAGTTACAATAAATGATGATGCACTATCCTTACTGAACATTTGTGCACCAAATGCTATAGCATTTATATTTCTAAAGAAAAAAATTAAAGGAGATTAAGGAAATAATAGATAATAAGACCATACCAGTTGGGGATCTCAACAGTCCTCTTTCAGAACTAGATATATCAAACCTAAAAATAAATAAGAAAGAAGTAAGGGAAGTAAATGAAATGCTAGGAAATATAGTTAATAGATATCTATTGTAAAAATGGACTTGAATCCAGGACTTCAATCCCCAGAATTCCTTGCTCCACTTCCCCAGAATTCCCTCTAATCTCACTGAAACCTCACCTGGGCCAAGAACGAGATGGGGTATTTAACCTGGTTGTGAATAGGCTCTGCCTTTTTTTTTCTACTTCCTCTTCGGAGCACACGTGGCTCTCACCTAGCAGGCAATATGTGAGTGGTCATGAATAGGCTCTCTGGGCCTAGACACATGCTTTTCTTACTTGTGTTTTCTTTATATTTTAATCTTCAATAAACCTCATACAAATATAATACTCCTTGCATAGAGAAACTAATTTCTACCTGCCTCAGTTTCCCCTAAATTTTAATCTTTACACTAGTAAAAATTGAAAAGAGGGGGCAGCTGGATAGCTCAGCCTGGCCTAGAGATGTGAGGTCCTAGGATCCAATCTGGCCTCAGACACTTCCTAGTTCTGTGATACTGGGAAAGTCTCTTGATCCCCATTGCCTAACCCTTACCATTCTTCTGCCTTAAAATCAATGCACAGTACTGATTCTAAGACAGAAGTTAAAGGTTTATTTAAAAAAATATTCAAAAGGAATAAAAAGAACGAATATAACTTCTCTTTAGCAGTAAATGGTCCATATACAAAGACTGACCATGTGCTGGTCATAGAAATATTGTAAATAAATGCAGAAAAGCAGACATAATAAATTCTACTTTTTCAGATCATAATGTGATGAAAATTATAATTAACAAGGGCCCATGGGAAAGAAAATTTAAAATTAGTAGGAAACTAAATAATTTAATTTTTCAAAACTGGTGGGTCAAAGAAGAAATCATAGAAATAATTACAAACATCCCATCATTAAAGAGAATGACAATGAGGAGAAAACATATCAAAAACTATGGGATAGGGCCAAAGCAGTACTAAGGGGAAATTTTATATCTCTGAGTGCCTATAATAACAAAATCAAGAGGGAAGAAATAATTGAATTGGGCTTGCAATTTAAAATATTAGAAAAAGAACAAATTAAATATCCCCAGATTAAAAACTAAATTGGAAATCCTAAAAATTAAAGGAGAAATTAATCAAGTTGAAAGCAAAATAACTATTGAACTAATAAATAAGACTAGGACATAGTACCTCAAAAAAACCATATAAAATAGATAAAGTACTGGTTAATCTAATAAAAAAGGAAAGAATTAAATTAACAGTATCAAAAATGAAGATTGATCTCATCTCTAATGAAAAGAAAATTAAGCTAATTATTAAGAAATATTTTGACCAATTATATGGCAATAAATATCATAATCTAGGTAAAATGGATCAATATACACAAAAATATAAATTGCCTAAATTAATAAAGGGGAATTAGAATATTTAAATGATTCTATTTCAGAAAAAAAATTGAAGAAACCATCAAGGAACTTCATAAGAAAAAATGCCTAGGGTCAGATGGTCACAAGTGAATTCTATTTACATTTAAAGAACAACTATTCCAAATATTATACAAATTATTTGACAAAATAAGCAAAGAAAGAGTCTTACCAAATTCTTTTTATGATACAAATGTGGTACTGATTCCAAAGCCAGGCAGACCAAAAACAGGGAAAGAAAATTACAGAATAATCTCCTTAATGAACCTAGATGCAAACATCTTAAATAAAGTTCTAACCAAAATGCTACAGCAATTATTACAAAGATAATTCGCTATGACCTGGTGGGATTTATTCCAGGAATATGAGCATATAGGAAACTATCCATATGATGACCATATCAATAATCAAACCAACAGAAATCATATAATCATCTCAATAGATGCAGAAAAAGTCTTTGACAAAATAAAACACCCATTCCTATTGAAAACACTAGAAAGTACAGGAATAGTTGGGCCTTTCTTAAAAAAAATAGCATATATTTAAAAACGATCAGCAAGTATCATCTGGAATAGGGACAAGCTAGAAGCCTTCCTAATAAGATCAAGAATGAAGCAAGGATGCCCATTATCACCTCTATTATTTAATATTGTAGTAGAAATGCTCATGATAACAATTAGAGAATAAAAAGTAATAGAAGGGTTTAAGTAGGCAATGAAGAAACTAAATTATCATTATTTTCAGATGATATGATTGCATACTTAAAGGATCAACTAAATCAACCAAAATCAATTGAAAGGCTAGTGGCAATAATTAACAATTTTATCAAAGTTATAGGGTACAAGATAAAGTTACAGGGTACAAGATAAACTCACATAAATCATCAGCATTTCTATATATTTCTAAAACAAGTTAGCAGGAAGAGTTAGAAAGGGAAACTCCATTAATTTATTTTTGGCTTTGAGAATTTTTATTTAATTAATTAAGAATATTTTCCCAGGGTTAAATGATTCATTTTCTTTCTCTTCCTCCCTTCCTCCTCCCTCCCCCCACCATAGACAACATGCAATTCCACTGGGTTTTACATGTATTATTGATCAAGACCTATTAGGGAAATTCCATTTACAATAACTCTAGACAATATAAAATTTTTTGGAATTTATCTGCCAAGACAAACACGGGCATGATATAAACACAAGTACAAAATACTTTTTTACACAATTAAAATTGTATCTAAATAACTGGAAAAAAAACATTAATTGCTCATTGGTAGCAAGAGTTAGTATAATAAAACTGACAATCCTACCAAAACTAATTGACTTATTCAGTGCCATACCTACCAAACTAGCAACATTTTTTTTTATAGAATTAGAAAAATTATATAACAAAGTTCATTTGGAAGGACAAAAGATCAGGAATATTAAGGGAGATAATGGAAAAAAATGTAAAGAATGGAAACCTAGCTGTATTAGATATTTAAACAGTATTATAAAGCAGTGGTTATCAAAACAATATTATACTGGCTAAGAGACAGAAGGGAGGATCAATGGAATAGACAATAGGTAAATGACCTCAGCAAGTTAGGGTTCAATAAACCCAGAGATCCCAGGTTAGGGGATAAGAACTCACTATTTGATAAGAACTGCTAGGAAAATTGGAATCAGCTTTAGATCAAATTAACACATCCTATATTTACCAAAATAAATTCAAAATGGTATATGGTAAATGGCTTAAATATAACGAATGAAATCATAAATAAATTCAGGGAACATGGAATAGTATTCCTGTCAGATCATTGAGAAAGGAAAGAATTTAAGACCAAGCAAGAAAAAGAGAACATTATAAGATGTAAAAGGAATGACTTTAATTACATTATATTAAAAAAGTTTTTTTTTTAACAAACAAAACCAGTGAAACCAAAATTAGAAGGAAAGCAACAAACTGGGAGAATTTTTTATAACAAAATTCTCTGATATATATATATATATTTATAAACACACACACACACATATATATATATCAAATATATACATATATTTGGTTTGTATATCAAATATATAAGGTACTAAGTCAAATTTATGAAAAAAAGCAAGCCATTCCCCAATTGATAAATGGGCAAGGCATATGAATAAGCAGTTTTCAGATGAAGAAATCAAAACAATCAGTAAATCCATGAAACAGTGTTCTAAATACCTTCTGATTAGAGAAATGCAAATAAAAAGAATGCTGAAATACCACTTCATACCTAGCAGGTTGACCAATAGGGAGGAAAAGGAAAATAATAAATGTTAGAGTGGATGTGGTAAAAATGGTACACTAATACATTGCTGATAGAGTTGTGAATTTATCCAATCATTCTGGAAGACAATTTATAATTATTTTAAAAGAACTTTAAAACCTGGATGCTATTTGATACAGTTTTACCACTACTGGGTTTGTATCCTGAAGAGGTAACAATTAAACTGTCTGTATAAAAATATTTTTAGCAGTGCTTTTTGTGGTGGCAAAAAATTGGAAAATTAGAGGGTGTTCATCAGTTGGGCAATGGCTGAAAAGAATGCAAACTACATCCAGAGAAAGAAGAGTGGGAGTAGAAGCACATAAGAAAAATACATGATTTATCAGGTGAGTATATGGGTAAATGATTAGGGGTTTTGTTTTTAAAAGATCACCCTATTCCAAATATGAATAATATGGAAATAGGTAGGTTTTGAGTAATAATACATATACAACCTAGTGGAGTTGCTTGTCAGCTCTGGGAGATGGGAGGTAAGAGAGGAGGGAGAGAACATGAACCATGGAACCATGGAAAAATATTGTAAATCAATAAATTTATATTTAAAAAATAAATTACATAATGTTTTGAAACAATAGCACAACCAACCCCAGACCATCTCTCTATAAGACTTTATTTACCACCTATCTAAGTAATTTATTTCTCTAAAATGGTTATTCCCTTAACATTTATAAAAATAGGGTGTTTTTGTCCCTGTTTGACATCTATCACTATATCATAGATTTATAGGTTATATAAAGAGACTCTAAACAAAATTATAAACTCAGATGGGCAATGATAGTTTTCTTTTTTGTAATCTCCTGGGTTACTGAAATGTTTCTTTTTTAACTTTCTCTTCTTCAAAGTTTAAAATTGTATTTTTACAGGAAAATATTTCCTTATCCTCAAGGGGGAGGAAAATATTTTGTTATCCTCAAAGGTGAGGCAAATATTCCCTACACTTCATTTCAATTTTTTCCTCACATATACCTGTGACTAGCAGTTTTATAGTTAAACAGAATCAAAAATAAAATTATTGCTATGTACCTCATATGTATAGAAAACAAAGTCAAATTAACAAGAATACAAAGCATTTCCCAATTGACAAATGTTCAAAGGATATGAAGAAGCAAATCTCAGTTGAAGAAACCTAAAGTATCTTTAGTCATATGAAAAAATGCTCCAAATTCCTATTAATTGGAGAAGTCAACATTAAAATGACCCTAAGGTACCACTTCATACCTAATAGACTGCTTAAACTGACAGAGAAGGAAAACAATAACTGTTGGAGTCTTATTTTGAAAAATCAGAATACAACCATTCTAGGGAACAAGCTGGATTTGTGCCCAAAGTGCCATCAAACTGTTCATACCTTTGACCCAGAAACATGACTATTGTGCCTACATCCCCAAGATATTAAAAATGGGGGGAAAGAACTAATCTGTACAAAATTATTTATAGCAACTTATTTTGTAATGGCAAAGAACTGGAAACTGAATAGATATTCATCCGTTGGGGAATAACTGAACAAGTTTGCCATATAATTCTAATGGAACACTAATGTGTCATAATAATGACAAGATGATCACAAAACACTTATATATAATGATGTAAAGTGAAGTGAGCAGAACCAGGAGAACACTGCAGATAAAAAAATGATGTTCAACTATGAATGAATTAAATATTATCAACAAGGCTTCAGAATCAAGCACAATTCCAAGGGACTCCTTACAAAAAAAATAGGTGTCAGAATGCAGATTGTAGTATATACCATTCTTCACTTTATTTCCTCCATAAATTTTTGTTTAGTATAATTAATGTGTCTTCTTTCACAACATGATGAATGTGGAAATATGCATTTTATTATACCATATGTACAACCTATATCATAATGCTTTCCTTTTGGGGGAGGAAATAGAAGTGGGAAAGAGGGAAAGAACATGGTTTGCAAAATTTCAGAAAACAAATAGTAAAAATGGAATCAAATGTAACCTGGAAAAATGAAAAATGAATAAAAATAGAAAATAATACTATCTGTCTTCATATTTTAATACTTAGCATTCCTAATACTTCAATTTTGGGGGATTATTTAAAGAAGATATGTGTTCCTGGTGGTGATGAGTCTAGGCAATCTCTGAGATCCCTTCCAATGGTATGATTCTTTAATTATAGGTAATTTATATCAGAGAGAAATAAATCTAAGGTCTGGTACTTATCTTCCAGGACAAAGACTGATTCATACTTTTCTGTCCAGGCACTATGCTCTTCTCTCTATATTAATCACAAACTATATTCAAAATGAAATGAAATGATGTAGTGGACATTATAACAGAAATATAATTCTTAAAAATAATATATCTTATCTCATTAAATGTCAGGCATTTCCTATATAGATAATTTATGGGAGTTAATGGGTTAATATGGAAAAAAATAACTAATACATAATGCTAGACCATTGCTAGTTTTCAGGTTTATATATATCATTTGCATACTAAGGATCTAGTGCTAGAGTTGATAAAATAATAAATAAGGCAATTCTTCTCATTAAAATGTTTATAGGCTAATAAAATATAGTAGCATTAAGTGAACTTAGAACCTGGAAACTTGAGGTTTTAATTTTTGTATTGTTAGTCTGGAAGGTGGTCTCCAGTTGAGTGTCATAAGATTCTTTTTTTAAAATATATTCATTTTAATTTTTTAAACCCTTACCTTCTGTCTTGGAAATAATCAAGGCAGAAGAATGGTAAGGGTTAGGCATTGGGGGTTAAGTGACTTGCCTAGGATTATACAGATAGAATGTGTCTGAGGCCACTTTGAACCCAGGGTATTCTGTCTCTGAACCTGACTCTCAATCCACTGAGCCACCTAGCTACCCCATGTCACAAGGTTCTGTATTGTTCTGTTCTACATTTAAACAGTGACTTTGATAAAGACATTAAATCCTTACTGATAACTGAAGACTTTCCAGTTTCCTTTGTGAATTTTAGGTTTACTCCACCTTGCTTAGTCTTTAGAATTTTAGCAACCAGAAATGTATACATCCCCACTTAAGGATTAAGTGTGGGGGAGGAAGGTCTATGACCTGTGTGTGCTAGCAAGTGACAAATCAGAAACAACTGACTGCCTCTCTGGGCTGTCCAAAGCCAAGTTTAAGCCACTATTGGTACATGTGAGACACAGAAAGCTATGTAAAGATCTGCCTTCATATTTCGCATCACTTCCTGTGAGAGGGACTTTAGGTTGTGGATCTTGACTTGGAGGAGCTTAAGTGTGAGACCTCAGACTGCTTCCCTGAGATGGTCATGTGGTGAGTGTTAAGGCTGACTCCCCTTTTCCTTGGCTCTCTCTGGAGGCATTAGCCTCCAAGAAGGCCCCTCATCTTCGAGGAGACATCCTGGCTGGAAGTTGAGCTAGATTTAATCTTCTGGGAAGTCCCCTTGGTTGAGGCCTCTGAACTGCCCCTGGCTCAGTCCAGGGCAGAGCAGAGATCTTCCCCTTTCTCTCTCTCTCTCCCCCCTCATTCTTAATTTCTTCCTTCTATTGTAAATAAACCATCATAAAATTCCATTCTGACTTGAATATTTCACTGAGATTTAGAATTTAAATCCCTGTCAACTAACTAAAAATATATTCAGTCTCAAACCTAAAATTTATCCTTAATACCATTTCAGTTCCAGAGCCAAACTACCCTTATCTGACCTCACAACCCAGAGTTTTCTAGGGACTGTCATGTTAATCCCAAATGTAGCACTCTCTTATCTTGTCTCAGAGCTAAAGCCTTCCCAGAGAGTCATATGCCAATCCTAAATCCCCACTACCTGTTTGCAGGCCTCTTTACCCCAGAGCTTTGCCTAGGAGCTCTGTTTCCAACATGTCCATACAGTCTTTCTCTATTCTTTTCATTCTTGAGATATCGCACTAAACCTGGGTCCTTTGTCAGCCACAGTTCTAGATTATCTGGCAACAGGGGACATTCCTGGACTAGAATCACCTGGAACTGCTAGCTCCTATCTCTTGTCCAAATATACCCAAATATGCATCCTGTGTACACTTCTTCCTTTATATGATCTCAATTGATGATTCAATCTAGTCCAGTAAACATTTATTAAACACCTACTATATAATAGGAATGATGCTAAGTTCTTCGGATGTAATTGATAAAAGAAAGTTCTTGATCGTAAGACGCTAATAATCTAATGAAGAAACTAATGTAATCACAAACTTCTGTGGGTTCATTTATTTTATTTTCTAAATATTAAAAATGTTGCTCTAGTACATACTTTCATTTCCTGGAGCTTGGATGATGGTATGAGATTTTTAGATATTCTCCTTATCTCAAATCTATTTCCACTCAATGTTCCAAAAATATCAACACAATTTTCATTAAATATGACTATGTCCCTTCTAAAATATAAAGTGTTCTGTTTGACTTTAATTGTTGCCTAATGCTTGGACAGATGTAACAAGTTAATATTTTAGATCATAAAATTGATATCCTCTCCCCACCCCCAATTTCAGTGGGCTAGAAATGGACCTATTATAATAGGATGAACTTTATTAATTGAGAGGAAATTAAAATCTTTAACTGAATTTTTAAGAAATCAACTCAATTTTTATAGGATGAGAAAGGTATTTGTTGGGATAATGTTAATTCATTTGACAAGAGACCTAAAAGTTTTAGGGCACTATAACTTGTCATTCACTAGTCAATAAGTATAAATTAATGGAATTTTCTCAACTTATAGCATTTTTTTCATGAATTAGAAAAATGATGAAATTCCTATATCAAACATAATTCTTATATTCAATTGCAAATTATATCTAAATGAGTTGTTTGGGGAAAACCCTTATCTGTGCTATGCAAGGATAAAGAGGGTCACAGAAATCTTATACATTCAAGAAATATTTGTTGAAGTATGCTTTTCTCCAGGAAACTCTAAAGGCCAGAATATAAGGGGTTAATAAAAAAAAAGGTTGCACTAGATTATTCAAGAATAGAGTTTGCTAGGAATTTAATCAATTCCAAAATGATTTTTGGGAAACAATTTATTCATAAAATATAGAGAGAGTGAAAGTAAGAAAATCAGAGAAAGGATAGGGTCAGGTATCTAACCTACACACTAATTTTTTTCTCCACCTCCTGGCTCAACCAAGGAAGGGCTAATTGGTCCTCAGCCAAAACTTCTTCAAGATCAAGTTGAAGACAAAAGATCAGTGACCTCTTCAACAGGAAGTTCTTGGCATTTTTAAAGATCATTCCTTGTCACATCCTGTGACTTCCTTCCACTTTACCTGTACCAATTATAGCCGAAGCTTTCCTTGGGACTTCCTCTGGGGCAGTCAGTCAATTCTGATTAGTCACCCACTATCTCACATATGGGTCACAGACCTCCCCCACCTACTAAAGTATAAGTGGGCTGTATATGCTTCTGGTGATTAAATCTAAAAATCGGCAGGGAAGAGCTAATTTAATCTTTACACAACTAATATCCAAATTGATTAGCAGGTTTAGGTTACTTCAATTTCTGGAAGTTCTGGAAGAAAGAAGACTTCTCAGACATTTCTTTTTCTAAAGGAAATGTTTTCTCTTCCTAAAGCATGTCAGTGGTGCTTCACTAGTTTTTTTCTCCTTGCCAAGTCAGTAAATGGAAGAGAAGTATTTTTTTTTCTATCTTACTTCTGGTTAGTTATTTACCTTGGGAATTTTCCCAATAAAAATTGGTTGAAAGGATGAAGGAGAAAGAATATAAATGGAAGAATTGAATATATCTCATCCCAGTACTGTCTTTGGGCCTTGTGAATGTTAATGTTTATTTCCCAGAGCCAATGGTCCCACAGCTTTATATGGGGAATCATTAGTTTGTTTGAAGGGGAAAGTAGCCTCATCTATTTTTCTTCACTTTCTCTATATATTGCTTCATTTAGTGATTAAGTTCCCAGGAATTTAATTATAATTATTATGCTAATTACTTGCTAATGTAACTATCCTTCCCCAATTTCTCTCCTGGATTCTCTCATATCTCCAACTTCCTTTCATATGTCTCCAAATGGATATTTATTAGACATCTTAAGTTTAAAATGTCCAAAATAAATCACTATCTTCCCTTACTCCTCTTACCTTCCTTGTTGCTGTAAAACCCCCCTCAGGATTGCAAGTTAGGAGTTAGAATAGATTCCTCATTACCTCTTCTCTCCCTCCCCAAGCCACTCCCCATGTAATTTAAAGTCAAGGAGTGCTGATTCCATTTTTATCTCTCCAGCATGTGACCTTTTCTCCTCTGATACTTCTAACACTCTAGTGTATGTCCTCATCACCTCATGCCTTGATTACTATAAGAGTCTGCTGGTAGATCTGCCTGTCTCCACTCTACTCTTTCTAATTCATTCTCCATAATGCCATGAAAATTATTTTCTAAAATTATGAGTCAGAAAATATAACTCTCCTATTCAAAAATCTGCAGTGCCTCCATTTTACCTCCAGGACAAAATATGAAATGTTTTGTTTTGCATTCAAAGGTGTTCATACTCTAAGTCCTCCCTACCTTTCCAAGCTTCTTATTCCTTACTCTCAATTCTTTATTCCTTGTCCTTTGTTACTGGCATCCCAGCTGTTCCATAAATAGAACACTCTTTCAACTTTGTTTCCTTTGATTGGCTCTCAACTGGGGAATGTTCTCTTTTTCCCATTCCAACTACTGACTTTCCCTGGATTACTATAAGTACCAACTGAAATCTCATATTTTTATGATTAATTTCTCTCAAACCATCTTAATTCTAGTGTCTTTTGCTTATTAATTGCTCCGTATTTATCCTGTACATGAGTTACTTTCTATATACTTATTCACTTGTTGATTTCCCCATTAGATAATAAGCTATTTGAAGGCAGGAATTATATTCTGCCAATTCTTGTGTCCTCCTTACTTAACACAATTCCTGGCACAGAGCTGGGACTTAAAAAATGTGAATTTACAGATGGATCACTTCAAACAAAGAGTAAGAGTCCCAAAAATTTGCTCATGACTGATTTTTTTTACATAAATCTTTTCAACCAGTCTTTAGCATTTAAAACATACTATAGCTGTTGTAAAACAATTATATTTACTTTGAGACTTTTGTTCTTCATTTCATATACTGAATTTTATCATTGTGAAATGCCTCTGTAAGAAATTCAGAGAGTTGGAATAGACATTAACACAAAACCACAAAAACTAATGTGGTCTTTGTAAACAGAATGTTTCCTAATGTGATCCCTGCCTTCATTAGATTACATCTAAAGAACTGTGTGCAGTTATGGATTACAGTTATTAGGAAGAAGATTGGCAAGCCAAAGGATAACTAGAAAATGTGGATTAGTATACTAAGTAAAATTCCTTACTGTCATATGAGAGGTAGTTGAAGGAAATATGAATGTTTTGCAAATTTGAGAAAAAAAGAAAGTAGTTTTTGAAGGGCTTTCATATAGAAGAATGTGGTTTTGATGCTTAGTCTAAGAGAAATATGAACAATGATTAAAAGTTAAGGCAGATTTATTAAAGATAGGAAAGAATTTTCTGTGTTTGCATTGAGTCAAAATGGAATTACCTGCCTCAAGATATCATGGTTCCTTACCACTTAAAGTCTTTAAATGGAGACCAGATAGCTAATTTTCAATGATATTGTAGAGCGAATTTTTTTCTAGGTTATAGACTGATCATACATCCCTTCTCAAAGTCTATGATTCTTCTAAATGAGCAAATATAAGTAAGGATTTAAGAGATTCCTCTAGGGGTGTGATGATGAACCCATGGCACCAGTGCCAAAGATGGCACATAGAATGCTCTCTGTGGGCATGGGTGTCACTCTCCTTCCATCCTCCCAGGGTTTGTTAGTAGAAAAGTAGAGGGACTCTGGAGGAGTTGCTCCCCTCCCCCTCTTCACAGTGCTGGACAACGTTTTTTCACTTCACCTGCTCCTCTGCCTAGCAGTCGAATGGGAGAGCACAGGGAGAAAGGTGGGCAGCTCACAGGAGGTAGATCTGGAAGGGAGTGGAACACTCAATCCCCTCCCCCTCTCTATACTCACTGAGGACATTCCTCATTTCACCCCCCACCAACTAGCATGCTTTCTCCCTCCCCTGTGTTGGGGTAAAGGGTGGGGTGGGGCAGGGCTCACCTAAAACTTAGTAGGGGAGAGGGCCATGACATATGATTTCTGTGGGGATGGACATGGCACTCTCTAAGGTTCCCTATTACTGCTCTAGGGTATTTTTAGAAATGGCTTTGTTTATTTGTTTAAGCAGTAAAAGGAACTTAACTCACTCTTGCTCACCAGAAAAGAGATTTTTATCACTTATCTTAAGCACAGAATCAGGATAAGAAATTGCCCTTAGAGATTTTTTAAACACTTTTGGATATGCCCTAGTCTTGGATAAACTATTCATGTATATTAAGAATAAAGAGGTCTTTTCTGCTGAAATAGATTATCCTGTTATTATTATAGGATAATATCTCTAAGTAAGGAAAATAATAAAACTCCTTAGGAGATAATGTAATAAGTATTTTAAAATGTAACAGAATAGGTGGTCAATGAGGCAAATGCCCCAGAATGGGAAATGCTCACCTATTTTGCTTCTGGAAGAAGAAGAATCTTTAGGGAACTACAGGTACCATGGGAAAGGAATCTGAAAGAGAGGACAGCCCACTTTCCCCAGTTCTGGACTAGTATACATATGCCCCAACTGGCTTACTTTCTCTCTAGTTTTAGGGGTTTTTAAGTTACTTTAAATTATTTATCTTTCTGTGCTTATTCTTTCTCCTATAAAGCAAACTCTAAATAACTTACTTGTACTATGCAAGAGGGACAAGAAAAGTTTGTGTTTCACTAAGGGTCTCCGTCTGTGCTTCTCACAATGGGAGTGGCTGTCTTTAACTTTTACTAATCAGCCTTAACTATTCTCCCAAATCTATACCAGTAACTCTAAAATTAAAGACTGGCCTAATGCTTAAAGGTTTCATTTTTCTTTATTTAACCATGGAAATGAATTATATGAAATAAGGATCTAGCTGTAGTAGTTGAAGGAGGCAGTCTGTAAATTAAAATTAGTCAGTGGAAAGTGTTGCTACATATAGCAAGAACAGTTTTTTTTTTAATATTCTTTAACAGGAATTAAGGAAAGACTCAGAATGGGATTAAAGAGTGACATTCTGTAGATACCACATGGTGTCAAGATGGAAGACAAACTGATCTCTTCAGTTTCTCCTTTCCTGCAATATTTCCTAGAAATCTCCACAAATCAGTGTTAGAAGCTTTCATAAAATCTTATCTGAGAATATCATTTCCAAAATATCAGCTAGTAGAATTTGGTGATGGTATTTCTATCATAACTAAAAAACAAATCTTAGATGTGATATAATCTCAAAACTATAAGGCACTTATTAAGAAGTTAGAGGAAAACCTTCTACCCATTAAGAAACAAAAAAAGCCATTTATTTCCCTATATTTCCTTTTCTCTCCTCTTCTATCTTCTCTTCTTATATATAAGCAATGATATATTACTCCATTATTAGCACAAGGGAGTTTATGAGATTAGTTTAGACTACATTTGTAAATGTAATATCAACTTCTGACTTTTTCTATGGAAGCTGTCTCCAGAATACATTAGGTAGCTCTAACATTGACTGGTATATATTATTTCTGCTTCAGCTATTTCACAGCAATATTACTCCAATAACTGGGATTTATATTTATTGATAGAGATGATTTTCATTTAGCAAATAATGAAGCAAGAGCTGGTCTTTGCCTCTCTTCTGTTCAAACTAAGGTATAATTAAAATGATATTTTGTATGGCATATTTATTTGTCCTATTCTTAATCGGCTTTTATAACAATATCTTTCTGTACTTTGAGGATAAAATCAGTTTGATTAGGTTGGGGATGGGGAAAGACAAAGGTTTCTAGATTCACTGTTTCTATGGAAGTTTATTCATTCTTGTTCTAAAGCTGATTTCCAAAATCACTAAAGGAATAATGGGAGGTGGAGTTAAAAAAGTATTTTTATCTTTACCAAGTTCCTTTGGAGTTTAGATAAGTAATGTCATTAAGATGACTTGAAGGATAATCCAGGCTATAGATTCAGGTATAGAATTTATAAATGAAGGTGGTACCCTAACTGGGAATGCAGTCTGAATGAGAGTGTAATAAAGAACAATAAAATATTGATTAAAAATACCTAAATACTTCTTTATTTAGTTGGATGGATGTTAAATATCTGTAATTTCTATCAGAAAAAGCCTTTCAGGAAGGAAAGACCAGCAGGTGACAGGAAAGAATGAAGTATCATAAAAGGTTTCTCACCACCAGATGGCAACAGAGAGATGCAGCTCTGGAGACACCCAGAAAACAGAATAAAGATATCACAAGAGAATAATGGCAGTTCTGCAACACTCAAGATGAGATGGGGATACCACTATATCTATATTCCCTGTATTTCTTTTATGTGTATACTTTTATGTATATTCTCTAGTCACATAATCTCTACTTACATCCTTTCCCTCACTGTCCTGCCATTTCATTTTGCTATTTTATTTTATCAAAACCCTTATTTTGCAATATGTTTCAATTTGATTAATACAATTCATCACACAATTGTAATATCATCATGTAATATCTTCCTGTGAATTACAGATATGTGGATTATATTATGTGGGTCTCTTTTGCTCATGTTGATTTCAAAAGGTTTCTGCCTAGAATTGCTGAGCATTATCAAGAAGGAATTTCTTAATATTAATAAACAATCATAGCATTTTATTGGAGAAACACAAATACTTTTAGTGGACAATATTTAGTAGTTCAATTGGTTATGACTACTTGAATATTTAAGTGTTTGTCTTTCATGAAGCTCTGTATTAGAAATCAGCTACAACATCACTATAGCAACCATTACTAAATTGTAGACATATTGAAATTCAGTGTAATTTATTAGAACTAGCACAAAATCTTCCCTATTATAAAATGACTTACATCTTTTATATAAGTGAAATATAGGGTTGGGATAGTACAGAAACAAATCTTAACATCTTATAAAATAAAGGTGAAAAGAGGCAGGAAGAAGTAAGAGAAGAGAATGAGGAGAAGGAGAAAGATGGAAGAAGGAGGAGGAGGAGAAGGTGGAGGAATATGAGAAGGAGAAGTAGAAGGAGGAGGGAAAAGAAGAGGAAGAGGTGGAGAGGGGAGGAAGGGAGAAATCTCATCTTAGTTACCTATCATCATGTCTGATTTAACTGGGCAGAGAACTGGATGACTATGATCAAATTTTTCATGAAATCAAGTTTGCCATCATGGCCATCTATCAAAATTGTTCTATGTCCAGCTGCTGAATTGTAAGAATTTGGTGTATGAGCAGCACAGACTATTTCAACTTCATTTGAGCTTCAAAGATTTATATGTCATTTTTAAATTTAGCACCATCTACATGATTGGAATTTCAAATATTAACACCATATCTATGAGCTAGCTAATTTGATAGAAATTTTAAATACACGTTTTTCTTTTTCCAAATAATGCATCAATATAATTATTAATAATTTTCCCAGCATTTTATAATCTGTGTTCTCTCCTTTCCCATCCCATTCTCACTAAGACAGCAGGTAATAAGATATAGGTTTTACATATATTATCATATAATAAATATTTCCATGTTCATCATGTTGTCAAAAAGACATATTGCTTACACTAGAGAAAAATTCATGGAGGAAATAAAATGAAGAAATGATATTTCATTAATATGCACTCACACTCCCATTGATTCTATGGCAGTGGGTAGCCAAATTTATTTTTATATAATAATATCACAATTATATAAGCATATCTGTCTTAAGTTTAGAAATAATATAATTGATTTCTACAATATGCTGACTACTGCTATTAGAGTTAGAAAATACCATATTTAAGATGTCTGAATACAGGGAACTTACACAGTTATAACAAGGAAAGGGTGACTAGAGATTTGTCCTTGAAAGATTTGTAGTCTTTGAAGATTATAGGAACATGAAACTTGACACCTTATTATCAAGAAAACATAGGCACAATGGCAGCTAGGTAGGTCAGTGGAAAGAAATCCAGGCTTGGAGACAGGAGGTCTTAGGTTCAAATTTGGTTTCAGATATTTCCTAGCTGTGTGATCTGGGGCAAGTCACTTGATCACCAATTGCTAACCCTTCTAGCTCTTCTGCATTAGAACCAATATATAAAATTGATTCTAAAATTAAAGGTGACATTATGAGCCTGGTATGGGACTGTAATGAACCCTGAGGGAAAAGGGGAGGTTCACTGGGATATATATGTTCAGCTTGAGATTTCCTTTAATGTATTTTTTCTAATGTTCTTAATTTAACAAAATCTAATTCTTCCTCCCTCTGGTTTTTGACTTATATATCCCAGTTTTCATATTAAGGACTTGCCCAATAGCTCAAAATATTTTTGTCTTCCCCTAGAAGAGTTTATAAGCATTGTACATACTTATTTATTTCTAGATTCACCCACAGAAGCTTCCAAAATGCCTTATTTAATGGCTGAATGGATAACTAAATGCATTTGTTTGTTAAAAACACTTTTTTACTTTTTTGTTATAAATTTTATCCCAGTATTCACTAACTAAATGATTTTGAGAAAGTACCAATTTCATAGGAACATGGGAAAAAATAAAAATGATATTTCTTATTCTTATAGTATTCAATTCTTGATATGATTAAGTAAAATAATGAATGTAGAATACTTTTTAAGTGAAGGTCTATGTAAGTTTTTAACTAATACTGTAAATTACTCTAATCTTAATTTCAGAAATGTAGTTAAGGGGTCACCAAAAGATGTATTTAAATAAATATATTTGCTTAACCTGACTTCCTATTGTAATCAGATTTATATTGCTGAAAAATAATATTTACATGTCAGATATTCCTTAAAATGATATTTTTAAGTATTATACATTTTTTCCTCTAAGACAGGTGATTTAGGTAGACAATAGAAGAACAAAAACACCTCAAAATGAACACTGAAGTGGAAGAACCAACAGAAAAAGGGGTGACACAGTGCTTTGGCCCAGAACAACAGCAAGAGAGCAAGGAGGACTGAACTTACTGGCAAACAGAGGGGATGCTGAAAAAATCCTCAGTAGTACTTGGATGTAATATAGCACAAACAGCAGGAAAATGAAAATGGCCAGATTAATATAGTTTCAAGATCATAACAACAGAAACCCACATAATTCAGGACAATATTGAAATGTTAGCACTTGTGGTCTTTGAAGATTATAGAAAAATCAGACTTGACACCTTATTATCAAGAAAACATAGGTACAGTGGGGGAAAAGCTAGAACAGGTAGAGTTCATCACAGGCAGCAGTGGGAGGAACTCAGGTGAACAAAGTTCAGACCCACTGAGGTTAGGCAGAACTCAATTTCAACCACTTGACTACAAACCTTCTCTTAGAAGGCCAAACAGGCTGCCTCTGCAGAGTGCTCATTCTGAGACCAAGAGAGTTTATCTGATCCCCAGGCACAGTATAAGCATGGGACTATTATTTTCTCTATCCCAGGAATGGAACTAAATTTAAGTAAATAAACAAAATCAAGGGGGAAAGATAAACACCTAATTTAGCAAAAGTCAGAGAAAAAGCATCATGCAAAAAAAAATTAACAAAAGAGATTTGACCAAAATATAAGCTCAGAAGATGACAACAATACAAAAATGAAAATTTGTGAAGCATCAAAGGAAAATGTGAAAGAATGTAAAGCATAAAATTAACCATAGGAAGATTACCAAAAATGATAGAAAAACAAATAATAAGAAATTTAGAAGAAAAATTAGAACAGAACATGATAGAAAAAATCAGCAGCGTAGAACAAAAAGTCACTGAAGAAAATAATTTTCTTAAAAATAAAATCCAATAAAACAGAGATATTACTCCCTAAGAAAGGAAGTTCAAAATCTCAATGGAGAAAATGGCTCTTCTAAAAATTACAATAGGGCAAATGAAAGCTAATTATTCCACAAGAGTGCAAGAATAAAAAAGATCAAAATAATGAATAATAGAAGAAAATTTGAACTCTCTCTTGATAAACAACTGATTTGAAAATAGATTCAGGAGAGATAATCTAAGAATAATTAGATTATTCTTAGATGTTATAATAAAAAAAGTAACTGGATGACATATTTCAAGAAACTATCATGTAAAACTACCCACCTATTCTTAAAAAAGAGGAGAAAATAGAAAATTGAAATTGAATGAACCTACTTATCACATTCTGAAAGAAAGCTCAAACTTAAAAATCCTTAGACTCTTACATACAGAATCCAGAAATCCTAAGTCAAGAGAAAATACTACAAGTAGACAAAAAATGAATTCAAATATTGTGAGACTATTATCAGGATTAGTCGGCACAATAGCTTCTCCATCATATTCCACAAGGCAAAAGATCTAGGCCCACAAGCAAATATCACCTATCCAGCAAAACTGAGCATAATAATCTAAGAAAAGAAATTTATATTTAATGACATAGAGGAAATTCAAGCATTCTTGATGAAAGAGCTGGAGCAAAAAAAAATTCAATGATCACATTTGACACTCAAGAAAAATATAAAAGGGTAAACACATAAAAACTCAAGGGAATTGAATGAGAAACACAGAGGGAGAGTTAGCTCAGCACAAACCTTTGTTGACTCTTTTCCATAGTACTAGTAAGTTATTTAGAGTTTGATTTATAGGAGAAAGAATAAGCACAAAAAGATTAATAAGCTAAAGTAACTTAAAAACCCCTATAACCAGAGAGAAAGGCAAGTCAGTTGGGGTATATGTATATCAGCTCAGAACTGGAGAAAGAGGGCTGTCCTCTATTTCAGATTCCTTTCCCATTATACCTGTTGTTCCCTAAAGATTCTTCCTTTTCCAGAAGCAAAGTAGGTGAGCATTTCCCATTTGGGGGCATTTGCATCATGTACCACCTGTTCTATTACTTATTTCTATTACTTATAAAATACTTATTACAGTTCTCTCCCAAGGAGTTTTATTATTTTCCTTACTTAGAGATATTATCTTTAATAATACTAGGATAATTTATTTCTTGCAGCAGAAAAGGCCTCTTTATTCTTAAGATATATGAATAGTTTAACTAAGACAAGGGAAGATCCAGAAGTGTTAAAAAAATCTCTAAGGGCAATTTCTTATCTTGATTCTGTGCTTAAGATAAGTGATAAAAATCTCATTTCTAGTGAGTAAGAGTAAGTCAAGTTCCTTTTACCTGTTAAACAAACAAACAAAGCCATTTCTAAAAATATCCTAGAAGAGTGATAGAGAACCTTTTAGAGACAGTGCCATGCCCACCCCTCAGAGATCATATGCCATGCCCCTTCCCCCACCAAGTGCCAGGCAAACCCTGTCCTCCCACCCCTTTATCCCACACAGGGGAGAGAGAAGGCATTTGGGATGGAGGGGTGGGTGAAGTGAGGATTGTCCTCAGTGAGTGTAAAAAGGGGGAGGAGAATGATTTGAATGCTCAACTTCACTCCAGCTCTGCCTCCTGTGAGCCACCCACTTTATCCCCTGTGCTCTCCTATTGGGCTGCTGGGCAGAAGACCAGATGAAGTGAAAAAAAATATTGTCAGGCTCAGTGTAGAGGGGGAGGGGAGCATCTTCTCCCAAGTTGCTCTATCTTTCTATTAACAAACCCTGGTGGAGTGAGGTAGGGTGGCACCCATGCCCACAAAGAGCACTTTGAGTGTCATTTTTGGCATCAGTGCCATGGGTTCATCATCATTGCTTTAGAGGAATCAGTTAGCCTGAAAAGAAAAGATTCAGTTCTGCTCAGGCTGATCTTTCCTCAAAAGGAAGTCTCTCTCTCTGTCTCTCTCTCTGTCTCTCTCTCTGTCTCTCTCTCTGTCTCTCTCTCTCTCTCTCTCTCTCTCTCTCTCTCTCTCTCTCTCTCTGTCTCTGTCTCTGTCTATCTCTTTTTATTAATAAATGATTATAACTCTCACCAGATCACCATTTTTATTTGTTATATAAGTTTCTAGTGTTACGCACCTTGACCTTTTTGTTGGCTTTGCCATTCAAAAATATGATTGAGGTGTTGATTTAAAATCATTTGGAGGGAGTTTGCCAAGATGGCAGCATAAGGGCAGCAAAAGTTCAGACCTCTTAAAACCCTTCTTCACCAATTAAAAACCAAACACACCTAGGGGACTGAAAACCATCCCTAACAAAAGGACAGAGCCAAGGAACCCTTCTACTACACTCAACTTAAAAAGTATGCCCCCCAAAAGCCTGAATTAAGAGCACTCAGATTTAAGGGGAAGGAAAAGGAAGGTCTCAGAACCTCTCCCCCACCTACACTACTGAGCTTCCAGCAGTGCCTGGAATTTCTGGGTGGGCAAGTGTAACAGTTATATTAGTTTCTCTATTAAAAGTATTATATTTTTAGATGTTTATTAAAGATTATTAGAAATCAAGATAATAAGAAAATACGAAATAAAAGCACATGTCTAGGGCTGAATAGCCCATTCACAGCCACTTACTCTACATCTTAAGAGATGCATGTACTTAGAAGCAGAAGCAGAGAGAGAAAGTTCGCGGTACAGTTAGTTTAAATACCCATTTTGTTTGACCAAATGGGGAAAAAAACTCTCAATTAAAAAAAAAAATAGTCTAGATAATGATTTTTAAGCCATATTTCTCTGGCCAAGGTTTTTACCCTTGCAAAGCTGTTGCTGATTCAGCTTGTTCCAGCCATCCCCTTCTAACCTTCTTGATTCCATATCACTCACTTGGTCCCAGCCCTGCCAGCCCTGCCCAGCCCAGCCTGCCCGACTGCTGCCTGTCTTCTTCTGCCCTCCTGAAATCCAGACTTGTTTGACCCAGATCTGCTATTCCGATAAGCTCTCCCAGTTCCAACCCGCCCTGCCCCAGCAACTCTGGCCTCTGAGCAGATCACTCATAGGCCCAGGCCCATGACTCACTTCCACCAGCTGGTAAAAAACAGAATGTGATTTTTCTTTAGGCTATGATTCTTCTCCATGTGGCAAGGGGCAGGGGATAGAAGAGGGTGAGAAAGAGGAGAAGGAAGAGACTTTTCCAAACAGGAACTTATAAGCATGGCTACTTTAAAAGGATATCTTTTGCCTGTATTGATTCTTTAACTTAGCTCACCTGGGAGTCAGGAGAGAATTCCAACTCCCTGCAATTCATTGGCCCAAATTGATATTTCTAAAACCCACCCTCACTATGGGGAAGCAACTCAGTGGCTCAGTGGCTCAGTGAATTGAGAGCCAGGCCTAGAGACAGGAGGTCCTAGGTTGAAATCTGACCTCAGACACTTCCTGGCAGTAACTCCCATTGCCTACCCCTTACCACTCTTCTGCCTTCTGACAATAGGCATCTAAATGGATAATTAAAAAAAAAAGACCCAAGGGACTTTAAAGAGGCTGGAAGTTATATTTTAAGGCTTTTCAGACTCCAATGTTTTATAAAAATCTCTGTATTCTATTGCATTTTGCTGATTGTTTTGTTTAAGATTTAACTTTGTGATTTTAAGTTCATATATTAATGTATTCAATACTATTCTGTTAAACTGAATCATTTTAATGTACTGGGTTTTAACTACTGTTATATTCTGTTGCTTTAACCCTATAACTATCCTGAATAAATATTATTGAGTAATCCCATATAAAAATAGCTTTTCTATTTTTGACTTTGTAAATTGTCACATAGAGGATAGATGGACTCCATCAGAAAATTGCTACAATTGTATAACAACCTTTGGAAAATTTAATGAGCTAAATATCTTAAATTGATTTTAAGGGTTCTTTAGACATGATTTTTAGAATTTTTTTTAACAACCTCTGGTTATTTTGCCTGCCCCTAACAGAAGGTAAGGCCCATTTTAGTAGCTGACATGAAATACAAATTTAGTCCCCAACTCCCTCATTTATAAAAATGTGAATGGAAGCTGGGAAGTTAATCCCAGGGCATATAATACCCCTGTAAGACTCCAAAAAAAGAGGAGCTTCTCTTATTTATAACTTCAGCTCATTTTACCCAAAATCAACAGTACATAGGTTTGGGTTTTTCCTAGACTCTTTGGCCACATTTTTTTAATATCTAGATTCCTTCATGATGTTCTAGACCCAAATGAGTTTTACTTTGTTTAAAAATATGTTTACCAAGGTTGAAAGATTTGCTATATCTGTAAAAATTGTGAGAAATATCCATCAGTTCATAGGCTTTTAAAAATGCCATACAGCAACTTATGTAAACAATGATAGGGGGTTGGTTTGTTATTGTAATTAACTGGACTATTGAGAATTTTGGGGATATTGATACCTACATATTTGTACTACTTTTCTTTATTTAAAAAAAACTGTTACCTTGTAAAATTCATTTGATTGTACTCACAGTGGATCATGGCCAGATATTAAGAGGAAATGCATCTCATTTTTGGTGAGAAAGCCTTGTATTCTACATTTTCTTAGCTAAAATAGTGGGTCAATGATTATAAACTATATTTTTATTTTCAAAACTATTTTATTATATTTTTCTTGCATGTGCAATATACTATTTCAGTTTTTTTTCTCTCCTTTTTATATTTGAAGCACATGTCACCAGTATTAAGATTTTCTTTAACTTTTTGATTTAGCAGTAATATAAGTTTAAAATACATTTGCTATAATGTCAATGCATGCCCCAAAAGCTTGAGACTATAAAAATGATGCCACTAATTGTTTTTTAAAAAATTATAGGACTTTACTTAATGATTCTGTCTGATTCCAGGACAAGATGTACAAAAGAGCCATTTCACAGGGCCAAAGAAGCAAAGCTAAAACTGAATTGTGCCAAAAGAGCACACATGTCAAAAAAGAAACCAATCCAGGATGGATTGATGTACTTTTAAGCCAATACAAAGGACTTGAACCTAGTGTGAAGACTCAAGGTTGTGATGCCTAACATAGATTAAGACGTATACCTTCCTTTTATCCACACTCTTTGTGAAAATACAGATGAGTATCCAAAACTTGGCTGCTAACCTGGCTCCTATAATCTAGTCCCTTTTCTTTTTCTTTTCTTTTCTTTTTTTTTAAATCCTTACCTTCTGTCTTGGAGTCAATGTTGTGTATTGGCTCCAAGGCAGAAGAGTGGTAAGGGCTAGGCAATGGGGGTCAAGTGACTTGTCCAGGGTCACACAGCTGGGAAGTGTCTGAGGCCAGATTTGAACCCAGGACCTCCCGTCTCTAGGCCTGACTCTCAATCCACTGATCTACCCAGCTGCCCCCTCTAGTCCCTTTTCTATCTTTCATATTGTGGCAAACTTTCTGTAGTCTGGCTATTGACTGGGTAAATGCTTACACTTGCTTATATCATTTTAATTGGGCCCTGATTCAAGGACCTATTATAGATTTATTTTCCATTTACTTAGAGTTTTTATGCATAAGATTTTGACAGTCTATATTTTCAACCAGAAATTATCTTTTTTATTTGGATTTTTCTGATGTCTTTTTAAAATTTCTCTTGCCACTTGATTCATATACTACATAACTCAGCCATGCATCCCTAAATTATCCTTTTTTTTCAATCACCCTCTTCAAGGGAGGTGTTAAATATTATTATTTTAAATTGCAACATTTAAGTTGCTTTTGAGAAGAAATTTTAGGTTAAGAAACATACTACCTCTACAAATCCAGAAACTGAACTGTTTGGAGAAGACACCATGAAGATGCCTCCAGACCACAAGCTGCATGAGAATATCAAGAAAGAACTTTGGGTGTGGTTGATTGAACATTTATTTAAATGTATACTTTCATGCCAAAGGGGACTGCCCCCTAACTGTTTTTTTTTTTTTGTCAATGTGTCTAGCAATTAATGGTTGTGTTCTTTTCCTCTTATCCTCAAATTATTGTAATCTTTAAGTTGATTATGTTTTCATGATCCTTTTTGGGGAAAACTTTCCCAATAATGATCAAAGGGGTGTATGTAAAAATGGAGATTTTATCCCCAGACTTTAATCCCCAGAAGTTCTTTTTTTTTAACTCTTACCTTCTGTCTTGGAGTCAATACTGAGTATTGGCTCCAAGGCAGAAGAATGGTAAGGGCTAGGCAATGGGGATCAAGTGACTTGCCCAGGGTCATACAGCTGGGAAGTGTCTGAGGCCAGATTTGAACCGAGGACCTCCCATCTCTAGGCCAGACTCTCAATCCACTGAGCTACCCAGCTGTCTCCAATTCCCAGAAGTTCTTGGCACTGCCCATAATGCCCTATAATCTAACCTGAGATACCCACCTAGGCTGAGAACAAAATGAGTATTTAAACTGACTGTACCACCTACTTGCTCTCTCTGCTTCAGCTTCTAAGCACACACATCTCTCAAGATGTAGAGTAAGTGGCTGTGAATACGTTATTCAGCCCTAAACATGTGCTTTTCTTATTTTGTATTTTCTTATTGTCTTGATTTCTAATAATCTTTAATAAACCTCTAAAATGTAATACTTTTAGTAGAGAAACTACTTTAACTATTACACAAGTATGCTATTCTGGAGGGAGTACCTTGAGTTCAAAGCTGTGCTAGGTTCAGGGCTTTGAACACAAGTGGCAGGGAAGCAGCTGGAGAAGAAGCACAGAGCAGGCAGCCTAGTTGGGTTGATATACACCATATTGCCACCCCCCCTTTCCTGAGATTTTTGTCTCAGGTCACATCCAGCTTTGCAAGTTCAATTCTGCTGGCCTTAGTCTTATCAAGCATTCAGAGGGCAGGGAAGCTCAAGCTCCAACACCCCTCCCCCAAAAACTGTTCTCAAAGCTTTTCTAAGCTCCAAGAGTGAAGGTTGACAGAAAAGTCCAAAGCCACAGATCCAGCACAAAATGAGAGGAGCAAGAGTACAGGCAACTACAGGGGGGAAAAGGGTTAAAAATATAAGCAAACAACATAAAAAGAAAAAAAAAGACCATACAATCTTTACAAGACATTACAAGAAATTACAGCTTCTATCCAGGCAATGAAAAAAAAATCAAATGTAACAGAGGAGAATCAAGGAACACCAAGCAAAAACATAGAAACTCCAGCAAATTGGACACAGGCTTCGGATGAACACAAAATACAATTCAAAACACAATTAAGAGAGAGTGAAGACAACTGGGAAAAGAATTTAAAAAGCAAAATAATTCATCTGGAAATAGTAGGCATTTGAACTAAAATGAGAAAATGGTGTGTTGAAAGCCAAAATTAATCAGCTTGATTACTGAAGAAAACTGAAAAATCAAATGATTATCTTAATAGATAAAAAAGCAGAAAAAGCCTTTGACAAAATACAACACTTATTCCTATTGAAAACACTACAAAGCATAGGAATAGAAGGGCCTTTCCTAAAATATAATAAATAGCATATATCTAAAACCATCAGCAAACATCATCTGCAATGGGGATAAACTAGAAGCCTTTACAATAAGTTCAGGAGTGAAACATGGATGATGATTTTCACCTCTATTATTTAACATTGTACAAAAAACACTAGCAATGTCAATTAGAGAAGGAAAAGTAATTGAAGGTATTAAAATAGGCAATGAAGTGACCAAGTGATCACTCTTTGCAGATGATATGATGATCTACTTAAAGAATCCTAGAGAATCAAATGAAAAGCTAGTCAAAATAATCAACAACTTTAGCAAAGTTACAGGATACAAAATAAATCCACATGAGCCATGAGAATTTCAATATATCTCCAACATATCTCAGCAGCAAGAATTGGAAAGAGAAATTCCTTTTAAATTCACCCTAGACAATATAAAATACTTAGGAATCTATCTGCTGAGACAAACACAGGAACTATATGAACACAACTACAAAAATCTCTGCACACAATTAAAACTAGATCTAAACAACTGGAGAAACATTAATTGCTCATGGGTAGGATGAGCTAATAAAATAAAAATGACAATCCTGTCCAAATTAATTTACTTATTTAGTGCCATATCCATTGAACTACCAAAAAACTTTTTTTACTTAATTAGAAAAAAAAACATTACAAAGTTCATTTGGAAGAACAAAAGATTAAGGATATCCAGGGACATTATGAAAAAAAAATGCAAAGGAAGGAGGACTTGCAGTCCTAGATCTCAAACTATACTATAAAGCAGTGGTCATGAAACAATATAGTACTGGCTAAGAGACAGAAAGGAGAATCAGTGGAAAAGACTTGTATCAAATAACCTCAGCAAGACAGTCTATGATAATCCCAGAGATCCCAACTTTTGGGACCAAAATCCACTATTTGATAAAAACTACTTGGAAAATTGGAAGACAGTATAAGGTTTGGATTAACATTTCACACACTACACCAAGACAAACTCAGAATGGGTGAATGACTTGAATATAAAGAAGGAAACTATAAGTAAATTAGGTGAACACAGAATAGTATACATGTCAGACCTTTGGGAAAGGAAAGATTTTAAAACCAAGCAAGAGTTAAAAAAATCACAAGAGGGAAGCTGGGTGGCTCAGTGGATTGAGAGTCAGGTCTAGAGACAGGCGGTCCTAGGTTCAAATCTGACTTCAGACACTTCCCAGCTGTGTGACCCTAGGCAAGTCACTTGACCCCCATTGCCTAGCCCTTACCACTCTTCTGCCTTGTAGCTAATACACAGTATTGACACCAAGATGGAAGGTAAGGATTTTTGAAAAATCACAAAATGTAAAATAAATAAATTTGATTGCATCAAATTAAAAAGTTTTTGTACAAAAAAAAAAAACAAAGCAACCAAAATTAGAAGGGAAACAACAAATTTGGAACCAATCTTCATAACAAAAACCTGTGACAAAAGTCTGATTACTCAAATTTATAAAGAGCTAAATTAATTGTACAAAAAAATCAAGGCATTCTCCAATTTATAAATGGGCAAGGGATATGAATAGGCAATTTTCAGTTAAAGAAGTCAAAACTATTAATAAGCTCACAAAAAGTGTTCTAAATCTCTTATAATCAGAGAGATGCAAATCAAAACAACTCTGAGGTAACACCTCACACCTAGCAAATTGGCTAACCTAATAGCAAAGGGAATAATGAATGCTGGAGGGGATGTAGCAATGTTGGGACATTAATGCATTGCTGATGGATGTGGATTGATCCAACTATTTTGGTGGATAATTTGGAACTATGCCCAAAGGGCACTATAAAAAACTGTCTGCCCTTTGATCAGCAACATATTGAGGGTATCAGAAAATTAATACAATTCAGTCAGTTATTTTGCTAGAATTCTCCAATATTGTTAAAGGTACACCATCCTTCTAGTCTCCCATGCTTGCATCCTCAGTGTATTGCCACTATGAAATGTATCATCAAATATTTTAATTTTTTACCTTTTACCTTCACAACATTTCTTGACTATATTCCCTTCCCCTCCTTCAAGTATCACCTCTTTACTCCATGCCTAGACTATTCCAGTAGTTTACTGATTGGTCTTTCTGCTTCAAGTCTCTTTCCATTCAGTCCAATGTCCACTCAGATATAAAACAGATATTCCTGAATCAAAGGCCTGACCATGTTGATATGCCCTCTTTTCCCCTCCTTACTTCATGTATCACTAATCAATGAACTCTGGTAGTTCCCTACTACCACCAGGATCAAATAGAAAATCTTTGAATTTAAAAATGTTTATAAATTTGACCTTTTCTTCTTTTTCTAATTTTCTTTTACATTATTCTGATCCACACCCTCTACCACCTAGCTACAATGGTCTACTTATCATTTCTTGTACCTCAAACTCCCCATTTGATTTTGCCATTTCATAGACTGCCCTACATATTTAGAGTACTGTCCTTCCTCACCACTACCTCCTGAATTCCTTCAAGACTCAAATGACATTTTATTTTAGGAGATCTTTCCTACAGTGAGTTATTTCCCTTTGAAATTATCTCTTTTTATGCATATAAGTATAAAGAAAGATATAGATATCTTATATACATATAATTTAATTATATTATGAATTATAATATAATAGTTTGAGATTTATCTCTTCAATTTGAGTTCCTTGATGTTAGGGAACATTTATTTTGCCATTCTTTGTATCCCTAAGGGTTAGCATAATGCTTGGAACAAGATTTTTTCATGCTTAATTGATTTTCAAGAAAGAAAATGGAAGAGTTTTAAAATCTAATCCAGTGACCTTCATTCCAGGTAAAAAATATGTAATATGTTATTAGAAACACATTTAATGTACATTTGGAAAAAGAATCAATAATTTAAAAGGAAGAGCATTTTTTTCCTTTTCTTTCTTGATTCTTGTTCTGGGCTAGGATATAAGATATTTGCATATATATATATATATATATACATATATATATAGATAGATAGATAGATAGATATATGCAAACCATTTAACAAGGAGATTAATTAAATTCTTTCATAAAAGCCACACCAAAGGAATAAAGATAAATGAGAAGCAAGGGAAAGAGAAAAGAAAGCAGAAACAAAAGTTTGAACTCAGGTTTCCTCACTTTATACTTAATACTTTATCATAATACAATTAGATTTGCCAAATTGTAAAGATAGCAACCCTTCAAACTCTCACATATTCCATTCCAAAAAAAAACATTAAATTAATTTTTCAAATCAAATTTGGAGTGGCAGTCAACAAAAAGTCAGAGTGAAATATTTTTCCATACTAATATAAATTAGAATGTCAGCACAAGAGTCCTGTGACATTGTGATAAGGCAGTGATAGGAAACCTATGGTATGCATGCCAAAGATGACACATGGAGCCCTCTCTGTGGGCACTCAGCTACCCTCCATCCCCACCCCACCCCAATCCCAGATTTTGTTACTAGAAAGACAGAGGGACTCAGATGGAGTTTCTCCTTTCCTCCTTTCCTCCTTTCCACCTCAACTGACAACATTTTTTCATGTCATCTCCTCCTCTGCCAAGCAGTCCATTGTGAGTGAAAAGGGGGTAAGGTGGGTGCTGTGAGATTTAAAAGAGTGGGATGCCATAAACTGTAATATTTAAAATAGTTGGAAGACCATAAACTGTTATAATTAAAATAGTGTATGGCATAAATTGTTATAATTAAAATGGTTGATAGATACAAATTGTAGTGAGTTAAAATGGTGGAAGATATAAATTGTGATAGATATAAGAGAGGGTGAGTAAATTGTGAATGCAGAAAATATGTTTCACTACAGTGTCTTGGTTTTTAAATCAAATATAAGGTGGTCACCAGGGAAATATTCCCAATTATTCAATATGCCCAAGTCAACTGGGTTTTATAGAGAATTTAATTAATAATACAATGAATAATCAAAGAAAGAGAGAGAGAGAGAAAAAGGAAATAAGTATGAAGGGCCTTAAGCCAACATGGCCTAGACCTGAGTCATAAGAGAGAGATCAGTCAGTTAGTTTTTTATCACTCACCACAAGGTCTGTCTAAGCAAGGATTCTAGGGACATCAGGCCAGCTCCATCTCAGCTGATTTCACCAGAGAGAGTTCCAGCCAGAGTCCTCCTCAAAGAGAGATCCAGCCAGAGACGGTTTCAAAGGGCCTCTCTCCAGAGCCTCCAGAGGGACAGAGTCCCCTCAGAGGAGCTCCAGCGAGACCTCCTTAGAGATTGTCCTCCAAGAGCTTCCCTTCTCCAGATCCTCTCTCAAGAGATTCTTCCCAAGCGATCCTCATAAGAGCTTTCTCCAAAAGGATTGTCTCTTCTCAAGAGATTCTGCTTTTTCTTATATAGGGGTTTTTCTCCTATGTCACCTTCCCTAAGTCCTTACATCTACCAATCACTGTAGATGTTTTCCAAAGGACTGCCCATCTGAATTCCTGCTAAGTTGACTAATCTCCTCAGTAAATCTGAACCAGTGAAAACACAGCTGAGTCAACTAATCTCATTAAGAGAAAACTTGCCCGACCCTTTTAGGTACCTAGCATCTCATTGTATCAATTCTAAAAAACAGGCATGGCTCAAAGAACTCCTTGCCTTATTATAAGCATGGGTCCAAGAACTTTCATTATTTAGCAAGGAGTTTTCTCCCCTAAAGCAGTCTTAAGTATGGGTGGAGTAGAGGTCCTCCCATAGCAAGGATTTTTTCCCCCTAAAGCAGTGTTAAGTACAGGTGGAATAGAGGTCCTCCCATTTCTGATCCTGGTGAGTTCTCACATCAAAATGGGGAATGTTTCCCAGTAGGGAATTTGTTCCAATGAAGGATTCCTCAATGTGGAAATTTTTAACATTCACAAGTCTGAGAAATTTCAAGATTTACAATGGCTCACAGGAAACAGAGCTGAAGGGGAGTGGAACTCTTGGGCCACTCCTCTCCCCCTCTATACTTGCTGATGACTTTCCTCACTTGACCCATCCCTCTGCCAGCAGCCCAATGGGATTGCTTTTTCCCTCCCCTATGTGCGATAAGGGGTGGGACCTGGCACTCTGTCTCTAAAATATTTGCCATTATTGTGATAGGGGCTGGCCATAACCATGTCAATAGTAATAGCTGTGGGCCCTGGAAAAGCATCAGGAGTAGCATTAGGAGCAATTTTTTATACTTCTCAGCCCATAGAAAGTAAATGAGTTGGAAAGATAGTTAGAAAGAGATTTCAGGGTAATGTTGGCAAATCATTGGCATTTATGCCCAACTGGCATGGGGAGTTTCTGGGAGTCATCAGGCCATGATGCCTTGACAGAGTCATGTGTGATAGCTAAGGAGACTACAGAGTGGCCCTTGGCAAGATGTGATTGCGCACCCAGTTCCCCTTTACATAACCTCTCTCATCAATGCCCCTTATCTGTGAATTGACATGATTATTATTCCCCCTAGTCTCCAAAGGAATAATACAAGAGCAAATTCCTATACCCTAATTCTCTAAAATATCACTAAAATATCAGACCCTCAAACCCTATCCAAAAAGACTATCATGGGTTAACTTTTACTTAGGTACATAATCCTCAGTGAAACCGCAGCTACAGGTCAAACCCAAAACTTTCCCACTCACAGAAACCTATTCTCATGAAGCCAGCACCCAAATCAACCAGAGAGGCCCATACAATAAGTACAAGCACATCAACCTTCAATATGCCTCAGTGACTTTATTACACAAATCAGTAACTCAGAAACTCCCTAGTAAACCACCAGTCTAAATCTGAGTTGTGTTCCCAGTACCCCTCAACCTCAGTGATATGATTGTTGAATTGTCTTTTAAGAACAGTTGATTAATTATTCCATTTTATTAAAAGCAATAAGTAATTGTCCTTGATTGTATGTAAGCTCAAAACTTCTCACAGGGTAATGAGAAAATTAAGCCACCTATGACAAAATCGTTTATCTTGTATGCTGTCTATAGTCACAATATAAGAATATAAAATATTAATCAAGTGATTTGTTAAAAGTTAATGTATCACTTTTTTCAATTATCTCTCTTTGAACATGTGTATTAGGTAATGTATCTGTGTGCCAAGAAAATGTGTATAAAAATAAAAACCAGGCTCGGGTATGGTGGAGCAGTTATCAGATGCAAAGTAGTCCCATGGCCATAATGATTAAGCTATCTTCCATTTGTCATTTTTGTTGGCTGATCATTTGTCACCTTTCGGGAAACCCTAGAGTCGTGAGCAAGGGTGGACTTTCCCATGGCAGGCTCTTTCCAACACCTGAGTACATGTTTTGCATGCCTCACCCCTGTGTCCAGTCACCCAAAGTGAGCATTTCCTCTCTCTGCTCTCTGGGATAATTCAGCGTAGCTTGAAATTGAAGTTTAGGCACACAGATTTGAAAACCTTTGCCAAAGTGGTTACATGGGGATCCTTTGCTGGCTTTGGATGAAGATAAGATTTATTAACAACATGATTGCACATAAAAATTTTAGCATTACATTTCATTTCCACTCAGTCCTAAGGTAGCAGAGGACTTTCTCACAGTTCCAGGCCCAAAAAGAGGACAAATGTTTATGGCTGCGGCAGAACAGCCTTTCTTTTGTGAAAGTGAAAGCACAGGTCAGAGAGCACTCCTTTCCATATATCATACCACCTTGGAAGCACAGCAACCTTGGAGATCTCTAGATTTAGCTCTGAAAATAATAGCATAAAAAAAAATCTGAAGCTTGGAATGGTCTCTCCCTAACTCCATAAAGTACAAAGTTAAGAAACTGGCTGTAAAATGAGCAGATAATAACAATAAAATATAATTTAACCATTAAAAAAACCATAAAAGGCTGCTCTAGTGGCAGGGGAAATCAGAAGCAGGACCATGAGAAAACAGCTCTAAAAAAAGACTCAAAGAAAAATGGTAATTGGATATAATACAAGCAATCCCCTGGGAGAGATTAGCTAGGTGATACAATAGCTAGGATATTAAGCTTAACTGAGTCAAAATCTATTCCCTGCCACTTTCTGCATTGTGACCTCATATACTTTTAAAAAGTCACTTATGCCTACTTACCTAAAATAAAAAAAAATATCAGGATAGTTATAGATAGAGATAAGTCATAGAGGGGAAAAAAAGAAATAAATGACAGTGATATAAGAAATTTGTGAAAATATATTATATTTAATAACTTAATATTCAAAATCCTAAATTCAAAATTCAATGATACAATATTACAGATGACAGAGGAGCTAGGATTATAACCAAGAATAACCTACACAGAAAATCTGAGTATGATCCTTGGAGAAAATAATGGATATTTAAAGAAATAGATAACTTTTTAAGCATTCTAGATTAGAAGACTAGAGCTGAATAGAAAATGTAACATACAAAAATAACACTTAAGAAAAGCGTAAAGAGGTAAATGTGAGAGTAAATATAAGTGACTTGATAGTTAACTGTTTTCTTCTTGTACGAGATGTTACATGTAAGTCATAACAACTTTGTCATCATTATAGTAGTTAGAAGGCATCGACATAGAGGATATATGTGAGTTGACTATGTTGGCATGATAAAAAAATTAGGAGTGAGAAAGAAATACATTGGGATAATAATAAAGGGAGAGGTTCAAGAAAAGAATCTTATATAAAAGAGACACACAAGGAAGATAATTTAGTGGAGATGAAAATGAAGGAGTGATGGTAATTCTTGTATCTCTTTGTGGAATTGGTTCACAGATGGAAGAATACATGCACACAGACATAGATTCAGTTCGAGATAGAAATATTTTACTTCAATAGGGAAATAGAAGGGGAAGAGGATAGAAATTATAGGGTGAGATAATAAAAGGGAGGGTAGAATAATGGAGGCAGTGGTCAGAAGTAAAACAGACTTTTGAGAGGGGCAGGATAAAAAGAGAGAGGCAATAATGAACATAAAAATATGATGGAGGGATTTAAGTCATTTATAACTCTTTTTGACCCAATTTGAGGTTTTCATGCCAAAGATATTGGAATCGTTTGCCATTTCCTTCCCTAGCTCATTTTATAGATGAACTGGGGGAGGGTGGGTTAAATGAATTGTCTTCATTCATACAACTAGTAAGCAGTTGTATCCAGATTTGTACTCTCAAAGATGGGTCTTCTTTACTCCAGGCCTGGTTCTCCATCACTATACCAGCTATCTGCCCTTGGAAGAAAATACATAGTTAATAATCATAACTTTAAAGGTTATGGGAGGAACTACACATAAAATAGAAACAGAAAATATAATAGATTAGAAATCTGAATCCAAAAATATGTTGTTTATGAGACACATTTGAAATAGAATACACAGATAAAATAAGGGGCTGGAGAAGAATCTATCATGCTTCAGTTGAAGTAAAAAAGACAGAGTTAGTAATCATTATCTCAGATCAAGAAAAAGTAAAACCACATATAATTAAATGCTATTAAAATAATCAGATGGAAACTATATTTTGCACAAATGTACCATAAACATTGAAGTAATATCAAAAAGTATTACAGTAAGTTTTTTTAATGATGAAGTTATTATTTATCAAATATACAGGGAATTTAGTCAAAGAAAAAGTCATTATTCAATTGAAATGGTTAGAAAATATGAACAATTTTTTCTCCAGCACAAGAAGTCAAAGCTATCGTCACATTAAAAAATACTTAAATATTCATTAGCAAAATACAAGTAAAAATAAACCTTTACATATTACCTAACAACTTTCAGAAATGACAAATACTAGAATTGATGAGGGAAAATAGGTTCAATAATTAACTGATCGTGATATGGCTAATTGGAATTTTTTCATAATTTCACATGTATAATCAATATCAGATTGCTTGTCCTCTCAGCAGGTGGAAGAGAGAGAGAATTTGGAACTCAGAGTTTAAAAACAGTTAAAACATTTTTAATAATAGATTTGTTTTTTAAAAATGTAATTAAATTTATTTGAAAAAATGATTATAATAATAGCTATAGCTAGATGGCACAGTTTTAGAATGATATTCCTTAAATCAGACTCATCTCAGACACTTAAACTAGCTGTGTGATTCTGCCTCAGTCACTTAAACTTGTTTACTTCATTTCCACATTTGTAAAATGAGATGGAGAAGGCAATAACAAAACATTCTAGTGTCTTTGTCCAGAAAACTCCAAATGGGAAAATGAAGCATCAGACATGACAAAATACTGAACAACAACAACAAAAAAATAACAGCTAACATTTATATAATACTTTAAGATGCAAAGTGCTTTACATATATTAATTCATTTGATTCTCACAACAACACTGATGCAGGTGCTCTTAGCTACATATGAGGAAACTGGGGTTAAGGAACTTGGGAGCTAATAAATTTCCAAGCCAGGATTCTTAAACTAAATATCAGATTCTTTGCTAATACTCAGGTATTTAAATGATAAAAAAAGGAAGTTTGGCTTTATTTGAAATTCAAAGTATATCATAGAGTCCTATATAACTTTTCATCTTGTTAGAATCTGCCAGAAATTTATCTCTACTTGCACAACATTTAAGTCATTTGACAAACATTTATTAAGTGACTATCATGTATTGAGCACTGTATTAAGCACTGGGAGTACAAAGAAAAATTAAATATAGTTCCTGTGAGAGGACCTCACAATCCAATGGTAGAGACAACCAGCAAGGAAAGAAAGAAAGAAAGAAAGAAAGAAAGAAAGAAAGAAAGAAAGAAAGAAAGAAAGAAAGAAAGAAAGAAAGAAAGAAAGAAAGAAAGAAAGAAAGAAAGAAAGAAAGAAAGAAAGAAAGAAAGAAAGAAAGAAAGAAAGAAAGAAAGAAAGAAAGAAAGAAAGGAAGGAAGGAAGAAAGGAAGGAAGGAAGGAAGAAAAAAGAAAGAAAGGAAGAAAGAAAGAAAGGAAGAAAGAAAAAAGAAAGAAAGAAAGAAAGAAAGAAAGAAAGGAAAGAAGGAAGGAAGAAAGGAAGAAAGGAAGGAAGGAAGGAAGGAAGGAAGAAGAAGAAGAAGAAGAAGAAGAAGAAGAAAGAAAACTATATGCAAACACACAAACTATAGAATAAATAGGAAATATTTAATATAAGTAAGGAACTAGAATTAAAGGGCATTTAATAGACTTTCTATAGAAGGTAGGATTTTAGCTGGGACTTAAGAATTTCTATTGCATTATAATGAGAAAAATATTAATTGTTTAAATGACATGGGAGATAAGGAACAAAATTGTGCTTTACTTTACAACTCTTACAATTCACTCTTGGGACTTGTTGATACATAAAGGGATAATATGGCATGTCCCCATGTTTAGAGCTAGTTTATCACCTTTGTACTGACTTCTTTTTTGTGATATTAAGCTCCAAGGAAAATAAGTATTGAATTTTATTAATTTTAATACCATGGCTATGTGAAATTATTTTCCCTTTGAGTATTCAGGGTCAGCCAGAAGCAGCATGCTTCTAGACTGGGATTACTCTCAGTCCCCTACCCCCAGGATATCCAATTAGTTCAGAACTTCTCATCTTTTGTCAAGATTTTTTTTTAAAGTGACTCATTTGAAAAGTATGCTGGGAGGTGTGTGTGTCAATTAGATTGTTCAGAGGATAGAAGGACAGTTCCATAGACTAGAGCTCCTTGGTTCAAATGTATTCTCTGATACTTCCTAGCAGTTTGACTCTGGGCAAGTCACTTAATCTATTTCCTAACCATTAGCACTCTTTTGCTGTAGAACCAATATACAATATTGCTTCTAAGATAGAAGAGAAGGGTTTAAAAAAAAAGAAAAAACACACTAGTCTAGCCACATGGCAGGGTGTGCAAGCTTCTTTCTGGTCTAGGCAAAGACTTACCCTTCATAAATTAATGAGGGAGAAAGTGATGTCCCTAAATTCATCACCTCTTTAAAAATTATCTACCAATAGAGAATGTCTGGGGAGGTCCAAAGGTGTGAACTGTCAGGTCAACTAGAAAGAGGATACAACTCCCTTCATAAACAAGAGGCAGGACTTACAATGGGTCTTTTAATAGAAGGAAGCAAGAGAAAGCTGTATTTTTTTTTGTTAATGGGTCTGCATATCCCATTAATAAAAAATGTTAGGTTCTTGGAGAATTAGCTTCATATTCTTCTTGGTTAAAATCTTGATGTTACAGCCCGAGATTTTCAACAGCCAATTCTGTTCCAAAAACAACCACCTCATGAACTGTTCTATTATGGTTCCCCTAAGTTATATCAAATAGTTGTTGTTCCTGTTACTTAGTGAGATAAGCAGAGTGCTTTCTAAATGTTTCTTTCCATTGTACACTGGGCGTGGAAGCATTTCCCAAAAATTCAGCAGCTCAGTCCATTCAGTTATTTTCCTACAAAAACAACTTAGTTTAGGACTCAGTAACTGTGCTGTAATATTTATTTTCACAACCAACATAACCCCTTGAAAACTATTGGAAAAGAAAGTAACTTGGCAAAGAGACTTGAACAACAATAATAGGAAGTAAATCATGTGACCAAAGGAGAATTACATACTGAATGTACAAATATATTCTAGAATAAGATTTGGAGTTCAATCATAGGCAAAGAAGAATAAGGGATGTTGTAACTTTGATTTGTGTCGTATATCCTGGTCTTTTATCTGTCATCAAATGACTGGCTAGTTGAATAATTGGGCAGTGTATATGTTGACTTAAGCCGAAAAGTTTTGTTTTATGGGAATTGGGCCCATTTTTTAACTTGCATTTTGTTAAGCACAGTAGGGAAGAAAGGAGAGAGTAGGATTGATTATTGCTTCTTGAAAATTACAGTTATAAATGAATTTTCCCTGAGAAAGTTGTGGAAAAATAAACACACAGCAGACAACTTGAAAATGGCATGATTTTTCTTTTGGTTTGATGAAAATAATACTGAACCTAATGGTGTTTAAACATCTTTATATTGACATATGTGCTTTTATTTTATTTTTACAAATGTGCTTCGATGTGACATGATGATTTTTCAGATAATTACTTATTATTGATGAACAACATAATTATTCTTCTAGCAAATGCATGTATAATTTAGCCTGCTTATGTTCACACAGCTGCTACTATTGCAATATCATGCATGTTGTTTTTTATTGCTGTTTTAATATTTCTTCGTGTTTTTCATAGATAGGGATATCCATTTATCCATTTTTTGGATCCTCTCTCTCTGTCTCTGTCTTTCTTTCTGTCTCTGTCTCTGTCTTTCTCTGTTTTTTTGGAGTAATGTTCCACTATTTCACATAAAAAAAAGCTGTCTAGTGATATTGTGAGAAGGAATTGCTCTAAACCACACTCTTTGGATGGAAGACTTGGCTTAAAATTTATTTTTCTACTTCAAATATATGATACTTAAGATGGCTAGTAGACTTACTATAAGAGTAAGATAAGTTTGGTTTTAACTTTTTTTTTACATTGAGGTGACATTATTTATTCCAGGATTAAAACACTGATATATATCCATGTCAATTTTTGTGTGTGTATAAAACATAATAAATAATATATGTTAAACAATTTACATATAATATACACATGTAATTTATTGATTTTTAATTAATTATTCTGTTACATTAAAAGGTAAAAGGTCTTTCCCTACCTTATCCCAATTACTAAAGTCATAATTTGACAAAAATATATGTATGTATATATATATATATATATATACACACACACACATACATATATATATATATATATATATAACAAGGTCTTTATTATACCTATTTCTTAGTTTCTTTTTTTTTCTTTTCTGGAGGTGAACATTATATATATATATATAATTTAAAAATTTCCTGGGGAAAAACAGTTAATTGAACCTATATTGTGTTTAATTTTGTGCTTTCTCTTTATTCAAGTAGCATAGTCCTCAAAATACCTGCCATAATCACTCATCTAACCTTGTGAGATAGCAAATAAAATAAAACCCCTCAATTCTATTTAAGTTCTAGTATTAAAATCTTATACATACGGCCCTCTGTGATAAATGCTTAAGGAAAATTCTTTTGACAATAACTTAGTAGCAAGATGCTTTTGTTTTAGTTTGTTCTATCAATATCATCATACTAATTTTATATAATTGTATTTTTCAATCAAATTATTTTCTTCATTTTTGGGGAAAAATCAAAGTTCATTTTAAAGTATAAGCAAATGGTAGTCTAAGAAAATTCTTACAATTTTTACATTCCATTCACCTCTCATTTAGAGATGTAAATGTATGACCATTTAGAGATATTTTTGGACGTAAGGCCATGAATAAGTTTAGTACTATTGGGGTATTATTAATATTGTCCTGTTAATCTTGTTAATCATATAAAATACAATTTCTATTCAATTCAATCCAGAAGGAAATAGTTCTTTCACTATAATGAGAGCACTTAACTTAATTATTATATATATTTTATAGAGATCTGACAATTTACCTACCTGGTACACATTGCTTTTTTTATTAAAAATGTACCTTCTATCTTAGAATCAACATTGGGCTCCAAGGCACAAGAGCAGTAAGGACTAGGCAATTGGTATTAAGTGAGTTACCCAGGATCACATAGCAAGGAAGTATCTAAGGCCTTATTTAAAACCAGGTTCTCCCACTTCTATGTCTGACTTCATCCACTGAGAGACCTAGCTATTCAAAGTGCATTGCTTTGAATAACCATAGGGAAAGGAAATTAATCTCTTACTTCATGGACAAACTCCCCAAATGCTCCCTATCAATTCACGTCAGTTTTGAACGGTTTTGCCTATGTGTTTTTTTGACAGAGAACATGGGAAGGTAAAGCTTAGTCTTCTACTATACTAAAGACTAATATCATTCTTTCCTAAAAAAAGTATTGCTCTCCATTTACATGAATTATTTAAGTTATTTTCAGAATTTGAATGAGAAACATTTAGGTCTGAAGATAGATCACATTAGGCTTGATGTAAAAGGAATGGTTTTTGATTTCTACCCAATTCAGTTGATGTAGTGAGAGGATGTAATCATAGATAATGAGGTATTAATATGTTATAAAGGCATTAACATTCTCATCAGTGATTTTATCAAGGGTATGGCTACATCAGCGGAACTAGAAGAAAAAAAAGGCAAATCTCCCTTCTTTAGATGGAAATTTCTGAAATTGAGATATAAATACTGAATAACTGGAGTATGTGGTATAAAAAAGGTGATGCCATGTATGATATTATGTATCAATTCCAAGGCACAACAGCAGTAAAGACTAGGCAATTGGAATTAACAAAACATGTATTAAACACACACTCAATTAAATCTGCCTGATTTGTCTATTATTCTGCTTATCAGAAATTGCCAATTCATGGTTCTTACTAACCTCTAATTGTTACAACCAATACATCTATACTTCAAGAACTTAAGGTTTCCTTAGTATTAGTAGTCCTTCTAGGGTTAGTAGTCCTTCACACTCAATTAAATCTGCTTGATTTGTCTATTATACTCCTGATCAGAAATTTCCAATTCATGATTCTTACTAACCTCTAATTGTTACAATCAATACATCTATACTTCAAGAACTTAAGATTTCATTAGGGTTAGTAGTCCTTCTACCACTGTATCACAGTAGTCACAGAGATCAAAATTTCTTTAGGTTTTAGCAGAGAGTAGAGATAGAGATAGGGATAATAGGTTCTCTGATTTAATTCGTATAGGAAAGTTAGAGAAGATGAAACTTCAATTTTATATTTATAAATGTTCGGCAACTTAGTCTTAGAGATTTGCTTAGAACTCTTAGAAGATAATAAAATTAACAAAGTTAAACAGTCAATATGTATCAGAATTAGAATTTGAACACAGGTAGATGCTTTAGAAACTATAGTATTTCTCATATTTTCAAATTTTAAGAATAAAAATAACCATAGTCAAGTGAAAATTATATAATTACCATACTCATGAATGAAATGAGAGACAAGCCAGCAAAATACTTAGAAAGATCCAAATATAAAATTCCTAGAATCATGCCTAGGGGCATTTAGTTCCAACTCTAATTGTTCATTGAATTCTGTTTACATTCATAAAAAATTATAGTTCATATGAGAGGCATCGATCTAATACTAACACTTTCTACTTCAGGTTCAAAGTTGTATAAAATGAGGCACTCCCAAATCACTGGAAATTTAATACAATATTTATATTGTCCTAAAATAGCAAAGATATGCAATAATAATGCAATGAAACTTTCCTTCTAAGGGTGTTACTTTAGCAGTCCAATGTAACCTACATGGGTTACAGAAAGCCATCAAATTCTAATATTCATTTGCTAAAATGATAAAAGAAAACAATAAAATTAATGGTAAGCAAATTCATTAACTTCAATGAAATTATCAAAGATTTAAGTCATTTGCTTTTATTATATACAGATTGCTGATGGTGAATGTTAAATAATTTTTTCCTTTAAGCAATGTTTTATTGATGTTATTAAAAAAAATTGGTGACTGAATGTTTCAAGAAATCCCAATAGAGGTTATCAGGATACATTGTGGGAAGATGGTAGAGTAGGATATGAAACAATAACAAATAACCAAATACCACAAATAACCAAAAATAGCTCCATAGAATCAATGCTGAAAGCAGCAAAAACAGATAGGAGTCAGGAGTGAAGCTCAAAGCCTGGGCTAAATAGAGAGGAAGGTTTCTACCTTCCCTGGCCTCAGTCCTACCACTCTTGGCTCTTGAGAGAGGAACAGAACAAAGTGGAATAAACAGTGCAACCAATAGAGGCAGGATTGGTAACCTTATACCCCTCCCTCAATACCAACAGAATCCACAGGCAGAGGGCCCTGGGGGTGACTCCAGTTCCAGAGTCTGCTGGCTCACAGCTAGGGATTAAAGGAGTGGATATGATAGAGTCTGTGGGCACCAGGCCCTGAGAACAGATCAAGCCTCACTGCTAGTGAACAAGAGAATTTAGGGGCCAAAGCAATGTGAATTGAACACATGTTCTGTCCTTGGCTGTGGCAATAAGTAAGAAAGGATGAAGAAAGAGTGTACACCTGTGAGTATGGTTGCTGAGGGCCTCATCAGCTGTGGTCACTCACAGTGGAGTAGAGTTTCTGCTTCCTGTCCATGGAGAAGTGGAGTGGCTCCTTGCAGTAGCAGTAGCAAAACTGTCTGTGACTTCTTTTCAGAACACCTGAAGTCATTCACAGATTGGGGCTTGAGCAGGGACCAAGATTAGACTCTAGACTCTAGACTCTAAAAAAATGAAATAACTAAATAGAACCGAGTTAAAAAAAATGCAAACCCTCCCCCGAAACCTGAGGCAAACTACCCCAGACCAATAACAATACTAGGAGTCCAATAAAAAATACAATAATTAAATATATTGATCTGGCCACTAAATTTTTTTAAATAAATAAATAAATAAAAATGAACCAAACAGTAAGAACCCAATTATTGATAGCTACTATGGGGAATGAGAAGATCATGACTCAAAATCAGAAATAGTGAAATAAAAACACCTACTTGAAAAAGAGCAAAGAAGCACAATAAATGATCACAGGCTCTAAAAGAGATTTTGGAATAACTTTAAAAAGTTCTCCAAAACAAAATGAGAAAAGTTGACAAAAAATTAGAAGGAAAAAGAGAACAATAAAAGAAAGTCAAGAAAAATATGAATGAATACCCAAATGGAAAAAGGATATCCAGAAACTAATGGAAGAAAAAAATGTATTAGGAAGTAGAATTGAACAAGGAGAAGCTACTGATTTCCTAACACAAGAAGAAACTGACCTGGGATCAAGGAGAGACAACATAAGAATTAATGGATTCCTGGAAGCCTATCACAAAAAACAAGGGCTTAGACACCATACTCCAATGGATCATCAAGCCACACTGTTCAAAAACTCTAGAACCAGAGGGTAAAAGAGACATTGAAAGAATCCACCAATCACCACCACAAAGAGACCCGAAGATGAGAATGCACAGGAACATCATTGCTAAGTTCCATAGCTCTCAGGTTAAGGGGAAAATACTACAATCAACAAGGAAAAAAAACTATTTAAATTCTGAGGAGTTATAGTTAGAATAACATAAGACTTAGCAGCTACAACATTAAGGGAACATAGAATATGGATCACAGTATTTTGTAGAACAAAACAATTGGGCTTACTAACCAACATAACATTGAGGAAAGTTGAGCATAATTATAATAGGTAAAACATGTAAATTTAACAAGCTTAAGGAGTTTAAATTATTCGTGGTGAAAAACCCATAACTCAGCAGAAATTTTTATGTATAATAAAAAAATTGTTTGATTCCCATATGGGAAAATGTTATCTATGGCTCTTTGACATATCATTACTGCTTGAGTATTTTGAAGGGGCATATATGGATAGAAGGCTCAAGATCAAAGTGAAACCAAAATGATAGTGGAATGGATCAGGAGAAAATAGGTGGGGGATAAAAGGATAGGTTGGGATTCAAGAAAAGATATGGAAGTGTTTTTTAGAATTAAGCTTGTATTAAGAAGTAGGAGGGAAGATTTGGAATAAGGAATGGATTTTTTTAGGGATCATTTCTTTTTCTTTAATTAAGTAATTGATTAAGAATATTTTTCCATTGTTACATGATTCATGTTCTTTACCTCCCTTCTTCCCTCCCTGCTCCTGGAGCTGACAAGCGATTCCCATGGGTTATACATGTAGCTTTGTTCAAAACCTAATTTCATGTTATTCATATTTTCAATGGATTAATCCTTTAAAGCCAAAATCCCCAATCATATCCCCATCAAACCATGTGACTGACTATATATTTTTCTTTTTTTTTAAACATTATTTTATTTGGTCATTTCCAAACATTATTCATTGGAAACAAAAATCATTTTCTTCCCCACCCCCCACATCTCCCGTAGCCGGCGCATGATTCCACTGGGTATCACATGTGTTCTTGACTCAAACCCATTTCCGTGTTGTTGGTATTTGCTCTAGAGTTTCCATTGAGAGTCTCTCCTCAGTCATATCCCCATCCACCCCTGTAGTCAAGCAGTTGTTTTCTTCGGTGTTTTTACTCTCACAGTTTATCCTCTGCTTGCGGATAGTATTTTGTAGATCCCTGCAGATTGTTAAGGGACATTGCATTGTCCCTAATGGAGAAGTCAATAACCTTCGATTGTACCACAGTGTATCAATCTCTGTGTATAATGATTTCCTGGTTCTGCTCCTTTAGCTCTGCATCATTTCCTGGATGTTGTTCCAGACTCCATAGCATACCTCCACTTTATTATTCCTTTTAGCACAATAGTATTCCATCATCAACATATACCACAATTTGTTCAGCCATTCCCCAATTGAAGGGCATCCCCTCGTTTTCCAGTTTTTGGCCACCACAAAGAGTGCAGCTATGAATATTTTTGTACAAGTTTTTTTTCATTATTATCTCTTTGGGGTACAAACCCAGCAGTGCTATTTCTGGATCAAAGGGCAGACAGTCTTTTATCACCCTTTGGGCATAGTTCCAAATTGCCCCCCAGAATGGTTGGATTAATTCACAACTCCACCAGCAATGAATTAGTGTCCCTACTTTGCCACATCCCCTCCAGCATTCATTACTTTCCAGAGCTGTCATGTTAGCCAATCTGCTAGATGTGAGGTGATACCTCAGAGTTGCTTTGATTTGCATCTCTCTGATTATAAGAGATGTAGAGCACTTTTTCATGTTCTTATTAATAGTTTTTATTTCTTTGGCTGAGAACTGCCTGTTCATGTCCCTTGCCCATTTATCAATTGGAAAATGGCTTGATATTTTGTACAATTGATTTCGCTCTTTGTAAATTTGAGTAATTAAACCTTTTTCAGAGGTTTTTTATGAAGATTGCTTCCCAATTTGTTGCATTCCTTCTGATTTTAGTTACATTGGTTTTGTTTGTACAAAATTTTTTAATTTGATGTATTCCAAATTATTTATTCTGCATTTTGTGCCTCTTTGTAAGTCTTGCTTGGTTTTAAAATATTTCCCTTCCAAAAGGTCTGAGATGTATACTATTCTGTGTTTGCCTAATTTTCTTATAGTTTCTTTCTTTATGTTCAAGTCATTCACCCATTTTGAATATATCTTGGTGTAGGATGTGAGGTGTTGATCTAAACCTAATCTTTCCCACACTGTCCTCCAATTTTCCCAGCAGTTTTTATTAAATAGTATATTGTTATCCCAAAATCTGGGTTCTTTGGGTTTGTTGTATACTGTCTTGCTGAGGTCACTTACCCCAAGTCTATTCCACTGATCCTCCTTTCTGTCTCTTAGCCAGTACCAAATTGTTTTGATGACCGCTACTTTATAATATAGTATGAGATCTGGGACTGCAAGGCCCCCTTCCTTTGTATGTTTTTTTTTTTATTGTTTCCCTGGATATCCTTGATCCTTTATTCTTCCAAATGAACTTTGTTATGGTTTTTTCTAAATCAGTAAAAAAAAATTTTTGGAAGTTCAATGGGTATGGCACTAAATATATAAATGAGTTTGGGTAGGATGGTCATTTTTATTATATTGGCTCGTCCTACCCATGAGCAGTTAATGTTCTTCCAATTGTTCAAGTCTAGTTTTAGTTGTGTGCAGAGTGTTTTGCATTTGTGTTCATATAGTTCCTGTGTTTGTTTCAGGAGATAGATTCCTAAGAATTTTATTTTGTCTAAGGTAATTTTGAATGGGATTTCTCTTTCTAGATTTTGCTGCTGAACTATGGTGGAGATGTATAGAAATGCTGATGACTTATGGGGGTTTATTTTGTATCCTGCAACTTTGCTAAAGTTGTTGATTATTTTGATTAGCTTTTTGGTTGAATCTCAAGGATTCTTTAAGTAGACCATCATGTTATCTGCAAAGAGTGATAACTTAGTCTCCTCCTTGCCTATTTTGATGCCTTCAATTTCTTTTTCTTCTCTAATTGCTACTGCTAGTGTTTCTAGTACAATGTCAAATAATAGAGGTGATAATGGGCATCCTTGTTTCACTCCTGATCTTATTGGGAATGCTTCGAGTTTATCCCCATTGCAGAGGATATTAGTTGATGGTTTTAGATATATAGTGTTTATTATTTTTAGGAATGACCCTTCTCTTCCTATGCTTTCTAGTGTTTTTAATAGGAATGGGTTTTGAATTTTATCAAAGGCCTTTTCTGCATCTATTGAAATAATCATATGATTTTTGTTGGTTTGCCTGTTGATGTGGTCGATTATGTGAATGGTTTTTCTAATATTGAACCAGCCCTGCATCCCTGGTATAAATCTACTTGATCATGGTGGATGACCCTTCTGATCACTTGCTGGAGTCTTTTTGCTAGTATCCTATTTAAGATTTTTGCATCTATATTCATTAGGGAGATTGGTCTATAATTTTTGAGAGTTATACAATACATTTCCCCCACATATAAATATATGTAATTTGATGTAAATGTGGTCCTTATAGAAGAGAGTTTGATGTAAAGAAAAAGATAAGATTTATCTCCTTTTCCCTTACTTTCATATTTACCTTTTCATGTTTCCCTTGCTTTCTGTGATTGGATATCAAATTTTCCACTAAGTTCTGGTCTTTTCTTAGCACATGCTTGGAAATCTTCTATTTTGTTGAATGCCCATACTTTCCCCTGGAAGTATATAATCAGTTTTGCTGGGTAGTTGATTCTTGATTGGAGACCCAGCTCTATTGCCTTTCTAAATATCGTGTTTCATGCTTTGCAGTCTCTTAGTGTGTTAGCCTCTAAGTCCTGTGTGATCCTTATGGGAGCCCCCCTATATCTGAAGCTCCTCTTCTTGGCTTCTTGTAGGATTTTCTCCTTTTCTTGGAAGCTCTTGAATTTGGCAAATTACATTCCTGGGGGTTGTCTTTTGGGGATTTAGTATAGAGGGTGTTCTATGAACCCTTTCTATTTCTATTTTGCCCCCTTGCTCCAGAATATGTGGGCAATTTTCTTCTTTAATCTCCTGTAGTACAGCATTGAGGTTTTTGTTTATCTCTGTTTTTTTGGGGAGACCAATAATTCTCACGTTGTCTCTTCTTCCTCTGTTTTCCAGGTCTGTGACATTTTCAGTGTGATATTTTGTGTTTTCTTCTAATTCATTAATTTTTTGGCTTTGCTTTATTAATTCTTTCTGTTTTCCATGCTTACTGTCTTTCAGTTGCTTAATTCTTGTCATGAGGGACTGGTTTTGCTTTTCAGCATTGTCTGCCCTTCTATTAGATGCTCCCAGCTCTTTCTCCAATAGTGAAGTCTTATCTATCAGATGGCTGATCTCTTTCTCCCATTTTTTTTCCAGAAAATTTCCATCTTTTGGGTAAGCTCCAATTTGTGTTCTAGAGCTTTAGGATAATTTCCATTTTGTGAGGCATGTTTTGATTTTGTTTCGGTTTCATCCTCTTTCTCTTCTTTTCCTGGGTACTCCCACCATAAAGGTTTTCAATAGTCACCTTTTTCCCTTTCTTCTTGGAGGCTTGATTTTGGGCCATGTCAGCCATCCTTTGGTGGTTTTATTCCCCTTTCACTTTTGGTTCGGCTCTGGGTGATATTGGTGGGTTTTCTGTGAATTTAGGTTGCCTCAGACTAGTTCTTCCCAAGAAACCCTCTGAGGTTTCTTAGAGCACGGGCCCCTCTGCTCACTGTGGCCACCCCTTTGCTCAGCACAGGATTTTCCCATGAAACCACCCTGAGAGGTCTTTTCCTTGCAGTCTTTAGATCCCAAGGATCCTGGGGTGCCCCCCCCAACAGAGACGCTCCTCACTCACTTGCTGTCCCAGTGAGTACTATGATACCTTACTCTGCAAGCTTTTCTTCTTCCTTATCGTGTGGAAATATTCAAGCCCCATGTACCTTTGTTTCTGTGGGGTACTGGAGAGTCCCTCTGTTCTTCCAAAGGTGATTTTTATGCTCTTTTGAGGTAGTCTATTTCGTTCAGTCCTGGGGAGAGGAAGTGATTCACGTCTAGATTGTAACCATGTTAACCTGGAAGTCCTAGGAATTGATTTTGAAAAGATGGATAGAATAAAAAATTTTAAAGTGAAATTTTAAAACTATTCCACCCTTATCAGACTGTACTTTAGAAGATCTGATTTAGCTATTTCCTGATCAGTAACAATGGAGATACTTGGAATAACAGAATCAGGTCTTGGAAACTCTACATTTCTTCACCCTTCTTAGTTTAACAAGATTAGGAAGGCCTGCATCAAACTCAAGATTTAATTATCTGAGGAAATGGCCTTCAACAGACATGTGCAGAAAAATGGACAGACCTCTGGGCTTTCCTAAGTCAAGCTAAGCAATCATTGGTACAGATGAGATGCAGGAAAGTAATGTAAAATCATTCATATAAGGCACTGTCAGTTCCTCTCTCTTCCTATTTCCCCAGAGAGACGAAGTTGGCTGGCAGTTTACTAAGTTTTCCGACATCTTGGCATGGTGGTAGCTATTGTCTGGGTTTGGTGATGAGTTTTCCCTGGAGTTGATTTCAGGTTTGGGCATCTTGGCTTAGCCCTTTCCCTTTTGGAACTCAAGCCTGACTCCTGCCTCCTTCATACTCCAAAACTTTATCTCCTTATCTCCCTACCTGGTACTAGCCAGGCAGGGGAGAAGAAAACCTACTCCTTTCTTCCTCCTCCTTAATCTCCTCCACTATCAATTAAATCACTATAAAATTTCCAGGTGACTTGGGTATTTCATTAAGGATTTTTTATAAATAAAATCCTTGGAGACCAAATATAATGATTACATTCAGTCTCAACCATAATTTTAACCTTTACATAAGGGAGGAGGGAGGTTTGAAAGATTAACTCGTGTGAACCTTAAAAATTCTCAGACCTCACTTCATAATTTTAGGATTGTAAACCTTAAAGAAATTCCTCATTGGGACCATTCCCCATTGGGACCACACCCCATTTGGGCAGTGAAGGTACTTAGATCAGGAATGTGAGACCTCTACTCCACACCTACTTATGTCTGCCCTAGGGGAAGATAAAGTTGTAAACTCTTTTCTGAACAATGAAAAGTACTTAAACCCATACTTATAGTAAGACAAAAAGTTCTTTAAGCCATGCCTATTTTAGGACTAATACAAAAGGGTGCTAAGAACCTATAAAGGTCAAGCAAGTTGTGAACTTACAAGGAGCAAAGAGGTGAAAACTTACTCAGAGATTCTAGTCTACTCAGGTGTGAATTACTCAAAAGATTAGTCTACTCAGGTGTGAACTAAGAATGGTCTGTCCTTTGAAAAACGTCTACTGTGATTGGCAGATGGGAGAACTTAGGGGAGGTGACATAGGAGAAAATTCCCTATATAAGGAGGTGACAGTCTCCTAAGAAGAAAAGTCTCTAAGGAGGCTCTGAAGACAGTCTCTTGAACACAGTCTCTAAGGAGTCTCTTGGGAGAGGCTCTTGAGGACAATCTCTTGAAGACAACCAAAAGAATCCCTCTCTAGAGAAGGATGGCTGGTTGAAGTGGTGTCTATATTATTGCTTGGACAGATCTTGTGGTGAGTGATTAAGGACTGACTAATCTCTCTCTCTTAAGACTCAGGTCTAGGCCATGTTGGCTTAAGTCCCTTCATACTTATTCCTTTCTTACTCTTTCTCTCTTTCTTTAATTCCTCATTGTATTATTCATTAAATTCTCTATAAAACCCATTTAACTTGGGTATATTCATAATTGGCAATATTTCCCTGGAAACAAGACACTGTAGTGAAAACATATTTTCTGTGGTCACAATTTACTCATCCACTCTTTTATCTACAACAATTTAATTCTTCCACTATTTTAACTGCCACAGTTTATGGCTCAAACTATTTTAACTCTTACACTCATAAGTAGGAAGGCAAAAGGAAAAGATAAGGGAGGATTATTAGGAAGGGGTATGAATTGGAGAGAAAATTGGCCATCTGGGGAGGAAGATAATGGAAAAAAAGGAAGAAGGGGACAAACAGTGAGGAAGAATGGAGTAGATTGAAATAAATAACTAGTAACTATGGCATTGAGTGGAATTGGTTGAATTTACCATTGGGAAGGAAATATATAGCAGAAAGGATCAAGCACCCAGACCTGACATTATCCTGTTCACAAGAAAGACACTGAAAATGATACTCACACAGAGTGAAGGTGAGAAGCTGGAGTAAAATATACTATACTTCAGCTGATCTGGAGAAAGCATGGGTAAAAGTCAATTTCTCTGACAGAGTTGGAACAGAAACAGATATAATTGGAAGACATTAACAGGGTAACTATATTATGTTGAAGGGGAATTATGGATAATGAAGCATTATCAGTATAGGAGCTGTATTCATTAAGTGTTATAGCATCTAGATTTTTAAAGGAAAAACTAAATGCAATAGGGATGGAAATAGATAAAATAATAATGGAGGGGAAATTAGTTTTCCCCTCTCAGACTAGATAAAACTAATAAAAATAAATAAATAAGAAAGAAGTTAAGAAGATGAATAAAACTTTACATAAATTAAATAAGATAGATATCTTCAGAATCCTCATATACTTGCATGAGGTTAGTAGTCGATCTAAACATGAACATAATGGATCTAGATATAATATTCCTGATGGGACAACACTGTTATAGAGAGCATAGATATTCTGCAAAAGTCCTACTTTAACACTCATAGTACTATGTAGATAATTCTGCATTCTTGAGGGGTTGTGGCATTGGAATAAAAGTTCCACCAGGTATGACCAAAGTGGATACACTTGGTTTTGGAAAGAGTATATATAGCCATGACAATAGATTATGTCTGTTGCCTAAGGAGAAATCTAGATAAATGTTGTCCTACTAATGTATGTTAACCAAGAGCCAAATGGGTAAAGTTAAGTAAAGTAGATGCTGATAGGAACACAGAAAAGAAGAAAACCTATTATTCTATGGCTAGAGCATGTGTTAATTGATTGTTTTTTAGAAAACAAGATGGAAATATGCATTAAGACCTGTAAAATGATTCATGCTCATTTACCTAGGGACCCCATTACTAGACGTAGGTTTCGAGGGCATAATTGAGGAGGTAAAACTTGTGTATGTCTGAAAATATTCATGGAAGCTTTGTTTACAATGACAAAATAGCTGGAAATAACACAAATGCAATTAATGGACAAAATAGCTTAATAGATTGTGATATTTTAATATAATGCATTGAATTGTTATTAGAAATGTCAAACATTGGAAATATAAATAATCTGAGGTAAATATATGAAGAGACAAAAAGAAAAGAAAAATGATTAAGATTAAAATACCTACTATGGATTTCATAAAAACATGTTCACAAAATTAAGAGAAAAAATTCAAGGAACACAAATCCCAAAGGAAAATGAAAAGTAGATGATTATATGAGCACAAACATAAAATTTATATGCTTTTAAAACAAATTTTAAACAATGTAGAAGTTTGTGGTTTTGCCCATAATTTAATGTTTGTTTATTTAAATTTATTTTGCTTCTACTGCTGTTGGTGATGGTGCTATTATATATATATATATATATACATATATATATATATATATATATATGTCCTAAAACCATGAGCGAGAGGGGCAGAGTCAAGATGGCAGCTTAGGAGTACCTAAAGCCATAACCCCTCTAACAATCCCTCTAAAGCAATATTTATATATCTCTCTTCAAAGAAAAATGAAATATAAAATCAACAATAAAATGTCACAAGACTCTCCTATTGAAAACAAATTGAAAGGTAAATACAGTCCATCTATTTTCGAGAGAAAAGAGAGAGGCATGCTCCTTCAACCAATATGCTAAGACCAGGCCAACTTTGTGAACCTTTGGGTAGAGAAGGCAAACAGGAGGGTTTGCCTCTGACCCATCACATGTGGTCAAGGCCTCTGAAAATGGCTGTGGGGAGGAACTTGGGGGTCATCAAGCAGGACACCATCCCCCACCTATCTCAATGAACCTTAAAAAAAGACCAGGCTGTCTGTGTGAGACCAGGGCAGAGACTCTAGACATGAGAGTTCATCTCTGACCCACCACATGTGATTCAGGGCTATAATAAGGACTGGCAGAGAGGAATGAGGAGGGGCCACCTGAATGGACATCCTTGTTCTGCTGGCTACACTGAAAAAATTGCCACAGAGCAGGCCACCTCAACAGGTTAGCTCAACCAGCTGAATCAATTATAACAGCAAAAGGTTGAGAAAAGAGAAAATTTGACCTCAGGGCAGAACAGCTCAAACACTGGTTCAGTAAATCAACAGAGGTGAAAGTCTATATAGTCCATAGGGTAGTAGGAAAAAAAGTAAATAAAATCAATAAAAAAGAGAGAGGGGTAAAAGCTGTAATTGAAATCTTCACTTCTATGGGGTAAAAAGCAAAGAATAGAACCAGTGGGTGAGGACAAGATCCAGGAAACATCAAGCAAAGCCTCAAAAAAAAAATCAGGGAATTGGATGCAGGGTATGGAGGATCTCAAAAAGGAATTTAAATATCAAATAAAACAGGTTGAAGAAAAATGGGAAAAGGAAAATAGTGGCCTGAAAATCAAAATAGGTCATATGGAAATGGAGGCACAAGCATTGAAACCCCAAATAGATCAGCTTGAAAATGAATCAAAATTTGAAAGAAGAGAGAAAGACTTTAAAGGAATAATGAACCATAAGGAAAAGAAGAATCAAAAAGTTGTGGAAGAAATTCAGTCTTTAAAAAATATAATTGGGAAATAAGAAACTAATGACCTTATGTGTTACCAAGACATATTACAACAAAATCAAAAGAATGAAAAAATTGAAGATGATATGGGACACCTTATTGAGAAAAAATTAACCTGGAGAATAGATCCACGAGAGACAATTTAAGAATCATTGGACTACCTGAAAATCTTGATCAAAAAATCCTAGATGTCAAACTACAGGAAATTATCCAAGAAAATTGCCCTAAAATCCTTGAAAATGAGGGTAAAATAGAGACCAAAAGAACACATAGAACATCTTTGGCATCAAATCCCCAATTGACGACTCCCAGGAATGTCATAGACAAACTCAAGAACTCCCAGGTGAAGGAAAAGATACTGTAAACTGCTGGAAAGAAATAATTCAGATATCATGGAGCAACAATTAGGATTATACAGGATCTATCAACATCCACACTGAAGGACCAAAAGGCATGGAATACAATATCTCAGAAGATAAGGGAACTGGGTCTACAAGCAAGAATCAACTACTTGGAATAAAGTGACTATATTCTTTCAGTGGAAAGTATTATCATTTAATAAAATATATTTCCAAGAATTCCTTTTAAAAATACCAGTTCTAAACAGAACACTTGATACCCAAATATAGAATTCAAGAAAAACACAAAATGGCAAATTAGAAAGAGAAGAAATTTAAAGACATCAACAAGGTTGAATAGCATTTATTCCTATATGGAAAGATGATATTTGTAACTCTTAAAGAATGTTATAATTATCATAGTAGATAAAAGAAGTATATAGAGACAGTTCAGCTGTAATCTTACTCTCATTGGAATTGGCTCAGAGAGAGAACAGTCAGATCCATTGTGGTACAGAATTGCATCTTACTCTATAGAGAAGTAGAAGGGCAATAAGAAAAGTGGTATTACTTGTGGAGTAATTCAAGAGGGGGAGAAGTTGGGGGCATTCAAAAGGTTCTATGGTAAAAGGGGAATAATAAGGGAGGTGGTGGAAAGAGTAGTAATATAAGGGAGATGAAAGGTGGGAGATTGACTAAAAGTGAAACCCTGTAGGTGAGGGTAAGAAGGAAAGGAGAAAGGTTAGGATTAAAGGAGGAAGTCAAAAAGGAGGGGAATACACAAATGGTGATCATAAATGTGAATGTGAATGCTATGAACTCACCTATAAAATGGAAGCAGATAGCAAAATGGATTATAAATACGAATCCTACCATATCTTGTCCACAAGAAACACACTGGAGGCAGGTATATACACAAAGGGTAAAGGTAAGAGGCTGTAGCAGAATATATTGGCTTGCAATGGAGACAAGGAAGTCAGGAGTAGCAATGATGATCTCAGACAAAGCTAAACTAAAATAGATTTGATTAAAAGAGATAAAGGAAATTACATATTGATAAAAGGTAGCATAACTAATGAAGAAATATCACACTTAATATATATGCCTCAAATGGTATAGCATCCAATTTTTAAAGGAGTAACTAAAGGAGCTTAAGGAAGAAATAGATAGTAAAACCATATTAGTAGGGGACCTCAACTTTTGCCTACCAGAACTAAATAAATCAAACCAAAAAAATAAATAAAAAAGAAGTAAAGGAAGTGAATGAAACTTTGGAAAAAAATTAGAGCTAATAGATATCTGGAGAAAATTGAATAGTGATAAAAAGGAATAAACCTTTTCAACAGCACATAGTACATACACAAATATTGACCATGTAATAGGGCATAAAACCTTTTTAAATGAATGTAGGAAATCAAAAGTAATAAATGCATTTTCAGATCAAAATGCAATAAAAATCATAATTAATAAGGACTCACAGAGGGATAATTGGAAACGTATTAATCTAATTCTTTAAAATTGGTGATTTCATTGTGGAAAGTGAAAATAAGGAAACAACATATAAAAATTTATGGGATACAGCCAGAACAGTACTCAGGGGAAATTTTCTATCCCTAAGTGCCTATATCAACTAAATAGAGAGGGAGAAGATCAATGAATGGGGCTTACAATTTTATAAGATAGAAAAAGAACAAATAAAAAATCCCCAGATGAAAACTAAATCAGAAATTCTAAAAATAAAAAGATAAATTAATAAAATTGAAAGTAAAATAACTATTGAACTGATAAATAAAACTAGGAGCTGGTATTTTGAAAAAATGAATAAAATAAAATGCTGGTTAATCTAATACAAAAAGAAAGAAGAGAATCAAATTAATAGTATCAAAGATGAAAATGGTTTTCTCACTTCTAATGAAGAGGGAATTAAGGTAATCATTAAGAAATATTTGGTCAAATTATATGGCAATAAATATGACAAATGGATGAATATTTACAAAAAATAAATTGCCTAAATTAACAAAAGAGGAAATAATATACTCAAATAATCCTATCCCAGAAAAAGAAATTGAAGAAGCCATTAAGGAAATTCCTAAAACCATGAGCAAGTATTATTTGTAGAAGGGATAAGCTGGAAGCCTTCCCAATAAGATCAGGAATAAAACAAGTGTGCCCATTATCAGAATTATTATCTAATATATTATTAGAAATGCAAAAATACTAATAAGAGAAGAAAAAAGATCAAAGGAATCAGAATTGTCAAAGAATTAAACTATCTATTTTGCAGATGATATGATGATATATGTGGAAAATTCTAGGAATTGAAATGAAAAGTTCATTGAAATTATCAATAAATATAGTAAAGTAGCAGGATATAAAATAAAAACACATAAATCATCAGCATTTTTATATATTGCTAACAAAATTCTGCAAGAAGAGATAGAAAGAGACACTCTTAGAATAACCCCAGATAGAATAAAATGCCTGGGAGTAACCCTATGTAACAATTAAAATTGGTTTTGCCAATACAGGTAAGGGTAAAATTGGGTTTGACAAATATAAGAGATAAAAAAGGTAAGATTGTGGTTGCCATTTATAAAATAATTAACCTTTAAGTCAAAATAGCTATTAGTAGCTTTTAACAATTTAATAGAATGTAAATATAGTAAATGAAAAGAAATGTAGGAAAGAAGTAGAAAATATTGGCCTAGATATATACACTATAATTGCTGTTCAAAGAAGTCCAGCTCACCACCCAGAAAGGGCTCCCTCAAGTCTCAGTCTTCACATAGAGTCATGGTAGTCTCTTCAGCCAAAAGTGTCTGTAGTGTCTTCAGCAAGGGTTCCACCAACAAAAGCCTCTTCTTTCAGCTCTAGTCATTCACCCAGCAAACCTCTCCCGTAAAGCAATCTCCAACCCAGAATGGACGCCACAAGAAAATTCATTCTCAAAAGATCAAGAATCCTCCATAAAATGTTCTCTCCCAAAAGACCAAGAATGAATAAATCTTTTGGGTCTGCCCTTTTATACCTCTTTTTCCATGTCACTTCCTGTCTCTCCCCCTCATCACAGGAATGAATCACAGCCTTTCAATTTGCCAGTATTTGCAGCCTTTGGGTTTGAGAACTTTTTCTGTTAGTGATTTACTCAGTGTTAAGTAGGGGTACTTTAAGTTCTTCATTGATTAACTAAAAATAGACAAAGATAATTTTAATTCTCTCTTCATACCTACCAAAACAAATGTAGGAACTATATGAATATAATTATAAAACACTTTTTTACAAAAATAAAGTCAGAACTTAATAATTAGAGAAATATTAATTTTTCATGGATGGGCAGAGCCTATATAATTAAAATTAAAATCCTGCCTGAACTAAAGTATAAGAATAGTAAAAGATCTAATAAAAATGCAAAGGAAGAAGGTTTAGCAGACTCAAATTTCAAATTGTATTATAAAAACTATCTTGTATTGGCTAGGAAGTAGAAAGATAGATCAATAGAATAGGATCAGTATACTACAAACAGTAGTAAAAGAGTACAGTAACTCTGTTTTTGATGAAAGTATAGATTCAGCCTATTGGGGCAGTAAATCATTATTTGGTAAAATTTGCTAGGATAACTAGAAAGCAGATTGGCAGAAACTAAGTATAGGTCAATATGTGATACCATTCACTAAGATAAGATTAAAGGTTGCAACATCTAGACATAAAGGAGATAACTTTAAAACATGGAACATAATACTTATCATATTTATGAATGGGAGAGGAGTTTGTGAATAAACAAGAGATGGAGAAAATTGAGAGACATAAAATGGAAAAATGTTGAGTACATTAAGTTAAAAATAATTAAATGTGGCCAAATAAATAAAAGTTGCCTAGTTAAGAAGGAAAGTAGAAAATGGAAGAGGTGAGGCATTCATAGACAGTCTCTCAGATAGAGGTCTTATATAAAAAATACATGGAGACTTTTGCCAAATTTATGAGAATAATAGTCATCCCCCAAATGATAAAAGGGCAAAATATATGAACACAATTTTCAGATGAAGAAATCAAAATCATGGATAGGTATATGAAAAAAAATGCTCGAAATCACTACTGATTAGGGAAATGAAGACCAAAACATTTCTGAGGTATTATCTTATACCTGTCAGATTACTATAATGACAAAAGGTAAAAATGAGAAATATTGAATAGGATATGAAAAATTGGGGACATTAACACACTCTTGGTGGAAACGTGAACTGATCCAACCATTTTGGAGAGCAATTTGAAATTATGCCCAGAGAGATGCAGTTATATGTATACCTTTATACCTAGAAATAAAATTGCTGAATCTTTTTACCAAAGAGATACAGGAAAAAGGAAAAGAACTGATATGTTTCAAAGTATTTATAGCAGCTGTCTTTGTGGTGACAAAGTACTGGAAATAAGAGGATGTCTATCAATTAGGGAATGGCTAAATAAATTATGATATATGATTGTGATGGAATACTACTGTGCTGTAAGAAACAAAGAACAGATTATTTTTTTAAAACCCTGAAAGATGTACATGAGTTAATGAAGAGTAAAACAACCAAGAAAACAATATTCAGCTACAAGTTTAGTATTCTGGGGGAAAAAAAACAACAACTTGTGAACATTCACTTCCAGAGAATGAACTGAAAAATGGAAATATGAAAGACATTATATATATATATATATATATATATAATGTTTAACAGATGATACTTTTTTTGGTTTGGAGAGGTGATGGAGAGTCTGAGATACCTGGAATTAAATTCTACTGATAAAATTAATAAATATTTTTAAAATATGTAACCCTACAAGATTCTAGGGAAGAATTCCATAATTCTAGAGGAGTGTTTTTTTTTTTTATCCTGGCTTTGTTGGATGAAGGCTGGATGCTACAAGAAAGTTAAGATTAGATAAATTACAAAGGAGATTTCCTACCCATAGGCTGGGTAATCAGGAAATAGGAAATAATTTTTATGGAGTAGAAAACCATCTGCTTCCCCTTGGGATAGTATATTATGTGGTTTCTTTACTGGGTTGATTATTGTAATAGGAAGTGCTAGTCAAACACACTGTGAAATAAGGTAATTGGAAGACAGAATTCTCCCCACCCCCCAACTTCTGCTGTCTTTTTCAGTTGGAATCAAACTGGGATTCAGAATGGGTAAGTGGACTGAACTTTTAACAGATAACTCACTCTCTAACATACAAGAAGCAGGGATTTATTTTAAAAGAAGGAGGGGTAAAGGAAATTTGTACAGGAGAGAGGAAGTTTAGGATTTGCCTAATCTAGTATAAATCTCAAGATGAATAAGAGAAGTTGTATAGTCTTTAATGGGGATATTATTAACAGCTTTCAAAGGTCTTCAGAGCCAAGCTCCAAATCTGTCAGGAAGAAACCAATAAGCAGAAAGACAGAAATTTCCTTTAGCTCTTTCTCTCAAAGTCCCAGGAAAAAAGAGTGAGTAAGAAACAGTTTGTGTCCCCTTGTTCAGCTGCCTTCTCTAGGCCACATTCTTCTCTGGAATTTTCCTTGATGGACAGATCTTCAAGCTTCCATTCATTTCATCTGCTTTCCCAGGTTTTCTGTAGTATTAATCTCTTACAATAGCCAGCATCATCTTTCAGTAGGCTATACCATAGAAAACTGATTGGAGGAAGTTTCAGTTCTATTGTCTGTCTTCCATGCCTCCCCAGTCCCCTTCAAAAAAGCATTATATGAGATTATTTTCTTTCTCCTACCCATTCAAACAATCTATTCTACTAAGGAAAACACCAGGTGAGAAAATGTAATGAGAACAGAAAAGGTTATACTTAGACTGTCAACTTCCATGGTATCTTTCTGTATCAAAGCTGCCATATTTCATAGCAATTTGAGCTAGGAAAACCATTCTAAATGACTGAACAATAATATATTACCAAGATTCTTTTCTCTATCTGATGAGTTCATCACCCATTTCTCAGAATAATTTACATGTCATAATTTGGCAATTTGAATAAGAAATACACTTTAATTCATTATATGGGAGTTGCATTAAGATGAACAGTAACTGGAATTATCAGCAAGTCTCATAGTATTCTGCTTTCTCTGCATTTAGTTGGTATCCTTTGACAAGTATATGGCACTAAGCTCTTCAACACAGATTTTCTATTAAAAGGGGAAACTTCTGCTGCACAAAATATGCCATATTTTATATTTAGTGCTAATATAGTTTGTGTATTTGTGTTTTTATGTGAGTGTTTGTAGCTTTAAATATTGCTCATATTTGCTCTTTGCATTAATGAACTAGTCCTTTATTGCATTTGTAAATTACAATGGAAATGGAAAGTAGAGGAACTTTTTATTTGTAGCTAGCTACTGTGCTGAGAAGCATTTAGGAAAATATAGTGTAACATTAAAAGTAGTAGACATCAGTTATAAATCCAACCATTAGTAGACACAAAGCTGCTCCTGCAGTAATGGCTAACCAACTTATTTCAACAAATACTCCCTTTAGAATTTCTTTTAATATTGTTTTGTAAACTAATCTCTGGTTACGTAAGGGTGGAGTTAATTAAGCAAGCACTTCTTTGTAAAGAGAGCATGCAAAAGGCAATAAAATGTTTCCTACAGTGCTGATTAAGACTAAGGGTACATTTCTTTATATAGCTTCTTCTAGAAGAGACAAAGCATTCATATGGCCATATATCTCTGTCTCTCTTTCTATCTTTATGTTTTTCTGTCTCTGTCTGTCTGTCTGTCTCCCTCTCATTCACCCAGCTAATTGTCCCACATTTCAGTAAACCATGGCTTATGAACTGGCCAATTAAATGGAGGTGGTTGTGTTTTCATTTTTTTTCTCACTTGGATTCAGAGCTTCCTATTTATCTCTTTGAAATACTCTTGAGACACTTAATTAGGTTGTATTCCGCATCTTGGTAATCAGGTGAGTAAATAGGATTTTTCCAAAATAACACTATGCAATACTTTTTTGAAGGAAAGTTTATTGATAATATGGGAAATGCAATTAAAATTCCATAACATAGTATGCAATGTTGCAATGTTTAATACATCTTTCTCTGTGTGAGTGATTAGCTTTATAGGATTTTCTAAACATGAAAATAAATATTATAAGAATCTTGCCATCCATGTAAATATAAAGGTGGTGAGATTGTTTCTCTGACTATTTAATTCAGGCAAACTAGCCTTTACATAGATTGCCACAAGGTAAAGCATTGTAGTAATAAATATTCACATACACATGAAAAGAACAGAATTAAGATTATAGTCAGAAGTTAAATGGAAGGAAAATGATGTTTAAAAACAAAATTATTAGGTATTATTTGTTTCCTTTGTGAAGTGTATTGAAACTTAAGCCTCAATACACACACATATACAAATATATACGTATATATGTGTTTTATGCATGTATGTGTACATGTATGCTTTCATGGATATATAAATATATGAATCCTGAGACTACAATTCCATTAGTATAAGACTCTGGGAACAAACTAGCATGTAAAATATCAATCATGTCTTTATTCACGGAATATACACTGAGGCTTGCAGGGAATTTTACCTTTGAGTGAGATCTAGAATTTCCTCACAGTTGAGCTGAGATATTTACTCTCAATGAGAGAAATATTTTACTCTGCATAATGTAGTTTATAGACTCATAGGTATTTTTTCTTGAATTTATGTTTTGCTACCAATCTGAATAAAAAAAAAAATTCTTTTGCTATTTGATATATGTGTTCATTGTGGAACTGATATTTCATGGCAAAGGAGTGAGTAGAATCTTGGTGTTTTTTTTTTTCTTTTCCCCATTAAGAAACAATGATCATAGTTCAGATAGAAGCTGAAAACTATATTCCCTAGATTAATAATATTGAAGAGAACAGATAGATTAAAAATAGCATGATACCCTTCTCTTTGAAAAGAGAAGAAAAGTTGCTTTCTTGCCTTTCCTGTTTCTCAACTTAGAAGGAATTAATTAAAAAAAAGTAAGGGGAGAAGAGACTAGAGATATCTATTCTGGTGTCCTTTGAACCACACAATTATATTCTCCAAGTTATAGAAACACTCTTACTATTAACAGAAATGATTCTCTTAACTTTATTTGTTGTCATATCACACTTTGAGCTTCTGTTCTACTAAAATCTTTATATTTATTTATCATATGAACAAATTAGCTATCCTTGATTCTGCATAATTCTTTAAAATTTAATTTTTGAAACCTGAGTATTAGACTTTGTATTTGCTCTTGAGAAAGTTAATCTTATTTGATTCAAGCATAATAACATTATGATAACAAATAATTTAATTAATGTAAAATAAAACAGGTATGATTTTCTGCTATCATGTCTGAACTCTGTCTCTGTTTCTCTGTCTTTCTGTTTCTGTTTTCTTTCTCCCTCTCTCTGTCTGTCTGCCTGCCTGCCTATCTGTCTGTCTCTCTCTCTATATATGTGTATATATATATATACATATATATGCCTATATGTATACACATACACACAAATGAATATAGTATAATAACCCATAAATGTGGGAAGGTAGGTGGCTGAATGAATTGAGTGTCAGGCCTAGAGACAGGAGATCCTAGGTGTCAAATCTTGCCTCAGACACTTCCTAGCTGACCATGGTCAAGTCACTTAACTCCATTGCCTAGCCGTTATCACCTTATTTCCTTAGAACCAATATACAGCATTGATTATAAGATGGAAGGGCAAATAAATAATAGTAATAAACCATAAGTATCTATAAAAATAATTATTTTATTTAATATATAATAATCAGTCTCACAAAAGTGTAAACACCTCACTCACAATTGAATTGGGGAGATCTGTGTGTGCAATAGTGAGTGATGAATCAGAATTGATGAACTGCCCTCTGGGCAGTCCTAAGCAAAGCTTTAGCTGTAATTGGCAGACATAAAAGTGGAGGAATGCACAGGAAGTGATGCAATAGAAGTGTCTTTAAAAAGGAATTACAACTTCCTGTGAGGATTTCTTCTTCTGGAGTTTATCATGCTTGGGACTTCTGAGTGCTCTCATTTTTCGGATGAACACAGGAATCACTCAGGGATGCATGACTGTGTTTTTCAATCACCCTCATCTCACCATTTGAGATGCTTTTTGGACATCCACCAATACAGGCTAAACCTTTCTCCCTTGCATATAAATCACTTTTAGGGGGAGATGCTACTATTGCTTCCTATATATAGGAATTATAGCACAAACTGAATGAACTCCATGAATCTGGAGCTGCAGTACAAGCCAGACCACTAGACTTTTCACTTCATGACCAGAACCTAGGAGACAAGGTGTATATTAAGAATTTCCAGGATACTGGAGCAACTCAATGTTCCTGGGAAGGGCCATTCCAAATATTGTTGAATACTGGAGAGAAAGACTCTTGGATTCATTGCTCACATGTAAAGAAAGCATCTTCTGTTGAGACTGATTGACTGTATCCTATCACATGCATTGGAGATAATAATCCATTGACAAGTGGATACTGCTTTTTGAGAACACATTGAATTAATGACTTTTTTCCTTATTTTTATTATTTGACTTTTTTCCTTTTTTCTCATTTCTTGTACTAAAGGTACATACAATTAATATTGTTTTCTGCATTAATATAAATTATATATATATATATATATATATGCTTGCTATAATATTCATGCATACTCAAAAAGATTTAAACTGTGGGAACCTGCCATTTATTGATAAAATATTATGGGACTGTGATTAATGCTTGTGTCTGATTCTAGAAAATGGGATTAAAAACAAGCAGCACAGACTTAACCTGAATAGTGCCAAAAAGAGCACACAGGTAAAAACTAGTGTGAAACTCGAGGTTGCAATGCTTGACATATGTTAAGTCATAGGACTTCCTTGTATCTACACTCTCTGTGAAGTACTCAGACAAGTACCTAAGGTTGACTATCATCCTGGCTCCCCATATCCCTGAGAATGACAAAAATCAGACCAGGGAAGGACATTTCCCTATCAAAATAAAATTCTAGTTCTTTTTCTTTCTTATAGTATGGCAAATTCCTGTAGTCTTGGTTGCAAATGAGTAAGTGAAAAATTACTGCATTCTGTCCTATAGACTTGTGGGATTAGAAATTACTTTAAATTGGACCTGTACAAGGGCCTATTATGAATTTATTCTTGCTCACTCAACATTTTATATACCATAGATTTTGGTATTTTTATTCTGATTTTGAATTTTTTTCTTTCTACCAAAAGTTTAACTTTCTTCCATTTTTTTCTTTATATTTTTAGTTTTGTTTTCTCTTCTTTTGATAATTGATTCATACACCCCCATAACTCAACATTGCATCCTGAGCTGAATTAGCTATTTTTAACACCCACTTTGAGGGGGGGGGTTCTATTTTATTAAAATTCCAAGATTTTGAAATTTTGTTTGAGAAAAGGTCTTCAAGGAAGAAGCTTGATAACTCCTAAATCCAGAGATTGAACTGTTGCAGAAAGATGCCAGAAAACCTACACTACATCAAGAAGATCAAGAATGAACTTTGGGTGTGGTTGAATGAACTGAAGTTTGATTGAACATTTATTTTGAATGTATACACTTATGCCAAAAGGGGACTGCCCCCTAATTGGTTTTTGTCAATGCACCCCAGCAAACATTGGTTTTGCTGTCTGTCTTTCATCTATTTCCCTCTTCTATCTATTATAATTTTCTCTTAGAAATTGAATATTATATAAATCTGTAGTTAGAAGTGCTTTAGGACTACAAGATGATTATGTTAAATGATCAATAGGGAGACTAGTCTCTCAATGATCATCAGGGGGCATTGTGAAGATTGGATTTAGTTATCTCCTGATTATAACAATGAAGATGCTTAGTCTGACAATATCAGGAATGTCTATACTCATCCTTAAGGATTAAGTATTCAGGAGGATTACCTTTAACAGACATGTACAGAAACAGCTGACAGACCCCTGAGCTGTCCTAAGTCAAGCTAAGCTACCATTGGTAAAAATGAGATGCAGGAAAGTGATGTAAATTCATCCATATATTTCGCATCACTTCCTCTCTTGGGGTTCTTTTCCCCAAGAGGTGAATCTGACTGGTGACTTCCTGTGAGCAGGCCTGGGTGAGGGTTAGATCCTGGAACTTAAGCCTGGAGGAGCTCCCTCAATCAGCTACCTTGAGAAGGTCACGTGGTGAGTCATAAGACTGACTTCCTTTACCATTGGCTCTCAGGAGAGGCCCCCTTGGCCAAAGCCTTGAACTCTTGCCTGGCTCAGCCTGAGCCAGAGCAGATTAATTCTTTTTCTCTCTCTCTATTTCTTAATTTCTTTCTTCTATATTAATTAAAATCACCATAAATCTCTAGCTGACTTGGATTATATTTGGGATTTTTCCCTGATGACCATTAAATTTAGATTTTAAGTCACAACTATAAAATTATCCTTAACAGTTCTGAGTTCAAGTTGAAGGCTGATGAAGAATCTGCTGACAGGACCTGAAACCTTAGATTGGTGAGACTGTCATTCAATCTCTCCCTTTGGACTGACACATGGTGAGTGAAAGAGATGACTCCTTTCCTGGCATTTCTGAAGAGACTAGCCTCAAGAGAGACCTATCCTCTTGAGAGAGGCTCCCTGGATCCCAGGCCCTTGGCTACAAGGGCCAAGGCCTCTCTGGCTGAGGACTAAACCCCCCTGCCTGTTTTTGAGCCAGGAGTAGGAGCAAAATACTTACTGATTAGGCTAGATATCTTGCCCTATCTTCTCTCTCATTTTCTTACTTTCTCTCTTTCTACATTTTGTAAATTAATTATTAAATAAATCTCTTAGAATTAATTAAAATTCCTGGTCACCCTATTCTTAAATAATCCAGTTCAAACTTTTATAAAAAATCTTCACAATTTTTACCCCTTACACTAGGAATGTTTTTCTTCTAAAATTCTGGATTATAACATCTTGACTTTTTTAAGATCTTCATTTGAGTTTTTTTGAGAATATATGTATTTGTTATAGTCTGAATAGTAGGAAGCATATTTGACTGGAAGGAATGGCTGAGAGTGACACTGTGATGTTCTAATAATATTGCATTAAATTACAATGATTCTCTGAAACAAATAGGATTAACTTTATTAGGAATAAATGTAAAATCCTATAATTGGCTCCTCAAAACTAACTTATAAATATAGTATGAGGCAAGGACAGACTATAGTCCATGTGAAAATAAAAGAAAATAACAGCAACAATGGTCTGGAGATTTTAGTAGATAACGAATCCAAAGAATGGAACAAATCCAAAGACATAACAATTAAGAAAGCTAATAGAATCTTTTTTTTTTAAATTACATATATTCCACTTATGGTTTAATTGATAGAGAACTGCATTTGAGGAAACTTCCTCCTGTAAAGCTCTTTAGTAATTTTGCTGTAATTTATGGTTTTAGAGCTGGGCAACTATAGTTACCCAGTTATATCAGAGACAACCCAATTTTTCCTGTCTCTGACTCTCCATCCATTAAATCCAGCTGTCTGTCTACACTATGATTTTAGCCTTCAGTAATAGAAGTATAATGTCTAGAACAAAATAATTGAAAAGTCTCTCTACACAGTGTCATGATTGGATGGAATAAGATGTATAAAGTATAATTCTAAGCACCACATTTTAGAAGCAATCTTTAGAAACTTCACTATATCCAGTGTGGGAACAGCATAAGAAGATTAGGGGCTTCCATTCCAGCAAGACTACAGAATGCCCAATGCACCCCAGTTTGTAAGATCTCTAGGAAATCTTAGCTTAGAAATTGCCAAGCATGTAGTTTGCTCCGCAGCATGAGATAAGCAAACTTCCTCCCTCCCCAAATACTAGATTTCCTGCTGAATCCCGGACCTTAACACTGCCAAGAAAATTACTGATGCAGGTGTTCTGTGAGAAGAACATGCAGTATTGGGTCATACATTGATATGTTGATGTGTTGAAACACCTGTGATATATTATCCTATAGCAAACATTGCTTAGATCCATCAAGGCAATCTACATCCATTGTTTCCATCTTGTAAATCATTACTAACCATTGTTCCTGCAAAAGGCTTACCTAATCCCTCAGCCTATGTCATTTTCCCTATAAATTGTGCACCCCAAATCAATAAACTTTGCCAGTTACCAGTAAGAAGATTGTCTGTTTGTCTGTCTGTTAGTCTGGAAGTTCAGCACTCCTGTAATCCCAGAGTAATTTTTCTCAACCTGGTTTGATAACCCAAGAATAATTTGTCAAGCTGTAAACCTTGAAACTTTTTAGACTTATGAATGTTGGAAATTTCCCCATTGGGAAATTTCATACTGGAAAAAATTTCCTACTGAGAGTAAGAAACTCTATTGAAATGTGAAACCCTAGGCATGGGAGGGTCCTTCTCCTCCCTACCTAAGAGTACTTTAGGACAGAAACCTTTTGCTAAACAATGGAAAGGGCTTTGACCTATGCTTAAACATAGAACAGGAAGTTCTTTGAGTCATGATTGATTTTAGAATTAATACAATAGAGATACTTGGAATGACAGAATCAGGTCTTGGAAAATACAATCTCCACCCTACTCAGAGTAAAAGGATTTAGGAAGGGCTGCAGCAAAAGAGCAAGATTTAATTATTTGAGAATATGACCTTCAACAGACATGTGCAAAGCCACAGACCTCTGGGTGGTCCTGGGTTAAGCTAGAGCCACCATTGGCACAGGGAAGACATGGACAGTGATTGGTAGATGTGAGAACTGAGGGGAGGGAACTTAGATGGTTTCCTAAAGATAGCGAGGTATGAGGACTGGAGGGGTTTGAGAGGTTTTGCTCTGAGAGGTTGTGCTCTGAGAAGTTTTGCTCTGAAGGAGGCTGGAGGTGGAGGCCCCTGAGACTGTTTCTCCATTTTGGTCACATGAGTGATAGGGACTGATCTCTTTTCTTTGCCTCAGCTATCTAATTTGGCCCAGCCAAAACAGAGGGGGTATTTAAGCCTTATTCTCTTCTCTCCCTCTCTCCTTCTCTCCCTCCCTCTCTCTCTCTCTCTCTCTCTCTCTCTCTCTCTCTCTCTCTCTCTCTCTCTCTCTCTCTCTCTCTCTCTCTCTCTCTCTCTCTCTCTCTCTTTCTCTCTCTCTTTCTCTCTCTCTCTCTCTCTCTTTCTCTCTTCTCTCTCTCTCTCTCTCTCTCTCTTTCTCTCTTTCTCTCTCTCTCTCTCTCTCTCTCTCTCTCTCTCTCTCTCTCTCTCTCTAATACATTTCTTCCTCCTGTTTGTAATTAAAAACTCCATAAAAGGTTGACTGCTGATTTGAGTTTTCATTTAGGAATTACATATCTGAATTCCTTGGTGACCTTAAATTAATATATATCAGTCTTTTAAAGTGATTTCCTTGTCACAAAGCAGACCTTGACAGAACGGCACCTTCAACATAGTAAAGTTTTGTCTCAAAATTCAATCTCAGCTTAAAACTAAACACAGAAATTCAGATGAGAAAAATTCTTCTCTATCTGTTTGGCAGATAGGATTTTAGGGGTTGAGAAGAGAAATTTACAGCAGGGAGTAAACTATGGAATCTATCAATATTTTCTATCCAACCTTTTTCCTTACCCCTTACCCCTTCTAGAAGTAGCTAGCTACTCCACATTTCTTTTTCAAGCCAAAGAAAGTGGTTCTACAGAAAATTTCCTAGGAAATCCTCCAAAAAACAAACAAATTAAAAAAAAACAGAATCCGTGTAAGGTAGAATCATTTCCTTCAGAGCCAGAATTAGAATCACTAGGAAAGGCAACCAACTGTGCTCCTTCTTCTGATGTCCCTTCCCCTGATAAAGTACCTATGATGTCCCCCTTACAACTAATCATAAAGAAAAATCAGGACATAAAAGGTGAAATGTTACAGAATTTCTCTTTACCTGTAGTAGAGCAGACTGACACATAGAGAAATCTTAAATGGATACATCAGTCTGTGCCATTAAAATTTTTAAAAGATTTAAAGCAAGCTACTTCTCAGATCCCCAGTTAAAATGAAATTGTTGTAGATTATTTCCAATAATATTCTCCCCCTGAATGATTGGAAAAGAATAGCTAAAGCCTGCGTATCAGAATACTTTTTGTGGAAGTCTTAATATGATGATGAGGCAAAGATTCAGGCAGAAAACAATAGGACTACTTATTTTAGAATTACTTATGACATGCTTATGGATCGAGGAGCTTATGTTGCAGTTCAAAATCAGTTGGCTTATAATTCAGTAGTATACCAGCAAATTTAAGTCATAATACTTCAGGCCTGGCATAGACTTCCCATGGGCATTAAGATCCAGGAGCTAAGCAAGATTAGAGAAGAACCAGTAAAATCATTCCAAGAATTTGTTTCCCAATCATCACAATCTAGAATTATTCAGAACCTTGAAGCAGAAAAGTTTTTGGTCAAACAATTTGCCTTGGAACATGCTCATTTGTTTTGTAAGATAACCATCAAACCATAGCAAGATAAAGTTTCCCTAGATTGGAATTTGAAGCTCTGTATAAATATAGAATCCTCATATAAATATAGAATCCTCATATATTCAAGGTTTGGTGTTTGCTGAGGCAGTGCAACAAATGGGTGAAAAACCTATTCTACCAATTGCCGTCTTCCCTAATGGGACTTGTGTTACATGTTTGTCTTGTAAATCTGTGATGTCTGTGTGATGAATCTATATTATGTGTAGTTTGTATGTGCACATTGGGAGGGTTATTTTGGGAAAAATAAAAGAGGTCCTTTGCACCTCGCTACCTTTCTTTCTCTCCTTCATTACCCTGGGAAGAATGGAGGAGACAAATTAGAGAAAGCAAACTGCTTTTTTTTCTATAGACAATACAAAATAATATTTCTGTTGGAAAAGGTATAGACTAACTCTAACTGAAAAAGAAGAGGCTTAAAAGGTTTTATTTTGACTTAATTTGATTTCATCTTACATAGTGATATGCCCATCCAAGAGAATTATTAACCCCAGTGCTTGTAGGTATTTCATTCATTTAGTTATTTAAATTTATTTTAAAAGGTATTTATTTAGACAAAATTTGCCAATCATTCCAAATTTCAATATACCTTAAAGGTTTAGCTTACAACTAGCAACATTTCTAAACTTGAAGTCCTCTTTTTCTCTTTTCTTAAATTCCATTCACCTCCTATTAATTTCGTTCTGGTTTACTTTTTGATTTGATTTATCTAAATCTGAGTTGGGAAGGTTAATGGCCCCTACGAATATGATTTAATTGTCTATTTAGTTCATGTATGTTCTCCTTAAGGAATTTAAGTGCCATGCCTTTTGGTACATATATGTTTCATATTGAAATTACTTCATCATATATGGCTGCTACTCACATTTGCATTCTCTGAGATAATATTTATTATCCATGCTTTTTAAAATATACCTGAACCTTCATATATTTTGCTCCAGTATTTTACCTTTACTCTTTGTGTGTCTCCATTTCAAATTAGTTTCTGGTGTGTGTGTGTGTGTGTGTGTGTGTGTGTGTGTGTGTGTAAAGAGAGAGAGAGAGAGAGAGGGATTCTGATTTTTAATTCACTCTGCTATCCTTTTCTGTTTTATGGGTGTTTTTAAGTTTTTGTTTCTGTTTCATGGCTATCTCATTCATACTGTAAATCATCATTACTAACTGTAATTAAATAACTCAGGTATATATAACACTTATGTTATTATATAATTCCATAATATTTTTCACTCTTTTATTATTTTCTTTCTGTCCTTTCAAGATTTCCCTGTTCATAAATGTTCTTGCTTCCCTGATTTCCCCTTCCCATTTGGCTGTCCCTTCATTTTTTTATTCCATCTCCCCTTCTCACCTTTGGAGTAAGATAGATTTCTATATCTAAATGAATGTGGATATTATCCTCACTTTTTGCTAATTCTGATGAGAGTACAGTTCAAACTTTGCTTGCCACCCTGCTTATCATCACTTCTACTATACCAATCTTCATGTGAGATAATTTTCCTCCAATTTTCTCATCATTTATCTTTTCCCAGTGTATCCTTCTTATCCATTTTAAAATATCATCTCATCAAATTCAACATTCAACTGACTCCCTATTCTATGGCTATATTTGTTCCTATTAATTGCCCTAATAGTGATAAAAATTTTTAAGTATCTTTAGTACAGTAAACATCCTAGATACTTCAGGTCACTTAGGTACTTCAAGTATCATAGATATCTTAAACATCTTAGTCACAAACTTCTTACTGAAAATGTAATCAATTTAACTTCATTGTTTCCCTTGAGTACCTTGAAGTATCTTAAATACTTCTTAAACCATAAGCATATTAAGTATTATAGTTTTAACTTCCCCATGTAAGGAATGTAATCTGTTTAACCCCATTGTTTCCCTTGATTTCTTTAAGTCTTTTAAGTGCTTTAGGTATCTCTTGTACTATAGAAATCTGAAGTATTGTACTTTCTACTTTCCCATGGAAGGATGAGATTACTTTAACCCCATTGGTTTCCTTATTTTTTTATGTTTGCCTTTTTCTGTTTTTTTTTTTGAGTGTCAAATTCGATCATATTTTCTTCTTAGCATTGGTTATTTCATCAGGAATGCCTCAAATCTTTGTATTTCATTAAAAAAACCTGTTTCTTCCTTTAAAGTATTATGGTCAGTTTTGCTGAGTAGGTGAGACTGTAGGCCTCAATCCTTTGCCTTTCCAAATACCATATCCTATGACTTTTTCTCCTTTAATGTAGAAACTGTTATATACTTTATAATATTGATTGTGGTTCCACAACATTCAGACTGTTTGCTTTTTTCTGCTTGATTTTAATAATTTCTTCTTGACTTTGGATTTCTGGAACTTGTATATAATGGTCCTGGGATTTTTAAATTTAAAATTGGAGTTTCTTTCAGGAAGTGATAATTAGAATCTTTTAATTTCTATTTTCTCTTCTTATTTAAGAACATCAGAGAAATTTTCCCAATCTGATAATTTTTTTTAAAATATGGTTTCTAAGTTCATTTTTTATCATGGTTTTCAGACAATCTAATGATTCTTAGTTTTCTTTCCTGTTTTTATTTTCTAGGTTAGTTGTTTTTCCAATAAGAGATTACAAGCTTTCTTTTATTTTTTCATTCTTTTGAATTTGTTTGTGATGTTGATCCATGCCTATTCTCTGAGATTTTCTTCTCTACATTTCCCAACAGTTTTTTTTTTCTTTAAGCCATGAGTTCTTTCCCCAAATGCTTGGATCTTTGGGTTTATCAAATAAGTAGCTATAAACTTTATCATGTGTTTATTAACTAATCTATTCTATTGACCCACTACTCTATTTTTCAGTCAGTAGCAGATTTTTCTGATAATTATTACTTTATATTAGAGTTTGAAGTCTAGTATGACCACTCCTCCTTCCATCATAGTTATTTTTTCATTAATTACTCTAATATTCCTGGCCTTTTTTCATTAAGTTGAACTATTGTTAATTTTTCTACCTTTATGAAATAATTTTTGGTAGTTTGGCATAGCAATGAATGGGAAAATAAATTTAGGTAGGATTGTCATTTTCACCATATTGACTTGGCCTAACTATAAGTAAATAACTTTCCCCCCTAATCATTTTGGTCTGACTTTGTGTGAAGATCATTTTGTAATTATATTCATATGTTCTTGCCTTATTTGTTTTGGTAGATATACCCCCATATATTTTACATTGTTTAGAGTAATTTTGAATGTAATTTTCTTTTCTATCTCTTGCTGTAGGATTTTGTTGCTGCTAAATAAAAACTTAATTACAGATTTGGGTTTATTTTGTATCCTGTGACTTTGTCATCATTAATTACTTCTATTAATTTTTGGGTGGATACTCTAAGTATATCATAACACAATAGGCAAATAGTAATAGCTTTGTTTCTTCACCATCTATTCTAATTCCTTCATTTTTTTCTCTTATTGATATAACAAGTACTTTTAGTACAATATTAAATAATAGTGGTGATAACAGGCATCCTCCCCTGATCTAATTGCAAGGATTTTGGTTAACCCCCATTACAGATAATGTTTCTTGAAAGTTGTAGATGGATGGCATTATAATTTTAAGGAAAGTTCCATTTATTCAATTGTTTTCAGGATATTTTCATGAGTAATAAGTGTTATATTTTAATAAATGTGTTTCTCCATCTATTGAAATAATGATTTGGTTTCTGCTGATTTTAATATTAATAGGGCCAATTATGTTATGGTTGTCAGAGTATTGAACCATCCCTGAATTTCTGGTAAGAAAATCTACCTAAAGCATTTATATATCTCATGATATAATGTTGCGATCTCTTTGCTAGTGTTTTACTTAAATTTTTTGCATCAATTCTCATTAGAAACATTGGTCTACAGTTTTCTTCTCTGTTTTGGCTCTTCGTGGTTTTGTTAGAAATATCATATTTGTGTTACAAAAAGAGTTTGTAAGGATTCCTTCACCCTCTGGTTTTCTAAATATTTTATATAGTATTGTAAATAATTGTTCTTTGAATGTTTGGTAGAATTTACTGTTGAATCCATCTGTCCCTGGAGTCTTATTAAGAGGCTTTTAATGGGTTATTCATTTTTTATTCCATTTTTTTCTTTGTTAATTTGAGTAGTTCATATTTTCATAAGAATTTTTCTATTTCACTTAGATTTTCAGATTTACTGGGATATAATTGGGGGGGAACAAAACTTCCAAGCAATGATTTCATTTCTTCTTAATTGTTTGTGATTTTGTCTTTTTCAGATTTGATAATTGTGATTTGTTTTTGTTTTTTTTTAAATCAAGTTAACCAATGGATTATTTTTTATTTATTTTTTTCATAAACCAGCTCCTTGTCCTATTAATTAGTTCAATGACTTTCTTACTTTCAATTTCATTCATCTCTTTCTTGATTTTTAGAAATTCCTATTTGGTATTTATTCGGGATTTTTAATTTGTTCTTTTTATACTTTGTTTTTAGTTGTGCCACTAATTTACCTACTGTTTCTCTATTTTATTGATGTAAGCATTGAAATATGAATTTCTCCCCTAAGTATGACTTTGATTATATCCCATAAATTTTTATTTGTTGCCTTCTCATCATTTTCTTTAATGAAATTGTTGATTGTTTCTATTTGTTTTTTGACTGATTTATTCTTTATGATAAGATTATTTAGTTTCCAAATGATTTTTAATCTATATTCTGTCATTTATTGACTAATATTTTATTGCACTATGGTCTGAAAAGTATGTATTTAATATTCCTGCTTTCTTACATTTTATTGTGAGTTTTTTATGCCCTATTATGTGGTACATTTTTGTAAAGATGCCACATACTGCTGAGAAAAAGGTATATTCTTTTTATTCCCATTCAGTTTTCTTCAGAGGTCTTATCAAGCATTATAAAATTCTAATTAACTCCTTAAATTTTTCTTGTTTATTTTTTGACTGTATTTATCAACTGTAAGGGAAAGATTGAGTCCCCCCACTAGTAACATTTTACTATTTCTTCCTTTAACTCATATAACTTTTCCTTTGGGAATCTTGATTCTATGCCCTTTGGTACATGTATATTTAACATAAATTTATATTTAACATAATATTATAATATTGTATATATATAATATAACATATTATATTATATTATAATATTATATTTAACATAAATATATATTTATATATTTAACATGAATATAATGTTTATGATCTGTGGTGCCTTTTATTATGATTATAATATTTTTTATTTTTATAATATTTTTATTTATTATGATTTATTTATGATTATTTTATATTTTATTATTATGTAGTTACTTTCCTTGTCTCTCTAGATTAGATTAATTTTTACTTTTGCTTTCTTTGAGATCATAATTGCTATTCTTGTTTTGTTTTGCTTTTACTTTAACTGAGGCATAGTAGATTTTTTTCCAGCCTTTTACTTTCACTGAGTATATCCCTGTTTTAAAGGAGGTTTTATTAATATAACATATTGTGAGGTTCTGGTTTTTAATCCACTTTTCTATCCTTTTATGTTTTATGGATCAATTCAAACCATTCATATCCACAGTTATGATTACTAATTGTGTGTTTCCCTACATTGTATCCCCTATCCACCACCCCCTTTTATTCTTCTTTTTCTTTCCTTTTAGAGTTTAGGGATGTTTTGTTTTCAGTGATTTCCTCCCCCAATTCACCTTCCTTTTTGTGCATCTCCCCTTTCTTATGCTCTCCCACTATTCTGATTCCCTTTAGGGTAAGGTAAGTTTCTATAGCTAATTGCATATCAGAGTTATTCCCACTTTGAGTTAGTTTAAATGAGTTCACATATAGCCACAATATTATTTGCTCCTCCATTTTTATTTTTCTCTTATGTGCCACTTAGTAAGAGATAATTTACCCCCTTCTCTCTCTCCTTTCCTCTTCTCCCAATGTTTACTTTCTCATGACTAGTTTTCTTTTGGATATCAACTAATTTAATTTAGCTACCTTTCTTCTTTCTATGAATTTTCTTATAATTGCTCTAATAGTGATTATATTAGGTATTTTAGGTTTCTTGTATACTGTTATACTTTATATTTCTCAAATATTATAGATATCTAATTTTTTTCAATTATCATCTTCCCAGGTATGAATGTACTCAATTCAATCTTGTAAAAAATCTTTAAGTTTTCGCTTTAATTTTTTCCTTATTTTGAATGTCAAATTTCTCATCAAATTTTCTTTCGATCTTTTTCTTTAACAGAAAAGTCTGAAATTCCTCTGTTTAATTAAATGTCAATTTTTCCTCTGGAAAATTATGGTCAAATTTGCTGGACATGTAACTATATGTTGTAATCCTGGACTCTTTTCCTTTTGGAATATCATATCCCATGCCTTCTGGTCCTTTAATGTAGAATCTTTTAGGGTTGTGTAATTCTGTTACTCAATAATATTTGAATTGTTTCCTACTGGGTGATTATAGTACTTTTTTCTAGACTTGCAGTTTTTGCAGATGTCATTCTGCCTAGGATATTCTCTCTTACCCTAGTGACATGTTCCTTCAGTTTTCCTTTGTTTTGAGGTTATTTATTTTCTATTTTTGTGTATGTGGAGGATTCAGGGGAGTAGGGTATTCTTTAATCAAACATCATAGCATCAAGAATACCATTAACAGTCTCTCTCATCTTAGTGATAATTCTTTTTCTAAAAATTATTCTGTAAATTTTTCACTTATTTATCATATATTCTGAAAATATCTGCCAATCATTTTTCTTCTTTTTGCGATGTGTTAATCTTTCTATAACTGTTATGGAGTAGTATACCCTTTCCCTATATTATATGTTTTTTTTTGGAGGGCAGAGACATTGATTTTCATATTTCTTGATCATAAATTAGTATTCCAAAAAATTAGAAAAGTATTCTAGAGATATAAATTGCCCTAAACTTTAATCTTATTACTGATATTTTACTTAATAATACTGATGAAATTATTCTTATGTCTATCTACAACTTCTTTCTTGAAACCATTTTGAAATATAAATGCCTATACCTATATATCTTGCCTAGAGAAAACTAAGAAATATGTCATAATTGTCTTCATGTGCATGTTAAAATGTGTACATTTTAACCTCTAATGTCAAGATGATGATCTTTTGTCTCTACTTTTTTCTTTGCATACATTAAGAGTTTTAGCTATGACAAATCCATTACACCTTTTTTAGTATAATTTATTTTTTAATTGATTGTTTAAACTTAAAAAAATGAAGAAAGTATTAGTAATGGAGATTAAACTTAATAGTATGTCCTCTTTAATTTTTTTTGAGAGCAGGATATTAAACATTTACCATTACACCACTGATTATCACTCCTCTCTTTTGATGCCTCATTTTAAAAAAATAATCAATTATTTTAATTAATTTATATGTTTTTTTCATAATTACATGATTAATGTTCCTTCCTTTGTCTCCTCCCTCCCTCCTCTGGTAACCAATGAGTAATTCCAGTGGCTTATACATGTATCATTGATCAAGACCCATTTTATTAATATTTGCAACAGAGTGATCTTTTAGAGTCTACATCCACAGTCATGGTAATCAAGTAAATGGTTTTCTGTGTGGCTACTCCCATAGTTCTTTCTCTGGATGTGGATAGAGTTCTTTCTCATAAGTCCCTCATATATTTCCTGGGTCATTGCATTGGTGCTACTAGAGAAGTCCATTATGTTCCATTGTACCACAGTTTATCAGTCTCTGTGTACAACATTCTCCTGGTTCTGTTCCTTTTGCTCTGCATCAAATCTTGGAGGTCATTCCAGTTCACATGGAATTCCTCCAGTTTATTATACATCTTAACACAATAGTATTCCATCATCATCAGATACCACAATTCGTTCAGCTATACCCCAACTGAAGGGCATCCCTTCATTTTCTAATTTTTTGTCACCACAAAGAGCGTAGCTATGAATATTGTTGTACAAGTCTTTTTTCTTATCATCTCTTTGGGGTACAAACCCAGCAGTGCTATGGCTGGGTCAAAGGGCACACAGACTTTTAAAGCCCTTTGGGCATAATTCCAAGTTGCCCTCCACAATGGTTGGACCAATTCACAACTCCAGAAGCAGTGTTTTAGTGTCTCAATTTTGCCACCTTCCCTCCAACATTTAATACTTTGCTGCCAGATTAGCAATCTCCTAGATATGAGGTTGTACCTCAGAGTTGTTTTGATTTGCATTTCTCTAATTATAAGAGGTTTAGAACATTTTTTCATGTGCTTATTGATAGTTTTTATTTCTTTATGTGAAAATTGTCTATCCATGTCCTTTGACCATTTGCCAATTTGGGAATGGTTTGATTTTTGTACAATTGATTTAGTTCCTTATAAATTTGAGAAATTAGACATTTTGTAGCAGTTTTGGTTTTGAAGATTTTTTCCCCCAATTTGTTGCTTCTCTTCTCATTTTGGTTGCATTATGACAAATCCAAATGACATTTTTATATTATTGGAGAAAGTATATTTGACTGTAAAAAAACTGAAATGTGTTTTGATGAATTCATGAATCTTGATGTTATCCATGTAAATACAGTGCTTGATCTGATATTTTGGTGTGACATCCTCTTTGACTTACAAACCATACTAATATTTTCAGAAGATATGAAAATAGCTATCAGTTTAAGCAAAAACATAACAATATTAGATTATCTTTCTGAAAGAGTTTTATTATTGATTTATTATTACTATAATCATAATTATTTTTATTATTTTGATAAAGATACAGTTTAACAAACATCACCATACATATAGGATGATACTCAAGGTGATGATATTTGTTTTTAAATCTTTAATTCCTTTGTCAGCAGTTTGAAGCTCCTGATAATATGATATAAGTTTACATATATTTTTCTGACTTTATTTCATTTAGATTTAACTACTGATATGCAAATTCATGAATGCTTTAAATAAAAAATGCAATGAAATTCAAGAAGAGGAAATACAAGAAGAGTATTTGAATATTGTACATTTATCAACCACCAGGATAATTTTTATATTCCATACTTTTTGAATCAAAAGATTCCTATAGTAAAACTGTAGTTACTGAAAAGTATATGTATCAACTAGGAATTTAATAGAAGTCATAATTGTTTTTAGGAAATATTCATTAAACCTTTGTTTTGTACATAACAATGGAATAGATACAAAAAGGTATGCAAGGAATATTATTTATACATTTTGCTCCCAAGTACCATACACTTTACAATAGGCAAATGTAAAGGATAATGAGACTGAATACCTGAAGATTTGTTATTGGGTTTTTTTTTGTTTGTTTGTTTTCTATATGATTTTCCTGGGGTAGAGAACTGACAGTTAGAAAACTATACATTACTCTTTTGTAATTTGGGAAAAGGAATATTGGCAATTTTTTTGCAAAGAGAGAGTTGATGGGGGTAGAGAGGATGGAGAAACTGCTCCTTGAAACATAATTTTCTTGATCAACCAATGAACTCTTCCACTGAATCTGATATTTACTGCTTGTGCTCCATGTGATTGAATGGAAGGAATTTTCTCTTATACTATTATAGTTATTTATAGCAGAAATGATTGGCTATGTTTGCACTGAAAAACATTTTCCAATAATGGAAATTTGTGTCCATGTTGCTCTACTTGCAAGTTAACAAGAATATGAACATGTGAAGTAAATTGTGAGCAATTTTAAAAACTTAAAACTTTTAATTTCAGTTTCCATTCTAAAATGGTTCTAAATATACAATGATATTCTCAACTTTAATACATTTTTCATCTTTGAAAACATACTGAAAAACAAGGAGGAAGCTATATATGATAGCTCATATTTGAAGAAGCTTGTCTTATATAGACCCAAATCTGAATAAATTCCTTGTTTTTCCATAAGCTGTGGGAGTATAGCTTACTGCCTGTCAAATATGTGATGCTATATAATGAAGTTGAGGATGTAATTCATCCACATTGAAGACAAAATTACCAGGAGGATATTGTTATACCTCGTGTAACATTTCTTTTCTTTTTACTAGGACACTTCAAAGGACTTCCTCCTTCTTGGCTAAGGAAATCAGGCTTAAAATGTAATAAAAGTGCACAAGTAGTGGACAGAACCTATAGCAACTTCAGGTAAGTGCCAAAATTCTATAGGGAATAAGGCAGAACCAAGGTAAAAGCAGGTAGTTCCAGGCATTCATGAGGAGATCTCTACAAGAAAATCAAATGTAAATAATATTGCAAAGCAAGTGTCAGAAATCAAGTCTGTCTGAGAGTCATTAAAGAGAAACCAACAGGTGATTGTGCAAATTGTGATCAATAAATAGACCCAATACCCATTGAGTCAATCATCTAAAATGCAAAAACAATGATAATTCCTTGAGGAATTCCTTGATTTTGCAGATCAGATCCCCAGCTTGGTCTGCATGCCTGGCTTGTCCTGCAAATCCTCTCTTTCTTCATGCCTCTTCCACAGTGGACAGAGCCTGTAGCAACTTCAAGATTTTGTTGGCTCAGCAGTCTTGGGATTGATTCCTTTATGTTCATGTACATTGTCACTGGTGAAAGATTTAAATGACTGAGAAAACAAAGATTCAAGTCACACTATGCCCTTCTGGTCTTTTAATTGGTGTAAAATAGGGTGTGAATTTTTAATGAGTGAAAGTGAATTTGAATGGTAAAAAACACAAATAGGTATACAATAATAGCTTTATTTCATAGAATCATATATTTAGTTTATCTAGTCAAAGGGAAATAATAAAATAATTCACCCATATCCAGTCATACCACTGCTACGTTTTTACCCCAAAGAGATAAGAAAAATACTTTTACAAAAAATTTATAGCTGTGCTCTTTGTGGTGGAAAAAATTGGAAGATGAGGGGGTGTCCATCAATGGGGAATGGCTGAAAATTGTGGTATCTGATGGTGATGGAATACTATTGTGCTGAAAGGAATAATGAACTCAGGGAATTTCATGTGAACTGGAAAGACCTCCAGGAATTGATGCAGATTTAAAGGAGCATAACCAGGAGAACGCTGTACATAAAAACTTTGTGCCACAATTAAATGTAACAGACTTTTCTACTAGTAGCAATGCAATGATCCAGGATAACCCAGAGGAACTTATGAGAAAGAATGCTATCCACATCCAGAGAAAGAACTGTGGGAGTAGAAAGGCTAAGGAAAAACATATGATTGATCACATGGTTTGATGGGAATATGATTGAGGTTTTAGCATTAATAGATCACTATTGCAAATATGAATAATATGGAAATATGTTTTAAACAATGATACATGTATAACCACGTGGAATTGCTTGTCAGCTCCAGGAGAGTGGAGGGAAGAGCGGAAGGAAAGAACATGAATCATGTAACCATGGAAAAATATTCTAAATAAAAAAGGAAAAGAATAATTCATGTCATACTTACCCAACCTTCTTCTCCCAGCACTTCTTTTGTTTGTCAACATAGAAGAGGAAAAATAGTACTTGGTTTCAGAGAAGCTGAGTTTAAACTATTTTTCTGCCTCTTATTCACTTAGAAGTCTTTGATGAATTACTTTACTTTTCTGGATATCTATTTTCTCACAGGTAAAATGGTTTGGAGTAGATGACATTGAGATATATTTTAATGTTTTATCTGGGATCTATGTATAACTTTCCACAAAACTGAATTTTCCAATAATTGAAACTCATTATTCTAACTATCATCACTTTTTTTCTTGATTATTTTAATGGCAATAGTTCTAAAATGGGTTAGAGTAGATTGTCATTGAGATCTATTTTGATTTTAGATCTTTTATCCCATGAACCCTATGGCTAATCATACACAATAGAATTTTACATATAATTGAAACTCACCAATATAAGTATTATCAATTTTTTTCATTGTTTTTGATTGGTCAAGAACATTGAAAGAAGCAGAAACAATCAAAGAACCTCACCATTTATGTTGTTGTCTAGTTATTTAGTCATGTCTCACTCTAGGTTCTATCTACTGTGGAAGAGGCATGAAGAAAGAGAGGATTTGAAGGACAAGCCAGGCATGCAGACTAAGCTGGAGATCTTATCTGCAAAATCAAGGTGAAGGTTCCAAATGGAATGTTCCCAGGAAGAGGCAGTTGAAGCTGCCCAGGGGGAGGAACTGATTCTCTGGATCTCTGGGAGTGACTGACTAGGAGAGAAACCTCTTCTCTGAGTTCCTGATCAAAAGAGACTGATTTTTCCTGACTTAGGCAGAGAGAGAGAGACCTTCATGACTTTGACAGAGTCTGGACTTGAATTACTCAAGCAGAGATTATCTGACTAAAGAAGAAAAGAAGATACTTATCCTCCATCTCTCTGACTGTCTGTGAAACACAGCTGTGGTTGGACTGACATTTTCCACACCCTTCCAATTCTCCTTATAAATTAGGGACAACCCTCATCCCTCTCACCTTCAATTCCCATCGTGTTTGTTCCCAATAAACCCCCTTACTTGAGAAAGGAAGAGTGAAGAATATTTCTCTGAAATCTCGTAGTTCCCCTGAGTTACTTAGAAGGTGGCTGACTAAGATTGGGGGAGGGGAAAGGGAAGCATGTGTGAAGACTGGGAGGTGAAGGGAGGAAAAGGGTAGGAAATATCTTGACTTATGAGCCATTAGGGTTCAATAGACAAACCCCAGAAAATACCCCCTTTAGCAGCATCTCTCTCTCTGTCTCTCAAAAGTACTTCTATCTCCATAGCAAATAGGAATCCCTGAGGTTCCCCTAGCATCTCTATAGTCACAGTGAAGCCAGAGTATCCATTACCACAACCAGAAATAGTTCCACACAGATTATCACATTTTATTACACTACTGAGTAACTTAGTTGCCCCACAGCCTTTAGTGAATATCTATTCCACTCAGAGTTTTTGCAGGACATACTAAATGACAACCTATATCTTTGTGAGCCTTGATATCCTCCATTTATATCTCTTTTCACAGATATAATATATAAGGGTGAAAGTTTGTTAACTAGCCTGTAAAACAGCATTTTATTCTGCCTATAAATATATTTTCATTGTTATGATCAACATCTTCATCATCAAATAGTAAATACAAAAGGTCTTTTTATTATTTTCCCTTTTATTAAATTGTTAACATAGATCAATTTTTGAACAGAAAATTATTTTTGGAAATCTCTTTTCTCTTTTCATTTTTTTGTGAAGATTGCTCTCCATAATTGTATGATTAATTTTCATGGACATTTTAGAGAAGAGAAAGTAGACTTCCATCAATAACTAATCATATCATCTCAATTCCCTTTTCATGATGATATTTTTTGTCATTTTCCCAATTCTAACATATCCTACCCTCACTTAAGATATTAAAAAGCAATACTGTCAATATTTTCAAAATTATGTTGCTTCTAACATGGACTTATTCTGTTTAAATTTGGTCAGTTCAGCTTTTTTTCCTTTTCTTCATCCTCTTCTTTGGCAGTTCAATTTAAAAATAAACATTGAACAGATGAAGTAATACCATTCATAATAATCTAGTATCTCCTATGAAAAACTATTGTTTGCCATTGCTGCCATATCTCATAGTTTGTAAAGGAGATCATGTTTGTTTTTATATTTATTCAACAGTTTGACCTTCCTTATTTTTCTCATTGTGTTATATCTATTAAAGTTTGCAGAAAATAGAAACAGTCCATGCTAATGTACATTGAATTGAATTGAATTACATTGAATAATTTCCCTGAAATCTGTTTCAGTGCTTTCCATTAATGTGGAAGCTATATCAACATGTACAGAGTATTGGACTTGACACTATATCTCTATGTAATATTAAGCAAGTCACCAAAATTTCTCTACCTCAGGCAGAGAACCATCATAAAATGGGCAACATGGATGAATGTATCTCTTAGTTCCTTTTTGCTATAAAATTATAAGACTACTTAATTATTACATTCTATATTATTTTACTCAAAGTTACCCAGTACTAAAATATTAGATTAGAACTAGGCTCCTGGTAGACTTCCGGTTAAGATGGCGGCTTAGAGAAAGCTGAAGTTCAGATCTCCGGAAAACCCTTCCCGACCGATCTCAAACTAGAAGCTCCTAAGGCGCCGAAATTCAAAACGATCAACAGCACAGACCCTGGGAACCCTCCTCCTGGACCTGGACCCGGTTCAAAAGGTACGGCTCCCCTTAAAAGCCAGAACCCGAGATCCCTCGGACCTCAGGGGTAGGAGCGCAGAGTCCAAGGCTCCCGGAAGCTGCAGCTGCGCCGGGCTCAGAGAGCAGGGTCTGAGGAACAACAACCCTCAGGGTCTTCTACCCAAGTCCCAGTCCGGGTGAAAGTTACTGCCTGGGGCCTCCACTGCAAAGAGCTGGTCGGTCCGGGTGAAAGTTACTGCCTGGGGCCTCCACTGCAGAGAACTGGTCAAAACAACAGCAACCCTCAGGGCGGGCAAGACAGCCTCACGGGCTGGATCCTGCTATCCAAGTCTCAGTGAAAGTCTGTGCTCTCGGAGCTTGGGGAAGCGGCAGCCCATCCCCCCGCAGGCCGAGGAAACAGCCTCATGGCCAGCGATTCTGAAGGCAACTTCCGGAAATCGAGCCAGGGGGAGAGTGTGGCCTCGTGGTCCGACCCTTCCATTCCAGTTCCAGTGAGGCATATTCAGTTTAACCCAGGGAACGCTCATAGAACCAACATCTGCCCAGGACTAAAGCCACTGATCACCAGACAAAGACAAGAAAAGCCAATCCTCCACGTTCAGAGATGACAAATTCCACAGAAGCACAGAAGCCCCAAAATACCAAGAAAAATAAGAAGAAAGGGGCGACTCTGGACACATTCTATGGAGCCAAAATACAAAATACAGAGCAGATAGAAGAAGATATACAAGAAAATTCTCCAAAATCTTCCAAAGGAAATAGAAACTCTCCACAAACCCATGAAGAATTTGAATCAGAAAGGACCAAAAAGATGGAAGCCCTCTGGGAGGAAAAGTGGGAAATGATGCAAAAGAAATTCACGCATCTACAAAACCAGTTTGACCAAACTGTAAAAGAAAACCAGGCTTTAAAGCAAGAACTAATAAAGCAAAGCCAAAACACCAAGAAATTAGAAGAGAACATAAAATATCTCACCGACAAGGTGATAGATCTGGAAAACAGGGGGAGAAGAGAAAATTTAAGAATAATTGGACTCCCAGAAAAGCCAGAAATAAACACCAAACTGGACATGGTGATACAAGATATAATCAAAGAAAATTGCCCAGAGATTCTAGAACAAGGGGGCAATACATCCACTGACAGAGCTCACAGAACACCTTCTACACTAAACCCCCAAAAGACAACTCCCAGGAATGTAATTGCCAAATTCCAAAGCTATCAAACAAAAGAAAAAATCCTACAGGAAGCCAGAAAAAGACAATTTAGATATAAAGGAATGCCAATCAGGATCACACAAGACCTTGCAAGTTCTACGCTGAATGATCGTAAGGCATGGAACATGATCTTCAGAAAGGCAAGAGAGCTGGGTCTCCAACCAAGAATCAGCTACCCAGCAAAACTGACTATATACTTCCAAGGGAGAGTATGGGCATTCAACAAAATAGAAGACTTCCAACTTTTTGCAAAGAAAAGACCAGAGCTCTGTGGAAAGTTTGATACCGAAAATCAAAGAGCAAGGAATACCTGAAAAGGTAAATATTAAGGAAAGGGGAAAAATGTTATCTTCTTTTACTCAAACTCTCTTCTATAAGGACTACATTTATATCAACCTATGTATACTAATATGTGGGGAAAATGTAATGTATAAATAGGGGGTAAAGAAAGACCAAATAGAATAATGGTTCTCACACAAAGATTCACAGGGGAAGGGGAGGGGAAGAAAACTCCTATAAGAAGGAGAGGAAGAGAGGGGGGGGGTTACTTAAACCTCAATCTCAGGGAAATCAACTCTGAGAGGGAAAAACATCCAGATCCATTGGGATCTTGAATTCTATCTTACCCAACAAGGGTAAGGAGAAGGGAAAACCAAGGGGGGGAGGGGGAGAGGGAGAACAAAAAGGGAGGGAAAGAGAGGGGGGAGGGGGAGGGAACAAAAAGGGAGGGAGTAAAAAGGGAAACATCAAGGGAGGGGACAAGGGGGACTGATTCAAAGTAAATCACTGGACTAAAAGGTAGAGCCAAAGAAGAAAAGGTTAGAATTAGGGAAGGCAATCAAAATGCCAGGGAGTCCACAAATGACAATCATAACTTTGAACGTGAATGGGATGAACTCACCCATAAAACGTAGACGAATAGCTGAATGGATTAGAATCCAAAACCCTACCATATGTTGTCTTCAAGAAACACACATGAGGCGGGTTGACACCCACAAGGTCAGAATTAAAGGATGGAGTAAGACCTTCTGGGCCTCAACTGATAGAAAGAAGGCAGGAGTGGTAATCATGATATCTGATAAAGCCAATGCAAAAATAGACCTGATCAAAAGGGATAGGGAAGGTAATTATATTTTGTTAAAAGGGACTCTAGACAATGAGGAAATATCATTAATCAACATGTATGCACCAAATAATATAGCACCCAAATTTCTAATGGAGAAACTAGGAGAATTGAAGGAAGAAATAGACAATAAAACCATACTAGTGGGAGACTTAAACCAACCATTATCAAATTTAGATAAATCAAATCAAAAAATAAATAAGAAAGAGGTAAAAGAAGTGAATGAAATCTTAGAAAAATTAGAATTAATAGACATATGGAGAAAAATAAATAGGGATAAAAAGGAATACACCTTCTTCTCAGCACCACATGGCACATTCACAAAAATTGACCATACATTAGGTCACAGAAACATAGCACACAAATGCAAAAAAGCAGAAATAATGAATGCAGCCTTCTCAGATCACAAGGCAATAAAAATAATGATTAGTAATGGTACATGGAAAACCAAATCTAAAACCAATTGGAAATTAAACAATATGATACTCCAAAACCTTTTAGCTAAAGAAGAAATCATAGAAACAATTAATAATTTCATCAAGGAAAATGACAATGGCGAAACATCCTTTCAAACCTTTTGGGATGCAGCCAAAGCGGTAATCAGAGGCAAATTCATATCCCTGAAAGCTCATATTAACAAACAAGGGAGAGCAGAGATCAATCAATTGGAAATGCAATTGAAAAAACTCGAAAGCGATCAAATTAAAAACCCCCAGCAGAAAACCAAATTAGAAATCCTAAAAATTAAGGGAGAAATTAATAAAATCGAAAGTGATAGAACTATTGATTTAATAAATAAGACAAGAAGCTGGTACTTTGAAAAAACAAACAAAATAGACAAAGTACTGGTCAATCTAATTAAAAAAAGGAAGGAAGAAAAGCAAATTCACAGCATTAAAGATGAAAAGGGGGACAGCACCTCCAATGAGGAGGAAATTAAGGCAATCATTAGAAATTACTTTGCCCAATTATATGGCAATAAATACACCAATTTAGGAGAAATGGATGAATATATACAAAAATACAAACTGCCTAGACTAACAGAAGAGGAAATAGAATTCTTAAATAATCCCATATCAGAAATTGAAATCCATCAAGCCATCAAAGAACTTCCTAAGAAAAAATCCCCAGGGCCTGATGGATTCACCTGTGAATTCTATCAAACATTCAGAGAACAATTAACCCCAATACTATACAAACTATTTGACATAATAAGCAAAGAGGGAGTTCTACCAAACTCCTTTTACGACACAAACATGGTACTGATTCCAAAACCAGGCAGGTCAAAAACAGAGAAAGAAAACTATAGACCAATCTCCCTAATGAATATAGATGCAAAAATTTTAAATAGGATACTAGCAAAAAGACTCCAGCAAGTGATCAGAAGGATCATTCACCATGATCAAGTAGGATTCATACCAGGGATGCAGGGCTGGTTCAACATTAGGAAAACCATCCACATAATTGACCACATCAACAAGCAAACTAGCAAGAACCACATGATTATCTCAATAGATGCAGAAAAAGCCTTTGATAAAATACAACACCCATTCCTATTAAAAACACTAGAAAGCATAGGAATAGAAGGGTCATTCCTAAAAATAATAAACAGTATATATCTAAAACCAACAGCTAATATCATCTGCAATGGGGATAAACTAGATGCATTCCCAATAAGATCAGGAGTGAAACAAGGATGCCCATTATCACCTCTACTATTTGACATTGTACTAGAAACACTAGCAGTAGCAATTAGAGAAGATAAAGAAATTGAAGGCATCAGAATAGGCAAGGAGGAGACCAAGTTATCACTCTTTGCGGATGACATGATGGTCTACTTAAAGAATCCTAGAGATTCAACCAAAAAGCTAATTGAAATAATCAACAACTTTAGCAAAGTTGCAGGATACAAAATAAACCCACATAAATCATCAGCTTTTCTATATATCTCCAACACAGCTCAGCAGCAAGAACTAGAAAGAGAAATCCCATTCAAAATCACCTTAGACAAAATAAAATACCTAGGAATCTATCTCCCAAGACAAACACAGGAACTATATGAACACAACTACAAAACACTCGCCACACAACTAAAACTAGACTTGAACAATTGGAAAAACATTAACTGCTCATGGATAGGACGAGCCAATATAATAAAAATGACCATCCTACCCAAACTTATTTATCTATTTAGTGCCATACCCATTGAACTACCAAAATACTTCTTCACTGATTTAGAAAAAACCATAACAAAGTTCATTTGGAAGAACAAAAGATCAAGGATATCCAGGGAAATAATGAAAAAAAACACATATGATGGGGGCCTTGCAGTCCCAGACCTCAAACTATATTACAAAGCAGCAGTCATCAAAACAATTTGGTACTGGCTAAGAAACAGAAAGGAAGATCAGTGGAATAGACTGGGGGAAAACGACCTCAGCAAGACAGTATACGATAAACCCAAAGATCCCAGCTTTTGGGACAAAAATCCACTATTCGATAAAAACTGCTGGGAAAATTGGAAGACAGTGTGGGAGAGACTAGGAATAGATCAACACCTCACACCCTACACCAAGATAAATTCAAAATGGGTGAGTGACTTAAACATAAAGAAGGAAACCATAAGTAAATTGGGTAAACACAGAATAGTATACATGTCAGACCTTTGGGAGGGGAAAGGCTTTAAAACCAAGCAAGATATAGAAAGAATCACAAAATGTAAAATAAATAATTTTGACTACATCAAACTTAAAAGCTTTTGTACAAACAAAACCAATATAACTAAAATCAGAAGGGAAACAACAAATTGGGAAAAAATCTTCATAGAAACCTCTGACAAAGGTTTAATTACTCATATTTATAATGAGCTAAATCAATTGTACAAAAAATCAAGCCATTCTCCAATTGATAAATGGGCAAGGGAAATGGATAGGCAGTTCTCAGATAAAGAAATCAAAACTATTAACAAGCACATGAAGAAGTGTTCCACATCTCTTATAATCAGAGAGATGCAAATCAAAACAACTCTGAGGTATCACCTCACACCTAGCAGATTGGCTAACATAACAGCAGAGGAAAGTAATGAATGCTGGAGGGGATGTGGCAAAGTAGGGACATTAATTCATTGCTGGTGGAGTTGTGAACTGATCCAACCATTCTGGAGGGCAATTTGGAACTATGCCCAAAGGGCGACAAAAGAATATCTACCCTTTGACCCAGCCATAGCACTGCTGGGTCTGTATCCCAAAGAGATAATGGACACAAAGACTTGTACAAAAATATTCATAGCTGCGCTCTTTGTGGTGGCCCAAAACTGGAAAACGAGGGGATGCCCATCAATTGGGGAATGGCTGAACAAACTGTGGTATATGTTGGTGATGGAATATTATTGTGCTCAAAGGAATAATAAAGTGGAGAAGTTCCATGGAGACTGGAACAACCTCCAGGAAGTGATGCAGAGCGAGAGGAGCAGAACCAGGAGAACATTGTACACAGAGACTAATACACTGTGGTATAATCGAACGTAATGGACTTCTCCATTAGGGGCGGTGTAATGTCCCTGAACAACTTTCAGGGATCCAGGAGAAAAAAAAAAACACCATTCATAAGCGAAGGATAAACTATGGGAGTGGAAACACCGAGAAAAAGCAACTGCCTGAATACAGAGGTTGAGGGGACATGACAGAGGATAGACTTTAAATGAACACTCTAATGCAAATACTATCAACAAAGCAATGGGTTCAAATCAAGAAAACATCTAATGCCCAGTGGACTTACGCGTCGGCTATGGGGGGTGGGGGGGAGGAAAAGAAAATGATCTATGTCTTTAACGAATAATGCTTGGAAATGATCAAATAAAATATATTAAAAAAAAAAAAAAAGAACTAGGCTCCTAGTTTTATTGTTATACATAACTCTTGGTAAAGAGACTCTACCAATGTAGATTGTGAGGTATTCAGCAACTTATATTTGTAGGGATTTCTTGTATCCTTGAAAGGTTAGGTAACTTGCTTAAGGTTTAAAAGGCATAACATAAACCCAAGTAGTTTTTAATTTGTAGCCTGTTTTCCATATATCACACTGTAATAACAACAATTATATTGAGATACTAGGTCATGGAATATTGTATGGGGCACTGAACTTTAGTTTATATTTTAAAAATCCTGCCATTCATAAAACAAATGCCAAAACATCTCCTTTATTTTAATTAATTTTTACAGGCAATCCATTTGACATGAATAATCAAATTTTCTACCATGTATCATTTTAAGTGCATTGGTTATGGGAGTTTTCTCATTGGGGGTTGCCTATTCCAAATGAAATAATTGTTTGGCCATGAACTAATATTTTATAATCCTTTATAATGTATAAAGTGTCTTTATTATAATAATGCTAAGAAATGTTTTACTAGAAACACTAGTAGTAGCAATTAGAGAAGTAAAAGAAATTGAAGGTATTAAAATTGGCAATGAGGATACCAAGCTGTCACTCTTTGTGGATGATATGAAGGTCTACTTATAGAATCCTAGAGAATCAACCAAAAGGCTAGTCGAAATAATCAACAACTTTAGCAAAGTTGCAGGATACAAAATAAACCCGCATAAGTCATTAGTTTTTCTATGTATCTCCAACCCATTTCAGCAGCAAGAATTAGAAAGAGAAATTCCATTTAAAATCACCATAGACAATATAAAATACTTAGGAATCTATCTGCCAAGACAAACACAGGAACTATGTGAACACAATTACAAAACACTCTCCACACAATTAAAACTAGATTTAAACAATTGGAGAAACATTGATTGCTCATGGGTAGGACAAGCTAACATATTAAAAATGACAAACCTGCCCAAATTAATTTTTTTTATTTTTTATATATATATACATATATATATATATATTATTATTTTTATAATATTTTTTATTTAGTGCCATACCCAATGAACAACTTTTTTACCGAATTAGAAAAAAAATTAACAAAGTTCATTTGAAAGAAAAAAAGATCAAGGATATCCAGGGAAATCATGAAAAAAAAATGCAAAGGAAGGAGGCCTTGGAGTCCCAGATCTCAAACTATACTATAAAGCAGTGCTCATCAAAACAATTTGGTACTGGCAAAGAGACAGAAAGAAGGATCAGTGGAATAGAGTAGGGGTAAATGACCTCAGCAAGACAGTCTATGATAAGCCCAAAGATCCCAGTTTTGGGGACCAAAACCCACTATTTGATAAAAACTGCTGGCAAAATGGGAAGACAGTATGGGAGGCATTAGGTTTGGATCAACATCTCACATCCTATACCAAGATGAACTCATAATGGGTGAATGACCTGAATATAAAGAAGGAAACTATAAGCAGATTAGGCAAATACAGAATAGTATACTTGTCAGATCTTTGGGAAAGGAAAGACTTTATAATCAAGCAAGAGCTAGAAAAAAAATCACAAAATTTAAAATGTAATTTTGATTACATCAAATTAAAAAGTTTTTGTACAAACAAAATGAATGCATCGAAAATTAGAAGGGAAGCAAAAAAATGGGAAACAATCTTCATTACAAAAATATCTGACAGAGGTCTCACTACTCAAATTTATAAAGAACTAAACCAATTCTACAAAAAATCAAGCCATTCCCCAATTGATAAATGGGCAAGGGGCATGAATAGGCAATTTTCAATTAAAGAAATCAAAACTATTAATAAACACATGAAAGAGTGCTCTAAATTTCTAAGAATCAGAGAAATGCAAATCAAAACAACTCTGAAGTATTACCTCCCACCTAGCAGATTGGCTAACATGACAGCAAATGAAAGTAATGAATGCTGGAGGGGGTGTGCCAAAGTTGGGACATTAATGAATTGCTGATGTAGTTGTGAATTGATACAACCATTATGGAGGGCAATTTGAAACTATGCCCAAAGGGCACTAAAAGACTGTCTACCCTTTGATCCAGCCATAGCACTGCTGTGTTTGTACCCCAAAGAGATAATAAGGAAAAAGACATGTACAAAAATATTCATAGCTGTGCTCTTTGTGGTGGCAAAAAATTGGAAAACGAGGGGATGCCCTTCAATTGGAGAATGGCTGAACACATTGTGGTATATGTTGGTGATGGAATGCTATTGTGCTAAAAGGAACAATAAAGTAGAGGAATCCCATGAGAACTGGAACAACCTCTAGGAAGTGATGCAGAGTGAGAGGAGCAGAACCAGGAAAACCTTGTACACAGAAACTGATAAACTGTGGTACAACTGAGTATAATGGACTTCTCCATTAGTGTCAATGCAGTGATCCTGAACAACTTGGAGGATTCTATGAAGAAAACCACTATCCACATTCAAAGGAAACATTGTGGGAGTAAAAAGACCGAAGAAAATCAACTGCTTGAATATATGGGTCGAAGGGATATGGTTGGGGATGTAGACTCTAAATGAACATCTTAGTGCAAACAACAACATGGAAATAGGTTCTGATCAAGGACACAAGTAATACCCAATGAAATTGCACATCAGCTGTGGGAAGGGAGGGTGGAGGGAAGAGAGGGAAATAAAGTGAGAATTTTAACTAAAAAAATTTAATTTAATTTAAAAAATAATAATGCTATGATGTAGGGTTTAGAAATTTGTTTATTACTATATGAGGAAACTAAAGCTCAGAGAAATAAAATGACTTTTTCTACTTGTCAATATAATTCAATATATTACATTAGCACTTAAACATTGTATTAGAAAATAATTTTGGAAAAATTCCAAAATGGTGCATACGTTATCAAAATAAGAAGAATGGAAGTTTTATGATGATCACTGTTGGAACAGAACCTTGTATTGATTTATTTATATTTATTAACAGCTAAGTCTTTTCAAAACAACAGTCATGTATATAGCACATCAAAGTTTTCCAAGAACTTTATGTACAATATTTCTTTTCAACCTCAAAAATCCTGAGTTGGGCACCATAGGCATTATTCTCTCCCGTTTGCAGATGAAGAAACTTCCCCTTAGGGGAAGTTTAAACAATTAACTATTCATCATAGAGCTAATGAGATAAATCAGAATGCAGGTTTAATTTGAAATTCTGCACTCTACCACACAGCACTCATTCTTTTTTTTTTAAATATATTTTATTTGATCATTTCCAAGCATTATTCATTAAAGACATAGATCATTTTCTTTTTCTCCCCCCTACCCCCCATAGCCGACACGTAAATCCACTGTGCATTACATGTTTTCTTGATTTGAACCCATGGCTTTGTTGATAATATTTGCATTAGAGTGTTCATTTAGAGTCTCTCCTCTGTCATGTCCCCTCAGCCGCTGTATTCAGGCAGTTGCTTTTCCTCGGTGTTTCCACTCCCATAGTTTATCCTTTGCTTATGAATAGTGTTTTATTCTCCTAGATCCCTGCAAATTGTTCAGGGACATTACACCGCCACTAATGGAGAAGTCCATTACGTTCGATTATACCACAGTGTATTAGTCTCTGTGTACAATGTTCTCCTGGTTCTGCTCCTCTCGCTCTGCATCACTTCCTGGAGGTTGTTCCAGTCTCCATGGAACTCCTCCACTTTATTATTCCTTTTAGCACAATAGTATTCCATCACAAACATATAACACAATTTGCTCAGCCATTCCCCAATTGATGGGCATCCCCTCGTTTTCCAGTTTTGTGCCACCACAAAGAGCGCAGCTATGAATATTTTTGTACAAGACTTTTTGTCCATTATCTCTTTGGGGTACAGACCCAGCAGTGCTATGGCTGGATCAAAGGGTAGATATTCTTTTGTTGCCCTTTGGGCATAGTTCCAAATTGCCCTCCAGAACGGTTGGATCAGTTCACAACTCCACCAGCAATGAATTAATGTCCCTACTTTGCCACATCCCCTCCAGCATTCATTACTTTCCTTTGCTGTTATGTTAGCCAATCTGCTAGGTGTGAGGTGATACCTCAGAGTTGTTTTTATTTGCATCTCTCTGATTATAAGAGATGTAGAGCACTTCTTCATGTGCTTGTTAATAGTTTTGATTTCTTTATCTGAGAACTGCCTATCCATGTCCCTTGCCCATTTATCAATTGGAGAATGGCTTGATTTTTTGTACAATTGATTTACCTCTTTATAAATATAAGTAATCAAATCTTTGTCAGAGGTTTCTATGATGATTTTCCCCAATTTGTTGTTTCCCTTCTGATTTTAGTTACATTGGTTTTGTTTGTACAAAAGCTTTTTAGTTTGATGTAGTCAAAATTATTTATTTTACATTTTGTGATTCTTTCTATGTCTTGCTTGGTTTTAAAGCCTTTCCCCTCCCAAAGGTCTGACATGTATACTATTCTGTGTTTACCCAATTTACTTATGGTTTCCTTCCTTATGTTTAAGTCACTCACCCATTTTGAATTTATCTTGGTGTAGAGTGTGAGGTGTTGATCTATTCCCAGTCTCTCCCACACTGTCTTCCAATTTTCCCAACAGTTTTTATCGAATAGTGGATTTTTGTCCCAAATGCTGGGATCGTTGGGTTTATCGTATACTGTCTTGCTGAGGTCGCTTTCCCCCAGTCTATTCCACTGATCTTCCTTTCTGTTTCTTAGCCAGTACCAAATTGTTTTGATGACTGCTGCTTTGTAATATAGTTTAAGGTCAGGTACTGCAAGGCCACCATCATATGTGTTTTTTTTTTCATTATTTCCCTGGATATCCTTGATCTTTTGTTCTTCCAAATGAACTTTGTTATGTATTTTTTATAAATCAGTGAAGAAGTATTTTGTTAGTTCAATGGGTATGGCACTAAATAGATAAATAAGTTTGGGTAGGATGGTCATTTTTATTATATTGGCTCGTCCTACCCATGAGCAGTTAATGTTTTTCCATTTGCTCAAGTCTAGTTTTAGTTGTGTGGCGAGTGTTTTGTAGTTATGTTCATATAGTTCCTGTGTTTGTCTTGGGAGGTAGATTCCTAGGTATTTTATTTTGTCTAAGGTGATTTTGAATGGGATTTCTCTTTCTAGTTCTTGCTGCTGAGCTGTGTTGGTGATATATAGAAAAGCTGATGATTTATGTGGGTTTATTTTGTATCCTGCAACTTTGCTAAAGTTGTTGATTATTTCAATTAGCTTTTTGGTTGAATCTCTAAGATTCTTTAAGTAGACCATCATGTCATCTGCAAAGAGTGATAACTTGGTCTCCTCCTTGCCTACTTTGATGCCTTCAATTTCTTTTTCTTCTCTAATTGCTACTGCTAGTGTTTCTAGTACAATGTCAAATAGTAGAGGTGATAATGGGCATCCTTGTTTCACTCCTGATCTTATTGGGAATGCGTCTAGTTTATCCCCATTGCAGATGATATTAGCTGATGGTTTTAGATATATAGTGTTTATTATTTTTAGGAATGACCCTTCTATTCCTATGCTTTCTAGTGTTTTTAATAGGAATGGGTGTTGTATTTTATCAAAGGCTTTTTCTGCATCTATTGAGATAATCATGTGGTTCTTGCTAGTTTGCTTGTTGATGTGGTCAATTATGTGGATGGTTTTCCTAATGTTGAACCAGACCTGCATCCCTGGTATAAATCTTACTTGATCATGGTGAATGATCCTTCTGATCACTTGTTGGAGTCTTTTTGCTAGTATCCTATTTAAGATTTTTGCATCTATATTCATTAGGGAGATTGGTCTATAGTTTTCTTTCTCTGTTTTTGACCTGCCTGGTTTTGGAATCAGTATCATGTTTGTGTCATAAAAGGAGTTTGGTAGAATTCCCTCTTTGCTTATTATGTCAAATAGTTTGTATAGTATTGTGATTAACTGTTCTCTGAATGTTTGATAGAATTCTCTGGTGAATCCATTAGGCCCCGGGGATTTTTTCTTAGGAAGTTCTTTGAATGCTTGTTGGATTTCATTTTCTGATATGGGATTATTTAAGAATTCTATTTCCTCTTCTGTTAGTCTAGGTAGTTTTTTTTTAATTTTTATTTCGTAAAATTTATTAATAGTCACTTGAAGTATGAGAAATGAAAGAACAAAAATAAAAGCCTGGGTAAAAGCCATGTGAATGAAATTCTCCTGCCTGGCACTCACCCCACCTCCACAAACTGTGTTCCTGGGAAAAGAACAAGAAGGGGGAGCTACATAAAAATGTGTCCTCCCTATGTCAGCATGTGAGGTGAGAAGTAACATGGGAAATTTGGAAAGAGAGTTCTGGAGAGCAAAATTCTATTTCTACAGTTGCAAGACTAGAGCTGCAACTGGATGTCTTTCCATGTTGTTTCTTACCATAAAGTTTCTTACCAGTGTGTATGTGAAATCCCCTAAACCCCTTTTATGATTACAATGGTATCAGCTTTTTTCATTATAACACAGATAATATAGTATTATATATTAATATATAATAATATAAACTGGTCACACCGGTTTTGTAGATGCGTGAATTTCTTCTGCATTATTTCCCACTTTTCCTCCCAGAAGGTTTCCATCTTTTTTCTCATTTCTGATTCAAATTCTTCATGGGTTTGTGGAGAGTTTCCATTTCCTTTGGAAGGTTTTGGAGCATTTTCTTGCGTATCATATTCTATCTCCTCTGTATTTTGTATTTTGGCTCCATAGAATATGTCCAAAGTCGCCCCTTTCTTCTTATTTTTCTTGGGATTTGGGGGCTTCTGTGCTTCTGTGGAGTTTGCCATCTCTGAATGTGGAGGATTAGCTTTTCTTATCTCTGTCTGGTTTTCAGAGGCTTTAGTCCTGGTCAGATTGTCGGTTCTATGAGCTTTCCCTGGCTTAAATTGAGTATGCCTCACTGGAACTGGAGTGGAAGGGTCGGACCAGGGGGCCACACTCTCCCCAGGCTCTATCTGCTTCCCCTCGACTGGACTGGTTTGGGTTGCTTTCCGGAAGTTGCCTTCAGAATATCTGGCTGTGAGGCTGTTTTGTAGGCACTGAGGGTTGTTGTTGTTTCAGAGGACCCTGCTCTCTGTGGGGGATGGGCCATGGCTTCCGGGAGCTCCGAGGGCAGTGACTTTCACTGGGACTCTGATAGAAGGATCCAGCCCGTGAGGCTGTCTTGCCCGCCCTGAGGGTTGCTGTTGTTTCAGACTACCCTGCTCTCTGAGCGGGGCGGGGCTGCGGCTTCCCCGAGCCTTGGACTCTTTGCTCCTACCCCTTAGGTCCGAGTGATCTCAGGTTCTTGCTTTTGAGGGGGGCCGTACCTTTTGATCCGGGTCCAGGTCCAGGAGGAGGATTCCCAGAGTCTGTGCTGTTGATCGTTTTGAATTTCGGCGCTTTAGGAGCTTATAGTTTGAGATCAGTCAGGAAGGGTTTTCAGGAGATCTGAACTTTAGCTTTCTCTAAGCCGCCATCTTGACCAGAAGTCCAGTAGGCTTCCAGCACTCATTCTTAATAATAACTGAGTATATTTGACAATACAGTTATTTTTACATTCATTTTGTTTCTGGGAAAATAAACATAGAAAGGTGAAATCATTTGAACAAAGTTGTAAAGCTAAGAATTGGCAGAGCCATATTATGGATGCTCCTTATATTGGGGGTGAGGGAGAAGACAGTTTTACCCCCTTAGCCTATTCCATCTTCAATAACAATGTGAATTTGTGAATTTTCCACAGTAGTAAACAGAAGAAAACTTTTAACACTGGCAGCTTGAACTAGGGTGTTACATTTTTCTTTAAAAATATATGGTAGTTATTTCCTCTTCTGTTAGTCTAGGCAGTTTGTATTTTTGTATATATTCATCCATTTCTCCTAAATTGGTGTATTTATTGCCATATAATTGGGCAAAGTAATTTCTAATGATTGCCTTAATTTCCTCTTCCTCAGAGGTGATGTCCCCCTTTTCATCTTTGATGCTGTTAATTTGCTTTTCTTCCTTCCTTTTTTTAATTAGATTGACCAGTACTTTGTCTATTTTGTTTGTTTTTTCAAAGTACCAGCTTCTTGTCTTATTTATTAAATCAATAGTTCTATCACTTTCGATTTTTTAAATTTCTCCCTTAATTTTTAGTATTTCTAGTTTGGTTTTCTGCTGGGGGTTTTTAATTTGATTGCTTTCGAGTTTTTTCATTTGCATTTCCAATTGATTGATCTCTGCTCTCCCTTGTTTGTTAATATAAGCATTCAGGGATATGAATTTACCTCTGATTATCGCTTTGGCTGCATCCCAAAAGGTTTGAAAGGATGTCTCACCATTGTCATTTTCCTCGATGAAATTATTAATTGTTTCTATGATTTCTTCTTTAACTAAATGGTTTTGGAGTATCATATTGTTTAATTTCCAATTGGTTTTAGATTTGGTTTTCCATGTACCATTACTAATCATTATTTTTATTGCCTTGTGATCTGAGAAGGCTGCATTCATTATTTCTGCTTTTCTGCATTTGTGTGCTATGTTTCTGTGACCTAATGTATGGTCAATTTTTGTGAATGTGCCATGTGGTGCTGAGAAGAAGGTGTATTCCTTTTTATCCCTATTTATTTTTCTCCATATGTCTATTAATTCTAATTTTTCTAAGATTTCATTCACTTCTTTTACCTCTATCTTTTTTATTTTTTGATTTGATTTATCTAAATTTGATAATGGTTGGTTTAATTCTCCCACTAGTTTGGTTTTACTGTCTATTTCTTCCTTCAATTCTCCTAGTTTCTCCATTAGAAATTTGGGTGCTATATTATTTGGTGCATACATGTTGATTAGTGATATTTCCTCATTGTCTAAAGTCCCTTTTAACAAAATATAATTACCTTCCCTATCCCTTTTGATTAGGTCTATTTTTGCATTGGCTTTATCAGATATCATGATTACCACTCCTGCCTTCTTTCTATCAGTTGAGGCCCAGAAGGTCTTACTCCATCCTTTAATTCTGACCTTGTGGGTGTCAACCCACCTCATGTGTATTTCTTGAAGACAACATATGGTAGGGTTTTGGATTATAATCCATTCTGCTATTCGTCTACGTTTTATAGGTGAGTTCATCCCATTCACGTTCAAAGTTATGATTGTCATTTGTGGACTCCCTGGCATTTTGATATCCTTCCCTAATTCTAACCTTTTCTTCTTTGGCTCTACCTTTTAGTCCAGTGATTTACTTTGAATCAGTCCCCCTTGTTCCCTCCCTTGATGTTTCCCTTTTTAGTCCCTCCCTTTTTGTTCTCTCCCCCTCCCCCGTCTCTTTCCCTCCCTTTTTGTTCTCCCTCTCCCCCTCCCCCCTTGGTTTTCCCTTCTCCCTACCCTTGTTGGGTAAGATAGAATTCAAGATCCCAATGGATCTGTCCCTTAATAGAAGCTCTTGTTGGCTTCGATTCAGCGATATACAGATAAAATACTTCGGTAACAGATTGAATATCATAATTAATTGAGTTACAAATTATTTCAGTAACATGAACATTGGCTAAAATTATGAAAGATACTAAAATATCCACTTATACCACTTCAGCATAATTTCTTCATAAACAATAATTTTCATGCAGTTTCTGCTCCTTTGATGTATTAACTAAGATGATTATCTTCACTCAGCCCCCAAAAAATGCTGGCCAAAGTTTCACAAATTTTTAGCTGAGACTTCCCTTTTGATGAAGCGAGATGACATCAAAATAAATGAGAATCCCAACTGTCTTTTTTTTATAACAGCTATTTCAAATTCCATTTTTTTGAATTAATTTATAATGATAACACATAGTGTTTTAATTAAGTAAGAATAAAGTACTACTACTATACTTGATGATTGAATGTGCTGCTTGTTACAGTTTTTCATATATAGATCCAGAAGATTAATTCCTTATTTTTATCTTCCAAAAATTATCTATAGTATATCCTCTAATTAGTTATCTTATATATCTTATATATATATATTTAGTGTAAGGGATTTACAAAAATATATTTTAAATGGATTACTAAGGCCTTAGATCATCTATTTTCCTTTTAAACACATTTGACCATCCTCTATTTTCCTATTTTTCCTCAAATATTTCCCTTTCTATTCAAAATGGCTTGATATTTTAAAAAAATCAACTTGGAAAGGCTTATATGAAGTGATGCAAAGTGAAATGAGCAGAGCCAGGAGGATGTTTTACACAACAACAGCAATAATTTCTAATGATCAGTTGTGAATGAATTAATTATGATCAGTAATGCAAGTATCCAAGACAACTATAAGAGACTCATGATAAAAAAAGAATATTCACTGACAGAAAAAAAAAAGTAATGGAGATCAACTGCAAATTGGAATATGGCATTTTCACTTTATTTGCTCCAGGACTTTTTCTTATATAAGTGAATTTTTTCACAACATGACAAGCATAGATATATTATTGCATATCAGGGAGTGGGAAGGATAGGAAGAGAGGGAGAGAATATGTATCACAAAATGTCAGAAAAATGTATATACATGTAATTTTAAAAAGAAAAATATTATATATATATATTTAAGTGACATGATAAAATGCTCTCAAATCATATTTGTTTACTAAGTATAGTGTTATTATGCCCCCACATGTAACACAGGACTATCTTATATGGCTTGAAGGGTGGCAGAATAGATATCTTTAGCCTCTTCTCCCCTTTCTCTTGAATACAATGCAGAGACTCCAATTCTTTATAGGCAGGGAAACAGGAGGTTGGAGCTAGATTTGTATCTTTCTTCTCCCTTAAATATTGTTATGCTATAGGGTAAAGTATTCTATTTCAAGCTAAACTTTTTTCCCCTTTTTAAAAAATCTAGAATATTTTTCCATGGTTATATGATTCATTTCTTCCCCATACCCCACTGCTGTTTCTGCCCCCCTCCCAGAGCTGTCAAGCAATTCCACTGGGTTATACATGTATCATTGTTCAAAACCCATTTCCATGTTATTCATATTTGCAGTAGAGTAATCTATTAATGTTAAAACCCCTAATCATATCCTTATCAAACTATGTGATAGATCATATGTTTTTCTTCTGCATTTCTGCTCCCATCCCACAGTACTTTCTCTGGATGTGGATAGCATTATTTCTAATAAGTTCCTCTGGATTGTCCTAGATCATTGAATTGCTGCTAGTAGAGAAGTTCATTACATTGCATTGTGCCATAATATGTCAGTCTCTGTGTACAATGTTCTCTTTCTTCTGTTCCTTTAACTCCGCATCAGTTCCTGGAGGACTTTTCCAGTTCACATGGAATACCTTAAGTTCATTATTCATTTCAGTACAATATGATTCCATTACCATCAGATACCACAATTAATTCAGCCATTCTCCAATCAGTGGACACACCCTCATTTTTCCAATTTTTTCCCACTAAAAAGAGTGAGCCTAGAAATGTTTTTGTTCAAATCTTTTTCCTTTTTATTTTTTAGGATACAAACTCAGCTGGATCAAAGGTTAGGTATTCTTTTAGCCCTTTGTGCATAGTTACAAATTGCCCTTCACAATGGTTAGAACAATTTCCGAACTCCACCAGCAATGTATTAGTGTCCCAATTTACCACATCCCCTCAAACTTTTATCACTTTCCTTTACTTCCATACTGGCCAGTCTACTAGGTATAGCATGGTACTTCAGAGTCATTTTAACTTGCATTTCCCTAATGTAAAAAATTAAAATTAATATCTAATACTCCAACTATTATGTTTATTAAATATTTATCTTGAAGTATAAGTAAGTAAGGCTAGAAAAATTCAAGAGAGCTCCTCCCTCCTCCACATGAATCCAGGCAGAAAGATAGAGAAAGAGCATGGCCCAAATCAAAACTACAACTTCAATCAACATAATGATGGACATATACAAAAGGGAAAAGGGGATTTTGGGAAATGTAGTATCTAGGGTTCAAGATTCTAATAAATACAAATTCTCTCTGTGATCCTTTGGAAGAATCAGTCTCCCCAATGAATAATGAAACCATAACTTACTTATTACTTGAACTAGAGGTATATACAAATATGGTTTTTAAAGAGTAATTACAATAATTTGGGGATGAGAGGAAAATAAAAGAGAAAAGGAACAAAACCAATAATAGGTGAACTGACAAAAAATAATCAGGAGGCAGTACCCTTTGGCATAAGACTGTACATTCAAAACAAATGCATTCAACCCACCTAATTTCACCATTTCTCAAAGTTCACTCTAGATCTTCTGGTGCAGCAAGTGTTCTCTGCAGGCATCTTCATGGCACCTTCTCCAAAAAAGTTCTTCTTCTGGATTCTAGGGGGAAGTTCCTTGTTCTAAATTAGACTCAAATTAAAGTCAAAGTTCACAACACTGACATAGTCCCCCTGAGGAAAATAATACTACATTCCCCCCTGAGGAAGATACAGGGATACACATAGGCATTACACAGGGATATATCTTCAAGTCATAAGGCATATGAATCAAGTATCAAAAACATCAAGGAATTAAAAAAAATTTTAAATGGCTTCTGAGTGAAATATAGAATATAAAAAAAACTTGAAAAAGTTCTGGTAAAAAGGGGAAAAAATTTCACAACTCAAAACAGGTTCTTGTAGTGATCCATGTCTCATAAGCATGCAACATCAATCACTCACTAACCCATGTTAGTAGCCCAGACTACAGTAAGTTGACACATCATGAAAGAAAATAGAAAAAGAGACTAGATCTTGAGACAAATGGGAAATAGTATTCCCTATTCAATCCTTTTATTTTTTTTGGGGGGGATAATGGAATCAGAACAATTAATGTTATATGCTTTATATAGAGTTTGGTACAAGGAAGTCCTGCATTGAACACATGTTAAACAGCCTCAACCTTGAGTCTCACACATGATCAAGTCATTGTGCTTTCTTGTGTATAATGCCATCAATCCCCATAGAATTGGTTGAGTTTCTTTTACCTTTTCTGGTCTTTGGCACTTTGCAGGTAAAGTTCTGTTCTACTTTGTGGTCCATTTCTTCTTGGGGTAGACATATTCATTGATTAAAAGTCTCATAATATTTAATTAATTAGTGGCAGGTTGCCATAGTCCAAAACCTTTTGGGGTATGCTCTTATATGTTAAGTAAATGGACATCTTAAGTTATCCTATTGCAAAAAGTAAAAATAGTTTAAAAAAAAACCCTTTTGAATACTAGTGACATGTATTTAAAGGTGAAAATGAGAAAAGAAAAAAACAATTACTGTATGACACATGTAAGAAGAAAACAAAATATTGAAATTTCACAATTACAGACATAAAGTAAAGAGACTAGTTTAAAAAAAATAAGATTCATTTCCTCTTTGACTTACCATGACTCCACATGAGGTAGATGAAACAAAGTGAATGCAAATGAGGTAGACAAAACAATTTGAGGGCAAATGGGGTACATAGAGCAATAATACATTCAAGAAAATACAAAAAAAAATTAGAAAATGCACAAAATGTTACAAATAGCCCAGAAGATCAATATAGGTTACTAATACATATTTTCTTCTTTGAGGTAGTATATATGATGTCATACAAGACAATTTGTTCAAGTACAAGGATCAACCAAATAAAGTGCAACAAAATATTACAAATCCAGTAATAAAGAAGTCTTATCATAATCAGTGGTCAAATACAATCAGTACAAGCAAATATTCATTATCAATAGAAGATATTTGTTTTGCATGGCTACAATGAATCCATGAGTCCCTCTCTCCAATTTTTATGGATTCTGGTGTAGTTAGTAGGACCTGGAATGGTCCATCATAAGTAGGTTCAGTCAACCCAATATCTTAGAAACTCTTTATATACACACTATCACCTGGGTTTAAATCATGAAGCAAGAGGGCTATGGGACCTGTTTGAATAACAGCTCTAGTCATGGACTTCTCACAATTTTGTTTGTAATTGTCTGATATATCTAGCATGGTTGTATCCCCTCCTAACAGTGAAGTATAGGTAGGGGTAAATGGTTGTGATTGAATAGGTGGATGTTCAAATAGCATCTCAAATTGTGAGATGGGTAAATTACGTCTGGGTCTGCTTTTGAGATAAAATAGGGCAAAAGGTAGAATTTTGGACCACTTTAAAAGAGTCTCCCGAAGATGGCAGCCTAGAAGGAGCAGAAGTTCAGACCTCTGAAAACCCTTCTTTACCGATCACAAACTGAATGTTCCTAAAGGACTGAAAACCAAACTTAACAAAAGACAGAGCCAAGGAACACCCCTGCTGGACTTAATTCAAAAGGTATGCCCCCCAAAAAGCCAGAATCTGAGAACACTCAGATTTAAGGGGAAGACAGAAGGAAAGTCCCAGGACCCATCCACCCTTCCACCCAGAGCTCTGAGATTCCAGCAGTAGTGGAACTTCTGGGTGGGCAAAGGTGCTGGTCTGAAGGTCAAAGCTTGAGAGCAGGGCTGGGCAAGTTCAGAGGGTCCAGCACAGATGGTAGGGAAGGAGCTAAAGAGGGAGCATAGACCTGGCAGCCTGGCCAGAGCTTTGGAGATCCTCCATATTTGCACCAGCCTTCAAGGAAGTTTAGGACTCAGAGCACACCCAGCCCCCAAAAGATGAACTTAATCCCATCAAAAGTCGCCAGAACTCAGGGAAGTCCAGGCTCCCCACCCATCCTCATTGACTGCTGGATTTTAAGCCAATCAAAAGCCTCCAGAGGACAAGGAAGCTCAAACCTCCAATAACCCTCCCCCAGAGGCTACACCAAGAGATCTTCTGTTAAAGCTCCAAAAGGGGAGACTGATTGAATCCCACCCCCAACAAAAAAAAAAGAGAGAAACAAGAGCACAGACAAATACGAGGAGTAAAGAAGGGGTGAATTTGAGCAAACAACAGAAAAAGAAGAAAGAAACTACAATAGACAACTTCTACTCAGCAAATGGAACAGAGGGGGAGAGATCAGAAAACGATAAATCAGAAATCCCAGGGAATTGGATACAGGCTGTGGAAGAACTCAAAACACAACTAAGAGAGGCTGAAGACAATTGGGAAAAGAACTTAAAAATTAAGATAAGTCATCTGGAAACAGAGACACTTGAACTAAAACGAGAAAATAGTGTCCTGAATGCCAAAGTCAACCAGCTGGAAAATGAGGCAAAGGAGATGAAAGATGAGACAAAGGAGATGAAAGACGGGGTAAAGAGGATGAAAGACAACCTTCAAAGAAAATCAGACCAGAAAGAAAAGGATGACCAAAAAGCCAGAGATTAAATCCAATGTTTAAGAATCAGAATACAACAACTGGAATTAAGTGATCTCACAAGGCAGCAGGACACTATAAAACAAACCAAAAAGAATGAAAAAATTGAGGAAAATGTGAAGCATCTCATTCACAAAACAGGCGATTTAGAAACTCGTTCAAGAAGAGACCATTTAAGAATCATTGGACTACCAGAAGACCACAACAAAAGAAAAAGCCTGGACATAATACTAGAGGAAATTATCCAGGAAAACTGCCCCAAGATCCTAGAACAAGAGGGGAAAGTGGAGAATGAAAGAACCACAGACCACCCCCTGTATTTAATCCCCAACTGAGTAACACCAAGAAATGTTATAGCGAAATTAAAAAAATATATATCAGACCAAAGAAAAGATATTACAAGCTGCCAAGAAGAAGCCTTTCAGATACCATGGAAACATGGTGAGGATAACACAGGATCTGGCTGCATTCACACTGAAGAACCAAAAGGCATGGAATATGATATTCTGGAAAGCAAAGGAACTAGGTTTACAACCAAGAATTAAATTCCCATCAAAACTGACTATATTCTTACAGGGGAAAGTATGGTCATTCAACACATTAGAAGAATTCCAAGCATTCATCAAGATAAGACCAGACCTGAACAGAAAATTTGGCGTCCAAGAAGAGAACTCAAGAGAATCATCAAAAGGTAATTAAAAAAGATAGAAAAAAAAACAACAACAAAAATTTTTAGAGACTCAATAAGTTAAAATGATATGTATCCCTATAAAAAAAGAGGTCATTGGTAACTCTTAAAAACTGTTGCTATCACCTGGGCAGCTAGAAGAATTACACATAAGGAACAATGACAAACTGTATAGGATGAAAGGAGAAGACATAAATAGGTTTATAGATATATGTATGCATAAATACATATACGTGTGTGTGTGTATATACAACCAGAGCTAAATAAAGAGGTTAATACTAAAAGAAATGATAAATGAAACAAATGGGGTTAAATTTATATGTCACAAAGAAGCTCATGGCAGGAGGGGGAGAACATCTATACACTGGAAGGGCAAAGAGGTTGGAGATAGGAAATACTCAACTCTTACGTGCTCTGAAACTGACCCAAAGAGGGAAGAACAATCCAATCCATTGGGGAAGAGAATATATTTGCGCCCTATAGGGGAGTAGAAGGGTAAAAAATGGACTGGTGGGGAGCGACGCAGTACAAGGGAGGGAGAGGGTAGGGGGGAAAATTTAAAAAGACTACAGGGGAAAATAAGGGAGAGAATAAGAAGGGAAGGGGGTAGAAAGGGAAACAAAATAAGGGGAGGGGGAGTAGGGAGACTGATTATGAACAAACATTGGTGTAGAAGGAAATAGCGAAAGAAGAAAAGGCAGGACCAGGAGTAGAAATCAAAATGCTGGGAAATACACAGCTAGTAATCATAACTCTGAATATGAATGGAATGAACTCACCCATAAAACACAAGCGAATAGCAGAGTGGATTAGAATCCAAAACCCTACCATATGCTGTCTGCAAGAAACACACATGAGGAAGGTAGATAAGCATAGGGTGAAAGTAAGAGGATGGAGCCAAATCTATTGGGCATCAAATTAAAAAAAAGAAGGTAGGAGTAGCAATTATGATATCTGACAAAGTCAAAGTAAAAATAAATATAGTTAAAAGAGATAGGGAAGGTAATTACATCCTGATAAAAGGCAGTATAGACAATGAGGAAATATCTGTACTTGATAAGTATGCACCAAATGGCAGAGCATCCAAATTCCTAAAGGAGAAACTAGAGGAGCTTAAGGATGAAATAGATAGAAAAACTATACTATTGGGGGATCTGAATCTTCCTCTATCTGGAACTAGATAAATCCAACAAAAAAATAAATAAGAAAGAGGTGAGAGAAGCAAATGAAATCTTAGAAAAATTAGAGTTAGTAGACATATGTAGAAAAATAAATAGGGACAAAAAAGAATATACCTTCTTTTAAGCAGCACATGGTACATTCACAAAAATTGACCATGCATTAGGTCACAAAATCATTGCAAACAAGTGCAAAAGGACAGAAATAATAAATGCAACCTTCTCAGGCTACAATGCAATAAAAATAATAATTAGTAATAGTCCATGGAGAGATAAATCAAAAATTAATTGGAAATTAAACAATATGATTCTCCAAAACCAGATAGTTAAAGAACAAATCATTGAAACAATTAATAACTTCATTGAAGAAATTGACAATGGTGAGACATCCTTTCAAAACCTATGGGATGCAGCCAAAGAAGTACTCAGGGGGAAATTTATATCCTTGATTTCATATATAAACAAATTAAGAAAGGCAGAGGTCAATGACTTGGGCATGCAAATCAAAAAAACTAGAAAGGGAACAAATTAAAAATCCTCAGATGAAGACTAAATTAGAAATCCTAAAAATCAAAGGAGAAATTAATAAAATTAAAAGTCAAAGAACTATTTATTTGATAAATAAGACTAGAAGCTGGTATTTTGAAAAAAAAAACAAACAAAATAGACAAGGTACTAGTCAGTCTAATTAAAAAAAGGAAAGAAAAAAAACAAATTGACAGTATCTAAGATGAAAAGGGAGACCTCACCTCTAATGAAGAGGAAATCAAGGCAATCATTAAAAACTACTATGCCCAATTATATGGCAAAAAAATATGGCAATCTAAGTGATATGGATGAATACTTACAAAAATATAAATTACCTAGACTAAAAGAAGAAGAAATAAATTGCCTAAACAACTCCATATCAGAAAAAGAAATTGACTAAGCCATCAAAGAACTCACTAAGAAAAAATTCCCAGGTCCAGAAGGATTCACAAATGAATTCTATCAAACATTCATAGAACAGCTAACCCCAATACTATACAAACTATTTGACAGAATAAGCCAAGAAGGGGTTCTACCAAATACTTTTTATGACCCAAACATGGTACTGATCCCAAAGCCAGGCAGGTTAAAAACAGAGAAAGAAAACTATAGGCCAATCTCCCTAATGAATATAGATTCAAAAATCTTAAATAGGATATTAGCAAAAAGACTCCAATAAGTCATCACAAGGGTTATCCACTACGATCAGGTAGGATTTATACCAGGAATACAAGGATGGTTCAATATTAGGAAAGCCATCCACATAATTGACCATATAAACAAGCAAACTGACAAAAATCACATGATTATCTCAATAGATGCAGAAAATGCCTTTGACAAAATACAACACCAATTCCTATTGAAAACACTAGAAAGTATAAGAATAGAAGGGCCTTTCCTAAAAATAATAAACAGTATATACCTAAAACCATCAGCAAACATCATCTGCAATGGGGAAAAACTCAAAGCCTTCCCAATAAGATGATGAGTCAAACAAGGATGCCCATTATCACCTTTATTATTTAATATTGTACTAGAAACACTAGCAATAGCAATTAGAGAAGAAAAAGAAATTGAAGGAATTAAAATTAGCAACGAGGAGACCAAGCTGTCACTCTTTGTGGATGATATGATGATTTATTTAAAGAATCCTAGGGAATCAACCAAAAAGCTAATCGAAATAATCAACAATTTTAGCAAAGTGCAGGATACAAAATAAACCACATAAGTCATGAGCATTTCTATATATCTCCAACCCAGTTCAGCAGCAAGAATTAGAAAGAGAAATCCCATTTAAAGTCACCCGAGACAATATAAAATACTTAGGAATCTATCTGCCAAGACCAACACAGGAACTATATGAACACAACTACAAAACACTCTACACACAATTAAAACTAGATCTAAACAATAGGAAAAACATTGATTGCTCATTGGTGGGACAAGCTAACATAATAAAAATGACCATCCTACCCAAACTTATCTATCTATTTAGTGCCATACCCATTGAAGTACCATAAAAGTTTTTTTTACTGAATTAGAGAAAACTATAACTAAGTTCATTTGGAAGAATAAAGGATCAAGGATATCCAGGGAAATAATGAAAAAAATACAAAGGAAGGTGGCCTTGCAGTCCCAGATCTCAAACTATATTAAAAAGCAGTGGTCATCAAAACAATTTGGTACTGGCTAAGAGACAGAAAGGAGGATCAGTGCAATAGACTTGGGGTAAATGACTTCAGCAAGACAGTCTATGAAAAACCCAAAGACCTCAGCTTTTGGGACAAAAATCCACTATTTGATAAAAACTGCTGGGAAAATTTGAAGACAGTGTGGGAGAGATTAGGTTTGGAATACGTGAATGACTTGAATATAAAGAAGGAAACTATAAGTAAAGTGGGTGAACACAGAATAGTATACATGTCAGACCTTTGGGAAGGGAAAGATTTTAAAACCAAGCAAGACTTAGAAAGTCACAAAATGCAGACAGGATCCTGGTCCTAGGTTCAAATCTGACCTCAGACACTTCCCAGCTGTGTGACCCTGGGCAAGTCACTTGACCCCCATTGCCTAGCCCTTACCACTCTTCTGCCTTGTAACTAATACACAGTATTGACACCAAGACAGAAGGTAAGGGTTTTAAAAAAATCACAAAATGTAAAATAAATAAATTTGATTGCATCAAATTAAAAAGTTTGTATACAAACAAAACCAATGCAACCAAAATTAGAAGGGAAGCAACAAGTTTGGAACCAATCTTCATAACAAAAACCTGTGACAAAAGTCTGATTACTCAAATTTATAAAGAGCTAAATTAATTGTACAAAAAAATCAAGGCATTCTGCAATTTATAAATGAGCAAGGGATATGAATATTCAATTTTCAGTTAAAGAAGTCAAAATAAGCACATAAAAAGTGTTCTAAATCCCTTATAATCAGAGAGATGCAAATCAAAACAACTCTGAGGTAACACCTCACACCTAGAAGATTGGCTAACCTAATAGCAAAGGAAATAATGAATGCTAGAGGGGATGTGGCAATGTTGGGACTTTAATTCATTGATGTTGGATGTGGATTGATCCAACCATTTTGCAGGACAATTTGGAACTATGCCCAAAGGGCACTATAAAAGACTGTCTGCCCTTTGATCCAGCCATAGCACTGCAGTGTTTGTACCCCAAAGAGATAATAATGAAAAAGACATGTACAAGAATATTCATAGCTGCACTCTTTTTGGTGGCCAAAAATTGGAAAATGAGGGGATGCCCTTCAATTGGAGAATGGCTGAACAAATTGTGGTATTGTTGGTGATGGAATATTATTGTGCTAAAAGGAATTTTTAATTTTAATTTATTTTAATTTAAAGAAGGAATTCCATGGAGACTGGAACAACCTCCAGGAAGTGATGCAGAGTGAGAAGAGAAGAACCAGGAGAACATTATACACAGAGACTGACACACTGTGGTACAAGACAACGTAATGGACTTTTCCATTAATGGCTTTACAATGTCCCTGAACAATCTGCAGGGATCTATGAGAAAAAAAAAAAACTATCCTCAAGCAGAGGGCAAACTGAGGGAGTAAAAACACCCAGGAAAAGCAACTGCTTGATTACAGAGGTTGATGGGACATGACAGAGGAGCGATGCTAAATGAGCACCCTAATGCAAATACCAACAACAAGGAAATGGGTTTGGAGCAAGGACATATGTGATACCCAGAGGAATCACGCTCGGATAGGAGAGAGGTGGCAGGGGGTGAGGAAAAGAAATGATCTCTGTTTCCTATGAATAATGTATGAAAATGACCAAATAAAATAATGTTTTAAAAACAAAAAAGAAAAGAAAAGAAAAGAATATAAAAAAATAAATAATAAAGTCTCTGTGCACAATTTGCCAACCATGGTTTTAAGTTCTTCATTCATTTTTTCAACTTGGATGATAAGGTGTATGAAACTTAGGAGTTTCCCCCAAGTAGGAATAAATTTGAAATAAGACCAAATCAGTAAAATGAGTTCCTTTATCTAAATCAATATGTGCTTGCAGGCCAAAAAGTGGAATCATTTCTTTAAAAAGAAACAAAAGTCACTGTGGCATGAGCAGTAGAAAATGTTTCAGGCCACCTGGTCAGTTGATCGACTATGACAAGACAAAATTTATACTGTATAGCTTTTGGCATAGAGATAAAGTCAATATGTAGATTCTCAAATGGTGTGTAATTGAGAGGACATCCACCAAAGACTTTTCCTCTAAAGGGTTGTTGATTAAAGGCCTGGCAGGTAAGACAAACTGTACATACCTTTGAGGCAATTGCAGTTTTTCCAGATGCTATCCATACTCTTTTACCCAAGTCTACAATGCCTTGCATGCCAAAATGACCATGTTTATGAAAGGAGTGACAAATCTGCTTATAGAAAGCTCTAGGAAGCAAAGCTTTTCCATCTAATGATACCCATACTCCATTAGTTTTGCTTTGAAAAATTTACTTCCCTTTTTCCACTTCATTGTTATTATAGGAAAGGGATAGATCCAAATGATCAGTAATTGTTAGTGGCATAATTAAATTAAGTGTTTCTAAAGCTGCTTGTTTGTCTGTAATATCTGCTTGGCTATTTTCCCTGGAGACAGGGTCAGTGCCTCCTGGATGTGCAAAGCAGTGAATGACAACTATAACTTCAGGGAGCTGGATGGCAGAAAGAAGTTCAATAATAAGGTTTGCATTGGCAATACATTTTCCAGATGATGTTAAAATATCCTCTGTAGCCATAACATGCCAACAGTGTGTCACATGCCAAATGCAAAGTGGGAGTCTGTGTAAATTATGACTCTTTTATCCTTTTAATTGATACAGGTATATTTCAAAGCTTTGAGTTCTGTACCTTGTGCTCTTACAGTTGAGGATAAGGAAGCTGACCCCAGAGTATCATATTCAGTAACTACTGCAGCTCCTGTATAAGGCACACCATCCCTCATAGATGAAGAACAATCTGTAAATAATATTAAATCTAAATTATCTGTAGGGGTGTCTAGTAAATTATTGCAAGGTTTATCAGCAGTAGACACTAAAGATGTACAATTGTGTAAAGGTTCTCTGGAAGTTGGAAAATCAGGGAGCAAGGTTGCTGGATTAACAACTCCACAGGATTTTAGTGTGATATGTTCTTCATTATTTAATAAGATTATCTTATACCTAGTTTTGGTCAGTAAACACCTATGTCCTATGTTTTAATAACCATGTCTCAAACTTATGTGGGCACATTATGGTCAGAGGGCATCCCAATAATATTTTGACACATTTGGTTACAACTAAAACTGTGGCAGCTATTCCTCTAAGGCATAGTGGTGCTCTGGAAGCTACTAGATCGAATTGGGCTGAATAATAGGCTACTGGGCATTGAACAGGTCCCAAAAATTGAATTAGAACACCTGAAGCTACCTGTTTCTGTTCATGAAGGTATAAAGTGAATGGTTTATCATAATTTGGAATGCCTACAGCAAGGGCAGACAGGAGAGATTGTTTTAAATCTGAAAGAACTTTCAGGTGTTCTGTTTCCAATTTAAGTGATTCTGGGACCAAGTTTTTTGTGAGTGCTACAAGGGGCTTAGTGATTTTCATGTAGCAAGGGATCCACTACCAACAAAATGCTGTTGCTCCAAGAATCACCCTCAACTGCTTTTTAGTTGTAGGAGCACTTAACTTTTCGATATTTTCAATACACTTGGGAGAAATTAAATAGGACACAAGAGTTGAAATGAAGCCTAAATATTGTACCTTGGGGAGACATCACTGATCTTTTTCTTTGGAGACCTTGTGGCCTCTCTTATGTAGCTCTAAAAGAAGTTGTTAGCTATTCTCTTGGCATGCCTCAGTGTTTGGTGGGGCCAGGAGCAAATGATACATATGCTGAATTAAACAGCTCTATTTAAATTTTATGACATCTGTAACAGCAGTTAAGAATCAGTAAGCAAAGTAGGATTGTCCACAAACCCCTAAGGCAAACAAGCCCAGGCCCCTGGAAACCCTTCCAGGTGAAAGCAAAGATATCCCTAGAATTCTCATGTATAGGTATTGTAATAAAGGGGTGTTTGGGGGAGATAGAGGGAGAGAATGGAGTCTTCCCTCCCCCAAGGCAAAGGACAAAGGAGGAGTTGATGTTGGTTTGCATCCAGAGATAGAATGAGGATGAGTCTTTTCTTTTCCCCCTTCAGTCTTTTACAGTTATGACCCATCCTATGCCTGCCTTTTCATTCTCCACTGCCAGGCTGTTCCTAAATAGTAATCTTCCTTTTAGGGATAGAGTCACTTCTCTTCCCCCTCAGGTATAACTACCCTTCACTGAGGCTTGAGTCAGTTAATGTTTGATAATAGATTTATTCTAAAATAACAGGGATGAAGGATAAGATTAAAAATGGCTGGTAGACTGGGGTTAAAAGGGAAAAAAGGAAGAAGGGATCCCTATCTAGCTAAACCCTTACCACCCAAAGTTAGGTAACTCAGGTTTGATTACCTGAGCCTCTGAGGGGTTCAGAGCAATTAACCCTGACTTTTGGCACAGCACAGCAGGTGTTCCAAATTCAAGATAACAAAGTAATTTGGTAACAAGGTAAAGGGAGATTGTGACAGGTCTTCTTGTGACCTACTTCTTTCTTCTAGTCTTTGCCCACTTGTTGATCTAGGAGGATGAGAATCAGGTTTCAGGGAAAGAAAGATTTATGATATCAGTATCCAGTCAAAGAGTGGACCTTCTCCTTGGCAGTCTCAGTCAAAGAGAGAGAGAGCAGACCCACTGATTCCTCCTGGGTTTTTCCTTCTCCCAAACTTCCAAACATTCCCTGCCTATTCCCTCACTTCTGATGGATTCCTTGAAGTTTTTCCAGGATTTTCCTTTCAAAAGTCTATGAATTTTTCTCTCTCTCACAGTATAGAAAAGAAATCTGAGTGCAAGTCTACTACTGTAAAGTATGTAGCTGAGCAAGGAATAGAAGAAACAATAGTATTTATGGTAGAAACTACAGAGTTTCTCTTTATAATGAGATTTTTCACAGCTCTCAAATCCTGGACAAATCAAAAGAGATACTTGCCATCAGACCCCAATTTTGAGTTTTGAATAGGCAGGATGGGCATATTGTATTCATATTTGCAGGGAATGATGGTGCTTGGTCAATCAGTGAATTTATTACAGGGGTAATGCCATCAATTGCCTCCTTCAAAAGAGTGTACTGTAGAATGGAAGGAAGTGTGCTAGATTTTGTTTGTTTGTTTCGTTTTTAAACCCTTACCTTCTGTCTTGGAGTCAATACTGTGTATTGGCTCCAAGGCAGAAGAGTGGTAAGGGCTAGGCAATGGGGGTCAAGTGACTTTCCCACAGTCACACAGCTGGGAAGTGTCTGAGGCCAGATTTGAACCTAGGACCTCCCATCTCTAGGGCTAGCTCTCAATCCACTAAGCTACCCAGCTGCCCCCTAGATTTTGTTTTAATTTGAAAAGGGACAGCTGATTTAAGTAGGCCCACATCAGAAGATGATGTGGCCCAGAGAGACTCAGGTATATCAGTTGGGATCTCAAAAATAGGAGTCTCCTCATCTCATGAGCATCTGAAATAAGTACAGGGAGTAAAGTTAAGGATTCATCAGGCAATTCCAGAGACATCAAGCCATCTGGAGAGTAAGTTATTGTGACCCTAAGCCTTAGTAAAAGATCTCTTCCCAGCTAATTAATAGGGAGTCAGGCATTAAGAGGAAAGAATGTCCCACACTAAGGGGTCCTACAGACACTGTTCTAGGGGAAAGCTTGGGAACCTTTAGGGGTGTCCCTGATACTCCCATGACATTTATTGAGCCAATAGAACTAAAATATGAATTAGGTATACCCTTCAATACAGACAGGAAAGCTCCAATGTCTAAAAAACAACCATAATAGGAGTTACCAATCTTTAATATTACATGGGACTAATCACTATGGGGGGGGGAGTGGATAGGGAAAACAGGCAGTAAGATGTCAGGGTCTAGAAAAGAAAAGGTTTTATCCTCTGATTCCTGTGCCCCAACCACCACCAGCCCCAAACACCTTTATAATCTTTTAGCAGTAGCACCCTGGGTGTTTTGTGAATGTGCTCCACTCAAGATATACTGCTGTGAGATCATTTAGTATGAGTTATCAAGTGGTTGATTTATATTCATAGAATTATTATCAGTTCTAAAGTTGTGATTCCTGAAATCACCAGTAAAATTATTATTTCTATAATTATTTCTTTGATAAATTTTCCAGTGGATATTGTTTCTCATTGCCTGGAACAAATTCCTACAGTTCATCATCTTGTGGCTCTTCTTCTGACAGAAGTGGCAGGTAAGAGATTGATAGGTTCTTGGAGAGGGGATAGTGCCATTGGTTCAACATCATGCCTTTTGTCTTGTTTATCAATCCTGTCCTTTAAAGATTTGGTTTCTTTTTGCAAGGTTTTCATGATATTATTAGTCTTTTCCTGTTTTTCTTTATGACCTTAAGAGACATAAATATCAGTTCTCCTCAAATCTTCAAGGTCCATTTGAGGCCACCATGGAAAATGCGTTTTAAAATAATTCTGGACCACCCTGTAAGAGTTGTTGACAAAGTGTAGCTTTATTTGCTTAATATCATTTTCTTTTCTTTAGAAATATCAGTCTAGGGGGCAGCTGGGTAGCTCAGTGGATTGAGAGTTAGCCCTAGAGACGGGAGGTCCTAGGTTCAAATCTGGCCTCAGACACTTCCCAGCTGTGTGACTGTGGGAAAGTCACTTGACCCCCATTGCCTAGCCCTTACCACTCTTCTGCCTTGGAGCCAATATACAGTATTGACTCCAAGACGGAAGGTAAGGGTTTAAAAAAAAAAAGAAATATCAGTCTAGGTACTGACCACCAACTCAATGAGCTCATCCATGAATTATGAGGGTGTCTCATCATCAGATTGTTTTAGGCTTTCAAATTTGGTCCATGCTTCCAATCTTTGGAGTATTCTTGCATTGCTATTATAATGACCTTCCTACAATGATGTAATTGCAAACAGTTTTTTGGGCTGTTATAATCCCAATCAGGATTCTGAGGTAGTCAGTGTCCTGCATTTTGCCCCTGGACCTTGGTAACATGAGAGATGATCATATCTTTCTCACATTCTGTTAAAAAAGCATTGAGCAAATTTTCAACATCCTTATAAGGCAGATCATATTGATAAAATGTGTTGGCCCTTTTTTGTTACTACTATAGGCTCCTCAAAATAAGGAAAATAATATTTTAATTCTCTAATATCTTGAGACATGAAAGGTATATGGTGTCTTAGGGTTATCACATCCCCATTATGTCCTATTTTGGGCACTTCCTTTAATGGGAAAGGATCTTCATAGGAATCATTCAATGGTTGTGGTTCCTTAGAAGTTTGCTGTGGGGATACTGAGTCTGTATGGGTAGGAAAAGGCATGGTAGGAGGACAAGATTTCCTTGGGCCTGGGATTGGTTGTGTGGTGGGAGAAGGAACAGGATAGGATGGGGAATTAGAAAAAGGATCATGGGAGGTAAGATTAGCCAGGAGTTGCAGAGCACGAGAAGTGTTGCAGAATACGAGAGAGAATGGTCTATACCTGATATATAGGAGAGAGGTGTTCCATCTCTATTTTGGGAAAAATAGAATTTCCCCCCTCTTAGTAACTCAGGAAAAGCCTTGCAAAATTCAAACATGTTTTAGGTGGTGTCAGCATTTGCCATTGGACCATGTAGGAAGTATGAAAACTTTTCCAATTTAATTTGCATATCTTGATTTCAAGCATTAATATTTTTAAGGTAGCATTTTTTGCCTTAACATTGAGGATCAGGAAAACAAAATTTCCTAGGAATGTAAGGAGAAAGAGGTAATCCTGAACTTTAAAGTTCCCTAATTGGGCAAAAAAACAGAAGGCTTTCAAACAAGGTAGAATTTATGCTGCTAAACATTTTGATAAAAAACAGAGAGGAAAAGAAAAAGAACAAAATATTTTTATGTATGTTTTATTTATTTATTTTATTTTTTATTGTCATTATTACTATGGATGGAAATAGGGTAAGGGGAGGACTATTTAGCTCCTTTTATTTTATTTTTATGATTCTGTTGGATTTTTATTTGTAAAAAAGAAAAATTTAAAAACTATTCATTTATTTGTTGCTTCCCTCTGGTGGCAGCACACAGCTACTACAGCTAAACAGGAAAAGGAATAAAAGGAAGTAAAAAGAAAAAGAGAAAAAAATTAAAAATTTAGTGCTCAATGTTGACATCTAGTGGCCAAGAAGCAGATTACAACAGAGAGGGGTTAAGGGCATGGTTTGGGGTGAGGAGTAAGGGGTGTGTGTGGGGTCTGGAGAAACCAAAATGGAGGGTATGACTAGAAAACCAGGTGGGGTCTAGGGTTGCAGTTTTTCCCGAAAGCAAATTGGCTCTGTAGGAGAGAGCAAAGTAAAGCAGGTTGGGGTGAAACAAGGAGGGGGACTAGGAGATAGGCTGGGGTGTGTGAAAAAGGGCCAGAATACCCTCTGTCAAGGAAAGATGCCTTGTAGAGGTTAGGAGACAACCAGCTGCCCTGCAGGGAAAGGGGACTCCCCTTCCACTGGGCTGGGGATGGGGTAGGGAGTCTTTCACTCACCTGCTGGCACTGAGATACTATGAAAACAGGAAAGCAAGATGCAGAGAAGGATTAGAAGAAGCAAAGGGTGTGGTTTCTATGGCAGAATACAAGGTGGGTGTCGTTAGGCTGTGCAAAGTGCTGGAAAAGGAGGGGGAGGAACAAGCCTGCAGTGAGGCTGCTTAGCCTGGGTTGGGATGCCAGCAGGAGCAGCTTTGACTGCAAACCAGTAGCAGTTTTAAACAGCAGGGTTTAGGTAAGTGGTAAGACTTGAATGCCAATCACTAACAGCAGCTGAGGTACTAAGGAAGGAGTGAGCTCAGCTACAGCCAAGGCAGGAATCCTCTGGTTTAAAAAAAAAAAAAAGCTTTGAGTTCTAGTCCCTTTTGTGGTTGCCAATTGTAAAGATGAAAATTAACATCCAATACTCCAAGTATTATATTTACTAATATTTATTTATTTATTTATCTTGAAGTATAAGGAAGTAAGGCTAGCAAAAACCAAGAGAGCTCCTCCCTTCACCTCATGGATATAGCCAGAGATGGAGAACATGGCCAAAACTGAAAATAAAACTTCAATCAATGTATTGATGCACATACACTGAAGAGAAAGGGGAATTGTGGGAAATGTAGTCTCTAGGGTTCAAGATTCTAATTAATACACTAATCAGGACTCATGTAGAACACTTTTTAGGTGCTTATTGATAATTTTGTTTTAATCATGTGAAAAATGCCTATTCATATCCCTTGACCATTTGTCAGTTGAGGAATGGCTTGATTTTTTTTTTTTGTAAATTTGACTTAGTTCCTCATATATTTGGGAAATTAAACCTTTGTCAAAGAGTTTCATTGTAAAAATGTTCTCCCTGTTTGTTGCTTTCCTTCTAATTTTGGTTCATTGGTCTTGTTTAATTTATACAAAAACTTTTTTAATTTGATATAATAAAAGTCATTTATTTTACATTTTATAATGTTGTCTATCTCTTGCTTAGTCTTAAATTCCTTCCTTTTCCACAGAGCTGACAGGTACACTTCTATGTTCACCTATTTTATTTATGATTTCACTCTCTATATTTAAGCCATTTACCCATCTTGAATTCTTCTTGGTATGGGGTATAAGATGCTGATTTACTCTTAATGTTTTCCATACTTGAGAGATTAAGTAAATGGTAAGCCAGTACAGACTATTAGAAATCACAAAAATTACCAAAATCTACCAATCCCATTTCTAAACTGGTTTTACATCTACAATATCCCTACCAAGGCATTTTAAAAACCATTCTGAAGATTCTGAGTATTAAGAAACTCACAACCATTTGATGTAACTCATTCTAGGTTTCTCATTTTGAACAACTTTAGCTATTAGTGAATTTTTCATCATGTAGACTAAATCATATATTCTTCAGTTTCCATTCATTACGCCATTATTTTAGGATCTAATGAAATTTGTATCCATAAAACACTATATATATATATATATATATATATATATATAATGATTATTTGTCACAAGAGCCATATAAATATTATGTACATAAGTGTATATGCATCCATACATACATATACACACACTCCAACTAATAGCTGTAAAAAAAAACTATGATCTTGAAAAGGATTATGGTCACTGGGTGACTGTTAAAATAAGCACTATCTATTACAAAGGTTTATTCCCTTAAATTCACTTAAGTATGTATATGGCATTATATTAGCATAACATTAGCACATCAAAATAATAGGTATTATTTAGGTTTATGCATAATAGGTTTATGCAGTATTTTAAAGAAGTATTTTAAAGAATTAATTTTTGTATTGTAGAATCATAAAGAAATACATAAAGTTTTCTGATTTAAGAGTGATCAACATATATGGAAATATTTGTCTTTTTTCAATTTTTGAAATTTCAATTTCAATTCAATCAATAATTTTTCAATTAATATGGAAATAATATGAGGGGAGATATAAGAATTCACAATATTAATTGACAATACACAAACTTAAAGAAGAAAAGTATTCTGTTAGGCTGAATACAAGAAAAATATGAAATTATAGTATTTAAAACAATTTCATTAAAGGTATCATTTTATACCACCATTATTAACCCATTAAATCCAAATGCATTTGGATCAAGATAATTGGACTTAATGTTGGCAAGAAATCAACAAAGCCTATTGGGATATTATACTGAAGGAAATTAGAAATAATCTTCTGGGGAAATTGTAAAGATTAATGTTGTATTACTCTTAACAAATATATTAATTATTTGGAAAGAAGAGTAAATGTAAATTAATGAAATTCATAGATAGAAGGATATAATAAATTTTAATAAAGAAAAAATTATAATTCAAAAGATGTTTGTAGGTTGAAAATATGGTAAAGATGACACTGGTGATTAGATGTAACAATTACATTAATAATTGTGGGGGGAAAGTTTAAAAGTCCATTTTTATTTTTTCCATATTCCATATTGGTATGTTTTTTAATAACCACTTGGTGACATTGTACAAGCCATGTTTTTGCATTTTGTCCCAGCACTCCACCCAAGATAGCAGGTAGTCTGATATATGTTGTGCATGTGTTATCATACAATCCATTTATCAGTTACTTCCATGTCATTAAGATACATATATTGTTTACTCTAGAGAAAAATTCATGGAAGAAATACAGAGAAGAATTGTAGGCTTCAATCTTCTTTCAGACTCCATTAGTACCTTCTATGGTAGTCGATAGTCTTTGGCATCATTAGTCCATCTGAGTTGTCCTGGCCCCTTATATTGTTGATAGTAGTTAAGTCACTCACAATTGATCATCACACACTTTTGTTACTGTACACAATGTTCTCCTTGTTCTGTTTACTTCACTTTTATCATTTGATATAAGTCTTGGCAGTTTTTGGTGATAACTTTATTCATCATTTCTTATGGCACAATAATATTCTGTATCAATTATATAGTACAAATAGTTCAGCCATTATCCAATTGATGGACATCCCTTCAGTTCTAGTTCTTTGCCACCAAAAAATAAATATAAATAGCTTTGTAAACTTGTCAAAAATCAAAGTCCAAGATAACCTAGGGCTTGGACAGTTAAGATAGCCCAAACCCCTGTCGGATAGGAACCAGTACGAAAATCTAAAGCTAGATTCCACTTCCTGCAAGGGTTGAAAAACCTTCTTGGCTCCACCTCTGTAGCAATGATGCATTGGATTTACCATGTTGATACTAAGGACTCTCATGCTCCAGGGGATTTCAGGGGACACCAGTATCAGGCCATGAGATATGACATTACTCTGATACATATGTCTCATTGTTGGGGAGCACTGGGAGGAAGGTATTTTACTTCACATACTCTCATAGGTTGATGGCATGAAAATGATCTTATTTGAGGAGAAGAAAAGAAGGAGGATTACTGGCCAAATAGCTTCAATGTCTTCAGTGAAAAAGAAGCAAAGTTCTTATCCAAGAGAATGGGGGAGAGAAATTTAAGGGGATTGATGACAGATGAAAATTTTTGGTAAAGCTATTGTGGTGAATGGTATAGTGAATCTATTAGGAAGGGGTGAAGTAGTTTTATTGTTTTTGTTGTTGTTATTGTTGTTTTTTGCTACTCTAAGAGCCCAGTTGAGGTTATGTACCACAAGTTTATTTTGGACTCAGAGGCAATCTTGCCTGTGTTCTTTTTTCTTTTCATGTATAGGTCCAAATGAAAATGGACCAAATGATGGGCCTAGAAATAAATGTTTTATACATTTTATATATTATATACATGCATTATATATAATATATAACATGCCTATACAAACATATAATAAAAAGGATCCTTCAATTCCCATTAGTTATTTTCATATACCTCTCCTCCTTATCATGGCTGAAATTGTTGAAGTGGCGATAAACAATTGATGAGTCTATTTTCATCCTTCTGTCTTAGTAACTTTCTACAGGCTGGCCAACCTCCAATCATCATTTGAATGAAAATGCTCTTTCCAAAGTTGCCATTGATCTCTTGACTGACAAATCTAATGATCTTTTCACAAACCTTAACTTTTTCCCCTTTGATATCTGTGAGATTATATATACCTGCATGTGTTTATACACATAAATGTCTATATGCACATATATAATTCACATATGCCATACACATGTACATAGGCATCGTTGTATAAATATACATTTATATAAATACTGATGGATAAAGTCAATAGATTATCCATTCAAGGCAGATTATAACAAACAATATTTTTATTCATGTTGTGAATGAGAAATCCCCCTAACCACTCTCATGATTATTTTTATAATAGTTGGTGCTTGATTTAATCAAAGTGTAATCCTAGCCCCTAGCTCAATTAAACAATGGTAATATAATTTGAAGTGACTGGACTTCTCTAAGCATCATTATTATAGAATAGTGCTAAAAGATATTAGTTAAAACCCTTGATGACATTATGTACATTTACAACTTTACCAACATTGGTGACATTCTGTAGATTTAGATCTTGCTTAATTTGCTTGGGTACACTCCCTTTTCAGCTATTTAAGTCCAGAAACTATACTTTCTGTATCTTGCTATTGTACTTTGACAGACAGAAGAAATTGTACTTTTGTGCTCATTATTTTACAGACATAATCTATCTTTTGTAGCATTAATTTTGTATATGAGAAGGGATCTTTGCTTTTGACCAGAATCTAGCTTTATCATGAGACTGATTCTTTCTCAATAAATCTATTTCTTTTTGGCTTGGAGACTTTATTTCCTTTATTGGCATTTCTGATTAATAATTTTCCCCACAACATTTCTGTTTTTTTGTCAGCAATTACTTTGATGAAATTCTTCAAGATAATCATCAACCTCATTCAGTATGATTGCACCTGCAATGAAGGATATGAAATATCTCACCATTATAGATAATCTTTCCTCAATTTTCATTCTATGCTAGATCTAGGGAGAGAAAAAAAAAACAATGATGAGACTTCAGAATAAACCAATGTTGTCAGAAAGTTATCTTGTATTTATTTTCATGCACAAATACATTTTCTTTGAAATAGTCACCCTATTGGTGACAAACTTATTTATATTTATCTAGGCTGCTCCTAGAATCTATTTGATCATTAAGCAAATTCAACATACATATTAGAGAAGATTTTTGAGCAGAGGATTTCACTGAATGATCTGTGCATTAGGAAGGAAATTCTAAAGATGAGGTCATAGGTACTGTAGAGATGAAATATAGAAAGGATTTACTAACATTAGGAAGTCTACCTGGGAAAGGGCTTTCATAATCATACAAGCCCAAAATCTTGAAGGTTAAAGCTAAGGTGGTGGCAGTGTGAACAAAGAGGGAGAAATGTTTGTCAGCGATATAATGGAGGTAGAAATAGCAGGATTTGCCAACTAATTAGTGAGGAAGAGAAAATAATAAATGAGAACTTGAATTTCCATCCTGAATAGCTAGTAGGAAGGTAGTACTATACAAGAAATAGTTATGTTGGGAGTAGTAGAAGGTTAAAAATGGGAAATAATGTGTTCTTTTTATATCATGTTGAGTTAGATTGCTAGAAGGACTTTCTAGTGGAGAAAAAGAAAAAGGAAAAATCTAATCACTAATCTGAAGTGAAGAGAGACTGTCAAAAAAGTTGGAATGATCAATAGCATCTAATGAGGCAGAAAGTTAAAAAAAGATAGACTGCTTCATTCTTTTGCATGAAAAATATTTGGTTTTGCATTTATTTATTAGTAAATACATCTTATATCAATATTAGCTTATAAACTGTTTAAAGGATGAAAATAAAATTGTTTCTAATCATCAGGATAGTTAAAAAACCCTTACCTTCCATCTTAGTATCAATACTTGGTAATGGTTCTAAGGCAGAAGAGTGGCAAAGGCTAGGCTATGGTTGTTAAATGACTTGTCCAGGGTCACATAGCTAGGAAGTGTCTGCAACCAGATTTGAACCCTTGAACCTCCCCTCCCTGGGCCTGACACTCAATCCACTGAGCCATTCAGCTGCCCCCTTTTCATCAGGATTTTATAGTTTCTAAGAAGAAATACAGTGTAATGTAAAGGATACTGGGCCTGAAGTCAGGCAAGTTGGATTTGAACCCTGCCCTATAAGTTATTTGATAATGGCAAAGTCTGATCATCAGTTTGTTCATTTGTAAAGTAGTCATAAATATCCTTACAATACATACATCCCCATGTTGCATTGGGAAGAGTGTTTTGGAAACCATAAAGTGTTGTACAAATGTGAGTTTAACCCTAGCACAATTCAACTTCTTGCAGTTATTGAAGAATTTTTTATCATAAAAAAGGAGCAGTGTAACTACAAAGATGATGTCTCATCTTTCATCCCTAGAAGCTGATTCTGATCCAAGTTAACCATGTACTGATTCAGTGTCTTGATGGAGTCTCTAAACTGTAGCTATGCCTGAAAAAAAAAGATTGACTTCTGGCAATGGTAGTCTGACACATCATTTGGCTCAGTACTTTCCGAGCTCTTTCCTATCCTATGAGGCATGAATCATCTGCACCCTAAGGTCTCTTCTAGCCTTTTGATTACTCAGTTCAATGATTTTGAAACTTTTCCCTTAACCTCAGCTCATATTTTTTCTTGCCCTAGACATCTTACTTTTGCTAACATTAATGACAAGTATTCACCCTGTAAAGAAAAATCTACTTTGATAGAAGGGAATGACTATTGGGACAGAGAATACCATCTCTGATTTTCAGTCATACATAGTTAGGTGTGAATGATGCTGCTCTAACTCCATTTAGCAAGGGTAAAGTGATTTAAGGTGTGGTTTATTCCTGACAAACCACTGTGTCTAAGTGAAATCATAAACCTGGGATAGCATTCTGGAAATATTTTAACCTACCAAAATATTTAAAGAAACCTTCAGAAGTTTCTTTTTTCTTGTTGGTATTATTTGAAGGAAATCATATAAGTGATTCTTTTTTCTCTCCAATATTCATCATGATCTAATTTCTGTGAAGGATATTTTTTAAAAAGTCAATTTTCTCACCCATGTAATTTCCAATATGTAACGTTATCTATATTTTCCTTTACTTTTTAAAGAACAACTGTCCATTTAAGGGGTCATTGGTGATATACTTGCTCTTAATAAACAAGGATATCATTAGTATAATAGGATCACAGACACAGAACTTTAAGATACTTTAGATAGTGTCAGACATAACTTCCTCATTTTAAGAAGTTTAAACTGAATTAAAGAGAAATTAAGTTACTTGTCCATGGTAACCAGCTAGAAAACATGTGAGGTTGAATTTGAACCAAAGATTTTTCTCACTCAAAATCTAATGATATCTACTTTCTCATGCTACTTATTTTTATCACTGTAAGTGCACTCTGATTTTCATAAATTTCTACCATACAACTTGGTAAAATATTTTTCACATATTCTTATAGGAAAATTTCAGTAAGTATTATATCATATACCAACAATTTTACTAATAGTCTCACTATGATAAATGGTCAAGAATTTTATTGCTTTGAGAATAACCAAAATGAGAGATCTTAAATAAATATGTTCATGCAGCCCAAAAAGCCCTTATAACATTTTTAGAATTGATTATATCATGGTTCATGTTTACTTGCATTCCAGTTTTCTTACAAATTAATTAATTTACTTACTAGTCATATGTATCCTTATAGTTGTTTGAATATCAAATATTACCTAATTTAAAATGTTCACTATTAAATGGAGTATATTTCATATGTACTACACATATATATGCATATTCATACATATTTTATGTTTACCTATTCCTTTAAATTCATTAGTGTGTGCATATAATATATATATATGTGTGTGTGTGTGTGTGTGTGTGTGTGTGTGTGTGTGTGTGTGTATAGTATGGACTTAGACTTAGAGTTGTAGTTATAGCATAATGGTTACAGTAAGAAGGTTATCCTTGAAGTCATAGTCTGACCCTCACTGTCTATTTTAACATGGAAAATCAATTAATCTTGTGTTATTCTAGGCACCCCTCTAATGTGTCAGCCAGCATTGGTACAGATAGTTTACTCATCAGGAACTTCATTTTACTAGTGAAATTACACGTCCAGTTCCTCTTCTTTATCCCTTTTCATGACTGGCACAAACTATTTAAAATACCAACTATTGCCTATAAAAGCATCCTTCAGGAGATACTGGATCTAATAGATATGTGTACTCCTTCCAGAGGTACACCTTGTGATTGATGTGTGCCTTTCTATCCTTTCTAATTCTTGCCCATTTCTACTCAGAAATCCTTCTTGTATGATTTCTTCATCACACTAATACCTTTCTCTAATACTTTCCTCATCTATATGTACTATTGCAGTGCTGTTTATTTTTACTCATATATATGTCATTTTCTGAATCACAAAGCACTTTTCTTATAACATCTTCATGGAGTCAAAATATTATCCTTGTATTATAGTTGAGATAAAATTGTCTCAAGAAGGATACAGGACTTGCTTACAGTGACAGGGATAATGTCGGAGATAGTACTTAGATTCTAGATATTTGAATCCAGGGCTATCATTTTTTTTCTATATTATCATATCATTTCTTAACATTCTTGAAAAAGAAAAATCATATGGCAAGGAAACTGTAATTAAAAATAAAATAACATACTGATATTTTAATAGTCACATAAAGTTAATATTATATTCAGAAGTTATAATAGAAAGAAATCTGATCTAACAATGAATGTTCAAATTTTACAATAAATATTTTCTGACCTTGTAAAATAAAATCATTTGTTATTATTAAGCTTTTGACAGCAATATTTGTATGGCAGTGAGCATTTACAATTCCAATATAAGGATTTAGAGTAGTGTTTTTACCTGAACTGACAATTAAAAGGCTCAAAAATTTCTATCTTCTTCAGGAAATCTGATTTATTAAATATTATAATAATCAATACATTGCCACAAGAGGAATTATTTATTCCCTCCTTTAAGAGTATATAATTTTAAGATTTCATTTTCTTCCATCTAAATATGAAGATAGAATTATAGACTTGTGCCTTTTATAACTGCTTTTGTATGTATAATTATAATTATGATGTACTCATGAAAATTATGTACAATAGTAGGTATAACAGTAATGACTACTGACATGAACCTTTTATCCCAATATAGCTAAATGCTGCTTTTTTGGTATTTAAAAAAACTAACTTGATTGAATTTAAAATGTGACATATTGTTCTTAAAATTACTTTATAGGATTTTAAATGTTCTAATATAATAGTAATGTGCTAGCATATAATTTTAACTTTTCCTATTATCTCTCATAACTCATATGAGAGATAACTCATATCTCTCATAAAAAATGGATTTTATGCAATTGACTAAACAATGTGACTTGGATTACCTGAAATAGTATCATAGAATCAAGATTCAATGAGTAGACACATAACATCAATTTTTCATGGATTTGGAGATGATACTAAATGATTACTTTTAATTCACATGTTATCTGTTAATTCTATCTCAAATAATTTTGAAACAAGTATTTGGAGGAATATATGGAAAAATATGTTATATATTTTGAACAACTCAAAGTTTTAGCCATTAGGATCAGAATTAAAACAAACGAAATGTAGCTTAACTTTCATTGGCAGCAGGAAGTTCCTCCTCCATCCTGCACCTTTTATTGTTTTGTTTTGTTTAATAAACTGATCTAGAAAAATAGATTTAATCTTTCATTTAAAGTATGAGGAAACTTCATATTCCAAATGTCTGGTTATTAGAATTTTTAAAATAGTACTCTAAGATTCAAAGCATATTCTACATTTTACAGAAACATTTATGACAACTTCTAGAAGACTCATTATTTACTGACTTCTAATTCAAACTTTACATATTATCAGAACTAAAGGAGTGGGAAAAATTCTCTCATTTAGTTTTCTACATGTAATAAAATAGTTTTGCGGGAAGTTTAGTACTCAGGAGTTTGAATTGTAATGAAAGGCAAGCTAGATTTCTTGTTTTCACCTTCTTTAGCTCTTTAAATCTTACTAGTCTAGCAAGGGGGAAAGGATGTGTGTGTGTGTGTGTCTGTGTGTGTGTGTCTGTGTGTGTGTGTACATATTTTTTCCCTCAGGTTATGGTTTATATATAGGATTTCTTTTGAAAAACTAAAGGTAGAATTTAAAATGTGTTCAATGTACAATTTGTTTCAAGTAATTCATCTCTACAAAAATCATCTCTAACCATAAAAAAAAAACAACTTACACATAAACATCAATAACAAACTGGCAAGCTGGATTCAGTAACAACTTATAACTATGTGCTTATTCTGCTGAATGCCTGATAATTAAGGCTCTTCATAATATAAGGCATTTTGGAGAATTTCTAATTAAGTATTTTATTTTCCACTTGGGCTAGACACTGTCCAAATAACTGTGTAAATATTTACTGGTAAAACTCACAAGCTTGGGCCAAATCTCTATTCAGTGACTATCTTCTCTGAGGGCATTGGATTAATTACCAGGGATTCCTCTACATTTGTTAGAGTGAATTTTAAAGTATTAAGAGGAAGAATATGTCATTTCTCATGGATTAAAGTTCTATGATGGAATCATTAGAGGGTGTATAAAAATACCAAAAAAAAAAAAGAGAAAGAAAGAAATTTTGAAAACAGATAAACATTTCTAATAAAGAGGAAAAGCAGAACTTATCTGATAAGACTGGTATAATGCACAGTGAACTTAAGCAATTTAAATATTTAAAATACCTTCTTTAAATAAGAATTAGGAAAAGTTTATATAAGTTGTTGCATGTAACTTTAAGAAGAATATCAATTAAGACTTTTAGCATGAATTAGATCTAGTATACAAAGCCAATAATAAAAGAGGGATTCATTTTTTTTTACTATATTGGTATAGTGTCCAAGTTTTTTTCTCTGCTTGATATCTTTCCATTCATCAGATAACTCATATGTTGATATTTCAGTGCCTTCACTATTTTATTCCCTTTCCCACAGATCTTTATTATACTTGGCCTATTACATATTACATTTCCCCTTCCCTTCTCTCCTCCTCTATTTCCTTCCCTCTCCTCTTTTGTTGTTTTCTCCCCCCTTTCTTTTCCTTTCTCTTACTCTTTTCTTTCTTTCCTTACTTCAAATTATTTCCACTTCCTTTATAAGCACCTCAGGCATTCTACTATTTGAGTCCAAATATAGTAGTTCTACTCTTCTTGATGAAGAAAGGCATTCATTTAAAATCTTTGCTAACTATTTTCAATTTTTATTTGTAATCTTTTTATTTTTATCTGTGAATTCATTTGGTATGATTCTGTTTAGTTCCATATCTTGCTATACTTTCATCAAATTTGTTTTATCTTTAACTACTTCTTTCTAAATGTAGAAGATATAGCTTATAATTGTCCATTATTCTTCATAAAGATCTCCAGATCAGTTGATATTCTAACACAGTGTTGCTTCTGATAAACATCTTATCCACTTGGCAAGTAAGTTAGATGTTCATAGACTGGAGTACTTTGTGGCCATTTTATATTTCGTTATTGGAATTTGAACTTCTGGATGAAAAGTCTGTAGTCGGGGTGTCAATGTCAATTCTGTTGTCCATTCTCCATTTTTATTGTTTTATTCTGGCTTTACCCATTTACTCCATATCTTTTAACTATTATCATTCTTCTTATGTGAATTTACAAATTCTTATGAGTAATGTAGATAGTACACAAATGATACTGAGGAATAACATTTATGTCTAAAGTAAATTTTTTCTTGGTTAAATAAAAATAAATGTTATTTCATACTTTATTGTATTATTTTGTTTTTGACAGATCTAGAACTTTGTAATCCTTTTATAAATTGTTTATTCTATATAGTTGTGAGGCTTTGCTATAAACTTCACAATATGTCAATTTTAATTTATTTTCCTGAGCCATGCTCTCTAATATATTTTCCTACATGTTCACTTTTTTCCACTTTGACATTAGATTCATTGATTATAAGAATGAATGCTGATTTGATATAAGGGTTCCATATCAAGTTCTTAATTGGAATAAAACAAAATTGATAGAAAAAACCTTTAATCAAGCTTATTAGAAAGAAGAAAGAAGAAAATCAATTTAATCTCTGGTGTGTATGTATGTGTGCTTATTTCTAATGTTTTAACTTATGAACCTCACACTGATGTTCTGCCTGTTATGTGTTGATATCAATTATTCAGCCAAAGTTAATGAGCTTTTAGAGCTGAATTTTTATTAAGGTAAAATAGTAAAAAAAGTTTGCACAAAATATTCTATATTAATCTCTGACACCCTCTTCCACTAGTATGTGCAGAGTCCAAAAGAAAATGCATTCAAACTCAGGGAGTACAATTATCAAAAGAATAACTTTCACTGAAATACTTGTGATAATTCTTTTGGTGGTGGGAGAGGTGTTATGTAATACAGCTTTTATTTTTTTTTTGGTGGGGCAAGTGAGTGTAACTCTGCACACATAATTTTGTTTGTTTTTGCTGGGAATTTTGTAGAATTTGAATCTTCATAATCATTGTCCTTATCTCCTAATGGAGAGGTACCTTTAGATTTTGCTATCCATGGGAAATTGTGAGGATGTCTGGTAAGAAAGTTCAAATTCTCCGGTTCTCTTAAGTTCTTGAGATCCTTCTTGAGTTAGGTATAGTGGAAAAGTAAACTAAGACTTAGATACAGAGATTTGTTGCTTCCCTCCACTAATTCATACTCAGGGGTTTAGCTAGAATGATAATGCTTTTCTATTTCTAGACATTAAAATATCTCGATCCAACTAGACCATTTGGGGGTATGGGTGAGAATCTCAATGCATGATGTAATAGATGTTTTATGGAGTGAGTTACTACTCTGTGTTCAGAAGCATGAAACCAGTACTATCCCCTAATCTTATTATTTTTCCTATAGTCATTTTGTCCCCTTTTCTATAACAAATTGCTCTAATTCCAAATATAGGTTATATCTCTATATATTTCATAGAATGGGAAATAGTTCTGAAAATATAATGCTTAGTCAGAGAAGGCAGGTTTCTATTGTTTCTCTTTCTCCCTATAAAAAACCTATTAGGTGATCTCTGTCTCTCCTTTATATATCTCTCATATTACCTAGAGCACCCCTTACTGTGTGAAAATTATTTAAGGAAACATTTTTCCCCTTCTAGGCTGTTATATACTTTCCAATTCTACCTCCCAGGATTTCCTTTTTATTTCTTACATTTTCTACTCCCATAGACCTATTTTCTTCTTAGTTTTCTAAGGATCATGGAAACATTCATTTTTCATTGTGCATCTGTATTAGGTATGTATTAACTCTCTCTTTCTTATCTTTGTTTTTGGCATAACTGTCCTACTTTGGTCAAATACATTAATTCAAGCATAAAGGAATTTACAATTTAGTATTTAGAATATATGTATACATTATACACATAAATATACACATAGATTTGAATATCTTTGTTATTTCTAGTATTTTACATAAAAGTTTTAGCCACTAGCATCTTACTTGTTCCTTGATAAAAATCTGTTTTCCTTCTTTTACACCTAAGTATAATTGAAAAAGAAAAAAAAAACAACCCTAAAACATGATACAGTTGATTTCATTTATTAGTATTTTCCTGATAATTTTACTGTTTAAAGGTTCTTGATAAATAACTTCTATTTTATTTGCCTTGTTTCAAGGCTTTCTAAATCATCTATCTGCTCACTTTTAGATATTTTTTTTCTTTCAGGGGCATCTTTAATATTACCTTTTTCATCAAAGTCTATAATTTGTCACTGATGATGAAGCTTAATTAAAATCCATTCTAATTTGGGTTTCAACTTGATCTTTTTTTGCTTTTTTGGAAGAAATTATTCCACTCTTTTCTGTTGTTTCTCATGTCAACAAAATGAACCTTACTCATTTGAATTATGATTTCTTTATAGATGAAATTCTTTCTCTTACTTGGTCGTAATTTTTTAATAATATTGGAATTGTGATATTCAGTTGCTAGGTATCTGATGTTTTGAACATTTCCTTCTCTAATTTTATCATATGGAATTGATCAGTTGCTTTTCAAAAGTGCTATACAATTTTCCCATAATATTTCAAGTTTCACAGATTTTTGGTTTTTCATGTGTTTCTTATAGATCTGGCAATGTATCCTGTCTTCAATTTCATTTGATTCAGATAGAATATAAAACCCTTACTTTTTTATCCTAATCACTTAATATAGTACCTAGAGTGAAGTAGGTATCTTATAATTTCTTGTTAATTAATCATTTTTGCTAAATTTGCTTGCAAATTACATATTTTGTTTTAGGCCAACAATTGTAATTTCTTTGATATCTCTGTTTCTTTCTGTTTAAAACTCATTGTATATTCTATTGTCTGTAATTTGTTATTTATCTTCTTTATCTTTTGAGAGCTTTGATATATGACCATAATTTTACTTTTATGTATCAATTTCAATGTTTTTCTTCTCTTTTGGAATCATTGTAGTATTTATTATTCTTATCCCATGAATTCTGGGGAGTCTGTAGAATCCTATTTGTCACTGGTAAATTTTGGCCATTTTTCCTCATAGAATGAATACCTGTTATGTGTCATGGTCTTTATTTAGTCATTGTTTTCTACAGTTATGAGTCTATTGATTTATTATCAAGGAATTACTATTATAAAAAGCTTTTCTCTTTTGAATATTTAACTTTCAATTTTTTTCATGTATTTTAAATTTTTTTACCTTCTGTCTTGGAATCTATCCTGTGTATTGGTTCCAAGGCAGAAGAGTGGTAAGAGCTAGGCAATAGGGATCAAGTGACTTGCCCAGGGTCACACAGTTGGCAAGTTTCTGAGGCCAGATTTGAATGTAGGACCTCTCGTCTCTAGGCCTGGCTCTTTTTCATGTACTTTAAAAGAGTTTTCCCCTGGCTTTCTTCCATACCCTCAGCATTGTAAAATATCTAATGCTATGACTATCTCATTTTGGATTTCTAATCCTTTTCCACTTTAAAACATTTGATTTTATATTTTTCCAAATAAAATGTTAATTCAATTTCAATAGATATTTTCTGATATTTTATGATTAATTTCTCTACATCACGTTCAAATCCACCTTCTGCAATGCAGTCATTAATATGATACAAGTTAGTGATGATAAACCTTTTAAAGATGAAGTGTCAGTACCTCCCCAATCCCCTCTCAACTTGGTGTTGTGCCCACCACACAGAGACCATGTGCCATGCTGCTTCTCTCCACTAAATGCTGGGTGATCTCTGCCCCAACCCCTTACCCTGCACAGGGGAGGGAGAAAGTGTTCCCATTGGGCTACTGGGCAGAAGGACAGGTGATAGAAGAAATGTCCTCAGGCACAGTGGAAAGGGGAAGGGAGCAGCTCTGCCTGAGCCACTCAACTGTTTTGGTAGCAAAAGCCACTTACCCATAGAGAATACTCTGCATGCCCTCTTTGGCACCCATGCCATAGGTTCACCATCACTGACATAGCTTATACACCTGATGTCATGTGTGAAGAATAAATCAAACTGTCTATCAATCAACAATTTTTAAATTAATCAATCAAAAACTTCAAGTACCCTTACTAGTCACTAAGTAGGAAATTTAACAAGTCACTTGCCAGAGTGGGTGACAACTCCAAAGGCCACTGACCATTAGGCAATATTAGGCAAATTGAAAGACTGAAACTGGTTCCTGTAAAGTATAAGAAGGGACATGGGAAAAGGACTATAAAAAGTCCTGAACTTCTTGTCCAGGGAACCTTTGGCTTGAACCTTTGTCTTGGATCTTGGGCTTGGAGCTTCTCCTTTGGACTGCTTCTTTGCATGATTTCTCTTGGGGACTTCACCTTCAGAGATTCTGTTGGGGAGCTGGTGGAGTAGCTGGCCTTCCTTTCCTGGCTTCTCGAAAGATTGGTTCCAGAGAGGTCTTCCATTCCTGGAGGAGACTGCATTAATTGAACCCTTGGTAAAGACACCTTCTAGTCCTCTAAATGAAGATTATCAAGTTTGTGGGGGCTGAGCTCCACACTGGAGCAGTGCTTAGGGTGATAGGCTAGATAATCCTCTACCTTCTTATATTTTCCCACTTTCCCTCTTTCCACTTCATTGTAAATAAAGATATTAAAGTCATTTGACTTAAGTTATAATATCTTTAAATTGGCAACTACAGAGACTTCTGGGTAAATATGGCAGAAGTCTAGACTCAGGACTCTTCCTTTCCTCACAACCTAGTGGTATATACTACCTCAAAAAGCCAAAGAAACCTAAATTCATGGGGAAAAGGGACTCTACAGTAGGGCACAACATTAATGGTATGTGGGATTTAGGCATTTCCACACAATAAGGGGGTGAAAAACCTTCCACAAAAATGCTAACTGATCCATCCTCCCCCCACCCCACCTACGGAGCCAGAATCAGAGCCAGCATCTGCCAGAATCAATGAGTGAGGTAGGGGCACATCTAGAGTGAGTGAGGGCACCTCTAGGTCCTTAATAGCTGACTAAGGTCACCAAAGACCTACCCCTGAGAGCAGCTAAACCTGAAACCCCAGCAGGCTGAAGAGCGTAGACTGTGGTTGACTGTGGGAAGATAGCACACAGAAGGGCAGCAAACAGCAGAAGCTGCATAGACTTGAGAGTTAGCCTCAGGCAAAATCCCTGTTAGCTCCATACAGAGAGAGCCTGTCCTCCTCACTCAGATTACTCACTGGAAAGGGAAAGAAAAACAACCAAAGTGATGGCAAGCAGTGCCCAGGAACAAATTCCCAACACCAATAAAAAAAAGAAGGTATTGACCCTGGATAATTTTTACAGCGGAAAAATCCAAACTACAGAGGAAATAGCAGAAGAGAAAATCCAAATATGCAACAAAACCTTCCAAAAATGGAAATTAGCCACAAGCCCTTGAAGAATTTAAATTGGAGCTTACTAAAAAGATGGAAGCCTTCTGGCAAGAAAAGTGGGAAATAGCTAAAAAAGAAAATAACAGTTTAAAGGACAAGAACTCCCAATTGGAGAAATAGCTGGAAGTCATGAAAAGCAGGACAGATCAAACTTAAAAGGAAAATCAAAAGATCATAGCAGAAAATCAAAAGATTATAGCAGAAAACCAGGCCTTAAGGACCAGAATTGGGCAATGGGAAACAATGATCTTGCAAAACAGCAGGAATTAATGAAGCAAAGTCAAAAGACTGACAGAAGAGAAGAAAACATAAAATATTTAGCTGACAAGATGATGGATCAGGAAAACAGATCACAAAGAGACAATTAGAGAATCATTGGTCTACCTAAGAACCCAGAAATTAACAGAAATCCTGATATCATACCGCAAGAAATTATTCCAAAAAACTGCCCTAATGTTTTCAAGCATGGGGGCAAAATAGACTTTGAAAGAGTTCATATAACATACTTTACACTAAATCCTCAAAAGACAACTCCCAGGAATGTAATTGCCAAATTGAAGAGCTTCCCATTCAAGGAGAAAATTTTATAAGAAGCCAAAAAAGAGACAATTCAGATATAAAGGAGCACCAATCAGGATTACACAAGATCTGGCAGCTTCCACATTAAAGGACCACAAGGCTTGGAATATGATATTCAGAAAGGCAAGAGAATTGGGTCTTCAAACAACGATCATCTATCCATCAAACTGATTGTATACTTCCAGGTAAAAGTATGGGCATTCAACAAAAAAGAAGATTTCCAAGTATTTGTTTTTTTTTCTTTTCTTTTTTTTTAAAAATATATTTTATTTGATCATTTCCAAGCATTATTCGTTAAAGACATAGATCATTTTCTTTTCCTCCCCCCCACCCCCCATAGCCGACGCGTAAGTCCACTGGGCATTAGATGATTTCTTGATTTGAACCCATTGCTTTGTTGATAGTATTTGCATTAGAGTGTTCATTTAGAGTCTATCCTCTGTCATGTCCCCTCAACCTCTGTATTCAGGCAGTTGCTTTTTCTCGGTGTTTCCACTCCCATAGTTTATCCTTTGCTTATGAATGGTGTTTTTTTCTCCTGGATCCCTGCAAGTTGTTCAGGGACATTACACTGCCACTAATGGAGAAGTCCATTACGTTCGATTATACCACAGTGTATTAGTCTCTGTGTACAATGTTCTCCTGGTTCTGCTCCTCTCGCTCTGCATCACTTCCTGGAGGTTGTTCCAGTCTCCATGGAACTTCTCCACTTTATTATTCCTTTTAGCACAATAGTACTCCATCACCAACATATACCACAGTTTGTTCAGCCATTCCCCAATTGATGGGCATCCCCTCGTTTTCCAGTTTTGGGCCACCACAAAGAGCGCAGCTATGAATATTCTTGTACAAGTCTTTTTCTCCATTATCTCTTTGGGGTACAGACCCAGCAGTGCTATGGCTGGATCAAAGGGTAGATATTCTTTTGTCGCCCTTTGGGCATAGTTCCAAATTGCCCTCCAGAATGGTTGGATCAATTCACAACTCCACCAGCAATGAATTAATGTCCCTACTTTGCCACATCCCCTCCAGCATTCATTACTTTCCTTTGCTGTAATGTTAGCCAATCTTCTAGGTGTGAGGTGATACCTCAGAGTTGTTTTGATTTGCATCTCTCTGATTATAAGAGATGTAGAGCACTTCTTCATGTGCTTATTAATAGTTTTGATTTCTTTATCTGAGAACTGCCTATCCATTTCCCTTGCCCATTTATCAATTGGAGAATGGCTTGATTTTTTGTACAATTGATTTAGCTCATTATAAATATGAGTAATTAAACCTTTGTCAGAGGTTTCTATGAAGATTTTTTCCCAATTTGTTGTTTCCCTTCTGATTTTAGTTATATTGGTTTTGTTTGTACAAAAGCTTTTTAGTTTGATGTAGTCAAAATTATTTATTTTACATTTTGTGATTCTTTCTATATCTTGCTTGGTTTTAAAGCCTTTCCCCTCCCAAAGGTCTGACATGTATACTATTCTGTGTTTACCCAATTGATTTCCAAGTATTTGTAAAGAAAAGACCAGAACTACCTGGAAAGTTGGATATCCAAACACAAAGAGCAAGAAAAATATGAAAAATTAAATAAAAAAGAGAGGGAAAAGGGGAAAATGTTTTATTCAAACTTCCTTTTTAAGGGCTTCAATAAGATCAAATTTTTTATATCAATATATGGGAAAATGTTATTTGTAACTCAAAAATTGTATTCATTTTTATAGAAATTAAAATAATTACTCACAGGAACAGATTGGGATAATAAGTGGCATAAGATAATATGCAAAAAAAAAGAAAATGGGAGGGGAAATTGAAGATGGCACCAAGAGATACTTGAAGAAATGAGATAAATAGGATAATCTGATAATCTATGACATAAAAAGAGGCACATGGGAAGGGGAGGGGAAGAATACTCTCATAAGAAGGAGAGGAAGAGAGGGCTAATAGGTAATGCCTAAACATTATTCTCAGTGAAACCGATTCTGAGAGATAGAGCATCTAGATCCATTGGGGTATTGAATTCTATCTTACCCCAGTGGGAAATTGAGGAGGGAAAACTAAGTGAGGAAGGGGGGTAGGGAAAAAAGGAGGGAAAGAAAGGGCAGAGGGAACTTAACAGACCATAAAAAAATAAGAAGGGAACAAAAACGGAGAGGGCAGAAAGCGAAACATTATGGGTTGGGTTAGGGGGAATGATTAAAAGCAAAGCACTGGTTTAAAATGATATAGCAAAAGAAGAAAGGACAGAACTAGGAAAGGATATAAAAATGCTGGGAAATACACAAGTGGCATTCATAACTTTGAATGTGAATAGGATGAAATCACTCATAAAATGAAAACAAATAGCAGAGTGCATTAGAAATCAAAATCCTACCATAAGTTGCCTACAAGAAACACACATGAAGTGGGTAGACACTCACAAGGTTAGAATTAAAGGTTGGAGTAAAAAATATTAGGCCTCAACTGATAGAAAGAAAGCAGGAGTTGTAATCATGATATCTAACAAAGTTAAAGTAAAAATAGACCTGATTAAAAGGGATAGAGAAGGTAAATACATCCTGATAAAAGGGAGTAAATAGACAATGAGGAAATATCACGAATCAACATGTATGTACCAAATGATATAGCATACAAATTTCTAAAGGAGAAACTATGGGAATTGAAGGAGGAAATAGAGAGTAAAACAATACTAGTGGGAGACCTGAACTTATCAATATCAAATTTAGATAAATCAAATAAAATTATAAATAAGAAAGAAGTAAGAGATGTGGTGGCAACAATAAAATGGAAAATGAGCGGATGCCCTTCAATTGGGAAATAGCTGAAAAAATTTTGCTATATGTTGTTAATGGAATACTATTGTACTCAAAGGAATAATAAACTGGAGGAATTCCATGTGAACTGGAACAACCTCCAGGAATTGATGCAGAGTTCAAGGAGCAGAACCAGGAAAGCATTATACACAAGACTGATACACTGTGGTACAATTGAATATAAAGAACTTCTCCATTAAAGGCAATGCAGTGATCCTGAACAACTTGGAGGGATCTATGAGGAAGAATACTATCCACATTCAGAGGAAAAACTGTGGGAGTAGAAATAAAATAGAAAAACAACTGTTTGATTACATGGGTAGAGGGGAATATGATTGGGGATGTAGACTCTAAATGATCATCCTAATGCAAACATAAACTACATGGAAATAGGTTCTGATCAAGGACACATGTAATACCACATCGGCTATGGGAAGGGTGGATGGTGGGGAGGGAGGGAAAGAATATGATTCTTGAATGCTGCGATTAGGGTACACCCTCACTCGTGACTCCAGGGCTCCTGACAGGTGGTGAATGATCAGTTAGTAAAAATAACAAATGGAAGAAAGCTTAATCATAACAGCCATGGGATTGCTTTGCATCTGACAGCTGCTCCATTATCCCGATGGCTGGTCTTTATTTTTATGCCCATTTTTTGGGCATACAGATACACAAAATCAAAGAGAGATAATTGGAAATCTGATACATTCACTTTTAGCCAATCACTTGATTAACATTCTATATTTTTGTATTGTGATTAAAGACAGAATAAAGGTTGCATACAAGATAAATGATTTCGTCACAGGTGGCTTAATTTTCTCATTACCCTGTGAGAAGTTTTGAGCTTACAAACAATCAAGGGAAATTATGTATTGCTTTTAATAAAATGGAATAATTAATCAGCAGTTTTTAGAAGACAATTCAACAATCATACCATAAGGGCTGAGGGGTCTTGGGAACATAATTCAAATTTAGATTTATGGCTTCTAGAGTGTTCCTGAGTTACTGATTTGTGTAATCTAGTCACTGAGGCATATTGAAGCTTAGTGTACCTGTACTGTACCTGTACATATTATATGGGCCTCTATCATTGATTTGTGTGCTGGCTTCTTGAGAAAGATTTGGGCTTGGCCTGTAGCTGCATTTTTACTGAGAATTATGTACCTAAGTAGAAGTTAACCCATGATAGTCTATTTGGGATTTGGTTTAAGGGTCTGATCTTTTGGTGATGTTTTGGAGAATTAGGGTACAGGTGTTTTGCTCTTGCATTATTTCTTTTGAGACTAGGGGGAATAATAATCATGTCAATCCATAGGTAAGGTGCATTGATAAAAGAGGTCATATAAAGGGGATCGAGTGGGCAGTCACATCTTGCCAAGGACCACTCTGTTGGCTCCCCAGCTACCACACGTGACTCTGTCAAGGCGTCGTGGTCTGATGGCCCCCAGCACTTGGAACCAATGAATAATGTTCTAAATTCACAAAATTAAATTAAAAAGGCAAAAAAAGTGCAGAAAAAAGCTAAACAAAATAAATACATTGGCAACCACAATATTATTATAGAATTCTCATATTTAGCATAAACTCTAAAATTTAAATTCTTACAGATGTAATACATATTTCTGTGTTCATATTGTGAAAGAAAACATATTTTTTTTTATTCCAGAAAAAGAAGTCATGAAGGAGATAAAGTGAAAAATGGTATAAATTCAGAAAAGTTAATTTCCTTCTATGATTGATAGTTTTCTTCATCCTAACTGTCATTGCTGATAATAGTTAAGGTATTAACATTAAATCATCATATATTATTGCTTCTACTATATATAATGTTCTCTGCATTTTTTTCACTAAACCTTGTATCACTTCATATAAGATTTTCCAGGGGTTTTTTTATGATTGTCCTGTTCCTCATTTCTGTTTGTCATAGTATCCTATTACAATTATATACCACAACTTGCTCAGCCATTTGCCAATTGTTGAGCATCCATTCCTTCAGTTCTAATTGTTTTATCATGATAAACAGAAAAGTATAAAGATCTTTGTAAAAGTAGGCCATTTTCCCCTAACATTGATCTCTTTGTGATACAGACCTACTCGTGCTGTTGCTGGATCAAAGACTATTTACATTTTTAATACCCTTATACATTGGTTCCGAATTTTAGTCCAGAATGATTGTATAAGTTTAAAAATCCACCAAAAGTCTATTAGTGTCCTGATTTTTCCACATACCCTCCAACACTTAGCATTTTCATTTTTACCATATTAACTAATCTGATGAATATGAGGTGATCCCCTTCTACTCTGATGAGGAATTATCTTCTTCTGCCATATTCTTATACTTAAGCCTCTAGTTATGCTCTCCTTCACATGGCTGAGAAAAGTCATAATTTTCTTCTTTGTGAAGTTTGTATATGAGGATTTATATATGTGTATGTATGAATGTTTGTAAATGGGTTGGAGTGCAAGCTGAGTCACTGCCATGGGGTAAGCCTCCAAGGAATTCTCACAACTAGACCTTAACCCAATCTAAGTAGGCTTCTGTGCTGTTTGGTCCATAAAGAAGGTTAAAGATAGGGATACTGGGTTAGGGTTTATGTATTTCAGCTATTGTGAAGATTGGATTTAGCTATCTCCTGATTGTAACAATGAAGACATTCTCTTTAACAAAATCAGGAATGTTTCCCCCCCTAATTAAAGATTAAATACTCAGGAGGATGGCCTTTAACAGACATGTGCAGAAACAGCTGACAGACACCTGGGCCATCCTAAGTCAAACTAAGTTACCATTGGTACAAATGAGATGGAGGAAAGTGATGTAAAACTGTCTATATATTTCATGTCACTTCCTCTCTTTGGCCTCTTTCCCTGGAGATGTGGCTCTGGCTGGCAGCATGCTAAGAGTTCCAACATCTTGGCTTGGTAGCAGCTATTTGTGTGGGTTTTGGCGGTGAATTTGCCCTTGAGCTAATTCAGGTTCAGGGATCTTAGCTGAGACCTTTTGGAGTTCAGGCTGATTCCTTCCTCCTTTACTCTCCAAATTTTATCTTTCTAGAAGCCTCTAATCTTCCTCCTGGCACAAGCCAGGCAAGAGCAATCCTACACCTTTTCCTTCTACCTTCTCCTTAATTTCTTTCCTCTATATTAATTAAAATGACCATAAATTTCCATCTGTCTTGGGTATTTTATTTGGGATATCCCATGGTGACCAATAATTAATATAGTTTAGGGGCAGAGTCAAGATGGTGACTTAGAAGTAGCAAAAGTTCAGACCTCTGAAAACCCTTCCTTACCAATCACAAACTGAATGCTCCTCAAGGAATTAAATTCCTGGACAGAAATCCCTGGACAGAGCCAGGAACCCTCCTTATGGACTCAATTCAAAAGGTACACCCCCCAAAAGCTGGAATCTGAGAACACTTGGGTCTAAGGGGAAGGCAAAAGGAAGGTCCCAAGGCTCCTCCCCCTAACCCAGAGTGCTAAGCCCCCAGCAGCAGTGGGTACATCTGGGTGGGCAAAGCTGCTAGTCTGGAGGGTGTACCCTGTAAGCAGGGCTGTGCCAGGCTCAGAACATCCAACACAGGTGGCAGGGAAGCAGCCAGAGAGAGATGGAAGAGCTGGCAGCCCAAGTGGCTGGGTCCTTACATTTGGTTCCAGTCTCACTGGAGGTTTTTGCCTTGGGGCACAACCAGACAAACCCAGTTGAACCTAATCTCATCAGGAGTCTTCAGAGTTCAGGGAGGCCCTGACCATTCACCCTACCCAATAGTGCAGGTCCTCCCTCAAGGACAGGAACCTCTGGGTGGGTAAAGGCACTGGTTTAGAGGGTTTACCTTAAGGACAGGGCTGTGCAAGGCTAAGAGCATGGAACTCAGGTGGCGGGGAAGCAGCTGGAGAGAACTGGAGAGAGTCTGGGTGGCTTAGACCTTCCATTTGGCTATAGACTTCCAGGAGTTTTTGGCCTCAGAGCACATACAGCCCAACCTAGTTGAACTTAATCCTATCAAAAGCTTCCAGAGGACAGAGAAGTCAACATTCCTCACCCAGAGACTGTACTGAGAGATCTGAAAAAGCTCCAAGAGGGGAGCCAGTGTGAGAGAGATTAGATTTGGATCAACACCTCACACCCTACTCCAAGATAAACTCAGAATGGGTGAATGACTTGAACATAAAGAAGGAAATTATAAGTAAATTAGGTGAACACAGAATAGTATACATGTTAGAATTTGGGAAGGGAAAGATTTTAAAGCCATGCAAGACTTAAAAATTAAAAAGCTTTTGTACAAGCAAAACCAATGTAACTAAAATCAGAAGGGAAGCAACAAATTGGGAAACAATCTTCATAACAAAAACCTCTGACAAAGGTTTAATTACACAAATTTACAAAGAGCTCCATAAATTGTACAAAAATTCAAGCCATTCTCCAATTGATAAATGGGCTAGAGACATGAATGGGCAGTTTTCAGATAAAGTAATCAAAAATATTAATAAGCACATGAAAAAGTGTTCTAAATCCCTTATAATCAGAGAGATGCAATTCAAAACAACTCTGAGGTATCACCTCACACCTAGCAGATTGGCTAACATGACAGCAAAGAAAAGTAATGAATGCTGGAGGGGATGTGGCAAAGTAGGGACATTAATTCATTTATGGGGGAATTGTGAATTAATCTAGCCATTCTGGAGGGCAATTTGAAACTATGCCCAAAGGGTGATAGAAGACTGTCTGCCCTTTGAACCAGCCATAGCACTGCTGGGTTTATACCCCCAAAGAGATAATAAGGAAAAAGACTTGTACAAAAAATATTCATAGCTGTGCTCTTTGTGGTGGCCAAACATTGGAAAATGAGGGGATGCCCTTCAATTGGGGAATGGCTGAAGAAATTGTGGTATATGTTGGTGATGGAATACTTTTGTGCTAAAAGGAATAATAAAGTGGAGGAATTCCATGGAGACTGGAACAACCTCCAGGAATTGATGCAGAGTTAAAGGAGCTGTGATAATTAAAATGTTTGGGATCAAGGGAAATATATATATCAATTATGACTGCTGAAATATGTTTTCTATTGTGTCTTGGTTTTATATAAATATAAGATGGTCGCCAGGGAATATATTCCCAATTTATGAATATGCCCAAGCCAACTGGGTTTTATAGAGAAATTTAATTTATAATACACTGATTAATCAATAGAAAAAAAGAGAAAGTAAGAAAGGAATAAGAATGAATAAATCAGTCAGTTGGTTTTATCACTCACCCAAGATCTCTCTAGGTAAGGCTTCTCATGCCAACCTCAGGCTCCACCTTCAAGAGAGCCTCCTTTCAAGAAATGTTTCCAGAGAATTCTCCTCCTTCAGAGCCAGCCTTCTCTCCTGGTCCTCCCACAGAGCAACCTCCTCAGTCCTCCTTCAGAGCCACCTCGCTCAGAGCAAAAAACTCTCCTCCCTCTGTCCTCAGACCCCGCTACCTTTAAGGAAACTATCTAAGTTCCCTCCCCTCAGTTCTCACATCTACCAATCACTGTCGATGTCTCCCCTGTGCCAATGGTGGCTCTAGTTTAACCCAGGACTCCCCAGAGGTCTGTGGCTTTGCACATGTCTGTTGAAGTTCATATTCTCAAATAATTAAATCTTGATCTTTGCTGCAGCCCTTCCTAAATCCTGTTGCTCTAAGTAGGGTGGAGATTGTATTTTCCAAGACCTGGTTCTGTCATTCCAAGTATCTCTATTGTATCAATTCTAAAATCAATCATGACTCAAAGAACTTCCTGTTCTATGCTTAAGCATAGGTCAAAACCCTTTCCATTGTTTAGTAAAAGTTTTCTGTCCTAAAGTAGTCTTAAGTAGGGAGGAGAAGGATCTTCCCATGCCAAGGGGTTTCACATTCCAATAGAGTTCTTACTATCAGTAGGAAATTTTTTCCAAGTATGAAATTTCCCAATGGTGAAATTTCCAACATTTATAAGTCTAAGAAATTTTAAGGTTTACAGAGCAGAACTAGTAAAACATTGCATATAGAGAGTGATACACTGTGGTACAATTGAATGTAATGGACTTCTCCATTAGTGTCAATGCAATGTCCCTGAACAATCTGCTGGGATCTAGGAGAAAAAACACTATCCACATTGAGAGGACAAACTGTGGGAGTAAAAACAGCAAGGAAAGGCAACTACTTGACTACAGGGGTTGAGGGGATATGATTGAGGAGAGACTCTAAATGAACACCCTAATGCAAATACCAACAACATGGAAATGGATTCGGATCAAGGATACATGTGATACCCAGTGGAATCACGCATCGGCTATGGGAGGGTTGGTGGGAGTGGGGGAGAGGAAAAGAAAATGATCTTTGTTTCCAATGAATAATGTTTGAAAATGACCAAATAAAATAATGTTTAAAAGTAAAGAAAAATAAAAAATAAAACTTATAAATCCTAGTGATAAATATAATGGATCATATTTCCTGGATTTGGGCATTTTACTTTGTGTGTCTGTATTTCTGCTACACAGGATCTAGTAAGTAGTAGGCAATTAAAAATGCTTGTGGTTAATTAAAAAAATAATAATTAATATAGTTTAGGTCACAATGCTAAAATTAGCCTTTATACTATATAATGCTATTTCATAACCAAGGACATAGTTTGTTAGTGGCACTTTCAGGAATTAAATCAAAATCCCCCGACTCAGGCATAACTATATTCTTAAAGCCAAATATTAACAACACTAATTCTGACATTTCTGAAGCCTCATCCATTCCAAAATGAAAGATGTCCATAAAATATACTATTTATGACACTTATATAAATAAGTTCTAAAATGTTAATGATTCACATTTAAGGGGGGAAATAAGTCTTGTCTTTCCAGTAGAAATAAAAATAGATGAAAATGAACTAAATCAACATGCTTTTTCATGGACTCAGGATATATTCCTCTCTGGGTAGTTATGCAAGTAAAAATCCTCAATACTGTACTTATATTGTCCTAAATTTCTTTCATTTATGAATGAATTTAAATTTTTACCAGTATAAAAGATATGTTAACCCCAGGGTAATTGACTTTAAGCAAGATATCTATTGGAAACTCCTCTGATAATTTCGCATACAAAAAGATTAAAAAATAAAATGAGAAGCATTACAATCTACACAGGGTTCTAACAGACAAGATTGATATTTTACAGATATAGTTCACACAAAAATACAATTAACTAATTAAATATAAATTTGAAATTATGGCAATAAAACTTTAGAGTTCTATGTCAAAACCTACCTGTCCATTTTTTCAAAAATATCCCTGAAGTAATTATCATTTTATAAATTAAGCATATGTACTATATTACACTCTATTAATGCAGAATAACCACTTACTCAAAAAAATCTTGAACTCAGAGTTAATGTGGCAAAGACAATTTAATTTTATCCTTAGGAGTAAAGAGTAATCCTGAGTCAAGTGAGTGTTACAGCCAGCAAGCAAGTACAAGGAATGAGAGCACACAGACTGCTTTTTGTTAAGGCAATCAGTCCCTCCCCTCTTTCACCATTGGCCAGTTACTGGAGTTATAATTTAGTCATAAAAGCCAGGTAATCAGAATTCAATTAACAACCCCAATAGTTCACATTAAAGTAAATAACCTTCACCTGTTAATCCGTTAAAGGACTAACCTATCATGTGTTCCTTGACATATCCTGCTGATGTGAATATATGAAAAAGGAGCTTAAACCAGGAACATGAAACTTAAGTCATTTTTCTTTTCTTTTTATTCCATTTACTACATTACTCTGGGCTCATGAGAGGAGTCCATCATCTTGTCAAGATCTATTATTCACAATTAAAATATTTCAATCTAATAAGAGATGATTTACTTTAGAAATATTAAATTCCATAATTTTCCTAACCTTTGAAGGCAGAAAGTATATTTCTACATTGGCAACAAAAGAATATTAAGTGATTTCTTGTTATAAATTCTTACATATAGTACTTGTACCTATTAAATATCTTAGTGAAGACATCTATTAAAGTACTTAATATTGCAAAAATGTATAGGTGTGCTTCAAAATAAGACATTTTGCTGCAGTTTATGAAAATATAAGTTTATAAAACAATGTTGGGGACAACGAATGCTATAAATTATGAAAGATGGTCATGAAAACTAGCATTGTATAGTAGACTGCGGCCAGACTTATCTTATGACATGGGAGGGAACAGGTCCTATAGTACAGAAAAAAATTCAAAGGTGAATGGCCTTAAACTTTGGTACACTAAATATTAAAGTATAGTAAAAGCATTAGAGAAATTAGTGAACTAGGAAATTCAACTGCCTACATGGTGGGATCTCATAATCTCCAATGAATTTAATGAAAATACCTCTCCTAATGAGTTTCAAATCTACCTACCAATCTCTAACCTCTTTGATGACCTCTAATTTCACATATCCAATTGCCTTTCAGGTACCTGGAACTAGATATCCAGTATTTGTCTTATACTCTTCTTATACTGTTACCCTCTTGATTCAGAACCTCATCATCTTCAGTCTCAGTTACCATAAAAACTTACTGGTTAATCTTCTTGCCAGCAGTCTCTTCACTCCAGGCCATCCTTCATTCAGCTGCAAAAGTGACATTCTGAGATCTTTGGTTAGACCATAATATTGTTAAATTCATGGTTGGACTGAATATATTTAATTGGTCAACAGGGAGTTAATTGCTAAATCCCAAAAATTAATTACTAAAGTCACCCAGCTTTGTAATAGGAGAACTGGGAATTCCCTGTGAATATGAATTAAGGCCTCATCCTAATATTTAAGAGTGAAACAAAAAATAGTATAAAATAAAACATTGTAAACATCATAAGTAAAAACCAAAATAAATATTTATAAGGTGCTTTATAGTTTAGAAATTGATTTCTTCACAATTCCACAAAATAAGTAGTATTTTTATTTTCTCTATTTTGGTGATGAAGAAACTAAAGATTGGATCAGATTAAGTGACTTACCCATAATCACACAGTTAGAAATGCTGGATGTAGAACTCAAGGACAGATGGTCTGAATCTAAATTTTAGGTCCCCTCCTTTCTACCATATCATTTTTCTCATAAATATGTGTAATTAAAATTGGAGAAACTTCAGCCTTGAAATTTATGAAATTCAGATCACTGAAAAATATTTCAGGTATGCATTGTTTTCATTTGCATTCCTTAGTGTAAAAGAGAGTTTAGATATTTTTAAAAATCATCTTTATATGAATATTTTTTAACTTAAATGTGTCAGTACTCATTTTTCTCAACATTCTGCTAATATTTTGCCTGGGACTATAGAGGTTTTTAAGTCTGTAAATTTCATAAGCAATATTTGCTTTCTTACTTTAAATATGGTCTGAATAGCCTTAGATTCTTCTTTTAAAAATTGCACAATTTCCTATTTGCAGTGAATTGGGAATTACACTAATTAAAAATACTGATATTTCCCTTCCATATGCTAAAATTGTCATTACCATTTGCTATAATTCATGTAGTCTTTATTTTTCTCTATTTCCTCTAAAATTATATCCCTAGGAGCACAAATTTAGTACTGATTAATTTTGAGGAGTTTTGTTTCTCTTCTAATTTTGAAAGGAAAAAAAATATTTTGTTAAAACACCCACTGTCCTCTTCTTGAAGAGTGTCCTTCAAAATTATTTATTCTCATTTGAAGTTTTTAAAATCATTTGCAGTTTTCCAGGTAGAAGAATTCATGTGACTGGATCAAACAGGGTGGAATCTGATGAGACCAAAGTTTCTGAACAATCTGTGAACATGATCCACAATGTACTGGTGATAAAATTCCTATTAATACTTCACTTAGGAAGTTAGGGGCTAAAGCACACTCAGATCACAGTCTTGCTAAAATACCAGGTACTTAATTCATTCAAAGAAAGCTGTCCCTACAAGTTAGGTCTCTATTCAAAATCTGACAACAGCCAGGACATTTGCTAACAGTCATGAAAAACTTTTAAAAGCCTCATCAGAAAAAAAAAAGAGTAGTATAATTGGATCTTAAATGTGTTAAAGATAAAGAGTAAGCCTTTTTTAGGACCAGTTTTTATGAGAATAATATTGGCCCTAATCCATTTATCATTGTTTTAAAACAAGACTGCTGTCTAAATGAGTTTTATTTTTATAACATATTTGCTTATGAAAAAAGTCTCAAAAATTTTAGCAGAAGCTAACACATGGAAGAAAATAATGTCCTTGTATGTAAGGGGGATTTTAAAAGTGATCTTATATAAATAGCACACACACACACACACACATATATATATATAACAAATATATATAATTCAATTTATCTTCAACTGTGACTATATAAATTTTAAACTAAAATTGGTGTTCTACTATTTTTTGTATAATTTTAGCAATAAAAAGGTGTTTAGAGTCCAGTGTTAAGAAATTCCAATAGTTTGACTCTTACTTAGTGCTAAAATGTGCACAATGACACTTATGAGAAAAAATTCATATGAATATTTTTGAACCAATAAACACTTAAACATTTATAGATTATTTACTATGTGAGAGTCCCAAAGCTTGACACTATGGATGATACAAAGATGAATATGACATTACCCTTGTCAGCCAGAATCATAAAACTTTTTTTTTCTTTCACCAAGTATGTTCAATAAATAAAGAAGATATATATATATACATATATATATATATATATATATATTTTTATTTTAGGATAATGACAACCAAAATGCCAGTGACATAAATACTGACATGTGGAATTTAGTGTATTATTTTTTCCTACTTTCTCTCTTTATAAAGTCAATTAATTTATTAATTAATTTTGTTTGGTCAATTTCAAACATTATTCCTTGGTTACAAAAATCATATTCTATTCCTCCCTCCGCTTACCCTGCCCTTTCCGTACCCAACAATCAATTCCACTGGGTATTATATGTGACCTTGATCAGAACCTATTTCTATGTTGTTGTTTTCACTACGATGTTCATTTAGGGTTTATATCCCTAATCATATCCCCCTTCACCCATGTAATCAGGCAGTTGTTTTCCTTCAGTGTTTTCTACTCCCACAATTTTTCCTCTGAATGTAGATAGTGTTCTTTCTCATAGATCCCCGCAAGTTGTTGAGGATCACTGCATTGCCACTAATGGATAAGTCCATTATATTCAATTTACCACAGTGTATCAGTCTCTGTGTACAATGATCTCCTGGTTCTGCTTCTTTCACTCTGCATCACTTCCTGGAGGATGTTCCACTCTCCATGGAATTCCTCCACTTTATTATTCCTTTTAGCACAAAAGTATTCCATCATCAACATATACCACAATTTTTTGCCAGCCATTCCCCAATTGAAGGGCATCCACTCATTTTCCATTTTACCTTCGCCACCACAAAGATCACAGCTATGAATATTCTGGTACATGTCTTTTTCCTTATTATCACTTTGGCATACAAACCCAGCAGTGTTATGTCTGAATCAAAGGGCACACAGTGTTTTAGGGCTCTTTGGGTATAATTCCAAATTGCCATTCAGAGTGGGTGGATCAATTCACAACTCTACCAGAAATGAATAAATATCTCTACTTTGCCACATCCCCTCCAGCATGCATTATTTTCCGTTGCTGTCATGTTAGCCATTCTTCTAGGTGTGAGGTGATACATCAGAGTTGTTTTGATTTGCATCTCTATGATTATAAGAGATTTAGAACACTTTTAAAATGTGCTTATGAATAGTTTTGATTTCTTTTACTAACAATTGCCTATTCATGTCCCTTGCCCATTTATCAATTGGAGAATGGCTTGATTTTTTTGTACAATTGATTGAACTCTTTGTAACCATTTGTAATTAGACCTTTGTCAGAGGTTTTTGTTATGAAGATTGTTTCCCAATGTGTCCCTTCTAATTTTGGTTACATTGATTTTGTTTGTACAAAAACTTTTTAATTTGATGTAATCAAAATAATTGATTTTATATTGGGTGATTATTTTCTAAGTCTTGCTTGGTTTTAAAATCTTTCCTTTCTTAAATGTCTGACATATATGCTTTTCTGTGTTCACATAATTTACTTATAGTTTCCTTTTTTATGTTCAAGTCATTCAACCATTCTGAGTTTATCCTGGTATAGGGTGTGAGATGTTTTCCAAACCTAATCTCTCCCACACTATCTTTGAATTATCTCAGCAGTTTTTATCAAATAGTGGATTTTTGTCGAAAAAGCTGGGATCTTTGGTATTCTCATATTCTGTCTTGCTAAGGTCACTTAACACATGTCTGTTCCATTAATCCTTCTTTCTGTCTGTTAGCCAATACAATGTTGTTTTGATGACCACTTCTTTAGAATATAATTTGAGATCTGGGACTGCAAGACCACCTCCCTTCACATTTTTTAAAATTATTTCCCTGGATATCCTTGATCTTTTGTTCTTCCAAATGAACTTTGTTATGCTTTTTTTTCTAATTCAGTAAAAAAAAATTGGTAGTTCTATGGGTATGGCATTAAATAAGTAAATGAGTTTGGGTAGGATCCTCATTTTTATTATGTTAGCTTATCCTACCCATGAGCAGGTAATGTTTTTCTAATTGTTTAGATCTAGTTTTAATTGTGTGGAAATTGTTTTATAGATGTGTTCATATAGTTCATGTGTTTGTTTTGGCAGATAGATTCCCAAGTATTTTATATTGTCAAGGGTGATTTTAAACGGAATTTCTCTGACTAATTCTTGCTGCTAAGATGTGTTGGAGATATATAGAAATGCTGATGATTTATGTAGGTTTATTTTGTATCCTGCAACTTTGCTAAAGTTGTTGATTATTTCCACTATCTTTTTAGTTGATTCTCTAGGATTCTTTGAGTAGATGATCATATCGTCTGCAAAGAATGATAACTTGATCTCCTCATTGCCAATTTTAATACCTTCAATTTCTTTTTCTTCTCTAATTTCTACTGCTAGAGTTTCTAGTACAATGTTAAATAATAGAGGTGACAAGGGACATCCTTGTTTCACTCCTGATATTATTGGGAATGCACCTAGTTTATCCCCATTGCAGATGATGCTGGCTGATGGTTTTAGATAAATACTGTCTATTATTTTTTAGGAAAGACTCTTCTATTCTTAAACTTTCTAATGTTTTCAAAAGGAGTGAGTGTTGTATTTTGTCAAAGGCTTTTCCTGCATCTATTGAGAATATCATGTGGTTTTGTTGGTTTCCTTTTTGATGTGGTCAATTATGTGGATGGTTTTCCTGATATTGAACCATCCTTGCATTCCTGATATAAATCCCAACTGATGGCAAACACCTCTATAGATTCGTGCAGGATTTGAGGGCTATGAACAATCCTGTTATAAAGAGACACTCTGTAGTTTCCAATATCAATACTATTATTTCTTCTATTCCTAGCACAGCTACATACTTTACAGTAGTAGACTTGTGCTCAGCCTTCTTTTCCATACCCATACATGAGAACTCCAGGCATATCCTTGCTTTCACCTGGCAGGGGCATAAAAACTGCTGGAGTCGTTTGCCACAAATTTTTTTAGACAGCCTGAGTTTATTTGAGCAAATTTTGAGCCAAGATACAGATAATATAAAATCTAAAAACAGCAAATTAATCAAGTACGTAGATGACCTACTCTTGGCTTCAACAGATGCGGAAACATGTTAGGAAGATAGCAAGCACCTTCTTTTAGAATTGCACAAAAGAGGTCATAAGATCTAGAAGGATAAGATTCAGTGGTGCCTCCCTAAAGTAGAATATTTTGGGTTTATCCTGACTGCAGGTGCCCACTTGATTTCTCCCAAACGAATTGAGAATATTCAAAATTTAAGTGCTCCTACAACTAAGAAAGAGATGAGAGCAATTTTGGGAGCAACAGGGTTTTGTAGACAATGGATTCCTTGCTATGGGGAAGGACCTAATCCCTTGTTAGTGCTAAGGGAAATTACTAAACCCCTTATAGCACTAACAAGGGATTCGGTCCCTGAACCCCCTCAAATTAGAACCAGAACACCTGTCAGCTCTGTCAGATCTAAAAAAGGCTATCCTGTCTGCCCCCTCTCTAGGCATCCCAGATTACAACAAGCCATTTACTTTGTATGTACATGAGCGAAGAGGGGTAGCTTCAGGTGTTTTAACTCAGACCTTGGGACGTTCTCAGAGCCCAATTGCCTATTATTCTGCCCAACTGGACGCAATAGCATCAGGAACACCACCATGTCTTAGAGGAGTAGCTGCTACAGCCTTACTAGTGACAAAAACTGTTGATCTATTATTGGGATGCCCATTAACAAGAAGCATTGTTGCTAAGACACAGAACACAGGCATTTTCTGATCAGCGTATTACAAGGTATGAAATAACCTTGTTAAACAATGAAAACATTACCTTAAAGAACTGTTCAACTCTTAACCCTGCCACCTTGCTTCCAGATTTACCAACTTCAGGAGAACCATTACATAGTTTTGAAACACTAGTGTCCATGGCAGAAAAGCCTCGAGATGATCTCTTGGACACTCCCTTAAACAACTCATATCTGGTCTTATTTACTGATGGTTCTTCTTTTATGAGAGATGGCATACACTACACTGGAGCTGCTGTAGTCACAGAATTTGCCACTGAGTGGTCTGCTTTGCTGCCCTCTAATACTAGCTCTCAAGGGGCAGAACTCATAGCTCTGAAACATGCCTGTATAATTGCCAAGGGTAAAAAGGCAACAATTTATACAGATTCTAGATATGCTTTTGGCATTTGTCACTCAGTTGGGATGCTATGGCTCCAGAGAGGATTTTTAACCTCAGTTGAAAAATCCATAGCTAATGCAGAAATTATTAATAAAGTCCTTTCTGCTCTCAAATTTCCTGAAGCCCTAGCTGTAGTTCATTGCTCTGCCCATACAGGTGGCTCTGACCCTATCTCTAGGGGAAATGACTGCGCAGATCCTGCTGCAAAGCTAGCAGCCATAGAAGGACCTGGATTAATTTTAACATTAACAACCACTGATGATTTAAATTTATTACTTTCCTATAATGAAAAGGAAGGGGAAAAATGGAAACAAAAATTTAAAGCAAAACAGATTAATGGAGTGTGGATATCGTCTGAAGGGAAACCCCTGCTCCCTAGAAGTTTCTATCGCCAAATTTGCCAATCTGTTCATAAAAATGGTCACTTTGGTACCTGGGGCATTGTGGACTCTGTTACAAGAGTATGGATAGCCCCCAGTATAAGTACCATAGCTTCTAAAGTTTGTTCAGCCTGCTCTACCTGCCAGGCATTTAACCAACATGCCTTCCATGGCAAAGCTTTCGGTGGGTGTCCTCTGGCTTACACACTTTTTGAGCACCTACAGATAGATTTCATAACAATGCCAAAGGCTGGACATTATAAATTTTGCTAGTCATAGTAGATCAACTGACCAGTTGGCCAGAAGCATTTCCTGTGACCCGAGCCAAAGAGGCTTTTGTTGCTAAGGTGCTTTTAAAGGAAATTATTCCTCATTTTGGCCTGCCAGCATGTATTGATTCTGATAGAGGAAGTTATTTTACTGATTCTGTCTTAAACCAAATATATTCTTACTTGGGGATAACTCCCAAATTACATATTCCATATCATCCCCAGAGCTCAGGCCAATTTAAAAGGATGAATAAAGAACTTAAAACTATGATTGGAAAATTATGCACTGAGACCCATTTAAAATGGCCTGAAATTCTCCCTGTGGCCCTATTTTATCTTAGAAGAAGGCCTAGAGGAGACTTACATATATCACCATTTGAGATGCTTTTTGGACATCTGCCTATACAGGCTAAGCCTTCCTCCCTGGTATATACATCACTATTAGGGGTAGATACTACTATTGCTTCCTATATACAGGAATTACAGCATAAATTGCGTGAACTTCATTAATCTGGAGCTGCAGTATAAGCCAGACCACTAGACTTTTCACATCATGACCTGAACCCAGGAGACATGGTGTATATTAAGAATTTCCAGTGTACTGGAGCAACTCAGCCTTCATGGGAAGGAGCATTCCAAATATTGTTAACTACTCCAACATCTATAAAGGTTGGAGAAAAGGAATCTTGGATTCATTGCTCACATGTAAAGAGAGCATTTTCTGCTGAGACTGATTGACTGTATCCTATCACATGCATTGAAGATAATAATCCATTAACAAGTGGATGCTGTTTTTTTTTCAAAAACACATTGAATTCCTGATTTTTTTCTTCTCTTTCCCTTATTTTTTATTATTGCTTTTCTTTTGAATATTTGAATTTTTCCCCTTTCCTCATTTCTTGTACAAAAGGTACATACAATTAATTTTTTTCTCTCTCTCTGCAGTAATATAAGTTTAAATATACATACCCAAACAGCTTTAGACTGTGGGAACCTGCCATTTATTGATAAAATGTTATGGGACTATGATTAATGTTTGTGTCTGATTCCAGGAAATGGGATAAAAATAAGGAGCACAGACTTAACCTGAATAGTGCCAAAAGAGCACACAGTAAATGCTAATGTGGACTCGAGGTTGCGAAGCTTGACATACGTTAAGTCGTAGGATTCCCTTGTATCCACACTCTTTATTCAAGTATAAAAATTTGACTATCATGCTGGCTCCCTATATCCTTGAGAATGAAAAAAAGTCAGACCAGGGAATGACTCTTCCCTATCAAAATAGAATTCTAGTTCCTTTCCTTCTTGTCATATGACAACTTCCTGTAGTCTTGGCTGCAAATGGGTGAGTGAAATATTACTGCATTCTGTCCTACAGACTTGTGGGATAGAAATTACTTTAAATTGTACCTTTACAAGGGCCCATTATGAAGTTATTCTTGTTTACTCAACATTTTATACACAGATTTTGGTATTTTGATTCTTATTTTGAATTTTTTTCTTCCCTTTCTCCCAAAATTTTACTTTCTTCCATATTTTCCCTTTATATATTTTTGTTTTTTGTTTATTTTGTTTCTATTGTTTTTGAATTCTTTTAATAACTGACTCATATACCTCCATAACTCAACAATGCATCCTGAGCTGAACTGGATTTTTTTAACACTCACTTCAGGGGGGATTTTATGTTAATAAAAATCCAAGATTTTGAAAAGGTTTTTTGTTTGAGAAACATCTTCAAGGAAGAAGCTTGCTAACTCCTAAATCCAGAGAATGAACTGTTGCAGAGAGATGCCAGAAAACCTACACTATATAAAGAAGATCCAGAAGGAACTTTGGGTGCAGTTGATTGAACTGAAGGTTGATTTAATATATTTTGAATGTACACTCTTCTGCCAAAGGGGACTGCCTCCTAGTTGGCTTTTGTCAATGTGCCCAGCAAAACATTGGTTTTGCTGTCTTTCTATCTCTCCTATTTTTCCTTTATCTCTAACTATTGTAATTTCATAGCTTGTATGTTTACAAGATCCATAGGAGAGATTAGTCTTCCTTGGGCCTCAGGGGGGATTGTGAATTTCAAAACTATTCAACCCTGTTCAAACCATTCTTTAGAGGATGGGATTTGGCTATTTCCTGATCAATAACAATAGAGATACTTGGAATGACAGAATCAGGTCTTGGAAACTACAATCTCTACCCTACTCAGATTAACAGGATTTAGGAAGGGCTTCAGCAAAGCTCAATATTTAATTATTTAAGAATATGGCCTTCAACAGACATGTGCAAAGGGAACAGACCTCTGGGCGGTCCTGGATTAAGCTAGAGCCACCATTGGCACAGGTGAGACACAGGAAGTGAAGTAGAGGGCAGCTCAGGTGTTCTGGGGACTTCCTGTGTGGAGGAAGAGAGGTGGTTGGAGCTTGGTGCGTGGTGTGGAGGAGCCCTGGGATTGTTGCTCCATTTTGGTCACTTGAGTGATAGGGACTGATCTCATTTCTTTGCCTTGGCTATCCAGGGCCTTGCACCTTTGGCTCAGCTTAAGCAAGAGTGGGTATTTAAGCCCTATTTCCTTTGCTCCCTTTTCCCCCTCTCTCTCTTTCCCTCTAATACTTTCCTTCCTCCTGTTTGTAATTAAAACACCATAAAAAGGTTGACTGCTGACATGAGTTTTCATTTAGGAATTACATAGCTGAATTCCTTGGTGACCTTAAATTAATATATACCAGTCTTTTCAAGTGATTTCCATATCACAATAGTGAATAACCCTCCTGATCACTTGGTGGAGTCTTTTTACTAGTATTCTATTTAAGATTTTTACATCTGTGTTCATTAAGGAGATTGGTATATAGTTTTCGTTCTCTATTTTTGACCAGCCTGGCTTAGGAATCAATACAAACTTTGTTTCAGAAGAGGAATTTGTTAGAACTCCCTATTTTCTTATTATATCAAATAGTTTGTATAGCATTGGGATTAGCTGTTCTTTGACTATGTGATATTATTCACTTGTGAATCCATCAAGACCTGGGGATTTTTTTTCTTAGGGAGTACTTTGATAGCTTGTTCAATTTCTTTTTCTGATATGGGATTATTTAAGAATTCTACTTCTTCTTCTGTTAATAATTTATATTTTTGTAAATATTCAATCCATATATATTGCCATATAATTGGGCAATATATTTTTAATGATTGCCTTAATTTCCTCTTCATTGGAGTTGAGAGTTCCCTTTTCATCTATGATACCATTAATTTGGTTTTCTGCTTTCCTTTTTTATTAGACTAAGCAGTAATTTGTCAATTTTGTTTGTTTTTTTTTCAAAATATGAGCTTCTAATCTTATTTATTATTTCATTATTTCTTTCACTCCCTATTTTATACATTTCTCCCTTAATTTTTAGGATCTCTATTTTAGTTTTCATATAGGGATTTTTAATTTGTTTGCTTTCAGGTATTTTTATTTGCATATCCAATTCATTGACCTTTGCCCTCCCTAATTTGTTAATATATCAACTCAATGATATAAATTTTCAACTGAGTACATCTTTCGCTGCATCCTATGGATTTTGAAAGGATGTCTCATCATTGTCATTTTCTAAATTAACTTACTAATTGTTTCTATGTTTTGTTCTCTAACCAATTATATAGAATCATATTATTTAATTTCTAATTAATTTTTGACTTGGCTCTCCATGTCCCCTTACTGATTTTTATTTTTATTGCCTTATGATCTAAAAAGGTTGCATTTATTATTTCTGCTTTTATGCATTTGTTTGCCATGTTTTTATGACCTTGTACATGGTCAATCTTTGTGTATGTACCATGTTCTGCTGAAAAGAAGGTGTATTCCTTTTTGTCCCTATTTATTTTTCTTCATATATCTATTAACACTAATTTTTCTAGGAATTCATTCACTTCTCTTACCTCTTTCTAATTTTTTTTAAATTTGATTTATCTTTGTGATAATGAGATAATGGTAGTTTGAGGTCTCCCACTAGTATAGTTTTACTATATATTTCCTCCTTCAAATTCACTAGTTTCCTCTTTAGAAATATAGATGCTATACCATTTGGTGCATACATGTGTATTACTGATATTTCCTCATTATATATACTCCCTTTTATCAGAATGTATTTATCTTCCCTATCCCTTTTAATCAGATCTATTTTTACTATGGCTTTGTCAGATATCATGATTGCAACTTTTCCTTCTTTATATCAGTTGAGGCCCAATTGGTTTTTCTCTAACTTTAATTCTAACCTTTTGAGTGTCTACCCACATCAGGTGTTCTTCTTGAAGATAACATATGGTAGGATTTTGGATTCTAATAACTGCCCTATTTGTTTTCATTTTATGTGTGAGTTTATCCCATTCTCTTTCAAAGTTATCATTGTCACTTGTGTATTCCCCAGCATTTTGTTAGAATTCAAGACTCCAATGTATCTAGATGCTCTTCCCTCTCAGAATTGATTTCACTGAGAGGAACTTTTAAGCATTAGCCCTCTCTTCCTCTCCTTTGTATAAGAGTATTCCTCACCTCCCCTTCCCATGTATCATCTTTGTGCGAAAAACATTATGCTATTTATTTTATTTTTTCAAGTATCTCTTGGTGCCATCCTCAATTCCCCCCTCCTTTTTTCTTTTTTTTTTGCATATAATCTTACATTTGTTACTAATTTGTTACTATTTGTTACTATTTCATTCTGTAAACATGGGTAGATCACTTATCTGATCACAACCTTTTTTGATTCACCTGGAAATGATAGGAGCTACTAGGTTGCACAGTAGTTAGAACCCTGTTTCTAGTTAGGAGGTCATTGGCTCCAATCTGGCCTCAGACAGTTCCCAGCTATGTGACATTGGGCAAGTTACTTAAACTCATTAGCCAAGACTTTGCACTTCCATCTTAAAATAGTTACTAAGAAAGTAAGAGTTCAAACAATGATAGCAACAACAAAACACTGTACATACTTTTTATACCAAGAGACCATTATATGTAGTAACAGCAATAAAATACAATGTTCAACCACAAATGGCTTAACTGTTTATCAGCAAATCAAGGATCCAGGACACCTTCAAGGAAATCATGAGTAAAAAGGCTAACAACCATTCAGAAGGAACTGAAGCAGTATAAATATAGATTGAAGCATACCATTCTTCCCTTTATGTCTTACAAGATTTTTTTCTCTAGTGTAAGCAATGTTTCTTCTTTCATGATATAATTAACATGAAAATATGTATTGTATGGTAACACAGTGCAACTTGTATCATATCATCTGCTTGCCTTTTGGGGATGGAAAGAAGAGAGAGAGAGAACATGAATTGCAAAATGTCAGAAAGTGATTATTAAAAATTGTATTGATGTGTAATGTGGAAATTTAAAAAATGAAATAATGAAAGGATTTTACTAGTTATTTTTAAATTCTTTCTAAAAATTAACACTTCATTTGGACATAATTTTGTTAGGATGTTAATTAGTAGAATCTTTAATTTTCCATCCAATGTGAGCTAACATCTTTTTTTCCCTTCTATTTTTTAAGCCCACACAACTGCCTCATTTTTAGAGAAAGCTAATCAGTTTTTCAGACTTTGTATTTTAGGTCCAATAGCAGAACTTTTTTACTTTTTAGGCCTCCCTCTCAACATTTTATTAAGGTGGATATTTTATATTTCTATGTCTTTTCTTGCTTTTATACTAAATGATCTCATTCAGTAAATTAATTCAAGCTATATGAAAGTTGCAATGTCCTTATTGCCTTATGAATTTCTAAATTATATTTGCCATTATTATTTTGATGTCTTATGATATGGTCTGAGTCAGTATTTCACATTTTTTATCAGTTCCCTGGCTTGAGAATCATGTTTCTGAGGGTCTGCCATATGCAATGGACTTATCAGAAAAACAACAACAACAACAACTTGAGATCCATACTCTATCCATCATCCTTATCATTTATATTCTGTATTATACTTAGTGGTTGATAAATATTCTAGATCTGATTTCTTATAAAATCTTGTTCGTTTTTCTCTCCTTTTTTCAGAATTATTGCTTCAGGTTCTTGAAGTAAACAACTCAGCTTTGGACTTAAATTTCTAATTATTTTCATTTGCCCCATAGATAATTAAAAAATTAATTCTTCAAGACTCCTATTACTCTCCCAAGAAATAGAAAATAACCTTACAACAGTCTTTCAAATTGCTTCAATATTTTCTCATGCAACATTTCCAAGGAACTTTGTAACTAATATGTGGTCACTTATCACCTGCATGTGATAAAAAACAGAACAAAGCATTTCATTCAGAGTTCACATATATTCCCTTCAACTTTAGTGATTTCCTAGTCAAAATCTAGATATGATTTTTATTTCTTACATTGATTACATTTTCTCTTCATACTGTGATGTAAGTTCTCACCTTAAAATTACTTTCACAGTAGATCTTGTGAGACTTTAAACCAGTTATCATAAAAGATATGATATTTTGTGACCAGGCTCTATGTTCTTTACCATTTTTCCTGTGTGTGCCAAAATACTAGAATTAGTTGTACTCCTTTTGACAAATTCAATGGAATAATGCATTCCTACCAATTCAATTAGATTTTTGATTAGTATATCTTTACAATGGGCAAGTTATAGAACTGTATTCTGAAGAAATTAAGACAAAAAATATGACAGGCTTTGTTGGCAAGGAGCATAAATTTTTCCTTATACTATATATAACGTGAGTGCAGGAAAGTATATAACAAGTAAAAATTTTAGGGAAGAAGGAAGGGAAAGAAAAAGAGAGAAAGTGACAGAGGCACAGTAAGAGACAGAGATAAAGAGATAAAGAGACAAAGAGACAGAGAGAAAGGAGATGAGGGGAGAGTTATAGGAGGATAGTGGTAGCCCTCTGAGTGAATAGATTACTAGGAATCTAATACCTTCTAACTAGTTTCTGAATTTCTTGCTATGCAGTCTCCAGTTTCTTTTGGTTCCTAAGTCAAGTGTAGGATTTAATGTCTACTCAATTCTCTCTGTTCAGTATGTGTGGAAATACATTTAGCATCTCTGCTCACAGGATACTGTTGCCATATAAGTATTATGTGACAATCCACAGTCCTATGGATAGTAAACCCTTTCCTCTCAAAACCTTTTCATTCATTAGAATCTAAAGATGCCAAAAGAAAGAATTCCCCCCCTTACTACTCCCTGATCCCTCTTCTCTATTCAATAAACAACCTGCCTATGTCACTTTCACATCTTACATCATGTCTTCTGGAACTCAGTTGTCTTACTGGCAAACTGATTTTTATATTCTAACTCTTCCATTAACAAAAAACCCAGTTAATACTCTCCATGTCCTCACCCCAAGACTGAATTTCTAGTGAATATTTTAGTATTTGAAACTCCTCTTTTCATCATTATCTCTAACCCCACATATGTAATAAGGAATTAAATTTTCTTCTATTACTCAATACTATTTCTGAATTCTCCCCCTTCCACTAGGATTCAAGAATCTTTTCCACTTTAAGTTTTACTCCAGATTTAACCCATTATCCAATTGTGAGTTGCAGGAATATCTCAGCTACTGGGTTAATCTCCCTTCTTTTTTAAAAATGGAATACTTGGTTCATGATCTTTGTCTAATAATTTTCCCTTCTCTTATACTTGGGTACTTTATTATACATCATCATATACTCTAAAGTCAGGGCAGAATATCAGGACAGAGAAAGTTCAGAGGATAATATGGATTACAGGGAGAAATTCAAATTAAATTAATGGCAACAGGGGGAGAAATATTTATTTTTAGGAACATATTGAGGTTGAGGTGGAAATAAGAGAAGCTGGAGGTGTTCTAGATATCACTTCACATATAAATCTTCACTTGCTTCTAGAGAATATTGCTTGAGATTACCTTTCTGCAAGATGTCATCAATTCTGAAACTCACATTTCCTCAACACTTCACCTGATCCTACATCTGATTGGTGAGAGTAGAAGATTGCATGGAAGAGCTCCTCTCAGAGTTTCCATTTGAAGGGGGAGCAGGACAAATATCTCATGATTTCCCATTTGGCTATAGGATTTCATCATTCCGTTGTGCCAAGTGCCATTTTGATTCTTCTGCTTTTGTCTTTTTACATGTTGTGTTCCCTCATTAGATTATCAGCTCTTTGAGGTCAAGGACTTTTTTTTTGTCTTTTATTATATTCCTCAACACTTAGCAAAGCACCTGGAATATAGTAGGGCTTAGTAAGTGTTTGTTGACTGAATATAAGACATTAATGATGCTTGACTGGATTTTAAGAAAGATATTAGGGCTAAATACCTCTATAAATGTAAATGTATGTGTGTATTTCTATCTATTTATTTATTCATTTGATGCATCTGCATGCCCAAGATGACATCTCTCTACATAGTCATAGTAAGATGGAGAGTGATAAAAAAGAGAGTGAGAGAGTGAGGAAGAGAGAGAGAGAGAGAGAGAGAGAGAGAGAGAGAGAGAGAGAGAGAGAGAGAGAGAGAGAGAGAGAGAGAGAGAGAGAGAGAGAGAGAGAGAGAGAAAGGTTTAGGTCTCAGGAGATGGATGGTACTGCTGCAAAAGAAACTAAAAAAATCATAAGGAAGTACAAAAAGTAATGAGAAAACAGTATCTTAGAACTCAAAGGGGGAGAGAGTATAATAGAAGATCAAGTGTTGATGATAGTGCCAAAAGCTTCACTGAAGTTGCTATACAAATTTTAGACTTCATTTTATTCCTTCTGTACATTTCCTTAATATTAACCTCATTTAACCCAAACTTGTCCCACAGGATGTAAAATTTTACTTAGGAATCTTACAATTTCTAAAATCACCAAGTGGAAAAATCTCAATTGTCTCCAAGAACTTGGTGACATGTTAATCATCATTTTCAATGAATCTATATGTGAATCCTCTAAATGTAATTTAATCTGTAACATTATTTAGTTTATCTAACTGTTTTAGTAAGTTTATTCAAATTTTATGACATTGAAGGAAGTATGGCAGTATGACTCAATTATCTGTAACTTTTAAGACCTATGAGCAATGCACAAGATAGAAATATGTAAAATAATTTATTGCCAGACTGACACAATTTTGCCAATAAAGAGGCTTGTTAGAATTTTCATCATTGTTCAGGTTTTTCTATGAGGCCAGAACCTATATTTAAGCATAATAATAAAACCAAGATTTCTTACATTGATAAATTCTACATTGTCAGAAAATATCTATTTGCAACAGTTACATACTATATGAACTCAAATAGTAGGTATATTTCCTCTATAATAAGCCCAAAGAGAATAGGAACTCAAAAAGGTCATTCCGTTTGGTGTCAATTGGGAGAACAATTTCAATAGAATTGGAAGAACAAAATGAGACTACTTTGACTGTAAAAACAAGAAGATATATGAATACTATCAAGAAAAGTATTATGAAATATGCCTTAAAAAGTAGAGTGGTGCCACAATGTGAAATAAATGAAATGTTAATAAAATAGTACTGTATTTTATTAAATAAATATCAAAATTCACATATTTCACAATTAACAAAGATATTATGTCAGAAAAATCTTTTGAAAGTAGTTTCTTTTTTTAAATTTTATAATATTTTATTTGATCATTTCCAAGCATTATTCATTAAAGACAAGGATGATTTTCTTATCCTCCCCACCACCACCCATAGCCGACGCGTAAGTCCACTGGGCATTAGATGTTTTCTTGATTTGAACCCATTGCTTTGTTGATAGTATTTGCATTAGAGTGTTCATTTAGAGTCTCTCCTCTGTTGTGTCCCCTCAACTTCTGTAGTCGGGTAGTTGCTTTTCCTTGGTGTTTCTACTCCCACAGTTTATCCTCTGCTTATGAATAGTGTTTTTTCTCCTAGATCCTTGCAGATTGGTCAGGGACATTACACTGCCACTAATGGAGAAGTCCATTACATTCGATTATACCACAGTGTATTAGTCTCTGTGTACAATGTTCTCTTGGTTCTTCTCCTCTCGCTCTGCATCACTTCCTGGAGGTCATTCCAGTCTCCATGGAATTCCTCCACTTAATTATTCCTTTTAGCACAATAGTATTCCATCACCAACATATACAACAATTTGTTCAGCCATTCCCCAATTGATGGGCATCCCCTCGTTTTCCAATTTTTGGCCACCACACAGAGTGCAGCTATGAATATTCTTGTACAAGTCTTTTTCTCCATTATCTCTTTGGGGTACAGACCCAGCAGTGCTATGGCTGGATCAAAGGGTAGATATTCTTTTGTTGCCCTTTGGGCATAGTTCCAAATTGCCCTCCAGAATATTTGGATCAGTTCACAACTCCACCAGCAATGAATTAATGTCCCCACTTTGCAACATCCCCTCCAGCATTCATTACTTTCCTTTGTTGTCATTTTAGCTACTCTGCTAGGTGTGAGGTGATACCTCAGAGTTGTTTTTATTTGCATCTCTCTGATTATAAGAGATTTAGAACACTTCTTCATGTGCTTATTAATAGTTTTGATTTCTTTATCTGAGAACTGCTTTTCCATGTACCTTGCCCATTTATCAATTGGAGAATGGCTTGATTTTTTGTACAATTGATTTAGCTCTTTATAAATTTGAGTAATTAAACCTTTGTCGGAGGTATCTATGAAGATTTTTTCCCAATTTGTTGTTTCCCTTATGATTTTAGTTACATTGGTTTTGTTTGTACAAAAGCTTTTTAATTTGATGTAGTCAAAGTTATTTATTTTACATTTTGTGATTCTTTCTATGTCTTGCTTGGTTTTAAAGCCTTTCCCTTCCCAAAGGTCTGACATGTATACTATTCTGTGTTTACCAATTTACTTATGGTTTCCTTCTTTATGTTTAAGTCATTCACCCATTTTGAATTTATCTTGGTGTAGGGTGTGAGGTGTTGATCTATTCCAAATCTCTCCCACACCGTCTTCCAATTTTCCCAGCAATTTTTATCGAATAGTGGATTTTTGTCCCAAAAGCTGGGATCTTTGGGTTTATCATATACTGTCTTGCTGAGGTCGCTTGCCCATAGTATATTCCACTGATCCTCCTTTCTGTCTCTTAGCCAGTACCAAATTGTTTTGATGACTGCTGCTTTGTAATATAGTTTAAGGTCTGGGACTGCAAGGGTCCCATCATTTGTGTTGTTTTTTTTTTCATTATTTCCCTGGATATCCTTGATTTTTTGTTATTCCAAATGAACTTTGTTATGGTTTTTTTCTAAATCAGTAAAGAAATTTTTTGGGAGTTCAATGGGTATGGCACTAAATAGATAAATAAGTTTGGGTAGGATGGTCATTTTTATTATATTGGCTCATCTTATCCCTGAGCAGTTAATGTTTTTCCAATTGCTCAAGTCTAGTTTTAGTTATGTGGAGAGTGTTTTGTAGTTGTGTTCATATATGTGTTTCTCTCGGGAGATATATTCCTAGGTATTTTATTTTGTCTAAGGTGATTTTGAATGGGATTTCTCTTTCTAGTTCTTGCTGCTGAGCTGTGTTGGAGATATATAGAAATGCTGATGACTTATGTGGGTTTATTTTGTATCCAGCAACTTTGCTAAACTTGTTGATTATTTCAATTAGCTTTTTGGTTGAATCTCTAGGATACTTTAAGTAGATCATCATGTCATCTGCAAAGAGTGATTTGCCTATTTTGATGCCTTCAATTTCTTTTTCTTCTCTAATTGCTACTGCTAGTGTTTCTAGTACAATGTTAAATAGTAGAGGTGATAATGGGCATCCTTGTTTCACTCCTGATCTTATTGGGAATGCATCTAGTTTATCCCCATTGCAGATGATATTGGCTGATGGTTTTAGATATATACTGTTTATCAGTTTTAGGAATGACCCTTCTCTTCCTATGCTTTCTAGTGTTTTTAGTAGGAATGGGTGTTGTATTTTATCAAAGGCTTTTTCTGCATCTATTGAGATAATCATGTGGTTCTTGCTGGTTTGCTTGTTGATATGGTCAATTATGTAAATGGTTTTCCTGATATTGAACCAGCCCTGCCTCCCTGGTATAAATCCTACTTGATCATGGAGGATGACCCTTCTGATCACTTGCTGGAGTCTTTTTGCTAGTACCCTACTTAAGATTTTTGCATCTATATTCATTAGGGAGTTTGGTCTGTAATTTTCTTTCTTTTTTTGACCTGCCTGGTTTTGGAATCAGTATCATGTTTGTGTCATTAAAGGAGTTTGGTAGAACTCCCTCTTTGCTTATTATGTCAAATAGTTTGTATAGTATTGGGATTAACTGTTCTCTGAATGTTTGATAGAATTCACTGGTGAATCCGTCAGGCCCTGGGGATTTTTTCTTAGGGAGTTCTTTCATGGCTTGTTGGATTTCATTTTCAGATATGGGCTAATTTAAGAATTCTATTTCTTCTTCTGTTAGTCTAGACAGTTTGTATTTTTGTATATATTTATCCATATCACCTAGATTGCTGAATTTATTGCCATGTAAGTGGGCAAAGTAATTTTTAATGATTGCCTTAATTTCCTCTTCATCAGAGGTGATGTCCCCCTTTTCATCTTTGATGCTGTTAATTTGCTTTTCTTCCTTTTTTTTAATTAGATTGACCAGTACTTTGTCTATTTTGTTTGTTTTTTCAATGTACCAGCTTCTTGTCTTATTTATTAAATCAATAGTTCTATCACTTTCGATTTTATTAATTTCTCCCTTAATTTTTAGGATTTCTAGTTTGGTTTTATGCTGGGTTTTTTTAATTTGATCGCTTTTGAGTTTTTTAATTCACCTTTCCAATTGATTGATCTCTGCTCTCCCTAGTTTGTTAATATATGTATTCAGGGATATGAATTTACCTCTGATTACCTCTTTGGCTGCATCCCAAAGGTTTGAAAGGATGTCTCGCCATTGTCATTTTCCTCGATGAAATTATTAATTGTTTCTATGATTTCTTCTCTAACTAAACGATTTTAGAGTATCATATTGTTTAATTTCCAATTAGTTTTTATTTGGTTTTCCATATACCATTACTGATCATTATTTTTATTGCCTTGTGATCTGAAAAGGCTGCATTTATTATTTCTGCTTTTCTGCATTTGTGTGCCATATTTCTGTGACATAATGTATGGTCAATCTTTGTGAATGTGCCATGTGGTGCTGAGAAGAAGGTGTATATCTTTTTGTCCCTATTTATTTTTCTCCATATGTCTATTAATTCTAATTTTTCTAAGATTTCATTCACTTCTTTTACCTCTTTATTATTTATTTTTTGATTTGATTTATCTAAATTTGATAATGGTTGGTTTAATTCTCCCACTAATATGGTTTTACTGTCTATTTCTTCCTTCAATTCTCCTAATTTCTCCATTAGAAATTTGGGTGCTGTATTATTTGGTGCATACATGTTGATTAGTGATATTTCCTCATTATCTACAGTCACTTTTAACAAAATATAATTATCTTCCCTATCCCTTTTAATCAGGTCTATTTTTGCTTTGGCTTTATCAGATATCATGATTACCACTCCTGCCTTCTTTCTGTCAGTTGAGGCCCAAAAGGTCTTACTCCATCCTTTAATTCTGACCTTGTGGGTGTCTACCCGCCTCATGTGTGTTTCTTGAAGACAACATATGGTAGGGTTTTGGATTCTAATCCATTCTGCTATTCGTCTATGTGTTATGTCCATTCTTGTTCAAAGTTATGACTGTCACTTGTGGACTCCCTGGCATTTTAATATCCTTCCCTAATACTAACCTTTTCTTCTTCAGCTCTACCTTTTAATCCAGTGATTTATTTTAAATCAGTCCCCCTTGTCCCCTCCCTTGATATGTTTCCCTTTCTAGTCCCTCCCTTTTTATTCCCTCCCCCTCCTCCTCTTCTTCCCTCCCTTTTTTGTGTTCTCTCCCCCCTACCCCCCTTGGTTTTCCATTCTCCCTTCCCTTGTTGGGTAAGATAGAATTCAAGATCTCAATGCATCTGGATGTTCTTCCCTCTCAGAGTTGATTTCCCTGCGAGTAAGGTTTAAGTAAAAACTCTCATCCTCTCCTTCTTATAGGAGTTTTCTTTCCCTCCCCTTCCCGTGTGAATCTTTGTGTGAGAAAGATTATTCTATTTGGTCTTTCTTTTCTCCCTATTTACACATTACATTTTCCCCATATGTTAGTATACATAGATTGATATAAATGTAGTATTGTAGAAGAGAGTTTGAGTAAAAGAAAAAGATAACATTTTTCTCCTTTCCCCTTTCCTTCATATTTACCTTTTCAGGTATACCATGCTCTTTGGTTTTCAATATCAAACTTTCCACAGAGTTCTGGTCTTTTCTTTGCAAAAACTTGGAAATCTTCTCTTTTGTTGAATGGCCATACTTTCCCTTGGAAGTATATAGTCAGTTTTGCTGGATAGCTGATTCTTGGTTGAAGACCCAGCTCTCTTACCTTTCTGAAAATCATGTTCCATGCCTTACGATCATTCAGAGTGGAACTTGAAAGGTCTTGTGTGACCCTGATTGGCATTCCTTTATATCTAAATTGTCTTTTTCTGGCTTCCTGTAGGATTTTTTTCTTATGTTTGAAAGCTTTGGAATTTGGCAATTACATTCCTGGGAATTGTATTTTGGGGATTTAGTGTAGAGGGTGTTCTGTGAGCTCTGTCAGTGGCTGTATTGCCCCCTTGTTCTAGGATCTCTGGGCAATTTTCTTTATTTATATCTTGTATTATGATGTCGAGTTTGGTGTTTATTTCTGGCTTTTCTGGAAGTCCAATTGTTCTTAAATTATCTCTTCTTCCTCTATTATCCAAGTCTGTCACCTTGTCAGTGAGATATTTTATGTTTTCTTCTAATTTCTTGGTCTTTTGGCTTTGCTTTATTAATTCTTGCTCATTGTCTTCGAGTTACCTGATTCTGACTTTTAAAGCCTGGTTTTCCTTTTCACTTTGGTCAAACTGGTTTTGTAGATGCATGAATTTCTTTTGCATTTTTTCCCACTTTTCCTCCCAGAGGGCTTCCATCTTTTTTGTTCCTTTCCAATTCAAATTCTTCATGCTTTTGTGGGTAGTTTCCATTTCCTTTGGAAGGTTTCGGAACATTTGCTTGTGTTTCCTCTTCTTTTTCCTCTGTATTTTGTCTTTTTGCTCCATAAAATGTGTCCAACGTAGCCCCTTTCTTCTTGTTTTTCTTGGAATTTTGGGGATTTTTGTGCTTCTGTGGAGTTTTCCATCTTTATCTGAGTGGGGAGGACTAGTTTTTCTTATCTCTGTCTGGTGTTCAGAGGGTTTAGCCCTAGGCAGATTGTCCTTTCTATGCAGTTGTTGTTCTGTCTTCCCAGCGAAGCCAGGAATTGCTGGTGTTTCCATGTTACTGCCCTCCTCAGTCCCCTCCCGTTGCTTCTCCGTTGCCTCACTTACACTCTTTGAGCCTGGCTTGGCACTCTCCGTGAGGTTTTTCACTGCCTTTGCAGGCCAGCCAAGGCTGCACTCTGTGGGGGAGGGGCCGTGGCTTTCTGGAACTCTGAGGGCTCCTGATAAGATTGGCTTTCTCTGGGTTGAACTGAGTATGCCTTGAGGCAGGAACCTTCCCTGAGTCTCCGATGGAGGGATGAGGGATCCAGCCAGGGGTTTACAGGCTCCCCCATCTCTCTCTGTTTCCCTGCTGTCTGGGTGCCCCCGTGACTGAGTCAGGTTGTGTTCAGGAAGAGGCCTTCAGAATAGCCAGCCCTGAGGCTCTGAGGTTTCCTCTGCTGCCTTGGACTCAGAGCTCTGGGTTAGGATGGATGGGTCCTGGGATATTTCTTAAGCCTACCCCTTATGTCTGAATGATCTTGTCTTCTGGCTTTTTTTTGGGGGGGGGCATACCTTTTGATCCAGGTCCAGGAGGAAAGTTCCCGGGGTCTATGCTGTTGATCGTTTTGAATTTCAGGGCCCTAGGAGCATATAGTTTGAGTTCGGTAGGGAAGGGTTTCCTGAGATCTGAACTTTAGCTTTCTCTAAGCCGCCATTTTGACCGGAAGTCCCTGAAAGTAGTTTCAACAGATCAGAAAGGCTTTATATTGTTCAAAATGTAAAAGTCAGGGTATCTTTTCCCTTTATATTAGATATGCATAATAAAAACAGAAATGTCAGCCTTCAGCTATCTTTATTTGCATGCCAAATAGAGGACTTCTATTAAAACCTTACCTTAAATTCTTATCCTCCAAAACCTATACAAGGTCTAATTTTAGGGGGCCTGAACTCACAATCAGAGATATAACAGAAATTACCAAAATATTATTTGGAAAATAGGATATTGAATAAGCACTAGATAAAGAATATTCAAAAGTCTCAACCTTTATTAGTTTCATACTCTAAAATCCTAGTCTCTTCTTGTCAGCAAAGAGTTATCTAGATATTGTACTTTAGTAAATGGGAGTTCAGCAGACATTCCTGAAGACTCAAAGCCCAAAAGGTAGAAGCAGAGAGCAGCTCTGCAACCATGAGCCAGAATTGGCTCACTAAAACCTTCTTAGATATTTTTGAGATGAGATGCTAACTAGCTACATTTTTCATCTTCCATTTGTGAAACCTAAGTCCAAGATATTTATTTTTCACATTAAGCTTTATCTTAATTTATGTTTCTAAGTTTAATATCAATATATTTTTGAATTTTGACTCTTTCATTTAAGGAGATATTTATCCTCCCCTGCCTTTCTGCCCTCATATATACATATACGTATATATATATATATATATATATATATATATATATATATATATATATATAGTCACCATATTATCTGTCATCATCCAAGTAGTTAATGAGAATGTTAAACAGTTCAAGTTCACATATAGATCTCTGAATTACTCCATTGAAAACCTCCTTCAAAACTGATATGAAATTTCTAATAACTACTCCACAAATTTGTTTTGCTAAATGTTTAGATAAATGCTAAAAATGTTTTGCTAAAATCTGTCTAAACTACATACTTCTCTCACTCTACTAGTTCAAATTATCAAAAATGTCAAATTGGTTTACTTGTCATTACCCTCTTCCACTGCTCTTCTTTGTTGTTTAGTTTTTTAAAACACTATGCATTTTCTACTCCTGTATTTGTTGCTGTATAGAAATGAGCCTCATCTCCCAACTTTTCCTACTACAATACTTTGCTTCATGTCAAGTCTAGTTCAATTGAAATATTATCAATGAAGCCTTCTGTGGCCCTTCAGTAGGCAGTAACCCCTCCTTCACTGAATATGACTTTCAAAACATTTTGGGATGAATTCAACCTGGGGCCTTCATATTCAAATCTATTTTTTACTTAATTATTAAATAGTAAATTCCTTAATAAGGTATTTTTTACATCTTCAATGTTAACCATTTTGCCTTGATTGTAGTAGGCATTTAATAATTGAGTTGAATTGCACATCCCATTATTCTTGATACATGAGAATTTGCTTATTATAACTTTTAGTTTTGTTTTATTAAGTAAGGCATTTATAAAATAATGTAATCAATTTACTAGTGAATAGGCTCAGACTTGACAAAAAATACCTAATGAGTTTGAATCCATTCATGACATGGCTTCTTCACAGACATAATTTTAGAGCAATGGTTTCTACTTCATGAGAACATGAAGAAATAGAAGTAGCACACAGAAGTAGAAATATACAGTATTAAGGAATATTATCTTGGTAACTCAAAGTACCTCAAAACTTGAGTACTGTCAATGAATTTATTGATCTCAAACACTTCCAATGCATTTATAGAATATGTTGTATGTAGCTTATTATCTCTTTGATTTTTGCTGGAAAAAAAAAAAACTTTTGTGTTCTTTAAACTAACTGAGCTTTAAGAGCTTGTAAAAGCAAAACACATTTTCGTAAGAAACCATAGGGATGAATTGCAATCTCTGATTTTATCCTCATGTTCTATGTTTGTCTTGGATTTTATATTTATTTTACCATTCTTATTCTTTGTTTGCGAATCTCTCTGCTTTATCTAGTTTCATTGATACAAAGATTTCCAATTTGCAACCACTTAAATTTACAGTAAAACATCATGTTTCCAACCAACAGCTTGAAACTTGGTAACAAATTCACCATATATTCTTTTTTAAGCCTTTCCAAAGATAAAATCTAGTTGAAATGGCCATTTTTAAAATTTCAAAGTTAGGTTGTAAAATGTTAAAAAAATAGAGATTAAATAAAACTCCTTATACAAGAATGGGCACTGGTATTTCATATTCAGTGGAGTCTTTCACTAATACAGAACAACTGAGAGATTAGATTAAATTCAGTATGCTGCTTCCAAATACAGGTTATATGTCTAATAATGGATATTAGAAAGATGATATTACATGACATCATATCCTTAATACACAATATTTTAGTACATAAGCATTAATTGAGAAAATCATTATTTGAAGTATATTGAATGAATTTGAATTACCTGAGCCATTATTTTGTGTTAGGAATTTTATAATAGCAATTTTGGAAATATTTTTGCACACAAAGAATATAATAACTTTCATTTATTTTTTCAATTAGAAACATTACCATAAAATGTTATATTTTTCTTTGGTTGATGGACATAAGTGTACAAAAATGGCTATAGTCTTGCAGATGTTCTGAACAATATTTAGTTAAGTTCAGTTCATGCTCAAAATCAGAATACAATGAAACACAGACAAAATTGCAATGAAAATATCTTTATTTATAGTAATAAATGGAAAGGAAATATTTATGAAACTGAATGATGTTTCCTTTCCCTTTATCTCCAGGGATACAATGTTGGATCATAAAGATGTTCATTAGGGAACTAGGAAATTCTACCAAACCTTAAGAATGCAAATCCAACATAGGTTGAGATTTTCATACTCTTAGTCCCTTGCACAGAATAATTCACCTCTGAGCCCCCAAAAAGGCATGCAGGAATTTTTATTCTGAACATAACTTTTATTATCTGAAGAAAAACTTCTTGGAGGTTTATTACAGAATTCTTAGAATAAGTAACCATGTTGTAAAAAGGAGGGAAGTTTGGGGATGTGAAGGGAAGAATTGTGTAGGGCCAGTGTGAGTAGGTTATCTGTGGTTTGTGAAGGCCAACAAAACCCAGCCAGTCAGAGCCTGGTCTGAGACTACATACATAGAACACTCAGTGAAATGGGAAAGTAGGTTTAATTAAAGAGAATAGATTAAAAGGGTATGGGATAACCCTAAAGCTAAATTTCTAAATTATGAATATTGGATTTGACTCTCCCCTGATTGTAACAATGAATGTACTTAGCTCTACTGTGAAGATTAAACTATAATCCCCTGTCTATTTTTAGATTTTAATTCCCAAAATGTAAACCCAGTACTTAAAGTAGATCTATCCATTTTAACCACAAAAAGGTATGAACTAACTACAAAAAGGTGTGTACTAACCACGAAAAGGTATGAACACCCATTTCATGCATTGAGTGGGAGGTCTGTGATCCATGTGTGAAAGAGTGGGCAGTCCTGGAGAGGAGCATCTGCTGTAATTGGTAGATGTAAAATTTGGGGGAGGTGACACAATAGAAAAGGGTATTTAAATAGTGGAAACAGAGACACACAGGATGAACAGTCACTCAGAGTTGGACTGGAAGACAGTCACTCAGACTTAGAGTGAGAACAGTCACTCAGAGCTGGAGGGAAAATAGACATTTGAGGAGAGACTGGAAGACAGACACTTGGACTTGGAGTGAATACACTTGGCTGTGGAACTGGACCCCTGGAAGAGCTTATGCAGGAGACCTCAGACTGCTTTCCATTTAGACAGTCACCATGGTAAGTTTAAAGGCTCACTTCTTTCCTTGCCCTTTCTGGAGGTTTGAGCCTCTGAGAAAGGTTCATTGTCTTTCTCTCTCTCTCTCTCTCTCTCTCTCTCTCTCTCTCTCTCTCTCTCTCTCTCTCTCTCTCTCTCTCTCTCTCTCTCTCTCTCTCTCTCTCTCTCTCTCTTTCTCTCTCTCTCTCTCTCCCTTATTATGTCTTCCTTAATATCTTCCCTCTATTGTGAAAATAAACTGACATAAATTCCATTTACTTGAGTAATTCATTTTGGGATTTAGAAATTAAATCCTGGCAACCACCAATTTTATATTCAGGTTAAACTATACAAGTTACAAACTGATACCCCCAAATATCTAATGTCTCCAGAAGAATATTCTTCATGAAGTGGGTTTTCTACTCTAATTAACTCTCTTCCTAAAACAACCACAATTACTGTTTTTAGTTAAGTTACAACTAAAATCCCCCTTAGTTGGTATAAGGAATTGGTCTGTGTAAGTTTAGTATGGTTCAGGGAAGATCCTAGATCGAAAAGGACCTATATCTGGTCTCACAAACTCTGCAGACAGTAGGTCAGGATCACTATGTTCTGCTTCAATAAAATACAGCACCCGAGACAGCAAGCAGGACATGAACAATGATAGGATCAGCCACTAAGGAAATGCAGCCACCACCCCTAGATCTCTCCAGAAGAAGAGACAGATAATAGCTTCAGTACCAGTGCAACCCTTCCTTCAAAGTTCCAGAATCTTTTCTGCAGCTCTCATGCCACTCCCCTTTGCAAACTTACACACTTTCCTCCTTAACTTTTCCTAATAACAGTGTCAACCTAGAACCATTAATAAAGAAGAATTTAAGTACTATGGTATCTTTTTGTACTCATAATTAATTCATTCAAGAAGACAGGTTAAGTACACAGAAAGTTGAAAACCAAATGAATTTTTCCCACAGGGAATAATGTAAATGGAATTATTCCATTCCAGAAACCCAGAAAACCCAGATTTTATATAACATTATATATTAATGGCATTATATTTTGCTAAATATATATTAATAATACATAGACAAATTAAAAAGCAATCAGGTTAAATAAAATACTTTAAACTTAACTTTATAAGTATTGAGATGAGTTCTTGATCTAAAGGGATGGTGAGGAGAAGAAATATTTTCTGGAAGAATCCTCTTTCATAATATCTAAGGTCAACTGCCCTTCTGGAGTTATTTCTCTTTCTCTTTTCTGTCTCTCATCACCACTGAACCCCGCTTGACATTAACCAAGTATAAGCTTCATAAGAAACCTATTCAATGTCATCCTACCTAATGTGTGTTTTCTGCACTGAGACAACTATGTTGAGACTAACACATGATACTTTGTTTCAGCTGAGCTGGCATATGTTTCCTGAGACTGCAAAAGCAGCAAGTTCTAGCAAGTATATTGAAAGCCAAGCAAAAGTCAAACACTACAACTTTTTCTCATTCAAATACATGAATACCAAATATTTTAAATTCTGAAACCACTGAGTACCAATGTTTGACTGTACTAAAAATCATTATATTTTTACATTAGTCTTTAGTGAAGAATTTCTTTAATACAGAGGAAAATAGTCATATTTCCATTTTTAATATTTCAAAGAAATATAAATGGGGAAATTAATACGAAACATTTTAAAAATCTAATTCTCAAATCTAATTTTAAAATGTAAATAAGGAAACCACTGCATGATCAGAAGCGTTATCCAAAAAAGAAACTGTTATAAATTTGCAAAAAACAAATCAAACCCAAGATTTTAAAGGATTATAATATTTTCAAGGCAATAAATATAAGACTAAAAAATAAATGTATTCTATTTTTCTTCTCTCAATTCATTAAAATTCAATGCATTTATGAACAATAAAATTAGTGATATGAAAATTCAGAACATTAATTAGTACAAAAGTTTAGACAAGGAAAGAGTAGCTCAACTTTATGTGACTATAAACACACACACACACACACACACACATATATATATGTGTGTGTGTGTGTGTGTGTGTGTATATATATATATATATATATATATATATTTATTTATTTATGTATCTCTTCCATATGGTGGGGATTAAGGGCATGGTCCCCGCACAATCTGGAAAATTCACATCCACTTTTTGGTCCCTTCCTTCATACTAGGGAAGTCTTGTTTTTAATGAGGTGTTTTCTGTGTATATTCATGGTATTAAGGGATAAAATCTTGATATACTGAATTATAAATATAATTTATGAATTTTTGAGTTTCTAAACTTTTTCTGTCATTTACTGGCCTTCATATGTCATTTATAATTTCTGAAAAACTCACCCCCAAATTCTCAATTTATTTCTTATATTGACTCATGTCATATTGAAATTACAATGTGGAAGGGATACATATTTTTTTATATTACATTATAATTTTTCAATTACATAGAAATTAACATTTTTTAAAAATTGTGAGTCCCTAATTTTCTCTCTCACTACTCCATCCTTTGAGAAAGAAAGAAATAAAGTACTTATAAATGTGAAGGTCATCTTAAAAGTTTAAAAAGCAAGAAACACAAAGAACATGAAAAGAGCAAACTTCAATCTCCATTCAGAATTCATCAGATCTCTGTAAGTGGTTAGAATTTTTATCATGAGTTATTTGGAATTTTCTTTATTTTTAACATATTTTAATTTGGTCAATATCAAATATTATTGCTTGGTTAAAAAAATCATTTCCTATTACTCCCTCCCCTTCCCCCAGCCCCCATAGTTGATGCGCAATTCCATTGTGTATTACATATGTTCTTGATCAGAACCCATTTCCATGTTGTTGGTGTTTGTACTAGAATGTTCATTTAGAGTCTACATTCGCAGTCATATGCCCCTCAAACCATGTAGCCAAGAAATTGTTTTTCTTCCATGTTTCTACTCCCACAGTTTTTCCTCTGGATGTCGATAGTGTTCTTTTCCATAGATACCTCAGGGTTGTTCAGGATCACTGCATTGCCACTAATGGAGAAGTCCATTACATTCTGTTCTACCACAGTGTATCAGTCTCTGTGATCATTGTTCTTTTGGTTCTGTTCCTCTCTCTGCATCACTTCCAGAAGGATGTTCGAGTTCCCATGGAATTCCTCCACTTTGTTATTTCTTTAAGCACAAAAGTATTCCATCACCAACATAGACCACAATTTGTTCAGTCATTCCCCAATTGAAGGGTATCCACTCATTTTTCATTTTACTTTTGCCACCACAAAGATCACAGCTATGAATATTCTTGTACATGTCGTTTTCCTTATTATTTCTTTGGGGTACAAACCCAGCAGTGGTATGGTTGTATCAAAGGGCAGACAGTCTTATAGCACCCATTGTCATATGTTATAATTAAAATAGTTGTCTGCCATAAACTGTGGAAGTTAAAAGAGTTGGAGTCATAAACTGTAGTGTTAAAATGGTGGAAGATACAAATTATGCTAGATATAAGAGTGGGTGAGTAAATTGTGACCACGCAGAAAATATGTTTCACTACAGTGTCTTGGTTTTAAATCAAATATAAGGTGGTCGCCAGGGAAATATTCCCAATTATTCAAATACCCAAGTCAACTGGGTTTTATAGAGAATTTAATTAATAATACAATGAGGAATTAAAGAAAAGAGAGAAAGAGAGAAAAAGGAAATAATTATGAAGGGCCTAAAGCCAACATGGCCTGGACCTGAGTCTTAAGAGAGAGAGGTCCGTCAGTCTTTTATCACTCACCACAAGGTCTGTCTAAGCAAGGATTCTAGTGACACCAGGCCAGCTCCATCTCAGCTGACTTCACCAGAGAGAGTTCCAGCAAGAGTCCCCCTCAAAGAGAGATCCAGCCAGAGACTGTTTCAAAGGGCCTCTCTCCAGAGCCTCCAGAGGGACAGAGTCCCCTCAGAGGAGGTCCAGCGAGACCTCCTTAGAGATTGTCCTCCAAGAGCTTCCCTTCTCCAGAGCCTCTTTCAAGAGATTCTTCCCAAGCGATCCTCATTAGAGATTTTCCAAAAGGATTTCCTTCTCAAGAGATTCTGCTTTTTCTTATATAGGGGTTTTTCTCCTATGTCACCCCCCCCCAAGTTCTGTAGACGTTTTGCAAAGGGCAACCCATTCTAAAAACACTGCTGGGTCGACTTAATCCCTTTAGTAAGTTTGAATCAGAAAAAACATGGCTGGGTCGACTAATCCCCTCAGTATGTCTGAACCAGAGAAAACCTCTGAATATGTTTTCACCTATTTGCTCCTGGCAAGTTTACAAGTTGCCCGACCTTTATAAGTACCTAGCATCCCATTGTATCAATTCTAAAAACACACATGGCTCAAAGAACTCCCTGCCTCAACATAAGCATGGGTCCAAGAACTTTCATTGTTTAGCAAGAAGTTTTCTCCCCTAAAGCAGTCTCATGTACGGGTGGAGTAGAGGTCCTCCCATTTCTGATCCTGGCGAGTTCTCCCAGTCAAAATGGGGAATATTCCTAGTAGGGAATTGTTCCAATTGAGAAATCCCCGATGGGGAAATTTTTAACATTCACAAGTCTGAGAAATTTCAATATTTACACATAGTACCAAATTGCCATCCAGAATGGTTGGATCAATTCAAAACTCCACCAGCAATGAATTAATGTCCTGACTTGGCCAAATCCCCTCCAGCACTCATTACTTTCTGTTGCTGCCATGTTAACCAATCTGCTAGGTGTTTTTATTTGCATCTCTCTAATTATAAAGATTTCGAAAACTTTTTCATGTGCTTAATAATGGTTTTGATTTCTTTAAATAAAAATTACCTATTCATGTCCCTTGCCAATTTATCAATTGGAGAATGGTTTGATTTTTTGAACAATTGATTTAGCTCTTTGGAAATTAGAGTAATTAGACCTTTTTCAGAGATTTTTATTATAAACATTGTTTCCCAGTTTGCTATTTCCCTTCTAATTATGGTTACATTGGTATTGTTTGTACAAAAACTTTTTTTAATTTGATGTAATCAAAATTATTGATTTTACATTTTGTGACTTTTTCTAAGTCCTGCTTGGTTTTAAAATCATTCCCTTCCCAAAGGTCTGACATGTATACTATTATGTGTTTACATGATTTATTTATAATTTCCTTCTTTGTGTTCAAGTAGTTCACCCATTCTGAGTTTATCTTGGTGTTTTATGTAACATGTTGGCCCAAGTCTAGTCTCTTCCACACTGTCTTCCAATTTTTCCAGCAGTTTTTATCAAATTGTGGATTTTGGTCCCAAAAGCTGGGATCTTTGGGCTTCTCATATTCTCTTGCTGCGTTCACTTATCCCAAGACTATTTCCCTGAACCTCCCTTCTGTCTCTTAGCCAGTACTATATTGTTTAGATGATCACTGCTTTAGAGTATAGTTTGATATCTGGGACTCTACGGCCACCTTTCTTTGCATTTTTTTTTTATTATTTCTCTGGATATCCTTGATCTTTTGTTCTTCCAAATGAATGTTGTTATGGTTTGTTCTAATTCAGTAAAAAAGTTTTTTGGAAGTTCAATGGGTATGGCACTAAATAAATAGATAAATTTGGGTAGGAATGGTCATTTTTATTATGTTCCCTCATCCTCCCCATAAGCAGTTAATGTTTTTTCAATTGCTCAGGTCTAGTTTTAGTTGTGTGTAAAGTGTTTTGTAGTTGTGTTCATAAAGTTCCTGTGTTTGTCTTGGCAGATAGATTCCTAATTATTTCATATTGTCTAAAGTGATTTTGAATGGAATTTCTATTTCTAATTCCTGTTGCTGAGATGTGTTGGAGATATATAGAAATACTCATGACTTATGTGGGTTTATTTTTTATCCTGCAACCTTACTAAAGTTGTTGATTAGTTCAACTAGCTTTTTAGTTGATTCTTTAGGATTCTTTAAGTAGACCATCATATCAACTGCAAAGAGTGATAACTTGCTCTCCTCATTGCCAATTTTAATACTTTCAGTTTCTTTATCTTCTCTAATTGCTACATCTAGTGTTTCAAGTATAATGTTAAATAATAGCAGTGATAATGGGCATCCTTGTTTCACTCCAGATATTATTGGTAATGCATCTAGTTTATCCCCATTGCAGATGATGTTGGCTGATGGTTTTAGATAAATACTGGACTCTTCTATTCCCCTACTTTCTAGTGTTTTCAACAAGAATGATTGTTTTATTTTATCAGAGGCTTTTTCTCCATCTATTGAGATGATCATGTGATTTTTGCTGATTTGCTTGTTGATATGGTCATGATTTTGAACCATTCTTGCATTCCTGGTATAAATCCTACATGATCATAGTGAATAACCCTCCTAATCACTTGCTGGAGTCTTTTTATTAGTATTCTATTTAAGATTTTTTCAACTATGTTCATTAAGGAGATTGGTCTATAGTCTATAGTCTTCTTTCTCCATTTTTGACCTGTCTTGCTTTGGAATCAGAACCATATTTGTGTCATAAAAGGAATTTGGTCGAATTCCTGCTTTTGTTATTATGTCAAATAGTTTGTATAGTATTGGGATTAGCTGTTCTTTGAATGTTTGATAGAATTCACATATGAATTCCATCAGGCCCTGGTGATTTTTTCTTAGGGAGTTCTTTGATGGCTTATTCAATTTCTTTTTCTGATATGGAATTATTTAAGAATTCTATTTCTTCTTCTTTTAACCTATGCAATTTACATTTTTGTACATATTCATCCATATCACCTAGATTGTCATATTTATTGCCATATAATTGGGCAAAGTAGTTTTTAATAATTTCCTCTTCATTGGAGTTGAGCTCTCCCTTTTCATCTATGATATTGTTAATTTAGTTTTCTTCTTTCCCTTTTTTAATTAGATTGACCAGTTCTTTGTTTATTTTGTTTGATTTTTCAAAATACCATCTTCTAGTTTCATTTATTAGTTCAATAGTTCTATCACTTTCGAGTTTATTAATTTCATCCTTCATTTTTAGGATCACTAATTTAGTTTTCTTCTGTGGGATTTTAATTTGTTCAGTTTCAAGTTTTTGGATTTGCATGTCCAATTCATTTGCCTCTGCCCTCCCTAATTTGTTAATAAATGAACTCAAGGATATAAATTTTCCCCTGAATACTTCTTTGTCTGCATCCCATAGTGTTTGAAAGTATGTCTCATCATTGTCATTTTTTTCAATGAAATTATTAATTGTTTCTATGATTTGTTCTCTAACTAACTGATTTTGGAGACTCATATTATTTAATTTCCAATTTATTTTTTATTTCATTCTCCATGTAGCCTTACTAATCATTATTTTTATTGCCTTATGATATAAAAAGTTTGCATTTATTATTTCTGCTTTTTTCCATTTGTTATCCATGTTTTTATGCCCTAGTATATGGTCAATCTTTGTGAATGTACAATATGCTGCTGGAAAGAAGGTGTATTCCTTTTTTCCCTTTTTATTTTTCTCCACATATCTACTAACTCTAAATTTTCTAAGATTTCATTCACCTTTTGTACCTCTTTCTCACTTATTTTTTTATTTGATTTATCTAAATATGATAGTGGTAGGTTCAGGTCTCCCAATAGTATAGTTTTACTATCTATTTCCTCCTTCAATTCTACTAGTTATTCTATTAGAAATTTGGGTGCTATACCATTTGGTGCATACATGATGATTAGTGATATTTCATTGTCTATACTCCCTTTTTTCAGGATGTATTTAACTTCCGTATCACTTTTAATCAGGCCCATTTTTATTTTGGCTTTGTCAGATATCCTGATTGGAAATCCTGCCTTCTTTCTATCAGTTGAGGTCTAATAGTTCTTGCTCCAGGCTTTAATTCTGACCTTTTGAGTATCTACTCAGTTCATGTGTGTTTATTGTAGACAACATATAGTAGGGTTTAGGATTTTAATCCACTCTTCTATTTGTTTTTGTTTTATGGGTGATTTCATCCCATTCACGTTCAAAGTTATGATTGTCATTTGTGAATTCCCTAGCATTTTGATATCCTATCCTAGCTTTGTCCTTTCTTCTTTTACTATGTCCTTTTAAACCAGTGGTTTGCTTTTAATCAATTCCCCTAATCCCCTACTTTGATATGCTTCCCTTTCTGGTCCCTCCCTTTTGTTCCCTTCTTGTTTTTTTACGGTCTGTTAAGTTCCCTCCCCCCTCTCCTTCCCTCCCTTTTTGTACTCCCTTACCTCCCTACCTCCTTTAGTTTTCCCTTCTCAGTTTACCTATAGGGTGATAGAATTCAATAACCCAGTGCTCTTCCCTCTCAGAATTGATTTCACTGAGAATAAGGTTTAAATATTACCTATTAGCACTCTCTTCCTCTGTTTCTTATAAGAGTATCCTTTCCTCCCCTTCCCATTTGTACCTTTGTGTGATAAAGGTTATCCTATTTATTTTATTTCTTCAAGTATATCTTGGTACCATCTTTCATTCTCCCAACCCTTTTTCTTTTTTTATATCATCTTATAGCCCTTAATGCCCCAATCTTTTCCTATGAGTGATTCTCCTAATTACTATAATAATGAATAAAAAATTTTAGTTACAAATAACATACCCCCATATATATATATATATATATATATATATATATATATATATATATATATGTATGTATAATTTGATCTAATTGTACACCTTAAAGAAGTGAGTTTGACTGAAAAAAAGAAAACATTTTTGCCCTTTTCCCTCTCTTTCTTATTTCCTTTTACATGTTTCTTTTGTTCTGTGTCTTTGGATATCAAACTTTCCACTTACTTCTGGTCTTTTCTTTACAAATACTTGGAAATCTTCTATTTTGTTGGATGCTCATACTTTCCCCTGGAGGTATATAGTCAGTTTTGATGTATAGGTGATACTTGGTTGAAGACCCAGTTCTTTTGCCTTTCTGAAAATCATGTTCCAGGCCTTGCAGTCCTTTAGTGTGGAAGCTGCCAGGTCTTGTGTGATCCTGATTTGTGCTCCTTGGTATCTGAATTTTCTCTTTTTGGATTCTTTTAGAATTTTCTCCTTAGCTTGAAATCATTGGAAATTGGAAATTACATTCCTGGGGGTTGTGTTTTAGAGATTTAGTGTAGAGGGTGTTCCATGAACTCTTTCAATGCCTATTTTGTCTTTTTGTTCAAGACTATCAGGATAGTTTTCTTGGATGATTTCTTGTAGTATGATGTCAAGATTTCTGTTTATTTCTGGATTTTCAGGTAGACCAATGATTCTCAAATTGTCTCATTGTGATCTGTTTTCTTGATCTGTCATCTTGTCAGTGAGCTATTTTATGTTTTCTTCTATTTTGTCAGTCTTTTGACTTTGCTCTATTAATTCTTGCTGTTTTGGAAGATCGTTGGTTTTCAGTTTCCCAAATCTGGTCCTTAAGGCCTCATTCTCTGTTACAATCTTTTGGTTTTCTTCTTTAATCTTTTGAATTTCTTTTTCATTTTGGCATATCCTGCCTTTTGTGTCTTCCAGCTCTTTCTCCAATTGGGAGTTCTTGTCCCAGAAACTGTTATTTTCTCTTTGAACTATTTCCCACTATATATATATATATATAATTTTTTGGCCAGAAGGCTTCCATCTTTTGGATAAGCTCCAATTTAAATTCTTCAACAGCTTGTGGACAATTTCCATATTTTTGAAGTTTTGGCATTGTTTGAATTTCCTCCTCTATTTCCTCTGTAGCCTGGGTTTTTCCTCCTTAGAAATTTTCTGGGGTCAATACCTTTTTTTTTTCTTTAATTTGGTCGTGGATGGTGGTTGTGGTTCCTGGGTACAATTTGCCATCACTATGGGGGTGGGTGTTTCCTACCCTTTTTAGTGAGAGATCTGGGTGAGATGGGCAGGCTCTATGTATATGGAGTCAGGGAGCAAGGATTTTGCCTGAGGCAAGCTCTTGAATCTCAGCAGCTTCTGCTATTCCCTGTTCTTTTCTGTGCCTCCTTGCCAATAGCACCCACAGTCTGCACTCCACAGCCCACCTAGGTTTCAGGTGCAACTGCTCTCAGGGGTAGGTTCTCAGTATTTTTAGTTAGCTCCCAAGGACCTAGAGGTGCCCCTTGCTCACTCCAGAGATGTCTCTCGCTCACTATCTAATTCTGACACTTGCTGATTCTGACTCTTGCTCCTTAGGTGGGGTAAGGGAGGGTAGATCAGCTCAAGTTTGGGTGGGAGCTTTTTCTCCCTCTTATAGTGTGGAAATGCCCAAATCCCATGTACATTCAGTGCTGTGCCCTACTACAGAGTCCCTTCATTCTTATGAAAATGTTTTTTTTGGGTCTTTTGAGGTAGTCTATATTGGTGGGTCTGAGGAGAGGAAGTGTCCCATGTCTAGACTGGCCCCATGCTTACCTGGAAGTCTTATAATTTTCTTAGACTATCATTTTGATCAGAGTAGCAGTCTCTCACAGTTGATCACTCTTATTATTATTGTTATCGTGTACTTCTCTTGATTCTACTCAATTTGCTTCATGTCAGATCATATGACTCTCTCAGTTTTTCTGAAATCATCATGCTTCTCATTTCTCATAGCATAATATTATTCCATCACAGTCACATATCTTGAGGAATGTATATGATTTGATGGTACACTACTGTGATATAAAAGATGATAAAATATAATCACAAAAAGTAGTAGAAAAACTATTATGTGATTCAAAGTGAAGTGAGCAGAATTAGGACAACTTTGTACACAGCAACAGTAATGCATGATGTTTAATTGTGAATGACAAATATTATTAAAAAGGCAAGGATAAAGGACAACTTTAAGGGACTCATAATGAAAAAAGAATATCCACTGTAATAGAAGGAATAAGAAGAGTCTGAAATCAAATTGAAATGTGCAATTATTCACTTAACTTCCTCCATGAATTTTTCTCTAGTGGAAGCAATATGTGTCTTATTTCACAATATGATAAACAGGGAAATATATATAATATGATAATATTATATAAATTATATCATATTACCTGCATTCATGGAAAGGGGTGGGAGTGAGGGGAGATAATGAGACATTGATTTTTGGACATAATTAATGTGATAACATAATTTGTTTTTTCTTGGATTAATATATTAGAGTTTATTTTATATTTATTACAGAAGTATATAATTATTATTCTACATATTATTTTTATGTATGTATTTATTTATATTAACAAAATTATATAACAAAAGTTGTTTAGCTAGTTTTCAATTAAAGGACATAAGCTCAATTAAATTTTATGCAACAAAAGAGCTGCTATTAATATTCTTATACAAATGGGTCCTTTTCACTTTTCTTTGATTTCTTTAATATACAGTCCTAGTAATAATATAACTGAGTCAAAGAGCATGCACATGCTCATAGCCTTCCTGATTATTTTCCAGAATGGTTGGACCACTTTACAACCCCACCAAAAGTTCACTAATATACCTATTTTGCTTATTCACTCTAGCACTTTTCATTTTCTTTCTTTCTTATTTAATCCAAACTGATAAATATGAGGTGGTAACGCATATCTTTCATTTTCATTTCTCTCCTCAAATCAGACTTAGAACAATTTTAATATGATGATAGGTTTAATCACTTCTTCTGAAAAGTGCTTTTCAGTTGTAGAAATAACTATTGTTTCATATAAATTTCACTTCCTTCTTTATATATTTAGAAAATGAGACCTTTACCAGAGAAACTTTATATAAAATTTTCCATTTCCTAGTATTCTTCTAATTTTAGTTTTACCCAACACCACCCTCTCTTATCTTTGTATCACTAATCCAGGCTCCACTACCACCCTCTATTTTTATCACAGTTTTGGCTAATTTTTAGCTTCGTATATATGCTGTGAAATTCTTTCAGGTATATAGGAAGGTATGTAGGAAGGTCTCTCACAGAGTGGGGACTGTGGTCTTGACCAGAAGTCCAGCTTTATTGTGGGACTGATATTATAAGAGACTATAATAAACCTATTTTTCTATGGCTTGGAGACCTTGCTTGTTATTTATGTACCTGTCATTATAAATTACACAACATGTTGAATACTGTTTTGATTATATCCCATAAATTAAAAAATATTAGATTTGAAAATTTTAATTATTTAATTTAGAATATTTTCCATGGTTACATGATTCATGTTCTTTTCCTATCCTCATGTTCCCCCCATAGCCAATGAACAATTCCCTTGTATTCCATAAATTTTACTATATTATCTCCTCATTTTCATTTTCTTCAATGAAATCAGTGATTGCTTCTATTATTTGTTCTTTGTCCTACCCACTTTGAAGAATTAGATTATTTACTTTCCAATTAATTTTTAATTTACCTTTTCATGAACACTTATTGAATATATATTTTTGCATTATGATTTGAAAAAGTTATATTTATTATTTCTGCATTTGGTTATAAGGTTTGTATTCCTCATTATATTTTTTGTATCTGTGCCATGTGCTGCTAAAGAGAAGCTATATTCCTTTTTTATCCCTATTCAGTTTTCTACAGATATGAATTAATTCTAACTTTTCCAAAATTTCATACACTTCCTTTACTTCTTTCTTATTTTTAAAATTAGAATAATTTACTTCTTATAGGGGAGGTGAATATAAACTTTTACTGTCTAGTTCCTCCTTAAGTTCCTTTATTTCATCATCTAAAATCTCTATGTTATTCCATTTGGTGCATATATGTTACATGTTAAAATTACTTCATTTCATATACTATCTTTTATGCAGATGTAATCACAGTTCTTATTTTTTATCAGATCTATTTTTGGTTTAGCTTTTTCTAAGATTATTACTCTTCCTCCTATTTTTTAAATATCAGCTGAAGCCCAATAGTTTCTTCTCCAGCCCCTTACATTTGTTCTATTTGTGTCTACCAGCCTCAATTGTGTTTCTTGTAAACAGCATATGGTAGGATTCTGGTTTTTAAAACACTTTGCTCTCCACTTCAATTTTATGGGTGTGTTCATCCCATTTACATTCACAGTTATGATTACCATCTATGTATTCCCTTCCATCTTGTTTTCTTGCTTTAATCTTGCCCTTTATCCTTTCAATCTTTCCCTCTCCCATGTGTTTTGCTTTTAATCACCACTCCAACTTCTCCCTCCTTTATATTACTATCCTCCCCAACATCCCTTTTCTTATTTCTCTTCTTCTTCTCTATATGGTAAGATAGGTTTCTCTATGTCAATGAATATGGCTTTCTGCTCTGTCTGAGCCAATTCCATTGAGGACTGTTTAAGTATTACTCATCACCACTCTCACCTTCTCTTCTGCTTTAATAGATTTCTGCCCTCACACCTTATTTTTATATAATTCACCCCATTTTACTGCTTTCTTCTTATTTCTCTCATGACAATGCTATTTTTCACTCCTAGATTTTGTTTTGCATATCAGCCACAACAGCTTGCTATCTCATTCTCTTTCTAAGTATACTTCTTCTTTTTTTTAAACCTTCACCTTCTGTGTTAGAATCAATACTGGGTAATGGTTCCAAGGCAGAAGAGTGGTAAGGGCTAGGCAATGGGGGTTAAGTGACTTGCCCAGAAACACACAGCTGGGAAGAATCTGAGGCATAGTATCATAGGCATCCTTTGGGCATAGTTCCAATCTGCCATCAAGAGTGGTTGAATCAATTCACAACTCCACCAGCAATGTACTAATGTCCCGACTTTGCCACATTCCCTCCAGCATTAATTACTTTCCGTTGCTGTCATGTTATACAATCTGCTAGGTGTGAGGTGATATCTCAGAGTTGTTTTGATTTGCATCGCTATGATTATAAGATATTCAGAGCACTTTTTCATGTGCTTATTAATGATTTTGATGTCTTTGACTGAAAATTTCTGATTCATGTCCCTTGCCCACTTATCAATTGGAGAATGGTTGCTTTTTTATACAATTAATTTAGCTCTTTGTAAATTTGAGTGAATAGACCTTTATCAGAGGTTTTTGTTATGAAGATTGTTTCCCAATTTGTTACTTCCTTTCTAATTTTGGTTACAGTAGTTTTGTTTACATAAAATATTCTAATTTGATGTAATCAAAATTATTGGTTTTACATTTTGGAATTTTTTTTCTAAGTCTTGCTTAGTTTTAAAATATTTCCTTTCCCAAAGGTCTGACATGTATACTATTTTGCGTTAATCTAATTTATTTACAGTTTCCTTCTTTGTGTTCAGGACATTTACCCATTATGAGTTTATCTGATTTTGGGTGTGAAATGTTGATCCAAACCTAATCTCTCCCACACTGCCCTCCAATTTTCCCAGCAGTTTTTATCAAACTGGATTTTTGTCCCAAAAGCTGCGATCTTTGGGTTCATCACAGACTGTCTTGCTGAGGTCACTTACCTGAAGACTATTCCACTGATCCTCCCTTCTGTCTCTTAGCCAGTACCAAATTGTTTAGATGATCACTGCTTTAGAGTTGTCATCTTTGAGATCTTGGACTGCAAGGGAACCTTCCTTCGCATTTTTTTTTCATTATTTCTCTCAATATACTGGATCATTTGTTCTTCCAAGTGAACTTTGTTATATATATTTTTTTCTAATTAAGTAAAAAAGATTTTTGATAGTTCAATGGCTATGGCACTAAATAAGCACTTAAGTTTGGGTTGGATGGTTCTTTTTATTATGTTAGCTCATCCTACCCATGAGAAGTTCATGGTTTTCCAATTGTTTAGATTTAATTTTAATTGTGTGGAAAGTGTTTTGTTGTTGTGTTTATATAGTTCCTGTGTTTGTCTTGGCAGATAGATTCTTAAGTATTTCATATTGTCTAGGATGATTTTAAACAGAATTTCTATTTCTAATTCTTGCTGCTTAAATGTGTTGGAGATATATAGAAATACTGATGACTTATGTGGTTTTATTTTTTATCCTGCAACTTTACTAAAGTTGTTGATTGGTTCAACTAGCTTTTTAATTGTTTCTTTAGGATTCTTTAAGTAGACCACAAAGAGTGACAGCTTGGTCTCCTCATTGCCAATTTTAATAACTTTAATAATTTCTTTTTCTTCTCTAATTGCTAATGCTAATGTTTCTAGTACAATGTTAAATAATAGAGGTGATAAAGCACATCCTTGTTTCACTCTTAATATGATTGTGAATGCATCTAATTCATCTCCATTGCAGATGATTTTGGCTGATGGTTTTAGATAAATACTGTTTATTATTTGTAGGAAAGACCCTTCTATTCCTATAACACTATTCTACTGTTTTCATTAGGAATGAGTGATGTATTTTGTCAAAGGCTTTTTCTGCATCTATTGAGATAATCATGTGGTTTTTGTTGTTTTTCTTGTTGTTATGGTCAAGTATGTGGATGGTTTTCCTGATAATGAACCATCCTTGCATTCCTGGTAATAATCCCACCCAATTATAGTGAATAACCATCCTGATCACTTGCTGGAGTCTTTTTGCTAGTATCCTATTTAGGATTGTTACATCTATGTTTATTGAGGATATGGGTCTGTAGTTTTCTTTCTCTGTTTTTGACCTTCCTGGCTTTGATATCAGTACCACATTTTTGTCATGAAAGGAATTTGGTCGAATTCCTGCTTTTGTTATTATGTCAAATAGTTTGTATAGTATTGGGATTAGCTGTTCTTTGTATATTTGATTGACTTCATTTGTGAATCCATCAGGAGCCGGGGATTTTTTCTTAGGGAATTCTTTGATGGCTTGTTCAATTTCAATTTCTCATATGGCTTTATTTAAGAATTCTATTTATTCTTCTTTTAATCTGGGCAATTTATATTTTTGAAAATATTCATCCATATCACCTATATTGGCATATTTATTGCCATATAATTGGGCAAAATAGTTTTTAATAATTGCCTTAATTTCCTCTTTATTGGAGGTGTCGTCTTCCTTTTCCTTTATGATACTGATAATTTGCTATTCTTCTTTCCTTTTTTTATTAGATTGATCAGTACTTTGTCTATTTTTTTCAAAATACCAACTTCTAGTCTTATTTATTAGTTCAATAGTTCTTTCACTTTTGATTTTGTTAATTTCTCCCTTAATTTTTAGGATCTCTAATTGAGTTTTCATCTGGGGATTTTTAATTTGCTTGCTTTCAAGTTTTTTTGATTTGCATGCCCAATTCATTAATTTCTGCCCTCCCTAATTTGTTAATACATGAACCCAAGGATATAAATGTTTCCCTGAGTAATGCTTTGTCTATATCCCATAGATTTTTGGAAGGATGTCTCAGCATTGTCATTTTCTTCAATGGAATTATTAATTGTTTCTCTGATTTGTTCTCTGACCTGTTTGGAGAATCATATTATTTAATTTCCAATTAATTTTTTATTTGGCTCTCCATGTGTCCTTACTAATTAATATTTTTATTGAGTTATCATCTGAAAAGGTTGCATTTATTATTTTTGCTTTTCTGTATTTGTTTTCCATGTTGTCATTACCTAGTACATGGCCAATCTTTTTGAATGTTCCATGTGCTGCTGAAAAGAAGGTTTATTCCTTTTTGTCCCTATTTATTTTTCTCCACATATCTACTAACTCTAATTTTTCTATAATTTCATTCACTTTTCTTACCTTTCTTATTTTTTATTTGATTTAACTATTATTAATATTATCTATTATCAATTTTTCTCTACATATTTATTAACTCTAATTTTTCTAAGATTCCATTCACACCTCTTACCTTTTTCTTATTTACTTTTATAAGTTCAGGTCCACAGAGTTTTACTATATATTTCCTCTTTAATTCTACTAGTTTCTCCTTTAGAAATTTGGATGCTATGCCATTTGGTGCATACATGTTGAGTATCGATATTTCAGTATCTTGTAACTACCCAGGTGATAATAACAATTTTAAAGAGTTAACAATGACTTCTTTTCTTATAGGGATACATATCATTTTAACTTAATGGGTCTCTTATTTTTTTTGTTGATTACTGATATTTCCTCATTGTGTATGCTCACTTTTATCAGGATCTATTTACCTTCCCTATTCCTTTTAATCAGATCTATTTTTACATTGGCTTTGTCAGATATCATCATTGCAGCTCCTGCCTTCTTTCTATCAGTTGAGGTCCAATAGTTCTTGCTCTAACTTTTAATTCTATCCTTGTGACTGACTATCCCCCTCAGGTGTGTTTCTTGTAGACAACATATGGTAGGACTTTTGATTCTAATACACTCTCATATTTGTTTTTCTTCTATGGGTGATTTCATCCCATTCACATTCAAAGTTATGATTGTCACTTGTGTATTCCCCAGCATTTTGATATCCTCTCCCAGTTCTGTCCTTTCTTCTTTTGCTATATCATTTTAAACCAGTGGTTTGCTTTTAATCAATCCTCCTAATCCCCTCCCTTAATATGCTTCCCTTTCTGGCCCCTCCCTTCTTTTCTTCTTAGTTTTTAGGGTCTGTTAAGTTCCCTCCCCCCTCTTCTTCCCTCCCTTTTTGTACTCCCTTACCTCTATGCCCCCCTTAGTTTTCCCTTCTCACTTTCTTTGTAGGATACGATAGAATTCAAGACCCCAGTGGATCTAGATGCTCTTCCCTCTCAGAATTGATTTCACTGAGAATAAGGTTTGAGTATTACTTATTAGCACTGTTCCTCTCCATCTCATAAGAGTATTTTCCCCTCCCCTTCCCAGGCATATCTTTGTGTGATAAAGATTATCCTATTTATTTTATTTCTTTAAGTATCTCTGGTGCCATCCTCGATTCCCCCCCTCAATTTTTTTCTTTTTTTGCATATCATCTTATAGCACTTATTACCACAGTCTCTTCTTCTAATTAATCTAATTACTCTAAATAATACTCTAGTATTATTTTTGGGAGTTACAAATAATATTTTCCCCATATATTAATATAAATAATTTGGTCTTATTGTAGCCCTTAAAGAAGAAAGTTTTAATAAAAAAAACATTTCCCCCTTTTCCTTCTCTTTCTTATTTACCTTTTCATTTTTCATTTCATCTTTGTGGTTGGGTATCAAACTTTCCACTTAGTTCTGGTCTTTTCTTTACAAATACTTGGAAATCTTATATTTTGTTGAATGTCCATATTTTCCCCTGTAAGTATATAGTTAGTTTTGATGGATAGGTGATCCTTTGTTGAAGACCCAATTCTCTTGCCTTTCTGAATATCGTATTCCAAGCCTTGTTTCCTTTAGTTTGTAAGCTGTCAGATCTTGTGTGAACCTGATTTGTGCTCCTTGTTATCTGAATTGTCTCTTTTTGGCTTCTTGTAAAATTTTCTCCTTAGCTTGAAAGCTCTTGAATTTGGTAATTACATTCCTGTGGGATCTCTTTTGTGGATTTAGTGTAGAGGGTGTTCTATGAACTCTTTCATTGTCTATTTTGCCCCTGTGTTCAAGAAAATCATGGCAGAGTTCTTGAGTGCTTTCTTTTATTATTATGTCAAGATTTCTTTTTATTTCTGGCTTTTCAGGTGGGCCAATGATTCTCAAATTGTCTCTTCGAGCTTTGTTTTCCTCATCCATCATCTTTTCAGTGGATATTTTATGTTTTCTTCTTTTTTGTTAGTCTTTTCACTTTGCTTTATTAATTTGTGCTGTTTTGTAAGATTATTTTCTTCCAGTTGCCTAATTCTGGTCTTTAAAGACTGGTTTTCCTTTTCTGTTTGGTCTATCCTGCTTTTCAATGCTTCCAGCTGTTTCTCCAATTAGTAGTTCTTGTCATTTAAACTTATTTTCTCTTTGAACTATTTCCCACTTTTCTTGCTAGAAGGCAAGAATTTTAAATATCATCTTTCCATTTAGGAAAATAAACAATTTAACCTAATTGATATTCTTAAAGAGTTTTTCCTTATTTGCCTTTTTTATGCTTCTCTTGAATTTTGTATTTGCACATCAAATCTTCTCCTTAATGCTGGTCTTTTCTTTGGTAGTATTTGAAAATCTTCTATTTAATTAAATGACCATATTTTCCCCTGAAAGAATAGAGTCAATTCGTATGGGTAGGTGATTCTTCATTGTAAACTAATTTCCCTTGCTGTCTAGAATATCATTTTCTAACCCCTATGGTCTTTCAATGTGAAAGCTGCCAGACCCTGTATAATCCTGATTGGGGCTCCTTAATATTTGAATTGTTTCTTTCTGGCTGTGTGTATTGGTATCTAATTGGCTTGGGAGCTCTTGAACTTGGCTTTAGTATTCCTGGGAGCTGTTATTTAAGGATATATTGCAGGTGGTGATATGTGGATTCTTTTAATTTCTATTTTATCTCTTGTTCAAAAATATCAGGGCAGTTTACATTTTTAAATTTCTAATAATGTGATATCTAGACTTTTTGTTTCTTCATTACTTTCAGGTATTCCAATAATTCTTAAATTGTCTCTCCTAGACATATTTTCTATGACAACTGCTTTTTCAATGAGATATTTAATATTTTTCTTCCTAATTTTCATACTTTGATTTTGTTTTGTTGTTTCTTGATGTTTCATGGTCATTAGGTTCTGTAAACCTCAAATTTCCTTAGACTTATAATTGTTGAAAATTTCACCATTGGGATATTTCATACTTGGAAAATTTCTTACTGATAGTCTATTGGAATGGGAACTCCATTGGCATGGGAGGTTCCTTCTCTTCCCTTCTTAAGATTACTTTAGGACAGAAACCCTTTGCTGAACAATGGAAAGGACTTTGACCTATGCTTAAGCATAGAACAGGAATTTCTTTGAGTCTTGATTGATTTTAGAATTGATACAATGGAGATACTCCACCCTATTCAGTCCTAATAGGATTGAGTAAGGGCTGCAGCCTAGATCAAAATTTAATTATTCCAATCTCTACCATACTCAAGTTAACAGGATTTAGAAAGGGCTGTAGCAAAGGAGTATAGATTTAATCATTTGAAAATATGACCTTCAACAGACATGTGCAAAAGCCAGAAACCTCTGGGCGGTCCTGGGTTAAGCGAGAGCCTCCATTGACAGGGAAATTGATGAAGAGTGATTGGTAGATGTGAGGACTGAGGGGAGGCAACTTGGATGGTGTCCTTAAAGATAGGAGGGTCTGGAGACTGGAGGGGGGTTGAGTTTTTGGTTGGTGTGGTTCCTGGGCTCTGAGGAAGCTTGCTCTGAAGGAAGCTGAAGGTGGGGGCCTCTGAGACTGTTTCTCCATTTTGGACACGTGAGTAATAGGGACTGGTCTCTTTTCTTTGCCCCAGCTATCTAAGGGCTTGGGCCTTTTGGCCCAGCCTAAACAGAAGGGGTATTTAAGCCCTATTCCCTTCTCTCCCCTTTCTCTCTCTATATATATCTCTAATTCCTTTCTTGCTCCTATTGTAATTAAACTCCAAAAAAGGCTGACGGCTGACTTGAGTTTTTCAATTAGGAATTACATAGCTGATTCCTTGGCGACCTTAAATTAATATATATCAGTCTTTTAAAGTGATTCCCTTGTAACAGTTCTAATTGTTAAATTTTAATTTTAATGGACAGAATTTCTTTCATGGCAATTTTTTTTCTTCCTTTTCCCCTCGATGCATTCTAATTTTCATGGAATTCTTTTCTTTGCTGGATTTTTGTATCTCTTTTTTCCAATTGATCACAGAGTGATATGAAGCCTGTTATTCCAGACTTGTGAGGTAATGAAGTCTAGCCTTAAGCAAGCAATCAAAATAATTGGCTCAATCAATAAAAGATGGAGGGAATGAAAAGATAAATAGAAAAACAATAAATACATAAACACTAAAAGCAAATTATAATAAGGAGACTAAATAGCCCAAAAAAAATAAATCCCACACTAGCTTGAATTAGCTTAAACATTTGTATTAATCATGAGTGTTGTGGCAGCAAATGGTAGCATTAATTTAGCAAATAAACTAATTAATAAAATTCTTTGGAGAAGGATAGCTTAATATTATTATTAGTGCTACCTAATAAAATAGAAAAAAATAATTGGAAGTAGGAAAAATAGTTTATAGAATGTTTGCTGACTCAAGAAATAACAATGAAAACTAGTGTATTATGGCAATAAAAACCATTGAAGGGGGAAAAAGACAAAAAATGAAAAATAAAATATTTTATTTTAAAAACTTTTAAAATGAATACTTTAAGCAATAGATGTTGAAGTTATATAATTTGAACTGTAACATGATGGGGGAAATTATTTAAATCACTATATCTTTGCTTGAAGTTTGTTGATAATTAAAAAAAAATAAGTTTAGTTATTCCAAAACGCCTTGAAAGCTTTCTTTAAGGAGTATTCCATCAATATATGAAATTTATTCAAGATTCATTGAAATGCATAGCAATATATTAACTTTTTCAACAAGTCTCTGATCATTAATATAAAGTTAAACATAATATAGTGAAACCTGTACTTGCCAGGAGTGTTTGCCACAGTTATGAGGGATTTCCAATGGAGTACAAGTTGCAAAGTGATTCATTATAAATGTTCAGAATTTCTAGATACTTGAATTTGAAAATTATATTGTGCTGCTTGTGTCAAATCTTGGAACAATATAGTCTTTTTTAAAAAAAAAGATATGCAACCACAATACAGACTTTGGTCTACCTATTCACACCAGAAAAATAAAAAAAAAATCAAGAATATTGTTTTCATTATGATATGTAATGCAGACCTATATGGATTTTTCATTTATGTGTGTATCTTGTACATATATTACAAAAAGATAATATTAGGAGGAAGAAATTGGACTACATTAAATTTGTGGAATTATAGAGCTCCTTAAGTGACTTTAATCTTTTAGAAATATTGGGCCAACTTCTTTTAGTACAAATATTCTACCATTCTATTCTTTAGCACTGATTTGTAAAACACTACTGATTGACAAATTAAAGGTTAGGATTACTCAGAAATTAATAAAATTATCAATATTAGTGATATATGTTAGTATAATTACTTATATAGTAACCCTAAAAAATTAATCAAGAATACATGATTTAATCAAATAAATATATGATTCAAAAGAAAGGTGGACTAATGATGAGGATAGGGAAGTAACCCTAAAGTAGTATCACTCAGGGGAAGGAAAAAGTATAGCGGAGTGGGGAGGAACAATGGAGAGGGGGAAGGGAGCAGCTAAGATGGAGTCCCTCTGTCTTTCTAGTAACTAACTCTGCTAGGGATGGTGCATGTGCCCATAAAGAGGTTGCTGCATGCCATCTTTGTCATGAGTGCCATAGGTTTGCCATCATGGCCCTAAAACCTTTATTTAGGGAATGAAACAGAAAAACCATTTCTTTATTTCTCACCTTATTATATTTCTCTGACTTCTCTACTATTCTCTAAAGGTAATTACTTTCTCCTCCTCTTCAAATGTTATTTGACTGATTGTTTAGAACACTCAATTACTTAAATGTTGATTTAATACATAAGTGTTTCTACTCATAAGATATATCTCAAAATAATTTTGACTACCCATTCTGTGAGACTTGCATTGATATCTTTCTATACATTCTCAAAAGAATGTCCATATTGTCATTTTTTACAAGAATAAACTTATTGTTCTGGAATAAGTGGAAACACATACACTATATAATGGCTAATCTTTACTTTTGTGATATAAACTTCCCATTGTAGTTTCAGGATATTGGGGTTTGCATAGAAATTAAATGGTAATATTCGGTGAATTTTTTGGAAACCATAGAAGACACACAAAGGCCAGTAAATGACACAAATGGCACATAAATGACAGAAAAATGTATAAACTTATAAAAACATGAAATATATGTATTATTATATAATATCAAAGTTTTTATCTCTAATACAATAAATATATACATTTCTTTTACTGTGAATATCCCATAAAAATAAAAAATTCAGAATTCTCAGGTATGAAGTGTGGCTCAATTTTTTTATTTGAATGTTCACATCATTGCAAAGGTTCTGTACTGTGAACCCCTGACATGTGGAAGGGATACCAGTAATTGTAATGGTTGCTCATTTTTATGTTGACATAATCTACATGAGTCCTTTTGAATAGTTCCTTATATATATCTTCATGTCCTATGCTTCTTTATTATTTTTGAGTGATTCAAAATTTTAAGTTTTCAAAGACTTCAGGAGTTCATAATTTGTAGCTATGCAATGTCACTGAAAGGATACTGCTATTGAACAAAACACTGCTATAGAAAGATAGTCCTTACTTTTCAGGAAGTAGCCTAGAGCCAGTAAAAGTACTGGGCAATATAGCTGATGACCCTCCTATTCATTTAAGTTTAAAGTTATATATATATATATATATATATATATATATATATATATATATATATATATATATATATATATATATAAACATTCAGATATTGAAAGGAATTTAAATTCCTTCCATAGTGATTTATTTATTTTAGTTTTTTCAATTTTGAAAATATTCCTCAAGATTAGGATTTCAGTCTTCCTCTTCAAATGATCTTTTTGTGTTTTCTTTTGGAAACATTTAATTTATTCCTCTTTTTCAATCAGTATTCATTTAAGTGCCTACTAAGTTCCAGTTATTGTACCAGATAAAAGAGAGGCATATTTTTAATATTTTCACCTCTTTTAAAAAGAAACCAACCCAAGCCAAAGCTTTGTGTATACAGATTTAAATCCTGTCATTATCTGAATGTTTGAAATCATCGTAAAATTCTACTTGCCTTTCATGCTTCTTACAAGTTAAATATTCATTCAGTCTTCTCTTCTTACTAGTAGTCCTTATAGCTAAATAATGTGATTAAATGCTATGCTAATCTTCCTGCTTGTCATTTCTGTTCATTGCTTTGGTGCTATGTTGATATAAACTATTTTTAGGCTTTAATAACGGTGAAGCTCCTGCCTTCACTTATTATTTTAAGCTAGCTTGCTTAGTTGTTTCCATTAAGAATTGATATACCATTGCCAATCACAATATCTAGCCTAATTTAAACTCATCTTTTGTTGGGATATGAAGTTGAATAGAAATAAAATTATCATACACTTCACAGTTTGATGCACTGGGGGGGAGGGGGCAGAATCATAGGTCTTAGAATCATAAGAGCTGATCTGATGCTTAATTTTACTCAAGGTATATCATTGGGAAATTCATTTAGTCATCTTTGGTCTCAGCCTCCTCGTCTGTAAAATGAGGTGGTTGAATCAGATGGCCACCTTGGTACCTTTCAATATGAAATTTGGAATCCAAAAGTTCTATTTTTTTCTCCTTTTTTCCCACTGAAAGACTTTAAATAACTAATACTTCAGCAGGCAAATCAGTCTACCTATTAGAAAAGAAGGTCAATTGGCTGAGGGAATGTTTTTCTGCTTTTTGAGTTATAAGAGAGAATGAAAAGTTCCTTGAAAAAAAGTCATCTGTTTTTCCAATAAAAGATAAATGTATTATTCACAAGGAATTTAAGTATATTTTCTTATGTAATCTTTATTAAATGAAAAGAAAAAAAATAAAGCATAGCACAACCCTTACCTGCACAAGGAAGTCATATTGTGGAGGAATATGATGCAAGAAAAGGAAAAGCTGTCATCATTAAACACCACAGATTTTCTGAAACTAACTTAATATCCTTTTATTCAGTTCTACTCTGATTTATATTTTTATCTTTTAGCTACAATTGAAGATACTTCCCTGATATTGTTACATTTTCCTTTGTCTCGTTTAATTGTTGTAGACCATTTTCCATGCCTGGATGATATTCTAGAATCATCTACCTTTTGAAATTTTTATGGTCCATTTCATGAAATATTCCCTCAATGAACTGCAGAAAATAATCTCTCTCCTCTAAAATTTTCCTTGAACACTATATATGAAGCTCTCCTTTGAATCTATAATGCTTTGGATTTTTTAATTTTTTGTCTTCTTATTAACCTGCTTTTAAACTTTGTTGAAGAGAGGGAGTATATTTGTTTTAATGCTTATAAACCTATCACCTGGAGCACACTGCAAAAAAAACTGGACTTTATAATTTTTTTCAGTTTTACTATTATAGAGAAGAATAATGGTTATATTAATATAAATGCATAAAATTTTCTTATATTTGTATGCATATATATGTATATATAATAAATAGTTGCTTGAAAAAATACTATACATGTTTGGACCAAAATGTAACATGTAAGAGAAAATTAATATTGAATTATATTATTACTAATATTTCCATGGGAAATTATTCATTTTTCCCAAGTCCTTTGAACTTTCCATATCAGTTTAAAATATTCCAGGCCTCGAGACTTAGTTGGGCTTCAATAGCCCCCTGGAATTCAATTTTTTAACCTGATAGCAAAAAGGGGTCAGCCATATTTTTTCAATTGGTGGACTTTCACCCTTTTGAAAGCAAGGTAGGTTTGGCAATTTCCTAATTTAGGGAAAGGCCTTTTCTCCTCTATGATGAAGTAATGGGGGAGGAGATGAGATCTCCAAGTCCACCTTTTCTTCCTAAATATCCATAAACTGGGCCTTCTGGGAGAGTTCCAAATGACAAACTGTCAGGTCAAACAGAAAGAAAATATAGCTTTCTATAAATGAGTGTCAGGATTCTTGAAACATCTTTTTCATGATATTCCTCACTTTATTTCCGACATGAGATTTTTCTCTAGTATAAGCAATATATGTCTTCTTTTATAGCACAATGACCATTGTAATATGAATTGTATCACAGCATATGTACAACCTATATTACCTTGGTGAGGAGAAAAATGTTGGTGGAAGTGAGAGAGAACATGGAATACCAAATGTAAGAAAATGATTATTAAAAATTGTATCAATATGAAATTTGGGGAAGAAAGATAGCAATGTTTATAGATATCTTTCAAAATGCTCTGCCCCTCTTTTGGTCACAGCACCATCATCACTGCAAAGACTAAAGAGAAATGTGTATGACTGATTGGTCTTTTATATTTTATTTATATTATCTTTCAGAAATTACCTCTATAGAAGATTACTTCCTTTGGAGGTTAACTTTCTGACTGATAACCATTTCAATGCTTTAACTAAACAGTAGCATTGCAGTAACAAAAGGAGATGTTAAAGAATAAAGATAGAAAAAATAACATTAGTAAACTTGTAAATTATACTTCCTAGTTGATAGAAAATGTTTCTTTAAGAACATTATTGTCTTCAGAATTAGTTTGAATTTTGAGACTTACTTTGCACTTGTAATAGCTAATCTACAACGGACTTCTGAAAAGCTTTGCTTGCAAATCAGAAACTAAATGAATGGGCATATTGTTAAGGAATAAAATACAAAAAGGGGAAAGAATGAGGAAGTGTGGTCTAAAGATAAATAATTGCAACTAATATGTATTGTATTACACTTAAATGGCTTCATTCAAGGCTCATAAATACTATTTATGCCTCTTGGCTATAAATCTAAGTTACAACACCAAAAATATAAGTAAAATGTATCATGACTTATCTAAAACAAATTATCATGATTGCAATTTATTTACAAAGGGAAATTCCATTTTTCTGCCCTGCAATTAGTAGGCTAGCACTGATAGCATTTGAGAAGTATTGCTAATTAATTGTTAATAACCTGCTGGGAACATAACCAAGACAGACACTAAATTGTAAAACTAGTTATCAAGGGTGTTGGAGCAGAAATGATTTAAGGAATTTAATCAGAATTCTGTGTACAAAGTTATTTTAGCTTGGCTACCTAAATGCATGAGCTATTAAATGGAGAAAGCCTTTTTAAATGAGTATGACCACCTGCTAATTTATTGGATACAAAGATGTAAATCTCTTTTACCAGAGAATACTGTAACACTGAAAAACAGGTTTCTTCAACAGAGTTTATAATACCTCTTTGAGCTTGAACTCCTTCATAGTACGCTGGAAAATAAACCCCATTGATCAGCCCAGTGGTAACTACTGGAAAGCACTCACAACTCCAGTCAACAAATAAAATGTAAAATTTCTCATTTTGGAATACTGTAGTTCCATTTAAGATACTTATCTTACTCTCTCTGACAATAACCAAATGTCAATCATAACTCAGTCTGAATCTATTGCTGGTAGGCTTATTCTCTCACGTCACATATTTTCATATACCTCTCTCTTTTGGTGACTCGTTGTTTTGGTAGCACTCCTCTTCTGTGAGTTCTACATTCTACATTATGGCATTCATTCTGCCATTTCCTACTGAGGGCACATCTATCCTATAACTCTTTATAAATATTCATTGTATAATAATAAATGTTATTAGGAATCTCTCATAATCTAAAAAAAAAAAAAAGAAAGAAACTAGATCCAGTGGATGCTATCTTGGTTACAGCAATACTAAATAAATAGCTCTTATTTTCAATTTAGATGTCACTTCAAGACCCCACTGTGCCCACCACATTCAGTACATATAGGGTCACTACTAAAGAATAAAACTGGGTGAACACAATTTCCAAGTACATTGACTTTAATATGAGGCATGAGGCAAGAAAGTCAGTCTAGTAAAAAGTAGAATAAAATAGTGATGTTCCCTGTGATAACTGTGGAAATGGCATCAAGGATGATTTCCAGTATAGGTGATTTGTATCTTCTCATAGTGGAGCAGATCAAGGTGTGACAAGGTGGTGGGGAGTTGGGGATACTGACAACTCTAACATCAAATTCAATTAGATCATATGTCTATCATGTGGTTATCTTGTTTTGAAACAGGGTTATGACAGTCCCCTGAAAAATACCACCGCATCTTGATGGAACAAGAAATCTGCCTTCCTCTGAACAATTTGTGGTTGAATTGTAAGGAAAAGATGCTATTTCAGAAAGGAGGGGTTGAGACTGCACACTATCAATGGATTGCAGATGGTTGATAGCAGAGTATTTTGATATACAGCCACTCTGATATCTAAATGATTAATATGATTAGCTTTTTGTATGAATACATATACCTAAGTGATTAGCTTAACATTAATTCTAAATTCTAAAGCTGATAACTCATGTATTAATTCTATTAATAGTTGGGATTCTTACTAAAAAATCAGAAAAAACCAATAAGCTTCATTTTAATAATTGTACTTAATCAGGAACAATTCCAAATCAAAATCAAACTTATATTTTAAGTTGAACTTTTGTCTTCCTCAGAAAGTGGTACACTGCTTTCCTCTAGGGACATTCTACCCCACCTCAATATTCATTAAAAGAGACAGAATTGGGATTTTTAGACAGTCAATGCTCTATAGCTACCCAATCTATGAAAAGGTCCTTTGCTCAGTTGTATCAACTTTATGTGGCCTGGAGGTCCAAATATCATTGTCTTCATTTTCTGTATGAAGAACTTGTGGCTCAATGCAATTAATGATTTATGTACGTTCATGCAATTATAAAGTGGTATAACCAGATTTAAATAAATCTAGGTCTTATGACATCATATCCAGCATTTTTTAAATTGTATATATGTGGAATCCATTACTCATCCCATGACTCTGATAAGGTAAATGAGACTAAAGATAGGGTGGTACTAGGATCACCATCTTCCTTGTAATGTAACAGACAATTGGAGATTGAAATGTAACAGACAATTGGAGATGGGGAGAAGCAACATGGTAAGAAATTATACTTCGGACACTTCCGGTCAAGATGGAGGCTTAGAAACAGCAAAAGGTCAGACCTCTGAAAACCCTTCCTTACCAATCATAAACTGAATTCTCCTAGGCTACTGAAATTCAAACATAAGAACAGGACCGAGCCGGGAAACCCTCCTCCTGGACTTGGATCCAAAGGTACACCCCCAAAATCAGGAATCCTAGATCACTCGGGTCTAAGGGGAAGGCAGAAGGATGGTCGCAGGACCCCTCCCCCAACCCAGAGCGCTGAGACTGTGGCAGCAGCGGGAACATCAAGCCAGGCAAAAGGGCCTCAGGGCCGGCTGTTCTGAAGGGCACACCTTGAAAGCAACCTGAGCCAGTCTCCAGGGAATCCAACAAAGATGGCAGGGAAACAGAGAGAGACCTGGGGCTCCATCTGAGTCTCACCAGAGGTTTTTGCTTTGGGGAACATCCAGACCAACACAGCTGAAACTAATCTCATCAGGAGCCCTCAGAGCTCAGGTAGGCAAAGACCCCTCCCCCCTTAGATTGCAGGGTCTTCTGAAAGGACAGAAACATTGGGGCCTGCAAAGGGGTTGCTCCAAAGGGTGTACTTTAAAAGCAACCTGAGCCAGTCTCGGAGCATCCAACACAGATGGCAGCGAAGGATTTTGCTTTGGGGCACATCCAGACCAACGCAGCTGAACCTAATACCATCAGGAACCCTCAGACCTCAGGGAGGCCAGTACCCCTACCCCATTAGAGTATTAGAGTGCAGGGTCTTCTGAAAGGTCAGAAACATCAGGGCCGGCAAAGGCACTGAGGTAACTTGCAGACAGTGCTGTGCCAGGATGAGAGTATGGAAGTAAGACAGTGGAGAAACAACTGGAGGGAACTGAGAGCAGTAACACCTGAAACGCTGGCAGGGAGGGGAGGGAAGACCCTGGGATTCCCCAGGAAGACAGCGCAGCTGCAGAGAATGGACAATTTGCCGGGGGCGCTTGGACCATCAGACAGATACACTAAGAGCCAGTCCTCCTCACTCAGATAGAGACGGCAAACAGTACAGAAGTGCAAAAGCCTCCAAACACCAAGAAAAGCAAGAAGAAGGGGTTGATTTTGGACACATTTTATGGAGAAAAGAAAAAAAATACCAAGGAGATAGAATAGGAAACACAAACAAATGCTAGAAAATCTTCCAAAGGAAATGAAAATTTTCCACAAAATCTTGAAGAATTTAAATTGGAAATTATCAAAAAGATGGAAACCTTCTGGCAGGAAAAATGGGAAACAATCCAAAAGGAACTCAGCAATATGAGAGACCAAGATATGCAAATGCAGATACAGCTCAAAGCCTCAAAAAACAGGTCAGACCAAACTGAAAAGGAAAACCAGTCTTTAAAGGTAAGAATCAGGCAACTGGAAGACAATAATCTTGCAAATGAGCAAAAATTAATAAAGCAAAGTCAAAAGACTAACGAATTAGTAGACAACATAAAACATCTCACTGACAAGGTGACAGACCTGGAAAACAGAGGAAGGAGAGACAACTTGAGAATCATTAGTATAACTGAAAAACCAGAAATAAACAGAAATCTTGACATCATACTGCAAGAAATCATCCAAGATACCTGCTATGATGTTATTGAACAAGGGGGAAAAATAGACAATGAGAAGGAGTGGGGTTGGGGGATGGAACAAAAAGGGAGAGGCTAGAAAGGGAAACGTATCAAGGGGGGGTGACTAAGAGGACTGATTTAAAGAAAATCACTGGCTTAAAAGGTTATAGCTAAAGGACAAAGGTTAGAATTAGGGAAGTATATCAAAATACCATGGAGTCCACAAGTGACAATCATAACTTTGAATGTGAATGGGATGAACTCACCCATAAAACGTAGATGAATAGCAGAATGGATTAGAATTCAAAACTCTACCATATGTTGTCTTCAAGAAACACACATGAGGCGGGTTGACACCCACAAGGTCAGAATTAAAGGATGGAGTAAGACCTTCTGGGCCTCAACTGATAGAAAGAAGACAGGAGTGGTAATCATGATATCTGATAAAGCCAATGCAAAAATAGACCTGATCAAAAGGGATAGGGAAGGTAATTATATTTTGTTAAAAGGGACTCTAGACAATGAGGAAATATCATTAATCAACATGTATGCACCAAATAATATAACACCCAAATTTCTAATGGAGAAACTAGGAGAATTGAAGGAGGAAATTGAGAGTAAAACCATATTAGTGGGAGACTTGAACTTATCAATATCAAATTTAGATAAATCAAATCAAAAAATAAAAAAGAAAGTGGTAAAAGAAGTGGATGAAATCTTAGAAAAATTAGAGTTAATAGACATTTGGAGAAAAATAAATAGGGACAAAAAGATATACACCTTCTTCTCAGCACCACATGGCACATTCACAAAGATTGACCATATACTAGGTCACAGAAACATGGCATACAAATGCAGAAAAGAAGAAATAATAAATGAAGCCTTTTGGGATCATAAAGCAATAAAAATAATGATTAGTAGGGGTACATGGATAATGAAATCAAAAATTAATTGGAAATTAAATAATATGATACTCCAAAATTGGTTAGTTTGAGAACAAATCATAGAAACAATTAATAATTTCATCAAGGAAAATGATAATGGTGAGACATCCTTTTAAACCTTATGGGATACAGCCAAAGCAGTAATCAGAGGAATATTCACATCCTTGTGTGAATATTTTAACAAACTGGGGAGGGCAGAGATCAATGAATTGGAAATGCAAAAAAAAAAAAAAACAAACAAACTTGAAAGCAAACAAATTTAGAACCCCTAGAAGAAAACCAAACTAAAGATCCTAAAAATTAAGGGAGAAATTAATAAAATATAAAGTGATAGAAGTAGTAAACTAATAAATAAGACAAGAAGCTGGTACTTTGAAAAAACAAACAAAATAGACAAAGTACTGGTCAATCTAATTAAAAAAAGGAAAGAAGAAAAGCAAATTAACAGCATCAGAGATGAAAAGGGGGACATCACTTCCAATGAGGAGGAAATTAAGGCAATCATTAAAAACTACTTTGCCCAAAAATATGGCAATAAATACACCAATCTAGACAATATGGATGAATAAATACAAAAAATATAAACTGCCTAGACTAACAGAAGAAATTAGAATTCTCAAATAATCCCATATCAGAAAATGAAATCCAACAAGCCATTAAAGAACTTCCTAAGAAAAAATCCCCAGGGCCTGATGGATTTACCAGTGAATTCTGTCAAACATTGTGAGAACAGTTAACCCCAATACTATACAAACTATTTGACATAATAAGCAAAGAGGGAGTTCTACCAAACTCCGTTTATGACACAAACATGATACTGATTCCAAAACCAGGCAGGTCAAAAAAAGAGAAAGAAAATAATAGACCAAACTCCCTAATGAATATAGATGCAAAAATCTTAAATAGGATACTAGAAAAAAGACTTCAGCAAGTGATCAGAAGGGTCATTCACCATGATCAAGTAGGATTTATACCAGGGATGCAGGGCTGGTTCAATATTGGGAAAACCATCCACATAATTGACCATATCAACAAGCAAACAAACAAAAATCACATGATTATTTCAATAGACGCAGAAAAAGCGTTTGATAAAATACAACACCCATTCTTATTAAAAACACTAGAAAGCATAGGAATAGAAGAGTCCTTCCTAAAAATAATAAGCCGTATATATCTAAAACAATCAGCTAATATCATCTGCAATGGGGATAAACTAGATGCATTCCCAAATAGATCAGGAGTGAAACAAGGATTCCTATTATCACCTCTGCTATTTAACATTGTTCTAGAAACACTAGCAGTAGCAATTAGAGAAGAAACAGAAATTGAAGGCATCAAAATAGGCAAGGAGGAGAGCAAATTATTGCTCTTTGCAGATGACATGATGGTCTACTTAAAGAATCCTAGAGATTCAACCAAAAAGCTAATTGAAATAATCAACAACTTTAGCAAAGTTGCAGGATACAAAATAAACCCGCATAAGTCATCAGCAATTCTACATAATTCCAACACATCTCAGCAGCAAGAACTAGAAAGAGAAATCCCATTCAAAATCACCTTAGACAAAATAAAATACCTAGGAATCTATCTCCTGAGACAAACACAGGAACTATATGAACACAACTACAAAACATTCTCCATACAACTAAATCTAGACTTAAGCAATTGGAAAAACATTAACTGCTTATGGTTAGGATGAGTCAATATAATAAAAATGAACATCCTATCAAAACTTATTTATCTATTTAGTGCCATACCCATTGAAGTTCCAAAAAAATTCTTTACTGATTTAGAAAAAAACATAACAAAGTGCATTTGGAAGAACAAAGGATCAAGGATATGCAGGGAAATAATGAAAAAAAATAATACAAAGGAAGGGGGCCTTGCAGTCACAGATCTCAAACTATATTATAAAGCAGAGGTCATCAAAATAAGTTGGTACTGGCTGAGAGACAGAAAGGAGAATCAGTGGAATAGACTTGGGGCAAATGACCTCAGCAAGACAGTATATGATAAACCCATAGATCCCAGCTTTTGGGACAAAAATCTATTATTTGATAAAAACTGCTGGGAAAATTGGAAGACAATGTGGGAGAGATTAGGTTTGGATCAACACCTCACACCTTATACCAAGATAAATTCAAAATTGGTGAATGACTTGAATATAAAAAGGAAACTATAAGTAAATTAGGCAAACACAGAATAGTATGCATGTCAAATCTTAGGGAAGGGAAAGACTTTAAAACCAAGCAAGACTTAGAAAGAGTCACAAAATGTAAATAATTTTGACTACATCAAATTAAAATGTTTTTGTACAAACAAAACCAATGTAACTAAAATCAGAAGGGAAGCAACAAATTGGGAAACAATCTTCATAAAAACCTCTGACAAAGGTTTAATTACTCAAATTTACAAAGAGCTAAATCAATTGTACAAAAAATCAATACATTCTCCAATTGATAAATGGACAAGGGACATGAATAGGCAGTTTTCAGATAAAGAAATCAAAACTATTAATAAGCACATGAAAAAGTGTTCTAAATCTCTTATAATCAGAGAGATGCAAATCAGAACAACTCTGAGGTATCACTTCACACTTAGCAAAACAACTCTGAGGTATCACCTCACACCTAGCAGATTGGCTAACATGACACCAAAGAAAGTAATGAATGCTGGAGGGGATGTGGTGAAGTAGGGACACTAATTTATTGCTGGTGGGGTTGTGAATTGATCCAACCATTCTGGATGGAAATTTGGAATTCGGCCCAAAGCGATGTAAAAGACTGTCTACCCTTTAATCCAACCATAGCACTGCTGGGTATGTACCCAAAAACATAATAAGGAAAAAGATTTGTACAAGAATATTCATAGCTGCTCTCTTTGTGGTGGCCAAAAATTGGAAAATGAGGGGATGTCCTTCAATTGGAGAATGGCTGAACAAATTGTGGTATATGTTGGTGATGGAATACTATTGTGCTAAAAGGAATAATAAAGTGGAAGATTTCCATGGAGACTGGAACAACTTCCAGGAAGTGATGCAGAGCTACAACCAGGAAAACATTGTAAAGAGACTGATTCACTGTGGTACAATCGAATGTAATGGAATTCTCCATTAGTGGCAATGCAATGTCCCTGAACAATCTGCAGGGATCTAGGAGAAAAAACACTATCTACAAGCAGAGGACAAACTGTGGGAGTAAAAACACCAAGGAAAAGGAACTGCTTGACTACAGGGGTTGAGGGAATATGTCTGAGGAGAGACTAAATGAACACTCTAATGAAAATACCAACAACATGGAAATGGGTTATAATCAAGAACAGATGTGATACCCAGTGGAATCATGTATCAGCTAGGGGAGAGGTGGTGGGTGCGGGGGGCGGGGGGGAGAAAAGAAAATGAATACCTATCTCTATATATGCTTGAAGGTGAAGAAGTAATAACGAATCAAGGGATAAAAGTGGTTTGTAGTAGGATGAGTACCATGAAAATAAGTTTTTATTGTTCAGTATTATAATTACAGTAAAATTACTTGTATAGTATTTCTCCTTCTCAAATTTCTCAAACAAGAAAAACAATAAATAGATTGATGTATATATCTTCTATGTATCATTTACTTTAAAGCTGGATAGTCTGGAGTCACCTGCTTATAAACTGAATAAAATAAAACTTTATTTTTTCATTATTTTTCCCAGAAAGGATCATTACATGTTTTATATAAATGAATGGAAAAATCACCAGGGATTCCTATTAGTTAAATGAATATGAAAAAAATTATTAGTACCATTGCAATTAACTGAGATTTAAATTTGTATTTCCTTCAAAATAATGTCATTGTTTCCCAAGTTCATTCCATTCCATACATCCACCCAACCTCTAGTCTTTTACCCACTGGCCACCTCACAGTTTTTTTTTTCTCCCCTTAACAACCAACTCCACACAAACATATCCATTAGTCCTTCTTCACCCTCATGGCTGCCTCTGTAGCCATGTTCTCCAGTTCTCTTGGTGTAGCTTACAACACAGCAAAAAGTAGCCTTACTATTTCAGCCATGTAAGTCATGAGAGCTGAGCTGATCATGAAGTCAATCATACCCATTTTTATAGCTGATTTCCTTGCTATTTATGATCTGGTCATGGTTGTTCTCATTGTCAATTCTCTGACACTAAGGATTATCCTATTTAAGACCTTCCACTAGCTGGAAGCAGGTCTCAACATGCAACTGATCAGACTAGAATTTGGATTTGCTATTGATATTATAGGTGATGTTGGTGTTCTGAAGACAGTGCAGTAGTCCAAACTATTTTTGGGGATGAACCTGATTCTGATCTTCCCTGAGATGCTTGGCCTATATGGCCTGATTGTGGCCTACATATTCTCTACAATGTAGATTATCTTACCCACCATTCTCTCAGTCCCTTTCTCACCACTCTAACTCATACAGGCTACCCCTGTAGCCACAGAGTATGACAGAAATATCTGTCTTGAAACACTCCATCTCTCTCCATTTACTCCAAAACAAATGGCCTGACACTTGGTAATGTTATCCATTTGGTAGTTGGTCTTGTAAATGTACAATGTCTTGGTGATTCTTCTGTCTCTGTCAATCTGCATCCCTGAACTGCCTTGGTTAGGGTTAAGGCATCTTGGGGCCAACCAGAAGAGCAATGCAATGTTTCTGCTCATTTGCTTAGTACCCTATGTATAAAAATGAATTGGAATTGGCCTTTTTCTCTTCACTAGATATTTATTTTTGAAGATTGACATGTTCATAATATTTATGGGGCAAGGATTATCAATTTTCATTGCTGTATATTAATCATAAATATAAGTATATTATTGCACTGTGAATGCCAAGGGCAGAGAATTCCTTGGATGTCATCACTTGAATTTCAAGATTGCTGTAGTGTCCTGTTATTAGTAAGAACTATTTGATTTGGGAACTTTTTAATGTATGTTTTCAGTGGGATTGTGTGGCAGGGGGCCAGGCCTCACAGTGATGTTTCCAAATGAAGTTCTAAATAGAAAAAAAGTATTATTATTTTCTAATGAGCCATTTTGTTGTTTCTCTTCTTAACTCTTTACTATTTGTGTGATTTTTGAACAAGTACGTTAACATCTTAAGGACTCTATTTGTTCACCATTAAATGAGGAAATTGGATGAAGTGGCATACAAGATCTTTTTCACATTAAATATGTTTTATATTTTTCACACATTTCAAGAAGCAAAATAATAAATATCAAATGCAATTATAAAATTTTATAAAGACATTTTAAAATTCATTTTACTTTATTTAGAAAAAAAAATTAGAAATTAAGATACCTAAAATGGAAGTGAGATATATTAGGGTGCAAAGACTTTATTTTTGAAGATGACAAGAAAAATGCATCATTATTTTCTTTTTTTTTTAAATATATTTTATTTGATCATTTCCAAGCATTATTCGTTAAAGACATAGATCATTTTCTTTTCCTCCCCCCCACCCCCCATAGCCGACGCGTAAGTCCACTGGGCATTAGATGTTTTCTTGATTTGAACCCATTGCTTTGTTGATAGTATTTGCATTAGAGTGTTCATTTAAAGTCTATCCTCTGTCATGTCCCCTCAACCGCTGTATTCAGGCAGTTGCTTTTTCTCGGTGTTTCCACTCCCATAGTTTATCCTTTGCTTATGAATGGTGTTTTTTTTCTCCTGGATCCCTGAAAGTTGTTCAGGGACATTACACCGCCCCTAATGGAGAAGTCCATTACGTTCGATTATACCACAGTGTATTAGTCTCTGTGTACAATGTTCTCCTGGTTCTGCTCCTCTCGCTCTGCATCACTTCCTGGAGGTTGTTCCAGTCTCCATGGAACTTCTCCACTTTATTATTCCTTTGAGCACAATAATATTCCATCACCAACATATACCACAGTTTGTTCAGCCATTCCCCAATTGATGGGCATCCCCTCGTTTTCCAGTTTTGGGCCACCACAAAGAGCGCAGCTATGAATATTTTTGTACAAGTCTTTGTGTCCATTATCTCTTTGGGGTACAGACCCAGCAGTGCTATGGCTGGGTCAAAGGGTAGATATTCTTTTGTCGCCCTTTGGGCATAGTTCCAAATTGCCCTCCAGAATGGTTGGATCAGTTCACAACTCCACCAGCAATGAATTAATGTCCCTACTTTGCCACATCCCCTCCAGCATTCATTACTTTCCTTTGCTGTTATGTTAGCCAATCTGCTAGGTGTGAGGTGATACCTCAGAGTTGTTTTGATTTGCATCTCTCTGATTATAAGAGATGTAGAACACTTCTTCATGTGCTTGTTAATAGTTTTGATTTCTTTATCTGAGAACTGCCTATCCATTTCCCTTGCCCATTTATCAATTGGAGAATGGCTTGATTTTTTGTACAATTGATTTAGCTCATTATAAATATGAGTAATTAAACCTTTGTCAGAGGTTTCTATGAAGATTTTTTCCCAATTTGTTGTTTCCCTTCTGATTTTAGTTATATTGGTTTTGTTTGTACAAAAGCTTTTTAGTTTGATGTAGTCAAAATTATTTATTTTACATTTTGTGATTCTTTCTATATCTTGCTTGGTTTTAAAGCCTTTCCCCTCCCAAAGGTCTGACATGTATACTATTCTGTGTTTACCCAATTTACTTATGGTTTCCTTCTTTATGTTTAAGTCACTCACCCATTTTGAATTTATCTTGGTGTAGGGTGTGAGGTGTTGATCTATTCCTAGTCTCTCCCACACTGTCTTCCAATTTTCCCAGCAGTTTTTATCGAATAGTGGATTTTTGTCCCAAAAGCTGGGATCTTTGGGTTTATCGTATACTGTCTTGCTGAGGTCGTTTTCCCCCAGTCTATTCCACTGATCTTCCTTTCTGTTTCTTAGCCAGTACCAAATTGTTTTGATGACTGCTGCTTTGTAATATAGTTTGAGGTCTGGGACTGCAAGGCCCCCATCATATGTGTTTTTTTTCATTATTTCCCTGGATATCCTTGATCTTTTGTTCTTCCAAATGAACTTTGTTATGGTTTTTTCTAAATCAGTGAAGAAGTATTTTGGTAGTTCAATGGGTATGGCACTAAATAGATAAATAAGTTTGGGTAGGATGGTCATTTTTATTATATTGGCTCGTCCTATCCATGAGCAGTTAATGTTTTTCCAATTGTTCAAGTCTAGTTTTAGTTGTGTGGCGAGTGTTTTGTAGTCGTGTTCATATAGTTCCTGTGTTTGTCTCAGGAGATAGATTCCTAGGTATTTTATTTTGTCTAAGGTGATTTTGAATGGGATTTCTCTTTCTAGTTCTTGCTGCTGAGCTGTGTTGGAGATATATAGAAAGGCTGATGATTTATGTGGGTTTATTTTGTATCCTGCAACTTTGCTAAAGTTGTTGATTATTTCAATTAGCTTTTTGGTTGAATCTCTAGGATTCTTTAAGTAGACCATCATGTCATCCGCAAAGAGTGATAACTTGGTCTCCTCCTTGCCTATTCTGATGCCTTCAATTTCTTTATCTTCTCTAATTGCTACTGCTAGTGTTTCTAGTACAATGTCAAATAGTAGAGGTGATAATGGGCATCCTTGTTTCACTCCTGATCTTATTGGGAATGCATCTAGTTTATCCCCATTGCAGATGATATTAGCTGTTGATTTTAGATATATACTGTTTATTATTTTTAGGAATGACCCTTCTATTCCTATGCTTTCTAGTGTTTTTAATAGGAATGGGTGTTGTATTTTATCAAAGGCTTTTTCTGCATCTATTGAGATAATCATGTGGTTCTTGCTAGTTTGCTTGTTGATGTGGTCAATTATGTGGATGGTTTTCCTAATGTTGAACCAGCCCTGCATCCCTGGTATGAATCCTACTTGATCATGGTGAATGATCCTTCTGATCACTTGCTGGAGTCTTTTTGCTAGTATCCTATTTAAAATTTTTGCATCTATATTCATTAGGGAGATTGGTCTATAGTTTTCTTTCTCTGTTTTTGACCTGCCTGGTTTTGGAATCAGTACCATGTTTGTGTCGTAAAAGGAGTTTGGTAGAACTCCCTCTTTGCTTATTATGTCAAATAGTTTGTATAATATTGGGGTTAACTGTTCTCTGAATGTTTGATAGAATTCACAGGTGAATCCATCAGGCCCTGGGGATTTTTTCTTAGGAAGTTCTTTGATGGCTTGATGGATTTCAATTTCTGATATGGGATTAATTAAGAATTCTATTTCCTGGAACTTCCGGTTAAGATGGCGGCTTAGAGAAAGCTAAAGCTCAGATCTCCGGAAAACCCTTCCCGACCAATCTCAAACGATAAGCTCCTAAGGCGCCGAAATTCAAAACGATCAACAGCACAGACCCTGGGAACCCTCCTCCTGGACCTGGACCCGGTTCAAAAGGTACGGCTCCCCTTAAAAGCCAGAACCCGAGATCCCTCGGACCTCAGGGGTAGGAGCGCAGAGTCCAAGGCTCCCGGAAGCCCCAGCCCGGCCGGCTCAGAGAGCAGGGTCTGAGGAACAACAACCCTCAGGGCCTTCTACAGTCCCGGTGAAAGTTACTGCCTGGGGCTTCCGCTGCAGAGAGCTGGTCAAAACAACAGCAACCCTCAGGGCGGGCAAGACAGCCTCACGGGCTGGATCCTGCTATCCAAGTCTCAGTGAAAGTCTGTGCTCTCGGAGCTTGGGGAAGCGGCAGCCCATCCCCCCGCAGGCCGACGAAACAGCCTCACGGCCAGCGATTCTGAAGGCAACTTCCGGAAAGCGAGCCGGGGGGAGAGTGTGGCCTCGTGGTCCGACCCTTCCATTCCAGTTCCAGTGAGGCATATTCAGTTTAACCCAGGGAAAGCCCATAGAACTATCTGCCCAGGACTGCCTCTGAACACCAGAAAGAGACAAGAAAAACTAATCCTCCACATTCAGAGATGACAAACTCCACAGAACCACAGAAGCCCCAAAATACCAAGAAAAATAAGAAGAAAGGGGCGACTTTGGACACATTCTATGGAGCCAAAATACAAAATACAGAGCAGACAGAAGATAATATAAAAGAAAATGCTCCAAAACCTTCCAAAGGAAATGGAAACTCTCCACAAACCTATGAAGAATTTGAATCAGAAATGACCAAAAAGATGGAAGCCTTCTGGGAGGAAAAGTTGGAAATAATGCAAAAGAAATTCACGCATCTACAAAACCAGTTTGACCAAACTGTAAAAGAAAACCAGGCTTTAAAGGCCAGAATCAGGCAGCTGGAAGACAACGATCGTGTAAAAGAGCAAGAATCAATAAAGCAAAGCCAAAATACCAAGAAATTAGAAGAGAACATAAAATATCTCACCGACAAGGTGATAGATCTGGAAAATAGGGGGAGAAGGGATAATTTAAGAATAATTGGACTCCCAGATAAGCCAGAAATAAACACCAAACTGGACATGGTGATACAAGATATAATCAAAGAAAATTGCCCAGAGATTCTAGAACAAGGGGGCAATACAGCCACTGACAGAGCTCACAGAACACCTTCTACACTAAACCCCCAAAAGACAACTCCCAGGAATGTAATTGCCAAATTCCAAAGCTATCAAACAAAAGAAAAAATCCTACAGGAAGCCAGAAAAAGACAATTTAGATATAAAGGAATGCCAATCAGGGTCACCCAAGACCTTGCAAGTTCTACTCTGAATGATCGTAAGGCATGGAACATGATCTTCAGAAAGGCAAGAGAGCTGGGTCTCCAACCAAGAATCAGCTACCCAGCAAAACTGACTATATACTTCCAAGGGAAAGTATGGGCATTCAACAAAATAGAAGACTTCCAACTTTTTGCAAAGAAAAGACCAGAGCTCTGTGGAAAGTTTGATACTGAAAATCAAAGAGCAAGGAATACCTGAAAAGGTAAATATTAAGGAAAGGGGAAAATGTTATCTTCTTCTTTTACTCAAACTCTCTTCTATAAGGACTACATTTATATCAACCTATGTATACTAACATGTGGGGAAAATGTAATGTATAAATAGGGGGTAAAGAAAGACCAAATAGAATAATCATTCTCACACAAAGATTCACATGGGAAGGGGAGGGGAAGAAAACTCCTATAAGAAGGAGAGGAAGAGGGGGGGGGGGGTTACTTAAACCTCAATCTCAGGGAAATCAGCTCTGAGAGGGAAAAACCTCCAGATCCATTGGGATCTTGAATTCTATCTTACCCAACAAGGGTAAGGAGAAGGGAAAACCAAGGGGGGGAGGGGGAGAGGGAGAACAAAAAGGGAGGGTAAGAGAGGGGGGAGGGGGAGGGAACAAAAAGGGAGGGACTAAAAAGGGAAACATCAAGGGAGGGGACAAGGGGGACTGTTTCAAAGTAAATCACTGGACTAAAAGGTAGAGCCGAAGAAGAAAAGGTTAGAATTAGGGAAGGCAATCAAAATGCCAGGGAGTCCACAAATGACAATCATAACTTTGAACGTGAATGGGATGAACTCACCCATAAAACGTAGACGAATAGCAGAATGGATTAGAATCCAAAACCCTACCATATGTTGTCTTCAAGAAACACACATGAGGCGGGTTGACACCCACAAGGTCAGAATTAAAGGATGGAGTAAGACCTTCTGGGCTTCAACTGATAGAAAGAAGGCAGGAGTGGTAATCATGATATCTGATAAAGCCAATGCAAAAATAGACCTGATCAAAAGGGATAGGGAAGGTAATTATATTTTGTTAAAAGGGACTATAGACAATGAGGAAATATCATTAATCAATATGTATGCACCAAATAATATAGCACCCAAATTTCTAATGGAGAAACTAGGAGAATTGAAGGAAGAAATAGACAATAAAACCATACTAGTGGGAGACTTAAACCAACCATTATCAAATTTAGATAAATCAAATCAAAAAATAAATAAGAAAGAGGTAAAAGAAGTGAATGAAATCTTAGAAAAATTAGAATTAATAGACATATGGAGAAAAATAAATAGGGATAAAAAGGAATACACCTTCTTCTCAGCACCACATGGCACATTCACAAAAATTGACCATACATTAGGTCACAGAAACATAGCACACAAATGCAGAAAAGCAGAAATAATGAATGCAGCCTTCTCAGATCACAAGGCAATAAAAATAATGATTAGTAATGGTACATGGAAAACCAAATCTAAAACCAATTGGAAATTAAACAATATGATACTCCAAAACCGTTTAGTTAAAGAAGAAATCATAGAAACAATTAATAATTTCATCGAGGAAAATGACAATGGCGAAACATCCTTCCAAACCTTTTGGGATGCAGCCAAAGCGGTAATCAGAGGTAAATTCATATCCCTGAATGCTTATATTAACAAACAAGGGAGAGCAGAGATCAATCAATTGGAAATGCAAATGAAAAAACTGGAAAGCGATCAAATTAAAAACCCCCAGCAGAAAACCAAATTAGAAATCCTAAAAATTAAGGGAGAAATTAATAAAATCGAAAGTGATAGAACTATTGATTTAATAAATGAGACAAGAAGCTGGTACTTTGAAAAAACAAACAAAATAGACAAGGTACTGGTCAATCTAGTTAAAAAAAGGAAGGAAGTAAAGCAAATTCACAGCATTAAAGATGAAAAGGGGGACAGCACCTCCAATGAGGAGGAAATTAAGGCAATCATTAGAAATTACTTTGCCCAATTATATGGCAATAAATACACCAATTTAGGAGAAATGGATGAATATATACAAAAATACAAACTGCCTAGACTAACAGAAGAGGAAATAGAATTCCTAAATAATCCCATATCAGAAATTGAAATCCAACAAGCCATCAAAGAACTTCCTAAGAAAAAGTCCCCAGGGCCTGATGGATTCACCTGTGAATTCTATCAAACATTCAGAGAACAGTTAATCCCAATACTATACAAACTATTTGACATAATAAGCAAAGAGGGAGTTCTACCAAACTCCTTTTACGACACAAACATGGTACTGATTCCAAAACCAGGCAGGTCAAAAACAGAGAAAGAAAACTATAGGCCAATCTCCCTAATGAATATAGATGCAAAAATCTTAAATAGGATACTAGCAAAAAGACTCCAGCAAGTGATCAGAAGGATCATTCACCATGATCAAGTAGGATTCATACCAGGGATGCAGGGCTGGTTCAACATTAGGAAAACCATCCACATAATTGACCACATCAACAAGCAAACTAGCAAGAATCACATGATTATTTCAATAGATGCAGAAAAAGCCTTTGATAAAATACAACACCCATTCCTATTAAAAACACTAGAAAGCATAGGAATAGAAGGGTCATTCCTAAAAATAATAAACAGTATATATCTAAAACCAACAGCTAATATCATCTGCAATGGGGATAAACTAGATGCATTCCCAATAAGATCAGGAGTGAAACAAGGATGCCCATTATCACCTCTACTATTTGACATTGTACTAGAAACACTAGCAGTAGCAATTAGAGAAGATAAAGGAATTGAAGGCATCAAAATAGGCAAGGAGGAGACCAAGTTATCACTCTTTGCGGATGACATGATGGTCTACTTAAAGAATCCTAGAGATTCAACCAAAAAGCTAATTGAAATAATCAACAACTTTAGCAAAGTTGCAGGATACAAAATAAACCCACATAAATCATCAGCTTTTCTATATATCTCCAACACAGCTCAGCAGCAAGAACTAGAAAGAGAAATCCCATTCAAAATCACCTTAGACAAAATAAAATACCTAGGAATCTACCTCCCAAGACAAACACAGGAACTATATGAACACAACTACAAAACACTCGCCACACAACTAAAACTAGACTTGAACAAATGGAAAAACATTAACTGCTCATGGATAGGACGAGCCAATATAATAAAAATGACCATCCTACCCAAACTTATTTATCTATTTAGTGCCATACCCATTGAACTACCAAAATACTTCTTCACTGATTTAGAAAAAACCATAACAAAGTTCATTTGGAAGAACAAAAGATCAAGGATATCCAGGGAAATAATGAAAAAAAACACATATGATGGGGGCCTTGCAGTCCCTGACCTAAAACTATATTACAAAGCAGCAGTCATCAAAACAATTTGGTACTGGCTAAGAAATAGAAAGGAAGATCAGTGGAATAGACTGGGGGAAAGCGACCTCAGCAAGACAGTATACGATAAACCCAAAGATCCCAGCTTTTGGGACAAAAATCCACTATTTCATAAAAACTGCTGGGAAAATTGGAAGACAGTGTGGGAGAGACTAGGAATAGATCAACACCTCACACCCTACACCAAGATAAATTCAAAATGGGTGAGTGACTTAAACATAAAGAAGGAAACTATAAGTAAATTGGGTAAACACAGAATAGTATACATGTCAGACCTTTGGGAGGGGAAAGGCTTTAAAACCAAGCAAGATATAGAAAGAATCACAAAATGTAAAATAAATAATTTTGACTACATCAAACTAAAAAGCTTTTGTACAAACAAAACCAATATAACTAAAATCAGAAGGGAAACAACAAATTGGGAAAAAATCTTCATAGAAACCTCTGACAAAGGTTTAATTACTCATATTTATAAAGAGCTAAATCAATTGTACACAAAATCAAGCCATTCTCCAATTGATAAATGGGCAAGGGAAATGGATAGGCAGTTCTCAGATAAAGAAATCAAAACTATTAACAAGCACATGAAGAAGTGTTCTACATCTCTTATAATCAGAGAGATGCAAATCAAAACAACTCTGAGGTATCACCTCACACCTAGCAGATTGGCTAACATAACAGCAAAGGAAAGTAATGAATGCTGGAGGGGATGTGGCAAAGTAGGGACATTAATTCATTGCTGGTGGAGCTGTGAACTGATCCAACCATTCTGGAGGGCAATTTGGAACTATGCCCAAAGGGCGACAAAAGAATATCTACCCTTTGACCCAGCCATAGCACTGCTGGGTCTGTACCCCAAAGAGATAATGGACACAAAGACTTGTACAAAAATATTCATAGCTGCGCTCTTTGTGGTGGCCCAAAACTGGAAAATGAGGGGATGCCCATCAATTGGGGAATGGCTGAACAAACTGTGGTATATGTTGGTGATGGAGTACTATTGCGCTAAAAGGAATAATAAAGTGGAGAAGTTCCATGGAGACTGGAACAACCTCCAGGAAGTGATGCAGAGCGAGAGGAGCAGAACCAGGAGAACATTGTACACAGAGACAAACACACTGTGGTATCATCGAACGTAATGGACTTCTCCATTAGTGGTGGTGTAATGTCCCTGAACAACTTGCAGGGACCCAGGAGAAAAAAACACCATTCATAAGCAAAGGATAAACTATGGGAGTGGAAACACCGAGAAAAAGCAACTGCCTGAATACAAAGATTGAGGGGACATGACAGAGGATAGACTCTAAATGAACACTCTAATGCAAATACTATCAACAAAGCAATGGGTTCAAATCAAGAAAACATCTAATGCCCAGTGGACTTACGCGTCGGCTATGGGGGGTTGGGGGGGGGGAGGAAAAGAAAATGATCTATGTCTTTAACGAATAATGCTTGGAAATGACCAAATAAAATATATTTAAAAAAAAAAAAAAAAAAAGAATTCTATTTCCTCTTCTGTTAGTCTAGGCAGTTTGTATTTTTGTATATATTCATCCATTTCTCCTAAATTGGTGTATTTATTGCCATATAATTGGGCAAAGTAATTTCTAATGATTGCCTTAATTTCCTCCTCATTGGAGGTGCTGTCCCCCTTTTCATCTTTAATGCTGTGAATTTGCTTTTCTTCCTTCCTTTTTTTAAATAGATTGACCAGTACTTTGTCTATTTTGTTTGTTTTTTCAAAGTACCAGCTTCTTGTCTTATTTATTAAATCAATAGTTCTATCACTTTCGATTTTATTAATTTCTCCCTTAATTTTTAGGATTTCTAATTTGGTTTTCTGCTGGGGGTTTTTAATTTGATCGCTTTCGAGTTTTTTCAATTGCATTTCCAATTGATTGATCTCTGCTCTCCCTTGTTTGTTAATATGAGCTTTCAGGGATATGAATTTGCCTCTGATTACCGCTTTGGCTGCATCCCAAAAGGTTTGAAAGGATGTTTCGCCATTGTCATTTTCCTTGATGAAATTATTAATTGTTTCTATGATTTCTTCTTTAGCTAAACGGTTTTGGAGTATCATATTGTTTAATTTCCAATTGGTTTTAGATTTGGTTTTCCATGTACCATTACTAATCATTATTTTTATTGCCTTGTGATCTGAGAAGGCTGCATTCATTATTTCTGCTTTTTTGCATTTGTGTGCTATGTTTCTGTGACCTAATGTATGGTCAATTTTTGTGAATGTGCCATGTGGTGCTGAGAAGAAGGTGTATTCCTTTTTATCCCTATTTATTTTTCTCCATATGTCTATTAATTCTAATTTTTCTAAGATTTCATTCACTTCTTTTACCTCTTTCTTATTTATTTTTTGATTTGATTTATCTAAATTTGATAATGGTTGGTTTAAGTCTCCCACTAGTATGGTTTTATTGTCTATTTCTTCCTTCAATTCTCCTAGTTTCTCCATTAGAAATTTGGGTGCTATATTATTTGGTGCATACATGTTGATTAATGATATTTCCTCATTGTCTAGAGTCCCTTTTAACAAAATATAATTACCTTCCCTATCCCTTTTGATCAGGTCTATTTTTGCATTGGCTTTATCAGATATCATGATTACCACTCCTGCCTTCTTTCTATCAGTTGAGGCCCAGAAGGTCTTACTCCATCCTTTAATTCTGACCTTGTGGGTGTCAACCCGCCTCATGTGTGTTTCTTGAAGACAACATATGGTAGGGTTTTGGATTCTAATCCATTCTGCTATTCGTCTACGTTTTATGGGTGAGTTCATCCCATTCACGTTCAAAGTTATGATTGTCATTTGTGGACTCCCTGGCATTTTGATTGCCTTCCCTAATTCTAACCTTTTCTTCTTTGGCTCTACCTTTTAGTCCAGTGATTTACTTTGAATCAGTCCCCCTTGTCCCCTCCCTTGATGTTTCCCTTTTTAGTCCCTCCCTTTTTGTTCCCTCCCCCTCCCCCCTCTCTTTCCCTCCCTTTTTGTTCTCCCTCTCCCCCTCCCCCCCTTGGTTTTCCCTTCTCCTTACCCTTGTTGGGTAAGATAGAATTCAAGATCCCAATGGATCTGGATGTTTTTCCCTCTCAGAGTTGATTTCCCTGATATTGAGGTTTAAGTAAACCCCCCCCCTCTCTTCCTCTCCTTCTTATAGGAGTTTTCTTCCCCTCCCCTTCCCCTGTGAATCTTTGTGTGAGAACCATTATTCTATTTGGTCTTTCTTTACCCCCTATTTATACATTACATTTTCCCCACATATTAGTATACATAGGTTGATATAAATGTAGTCCTTATAGAAGAGAGTTTGAGTAAAAGAAGATAACATTTTTCCCCTTTCCTTAATATTTACCTTTTCAGGTATTCCTTGCTCTTTGATTTTCGGTATCAAACTTTCCACAGAGCTCTGGTCTTTTCTTTGCAAAAAGTTGGAAGTCTTCTATTTTGTTGAATGCCCATACTTTCCCTTGGAAGTATATAGTCAGTTTTGCTGGGTAGCTGACTCTTGGTTGGAGACCCAGCTCTCTTGCCTTTCTGATGATCATGTTCCATGCCTTACGATCATTCAGCGTAGAACTTGCAAGGTCTTGTGTGACCCTGATTGTCATTCCTTTATATCTAAATTGTCTTTTTCTGGCTTCCTGTAGGATTTTTTCTTTTGTTTGATAGCTTTGGAATTTGGCAATTACATTCCTGGGAGTTGTCTTTTGGGGGTTTAGTGTAGAAGGTGTTCTGTGAGCTCTGTCAGTGGCTGTATTGCCCCCTTGTTCTAGAATCTCTGGGCAATTTTCTTTGATTATATCTTGTATCACCATGTCCAGTTTGGTGTTTATTTCTGGCTTTTCTGGGAGTCCAATTATTCTTAAATTTTCTCTTCTCCCCCTGTTTTCCAGATCTATCACCTTGTCGGTGAGATATTTTATGTTCTCTTCTAATTTCTTGGTGTTTTGGCTTTGCTTTATTAGTTCTTGCTTTAAAGCCTGGTTTTCTTTTACAGTTTGGTCAAACTGGTTTTGTAGATGCGTGAATTTCTTTTGCATCATTTCCCACTTTTCCTCCCAGAGGGCTTCCATCTTTTTGGTCCTTTCTGATTCAAATTCTTCATGGGTTTGTGGAGAGTTTCTATTTCCTTTGGAAGATTTTGGAGAATTTTCTTGTATATCTTCTTCTATCTGCTCTGTATTTTGTATTTTGGCTCCATAGAATGTGTCCAGAGTTGCCCCTTTCTTCTTATTTTTCTTGGTATTTTGGGGCTTCGGTGCTTCTGTGGAGTTTGTCATCTCTGAACATGGAGGATTGGCTTTTCTTGTCTTTGTCTGGTGATCAGAGGCTTTAGTCCTGGGCAGATGTTGGTTCTATGAGCGTTCCCTGGGTTAAACTGAATATGCCTCACTGGAACTGGAATGGAAGGGTCGGACCACGAGGCCACACTCTCCCCCTGGCTCGATTTCCGGAAGTTGCCTTCAGAATCGCTGGCCATGAGGCTGTTTCCTCGGCCTGCGGGGGGATGGGCTGCCGCTTCCCCAAGCTCCGAGAGCACAGACTTTCACTGAGACTTGGATAGCAGGATCCAGACCGTGAGGCTGTCTTGCCCGCCCTGAGGGTTGCTGTTGTTTTGACCAGCTCTCTGCAGCGGAAGCCCCAGGCAGTAACTTTCACCCGGACTGGGACTTGGGTAGAAGACCCTGAGGGTTGTTGTTCCTCAGACCCTGCTCTCTGAGCCCGGCGCGGCTGCCGCTTCCGGGAGCCTTGGACTCTGCGCTCCTACCCCTGAGGTCCGAGGGATCTCAGGTTCTGGCTTTTAAGGGGAGCCGTACCTTTTGAACCGGGTCCAGGTCGAGGAGGAGGGTTCCCAGGGTCTGTGCTGTTGATCGTTTTGAATTTCGGCGCCTTAGGAGCTTCTATTTTGAGATCGGTCGGGAAGGGTTTTCCGGAGATCTGAACTTCAGCTTTCTCTAAGCCGCCATCTTAACCGGAAGTCTCCCCCATCATTATTTTCTAAGGACAATGATTTATATATGGGTAAGTAATATATAACTCCATTGGAAAATTAATCTTTGTAAATTAATAGAGTGGATTATTTTCATACTAATTGATTATTTATTCAGCAATTAGGAACCATACATGATGACTGAGAACTGCTTTCTACAAATGATTTTCTTCTACTATGTTAAAATTGATGTTAAAATATGAAATATATCTAATATATTTATGTAAAAATTTATAATTATTTTAACATTCTTTGTATTGTGATTTTCAAATATTCTTCTCTCTCCTGTCCTTCACCCAAGCAATGACATCAATTAATTTTTGAAATTACACAAAACACACTTCCATATTAGTCATAACAAAAACCTAATTAAAGTATTTTATAAGAAAAAGCAAGGTGAGGGTGGAGTCAAAATGGTGACTGAGAAGCAGAAAAAGTTGATTTCTTTGTGAAAACTCTTCTACACCAAACAAAAACAAAGCTTCATGGGGGACAGAAAACAAAATCCATCAAGAAGACTGAGCTGCAGGACCCTCCTGTTTGATTCAATTTAAAAGGCATTCAGAGAAGTTTGAATTCTTGGGTTTAAGGAAAAGAAAGAATGAAGATCCCAGAGGGATCTCAGGGCTCAGGGTCCAACATGGGTAGAGTGCCTTGCTACCAGGAAGAGAGGAGCAGAAAGGGAAGATTGGTTGCAGCCCTCAGCCTCCACATTTCTATCTTGGGTCTCTGCCCCTGGAAATTTTGGCCTCAGGGCACATCCAATTGTGCAGATCAGCTCAACTTAAAATCCAGTTTATCAATAGTGAAGAGAAGAAGTCTCCAGAGGGCAGAGGGGCTCAGTTTCATGGAGCTGGAAGAAAACCAGAGGAGAAAGGTTACTGAGAGGACAGAGAGCCAATTTTTGCAGTGGGACAGAGCCACCAGACTCTCTTGCTCTATCCAACCTGAAAGGTACAGATAAAGTTGAATCTTGTGGTATAAGGGAAAAATCCAACACCCCTCCTCCACATAGACCCACAGTAGAAATCCTGCTGACTGGGATCCCAGGCTGATGGCTGCAACTGCAACAGACTTTTAGGGTACCACCACAGGAACCTTAGGGCTTATACTGGGTGATTGGCTGAAAGGAGGAGAGAGGAGGACCAAGGGTAACTACCTTCAGCTTCCACAACTTCACTTTCACCATTAGCCTCTACTGGCAACTAGGGAATATTTGACCTCAGGTCACATTAATACAACTGGTCAGCTCCATCAGCCTAAACTAGGTAATCAGCTGAGCAGAGAAGAATCCCCATTAGGGTAAAAAAGTCCAAAATCATAGATTCAGCAAATAAAAAGAGGAGCAAGAATACACCCAATAAGAAGAAGGAAAATAAGGAAAAACTATGAGTAAAAAAAAAGAAAAAAGAAATTATAGTCGATACCTTCTTTTCAGGTAACAAACAAAGAAAAAAAGGAACAGAGTAGGACCAAGGAACACCAAGCAAAATTCCAAAACTCCAACAAATTGAACTTAGTCTCTGGAATAACTCAAAACACAATTCAAAAAAATAATTATGAGAGGTTGAAGAAAATTGGAAAGGAACTAAAAAAAGAGAAAAAAAAAGGTCATTTGGAAAGAGATTCTCATTAACTAAAGCAATAAAAAAATGTTTTAAAAGTCATAATTGACCAGCTTTAAAATGAGGCAAAGAAAGTTAAAGATAAGAATAATGTCCTACAAAGAAAAATAGACCCAAAGGAAAGGGAGAATTAAAAAGTCAGGGATGAAATTCAGTCTTTAAAAATTAGAATCAAATACTTAGGAGCACATGACTTCACAAAGCAGCCAGAATCTGTAAAACAAAATCAGAATTAAAAAATTGAGGAAAATATATAACACTTCATTGATTTAAAAAAAAAACAGACCTGGAGAAAAGATCCAGGAAAGACAATTGAAGAATTATTCAACTACCCAAAAATTATGAACAAAGAAAAATACTGGATATCATTCTACAAGAAATTATCCAAGAAAACTGGTCTGATATTCTTGAACAGGAGGGTAAGGAAGAGATTGAAAGAATCCACAGATCACCTCCTGCATTAAATTCTTAATTGAAAATGCCCAGGAATGTTATAGCCAAGGTCAAGAACTTCCAGAATAAGTAAAATATATTACAAGCTGCTAAAAAGAAACAATTTAGATATCATGGAACCACAGTCAGGATTACATAGGATCTGGCTGCATTTAAACTGAATAACTGGAAGACATGGACTATATTTTAGGAAGCAAAGGAACTGGATCTACAACCAAGAATCAACTACCCAGCAAAATTTACTATATTCTTTCAGGGGAAAGTAAGATCATTTAATGAAATGGAAGATTTCCAAGCATTCTTGAAGAAAAGACCAGATTTAAACAGAAAATTTACTGCCCAAATACAGAACTCAAAAGAACCACTCAAATATAATTTAAAAAGGAAATAAATAATTAGGGGAATGAATAAGTTCAAATGATTTGTATTCCTATATGAAATGATTATATTGGTAACTCTTAAACTGTGTTAGTATCATCAGGGTAGCGAGAAGAAGTATACCTAGAGGTTACACTGATGAACAGCATAGGATGATATGTCAAAAAAAAGTATATATATATATATATATATATATATATATATATATATATATATATATATATATATATATATATATATAAAACTAGGGGGATATTTGCACCAAATGGTATAGTACTCAGATATATAAAAGAGCTTAAGGAGGAAATAGACAGTAAAACCATACTAATGGAGGACTTCAACTTTCCACTATCAGAACTAGATAAATCAAAAGAAAAAAAATAAATAAGAAGTAAGGGAAGTGAATGAAATGTTAAAAAAATAGAATTAATAGGTATCTGGAGAAAACTGAATAGGAAAAAAAGGAATATACCTTCTCAGCAGTACAAAGTACACATACAAAATCAACCATGTATTAGGGCATGAAAAATATTGCAAATAAATGTAGGAAAGCAGAAATTATAAATACAATTATTTCAGACCATAATAAAGTAAAAATCATATTCAATAAAGATTTATGGAGAGGCAGATTTAAAATTCATAGACAACTAAATGATCTAATTCTTAAAAACTGGTGTGTCAAAAAACAAATCAAAGAAATAATTACTGATTTCACTGAAGAGAAAGACAATGAGGAAATGACACATCAAAATCTATGGGACGCAGTCAAAGCAGTACTCAGGGGAATTTTATATCCTGGAGTACATATATCAACAAATTAGAGAGGTAAGAGGTCAATGAATGGGCATGGAACTTAAAAAAAAAACTAGAAAAAGAACAAATTAAAAATCTCCAGATAAAGACCAATTTGGAGATCCTAAAAACCAATGGAAAAATTAATAAAACAGAAAATAAAAGAACTATTGAACTAATAAATAAAACTAGGAACTTGTACTTGGGAAAAATGATTTAAGTACTAATTTATCTAATTTTTTAAAAGATAGAAAAGAATCAAATTAACAATATCAAAGAGTGATGTTCCACCTTTAGTGAAGAGGAAATTAAGGTAATAATTAAGTAATATTTTGCCCAAATATATGGCAATAATTAAGATAATCTAGGTGAAATAAGTGAATACTTACAAAAATATAAATTACTTATATTAACTAAAGAAGAAATAGAATATTCAAATAATCCAATCTCAGAAAAAGTAATTGAACATGTCATCAAGGAACTCCCTAAGAAAAAATCCCCAGGGTCAGATGGATTCACAACTGAATTCTCTCAAACATTTGAAAAACAACTAATCCCAATATTATACAAACTATTTGACAAAATAAGCAAAGAAGTTCTCCCAAATTCCTTTTATGACACAAATCTGGTACTGATACAAAAGTCAGGTAGAAATAAAACAGAGGGAAAAATACAAACCAATCTCCTTAATGAACAGAGATGCAAAAATATTAAATAGAATACTACCAAAAAACTATAAAGCAAGTTATCATGGTGGGATATATATATATATATATATATATCAGAAATGTAAGTATGCTATATTATTATGAAAACCATTCACACAATAGACCAAATCAATAATCAAATGAACAGAAATTACTTGATTTTTAGGATTCTTCATGTATACCATTGTATCATCTGCAAAGAGTGATAGTTTAGTTTCCTCATTGCCTACTTTAATCCCTTCAGTTTATTTTTTCTTCTCCAACTTCTACTATTAATATTTCTAGTATAATATTAAATAATTGAAGTGATACATGAAAATCAACTGAATGTGTAGTGGAAATAATTAACAACTTTAGCAAAGTTGCAGGGAACAAGATAAACCCATATAAATCATTAGCATTTCTGTATATTTCCAATAAAATTCAATAGCAGTAGTTAGAAGGAGAAACTCCGTTTAAAATCACTCTAGACAATATAAATTATTTAAGAATCTATCTGCCAAGAGAAACAAAGGAATTATGTGAACACAACTACAAAACACTTTTCCCATAATTAAAACTAGATATAAATAATTGGAAAAAAACATTAATTGCTCATGGAATAGGATGGCTAATATAATAAAAATGGCAATGCTATCCAAATTAATTTACTTATTCAGTGCCATACCCAAAAAAACCTTTTTATAGAATTAGAAAAAAAAATTAACAAAGTTCATCTGTAATATCAAAAGATCCCAGCTTTTGGAAAGAACTTACTCTTTGACAAAAACTGCTGGAAAATTAAAAAAAAAGTATGGGAAATATCAGGTCTAGATCAACATGTCACACACTATACCAAGACAAATGCAGACTGGTCAAGGAATTTAAGACCTTAATAGAGATAGAGAATTGTTAAAACCAAATTAATCTCTGGTCCTTAATTTTGATGGAGTTTATTACTATTTACTTGAATAAGAGAAGGCAGACAGAAAGCTTTTCTGAACTAGCCATGTGTGCACTCTTCATGACTCTCTCTCTCAGTCCATGTCCTTTTGCTGATGCTTCCAAGTGAATAGAGAGTGCTTTCTTGTCTAGAACCTTTTAACTTCCTCCTCTCTTCCTGTCTCAAACTCAATCATCTCTAGATCAAGTACATAGGCCACAGTTCCATTACTTATGCTGCAGTTCAAGAAAAAAGGTCAAACCCAAATGTATGATCTTGGGAGGGATTCTCTTCACACAGAAAATTGCATGATGGAAAATGAATGATTTTGACTATAGAAAATTAAAAAGGGTTGGTACAAGCAAAGCCATTGTAACCAAAATTAGAAGGAAAGCAACAAACTGGGGGAAGATTCTTATAACGAAACTCTTTGCCAAAGGTTTACTTTTCTAAAGATATGAGGAATTAAGTCAAATATATATTTAAAAAAAAACAACATTAAACTATTCTCCAGATAACAAATGGTCAAGGGATATGAATAGGCAGTTTTTATAAGAAGCAATCAAAACTATCAATAAGCACTTGAAAAAGTATACTACATCTTTTCTGATTAGAGAAATACAAATAAAATAACTCTGAGGTACCACCTCACGACTACCAGATTAGCCAATCTGGCAGCAAAGGAAAATGATAAGTATTGGAGTGGTTATAGCAAAATTGAGACATTAATGCACTGTTGGTGGAATTTTGAATTTATCTTAAACATTCTGGAAGATAATTTGTAATTATGCAAAAAGGACTTTAAAAGAATGCCTTCTCTTTGATCCTGCTATACCATTGCTTGATTTGTATCCCAAAGAGATAATAAGAAAAAACACTTGTTTTATTTTTATATATTTATAGCCATACTCTTTGGGTAGCAACAATTGAAAAATGAGGGGGGGGGTGCCCATTTATTGGAGAATGGCTGAACAAATTGTGGCATTTGATGGTGATAAAATACTATTTTGCTGAAAGGAATGGTGAACTGGAGGAATTCCATGTTAACTGTTACGACCTCCAGGAATTGATGCAGAGTGAAATGAGCAGAACCAGAAGAACATTGTATACAAAATGATGCATTGTGGTATAATTGAATGTAATAGAGTTTTCTACTAGTAGCATTGCAATGATCCAGGACAACACTGGGAATTTATGAGGAGGAACATCATCCACATCCAGAGAAAGAACAGTGGGAGTAGAAACACAAAGGAAATGTGGGAGGGAAGAGAGGTGAGGAAAAGCATGAATCATGTAACTATGGGAAATATATCAAATTAATTAATTAATTAATGAAAAATAAAGAAAAATCAAAAGGCTGGAAAATAAGCAAACTACACTCAGAACCCCCCCCCCCCCCAACTAACCACAGAATATTTTTATGGAGACAATGAAAAACAAAGCATAGAATCTGAAGAGGACAGTGAGAACAATAGAGCTAAACAGAAAACTTCAATGCAAAATATGAATTGCTCTCAAACTCTAGGAAAACTCAAAAAATTTAAAAAATCAATTAAGAGGGGTAGAGGAAAAATTGGAAAGAGAAAATGAAAACAGTGCAAAATAGAATTGATCAAAAGGTAAAAGAGGCACAAAAATCCAATTAAAAATAATTTCAGTAAAAGTAGAATTGATCAAAGGAAAAGGGGATACAAAAGCTTATGGAAAAAAATATTCATTAAAATCAGAATTAGGAAATGAGAATCTAATGACTTCATGAGATATCAATAAATAATAAAATAAAATATAAAGAAGAACAATGGAAGAAGATATGAAATATTTAAAAAAAACAACTATCCTATAAAATAGATAGAGGAGAGATAATTTAAGAATTATTGGACTATCTGAAAGCCATGCCAAAGAAAAAAACAACAACATAGACATTATATTACAAACAGTTATTGAAGCAAATTGCCTGATTTTCTTGGATAAGAGAGTAAAATAGAAATTGAAAGAATCCACAGATCACCTCCTGAAATAAATAGCCAAATGACAACTCCCATGAATATTATAGCTTAATTTTAGACATCCCAGGCCAAGGAAAAAATATTGTGAGCAGTCAGAAAAAGAATACAGTAAAGAGAATGGATCTTTCAATTTGCACTCAAAGCTTATCAGATCTCTTTGGAGATGGATATTATTTTTCAGGATAGAATTATTTTATATGCCTTTCCAGATGTTTCTAAAACCATCTTTTCATCATCTTTTATGTTCATTCACAGTCATATTCTATTACTTTTTTTAACCATTTTCTTATTGATAGGCATGTCTTCAATGTCTAATTCCTTGCTACCAGAAAAAAGCATATTTAATTTCTGATAAATGTTTAATCTATGCCTTGATGGCCCTTTTTTGTAGGCAACTTTTACTGCATTATGATCCTTTTTCCAGTGGTTCACTTTTTGTTGAACCTCTTTACTATGTTATGTCATTTTGGGGTAGTCTTCTCCAGTCTAGCTCAGAGTTGCATTGAACTATATAAGGCCACCCACCACTACAAGATACTATTCACTGAAAGATCAAATGCCGAAGCTGGCACTTAAATATGTTGGCTACATAATGAGAAGAGTGGACTCCCTGGAGAACCCTCTGTTATTGGGAGGGAAAAGGCAAAATGATAAGGGAATGGCAGAGGATGAGATTAATAGCATCATACAAGCAACAAATACCAGTTTGGATAGACTTTAGGAGAAAGTGGAGTAAAGAAGAGCCTAGTGTTCTATAGTCCACAGGAACACAAAGAGTAAACATGATGTTTAGATTAAAATTGTGAGATAGGCAGCACATTTTATTTTTGTATTAATCAGAAAAGAATAGGGGAGAAGGATGAAAGAAAGAGGAAGTAAATTACATAGAAAAATTTACCCAAATCTAGTTTCCTCATTTGGCTGCTTGTCCTGTAGCAGCTCCAGCCAGCACCAAAAAGGAAGAAGAAACAGACCTCTTGCTTCCTGGTTCACAATTGATACACTCTCCTGGTTCTGCCCTCTGTACTGATATTGTACACTGATGACTGATGACAGGGCACTGGAAACTTTTAAGATGATTTTAGACATCTAGTCTATGTAGAAGAGAGCCATTTAGGCTCACCTATCTCACCATTTTCTACTTCACTTTAAATACTCTTCCTTATATACATCCTTTATGTGAGATAATTTGTTCCATTATTCCTTTTCATTTTCCTTTATCTCTCCTTCATACAATCCATTTTTGAGATCACCCCCAAATAATCAACTTATTCCATTGCCTAATTATTATAAAGTTCTTAAGTGTTATGCATCATTTTTCTCAACAGTAATATAAAAATTATCTTGAGTTCCTTATGATTTCTTTCATGTTTACATTTTTATTCTTCACTTACTTTTTATATGTGGAAGTCAAATTTTCTATTCCACTCTCTTTTTAAAAAGAATGCTTGAGGGGCACCTGGGTAGCTCAGTGAATTGAGAGCCAGGCCTAGAGATGTTTCTTGATAACTCACAGAATGATTAGTTTCTACTTGACTAATTCTAGCTATAAGAAACTATTCATTGAGGCTCTGTTCCTATTCTTACACTTGGTCAATTTGGTTTCTTAAGATTCAGTTCTCTGCAATATTTTTTATGGATCTTTTTTCAATATATTAATTGTCTTTTTTGTAATTTTCTTCCATTGTTCTTATTTATTTTATTATTTTTCTTCTATAATTCCTATTTCATTTATTAAATCATCTCTTCCTTCTTCCATGAATTTTTGATGGGCTTGTGTTGAATTCACATTTTCTTTGAAGCATTGTATTTATTTGTTTTGATATGATTTTATTCTGAATTTGTGTCTTGATTCTCCATGTCACCATATTAATTTATTATGGTTGGACTTTTTTTTAGTATGTTTGTTAATTTTTAACTTCATATATTTTTTTTTGTTTTTTGTTTTTTTTTTTGGTGTGCTTTCTCATGCATTATCTGTGTACTTTTATGGTCCTGATATTCCCCATTTACAAAATGAGATCCTTGATTGTATAACTTCTTTTGTCCTACTTTAATTTAAATTCTGTAACACAAAAATAGTTTAATGCCTGGTTCACACTCCTTTTTCTCTTCCACAACTTCTGCCCCCATAAAACAGATTTCAACATAAATACTGATACTCCCTTAAGCACCCTCACCAACTTTTTTCTCAAGTTACACATTTCACATAGAATTCTCTTTTACCCCACCTCAACTACACACAGAGATGTTCATGCTCTTTTTATCTTGTATTCACTCACAAATGCTCTACTCCCATATTTATGAACTTTGAATTTCTCTTTCATATTAAGGACCTCTTTTATTCCACATCTGATTACAATACTTTGTCATTCCTTACACAAAACAAATGTTATTTACAAAACAAAACAAAACAAAACAAAAAAAAACACAAAAAGAGCAAGCTTTAAATATTGATGGAAACATTCATCATGATAGTCATATTTTCCAACTAAGTTCCCTCATTCCTCCTTTAATTTCTGAAATGCAAATGTATTTTTAAAAAATATTAGGAATAAGCAACCTCAAAAAATACCTGTCAATATTTTTTTTAATTACAGACAATGTGAAACTGTTTAGCTGATTTAAGAGAAAACAAAGGATACAAACTAAAAGCCTGGCACATTTTCTTTAATATTTTTGAAAAAATGAAACACTTGCTTCTCTTTAAAGCTACTTGGTTCTTTATCATTCTATCCTTAATGCTTTTCTCTGGGAAAAATTCCTTAAACTCAAATCTCTAAGTGAAAGAATCAAATTTTTGTTTATGAAAGCCAAGAATATTAGCATTTGTATTTTCAGTTTTTGGTGTAAGGATACCTAAAGTAGTATAACCAGTAATTATGGCAACTTAACTGATTTTTGCATGAAGCAAAGAATATAGAGTAGAATCTGGTGAATTAGACTAAACAGCGTTGAGTCTGTTTTTTCAGCCCTCCAAACAGTTTGAATCAAATAATCAATTTGTCTAAATAACCAGACTATTAAAATTGTGATTCAGTTATTTGGGTTGGTTTGCTGGCTTAATAAATTAACTATTTATTCTGCCATGATAGATACCTGAATGTCCATTAGAGTTAGGAACAGAGATTCAGTTAAATACTATGTTTCTAGTAAGAATTCAGTATAAGAAATATTTCCATCAGGTAATTTCTCTTCCTATGGACTCAATATTTTCATCTGAAGTTCTTCAAAGCATATTTAAATAAATAGAAGTAAACAATTAACACTTAATTGTTCACATTAATTATACTTATTAAGAAAACATCCATCTAATACATATGGGTACTTTAGGTTCATAGTGAAATTATCTATAGAAATAAAATTCAGAAGATCATCAAATACAAATTTGATTATGTTTGTAAGCAAAATAGACTTCCATTTTTTGATATGATTTAAGACAAAAACCTCAATTTCTAAAAATTACTAAGCAGTTTTCCACTTAAAGCTCTCTTAATAACAAGATATATATATTGGCCACGTATATAATGCCATGATTTTTATCACAATAAATATGGGTAATTTTGTAAAAATAACCAAACTTTTAATATAGTTGCATCTATTATTGTGTTAAAATATTTTAAATGGATTTTTTAAAGTTTTCTAATGTAACAGAACACAGCAAAGGTAAGTTTCAAAGAGATGAAGGTGAAGTGAGGTGAGGAATCTGGTAAGATTTCAAGTTTAGTATATGGTTCATAATAAACCAAAGTATAATTTTGTTTAAGACAGAAACTGGTCACCTAAGGTCAAGGCATGGAAGTAGGTGAGACTAGACATTTTCAGTAACTTTAGATATTGTAGAGTGAGAGCAAAAAAAAGAGAAAAATAGTTTTATTGTGGAAATCTTTTATATCAATTCCTTTGTTGTAAATCAGTATAAGTACCAATGCTTTATAATTCAATGAAAAAAATTATCATCTTCATGAAAGGCATGGTATTAGATACTAGGAACACACACAAAAACAACCAACACAAAATAACAGCAACTCGAACATCAGTTTTACCATTACAAAACTTCACTATGTCTTGGGGCATAAATTCATCACAAAGCTGGGAAAAACAAATGTATTGAACATATACTTTAATAGCCACAATGAAATAAATACAATAAATATTAAATTTAGAAATGGAAGGCACCTTATACCAAATACCACAATGACCTTCAAAAATGTATAAGCTACTCAAATACAAAAAATAAGTAAACAAATAAATAAATAAGGGAACATGGAAGGATTATCCTTTCTGAATCATCTGGAGAAGGTTTCATTACCAATTAAGATATACAACTGAAAAATTATAAAGCAGAAAAAATTATTTTTATATAATATTAAGATACTTTTGCAACAATACAATGAGTAAGAAAGCGGAAAATGTCTAATGCTGATATTTGTTTTGCAAGATTATACATATTTGCCTTAAGTTACATTTTACCTCTCTCTTCACTGGACTGGGAATAAACAAGGGAGAGTATTTGAATTTTAAAAAATATGTGCTATAAAAATGAAGAAATTAAATTAAAAAAATAAAAAATAAGATGAATAATTCTTTTTGAAAATTTTATTTAATTAGATAATTTAGAATATTTTTCCATGGTTACAAGACTCATGTTCTTTCCTTCCCTTCCCCCCAGCCCCTCCCATATCTGACACAAAATTCCACTGGGTTTAAAATGTGTCATTGATCAAGACCTATTTCCATATTATTAATATTTGCACTAGGATGATCTTTTAGAATCTACTTCCCCATCATATCCCCATCAACCTATGTGATCAAGCAGTTGTTTTTCTTCGGTATTTCTCTTCCCACAGTTCTTCCTCTGGATGTGCATAGGGTTCTTTCTCATATGTCTCTCCAAATAGTTCTGGATCATTGCATTGCTACTAGTCAAGAAGTCCATTCCATTCAATTTTACCACAGTGTATCAGTCTCTGTGTACATCCCTTGGTTCTGTTCCTTTCATTTTGCATCTATTCCTGGAGGTCATTCCAGTTCACATGGAATTCCTCCACTTTATTATTCCTTTTAGCACAATAGTATTCCATCACCAGCATATACCACAATTTGTTCAGCCATTCCCCAATTGGAGGGCATCCTTCTGTTTTCCAATATTTTGCCACCACAAACAGTACGGCTATGAATATTCTTATACAAGTCTTTTTCCTTATTATCTCTTTGGGGTATAAAATCATCAGTACTATGGCTGGATCAAACAGCAGATAATCTTTTTGTGCCATTTGGGCATACTTCCAAATTACCTTCCAGAATTGTTGGATCAATTCACAACTCCACCAGCAATGCATTAATGTCCCAATTTTGCCACATCCCCTCCAACATTTATTACTTTCCTTTGCTTTCATATTAGCCAATCTGCTAGGTGTGAGGTGACACCTCAGAGTTGTTTTGATTTGCATTTCTCTGATTTTAAGAGATTTAGAACATTTTTTCATATGCTTATTAATAGTTTTGATTTATTGATTGGATAATTGCCTGTTCATGTCCCTTGCCCATTTATCAATTGGAGAATGACTTAATTTCTTGTACAATTGATTTAGCTACTTATAAATTTGAGTGATTAGACCTTTGTCAGAGGTTTTTGTTATGAAGATCGTTTCCCAATTTGTTGCTTCTTTTCTAATTTTGATTGCATTGTTTTTGTTTGTCCAAAACCTTTTTAATTTAATGTAATCAAAATTTTCAAACTCTTGTTTGGTCTTAAAATATTTCTTTTCCCAAAGATCTGACAAGTATACTACTCTGTGTTCAACTAATTTACTTATAGTTTCCTTCTTTATGTTCAAGTCATTTACCGATTCTGAGTTTAACTTGGTGAAGGATGTGAGAAGTTGATCTAGACCTAATTTCTCCCATACTGTTTTCCAATTTTCCAAGCAGTTTTTGTATAATAGTGGAATTTGGTCCCAAAAGCTGGGAACTTTGGGCTGATAGGCCCAAACTGAAGGAAGAAATAGACAGTAAAACCATATTAGTGGGAGACTTAAACCAACCATTATCAAATTTAGATAAATCAAACCAAAAAATAAATAAGAAAGAGGTGAAAGAAGTGAATGAAATCTTAGAAAAATTAGAATTAATAGACATATGGAGAAAAATAAATAGGGATAGAAAGGAATACATCTTCTTCTCAGCACCACATGGCACATTCACAAAAATTGACCATACACTAGATCACAGAAACATAGCACACAAATGCAGAAAAGCAGAAATAATAAATGCAACCTTCTCAGATCATAAGGCAATAAAAATAATGATCAATATGATAATAGACTGTCTTGCTGAGGTCACTTACCCCAAGTCTATTCTATTGATCCTCCTTTCTGTCTCTTAGCCAATACCAAATTGTTTTGATGACCACTGTTTTATAGTATAGTTTGAGATCTGGGATGGCTAGGCCATCTTCCTTCACGTTTTTATTTTCATTTTCTCCCTTGATATTCTTGATCTTTTGTTTTTCCAAATAAACTTTATTATTGTTTTTTTTCCTAATTAAAAAAAAGTTTTTTGTAGTTTGATGGATATGGCACTAAATAAGTAAATAAGTTTGGGTAGGATGGTCCTTTTTATTATGTTAGCTCATCCTACCTATGAGCAATTAATTGTTTTTCCAATTATTTAGATCTAGTTTTAATTGTGTGGAGAGTGTTTTGTAGTTGTATTCATATAATTCCTGTGTTTGTCTTGGCAGATAGATTCCTAAGAATTTTATATTGGCTATGGTGATTTTAAAGGGAATTTCTCTTATTGCTGGAATGAGTTGAAAGTATATAGAAATGCTGATGATTTATGTGGTTTTATTTTGTATCCTGCAAGTTTGCTAAAGTTGTTGATTATTTTGACTAGCTTTTGGTTGATTCTCTAGAATTCTTTAAGTAGACCATCATATCATCTGCAAAGAATAATAGCTTGGCCTCCTCATTACCTATTTTAATACCTTCAATTTCTTTTTCTTCTCTAATTTCTACTGCTAGGGTTTCTAATACAATGTTAAATAATAAAGGTGACAATGGGCATTCTTGTTTCACTCCTGATCTTATTAGGCGTGTTCCAGATGATGCTTGCTGATGATTTAAGATATATACTGTTTATTACTTTTAGAAAAAGGCCCATCTATTGCTCTGCTTTCTAAAGTTTTCATTAGGAATGAATGTTGTATTTTATCAAAGGCTTTTTCTTCATCTATTGAGATAACCAAGTGATTTTTGTTGGTTTGCTTTTTATATGGTCAGTTATATAGATGTTTTTCCTAATATTGAACCATCCCTACATTCCTGGTATAAATCCCACCTGATCATAATGAATAACCCTCCTGATCACTTGCTGGAGTCTTTTTGCTAGTATTCCATTTAAGATTTTTTGCATCTCTGTTCATTAGGGAGATTGGTCTAGTTTTCTTTCTGTGGTTTTGACCTGCCTGGCTTTGGAATCAGTAATGTATCACTTACAGTTGGGAGATGACTGAACAAGTTATGGTGTATAATTGTGATGGAATATTATCATGCTATAAGAAATAATTGAGGAGAGGGTTTCAGAAAAATCTGGGAAAATGTATATGCATAAACCCAAAGGAAATTGAGTTTAAACTGGATAATAGTGTACATGGTAAAAGCAATATTCTAATAATAATCAACTCTAAAATCCTTAGCAACTCTAGTCAATATAATAATCCATGACAATTCCAAAGACTCTAAATGTGAAATGCTATTCAACTCCTGAATGAGAAGTGATGGATTGCAGAATGCAGAATGAAATTTTTCCTATAACATGGTTATGCATAAACATATTTCACATATCTTTATATGAATAATAGTTATTTTATTTCTTACATTATTAAAATATAATGGAATTTGTGGGTGGTGAGAAATAATTTGGAACTGAAAAGAAAATGAAAAGAAATGAAAATATATTCTCTTTGGTTGTTAGTTTTCTTTTATGTAAAACAATGAGGTGGGATTAAACACCTAAATCTATGATTTATTACTTTCACTTTACATATGTCTTTGTTGTTGTTGTTGTTGTCATCAGTTTTTTGTTGTGCCCTTTTTGTAACCCTATGTGGGATTAACTTGGCAAAGATACTGGTTTGATTTGCCATTTCTTCCTTCTGCTAATTTTACAGAGTAAAGCAAGACAAACAGGGTTAATTCACTTGCTTAGGATACCCAGTATTAAGTGTCTGAGGCTAGAATTGAACTCTGGAAGAGAAATGATCCTGACTCCTTCCCTGGTATTCTGTTCACTGTGCCACCTAATTGCCTCTTATATCTACATCTATCTATTCATCTCTTTATCTATATATACATATATGCTTACATAAATCTCTAAATATATGGAAAAATGCATATATATGCAACATATCCATCTATAACCTCTCTATACACACATATATATATATAAACATATATATGTATGTATACACATATTTGCATTTTTACTTATGGACTCAGCAATAGGGAAACTGATCTATGTGATCACATCTAGCTATACTGAGTATTTCAAAAGACTTACTATAGTTTAAGCTTTATAATCTAAAATTGTACTCAGACTTTTAGTATACCCTTTATATATACAAATCATTTTACTCACAATTATCCTATCAGGTACAATGTGCAAAATCTTGTAATTCTCATTTCTAAATGAAAAAACTAACACTAAGTAAGGAATGCATTTTATATTTTAAGTAGACAAAATAGTGATTTTTGAGGAACATCTTTGAGAAAGTCATTATGTACTTTAAAATAATTGTCTGCTGTTTGGATGCAGCAAAAATAAGGTTGAGAAACAAAGATTTAGAAATATTCCTAGACAATAAAACATGCCCTGAAGGAATGTTTAATGTTTTATAAATGTTCCATAAATAGAAAAGATATGCCATCTTAATGAATTTAAAGGCAATATCAATGTGATCATATTTTGTCCAAAATTTAGGAGTTTCCTACTTTTTAGATTAAAATGAAGAGAACTTTTTTATTTGTTTTAATAATAGTGGGCTTTTTCCATTTTAAAGGGTTTCTTTTCCAAATAGCAACATCTCCACACATTTAATTTCTGAATTTTTAATGTTAGCTACATATTTTGCTGTAAATTTTATTTCACCAGATAATTCTCACTGAAGAAAAATACATTTGAAAGTCTCTGTGTTGATATTTTATCAAAAAGTAAGACACCTCAAAGTCAATAATATTCTATTTTTATTTTGAACTACTTAGGAAAGAAAGACAGAGGAAATAGTATTGTCTATGTTGTGGACCTTGGAAATCAATATTCATAAAACAATGTCAATATTTTATATCATAAACTCTATCATATTACTCAAATATTTGACCTGACCCAAGTATTCAGTTTGTACTGTAGGAAATGTCTAAATGAAATTTTCAAGGCATGTTTCCTTATAAGTCATTGTTTTAAATTAATAATATAGCTTTTTGTTCTTGATCTCAACCAAAATGTTGTTTTATTTAAGCACCTTTAATATAATTATAATTACCTCTATGTAACTGACAACCCTCAATATAATACTTTTCTCATAAAAATAAAAATTTTATACTTAACAATTTTTGTATCCTCGACATAAAATTTTTTTCTAATTGTCTATATTTGTAGAAGTAATTTAAACTGACACTTAATTTAATTATTTTTAGATGGTGGTAATGACATTTGTATGACATACACCATAAGATTATTGTGAGGAAATAGTTTTATAAATCATAATGTAAACAAATATCATTTTAACAAAAAAGAAAACTCATTACTCAATATATGAAATGATTTTATTTTTAAAACTCATCAAAGATATGATAGCTGACTTTTAAAATCCTGAAGTATGAAATTGACAACTATTACCAGCAGATCCATACAAAAGAAGAAGATATAAAGAAACTATAAAATAGAGAAGCATCAGAACATATTAGAATGAGTTCTGGGGATTGAATGAGGTATTATATGAATTGAAAGTTACATAATTTCTCTAATCCTCAGTTTTCTCTCATTTAAATTTGTCCTCATTTAAAAATGAGGACAAAAATACTTCAATGACCTTGTTTATGTTTTGTGAGTAGAGAACTTAATAAGTCTTAAAAATTATAAAAGCCTGAGATAGCCATTATTCCTCAACTAAATCATGTATTATTGAGACCTAGTTTCCCCAAAATAGTATTGAATCTAAGACTTCCATTTTCTATAATAATTGCTCTTTTTTTTATACACCTGATTCACCGGACCTAGAAGAGGAGTTAGAAGATTTCTCACTCTCCATTTTCATATTTGAGCTCTCCCTTTATCATCAATCAGCCACAGCTCTTCAGATGGGGATTGTTCTAGTCATATTTATCATCCAATTCATATCCTGAATTATTCTTCCTCATTTTCCTATGTAACCAGTGCCAGGCTCACATTTTGCTTCTCCACTGAAAGTTGTGCCCTCATATTAAGAGGCTTCAACTTGGATGTTGATGTTTATGCAAATAGAATTATTTCTTAGTTAATAAGTCTGCCCAACCCCCATAACCTATCCTCCCCCTCCACTTCAAACATAGTCATAACCTTGTTAATGAAATAACCTAAAAGTTTTCCACTTTTATGATAAATGGTATTGAAATTCCTTGAGTCAATGAAAGCCATTGCAGAAGAGATTGAATTATATCTCCACATTCTGTCATTAATAATCTTATCATTAAGCCCAACATAAAGCAAATATAGTTTAAATAAAACATTATATTGTGAAACTAAACATAGAAGTTTAAACCTTCTTAAATGCCAAGAAAGAATCAAGAATTGCTAACTCCTAAATCCATGCCTAACAGTGTGACTTTCTTACTTGTAAAGGATAGTAGTTATCCATTGGTATTAGGAACCAAAAACTTTGGTGCAACTCCAAATAAAAGTAATTAATTTCCTCTTTAACTCAACCACCTCACTATCTATTACATTAATGATTAAACCATTGTTATATAATAGATACATAATCTTTAATACATATATAATAATAAAACCATTTTACTTCTTCACAAAACAAAACACTTCCTACTATATTGTAAATTTATATTTTTTTTAGCTTTCCTAATTAGCTTGTTTTTGTTTATTTGAGGTTAAATGGAAGAGGAAGCTCTGCCAGTCTAACTACTTTTATGACTTTCCAATCCTTTCCATTTCTTTTCTCCATGCTCAAAATTTCCAGAATGTAAGTCTGTGTATGTTCCTTTATTATCCCCTATTATCCCTACATCCCTCCATTTCACTGCTGGAACTCTCATCTCTGTTCAAATTCAAGAACAAAATTATCCAAAGGAAGTGATCTCTTGCTAGTCTGCCTGATTTGCAGACAAATACCTAGTTTAATGAAATTTTTGTGGCAGTGGGATTATGAGTGAACTCTTCCCACTCCCCAAGGATTCTTGGTGCATCTAAATGAGGTTTCATCCTGGAGCCTTGATAAAAGAAGGATCTGCTTCTCTCTTTGATTTTATACCCCTATCTGGATTTCTCCAGGAAATGCTTTAACAAATTCATTTGGCATAAACTAACTTTCTATAAAAGTGGACATCATCCCCTATATCCACAAGGATATTGAATATGTAAATTAGATATCAGATATTGTATGATATATATAGGCTCTATTTCTTCCACCTCATAAAATGCAACTTATTTGCTACCTCATATAAATATATACAAAAACATAAAGCCATTACTAATTTGACTTCCTTAGAAAATTAAGACTGTGTCATTGTTTTCCATTTATCCAAGGTATGAATCATACATGAAACCTGAAATAATGTTACCGAGGGTTGCTAAGATCTAGATATCCTGGCTTCTTATGGCATGACTTTATTCCTCCTGTTTTAGGCTCCTCTTCACCTTCTCTGAGAAGCAAATTGTTAATGAAATCTTTAAGTAAAGGATAAATTGCCTCTCCTCTCATTTCCTATACTTTGTTGCACTTTGGCCTAGAAATTCAATGAAGAAAAGGCAAGTAGTCAAGAAAGTGAGGCAAGATGGAAATGTTTCACAGTCCATTTTTTTTTAAACTGCAGGTAGTAGCTTTTATGACAAGAATCTATTTTTCTGATTCTCAGTCAACAGTCTTCAAGAGGTACAGTCTTTGAAGATAATGCATAAAGAAGCTTGTGTAGAAGAAGTTAGGTGGCTCAGTAGACTAAAGGACACTGGGCCTGAAGTCAAGAAGATTTTGGTTGAAATCCAGTCTTAGACATTTACAATCTGTATGATCCTAGGCTAATCAGTTAAACTCTGTCTTAAATAGAAATTTGCATCTAAGAATTTGTGATTTATATTCAGACCAGCTAAAGAAGTAATAGACAGATCTCAAAGTTCAATCAAGTTAAAGTCCAGGGCATTAATTCATAATCTGGGATTCATAGAGACCCATGGATAGAGTTCAAGAAGTTTTTAAATAGGGGAAAATATATCTTGAATTCAATATAATTGGTCTCCTAAGTGATATTATATGTATTGGGAAAAACAAACAAAACAGCAACAATAAAAAATGGAAAGGAAAAAAGAAAAACACCTGGAGAAGAGGCCCTTTGGCTTCACCAGACCGTCAAATTGGTTAATGAATAATAACAAAAATTAAAAATCCCTGGCCTAGGGAAACACTGAGTGAGACAAAGCAGCCATAGGAAGAAGAACACAAGGAAATATGTTATAGCCTTAGGGAAGAACATGTTTGCTCTGCTTTCTTTTATACTCCCTGATGTTTTGTATATAGGCCAGGGTTCTAAGGTATATATTTGCAACCAGAGTCCTTTAGGTATAATTAACTACTGATTAAGATAAAACAGAGGTGTTAGGTTTCCCAAGAGGTTCTTAAACTTAGTAGATGAAAAGGGATGAGGGTTTGTAATGACAGAAAAAAAATGGCACTCCAGAGAAGAAAAACAGTATTATTCACATAGAAGTAGAGTGCTTCTTCCAATAGAAGTTAGAACTGGAGATTTATTGGAGTATTTATCAAAAGCCGGTTTCATAAAAAATATTCAAGGTGATAAGTCTATTTTCAGAGGAAATAAAGGCAAAAATAGCTCATAATTTGAGGAAATCTGTTGGAGAAATCAAACTTAGGCACAGTATCTATGATATCATTGGCATAGAAAATTCCATTCACCATGTGAGCATGTTCTCCCAATTGATTATCATAGAATCTCCTAGAATACTATAAGGTTAAATGAATTGACAGTGTTACACAATCAGAATGGCCAGAGGCAGAATTTGAAACCCCATTTTCCTGACTTGAAGGCCAGATCTTTATTAAAAACACTATGCTGCTGTTAAAAGTAAATTAGTGTCAAATAACTACAAGTATTATATTTTATCAAATTCATTAGTAAACACTTGAAGTAGAAGAAATAAAAAAAATAGAAGTACAAAGCTTAAGTATGACCATGTGAGAAAACTTTCCTGCCACACTATACCCCTAGGCTCCAAAGTCTCATTCCTGGAAGGTTAGAGGGAAGAGCTACACCCACACCTTTATGTTGAAAGTGTAAACACATAATGTGCAAAAATGGGAAGCTAGGAAAAGAGTTCTGGGGAGAAAATTCTAATTATACAACCCCCCCCCCATGATTCCTTTGGGAAATGAGTATAAAGAAATCTCTCAAATTTACATGTCAATTTCCTCAGTGAATAAGTACACAAACCCAAGTTATATATCTAAAGATCTTTAACTAGGGGTACATAAAATATTTCACTTTCTAAGGGGAAATTACAGTAATGTGGGGATAAGAGGGAGGAAAAAACTAAAGAGAACAAAACCAATGATTTCTATGTGCATTGACGAAAAACAAAACAAAACAAAACAAAACAAAAAAAGCAATTGGGGCAATCCCCTTAAGTATAAGAGTTTACATTCAAAATAAATGTGTTCAAACCCTCACAGTTCAATACGCTATGTCCCAAAGTTCATTCTGGATCTTTTGGTGCAGTGTGCAGTTTCTGTAGACTACTTTATGGCACCTTCTCCAAACAGTTCACTTTCTTGATTCAGGGAGGTAGCAAGTTTCTTATCCTAACATTACACTAAAACAAGAAAAAAGTTTATAAATCACTGCATTGCCACTAATGGAGAAGTCCATTACATTCAATTGTGCCAAAGTGTATCATTCTCTGTGTACAAAGTTCTCCTTGTTCTGTTCCTTTCTGCATAAATTCCTGGAGGTCATTCCAATTCCCATGGAATTCCTCCACTTTATTATTCCTTTGAGCACAATAGTATTCCATCACCAACATATGCCACAATTTGTTCAGTCATTCCCCAATTGAAGGGCATCCCCTCTTTTTCCAATTTTTGGCCACCACAAAGAGTTCAGCTGTGAATATTCTTGTACAAGACTTTTCCCTTATTATCACTTTGGGGTACAAACCCAGTAGTGTTATGGCTGGATCAAAGGGTAGATAGTTTTTAAGTGCCCTTTGGGCATAGTTCCAAATTGCCCTCCAGAATGATTAGATCAATTCACAACTCCATCAGCAATTCATTAATATCCCGGCTCTTCCACATTCCCTCCATCATTCATTACTTTTCATTGCTGTCATGTTAGCCAATCTGCAAGGTGTGAGGTGATACATCAGAGTTGTTTTGATTTGCATTTCTCTGATTATAAGAGATTTAGAGCACCTTTTCATGTGCTTATTAATAGTTTTGATTTCTTTGACTGAAAATTGCCTATTCATGTCCCCTGCCATTTATCAATTGGAGAATGGCTGGATTTTTTCTACAATTGGTTTAGTTCTTTATAAATGTGAGTAATGAGACCTTTGTCAGAGGTTTTTGTTATGAAGATTATTTCCCAATTGTTGCTTTCCTTCTAATTTTGGTTGCATTAGTTTTGTTTGTCCAAAAACTTTTTAATTTGATGTAATAAAAATTATTGATTTTTACATTTTGTGATTTTTTTCTAGCTCTTGCTTGGTTTTAAAGTCTTTCCTTTCCCAAAGATCTGACATGTATATTCTGTGTTCAACTAATTTGCTTGTAGTTTCCTTCTTTATATTCAAGTCATTCACCCATTCTGAGTTTAACTTGGTGTAGGGTGTGAGAAGTTGATCTAGACCTAATTTCTCCCATACTATCTTCCAATTTTCCCAGCAGTTTTTTTTTTATCAAATAGTGGATTTTTATCCCAAAAGCTGGGATCTTTGGGCTTGTCATAGACTGTCCTGCTAAGGTAATTTACCCCAAGTCTTTTCCACTGATCCTCCTTTCTGTCTTTTATCCAGTACCAAATTGTATGATGACAACTCTTTTATAGTATAGTTTGAGATCTGGGACTTTAAGTCCTCATTCCTTCACATTTTTTCATGATTTTCCTGGATATCCTTGTCCTTTTGTTCTTCCAAATAAACTTTTTTAAGGTTTTTTCTAAGTCAGTAAAATAGTTTTTTGGTAATTCAACTGGTATGGCAATAAATAAATAAATATTGTTAGCTTGTCCTTCCCATAGACATTCTATGTTTTTCCAATTGTTTAGATCTAGTTTTAATTTTGTGGAGAGTATTTAGTAGTTGTGTTCATATAGTTCCTGTGTTTGTCTTGGCAGATAGATTCCCAAGTATTTTACATTGTCTAGGGTATTTTAAATGTTATTTCTCTTTATAATTCTTGCTGCTGAAATGTGTTGGAGTTATATAGAAATGATGATTATTTATGTGGGTTTATATTGTTTCCTGCAACTTTGCTAAAGTTGTTGATTTTTTCAACTAGGTTTTTGGTTGATTCTCTGGAATTCTTTATATAGCCCATTATATCATCTGCAAAGAGTGATAGTTTGTTCTCCTCAATGCCTATTTCAATACTTTCAATTTCTTTTTCTTCTCTAATTGCTACTGCTAGTGTTTCTAGTAAAATGTTAAATAATAGAGGTGATAATGGGCACCCTTGCTTCACTCCTGATCTCACTGGGAAGGCTTCTAGTTTGTCCCCATTGCAGATGATGTTTGCTGATGGTTTTACACATATACTCTTCATTATTTTTAGGAAAGACCATTCTATTCCTCTGATTTCTAAAGTTTTCATTAAAATGAATCTTGTATTTTGTCAAAGGCTTTTTCTGCATCTACTGAAATAGTCATGTGATTTTTGACAGTTTGCTTGTTAATATGGTCAGTTATGTGGAAGGTTTTGCTAATATTGAACCATGCTTGCATTTCTGGTATAAATCCCACCTTATAATATTGAATAACCCTCATGATCAATTGCTGGAGTCTTTATGTTAGTATTCTATTTAAGATTTTTGCATCTATATTCATTAAGGAGATTGGTCTATAGTTTTCTTTCTCTGTTTTTGACATGCCTGGCTTTGGTATCAGTACCATATTTGTGTCATAAAAGGTATTTGGTAGAACTCCTTCTTTGCTTATTTTGTCAAACAGTTTGTATAATATTGGGATTAGTTGTTCTTTGAATATTTGAAAGAATTCATTTGTGATTCCATCTGGACCTGGGTATTTTTTCTTGGAGAGTTCTTTGATGGCTTATTCAATTTCTTTTTCTGATATGGGGTTGTTTAGGTAGTCTATTTCTTCCTCTGTTAGTCTAGGCAATTTGAATTTTTGTAAATATTCATCCATATCACCTAGATTGCCATATTTATTGCCATATAATTGTGCATAATAATTTTTAATGATTGCCTTAATTTCCTCTTCATTAGAGGGGAGTTCTACCTTTTCATCTTGGATACTATCTATTTAGTGTTCTTTCCTTTTTAAAATTATATTGACCAGTACTTTGTCTATTTTATGTGTTTTTTTAAAGTACCAGCTTCTAGTCTTATTTATTAAATCAACAGTTCTTTGACTTTCAATATTATTAATTTCTCCTTTGATTTTTAGGATCTATAATTTAGTCTTCTGAGAATTTTTAATTTGTTCACTTTCTAGTTTTATAATTTGCATGTCCAATTCAGTGACATCTGCCTCTCTAACTTGTTAATATATGAACTGAAGGATATGAATTACCCCCTGAGTACTGCTTTGACTACACCCCAAAGATTTTGAAAAGATGTCTGATCATTGTCATTTTCATCAATGAAGTTATTATTTCTATGATTTTTTCTTTAACTAACATATTTTGGAAAATCTCATTGTTTAATTTCCAATTAATTTTTATTTGTCTCTCCATGTACCCTTAGTAATTATTATTTTAATTGCATTGTGATCTGACAAAATTGCATTCATTATTTCTGCCCATTTGCACTTTTTTGCAATGTTTTTATGCCCTAATACATGGTCAATCTTTGTGAATGTACTATGTGCTGGTGAAAAGAAGGTGAATTCCTTTTTGCCCCAATTTATTTTTCTCCACATATTTACTAACTCTATTTTTTCTAAGATTTCATTCACTTCCCTTAACTTTTTCTTATTTGTTTTTTGGTTTGATTTACCTAGTCCTGATAGAGGAAGTTTCAGGTCTTCCACTAGTATAGTTTTTCTATCTATTTCATCCTTGAGATCCACCACTTTCTCATTTAGAAATTTGGATGCTATGCCATTTGGTGCATACAGGTTGAGTACTGATATTTCCTCATTTTTTATACTGCCTTTTATCAGAATGCAATTACCTTCCATATCTCTTTTCACTAGATCTATTTTTACTTTGGCTTCGTCAGATATGATTTTGAGTCCTTCCTTCTTTTTATCAGTTGATGCCCAATAAATTAGGCTCCATCCTTTTACTTTAACTTTCTGCATGTCTACCTACCTCATGTGTGTTTCTTGTAGACTGCATTTGGTAGGGTTTTGGATTCTAATCCACTCTGATGTTCACTTTTGTTTTATGGGTGATTTCATTCCATTCACATTCAGAATTATGATTACCAGCTGTATATTTCCCAGCATTTTGATTTCTACTCCTAGTTCTGCCTTTTTTTCTTTCACTATTTCCTTCTACCCCAATATTTTGTTTTTAATCAATCCCTCTAATTCCCACCCTTATTTTACTTCCCTTTCCACCCCCTCACTTCTTATTCCCCTCTTATTTTCATTACAGTCTTTTTAAACTACCTTGTCAACCTCTCCCTCCCTTGTACTGCTTCCCTCCCTAAGAGTGTGTTTGTTACCCTTCTACTTAACTTTAGTGTGCCAATCTATTCTCTGCCCCATTGGATTGGGTTGTTCTTTCCTCTTTGAGTCAATTTCAAAGCACTTAAGAGTTGAGTATTTCCTATCTCCAGCCTCTTTACCATTCCAATGTATTGATGTTCTCCCCCCTCCCAACATGAGCTTCTTTCTGACATATAAATTTATCCCCCCTTTTTTCTTTTCCCATTTCTTTTAGTATTAACCTCTTTTTTAGCTCTACTTGTATATATATCCATATATGCACACATAAATATGTATTTATGCATACATATATCTATATAAATATTTATTTCTTGGCATTTCATCCTATACAGCTTGTCACTGTTCCCTCTAAGTGTAATTGTTCAAGCTGCCCAGGTGATAATAACAATTTTTAAGGCTTACCAATGACCTCTTTTCTTATAGAGATACATATCATTTTAACTTATTGGATCTCTTAAAAAAGTGTTTTTTTTTGTTTTGTTTTTTTCTTTTTTCCCTCGTTTTTAGTTACCTTTTGATGATTCTCCTGAGTTCTGTGCTTGGGCATCAAATTTTCTGTTCAGATCTGTCCTTTTCTTTACAAATGCTTGAAATTCTTCTATTTTGTTAAATGACCATACTTTACCCTGTAAGAATGTAGTAAGTTGTTCTGGGTAGTTGATTCTTGGTTGTAGACCTAGTTCCCTTGCTTTCTGGAATGTCATATTCCATGTCTTTCAGTCCTTCAGAGTAGATGCAGCTAGATCCTGTGTTATCTTCACTGTGTTTCCATGGTATCTGAATGACTTCTTAGCAGCTTGTAATATTTTTCCTTGGTCTGATAGTTCTTGCATTTGAATATAACATTCCTGGGTGTTGTTAGATTTAAAATAGTTTTGGGGCTTAAATTGTTGTAGATAAGAGAGTGGGAGCCATAAACTGTGAACATTAAATGTTTGGGAGCAAGGGAAATATATATAACAATTATGACCTCTGAAATATGTTTTCTACTGTGTCTTGATTTTATATAAATATAAGATGGTCGCCAGGGAATATATTCCCAATTTATGAATATGCTCAAGCCAACTGGGTTTTATAGAGAAATTTAACTTATAACACACTGATTAATCAATAAAAAAAGAGAGAAAGTAAGAAAGGAATAAGAATGAAAGGTCTCAAGCCAATAAGGCCTAGACCTCAGTCCTAAGAGATAAATCAGTTAGTTGGTTTTATCACTCACCCAAGATCTCTCTAGGTAAGGCTTCTCATGCCAACCTCAGGCTCCATGTTCAAGGGAGCCTTCTTTCAAGAAATTTTTCCAGAGAATTCTCCTCCTGACTCCTCCTGAGTTCTCCTTCCACTGTCTCCTTCAAGACCTCTCCAGGAGCTCTCCCTCCAGGACCTCTCTCCTCTCAGTCTTCCTTCAGAGCAAAAACTCCTCCTCAGACCTCCTTCAGAGCAAAAACTCCCTTCAGACCTCCTTCAGAGCAAAACCTCCTGAGTCCTCCTTCAGAACAACCTCCTTAGTCCTCCTTCAGAGCCACCTCTTCAGAGCCACCCCCTCAGTCCTCAGACCCCGCTATCTTTAAGGAAACCATCTAAGTTCCCTCCCCTCAGTTCTCACATCTACCAATCACTGTCGATGTCTCCCCTGTGCCAATGGTGGCTCTAGCTTAACCCAGGACCACCCAGAGGTCTCTCCCCTTTGCACATGTCTGTTGAAGGTCATATTCTCAAATAATTAAATCTTGATCTTTGCTGCAGCCCTTCCTAAATCCTGTTACTCTGAGTAGGGTGGAGATTGTAGTTTCCAAGACCTGGTTCTGTCATTCCAAGTATCCCTATTGTATCAATTCTAAAATCAATCATGACTCAAAGAACTTCCTGTTCTATGCTTAAGCATAGGTCAAAGCCCTTTCCATTGTTTAGCAAAAGGTTTCTGTCCTAAAGTAGTCTTAAGTGGGGAGGAGAAGGATCCTCCCATGCCAAGGAGTTTCATATTCCAATAGAGTTCTTACTATCAGTAGGAAATTTTTTCCAAGTATAAAATTTCCCAATGGTGAAATTTCCAACATTCATAAGTCTAAGAAAATTTATAGTTTACAGTGTTGTCATTTCAGAATTAAGTACAGGAGGTGATCTGTGGATTCTTTCAATCTCCACTTTTCCCTCTCGTTCTAGAATATCAGGGGTGTTTTCTTGGATAATTTCCTGCAGTATGTTGTCCAGGTTTTTTTCTTTAGTCATGGTCTTCTGGTATACCAATGATTCTAAAGTTGCCTCTCCTGTAACGATTTTCTAAATCTTCTGTTTTGTGAATGAGATGCTTCATATTTTCCTCAAATTTTTCATTCTTTTGATTTTGTTTTATAGTGTCCTCCTGCCTTGTGAAGTTGCTTGCTTCTAATTGTTGTATTCTCGTTTTAAAGACTGGGTTTCATTCCTGGCTTTTGGGGCATCTTTCTCCTTCTGGTATGATTTTCTTTGGAGATCATCTTTAATCCTCTTTTCCTCATCTTTCATCTTCTTTGCTTCCTCTTTCAACTCCTTTGCCTCATTTTCAAGCTGATTAATTTTCGTTTTCAGGATACTGCTTTCTGTTTCCAGATGACTTATCTCGCTTTTTAACGTTGTCTTCAGTCTCTCTTAATTGTGTTTTGAATTGTGTTTTGAGTTATTCCAGGACTTATATCCAATTTGCTGGGTTTTCTTTTTTTTTTTTCTTTTCTTGGAGTTACCAAATCCTTCTCTGTTCCATTTGCTCTTTGTTCATTGCCTGTATAGAAGCTGTCAATTGTAATTTTTTCTTTTTCTGTTGTTTTCTCATATTTACCCCTTCTTTACTCCCTGTTGTTGCCTGTGCTCTTGGTCCTCTCATTTTTTTTTGTGTGTGGTTTTGGGCTTTTCTGTCAGTCTTCACTATTGGAGTTTTGTAAGTAAATCTCTCAGTGAAGTCTGTGGGGGTGGTGTGTTGGAGCTTGAGCTTCTCTGCCCTCTGGAATCTCTGATGAGATTAGTCCATCAGTCTTTGGGGAGGGGTTTTGGAACTTGAGCTTCCTTGTCCTCTGAAGGCTTTTTTGGGATTAAATCTGGTTGGCTTACTGGATGTGCCCTGGACCCAATACCTAGGGAAGGTGGGACAAAATGGGGTGTTTCTGCTGTTGTAACTATGCCTCCCACTCTGAGCTTTGCATTTCTCCTCTATCTGCTTCCCCACTGCCTGTTTTAAATGTTCTGCACTTCCCATAGCTTTGCCCTCAATGTACTCCCTCCAGACCATCACATTTGCCAGCCCAGAGTATCCAGTTGCCACAGGAGGCTCAGCACTCTAGGTGGGGGAGGGATCTTGGGACCTTCCTTCTTCTTTCCCCTTAAACTGGAGTGTTCTTAAATTCCAGCTTTTGGTGGCATACCTTTAAATTTGAGTCTAGCAGGAGGATTCCTTGACTCTGTCTTGTTAATAGGTTTGATTTTCAGTCCCCTAGGAGCATTTAGTTTGCAATCAGTAAGGAAGCGTTTTCAGAGGTCTGAATGTTTGCTGCCTCTACCCTGTGATCTTGACTCTGTCCTCCTCATCCATTACATTTTTATAAATGTATAGGTGTGGAATACAATAGTGCTCTTGCATTTCACTTCAACTACTAAATAGATTCTTACTTCTTGTTACAAATAATTCAAAGGTAGACAAATGATCAATCAGAGGTAGTGGTACTCCTAGATATCTAAAAATCACTTCTGAACACTCATTAAAATCAATGGAAATTTTAGCTCATTAATTTCTCCAAAGTTTATATACAGGTTGCAACTAATTTGATGGAATCCATCCATCATCATCTATGTGAAAATTAATAAAGGCAAAAAGGAACAAAAGACCATTTAGGCAATGTGTGACCTTGATGGACCTGGTAAAAAATCCAGCATCCATAAGGACTTATGGTTTTGCCACATAAAAGGGTTTGTCCAAGTTGTTTATGAACTTTTATAATGGTATTTTCTCCAGTCAAATTTTCTCCAGTCAAAAGAGCAGTGCAAATCAAGATAGTTGGACAGTACAAATGAAAACAGTGTGACAGAAACAAACTTGAATACTAAAGTAAACAATCAGCAAATACAATAAGAGTAACAAGATACAGTCACTCACTGTTAATAGAAGGTTTTACATGTGAGCAATAAATCCAAGGGTCCCTTTCTCCAATTCTGGTAGCTGTGTTACAGAGACTGTTTCACTATTTTTAGGGGAACAAACTGAAACAATTAATATCAATAAGGAAATGGAATCTATAAAATCTTAAAATTCACTTTTAGACTCTTTAAGGTTCCTTCCCCTCCAAAGTATCATCATCCATATATATTTCTTTGGTCAAACTTCTGGGATTCCCCATACTGAGGGGTATTTCCACACTTAGCATAGTGTGGACAAACCCAATGTTGGATGTGTTGCAGATACTGGGTATGCTTTGAAAGTAAGGGGGGGGGTAATCTCCTTCTGCATCTTGAAATTACTCAAGCTAACAGCAAGATAGCATATTGATACAAGTACACACAGGAACGGTACTAAGAAAAGACATTCAAAAACTTTGGTAATGGACTGCTCTTTCATAGACTAGGCCATGCTTTTAAATCAAATCATTAAATCAGTTGCAGTTCTACTTCCTGTTTGGAGGTGGCACTACCGTAGTATGTATTGTTTAAAGTTAAGAGGTTTGGAAGAGTAAACTTCCTTCCCCTATCCCCTATGACTTAAAACACCACAGAGCTTCTTGCTTCCACTGCCACATGGGCAGGGGACTGCTACTCCCCTTGATTGTTCTCCCCAACTATGTGGACAGGTATTTAAGAGCATGAAAGCATCTCTTTAGGTAAAAGCCTTTAGGAGGCTAATTGTTGCCTAAGCAAAACACCCAGCTTTCCAAGGCAGCAGCAAGCACTCAGCTGTTAGCAATGTAAGGGAAAGGGGGATTTATACCTCACCCTCCATGCAGAAAATCACTCACAAGGATGCCCAGCCAGTGTCTGGTCAAACATGTTAGGCAGTGGCAGAAGCATCAGTAGTAGTAGTAGCAGCAGCAGTAGCAAAAGGAGGAAGAGGAGGTGGAGTGAGAGTAGCAGAGGGTTTTAAAGCTAATCTGTTCTTAACTAAGATAAGAGTAATGGCCCTAAACTCCAAATTTCTGGCCATCAAAATTTAAGATTCAAATTAATGTTTAATAATTCCAAGTATTATGTTTTATAATATTTATTGTTAATCACTTGAAGTAGAAGAAAAAATAAATAATAGTAGTACAAAGCTTCAGTATGACCATGTGAAAAAACTTTCCTGCCAAGAAGAGAGAGAGAGTGGAGCTACACCCACCCCTTTATGTTGAAAGAGTAAGTACATAACATGAGAATGAAAATGGGAAGCTGGGAAAGAGAGTTCTGGGGAGAAAATTTCTAATTACACACTGCCTAACTGAATTTAATTTAATCATAGAAAATGATATTAAGAAGTGAGAATAAGGGGAAAAACTAATTTATGATGTGCTGCTTGATTTGTTACAATTGAAAAATTTGTGTAAGGAAAATTTACTTTTCTATGTAATGTGGTGGACCTAGTATGTTTGGCAAAAATAATATTTAGCCTCACAAATGTTTTACAATGAAAATAACATCCACATGGAATTATATATAGTAACTAATCTTATCTTATATGGAAGTAAAAAGGGAAGAGCAGATAAGAAATGGTGGAGAACAAACAAAAGGGAGGATGAACTTGGGGAGACCATAGTCAGAAACAAAAATATTTGTGAACAGGAAAAGGCTGGAAGGAGAAACAGAGAAGGATAAACAATGCAAAAATAAGATGAAAGAAAAAAATATTGTAATTATGAAAGTGAATGGGAAAAACTGATCCATAAAACAGAAGATGATAGTAGAGTGGACTTGAAGACGTAATCTCACAATATAGTCTACAAGAAACATATGTAATGCAGGAAGACACACGAGTAAAGGTAAAGGATAGGAACACAATCTCCTATGCTTCAACAAAAGTTAGGGGTAGCAATTATGTTCTTAGGACTGGTTATAGTGGAATAGTGTTGCTCCATAAGAAATGACAGACAAGGTGATCACAAAAATATGGAAAAACTTATATGAAGTGATGAAAAGAAAAGTGATCAGAATTAGGAAAACACAGTACGTAGTAATACCAATAAGGTATGATGATAAACTATGAATGACTTAACTATTATCAGTATTGTGAGGATGCAAGATGTCTCCAAGGGACCAATGAGGAAAAAGGCTATCCATGGCTAGAGAAGGAACTAATGAAGGTCTGAATGCAGATTGAAACATGCCATTCTTCACTTTATTTCATCCATGAATTTTTATCTCATGTAAATGGTATATGTCTTCTTTTATAACATGATAAACATGGTAATATTTAGTATATGATGACATATACACAACCTATATTATATTAATTCCTGGCTTCGCGAAGGGGGAGATGTGGAAAGGTGGGAAAGAACATGGACAGCAAAATGTCAGAAAATGATTACTGATATTTATATAAAAGAACAAAAGGTCAAGAATATCAAGGGAATTAATGAAAAATGTGAAGGAAGGAAGCCTAGTAGTACCAGATCTCAAATTATACTATAAAGCAAAAATCATCTAAACAATCTGGTACTGGCTAAGGAATAGAATGGTAGAGCAGGTTAAATACACAATACAGAGGAATAAATGACCTTAGCAACCTAGTTTGATAAACCCAAGAACCCTAGGTTTTATAATGAGAACCTATTCTTTAACAAAAACTATGGAAGAAGTGAAATATAAACCTATATCTCACACCCCAAACCAAGATATGATGAAATTGGATATATAATTTATATATATATAAAGTGGGATACCATAAGTAAATTAGGGGGAGAAGAATAATAATTTACCTGGAAGATCTTTGGAGAAAGTTAGAGTTTGTGATCAAATGAGAGATAGAGAGCATTTTAAGATGTAAAATTAAAAATTTTGATTGTATTAAATTAAAAAATATATATAAAAGAAGTAAACTAACCAAGATTAGAAGAGAGACCCCAAACTGGGAAAACATTGTTTTATAAAAATTTCTGATGAAGGTCTAATCTCTGAAATTTATAAGAATACAGGTGTTTCTCCAATTGACAAATGGTCAAAGGATATGAACAAACAATTTTCAGATGAAGAAATCAAAGACATCAATAATCATATAAAATGTTCTAAATTACTCTCGATTAGAGAAATGCAGGTTAAAACAACACTGAGGTACCACCTCATACCTATCATATTGGCCAATATGGCAATAAAGGAAAGTATTAAATGTTGTAGGGGAATTGGCAAAATTGTGACACTATTGCATTATTGGTGGAATTGTTAACTTATTCAGCCATTTTGGAAGGAAATTTGGAACTGTATCCCAAAGTTTATAAAATTGTGCATATACTTTGATCAGTTAATGCCACCACTAGGTCTGTATCCCCAAAAGATTATAAAAAAGGACAAGAATCTACTTGTACAAAAATATTTATAGCTGTTCTTTTTGTGGTGGCAAAGAACTGGAAATTGAGGGAATGTCCAATGATTGGAAAATGGTCAAAAATTGTGGTACATATTGATAATGGAATACTATTGTGCTATAAGAAATTATAAGCAAGATGATTTCAGAAAAAGCAAAAAAGGTCTTCAGGAACTGATCCAGAGTGAAATAAGCAGAATTGGGAGAACATTGTACACAATAGCAGCAATATTGGATGGTGATTATCTGTGAAAACTTGGCTACTCTCAGCAGTGCAATGATTTGGGACAATCCTGAAAGATTTATCACAGAAAAGCTACCTTCAGAAAAAGAACTTTTGAAGTCATCTTTCACATCAGTGTATCTTTCATTGGGGGTGGGGGGAAAAGGTTGTTCATGTATGAATTTGTTCTTACAATAATGACCAATATGGAAGTGTGTTTTGCATGGCAATAAAAAATGAAAAAAAAAAACATTTAATCAAGTGGGAGGAAAAAAAAGTGGTGGAGGAGACAAACTTAAAAAGAATAAAATGAATCAATCATGAATGTCTGTTCTGTTTGGGCTCATCACTAATAAGCTGATTTTTCACTGATACTAGTCATTTTTAATAGTCAGTAGTAACCTCTTAATCCAATGTTGGGTCAAAAGCACTTTATCTTTCTCAAAAGGAAAACAAAGGCAAAGATCTTAGCATATTAACCTTATTAGTATCTCCAGTGGATTCTAATTAAGTTTGATTCAAAATTTTCCCAACAGTCAAGTACCTTTCTGCTTAATGGAAAATTGAAGAGATGCCAAAAATAGAATGAGTCAGTATTATCCATTATTGGTCAATACCAGAAGTTGAGTTTATATGATTGGTTAAGGGCTTCTTCCGAAAACCAGAACTGTATGTTGAGTAGGCATTTCACAGGTTGAGAATTACTAATACCCTGTTTTAAGACTTTCCAGAGGTCAGGACTCTCTGACAGCAAGGTCTTAGACCTTCTGATGGCCATCTGGTTATCTCAGCAGAGATATAGTCAATAGCGTTCTGGGTTTCAAGAACACAGTGATGGGGCCCATAATAAGTTATCTTAAAATGAAGGTCACTTAGCAATGGTTATAATGAATCAAACATATGAGGGGTATTGCTAAGTCACATGACCCTTATTTCAAGCTTCACATAATTAGGATAAGGAAGTCAGTGTTAATATAAGAACACAATAAAAGATAAATACTTATGAGATCTAATTAATATATCGTAAATCTAGCTAGTAAATCAAATACAATTAATATGAATATTCTTTTTTAATCTACTTTTACTCCCTTCATTTTATTCATAATATTTTTCCATAGTTATATAACTCATAATTTTCTCCATCCTTCTTCCCTCCCTCCTGGAACTGACAAGGAATTCCACTGGGTTGTACATGTATCATTATTCAAAACCTATTTCCATGTTATTCATATTTGCAAAAGAGTGATCTTTTAACACCAAAACCATAATCATATCCTCATTGAACCATGTGATTGATAATATGTTTTTCTTCTGCTTTTCTGTTCCCACAGTTCTTTCTCTGGATGTGGATAGCATTCTTTCTCATAAGTTCCTTTGGACTGTCCTTGATCATTGCACTGCTGCAAGGAGACATCTGTTACATTCAGTTTCAATTTTTGTACAATGTTTTCCTGGTTCTGTTCTTTTTGCTCTGCATCAATACCTGGAGGTCTTTCCAGTTGACATGGATTTCCTCCAGTTCAGCATTCCTTTGAGCACAATATTATTCCATCACCATCAGATACCACAATTTGTTCAGCCATTCCCCAATCAATGGATACCCCCTCATTTTCCAATATTTTGCCACCACAAAGAGCGAGGCTATAAATATTTTTCTACAAGTCTTTTTTCTTATTATCTCTTTGGGGTACAAACCCAGCAGTGGTATCACTAGATCAAAGAACAAGAATTCTTTTAAAGCACTTTGGGCATAGTTCCAAATTGCCCTCCAGAAGAGTTGGACCAATTCACAATTGGAGCAGCAGTGTATTAGTGTTCCAATTTTGCCATATCCCCTCCAACATTTATCACTTTCTTTTGCTGCCATATTGGCCATTCTACTAGATGTGAGGTGGTAAATATAAGTATTTTTATATTAAAAGTATCACCAATATATTGTGAGTTCATTAATTCTAACCTACATAGTTCTTGTTCTTAAGGTATTTAACTAACATAACTAATTCAAACTTAATCCTTATCTCCTTAACTCACTAAAACAACCACTGTTATTCATTAAAAGAATTGAGTAAATACTGATTAAATTGTGTAGGGGTATCTAAATTATTAGAGTAGAATCTTCTTAGGATTTTTAATTGAATAAACAGAAACCTCAGTTTTTGATGAAGCATAAAGGCAGGTCTTAAGTATCAGAGGAGGGAAAAAACATGTTATTGTATATATATATATATACATATATATATGTATATACATATATATATGTATATATATATATATATATATATATATCTTTAGGAGCAAGCACTTAATACAGAACAGAGATGGGGAGGTACATATATACCTGTACACACATGGATATATATTCACACACATTTTTTAAAACTCTTTACTTTGAAACCAGAGTGTATGATTCCACTACCAGGTTAGAGATGTTTCATTTCCTTGTAGGTGAAAGAAAATTTGCTGAGGAAGGGTCTAATCATATCCAATTTAATTTTTTCTTGACTCAAGGTCTGGCTGTGGTAGATACCCATCCTTAAGGGTAGGATGATCAGGCCTTGAAGGTGTATTTTCACCATTTGGGGCATTTCAAGGAAAGGCACCTCCTTCTTAGTCTTCCTGAGGTACTTCAGAAGGGAATGCTTTTGGCTCCTCAGAACCTATTTGAATTATTACCCCCTGCAAGAACCATTTGTTCATAAAACACAAGCAGCAGCTGATCCAGGTTCACACTATGGGTAGACAAATTTCCAAATAGTTCACTTCATTCATCTTCTGCTGCACTTCCACTTGTTAAGTGCTGGGTATTCTGATAGGATTCTCTATGCTTGAGGGGGTGACCATCAGGCTGGTAGACATCAGACTGGTGGGGAGAGAGAACAATCATAGCCCAGGGTCATTTGTCTTCCTTCCCCCATTTTCCAAACACCAAGGTTGCATCTGGACCCTACATATATATGTATATAAAACAAATACTAAAATATAAAACTATATAAATATATACATAATATATATTTTAAATTCTTAATAGACTCAAAATTATATGATTCAATATAATCAGACTAAATATAAATTCTAGCCTTAAGCTTTTAGAAATTTAATATATAAATAAAAGATAGAAGTAGGGACCAATTTCTTGCTGCTACTTCTCTGTATAAATACCTAAAAGATTTATTTAATTACCTATAAGCTCAATATGAACCAAGTGTGCAATACATTCCATTTAGGCTACATTAATAGAAATACAATTTTAAGAACAAAGTAGCTAAGCTATCACTATACTCCATTATTAGCCTGCTCCATTAGAATATTTTGTATAGTTCTATATATAGTGTACTTTAAATAGTTTCAGAAAAATTAAAGACCATTCAGGTAAGAAATGTTAAAAATCATATCATTTGAGGAACTTATTTAGAATTTTTAATCTGAAAATTTAGTGAGAATATTAGGAGTCAACATCAAATAGATGAAAAATTCCAGGTATTTTTTATTGTCTAAAATGATTTTAAATGCAACTTCTATTTCTATCTCTTGCTGCTGGATTTTGTTGTTAATATATAGAAATAGTGCTGGTTTATTTTGTATCTTGCAACTTTACTAAAGTCATTACTGATTTCAACTAGTTTTTGGTTGATTCTCTAGTATCCTCAAAGAACACCACCATATCATCTCTAAGGATTAATAGTTTAGTTTCCTCCTTGCCTACTTTAATTACTTCAATTTCTTTTTCATTCCTTATTGCTAAAGCTAGCATTTATAATACAATATTAAATAATAATAGTGGTAATGAGAATCATTTCTTAACTCCAGATCTTATTCAGAAGACTTCTAATTTATCTCCATTGCAGATGGTATTTGCTGAACATTTTAGGTATAATTATTTATCATTTTAAGGTGTGACCCATTTATTCCTATGCTTTCTAGTGTTTTTAATAGGATTGGGTGTTGTATTTTGTTTAAGGCTTTTTCTGCATCTATTGAGATAATTGTGTAATTTCTATTAATTTGGTTATTGATATGGTCAATTATGCTGATAGTTTTCCTAATATTAAACCAGCCCTGAATTCCTGGTATAAATCTTACCTGTATACATTGAATCATCCTATTGATATAATTGCTGTAGTCTCCCTGCCTGCATCTTATTTTAATTTTTGCATGTATATTCAGTAATTAAATCGACCTATAATTCTCTCTCTGTGTTTTTGCTCTTCTTAGCTAACAGTATCATATTTGTTTCATGAAAAGAATTTGGTAGGAATCCTTCTTTGTCTATTTTCCCAAACAGTTTACATAGTGTTGAGATTTATTTTTTTAAGTATTTGATAGAATTTGGTCCTGGGGATTTTTTGTAGGTACTTAATTGATGGCTTGTTCAATATTGTTTTCTAATATCAGCTTATTTAATGATTCTAATTCCTTTTGTTAATCAGAACCTAGAACAGTACATGTGAGGTAGGGGGTTAGGAATTTACTTTTGGCTTGCTCCTTATTCCTTGTTGTAGCCTCTTGTTGACTGTGTTCTCCTCTCACCCCAGTGACACAGAAGTTCTTTGCCTACCTTTCAAGTTGTTCTTTTCATAAAAGTTACTTTGTTCCATCTCCTTGTTCACTCTATTACTTCTTTATTCATTGAAGGCGTTATTTTAAGATTGGTTGGAGAATATTCTCATGGTGATTTTGAGGTTTCTGCTTTTGCTACAACATCTTGGCTCTACCCAGTTCTTGTCTTCAAGAAGTCTCCATTAATGGTTTAAGCTGCAGATAAGAGTTGAAAGGTTGGAAGTTAATAGAATTTAAAGACAAAAGAGATGATCATGCAACTCCTTTATTGATATTTTCATCCATTAGATGACTAATACTTATGTAAGATTTAAAATGGTTGAGGTCTTAAACTGTAGTTATTAAAATAGTGGAAGATATAAATGGTGATAGATATAAGAGAGGGTGAGAAAACCTGACCTCAGAAATATGTTTCACTAAAGTGTCTTGGTTTTTTAATCAAATATAAGGTGGTCACCAAGGAAATATTCCCAATTATTCAAATACCCAGGTCAACTGGGTTTTATAGAGATTTTAATTAATACAAATGTGGAATTAAAGAAAAGAGAGAAAGAGAGGAAAAGGAAATAAGTATGAAGGGCCTTAAGCCAACATGGCCTAAACCTGAGTCTTAAGAGAGAGAGATCAGTCAGTCAGACTTTTAACACTAACCACAAGGTCTGCCTAAGCAAGGATTCTAGTGACACCAGGCCAACATCATCTCAGCTGCTTTCACCAGCTCCTTCCTCCATCTGAATGTTTCAGAATCAGTCCTTCCTCAATCTGAATGTTTCAGAATGAGTCCTCCTCAATCTGAATGTTTCAGAATGGCCTCCTCAATCTGAATGTTTTAGAATGACCTCCCAGCTCTTCTCTGAGCTCTTATTTTTAAGGGCAAAATCTCCTATGTTTCCTCCCCTAAGTTCTTCCATCTACCAATTACAGTAGATGTTTTCCAAAAAACAGCCCATTTTGAATTCACAGCTGAGTAGATTAATCTCTTTAGTAAGTCAGAAAAAGTGCTGCTGTGTCAATTAATTTCATTAAAAGAAAACCTCTGAGTAAGTTTTCACCTTTTAGGTCTAAGTAGTTTACAAGTTGCCCCACCTTTATAGGCACCTAGCATCCCATTGTATCAATTCCAAAAACAGGCATGGCTCAAAGAACTCCTTTCCTTTATAAATATGGTTTTCAAGTACTTTCATTGTTTAGCAAGGAGTTTTCTTCCCTAAAGTAGTCTTAAGGAGGGGTGGAAAAGGGATACTCCCATAGCAAGGAGTTTTCACATTCAAGTAGAGTTCTCACTATCTGGTAGGGAATTATTTAAAGTAGGGAATTGGAGGATTCCTCAATGTGGAGTAAAATTTTTAACATTCATGAGTCTGTGAAATTTTAAGGTTTACAATCCCCCCTGATGATCATTGGGAGACTAGTCTCCCTATTGATCATTTAACATAATCAATTTGTAATCCTAAATGCACTTCTAACTATAGATATACAAAATATTCAATTTTCTAAGAGAAATTACAATAGTGAGAGAGGAAATAGAAAAGAAAATAAAGCAAAACCAATGTTTTGCTAGGCACATTGACAGAAAGCCAAATTAGGGGCAGTCCCTTTTGGCATAAATGTGTACAGTTACGATAAATGTTCAATCAAAGTTTAGTTCAATCAATCATATAAAAAGTTCATTCTTGATCTTCTTGATGAAGTGTAGGTTTTCCTGCATCTTTCTGCAACAGTTCATTCTCTGGATATAAAAGTTTCAAGCTTCTTTCTTGAAGATCTTTTCTCGAACAAAATCAAAATCTTGAATTTTTATAAAAGTACAATCTTAAACAAAAAATCAAAATTCTTGGATTTTTATAAAAATACAATCTCAAACAAAAAAATTCAAAATTTGAAAATTCTTAGATTTTAAATTAAAATACAATCCCCCCTGAAGTAGGTGTTAAAAAAGCTTTCAGTTCAACTCAGAATGCAATGTTGAGTTATGGGGGTATATGAGTCAATTATCAAAAGAAGAGAAAAATAATCAAAAACATAAGTAAAAATTCAAAATAGGCCCTTGTATAGGTCCAATATAAAGTAATTTCTATCCCACAAGTCTGTAGGACAGAATGCAATAATATGACATTTAGCCATTTGCAGCCAAGCCTACAGGAATTTGCCATAATATAAGAAGAAAAGAATTAGAATTCTATTTTGATGGGAAGAGTCATTCCCTTGTCTGATTTTTTTGTCATTCTCAGGGATATAGGGAGCCAGCATGATAGTCAAACTTTTTACTTGTATGAGTACTTCGTAAAGAGTATAGATACAAAGAAGTCCTACAACTTCACATATGTCAAGCTTCGCAACCTCGAATCTCACATTAGTATTTCATGTGTGCTCTTTTTGGCACTATTCAGGGTAAGTCTGTGCTCCTTGTTTTTTATCCCTTTTTCTGGAATCATACATAAACATTTATCACAGTCCTATAATATTTTATCAATGAATGGCAGGTTCCCATAGTTTAAAGCTTTTAGGTATATATTGATATTATAGTAAGAATATTTATTAACTTCTATTACTGCAGGAAAAATATTAATATTAATTATGTGTGCCTTCAGTACAAAAATGAGAAAAAATCAAATATTCTAATCAAAATAAAGAAAAGAAATAAAAAAATAAGAAAAAATCAGTAATTCAATGTGTTCTCAAAAAAAAAAACAGCATCCATTTGTCTAAGGATTATTATCTCCAATGCTTGCGATAGGTTTCAGTTAATCAGTCTCAGCAGAAGATGCTTTCTTTACATGTGAGCAGTGAATCCAAGAGTTCTTTTCTCCAATCTTTATGGATGTTGGAGTAGTGAACAATATTTGGAATGGTCCTTCCCATGAAAGCTGAGTTGCTCTAGTATGCTTGAAATTCTTAATATAAACTTTATCTCCTGGATTCAGGTCATGCAGAGAAAAGTCTAGTGGTCCAGCTTGTACTGCAGCTCCGGATTCATAAAGTTCATGTAGTTTGTGCTGTAACTCCTGTATATAGGAAGCAATAGTAATATCTCCCCCTAATAGTGAGGTATATGCTGGGGAGAAAGGCTTAGCCTGTATAGGCGGATGTCCAAAAAGCATCTCAAATGGTGAAACATGTAAGTCTCCTCTAGGCTTGCTTCTAAGATAAAATAGGGCCAGAGGGAGAATTTCAGGCCATTTTAAATGGGTCTCAGTGCATAATTTGCCAATCATAGTTTTAAGTTCTTTGTTCATCCTCTCTACTTGGCCTGAGCTCTCGGGATGATATAGAACATGAAATTTGGGAGTTATTCCCAAACAAGAATATATCTGATTTAGAACAGAATCAGTAAAATGACTCCGCCTATCAGAATCAATACATGCTGGCAGGGTGTTTCATCAATATGTTGTTGGGTTTTTTCAAATTTTGACCATTTTTCAGGTCTATCAGAGCATGCTCTCATGGCTGTCAATAATGATTCTCTGGCCAGGTTTAGTTTTGTGTAATCTAGTTCAACATTGGGGTTCCAATGTGGATCTTCAGTTGGCCAATAATGTCCTCTTCTACCTCGTTTTTGATTAGCCAGAGAGACGATATTATTTTTCTCTCTCTTTGTTAATAATTCTTCTAATATATTATCAACATCCAACCAAGTGGGGTCAAAAGTTCTGAATATGTTCTCTAATTTTTTTTATAATTAATATTGGTTCATCCTCAAATGGTGGCATATCTTCCTTCAATTTTTTTAAATCCTCAGGGGTAAAAGGTGCATGATGTCTTACAGATATCAAGTTTCCATTTTTATTAAAAGTGGGTACTTCCCTTAAAGGAAATAAACTTTCTAAATTATTTGGTACTCCTGTTTCTAGACTTTTTGCTCCATTTTCAATTGGGTAAGTCTGAGACATAGAAGAGATGGGCACATTAAAAGGAAAGGTTTGTTGTAATCCCATAGTGCCAGAAAATTCAGAGGTAGGGTGTGAATTTAGGTTGGAATGTGAACTTAAAGTAGATTGTGTAGGATGAGAAGTAGGAGCCAGGGAAGAAGTGTGAAAGGATACAGAGGTGTTTGGATTGGAGGAATGAGTAAGGTATGAAGTAGAGGGATTAAGATCAGAAGTATGGATAGGATGTGAACTTAGAGTTGATTGTGTTGGGTTGGAAGTGTGGGTGGGGTGTGTACTCAGAATGAGTTGATTAGAATTAGAGTTTTCTGAGGCCAAGGGGGCAGGAGGAGAGGTAGGTTGGTTAGAAGCAGGGGGTTCTAAGGCTGAGTTGGCAGGAGGAGCTGTGTCCAGAGCAGGATGGGACAGAGATTCTGATAATGTTCTTAAATCTCTGTTAATGCTTCTTATAAAAGTTACAATCTCTCATGGGTAGGACGAGCCAATATAATAAAAATGACCACCCTACCCAAACTCATCTATCTATTTAGTGCCATACCCATGGAACTTCCAAAATTTTTTTTACTGACTTAGAAAAAAACATAACAAAGTTCATTTGGAAGAACAAAAGTTCAAGGATATCCAGGGAAATAATGAAAAAAAAATACAAAGGAAGGGGGTCTTGCAGTCCCAGATCTCAGACTATATTACAAAGCAGCGGTCATGAAAACAATTTGGTACTGGCTAAGAGACAGAAAGGAGGATCAGTGGAATAGACTGGGGGCAAGCAACCTCAGCAAGACAGTATATGACAAACCCAAAGATCCCAGCTTTTGGGACAAAAATCCACTATTTCATAAAAACTGCTGGGAAAATTGGAGGACAGTGTGGGAAAGATTAGGCTGAGATCAACACCTCACACCCTACACCAAGATAAATTCAAAATGGATGAATGACTTGAACATAAAGAAGGAAACCATAAGAAAATTAGGTGAACACAGAATAGTATACATGTCAGACCTTTGGGAAGGGAAATACTTCAAAACCAAGCAAGAATTAGAAAGAGTTACAAAATGCAAAATAAATAATCTGGATTACATCAAATTAAAAAGTTTTTGTACAAACAAAACCAATGTAACCAAAATCAGAAGGGTAGCAACAAATTGGGAAACAATCTTCATAAAAACCTCTGACAAAGGTTTAATTACTCAAATTTATAAAGAACTAAATCAATTGTACAAAAAATCAAGCCATTCTCCAATTGACAAATGGGCAAGGGACATGAACAGGCAGTTCGCAGCCAAAGAAATCAAAACTATTAATAAGCACATGAAAAAGTGCTCTACATCTCTTATAATCAGAGAGATGCAAATCAAAACAACTCTGAGGTATTACCTCACACCTAGCAGATTGGCTAACATGCGTGTTATGGAAAGTAATGAATGCTGGAGGGGATGTGGCAAAGTGGGGACATTAATTCATTGCTGGTGGAGTTGTGAATTGATCCAACCATTCTGGAGGGCAATTTGGAACTATGCCCAAAGGGCGATAAAAGAATGTCTGCCCTTTGATCCAGCCATAGCACTGCTGGGTCTGTACCCCAAAGAGATAATGGACAAAAGACTTGTAGAAAAATATTCATAGCTGCGCTCTTTGTGGTGGCCAAAAATTGGAAAACGAGGGGATGCCCATCAATTGGAGAATGGCTGAACAAATTGTGATATATGTTGGTGATGGAATACTATTGTGCTAAAAGGAATAATAAAGTGGAGGAATTCCATGGAGACTGGAACAACCTCCAGGAAGTGATGCAGAGCGAAAGGAGCAGAATCAGGAGAACATTGTACACAGAGACTGATACATTGTGGTACAATCAAAGGTGATGGACTTCTCCATTAGTATCAATGCAATGTCACTGAACAATCTGCAGGGATCTAAAAAATACTACCCACAAGCAGAGGATAAACTGTGGGAATAAAAACACCAATGAAAAGCAACTGCTTGACTACAGGGTTGGAGGAGATAAGACTGAGGAGAGACTCTAAATGAACACTATAATGCAAATTCCAACAACAGGGAAATGGGTTCGAGTCAAGAACACATGTGATAATCAATGGAATCATGAGTCGGCTATGGGAGAGGGAAAGGCGGGGGGGAGGGGAGGAAAAGAAAATGATCTTTGTTTCCAGTGAATAATGTATGAAAACTACCAAATAAAATAATGTTTAAAAATAAAAAAAAAGTTAGAATCTCTCTCTGACCTTCCTCTATAAGCTCCTGTCAAGTATTTATTTCTTCAATTTGTTGAATATGAGAGGTAGCAATTGGTTGGTTTGACTGAGAAGTGAGTTCTTCAAGGAAATACAATATTAAAATTACAATAATCAAAAAGTCAAGGGAAAGTAGTATGTCAATTAGATTTTGCCATAAATTACATGGGATGAGCCCTTTTAGAGAGACAAGGAATTCTGTATTTATAAAATTGTTCATGGGGCTGATGAGCCAGCTGCTAAGTAAGCTGCAGACCAATGTTTGTACTAAGAAAAGAACAAAGTATTTACTGAAACTCCAATTGTTAACTAAGTTCTGAACTCTGTGACTCCATATTTCTAAAGTAAAATGTGGGAAGCAGGATAAGGCCAAAAAGTTTTCCCAGGTTTTTCTAATCCTAATTTAGGCAATTGCTAGCCAGGATCTTTGGGCCCTGTTGCTAAGATCTAAAACCACTTAATTTAAGGAGAATCAAAAAGGTTTTTTTTTTTTTTTACTCACCCATTCTTGCAGCTGTAAATTGAAGTAAAGTTAAAAAAGAAAACAAAACTGACTGATAGGCAATTAATAAAGCAAAGAGATAAAGGAAAGATATTTCACAGAAGTCTTTTGAGGGTTTCTCACCAACTTTGTGAGGTCGTCATAAACTGTAAGATTTAAAATGGTTGAGGACTTAAACTGTAGTGATTAAAATAGTGGAAGATATAAATTGTGATAGATATAAGATAGGGTGAGTAAATTTGACCACAGAAATATGTTTGACTATAGTGTCTTGGTTTTTTAATCAAATATAAGGTGGTCACCAAGGAAATATTCCCAATTATTCAAATACCCAAGTCAACTGGGTTTTATAGAGATTTTAATTAATACAAATGTGGAATTAAAGAAAAGAGAGAAAGAGAGAAAAAGGAAATAAGTATGAAGGGCCTTAAGCCAACATGGTCTAGACCTGAGTCTTAAGAGAGAGAGATCAGTTAGTCAGTCTTTTAACATTCACCACAAGGTCTGCCTAAGTAAGGATTGTAATGACACCAGGCCAGCATCATCTCAGCTGCTTTCACCAGCTCCTTCCTCCATCTGAATGTTTCAGAATCAGTTCTTCCTCAATCTGAATGTTTCAGAATGAGTCCTCCTCAATCTGAATGTTTCAGAATGGCCTCCTCAATTTGAATGTTTCAGAATGACCTCCCAGCTCTTCTCTGAGCTCTTATTTTTAAGGACAAAATCTCCTATGTTACCTCCCCTTAGTTCTTCCATCTACCAATCACAGTAGATGTTTCCCAAAACCAGCCCATTTTGAATTCACAGCTGAGTAGATTAATCTCTTTAGTAAGTCAGAAAAAAATGCTACTGTGTCGACTAATTTCATTAAAAGAAAACCTCTGAGTAAGTTTTCACCTGTTAGATCTAAGTAGTTTACAAGTTGCCCCACCTTTATAGGCTACTAGCATCCCATTGTATCAATTCCAAAAACAGGCATGGCTCAAAGAACTCCTTTCCTTTATAAGTATGGTTTTCAAGTACTTTCATTGTTTAGCAAGGAGTTTTCTGCCCTAAAGTAGTCTTAAGTACGGGTGGAATCAAGGTCCTCCCATAGCAAGGAGTTTTTTCTCTTAAAGCAGTCTTAAGTAGGGGTGGAGTAGGGATACTCCCATAGCAAGGAGTTTTCACATTCAATTAGAGTTCTCACTATCTGGTAGGGAATCATTTCAAGTAGGGAATTGGAGGATTCCTCAACATGGAGTAAAATTTTTAACATTCATAAGTCTGTGAAATTTTAAGTTTTACACTTATCAATATTTCAACTAATAATTTCTTATGTTGAAAAATTTTATAGTACCAAAGACTATGATGAAAACATGCTTTTCCAGGCATCAGAAGCTGTGATAGAAACTATAGCAATTGCAGAAGCAGCTTTCAGGATTCATTCCTCAGTGATGGTTGTGGCAACTAACTGAAAGTAAGCTTGTAGTCTGGAGTGTGTGGCAAGAAAAGGGTCACTACTTAGCCTTCTAGATAAAGGCTATTGAATTTTCCAATGAATGTTTTAAAGGAGGTAAGATCAAGGTGATAGCAATGGTTTGATTTGCCTAGCACTTAACACTTTGTGTATGTGTATGTGCTGCTAATTTAACTAGGGTTGTTTTCCTGCCATTGCACTTTGTTTGGTAGTTAGTAGAGAGGCGAGTCTATAGTATAGACTAACTAGTACAGACAAACTAGTCTGTATTGAGATTAGTGCCTCTCTGACTGGGATTGTTCCTCTGAATGATGGTGAAAATTGGGTAAAAGTAAGTCATTTGTCTTGGGTAAGATAAAGAGGGTTGTGGTGCTAATAATCCTAGTGGTTTTAGAATTATTTTACTAAATAATAATTGTTCAGTGTTTGATTCTAAAGTATTATTGAGGATGGCCAGCAATAATGGTATATTCCCAATGCAAAAGTGGAGTACTACTCTACAACTCTGAAATAAATTAAGTGATCTGACAAAGTTGACAGTCGTTATGAAAATGTGAAGACATGTTGTTGTTTAGTCAATTCAGTTATGTCCATCTCTATTTGACTCCATTTGGTGTTTTCTTAGCAAAGATACTTAAGTGGTTGCTATTCCTTTCTCTAGCTTATTCTACATGTGAGGAAACTGAGGCAAACAAAGTTAAATGATTTGCCTGGAGACACACAGGTAAGTGTCTGAGGCTCCATTTGAATTATGTTCTTCTTGACTTGGGGAAGCTACAAACTTTATCAATATCTGCCTTCTACATGAGGGACTTGACTTGAACCAGTCCTTCCTGACTCCAGCTTAATTTCAGTAAACCACATTGTATAGCATATGGAGGTTAGATTTAAGAGAATCTTTCTTTCTTTTGGTAAAATTAAAAACAATTTACTAATGGTTATAATTTTATTTCTATGATAAATATTTGCAAATATTTTCTCCTTCATCTTAGTTGATTTGAGCAGTACCTTGCAAAATTTTCTAGGTAATTAGTCTAGACAGTTTACTGTTCCTTGCTGTATGATAATTCTATTTCTTATAGTAGTTGGATGAGAAATGGTCATTGGTATGGATTCAGAATAAGTGGTATTATCTAGGTAATCATCAATATTTATGAAGAGTAATGTATGAACACAAAAACTTAAAATTTTGCCAATAATTTGAATTGTATGTGACTATATATGATAAAAAATTTCCCCAATGATTATTTACCATGCCTTATTTTCCTAATGACAGCATGACCATATATCTCTTACATATAAAATAATATTAATTTCATTTTTCTACTGATGATATTTTCTCATTTCTTCTCCTATATTTCCAACTCTGATGGAAAACAGCATAAATGTGACACTAAGATAGCAATATTAGTATGAGTATTACATGTCCAAGATAATATATTTAGGAGGAAAATTTCTAATGAATCAAATTTTTTTCACTTAATTATTTAGTTAATTATTCACTTAAAACTCTTTTCTTTTTGCTATTTTTCTCACATAATGATTACAAGCCTTTAGAGTAATTCTTGAATAACAGTTATTTTGTTCCATTTAAAGAAAAATGAACAATAATGTTCAGCAAATATTTCATTATATACCAGGGCATAAAAGACAACAACAACAAAAATAAAAAAAACAAGAAAAAAATAAGGTTACCTTTTTAATGCATATATATGTACCATTGTTGTCAGAAAAGGAAGTAAAAAGAAATTTCTTATTACTCAAGGGTATTTTTTATGATGTCCTTTTATGCTTCATCCCTCTAGTAGATATCTTAATGAAATTTGACTCTGTAACCTGTCCACTTCATTCCCCTATAGTTTATGTCATCTGCTTCACATCAACAGTGATAAATCTTATCTCATAACCCACTGGGTATACTCTTAATGGTAATTCAAATAACTGCTTCTCAAGCTTGTTACATGGAGCTTATCAGAAACTATAGCAAAACCTTCCCTGGTTGCTAGCTTGGGTTTTTTTTTTCCCCACAATGCCACCACAGTAAAATGGAGACATAAAAGCCTTTCAGTTCTGAAGGGTAAACTAATTCAAAAGCCACTAATAGTCTTGCATGTGAGCATGTGTGTTTTCAAAATGAAAACCAAAACAAAACAAACTAGTGCTTCTTGATAAAGCATTGCAGAAGAGATTCTTGTTTGGATAGCATTTGATGTGACACATTTTGGCCATGCCATAAGACTGTACTATTTCCATCATGGTCAAAAAGGCTAATCCAAAAACCAGGAGTGACGCAAATGAACCTAACCTATTAATAATAATATGTATGACAAATTATTATATATTTTATGTAAAAGATGTCTGTATAGAATCAACATTGTTTCTACAATTGGATTAAAGAAATGAATATATTAGATAAGTAGACATTTCAGATATAGATTATAGTAAAAAAGAGGCATATTTACTAATGCCAGCTGTTTTGGAAGTGGTAACTTCTCTGCCTCCTCCTCCCATTTTAATATAGTCTAGTGTATGTTTTGCAAGTATTCCTAACCTAGGGTCTATGCATTTGTTTTTTAAAATATTTAAAAAGTTCCTAACTGTATCTTAATATAATTGGTAAAAATGATACTGAATTTTTAAAAATTTCCTCTCCTATATTTCCAACAGTAGGGGAGAAACTTAGTATAAACATGAAACCAAGGCACCAATATTAATATGGCTCATACATATCCAAGTTTATATTTGAGAGAATCTTTTCTTTCCTATTCAACTTTTGGGGTCTTGGTCTCTTATATTCTCCAACTCACCCCCAATCAATTCATTTTCAAATATATTATTCCAAGGCTTTAACTGTGCTTGAATCCTCAGGTTCCAAACTTTTACCATTATATAGACTGATTATTTTGAAATGCCTTGTATTTTATTTTATATATAAAAAATTACTTAAAGTGGTGCTCAAGTTTGCCAAACTACCAAAAAAGTCCATTACTAAAAAAATATGAACTACTGCTATATTTTATTTCCTCCATGAATTTTTCTATCGAGTAAGCAATATATATATATATATATATATATATTGTTTCACATGAGGAACATGGACATATATATTATATGATTATATATGTACAACTTGTTTCCTATTTTCTGATTTCTTGTGGAGGAAGGAAGGAAGGGATGGAGAGAGAGATCATGGATTACAAAATGTTAGAAACTGAATATTAAAATTTATAATGATATATAATCTGAAAAAATATAAAATTTAAAATAAAAAGAACCCCTTCCTAAAACTACTCTTTGAACTCACACTTACCAAGGAACACTGGATCTCCAAAATTCACTAACTTTGTCTCCCATGATGGTTCAAATGTTATCCTAAACTCTGGAGTATCTTTCTTATGCTATAACTCATAAGCCACGACAGGTGTTACTTTCTCCATGAATAAAAGTTGATAACAACAATTTTGACTTAGTATGCTATTAGAAAGGGTAATATATTAAGGGCTTCAGTACTAAGAAAAATTAGTATAAAACATCTAACAAAAACAGTCTATAAGATATTCTTCCATAAGTTCATACAGAGTCTGAAGGAAAATGGGCCTGTATTTAGATTTCTGATGGCAAAAAAAAAAAGGGTAACAAACAGATCCTGGATATCTTTTTTTCCCTGGGTTTCTCAAGATGTTTTCCTTATTTTGTAGTATATTTTTCTATTGGGATTTTTGTAAAAGCTTAAAACTGTCTCTCTTCACTATCTTCAGTTTATTCTGGTTTCTGGATGAAAACATTACTGTCAGCTGCTTCTGTCTGGAGAAACTCCTAGGATGCTGATGAAGAAGTCCAAGTCTTTTGGTTATTGAAAATTTGTGAGGTTCTTCTATGACCCAGGAACAGGTTGGGAGGTGGGATGAAACTTGAATGGAGCATTGTGCATATTGACATGATGACATGTTAGAAATAGTAAACAAAAAATAATCTCAAGTCATAAGTTTCTTCTGGTCAGTGACTGAACTGTCACCACAGTACAGGAGTCTGAGCCAATAAATTTTTGTAGTTCATTTCTCAGGACAATTACATACCTCCCTTACCCATTTGAGGAAGATTCTTTTTTAGTTTTGAATATTCACAATACACCAGAATATGGTTTGACTGAAGAAGCACTTACAAAAGGATGATTACAATTCTAAGTAAAGCAAATTAAATAGTCAGTGGAAACAGGGTTTAAAAATACATATGACTTCCAACGTATACACATCTCTCAAAAAGTTCAGCTTTATTTACTACAAAAAGAAATATGGAAAGAAGTGACACTGCCAATGAAAAGGAATGCATCATATTTATTTCTACAATCTGTTGGATGAATATTTATAAATACTGTCTTTTTTCATATGTGGATAAACAAATCCTGGATTTTACTGTTATTGGAACACTTCTGTTAAGAGATTATATGAGTTAAAAGAAATGATATTCGTGATTTTTACTTTAGAAGTAGTTTGTAATATTGCTTGCCAATATTTGCAATATTAGTTTCACTTCTATAACTGAGGTATAGACTCTTCAGAACTTGGGTCTCTCTTCCCCTAAAGGGAGGCTACACTCTGGGACATTATGACAAGCACAGGCCTCCATTGAATCCTCTGAACCACTTTCTCTGAACAGGAAGTAAAACAAGAGATATCAAGTGCCTATAAGATTAAAACAGCCTTTATTAAGCAAGGACATATATACTCCTGGGAGCAAATAGGTCTAGTACACCAAAGCACAAAGCTATTTGGCAATTGTTTTATATAATTCTTAGTGAAAGTAAATGTGAGAGGGGCTGGAAGGGGACAATCCAGGAAGGCATCTGGGGTATAAATGGATGGATGAAGGTTTCACCAGAATATAGTGACAGATTTCTAGATACAAAGGGGAACAAAGATAGTTCTAAGAGTATGAAATGACTCCGTCTCAAATTTTTAAGAATACAGCAACCCACAGAATCTTAGGACCAGATGTCCCATAGTTTAGACCAAGTGATAAACTCAATCACAGACAAAGAGTCTGGAACCAGAAATACCAAGTCTGAGACCAGAGGTACCAAATCTGGGACTAGACAAAGCAGAATGCTTTTGGTTATCTCATCTTGAGAAAAACCATAAGAGTTGGTAGGGAATGATTAGTGGCTGTATAACCAAAGTTTCCCAGGATTCAAAGGGCTGATTCCATGGTTCCTTCAGTCAGGCTGTCACTTTCAAAGACAGTTTCTTCAGGATTTTCAGCTACTAAAGACAATTGATTCTTCCAAATCACTCTGAGTCGTAGGTTAATAGAATCAGTGTTATACATCTTCATCATACATAGTAGGACAAACTTGAATATATCAAGATAGTTAACAAATTAATTTATGTAAATACTTCTTTAAAATCTCTGGCTATCTACTGAGCTGTCACAAATTATTAAGTGGTGGTATAGTACATTCAGCAAGGAAGGTACAGGGGAAAGCCACTTAAATTTAGATCACATTAAAGGAGCATTTTGATATCCTTAGGGAATTTCAACTTGATTTTACTGGAGCTGTGTGTCTGCAAATATACTCCCAAGTTGTTTAAGAGTACATAAGGATTTATTTAAAACTCAAAGAGTTCCTGAAGTGAGACTGTTCAAGAGTCAGTTGAAAGTAAATATCACAAAATAAAGTAACCATATTATGCACTCAGAAGGCTACTCAGTCACTTTGGCCTTTCCTCCCTTACATCTATGAAAAATGTTCACGATCAAGAGTGGCCTATCAATAGCTTCTTATAATCAATAAAGAGCTGGCTTTAGTATCAGGAAGACTAAGGTTGAATTGCTGCCTCTTACCAATAATGACTTTTTGACTTTGGACCACTCTCTTGAAGCTCTTGTTGCTCCCAGGTAGCTCTCTAATATGTGATAGACAGAGGGAATTTCACTTCCAGGAATTCCCTGTATCAGGGAAATGATAAGCCTTATTTAAGTAACAATAAAAAGAACATTGACAAAATGAAAGGGCATGGAATTATTTTCTGGATTACTGGTGGGAAAACATGTCTTGCTTCCTTTAGTAAGGAGAAAATAAACTCATCACTGAAATCAGAATCATTGTTATCTTCATCATCATCATCATCATCATCATCACAATAACACATATTTGTATAGTTTTGTTAAGCCAGTGAACATTTTTCTGCTCATTCATCTTATGAGTTCAGTATTATAAGCATTATTCTTGTCTTGAATCTTAATCTGAGATCCAGAGATGTTTATAAGAGAAAAGTGATTTAGCTAGGATTGTAAAGCTGGAAAATAGCAGAGACCAGACTAAAACCTATGTCTACTGCTTCCACGATGCTCTGATACCTCTCCTGTTCTTTTATGTGTCACCCTGTAGTGATATTAGAACAAATTTGGCACTCAAAAGACAAATTTGAAGTTCTTTTTATTGGTGACATAACATTGAAAAAATCACACTGCTTGGTATATATGTTTCTGCATAGAAAAAGAATAAATGATATAGTAAAATAATTTTCTCCTCACTCAGCAACTGAGATATATACTATACTCACTTTTCAACAAGCCTGTTCTTGGATATTATTTTCTTGGGAAATGTCATTTCACCAGTGTAGAATATATTCTTTCCTTATGTTGGTGTTATAGAATGCCTAATTAACTTTGGTGCACAAGTCAGACACATCCTATACTAAACTTTTTCTTCTCTAATAGTTTGGATTTGGTTGAATTCTTGGCCCTATCTGTGCTTGTATCTAATTCCCTCAGGTACAGAAAGAGCTATTCTTAATTTTTTTTATCATAAGTTATTGATTTAGTCAATTTAGAACACTATTTCTTGGTTACAAGAATTATATTCTTTCACTTCCTTCCCTACCCCCAACTTTCCTGTAGCTGACATTCAATTCCATGGGGTATTACATGTGTCCTTGATCAAAACCTATTTCCATGTTGTTGGTGTTTGCATTAGGATTTTCATTTAGTGTCTACATAACCAATCATATCCCCTCAACCCATGTAATCAAGAAATTGTTTTTCTTCTGTGTTTCTACTCCTGCAGTTTTTCCTCTTAATGTGGATAGTGCTCTTTCTTGTAGAATCCTCCAAGTTGTTCTGGATCACTGCCTTGCCACAAATAGAGACATCCATTGCATTCAATTGTACCACAGTGTATTGGTCTCTGTGTACAATTTTCTTCTGATTTTGCTCCTTTTGCTCTGCATCCATTGCTGGAGGTCATTCCAGTTCCCATGGAATTCTTCCACTTTATTATTCCTTTGAGCACACTACTATACCATCACTAACATATATCAAAATTTGTTCAGCCATTCCCCAATTGAAAAGCATCCACTCATTTTACAATTTTCTGCCACTACAAAGAATGAAGCTTTGATTATTTTGTACAAGTCTTTCCCTTATTATCTCTTTGAGGTATGAACCCAGCATTGCTATGGCTGGATCAAAGGGCAGACAGTCTTTTAGAACCCTTTGGGCATAGTTCCAAATTGCCCTCCAGACTGGTTGGATCAATTTACAAATCCACCAGCAGTGCATTAATATCCTGACTTTGCCACATCCCCTCCAGCATTCATTTCTTTCCATTGCTGTCATGTTACCCAATCTGTGAGTGGTGAGATGATATCTCAGAGTTGTTTTGATTTGCATCTCTCTGATTAAAATAGATTTAGAACACTTTTTCATGTGCTTATTAATAATTTTGATTTCTTTGACTGAAAAATTGCCTATTTTTGTCCCTTGCCCATTTATTAATTGGAGAATATTTTGATTTTTTATACAATTGATTTAGCTCTTTATAAATTTGAGTAATTAGACCTTTGTCAGAGATTTTTGTCATAAAGGTTGCTCCCAAATTTGTTCCTTCCCTTCTAATTTTCATTGCATTGGTTTTGTTTGTACAAAACCTTTTTAATTTGATGTAATCAAAATTATTTATTTTACATTTTGTGATTTCTTTCTATCTCTTGCTTAGTTTTAAAACCTTTCCCCTCCCAAGGGTATGACATGTACACTATTCTGTGTTCACCTAATTTACTTATAGTTTCCGTCTTTATATTCAAGTAATTCACCCATTCTGAATTTATGTTTGTGTAGGGTGTGAGATATTGCTCTAAACCTATTATCTCCCATACTGTCTTCTAATTTTCCCAGCAGTTTTTATCAAATAGTAGATTTTGGTCCCAAAAGCTGGGAACTTTGGGTTTATCATAGACTGTCTTGCTGAGGTCACTTACCCCTAATCTATTCCACTGATATTCCTTTCTGTCTCTTAGCCAGTAACAAATTATTTTGATGACCACTGCTTTATAGTATAGTTTGAGATCTGGGACTGAAAGTCCTGCTTTCAAAAAAAATTTTTTTTTATTTCCCTGGATATCCTTGATCTTTTGTTCTTCCAAATGAACTTTTTAATGTTTTTTTTTCCAATTCAGGAAAAAAAAAGGTTTTTGGTAGTTTAATGGGTATGGCACAAAATAAGTAAAATAATTTGGGGAGTATTGTCATTTTTATTATGTTTGCTCATCCTACCCACGAGCATTTGATGTTTTTTCCAATTGTTTATGTTGAGTTTTAATTGTGGGGAGAGTGTTTTGTAGTTGTGTTCATATAGTTCCTGTGTTTGTCTTGGCAGATAGATTCCTAAGTATTTTATATTGTCTAGGGTGATTTTAAGTGGAATTTTTCTTTCTAATTCTTGCTGCTGAGATTGTTTGGAAATATATAGAAATGCTGATGACTTATATGGGTTTATTTTGTATCCTGCAACTTTGCTAAAGTTGTTGATTATTTCCACTAGCTTTTTATTTAATTCTCTAGGATTCTTTAAGTAGACCATCATGTCATCTGCAAAGAGTGATAACTTAGTCTCCTAATTGCCTATTTTAATACCTTTGATTTCTTTTACTTCCCTAATTGCTACAGATAGTGTTTCTAGTACAATGTTAAATAATAGAGGTGATAGTGGGCATCCTTGTTTCACTCCTGATCTTATTGGGAAGGCTTCTAGTTCATCTCCATTGCAGATGATGTTTGCTGATGGTTTTAGATATATATTGTTTGTTATTTTTACAAAAGACCCTCTATTCTTAGACTTTCTAGTGTTTTCAGTAGGAATGAATGTTGTATTTTGTCAAAGGCTTTTTCTTAATCTATTGAGGTAATCATGATTTTTGTCAGTTTATTTGTTAATATGGTCAATTATGTGGATGGTTTTCCTAATATTGAACCATCCTTGCATTCCTGGTATGACTCCTACCTGGTCATAGTGAATAACCCTCATGATCACTTGCTGGAGTCTTTTTGCTAATATCCTCTTTAAGATTTTTATATCTATCTTCATTAAGGAGATTGGTCTTTAGTTTTCTTTCTCTGTTTTTACCTGCCTTGCTTTGGAATCAGTATCAATACCATATTTATGTCTTAAAAGGAATTTGATAGAACCCATTCTTTGCTCATTCTGTCAAATAGTTTGTATAATATTGGGATTAGTTGTTCTTTGAATGTTTGATAGAATTCATTTGTGAATCCATCTGGACCTGGGGATATTTTCTTGGGGAGTGCATTGATGGGTTGTTCAATTTCTTTTTCTGCTATGGGGTTTTTTAGATAGTCTATTGCACTTGTTTGCAATTTTTTTATGTTCTAATATATGGTCAGTCTTTGTGAATGTACCATGTGCTGCTGAAAAGAAGGCATATTCCTTTTGGTCCTAATTTATTTTTCTCCACATATCTACTAACTCTAAATTTTTTTTAAAGAATTCATTCACTTCTCTTACTGCTTTCTAATTTATTTTTTTGGTTCAATTTATCTTGTTTTGATAGAGGAAGTTTCAGGTCTCCCACGAGTATAGTTTTTCTATCTATTTGATCCTTGAGCTCCAATAGTTTCTCCTTTAGAAATTTGGATGCTATGCCATTTGGTGCATACATGTTGAGTATCGACATTTCAGTATCTTGTAACTACCCAGGTGATAATAACAATTTTAAAGAGTGAACAATGACCTCTTTTCTTATAGGGATACATATCATTTTTAACTTATTGGATCTCAATTTTTTTTGTTTTGTTTTTCATTTTTTCCTCTTTATTACCTTTTGATGATTCTCTTGAGTTCTGTGTTTGGGCATCAGATTTTCTGTTCAGGTCTGGTCTTTTCTTTACAAATGCTTGGAATTCTTCTATTTTGTTAAATGACCATACTTTCCCTTGTAAGGATATAGTCTGTTTTTCTGGGTAATTGATCTTTGGTTTTAGACCTATTCACTTTCTTTCCAGAATATCATATGCCATGCCTTTTTGTCCTTCAGTGTAGATGTAGCCAGATTCCATATTATCCTCAATATAGTTCCATGGTATCTGAATTTCTTCTTAGCAGCTTGTAATATTTTTTCCTTGGTCTGATAGTTAATGAATTTGACTATAAAATTCTTGGGTGTTGGCACTTGGAGATTAAGTACAGGAGATGATCTGTGGATTCTTTCAATCTCCACTATTCCCTCTTTTTCTAGAATATCAGGGAAATTTTCTTGGATAATTTCCTGTCATATGATATCAAAACCTTTTCTTTTGTCATAGTCTTCTGGTAGACCAATACTTCTTAATTTCTCTCTCCTGGAACAATTTTCTAAATCTTCTGTTTTGTGAATAAGGTGCTTCATATTTTCCTCAATTTTTTCATTCTTTTGATTTTGTTTTATACTGTCCTGCTGCCTTGTGAAGTCACTTGCTTCTAATTGTTGTATTCTGGTTTTTAAAGGCTCCATTTCATCCCTGGCTTTTTTTTATCCTACTCTTTTTGATCTTTAATATCCTTTGCCTCATTTTCAAGCTGATTAATTTTGGCTTTCAAGACATGATTTTCTGTTTCCAGATGACTTATCTTGATTTTAAGTTATTTTCCTAGTTGTCTTCAACCTCTGTTAATTCTGTTTTAAATTGTATTTTGAGTTCTTCCAAAGCATGTATCCAATTCACTGCAGTTTGTTTTGTTTGTTTGTTTGTTTTTACTTGGTGTTCCTTCATCCTTCTCTGTTCCATTTGCTCTTTGCTCATTGCCTGGATAGAAGCCATCAATTGTAATTTCTTTTTTCTTTTTCTGTTGTTTGCTCATATTTACCCCTTCTTTACTCTCTGTAGTTGCCTGTGCTTTTTGCTCTTCTCATTTTGTGTTGGATTTCTGGTTTTTATATTTTCTGTCAGCTTTCATCCTTGGAGCTTCGTCAGCAAATCTCTCAGCTCAATCTGTGGTGGAGGGGTGTTGGAACTTGAGCTTCCCTGCCCTTCAAAGATTTTGATGAAATTAATCCCAACTGAGTTGCAGAGCTGAATGTGACCTGAGGCCAAAACCTCTGGAAGGGGGGCGATATGGAGTGGAAGGGGGGCAATATGGAGTGTCTCCACTGTTGCAACTAGGTTGCCTGCTCTGTGTTTCTCCTCTATCTGCTTCCCCACTCCCTGTGTTGAACACTTTGTGCCTGGCACAGCTTTTCCCACAAGGTAATCCCTCCAGACCATCATCCTTGACGCCCAGAGGTTCCAGCTATTCCTGGAAGCTCAGAACTCTAGGTGGGGCAGGGATCCTGGGACATTCCTTCTTCCTTCCCCTTAAAACCAAGTGTTCTAGAATTCAGGCTTTTGGGGAGTGTATCTTTTAAGTTCAGTCTAGCAGGAGCATTCCTTCACCCTGTTCTGTTGTTAGGTTTGATTTTCAGTCCCTCAGAGCATTTAGTTTGTAGTTGGTAAGGAAGGGTTTTCAGAGGTCTGAACTTTCACTGCCTCTACACCACCATCTTGACTCCACCCCCTGCTATTCTTCTTTATAAAAACATAAGGACTTTGTTTTCATTTTCAAAATAACTGAGCATTTTCATTTATCATTATTCTTTCATTTTTGAAATTATTTTGCCTGTAATTTGTATTCACTTATTTGCTATTTCTGCACATGCTATATCCATTTGCTGGAGAATATGTCACTTGAGGACAGGAATTATTTCAAACTTTTATTTGCATTCCAATGCCTTGTAGGGAATAGAACACTGTTAAATTGAATTGAAATGTAATCCATTTAAATGTCAACTTTTTTTCACCTGAGTTTTATTTCTAGTTCATGGGCATGATTGTTAATAATATACTCATATTTCTAATTTTTCTATTGGGAATTGGTTGGTTAAATTGATGAGTAGTTGAAGTGGTCCTGTAAGGAATCATACAAATCTATAAGGGAGGCAGAAATTACAACTGCAATAATTAAAGAGTGCTGAAATCATTAATTAAAAACTAGACTACACTTGGCCTAGGAGAACCAAGAATGTCAGGTCAGCAACAATAAAATGAAAATGTAAAATAGCAATATTATTACTATTTCCAGAGCAAGCACTTTAGGATATTTATTAAACTATATCCCAGTAGTGACCCACCAACAGAAGTGGCCTTCATTATATTCTGAAACTTTGACACAGATCTTGTTGTTGCTATTTTGGCCCATTGTTAATTGACCTTTACCATGTAGGTAAATGTGGACATTTACATTACTGTTATCTGAGTCTGGGCATAAGCTTCTTTAATGAGAGGAAAATGTCAGTTTAACGGTTTATATATATATTGTAAATATATATAGAAAGAAACCAATATATATTGGAAGAAACCAATAAGAAGGTTCAATGGCTGAGATGGCAATGCAGCAAAGCACTGTGGAGTGCTTAGGGCGTGTTGGAGCAAAAAAGACAACACAGCCATCCAATGCAACTGAGGAAGTCTCCAGGTGTAATGATTTTTTGTGCCACTGGACCCAGGCTTCCAACGCCGAGAGAGTGGGACTGTCTCTGTGCATCAACTTTTCCACTTAAATCTCCTTCACATACAAGTATCTTTGTGCACACTCGTCTATCATAGATGAAAACGCGCAAAGACAATCATCATCCTCGGTTACTGAGAGACTACTACTATATATTGCAAATAATGTTATGCATATAAAGATGTCATTCATTGTTGGTGACACTAAATTGAAACCATGATCAAAGGTGAACAATTAGTTATAAAAGCTAGATTTTTTTTGCTGTGAATTTTTACAGGAAAGAAGACATTTTGCTTACAGTCTATCATTTTACCCAGAAATTGTAAGGTAATTGGTTTTACTTTCTTTACATTGGATCCATTCTCTGGCTTTTCATATTTAGCTTAGTGCCTGTATAGAACTCAGAGTAGTTGTTAGATATTTTTGTACTTATGAAAATTTTAAAAGCCTATGTACTTCAATGTTGCAATAAAAATGGGATTAATGATTTGATCCAAATTTGACATACTAATCTCCATATTAAAATATCTAAAACATGTACCTTTATAAATTCTCCTGCCATTTCTATGGATTTTAGCTTTTTCTACTAAATTTATCATCTCTTGAAAGGGAGGGTAGCACAGAAAATACAGCTTCACAACGGAATTAGAAAATCTTGAATTCAAGTTGACCCATACTAACTATGTGACAAAGGGCAAGTTAACTGACTTCTCTGCCCTCCAGCAATTATTTAAGAGTAGAAGTTACAGATGCATTAATGAAATGGTTTTATACCCTAGGATTTCCTTATGGCAATTAAATAATAAGTCTGAACTTTAAAATAATATTTATATTTTAAAGTAAAATTATATTAATAGTTATATTAATTATTTAATTATTTATTATTATTGGTAGAATAAAAGGCAAAAAAATGTTTCTAAAGAGTCCATATTTACCTGGATCAGAGTCAATTATTTTCCAAAGAAAAACACAGGGCTAGATGATCTATGAGATCTTTTTCAGCTTTAACAATTTATGTATTTTTCTACAATAGAAATATAGTTCATAAAAGTGATCTTGACTATAACATAAATAACTGATTTCCTATTAATTATTATTGTTTATCTTAAAGAAAAGTGGATTATGTAACTATGTGCATTCCCCAGCATAATGAAAAAAAATGAAGACACATCACGGAGATCATGAAAATGTGTTTCACTTTGTTTTGTCCTCTGTAGTTCTTCAGAATAACCTATTCCTAAACAGACCAAAACAGGTTCAGAGTGTCAGCACAAAGAAGATACTGACTTTCTCCCCTGTTCTTAAAGGTTACAAAGAACCTTTTGTAGCTTATATATTTTGGGTCCATAAAACATTTTTGGATATACACAAATTATATAGTACAACTTGAACTTTCATTTTTCAAAAGCTTATTTTAAAAAATTGAATGAACAGACATTAATTTAATGGATGCTTGGTCTTCTTTTCCTTAATCCTTATGCCAATCATATAAAATAATAGCATACGCAGTATTAAATGCAAGCATGTAGCAAACCTATATTGCACCACTGGTGTCAGAAGGTGAAAAAAATAATTATCATACTGGTAATATACATAAAATATAAAGGAAAACTGGTATATTTTGTTTAACCACATTTTATTTATACTAACCCTATGTCAAGGGGGAGAAGATAAATAAGTATGCTTGTTAATTGTGTATATTTTTTCTTTTCCAAAAAAAAGATCCACAGTGACATTTTCAAATGTCATGAATCTGTAATGCATTTAAACAATTTGATCATCAGAATGATTTTAGGACTGTGAATATGATTCAAAAAGAGTCACATCTATAATAATGAGAGGAAGAAAACATGAATTTATTAAATGCCTACTATGTGACAAATACAATGCTAACCACTTTATTAATATTATCTTATTTGATTCTTATAACAACCCTGGATGGTGTTATTATTACCTTAATTTTTCCTTTGAGGAAGTTGAGGGAGATAGGTTAAGTGATGTCCCTAGGAAGGATTATATTACTAGTAAATGTCTGAGACTGGATTTGAACTCAGATCTACCTGATTGTAAGACCAGAAATTTGTTCACTGTGACACCTAATTGTCTGGGAGAAAATATACAATAATAAAAAATATACAATAATAAAAAATCTTTACTCTATACAGTGAATTAGACTAGGAAAATTATATTAAAATTAATTGTGACTACAGTTCTCCTTTCTGATTGATTTTCAATTGGCAGTGGTTCCTGATACTTTAGATTTTAATTCTTCTGCTCTTAGGCCTTTGTGTCAAGTACTTAATGATCTGTAAATGAATACTTTCATGCACTAAGGGAACTACTCTTAAAAGAATTGAGTGCTTTTGTAATTTAAAAATCCATTTTTAAAGTGAATACGCATTCCTTAATTTTTTTTTTTGGATTTTTAGATATTTGACTTGTAGGGTAAGATCAATATAAACAAATTCATGCAGATTTTTAGAATTTATAGAACTGGACAAGAAAGGAAGGGATCTTTTAGAGTAGTATAAGTGGCTTTACCAAGGTAACACAGGTACTATAGTTGTAAAATATTTTACAAAAGCAATCACATATCATTATTACATAAATTTTATTTTTATTTTATGAATATTATATAATCATTATCTTTAACATATATTAAAGAACATAATTTTAAACTTTGCCTTAGCTAATTAATAAAACCATTCTCTCCATAACCCTGTCTATCCAGAGATGGTGATCGTGGTAGAGAGTATACTAGTTGCTGCTTAGTAACCCAGTGAGGAGCCTTTAAAACCTTTGAGGAATAGGGAGAGTAGATTATTTTTGGATAGATATTGCAGAGCTGCTTTAGTTTGGAAGGCAGCAAAATTTCCCAGAGTAATAAAAGCATCATCCCCTCATTATTTCATAGTGATGGTATGTCCCTGAAGAAATTTGTACATGTATGTATATATTTATGTATGTAAGATAGATAGATAGATGGATCATTTAAATTATATCTTGGATTCCAAACTCTTATTGAATATAATTAATATAAATATTTATTTTCATATTCAAATATGTCCATTCTAATTTTAGATACATTAATGTTTTTTCATGCAGAAGATTTCCAATTTTAAATTCCCTCTTCTACTTTAAACAAAGTGTTATGCTCCCTTTGGTGGCCCTGATCCTATTGACTCTCTTCCCCTAATCTGATTCTCTCTTCTTATTTAATGTTTTCCTTTCTTCCCCTCCCTTTAAACTAGTCATACTCCTTAGTTTTAAATTTCATTTCTGTGTCCCATTCCAAAAAGAATTTCTCTTTCTTTAATATTTACCTATTTTTACCCTGTTTACTCTGAATCTTCATTCTATTCATAACACATAATTATTTAGTCTCTCTCTTTTCTCTATATTCTTCATTCTTCAAAACTTTCAGTTTGCATTCTAATCTCTCACCTCTAGTCACTTTCTGCCAATAACTTGTAGGAACTGCCCAATGGATTGTCTATGTCTCATTTACAGAACAATGTCAAATATTACAAGTGTCAGAAAGGAATCTATTCCATAATAGGACACATTCTCCACCATGTCCCTGGTTATTCAGTCCATTGCTGATATATAACCTCTCTTTTTTACCTTTTTTCTCCCTATATTTACCTGGAAATCATCTCCCGTTTTTATTTTCCCCAACTCCTTGAAGTGTCAATTACCCTTAGGGTTTCCAGCTCTCTTGCTCTCATGAAAGATAAAAATTTTAGTTCCCCAAACCAAAAACTTCATTCAGTATTAGGTTCCTATCTCCTTTTACTAGCTATCTCTCTTCACACATAAAAACATTTGTCAATGGAACCCCCTTTCATATCCATAGTAAGGCCTCCTTTCTCTCCAACTCCTTTTCAACCAACTTCTCACTCAATTCCTTATGAACTTTTCTTTTTCTGAGAACACAAATGTCACTTTACCTTCATTAGCCTTTGTTTTGACCCAGTTCATAACTTATTCCTTTCTATTTCCTTTTTGCTTGATTCCTTTCATATGCTCTCTCATTTTGTAATGTATTTTCACAAAAGAACCAACCAACTGTAGGCAGGATGTTGCAAGAGTATTAATAAAAGCCACTTCTTCACTATTACCATTACCAGATTTCTGCCTTCACCCTTATCTCTTGGCATACATTTGGAAAGAAGTCTTTTCCTGATTTCTCTCCTCTGATTCTATTGCTTTTCTTGCTTGTTGCATTTTATTTAGCGCTTCTGAACTTCTGTTGTTTGGGATGTTTGTGAAATAAATAATCTCTTCAGTTGTGCTTTACTTTCTAAAAATGTTTCAGGGGATCCTGATGATGAGGTAGCAAAATCTTTCAGCTGAGATTTCCCAAAATTCCCCTCCAAACAACTTTAAAGTAATGACTCAAATCAAATTCTGGAGTGGCAGAGCAAACAAAAGATCAAAGTAAGAGAATCTTCCAACCTAAGACAACATAAGAAGTTGGAAAGAGATATGTGATGTTAAAGGAGTTTGACCTGGACCCTATCTGAATGAAACACCAATGATGGGACTAACAAAGCAGCAGCAACTTTGGGACCTTTCAAGTGAAGGAAGGGAAGGAGACATGTCAGCTGGTTAAAAGATTACAGGGTACCACTGTCCTGGCACTGGATGCATGACTAAATGTTGTTTATCAACTCCATCATCTATATCCACATCTGAGTCATTGTTCAAGGGCAGGGAGGGGCACTTTCAGGCAAGAAGGTGTGGAATTCTTGAGTAACAATAATCATACTTTGGGATCAGTGGCACTGAGGAATAGTATTGTTTCCAATCCCAAGGGGCATAGCGACCTCAACAAGCAAAACAGATAGCAATTCAAGAGGATATAGAGATATGAAACATAAAACTTGTAAAAACTTTTATCATTATTTGGGCTGCTCAAAGGACTTTATGTGCACAGAGGACACAGGAATAAGTCAATTATGTTTGGATAATGTAAAAAAAATTAATTACCAAGAAAAAGGGAGGCATTAGGTAAAAGAGGAATAGACAATAGAGAAAATTGTTTCACATAAAAGAAGGAAGCAAGAAAGAGCTTTTGCAAAGGTGGAGAAATTGATTGGTGACCACCCCCCCCAAAAAAAGAACCCTCAGTTTTCTATAGAAACCTATGTTATCGAACAGGAAAGTTGAGAAAGGGGAATAAAAGAAAAGGGGGGAAACTGATTAAAGAGAGATACAGATTAAAGGAATAGTGGTCTGAAGCAATTTTCCCAACAGTTTTTGTGAAAGAGTGAGTTCTTGTCCTAAAAGCTTGGATATTCTGATTTGTCAAACATTAAATAACTATGGTGATTTGTTACTAGATTTTACATACCTTAGCTATTCCACTGATCTACTGCTCTATTTATTAGCCAGTACCAGATTAATTTCATGATTACTTCTTTGAAGTTTGAGATCTGGTACTTTTAGTCTACCTTCCTTCACATTTTTTCATTGATTTCCTAGATATTCTTGCCTTTGTTCTTCCAGATTAATTTTGTCATCATTTTTCCTAGATGTATATAATAATTTTTGGGCAGTTTGATTGGTATTGCATTGAATAAGCAGACTAAGATAAAATTATAATTTTTATAACATTTATTTGACCTACAAATGAACAATTAATATTTTCCAATTATTTTGATCTGATTTTATTTTTGTGAAAAGTGCTTTATAATTAATACAGTTCATGAATTTGTCTTGGCTGGTAGACTCCCAAGAATTTTTTACTATCTATGGTTAATTGAAATATCATTTTCTACTCTTACTGATGCAATTTGTTGGTAATGAATTAAATTGCAGATTATTTATGTCAGTTTATTTTATATCCTAAAACTTTGCTAAAGTTGTTAATTATTTCAAATAATTGTTTAGTTAATTTTCTGTGTTTCTCTAAGTATACCATCCTTTCGGTCTGCAGAGTGATAATTTTATTTCTTCACTGTCTGTTCTAAATCTTTCAATTTTTATTTTTTTTGCTATAGCTACAATTTCTAGTTCAGTAGTGAATATTCATGATGATAATGGACATCTATGTTTCACTCCTGATCTTATTGGGAAGGCTTTTATCTTGTCACCATTGCAGTTTATACTTGCTAATGGTGTTAGATAGATACTACATTTTTGTCTATATTTTATTTTCCTGATTACATGTAATAACAATTTTCAATGCATTTTCTGAAATTATTAGATCCAATTTATCTCTCCCCTTCAATTCCATCCCTCTTCCCCTAGATGGTAATCAGTTTAATTTGTTAAACATGTCTTATTATGCAAATGTACTTCTATATTAATAATTATTGTAAGAGAATACTCATATAAACTAAACCCCCAAAATATAAACCAATAAAGTAAATTGAAAAATCACATGCTTTGATTTTCATTGTCTTAAACAGTTTTTTTTTTTTCTGGAAGTGGATAACATTCTTTGTCATAAGTCCTTCAGAATTGCAATGGATCAGTGTATTGCTGAGAATACCTATATCTTTCACAATTGGTCATCATACAATATTGCAGTTACTCTGTAAAATGTTCTCATTCTTATTCCATTCTGCATCAGTTTATGTAACATTTTCCAGCTTTTTCAAAAACTATCCTACTCATTTCTTACAGCACAATTGCATTCAATCACTATTAGAATTCCCCATTTGCTGGACATACCTCAATTTTCAAACCTTTGAAACTACCAAAGAGCTGCTATAAATATTTTTGTACAAGTGGTCCTTTAACCTTTTAAAAACAACTTTGGGATATAGACCTAGTAGTAGTATTATTGGATCAAAACCTATGCCTACCTAGTTTTATAGATGTTTGGGCATAGTTTGAAATTGCCTTCCAGAGTGTTAGGATCATTTCACAACTCCACTAGTGATACATTAGTATTTAAATTTTGCCACATCCCCTCCAACATTTACCACTTTCCTTTACTGTCATATTTTCAATATTGACAGGTCTGAGATAGTACATCAGAGTTGTTTTAATTTGCATTTCTCTAATCAAGAGTGATTTAGAATGTTTTCATATGATCATTAATCACTTTGATTTCTTCATCTGAAAACTACTAGTTCAAATACTTTGAACATTTATATTTTAAAGGAAAAACCTCATTTCTTTTCTCGCTCATGTTTTTAATAGGAATGTGTGTTTTATTTGTCAAAATATTTTTCTTCATGTATTGACATAATCATATGATTTCTGTTGCTTTTGTTATTGATATGGTCAATTAGACTGATAGTTTTCCTAATATTGAACCATCTCTATATTCCTGATATAAAACCCACCTAGTCATAGTGATTGATCCTTGTGATATATTTCTGTAATCTCATTGACAGTATTTTATTTTAAAATTTTACATTAGTATTCAGATTGGTATATAGTTATTGTTTTCCCCTCCATTTTTGCTCTTCCTACTTTACATAACAGAAGTATGTATGTTTAGAGATAGATATAATAAAAAGAAATTGGTGGGATTCCTTCTTTATTTTTGAAAATAGTTTATGTGATATTGGGATTAATTGTTCTGGAAATGTTTGGTAGAATTAACTTGTGAATGTAGTTAGCCGTGGGGAATTTTTCTTAGAGAGTCCATTTATAGCTTGTTCAGTTTCTTTTTTTCAGATGAGAAAATGTAGGGATTTTATTTCCTTTTTTTGTTAATATGGGCAGTGCATATTTTTGTAAATGTATTTGACTTAGATTATCAAATTTATTGGCATATAATTGGGTAAAACAACTAATAATTGCTTTAATTTTTCTCTTCATTGGAAATAAATTCACACTTTTATTTTCTTTTTGTTCATAATTCCCTACTTTCAGGCTTAGAATCAATATTATGTACTGGTTTAAATGAAGAAGAGAAGCAGAGCTAAGGCAATGGTGTTCAAGTGACTTTCCCAGGGTGATACAGCTAGGAAGTGTAAAAGGTCAAATTCAAATCCAGGACCACTTGTCTCTACAACTGACTGGCATTCCCCTGAGCTATGTAGATACTGATTTAATTTTTTAGGGGGTAACATCATACTGTACCTAATTCACACTCAAATCTTCTTTCTGTGTATATTCCTTTTAATTGCCCTGATACTGATAAGCTGAATGAATGAATTCCATTTTTATACTGGCAATTTGATTTTCTTTTGTCAGAGATGCCTAGAAGTCCTCCATTTCATTATTGTGTATTTCTTCTTCTGGAGTATTATGCTCAGGTTTCTGGAGAGATGACTCATTCATTATACTTCTAGATCCTTTGCTTTACAAAATAACATATTCTCTATTCATACATTTCTGTTTTGGTATTGCTGTCCTCTTCTGGGCTTACATTTTTGTCTTCCCTAATGCTGAAATAATTTTCTAGGTTCATCCTTTTTTCTTTTTTTTCTTTGTTTATTTTAGAATTATTTTTTATGACCTTAACTATAGATTGAAGTTCTTGGGTTATCTCAGGGTCCAAGTATACTTGAGTGAGATTGAGCCTACTCTTCACCTTCTGGCTCCCACAGGTATGGTGAGCACCTGGTTGCTTCTTCCTTTGAGGACCAAACTATTCTTCATGTTTCTTAGGGTAATTGCATCAGGATGCTCTGCTCCTTTTGTTCCTCAACACATTCTGGGTTGCTCCTCATATTACCAGTTTTACTACTTAGACCTCTTACCTCTGAAAGACAGATCCTTCTGGCTGAATGTCTAGATTTTCTTTGCCTGAAACCTTGCTTCATTCTGTTTTCTGTTAGTTCTGTAACTTAAAATTTTATTTTGAGAATTCCTTTGGTAGTGGTTTGGAGGCAGGTTTGGGCAAACATAGAATATTCCTTACTTCATCATCTTGACTGCCAGAAGAGGACTCCACAAAGTTAATTTAAAAAGAAGGCATCTGAAATAAGGAGACAATATAAGTTTCTGTACTTGAAGGAAGGACACAGAAATTCTTTTTTTTTTAAAATATATTTTATTTGATCATTTCCAAGCATTATTCGTTAAAGACATAGATCATTTTCTTTTCCTCCCCCCCACCCCCCATAGCCGACGCGTAAGTCCACTGGGCATTAGATGTTTTCTTGATTTGAACCCATTGCTTTGTTGATAGTATTTGCATTAGAGTGTTCATTTAAAGTCTATCCTCTGTCATGTCCCCTCAACCTCTGTATTCAGGCAGTTGCTTTTTCTCGGTGTTTCCACTCCCATAGTTTATCCTTTGCTTATGAATGGTGTTTTTTTTTCTCCTGGATCCCTGAAAGTTGTTCAGGGACATTACACCGTCCCTAATGGAGAAGTCCATTACGTTCGATTATACCACAGTGTATTAGTCTCTGTGTACAATGTTCTCCTGGTTCTGCTCCTCTCGCTCTGCATCACTTCCTGGAGGTTGTTCCAGTCTCCATGGAACTTCTCCACTTTATTATTCCTTTGAGCACAATAGTATTCCATCACCAACATATACCACAGTTTGTTCAGCCATTCCCCAATTGATGGGCATCCCCTCATTTTCCAGTTTTGTGCCACCACAAAGAGCGCAGCTTTGAATATTTTTGTACAAGTCTTTATGTCCATTATCTCTTTGGGGTACAGACCCAGCAGTGCTATGGCTGGGTCAAAGGGTAGATATTCTTTTGTCGCCCTTTGGGCATAGTTCCAAATTGCCCTCCAAAATGGTTGGATCAGTTCACAACTCCACCAGCAATGAATTAATGTCCCTACTTTGCCACATCCCCTCCAGCATTCATTACTTTCCTTTGCTGTTATGATAGCCAATCTGCTAGGTGTGAGGTGATACCTCAGAGTTGTTTTGATTTGCATCTCTCTGATTATAAGAGATGTAGAACACTTCTTCATGTGCTTGTTAATAGTTTTGATTTCTTTATCTGAGAACTGCCTATCCATTTCCCTTGCCCATTTATCAATTGGAGAATGGCTTGATTTTTTGTACAATTGATTTAGCTCATTATAAATATGAGTAATTAAACCTTTGTCAGAGGTTTCTATGAAGATTTTTTCCCAATTTGTTGTTTCCCTTCTGATTTTAGTTATATTGGTTTTGTTTGTACAAAAGCTTTTTAGTTTGATGTAGTCAAAATTATTTATTTTACATTTTGTGATTCGTTCTATATCTTGCTTGGTTTTAAAGCCTTTCCCCTCCCAAAGGTCTGACATGTATACTATTCTGTGTTTACCCAATTTACTTATGGTTTCCTTCTTTATGTTTAAGTCACTCACCCATTTTGAATTTATCTTGGTGTAGGGTGTGAGGTGTTGATCTATTCCTAGTCTCTCCCACACTGTCTTCCAATTTTCCCAGCAGTTTTTATCGAATAGTGGATTTTTGTCCCAAAAGCTGGGATCTTTGGGTTTATTGTATACTGTCTTGCTGAGGTCGTTTTCCCCCAGTCTATTCCACTGATCTTCCTTTCTGTTTCTTAGCCAGTACCAAATTGTTTTGATGACTGCTGCTTTGTAATATAGTTTGAGGTCTGGGACTGCAAGGCCCCCATCATATGTGTTTTTTTTCATTATTTCCCTGGATATCCTTGATCTTTTGTTCTTCCAAATGAACTTTGTTATGTTTTTTTCTAAATCAGTGAAGAAGTATTTTGGTAGTTCAATGGGTATGGCACTAAATAGATAAATAAGTTTGGGTAGGATGGTCATTTTTATTATATTGGCTCGTCCTATCCATGAGCAGTTAATGTTTTTCCAATTGTTCAAGTCTAGTTTTAGTTGTGTGGCGAGTGTTTTGTAGTCGTGTTCATATAGTTCCTGTGTTTGTCTTGGGAGATAGATTCCTAGGTATTTTATTTTGTCTAAGGTGATTTTGAATGGGATTTCTCTTTCTAGTTCTTGCTGCTGAGCTGTGTTGGAGATATATAGAAAAGCTGATGATTTATGTGGGTTTATTTTGTATCCTGCAACTTTGCTAAAGTTGTTGATTATTTCAATTAGCTTTTTGGTTGAATCTCTAGGATTCTTTAAGTAGACCATCATGTCATCCGCAAAGAGTAATAACTTGGTCTCCTCCTTGCCTATTCTGATACCTTCAATTTCTTTATCTTCTCTAATTGCTACTGCTAGTGTTTCTAGTACAATGTCAAATAGTAGAGGTGATAATGGGCATACTTGTTTCACTCCTGATCTTATTGGGAATGCATGTAGTTTATCCCCATTGCAGATGATATTAGCTGTTGGTTTTAGATATATACTGTTTATTATTTTTAGGAATGACCCTTCTATTCCTATGCTTTCTAGTGTTTTTAATAGGAATGGGTGTTGTATTTTATCAAAGGCTTTTTCTGCATCTATTGAGATAATCATGTGGTTCTTGCTAGTTTGCTTGTTGATGTGGTCAATTATGTGGATGGTTTTCCTAATGTTGAACCAGCCCTGCATCCCTGGTATGAATCCTACTTGATCATGGTGAATGATCCTTCTGATCACTTGCTGGAGTCTTTTTGCTAGTATCCTATTTAAAATTTTTGCATCTATATTCATTAGGGAGATTGGTCTATAGTTTTCTTTCTCTGTTTTTGACCTGCCTGGTTTTGGAATCAGTACCATGTTTGTGTCGTAAAAGGAGTTTGGTAGAACTCCCTCTTTGCTTATTATGTCAAATAGTTTGTATAATATTGGGGTTAACTGTTCTCTGAATGTTTGATAGAATTCACAGGTGAATCCATCAGGCCCTGGGGATTTTTTCTTAGGAAGTTCTTTGATGGCTTGATGGATTTCAATTTCTGATATGGGATTATTTAAGAATTCTATTTCCTCTTCTGTTAGTCTAGGCAGTTTGTATTTTTGTATATATTCATCCATTTCTCCTAAATTGGTGTATTTATTGCCATATAATTGGGCAAAGTAATTTCTAATGATTGCCTTAATTTCCTCCTCATTGGAGGTGCTGTCCCCCTTTTCATCTTTAATGCTGTGAATTTGCTTTTCTTCCTTCCTTTTTTTAATTAGATTGACCAGTACTTTGTCTATTTTGTTTGTTTTTTCAAAGTACCAGCTTCTTGTCTTATTTATTAAATCAATAGTTCTATCACTTTCGATTTTATTAATTTCTCCCTTAATTTTTAGGATTTCTAATTTGGTTTTCTGCTGGGGGTTTTTAATTTGATCGCTTTCGAGTTTTTTCAATTGCATTTCCAATTGATTGATCTCTGCTCTCCCTTGTTTGTTAATATGAGCTTTCAGGGATATGAATTTGCCTCTGATTACCGCTTTGGCTGCATCCCAAAAGGTTTGAAAGGATGTTTCGCCATTGTCATTTTCCTTGATGAAATTATTAATTGTTTCTATGATTTCTTCTTTAGCTAAACGGTTTTGGAGTATCATATTGTTTAATTTCCAATTGGTTTTAGATTTGGTTTTCCATGTACCATTACTAATCATTATTTTTATTGCCTTGTGATCTGAGAAGGCTGCATTCATTATTTCTGCTTTTTTGCATTTGTGTGCTATGTTTCTGTGACCTAATGTATGGTCAATTTTTGTGAATGTGCCATGTGGTGCTGAGAAGAAGGTGTATTCCTTTTTATCCCTATTTATTTTTCTCCATATGTCTATTAATTCTAATTTTTCTAAGATTTCATTCACTTCTTTTACCTCTTTCTTATTTATTTTTTGATTTGATTTATCTAAATTTGATAATGGTTGGTTTAAGTCTCCCACTAGTATGGTTTTATTGTCTATTTCTTCCTTCAATTCTCCTAGTTTCTCCATTAGAAATTTGGGTGCTATATTATTTGGTGCATACATGTTGATTAATGATATTTCCTCATTGTCTAGAGTCCCTTTTAACAAAATATAATTACCTTCCCTATCCCTTTTGATCAGGTCTATTTTTGCATTGGCTTTATCAGATATCATGATTACCACTCCTGCCTTCTTTCTATCAGTTGAGGCCCAGAAGGTCTTACTCCATCCTTTAATTCTGACCTTGTGGGTGTCAACCCGCCTCATGTGTGTTTCTTGAAGACAACATATGGTAGGGTTTTGGATTCTAATCCATTCTGCTATTCGTCTACGTTTTATGGGTGAGTTCATCCCATTCACGTTCAAAGTTATGATTGTCATTTGTGGACTCCCTGGCATTTTGATTGCCTTCCCTAATTCTAACCTTTTCTTCTTCGGCTCTACCTTTTAGTCCAGTGATTTACTTTGAATCAGTCCCCCTTGTCCCCTCCCTTGATGTTTCCCTTTTTAGTCCCTCCCTTTTTGTTCCCTCCCCCTCCTTCCTCTCTTTCCCTCCCTTTTTGTTCTCCCTCTCCCCCTCCCCCCCTTGGTTTTCCCTTCTCCTTACCCTTGTTGGGTAAGATAGAATTCAAGATCCCAATGGATCTGGATGTTTTTCCCTCTCAGAGTTGATTTCCCTGAGATTGAGGTTTAAGTAAACCCCCCCCCCCTCTCTTCCTCTCCTTCTTATAGGAGTTTTCTTCCCCTCCCCTTCCCCTGTGAATCTTTGTGTGAGAACCATTATTCTATTTGGTCTTTCTTTACCCCCTATTTATACATTACATTTTCCCCACATATTAGGATACATAGGTTGATATAAATGTAGTCCTTATAGAAGAGAGTTTGAGTAAAAGAAGATAACATTTTTCCCCTTTCCTTAATATTTACCTTTTCAGGTATTCCTTGCTCTTTGATTTTCGGTATCAAACTTTCCACAGAGCTCTGGTCTTTTCTTTGCAAAAAGTTGGAAGTCTTCTATTTTGTTGAATGCCCATACTTTCCCTTGGAAGTATATAGTCAGTTTTGCTGGGTAGCTGATTCTTGGTTGGAGACCCAGCTCTCTGGCCTTTCTGAAGATCATGTTCCATGCCTTACGATCATTCAGAGTAGATCTTGCAAGGTCTTGTGTGACCCTGATTGGCATTCCTTTATATCTAAATTGTCTTTTTCTGGCTTCCTGTAGGATTTTTTCTTTTGTTTGATAGCTTTGGAATTTGGCAATTACATTCCTGGGAGTTGTCTTTTGGGGGTTTAGTGTAGAAGGTGTTCTGTGAGCTCTGTCAGTGGATGTATTGCCCCCTTGTTCTAGAATCTCTGGGCAATTTTCTTTGATTATATCTTGTATCACCATGTCCAGTTTGGTGTTTATTTCTGGCTTTTCTGGGAGTCCAATTATTCTTAAATTTTCTCTTCTCCCCCTGTTTTCCAGATCTATCACCTTGTCGGTGAGATATTTTATGTTCTCTTCTAATTTCTTGGTGTTTTGGCTTTGCTTTATTAGTTCTTGCTTTAAAGCCTGGTTTTCTTTTACAGTTTGGTCAAACTGGTTTTGTAGATGCGTGAATTTCTTTTGCATCATTTCCCACTTTTCCTCCCAGAGGGCTTCCATCTTTTTGGTCCTTTCTGATTCAAATTCTTCATGGGTTTGTGGAGAGTTTCTATTTCCTTTGGAGGATTTTGGAGAATTTTCTTGTATATCTTCTTCTATCTGCTCTGTATTTTGTATTTTGGCTCCATAGAATGTGTCCAGAGTCGCCCCTTTCTTCTTATTTTTCTTGTTATTTTGGGGCTTCTGTGCTTCTGTGGAGTTTGTCATCTCTGAACGTGGAGGATTGGCTTTTCTTGTCTTTGTCTGGTGATCAGAGGCTTTAGTCCTGGGCAGATGTTGGTTCTATGAGCGTTCCCTGGGTTAAACTGAATATGCCTCACTGGAACTGGAATGGAAGGGTCGGACCACGAGGCCACACTCTCCCCCTGGCTCGATTTCCGGAAGTTGCCTTCAGAATCGCTGGCCATGAGGCTGTTTCCTCGGCCTGCGGGGGGATGGGCTGCCGCTTCCCCAAGCTCCGAGAGCACAGACTTTCACTGAGACTTGGATAGCAGGATCCAGCCCGTGAGGCTGTCTTGCCCGCCCTGAGGGTTGCTGTTGTTTTGACCAGCTCTCTGCAGCGGAGGCCCCAGGCAGTAACTTTCCCCCGGACTGACCAGCTCTTTGCAGCGGAGGCCCCAGGCAGTAACTTTCACCCGGACCGACCGGCTCTCTGCAACGGAAGCCCCAGGCAGTAACTTTCACCCGGACTGGGACTTGGGTAGAAGACCCTGAGGGTTGTTGTTCCTCAGACCCTGCTCTCTGAGCCCAGCACGGCTGCCGCTTCCGGGAGCCTTGGACTCTGCGCTCCTACCCCTGAGGTCCGAGGGATCTCGGGTTCTGGCTTTTAAGGGGAGCCGTACCTTTTGAACCGGGTCCAGGTCCAGGAGGAGGGTTCCCAGGGTCTGTGCTGTTGATCGTTTTGAATTTCGGCGCCTTAGGAGCTTCTAGTTTGAGATCGGTCGGGAAGGGTTTTCCGGAGATCTGAACTTCAGCTTTCTCTAAGCCGCCATCTTAACCGGAAGTCAGACACAGAAATTCTTATCAAGTTAATCAGAGTTCATTTCCATGTGAAAAATAAGTGAACTAGCATTCCATTTCATGCCACCTACTGGACTACTAGGATTCAGAGATTTTTATTTGAATTTGAGAATTTGCTCTCACGGAAAGAACAGCTGAAGATGGTATAACAATATTAGCAAGAATATTGATTACAAGAAACTTACTATACTGAGAAGACAGGTCAATGCTCAGATTTACCTATTGTGGTGGAAGTACAGAGTTTATGTAATATTCCTTTATGGATCCCATAAAACATGTGGAGGCTTAATGATCTTACTTCTGGGCACAAGTAAATGGAAGTCTGGTTTTATGTGGTGATGGGTGGCCCTTTTGTTGCCTAGTTCATGGAAATAATTATGACTCAGAAAAAATAAAACCAGAACTGAGTTCCCTTACAAAACTTAATAGTCAATAATATGTGTATATATGTAATACATATAAATATAAATATATACATGTGTGTATGTGTGTGTGTGTGGGTCTGTGTGTGTGTACTAATCAAATGGCAGGAACTATGATAAATACTTGGAAGATAAATTCATCCAAAAGAATTTTAGTCCCTGCCCTCAATTCACTTGCACTCTGATACAGAGAAATGGAGCTGAAAAGGAGTAGGGAGGTGTACTCATTTCAAAGTATTGAAGAAAAGTCTAGAGAGGCAGAACCAGAGCCAGGAAATGAGGGAAAGACTGAACATTGGTTTAGGCAGTTCCTTAAAATGAAGTTGATAAGGGGAATATGATAGAGGATGAGGCCTCAGTGTGAGAGGGGTCTTTGAGAATCAAAAGACCTCAGGGACAAATGCATCATCCAAAGTGAGAAGGATGCTGAGACATAGTAGATCTGAGAGCTGAGTAGAACTGGAGTGATCATTGGACTCACCTGAATACTTCCTTAAAATGGAAGTTAATTGAACTATATAATTAGAGGAGAAAACCTGCGTAGCACAGGAGCCTTTAGGTTCCAAATATGAATTCATGTATCCCTTTCTAATTCCTTTTGTGATTTTTCTCTCAGGAATTAGAACCTCTAATCTAGTCAGTTGAGCAAAACATTGTTACATAAGCAGACACAATATCCTGTAAGAATATCGGCCAACTGAGGGAGGGAATATTTTGTTGATCATTGACCCAATAATCAGGAACAAACTTGATTGGAAATCCATGAAGGACAAAAACACAAACAAACAAACAAACCTCGGCATTGCAAAGTCTCCCCTTTGCTCCATATATTTCCTATATGAATGCACCATCAACTTAGAACATACTTTCAGCAGAGATTTTATATCTGTATAGGATAGAGTGTGCACTCTAGAGTGGAAGCAATGTTTTGTACTAACTGCTGTAAGTTTGAAGGATTTTGGATGTTCAAGCAGAGATATAATCATATTGTGATCCAAAAAGTCCAAACAAATCTAAAATAGTTAAAATTAGAAGACAGATAACTGGGAAATATCTTATCCAAGACATATAAGGAACAAATTCACATTTATAATACCAAGAGCCATTCACCACTAGATATTCTTCAGTCCACTTTAAATATGCAGCTCCACTAAGTTTCATATTCATGGAATAAGTTGTCCCTTTCAGGATAAACTGATCACTTCAAATCTCATCACCATGTTGCACATTAAATATTAGATACTAACCACCTTCCTGTCTTCCCTAGCCTGCTCTCTCTATGATTGGTGGGTTGGAGAGTAGAGCACTAGTCTCCCAGAATTTTCCTTCATAGAGGATGAGGATTTGGTTTCCATTAGTAATTATCCTTGGTTTCAACTCTAGAATTAGATATTCCTATACCAAGAAGCGTTTACCTCACTGATCCAGGTTTCTTTGGTGAGTTGTCTTCTTCCATTAAATTTTAGGTCCTTGAGGGCAAGAATAAAATGTTTTATTTTTATCTCCAACACTTAGGATAATGCCTGAAAAATAATAGGTACTTAATAAATATTTATTGAATTGAATGCAAAGAGACTCTATTCAGGAAGAAAAAATAAGCTATTAACAAAGTTATAAGATGCTGTAAATCAGTAATAATTAGCAAGACAAAAATTAAAACAACTCTTGGGTTCTCCTTCATATATATTAGTCTGAAAAAGATAAGAAAAGATGAAATTATAATTTTGGAGGGCCTAAGGGAAAATGAGAAATCTAGTATACACAGTCATGCTTTGAATTAGTCAAATCATCTTGAAAAAATATTATGAAACTAATCTCAGAAAGTACCTTAAACCTACCTATGCTTTAACCATCTATGTCACTATAGATATATACTATAAAGAGATCAAAGAAAGAGGAAAAGGACTTCTATGTACAAAAATATTAGTATTTTCATTGTCGCAAAAAAATTAGGAACTGTAACATACTCCATTGTTGAATGACTAAACACAATGTAATATATCAACATAATGGGACATTATTTAGCTATGTGAAATTAAAAAAAAACTAATAATATTAAGAGAAACTGGGAAAAATCTGTGAATTATGAAGAGCAATATGAGAAACAGAACAATTTATACAATAATAAAATTATGGAGGAAACATCGACTTCAGAATTCTAATCACTGCAAAAAAACTTGAAAAAGTTCAGAATATTAAAGATGAATCATGCCACTTATCTCTCACAGAGAATGACAAGTATAAATTTTGGAATCATATATTTTTTGAATGTGACCAATATGCAAATTTGTTTTTTAATTGGATTTTGCATGCACATATCAAAAGGTTTTCTTTCTTTTTTTTTCTCAGTACAGTGATAGATGGAAATATTAAGCTAAGAAAAAGGTGACATTGACAAACAACTATAAATAGTTGCATTATCAAAGATAGCTTTTTTCATAACATTTGCATCAGAAAACAGTCTAGTCAACATATTAATATTTAAAAATTGGATAATTTAAAAGTTATAAATGTTTGCTACATGATACTGTGTTACATTTAAGATTTCTTTTTATATTAGTATAATTATAATAAATTCTAAAAATATAAACAGAACTGACTCTTTGTGGAAGGGGTACTGAATCTGTGCTTGCTATACATTTTGAATAAATGTTTCTTTTTAAAAGCTAATTAATATCAACTAGTTATGATAATCCAGATGCTATTGGGATACTCATACTATAGAGACTTGTGAGTGACAGTATTAGAAGCTATGATCTCTTCAGATTACTTTTAGAATACTGAATGGTACAGCAATCAGGTACCCTCTGGGGACACAAACTGTGAAACTGAGTGAGATTTTGTAGACTGATCTCAGAGGTGTAAATCCATTAATAACTAAATAGCTTTGCCCTCCCCTCAAGGCCATAGGGTTAGACTCAATTTCTGGTATTTTCCATTTCAAATACACTAACAATTGTTCCTCTTGACTTTAGTTAACTTTTAATGAGAATCCTCTTGCCTTTCTCTCTCTTTCTCTCCTTTTCTCTCCCTCTTTCTTTTGCCTCATTCATTCCCTTTCCTTCTTCCTCCTTTGCTTCATCCCTTCTTTCTTCTCTTCATCCCTCCTTTCATCCCTGCTTCCATTCCTCTCTTCCTCCCTCCCTTCCTATCTTATTCCCTTCTGTCTTTCCTTCCTTCCTTCCTTCCTTCCTTCCTTCCTTCCTTCCTTCCTTCCTTCCTTCCTTCCTTCCTTCCTTCCTTCCTTCCTTCCTTCCTTCCTTCCTTCCTTCCTTCCTTCCTTCCTTTCTTCCTTCCTTCCTTTCTTCCTTCCTTCCTTTCTTCCTTCCTTCCTTTCTTCCTTCCTTTTTTTCCCTTCTACCTCTGCTCTTTTTTCTTGCTTCCTTCTGACCAACCCCCTAATTTTGTTAAGGAATTATTCTAACACAATATAGTATTGTATAGTATAGTATCAACATCCATGATGTTGATTTATGGACTAAACATGCCCCACTCTTGTTAGGAAACTAATAAGAGGTTAACTCAAAATTAAGTTTAGCAATGAGAGAGAGATGTTTGAAAAATGTCTGCCCAATATTGTAGAAAGACCAAAATTCTCTGATCTCATCAATTCTTACTTAATGGAACAGCCTATATTAAAAATCCAACAAATATCTCTCATCATAAGCATTTTTGAACTTGGAATCCAGTTTAAAAGATGAATATTGCCATTATTTTGGAAGATATAGTTATGAGGAATTATACTTTTCTTTCTTTTTCAGTGTTCTACATTGTTACATGTTAATATTATTTATTGGAAATATGATATTTCTATAAGATTATTAAGTATAATTAACTTCCATGAAGTGAAAAATAAAGTCCTACTAGTGCCAGATTAGAGATAACTATCTCTTTTCTAAGTTTCTTTCTGAAAAAATTCCAATGACATATGGTAAAGGGAGCACTGCATCTGTCATATTCCCTCTGCCTCTCTAGCCGCTCTGTCATTTTTTGAATGAAGGTGCTGCATTTAATAAGTCAAGATCATTAAATTGGTTGTTCTCAAATTACAGTTAATTCAATAAGCATTTATTGATAGCAAACCACATGCCTAATAATATATTAAGTGCCGAGGGCAACATAGGATTTGAACATCTTAAATAATACAAAACAATACCAAACATGCTCAATTTAAGTGCCAAAATAGAAGATTCTCATGAGTGATCATAATCATAATTTTGCCAGACTGTTGAGATATAAGCTTCAGATTGGGCTCAAATGACTTGAGTTTTAACCTTGAGTATTCTGTGAGCTATAGTTTTTTTTGGTTTTTTTTTTTTTGTGATTTAGAGAGAACTTAAAGTCACTTTAAATAGCATGTTGGACTTAGACACTTAATAGATGTGTAACCAGACAAGTTGTTAATTTCTCTGAACCACAATTTTCTCATCTATATAATTGAGAGGATTATATTCAGTGTCTATTAATATCTCATGTAGCTCTAGGTCTATGATCTTATGAGGTCACATAAGTACAAGTTCTTCAATTTCATAATTTATAAAATAAATATCATACACTATACTATTTCTAATGTTCCTTTCAAGTTTAAATCCTAAGAATATAACTTAAATCCTAAGAATATAAAGAATATTTATACATATTTATAATAAAATTTAAAGCATTTGAATATAATAAATGCCATAAAAACTGAAATAATGACCCAATTTAACAATTTAATAAATTATGATGGGATGGTACTTCAGCATCTGATGAATAAATTCCTTCAGATCCCTAAAGTGACTGTACTTGTTGACATTAATTAAAATTAATTTTCTACTAAAAGGGCCTCATTAAGTTAAATTTTTGGTTGATGATGAATAACATTCAGAAAAGTTAGTTATAAACATTATACAAAAAGTAAGTGTGTCCTGACTCCAACTGTAGAATACTATATTACATACAGTACTCTATAAAATTATTCACTCAGAGAGCATTTATTGAGTGCATTTTAAAATTGGGGCTCCATAAAATTCTAAATAAGACATGGTCCCTTCTCTAAAAGCACTTATCTGGAAGGGGTGATGATATAGATATAAACATTTTATTACAAAGTAAGCATCAAAGACACATGAGATGCCCTACAAAGATGAAATTAATAGTCTAAGGATGGAAACTTTAATTCCAGGGAATGACCAAGGAGGACTTCATGGTTGGCATGAGAAATCTATGGAAGGAAACATTCTTACTTTAGCCAATGGGATTTTTGAACTGTATTTTGAAAGGAGGATAAATTGCAAAAGATTTTAAGGCAAAAAAAAAACTACACAGCGGATACTATGAATAAAGGCAAGGAAGTGAAAAAAGTATCAAATAAATAGTGATATTTCTATGGGTTGATGGGGATATGATTGGAAATATAGACTCTAAACAATCACCTTGTGCAAATATAAATAATATGGAAATAAGTCTTGATTAATAACCCAGTGGAATTATGTGTTGGCTATGGGAGGGGTTTGAAGGAGGGGAGAGAAAGAACATGAATCTTGTAACCATGGAAAAACATTCTAAGTTAATTAATTAAGTAAAATTTTCCAAATTAAAATTAAAAAATAGTGAAATGTCTAGTATCTATGACTGCAGTATGAAGTATGAGAAAGGAAGTAATATGAGACAAGTAAATATAAACAGTCAGTTGTCATTGATTCTACCTGGACTATCTCTCTCCACTTTCTTTTTCTCTCAACTCAAACCATAATCAGAATAATTTAGGCATTACTTATATATGAATTATTTTTCTCAATAGTTTTCTAAATTGGTCTGACTCACTTCATTCCTTTCCAATCTTATTATCTATAAAACTATCAAAATTAACTTTCCTAATACATAGATCTAATCATGCCCCTCCTCTACTTAAAAAGAAAAAAAAATAGTGATTTTATTTACCTCTAGTATTTGTTAAAATTTCTCTGTTTAATATTTAATGACCTTTTTCTCTCTTTCAGTTCTTGAGAAGGCTTAAATTTATGCATTGGTAATTCACTCACAATTAATCATACACTATTGTTATAAGTACACAAGCAACCTTTCCAAATTCTAGGTGATCAGAATGCTATAGGCAAATCTGTATCCATTTTATGTTGGTTTACCATGTGGCTTTATCTCTTTGTTATTCAGTTGATGAAGTCATGTCCAACTGCTCCTGAACTTATTTGGGGGTTTTCTTGGCAAAGGTATGGAATTGGTTTGCCATTTCCATCTTCAGGTCATTTTTATAGATGAGAGACTGAGGCAAATAGAGTTAAGTATCATGCCCAGGGTCACACAGCTAGTGAGTGTCTGAGTTCAAATTTAAAATTAGGGAGATAAAGTCTTCTTGATTTTCAGCCCAATGCTCTATCCACTATACCATTTACTTTCATTTTACTATGCTGTTTTAAGACATATGACTAGTTTCTCAGTTATCCAATGGCTTTATAATTTTATCTTTGTGTTTGAGGAACTTCTAGAAACCCCCAAGAAGAGTTACAAAATGCAAACATTTATTAGGCCTAAATTTACATAGTGTGAATGAACATTCCAAGTTTCTCATCCCTTACAATCTGTGAAAAGGCTCTTCAGCATATATAACGCTGCTCTAGGAATGAGCAAATCATGATACTGACCTTTTAAAAGTTACAAAGAAGACTATTCCAGGTCTATAAGGACCAAAAAAGTAATGTCTTTCTCTCTTTTACCTAACTACTATAGACTTCAATCGCTATCATAAAGTAGTTTGGGAGTAATTCAACCTGCTGTCTATTCAATTCTATGTATTCCACCTCCCCCTCCATCTCCACTAAGATTCACAGTGAATCTTTTTGTTGTTGTTGTTGTTGTTGTTAAGGGATAAAGAACCCAAAGAGTCATCAAAGAAACAGAAAGAATTGCTAGAGAATTAGCCAGATAATCAGATGATTGCAGTAACAATGAAATCCAGGCCAAAACACTTCAAGTAGAATATTTTTAAAATAGTTAAAAATACTTTTTCAATGAGGCAGTTTTAGCAAGTTTTAAAATAGCTTCATTAGATTAGCAAAGGTAGGATGTATATTTCATAGAATAAAAGAAGGAATGAGTAATAAATAAAGAATATTTTTCTGGATTTAGTGGGTCAGAGAGATATGCAATTGGAGAAAACTCTTCTGGGGACACCAGTTAAGAAACAATTAAACTATTTTAGTCAAAGTAGCCCATGGAAAGTCTGAAATATTGTGGTGGAAAATATGAAAGAAGAAGTGAAATCATTCTGTCCAATATTTTTACCTGTAATATTTATGGATTATTTAAAGTTGTAGGCCATGCCATATAATTCCCTACTTTGATAATATATGTATACATACATATAAGTAAAATCATTATATATATATATATATATCATATTTAATATATCATTAATCACATCACAGATTCATATGATTTAGAGTCAAAGGAGAATTATAAGTTAATTCAATTTAATTCCCTCATTTGATAGGTAAGGAAACTGGGATCCAAGTGATTTAGCTAAGGTAATACCTAAAGAAAGTAAGAGTATTGGGATTTGAATCCATACCCCTTAAATCCAAATCCAGTGCATTTTCCATCACATAGCTTTGCCTCATTTGAAATATTTAGCTAAAAGGTGCAGAAAACAAACAAACAAAAAACAGATTTGGACATGTTTTGTTCAAATTCATCTCTTCAGAGACAAAATGTCACAAAAACCCATGAAGTAAACTTCAAAACAAAAAAGCAATTTGCCCTCACAATGAAGTCTCAAAGAGATAATATAATTTTGAATGAAATAAACTAGATTTGCTGTCAGAGACTTCAACTTCTGGTTAGAGAGTTTCATGGAAAGTAAGAGATAAAATAATCTCACCATTATATATTTTTACTCTGTGATTATGTTACAGAGGCAAACTTGGAACTCTGGTCTTCATGAATCAAAGCTTATCCCTTGATCTTGTATTTTATGCTACTTCCATAAAAACAAATTTCCATTTTTGAGATTTTGTACTTTGTGTGCTCAAGTAAAGAAAGTTCTTGACAAGATTATCATCTATGGCTAATTACAACTTGGTTTTAAACTATCATATAGATCCTAATCTAATTTCAGCCAATTATGCTGACCATGTACAGTAAAATAATACCAAGTGCTTTCCAATTTTATGTCACATTAAAATTGGGATATAGAAATATTTCTTAATATTACTGAATGGCATGGCATGCTCAGGTGCTATATATTATTATACCTAAAGTCAAATAAATACAAAATGAGTTAAATTGCAAAAATGATAATCAGTAATATATGATTTTCCAAATATTCATTTGTAATAATAATTCCTTATGATTGATACTTAAAGTTAGATGCATTGCATGTTAATATTATGCACCTGTCTTAAGTATTAAAAAAACATCCAAAGACATGAAAAGATAAACATCTGGCAATATGCCCATATTTTCCATGTATTCCTATGTAGAGCAACACATCAGGTGGATGCAGGAGGTGTGAATAAAATGTTTATACTGGGATTCCAAATCACCATGGCACTTAATAATTAATTGGTGTTGACAAAATGGGTGTCAGAAAAACAAAAAAAAACAGAGTGAATATCTTTTGTTCAACTCCCAGTCCCATTAAATCTTTCCGACACAACTTCCTTTGTGGAAAATTTATAAATCCCACTTTCCCCTTTAAAACAGTAGGTGTCCCTTATATGAGCTATAACTCTTGCATAATTGGGGATTCTAGGACTCTTTCCAAATTTTCTACGACAGGCATAATTTTTCAAGAACACATCTGCCATAAGTATAAAAAAAAAAATCTCAGAACAATTATCCCCAAGAACTAAATCATGTGATTTATGCAGTGAATATAATATGAGCAAGAGGAAGTTTTCATATTTTTTTCTTTTCCTCACTATTTATTTTTTCATTCTTTTCTTTTTTGTTTGTTTGTACTTTCATCCTGTTCCCAGAATACCCAATATACGGTTGTTTCTATTATAATTTTTCTCAGCTTTTCATGCTAATTTATTCATGAATACTTGGGAGCCCTGAAAGTAAAGAATAAACAGGTAAAAGTCACTTTTAAAAAAGTGATTTAAACCAACTGTCATTAAAAGTCTTGTACTATAAAACTTTACTAAAAAGTGCAGATATTCTCTATAAATATGTATGTAGCACATTCATCATGAGCATTAAGGTCAGTCTCAATTTATTCATTTCTTTGGGATATTATCTTGCTATAATCAACTTCATTTATGTCAATGTTGCTTTAAAAGTACAGTATCAAAAACAATATGTTATTCTGGGTAGTGAAAATCTCCATGACCCTTTTTGAGACATATTTTATCATTTCTATGGCTTTTGTAGCATTTGAGGGGGGGAAATTTCAAGCCCATCCTCTACACAGTTTTCAGCATGATTTTCCAAACTGCCAGTCAAGAAACATTGAATAAGTGACTGCTAGATCCCATATCATGTACTCATCACTGTGAATGCAGAGATACTCAACTAACTTCCTACTGCTAGGATAAAATAAAATAAAAACTGTATTTATTTGGAGGGGAGGTTTTGAAGTGCATTCCAAGCTCTTTGCAGTTTGGCACCTACTTACTTTTACACTCTTCAACGAATCTACTCCATATATTCTTTCTGGATGAAACCCATAATGATCTACTTACTGTTTCTCTTACATGACATTCTATCTCTTATTTTATCTTCCTTTTCACATCTGTCCCCTATTCCTGGAATTCTTTCTCTACTTACTTATGTTTCTTTTCTTCCCTAGCTTCTTCAAGACTCAACTCAAATGCTTCCTTCTGGAGGTATTTCCCAGGTTCTTTAGAAGCAATAGAATAGTCTTATAAAGTTAATTTACAACTCTTTTATATATTAAGTCTATATAATTTACATAGTTATTAATTTACATGTTGTCTCTGCCATTAGAATGTAAGCTTTTTGAAAGCGGAGATTGTTTTTACCTTTGTTTGCATAACCATGGACCTAAAAGTTCTGTGATATAGTAGGTGATTAGGAAATAAAGATGTTGATAAGTCAGACTGATCACACAAACTTAATATTCTTGGTGTGCAAGGGCCAGAATGTAGGGGGTTAAAATTAAAAGGTAGGATAAAATATTTAAGAGTGTGGTCACCAGAAATTATTACTCAATTCCAAATGATTATTTTGGTAATTTATTTACAAAAGGAGAAAGAGTGAAAGAAAGAAAATCAGAGCAAGTAGATATTTATTCAAGCTAGGTCTGATCCAGGCAGGGCTTCAGAGGCCCCAGCAAAGGGGACCCAAAAGAAAATTAAACAAGGCTTTTGGTCACAAGGCTTCCTCCAAGACGAGGAGCCTCTCTGGAGGGTAGTACCTCCAGAAGAAGCCAGGGAAGGAGTCAGCCTTTTTCACTCACCCACATGGTAGTTCTAATGGAAAATAGAAGAAGTCCAAGGTCCTCAGCCAGAGCTCCTCCAGGGTCAGGTTTAAGGCACAAGTCCTTTTCACAGGAAATTCTTGGCACTTTTAAAGACCCTTCTTTTCTTCATTTCCTGTGCCTTCCTTCCACTTTTATGTGGAACAATTATAGTCTACAAATTTTCTCATGACTGCCCAGGAGAGAGTCAGTGGGTTTTGATTCATCACCCACTTTCACACATATGTGTCACAGACCTCCCCCACTTAAGGATAAGTAGGGTATATAAGCTTCTGGTGATTTCATCTTAAAATGGAAAGGGGAGAGTTAATCCCATCTTTACAGGTGTCAATAGTGAGATTTAGGGGTTTAGAGGGAAGAGTAAGAAGTGATATCAATAGAATGAGTTCATCTTTTAGGATATCCTTAATAAGGCAACTTCCTAGATTCACAAAAGTCTCAGAGAAGGCAGTATACTACTACCCCTCTCTCCAGTCACACAATCTATACCACATATACCTTTTAATCTAAGCATACATAGTGTTTGTCTGTTTCTGATTTTACCTGCTTACTTAAAATTAAGAAAGATTAGACATAAATATTAGAGGGGTCACTGAAGAGGATAGTGATGGGTGGGCTATAACCAAATACAATGAAGAATAGTAATAAATTCTATCATTATTGAAATGTGTTTCAGAACAAACAGTTGCGCTGATTGCATGGAGAAGGTATGGAATGACAGATCTATAGTTAAAACATTCTACTTGTGTTCTGAATGTTGAGAGAACACAGAAAATTTCCATTATGTTGGGGAGAATTGTGGTTCTCCTTGTGATGAACTTATAAGAGGACATGAACAAAAGTAGCACAGAATGGCAAGGCTTAAATAACTTTTCAGTTTTCACTGTTGGAGCATCCACATTGATGATATAATAAATCAGTTTGAATAATTATGAATCTGCAATGCATTTAATTGTTACAATTTTCATCTCTTAATAGAGGCAGCCTTATATAGTTGAAAGAACACTGGACCAAGAGTCATTAAGACCCAAGTGCTAATAAATAAAAGCTTTTGCATTTAGTAACTATGCCAACTGGAGAAGTCACTTAAATTTCTGGTCAGAAAAATGATAACGATGATTTCTACCTATCTCACAGCATGGTGGTGAAGATCACATAAGATTATATCATATGAATGTGCTTTGTAAGTAGCAAATGTGAGGTATTATTATGTTTGTTCACATAGGGGAAAAAAGCTTGGTTGTTTCAAATCCATATAATATCATAGTTCTCAAGCTACAAGGGACCACAGAGACCATTTACTGAAATAGTCTTATTTCATAGATAAGAAAATTCAAAATCAGGGAGATTAAATTACTTGCCTAAGGCTACAGAATTAGGTATTATCAGAAGTAGAACCTCAATTTGGTGCTTCAGAGCCCTGAGGAAGAGCTCCTTCCAAAATTACATCTAGTTCTCAGGTGTGGAGAGGAGACACCTCTAATATGCTACCACCTCCAATATCAACATTCATTTCCCTTCTGCCTCTGAATCTCTTCATTTTATATATATATATATATATATATATATATATATATATACTTCTCTTTGAGTCACTCATAATATATTGGAATTTCTAGAAATTTGGCTTCGATACATTTGACCTTCATCTTTTTATGTAACCAATTTACTTGGTATGATTTTTTAAAATTCCTGTAATTGAAACATTAGTAAAATATAGGGGCCAGGAAATATTTAGTTTTCTTTATTAAAGAGATATGACAATACTCTCTAAATTTCAAAACTGTCAAAAGTTACTTTTTCCAAAAAAAATCCCTTTAATTTTTCCTTTAATCCTTTCAAATTGAGAGATGAAAAACCAACACAAAGAAAAGAATGAATTATAATAATTTTGCACCAACAGCTCAAGGATATAAAAATGATGTAGAATAAAATATTCACTTTTCAATCAATGTCAGCTAGCTTAAAATTCAGACTGAAAATAAGGGTTCCCTCTCCAGAGTAAATAGTTCCCTCTCTGGGGCAATCATGAGACAGAATCAGATCTATATGAAACACAAATATTTTACTGCTCTAGAATAAGAGATGGAAAGCACTATTAAAATCACCTTTGTTTGCCATTTCCCCTTACATTTCCAAACAAAAGTAGAATAATTTGGAGGAATAAAATACATTTGGGAAATCTGAGACTACTATATTGAGTCTATAAAACCTTTTGTCTGCTTACAGTGCCCTTGCTGGTGAAATGAAAGCTGATTGCCTGAACCACAGTGAAGTTTCTCAATTTTCCCAATTACAAGGTGCCAAAGTTAATTTCCTTAAAGTAATTTTCTGAGACACATTATTGTAATGCCATTAGAAACTATTCAAGACCACATTCTGTGGAATATGTCAGAATTATGAAGACGTGACTTCTGTAGCATGGAGAGATTTGAGGAATGAATTAAAAATGCCCTGTGGGGACTTTAAAAGTTAGAGATTGAGTATGCTATTTTGGATTATTATTCTATCTCACCCTTTTCAGTCATAGTACAACTACTTTCAGCTAAAAGGAACCATATATTGACCCAAAGCCTCTGAATGTTTGCAGTCTTCTTGTAAACTGGCAAGATATCCAAGAGGTGCTAGTCATTCCTCACTTTACTTAATATTATGACAACAAAAAAGGAAAATAACTTTTCAGAATGTAATATGTCTTCACATATCACATGTACATTAATGCATATATACATGTATACATTTCATATGTACTATTTATTTCTGTGTATTAAATAATTATATGTGTATATATACATATGTGTGTGCATGTGTACATTTCATATTCTTTTCCTCTCAACTTCCACCACTCTTTGAGGTTGCAAGAAATATGATACTCATACATATTAGATCCTGCAAAATATTTTTCAGTAGATAAAAGCATAAGAAATAAATTTTAAAAAAGAGTATTCTTCAGTCTGTCTTTTGAATGCATCAGTTTTCTATTTGGAAATGGATAGCACTTTTTATCAGGAATCTTTTTTAAAACTGTTGTAAATCATTGTATAGATGAAAGTTAACTAAGTCTTTTATAGCTGTTTGTCTTCACAATATTGTTATTACTATGTATATTGTTTTAATTCTGCTTCCTTTGCTTTTCATCAGTCATTTAAGTCTTTAGGTTTTTATGAAATATATCCTTATGAAGTGTCTTTTTGTTAGCCATTATTTTCTTTGTAGGAAAATATCATTTACAACTGTTATCTTAAAATCTAAATTCTCATTGTATATTTAATTTTTTTTTCTGATGACGTTAAGGCAATAGGAAAAATAATAGATGGTGAGTGTGGGAGAGAAAGAGAAGAAGAGCATATCTGGCATATAGCAGGTGATTAATAACTGTTAATTGATTTGATGTAGGTTACAAGGTTAGAGACTAATAGTCAAATGTGGCAGGAATCAAATACACTAGAAAGCTTCCACCATGAAGTGTTAGGTGTGTTGATGTTTTTTTCAGAGACTTGAATTGTATAATAAAAGTTCTTTAGACATTTTTAGTGATAATGAAATCTGATTAAATGAACCTATAATAAAAGTGAATTGCCAGGTCATTTTCACCCATTTTTTAAAAGCTGAAATTATTTTAAATGTAAATCAATTAAACTATTAAAATAAATAAAACAATAACAATAATTATTTTAATTTTATACTGATTTGCTAACCAATCACTTCATATTTTAAGTCAACGATTTCATCGGGATTAGTTACAGTTAATCAATATTGGTTACCAGAATAACTATAACTATGACTATGACTCTTGGAGAAATAAGAGATACTAAAAAAAAACAACACACTTATAGAAAAGGGTTACATGTTTTATTAATATTTTCCTTCATTGTTGAATGATACTTTGTGATTCAAAACCAAACTGAAACTTTGAGCATCAAAGTAATGCTGAAAAAAAATAGATTTTACAAGGTTTGGAAGGGTTTGAAATCCAAAAATCCCTTTCAAATTCTTTAATATTTACCTAGAATGTTCTCATAGACTTTCTGGTGCCCTAGAAACAATGTCACTGGAGCTTATTCCACATGACATTAAAGTGGTAAAACATCAACATAATAAGAATTCTTAAGCCTCATCAACATCATTACCCTAGCAATGAAACATTTCCATTGGACTTCCAAAAGCAGTTTAATCTGTCAAATTTCCCAACATTGTATGAAATTAAAATAGATATTCTATTTAATTTATTAATTTAGAATATTTTTCCAGGATTACAAAATCATGTTCTTTTCTTCCCATCCTCCCAACCCCCTCCCATACCTGATGCACATTTCCACTGGGTTTTACATGTGTCATTGCTTAAGACCTATTTCCATATTATTGATATTTGCACTAGGGTGATCATTTAGGGTTTATAACCAAAATCATATCCCCATTGACCCATGTGATCAAGCAGTTGTTTTTCTTCTGTGTTTCTACTCCCACAGATCTTCCTCTGAATGTGGATAGTGTTCTTTCTCGTAAATCCCTCTCAGTTGTTCACAATCACTGCATTGCCACTAATGGAGAAGTCCATTACATTTGATTGTATCACAGTGTACCAGTCTCTGTGTATAATATTCTCCTGATTCTGCTCCTCTCACTCTATATCAATACTTGGAGGTCATTCCAGTCCACATGGTATTTCTCCAGTTCATTATTCCTTTCAGTACAATAGTATTCCATCACATCACATCACAACAGATACCACAATTTGTTCAGCCATTCCCCAATTGGAGGGCATTCCCCTTGTTTTCCAATTCTTTGCCACCACAAAGACCACAGCTATGAATATTCTTGTACAAGTCTTTTTTTTTCCTTATTATCTCTTCGGGGTACAAACCCAGCAGTGCTATGGCTGGATCATAGAGTAGTCAGTCTTTTAGCACCCTTTGGGCATAGTTTCTTCCAGAATGGTTGGATCAATTCACAACCTCACCAGCAATGCATTAATGTCCCAATTTTGGCACATCCCCTCTAATATTTATTACTTTCCTTTGCTGTCATGCTAGTCAATATGCTAAGTGTGAGGTGGTATCTCAGAGTTGTTTGATTTACATTTCTCTAATTATAAGAGATTTAGAACATTTTTTCATGTGTTTTGATTTCTTTATCTGAAAATTGCCTATTCATGACCCTTGTCCATTTATCGACTGGGGAATGGCTTGATTTTTTGTACAATTGATTTAGCTCTTTATAAATTTGAGTAATTAGTTAGACCTTTGTCAGAAATTTTTGTTATGAAGATTTTTTCCCAATTTGCTGCTTCCCTTCTAACTTAGTTGCATTGGTTTCATTTGTAGATAAACTTTTAAGTTAATGTAATCAAAATTATTTATCTTACATTTTATAATTTTTCAAACTCTTTCTTGGTCTTAAAATCTTTACTTTCCAAAAGATCTGACAAGTATACTATTCTGTGTTCACCTAATTTACTTATAGTTTCATTCTTTATATTCAATTCATTCACCCATTCTGAGTTTATCCTAGTGTAGGTGTGAGATGTTTATGAAAACCTAATCTCTCCCATACTGTTATCCAATTTTCCCAGCAATTTTTATCAAATAGTGGATTTTGGTCCCCAAATCTGGGATCTTTGGGTTTATCATAGACTGTCTATTGTGCTCAAAAGAATAATGAGCTAGAGGAATTCCATGTGAACTAGAATGAACGCCAGGAATTGATGCAGAGTGAAAGGAGCCTAACCAAGAGAACATTGTACACAGAAACTGATACACTGTGGTACAATTGAATGTAACTTCTCCATTAGTTGCAATACAGTGATCCAGAACAATTTAGAGGCATTTATAAGAACACAATCCACATCCAAAGGCAGAGCTATGAGAGCAGAAACACAGAAGAAAAACAAGTGTTTGATGACATGAGTCGACGGGGATATGATTGGGGGTATAGACTCTATAGACCCTAGTACAAACATAAAAAATATGGAAATATTTTTTGATCAAGGACACATGTAAAACCCAGTGGAATTGCTCATTGGCTAAGGGATAGGATGGGGCAAGGAGAGGGAAAGAACATGAGTCTTGTAACCAAGGAAAAATATTCTAAATTTACTTATTAGATAAAATTTTCAAAAAAAAATAGACATGAACTTCATAAATCATATGTATATTGTAATCATGTTCTAAATCAAATAGCAAAACTAATGGAGTTGTTTAAAATATTCATACTACTTTATGAAACCACAATCTTGAATTATTTCTTTAATTTTGAAGGACCAATTAAGTTTGATAACCTGTAAATTAGTCAGTAGCCAATTATTCAGAAACAAGTAGAATCCAATTCATTTTGAAAATTGTCCACAAAAAACCTTACTTTCTGTAGCTTCAGCCACTTCATTTTCCATTATTCTGATCCGAGCTATGGCATCATCACAAGTTAGATATCACTATAACCTTATTTTGCTTACTTCCAATATCTCAAATTTTATTATTTCTTTGTTTTGACACCATTTATTCTTCTGATTTTTCCACTGTTACATTTTACTTATCGTTAACATTTATTATAATTTTTATTGCCTTGAATTTTCTCTTTATATATACTTTCACTTTGGTTTCAATAAATCTAGCATTTATTAACCACTTGTTATGATTAAGATATTGAGGAGGATACCAGAGACATTAAGAAGGAATTGAAATAGTCCTTCTTTACTTAAATAGCCTATATATTTTCCTTCCTTTCTTCCTTTCATCCTTCTCATTGAAGGTAACACATATATAAGTACATTCTATATTTACAAATAAAAATATAATTTTTCCAATTAAAAGTATATGTAAAATATATTTATAAATCATTTGGAAATAATTTTATGTATTATAGAAAGTCTGTATCTAAATCTTTTCAACCTAAAGATAAGAATTTGGCTATAATTTTCATTAGATTACCTGAGGAAAGTCTAATGAATTTTGTACATCAACAGATTAGTTCAATGAAAAATGATCAAAGTAATGGTGATTTCACACCCTCATAGGATTCCTAGATCATATAACACCCTCTGTCACTCTGACTGGATATGAAGAACACTTTACAGCCAAGAATCCTGAACCCAGGCCCCTAAGGATGATAACCTGAGAAATAGAGTCTGAGGTTGGAGTAAGATGGCATTACATGAAGAATAATGGGAGAGTAAATTATTGAGTCTGATCAAGAATAAAGGTGATAGTAAAACCTATGGGATTCATGAGACTACCAAGGAAGAGTGATGAGAGAGAGAAGGAAGAATAACACGAGACAGTCTCAGGGAAACACTCATCAAAAGTGGGACACTGATAATAACTCGATTAGACTTGTGCTCCCTGAAAGTAATTGAATCTGGAAAGAGTGAGTTTCCTATTCCTTGAGATCGTAACTCTGCTTGACCATTGTTTTGGATATCCTACAAAAGGATTCTTATTCATGAATGGCATAGTAAATATGTAGTCTCTAAGGTGTAGTCTTAGTACTGGGCCCAGAGTAAGGAAGACTTGAATTTAGATGCATCTTTAACATTACTAGCAATGTGACCCTAGGCAAATGTTTTAGTTTGTTTGTCTCATTTTACTCAACTATAAAACGGGGAATCTGAGTCACAAATGAGATAATTATTGAGTGCTTCACACAGTGCCTTGCAAGCAGTCAGTGTTATATAAATTCTTATTCCCTCTTTTCTCTCTCTCTGTCTCTCTTTCTCTGTCTCTCTGTCTCTCTGTCTCTCTGTCTCTGTCTCTGTCTCTGTCTCTGTCTCTGTCTCTCTCTGTCTCTTTAACCTTGGAAGCTATAATCAGTTCCCTTAAAATAGAATCAATATTTTACTTAAAATTTCAGTATTCACATTTTTGAATACAATGTTCTACATCAATAAATGCTTAATAAGTGTCTGACGCAGCCTATCCTTTGGTGGGGTTTATAATTTAATGTGTCCTCCAATACATTATATATTATGTGAAGTTCAGTATCATAAGCACAAAAAATTCATGCAGTGATCTATGGGTAATTTCAAATAGGGGAGATGGTTTTTTAGCTGATTGGATTAGGGATTGCTCCATAATGGAAATGATAACTCAGCTTACTTTGAAGGAAAAGGAGGGATATCATATGTGGAGGAAAAGTGTTATATGAGCCTATCGACATTCTTGAATGAGAAGCTGCTTAAGAATCCAGGGAAGTTTGGGAAGTTTACTTGGAACATAGAGTGCTTGAAGTCTATATTTTGTATAGAAACAATAGAGGATTTCCTAAAAATAGTAGCGATATTTATGAAAAAGAGTGATCAATTTCTGACATGCATTTTCGGAGAACTATTTGGCAGAATGTGTATGATAAATAGATGGAGACTAGAAGCAAGGAGAAGTTTGTCTAGGTAAGCTTGCTTTATGTTTTCCATTATTCTTACCCCTGTAATCAATATATCCCTAAAAAGAAAACATAGATTTAAGACCTTTAAATTGTCCACAATATGGACAACCACTTAGAAACATGTTTAATTAAATTGTATTTTCCCATATTTAAGAAGAAGATATGTGCTATAAATGGATAATTGATAGCATACCTTAGACCAGGTAACATGTTATTTTATAATGAGAACTTTTTTCTCCTTCTCACAGTCCTTCTTTCATATTTATTTTTGTTTCTTTCATTTTCTTCTTCAGCAGACTTCCATTACAAATGGAAATGGTTTGGACAGACACATTAATTCTATACATTTTCTCTCTTATTTATTTATCTTTCTAGACTGTTCTTTGCCCAAGAAAATAATTGCTATATATACATAAATATGTCATATTTTAGTTCTCTCTATAGATGTATATAACTATATTTAGCAATATATAAGCAAATAATATTATATATATATATATATATATAACTTGTGTTATTAAAAAGTTATATGATGTCTACATAAATAAGAGTCAAAGTACTTTTTCAACCTATTTTGGGCAAAAATAATGTATGGAACACTGCCTCAAAGTCTTGAAATTTTCTTTTACTCACTACTCATTGCCTGATTCCAAAATTCTACAGTTCTTAGGGCTAGAGAAAATTTGCAGCATCACAGGAATTCCTAGTTACTTAATTACTCATAAGACTTGTACCTAGAGGTGTCTGAATTACTTAACGAGTGAGGGGATTATCCTTTCTGTAGAAATGAGAAATTGACCAAGTGTCTGCTAGATCAATAAAGTAATTTCACATAGCCCAAGTATTCTTCTTTATACCAATGACAAAGACAGATGATGATGGGTAGATAATCTGATAGAAAATTTCTAATTTATTTCTTGTAAATAAAATCTTTTCTTAATAGACATGAAAATATGAAGGCTTCAGTGAGTATTAAGACTTTTTGAGTCTCCTTATGATCTTCAGCAACTCACTCAGTAGTTCACAAGATACAGGTTGTTGAATATGTTCTACATCTCTACTTGCCAACATCATATTCAGATTAAGGTGACAGATGAAGGTCACCAGGTCTAAAATCGTTAATCTGGAATACTTTCCCAACAGACAGAGATCATAGTTTTATTTATAGATAGAAGGGACCTGAGAAGCCATTTAGGCAACTTGCTCTCAGTTTATTCATTTTGAAACTGAATCTCAAGGAAGTTAAGCAAATAAGTAATGAATAAGTTAGAAAATAGCAGCTATGCCAATGGATTCCCAAATCTGCATTCTTTGAGTCTGATTATTATTTTAAGGTTTAATGATGGATTTTGTGGTGGTGGTATGGAAATGAATTAGAAATATAAACCCTCAAACAGGTTCTATTACAATTTCATACCAAAGTATCATGGTGCAGTTTTACTTCAATTAAGTTGTGCCTAAAATCCAAGTGCTTACTAGCATCCATATTATTTTCCTTTTAGTGTTATAAAGAAAGGGATTCTTCATTTTATCTACTTAGAGAAGTGCCACCTACAAACTTATGGGACTTAGATTCTGTTTTCATTAATTTTATTTAGTAATGGTCATCCTAGTTTTTTTTTTCTTCCATCCTCTTAAGTTTTATTTCATATTGATGGTCAGTTAATGTTAAAGTTTCATGCCATTCTTATATTGAAATTATGTCTATTCAATTAATCAAATATGTATTGAGGGGGTGTGCTCAACATTCCATTTCTACATCAATCTCCCTAGCTTTGTCTTTTATAACTTATACTTCTCTCTATTTTCTTTCCATCGTCTTTTCTTTTTTTATGACACAGTCCATTTTTTTCTCATTTGATATATCCTACAATACTTGGCTCTGTGTTTTGCCTCTAATAGGTTGCCAAAACATATTTATGGGATAAATTCTGTGAGTCACTGCCTGGATAAGTCTTCTAAAACATAGCTTTCATTATGTCCTTTATCCTCATCCCCTCCTCAATAATTGATTGATTTCTGAACAATTCCAGTGATGGCTCCAAGGATATGAACAAGCAATTCTCAGATGAAGAAATTAAAGTTATGTTTAATCATATGGAAAAATGCTCCAAATCACTATTGGTCAGAGAAATGCAAATGCAAATCAAAACAATTCTATAATATTACCTTACACTCATCAGGCTGGCTAATATGACAAACAAGGAAATGATAAATGTTGGGATGGGTGATGTGGAAAATTTGGATAATTAATATACTACCAAAGGAGCAGCACATTGATATAACCATTCTAGGAAAAAATAGGGAACATGCCCAAAGAACAATGAAATAATATATACTCTTTGACTCAGCAATACCACTCTTAGGTCTGTATCCTAAAGATATTAAGGATTGGGGAAAAGAGATTACTTGTAGAAAAATATTTATGATAGCTCTCTTTATTATGGCAAAGAATTAGAAACTGAAGGGATGTCCAACAATGGGGGAATGGCTAAACAATTTGTGGTATGTGCTTATAATGGAAAACCATTTTGTCATAAGAAATAGCAAACAAACTGATCACAAAAACCTGTAAAGATATATGAAGTGATACAATGAGAAGTGAACAGAAACAGGGTGGTGTTGTATCCAGCAATAACAATAATTTATTATTATCAGCTGTGAATGATTAACTCTTTATCAACAAGACAAGGATCCAGGGAAACTCCAAAAGACTCACTACAAAAAAAAGAATATCCACTGACACAGAAGGAATAGACTGAGTCAAAAATTTAGATAGAAACATATTATTTTTACTTCATTTCTTCCATGAATGTTTTCCTATTCTTTCACAACATGATGAATAAGAACGTAGGTATTACATGATACCGTCCATATCATATTACCAACTTTCTTGGGGAGGTGGGAAGAAGTTGAAGTGAAAGAGAATATGAATTTCCAAGTATCAAAAGAGGAATGTTGAAAAATTGTATTGAAATATAGTGTGGAAAAATATTTATAATAAAAATTAGCTACTGAATTTGGATCCAGTATTAGTGTTGCATGGATTCTGTAAAATAGTAAATGAAGACAGCATCACAAGTTTTACAGATAAAGATAATTTGGGCAAGACTAGAGAAGAGCCTTGCTACAAGTCTGTGGATAAAACTCACAAATGCTCATGAAGGTTGAAGTGATTAAAATGAACCATTTCACTTTGTTTTCTTTTAGTCTAGTCTGACTTCTCACCACTGAAAGATTGTACCTAATTCATAGACCTTCCTGTTAGTGTCTCCTCCTTGCCTTGTAGTATGCTGAGTAAATCTGTATTTGACATTGTGTCTGCTTCATGCTTTTGGTCTTTTTAAAAAATATATCCCTATTTTCTTGACATGTTATTGGCTTTGATGTACTTTCTGATTCCCATAAACACTAAGATTTCTCTACTTCACTTTTTCCTTTGTCTCCAAGTAGGGAAAGGCTCAGTTATAATCAAAATCCTTGCTGAGTGGCCCTTGCCAGAACTCTGACCAGGATGGGTTTTCTAGTGGTGGGCTAGAGATAACAGGGAAATTCCCCAAACTATTTCTCATAGAAGCACTACTCTGTTTTGAATTTCAGCTCAGTTACCCTTCTTCAACATGAAGCTTTTCCTGGTGCCCTTAACTGCTAGTGATTTCTCATTGTATATAATTACATGTGTGTCTGTTTACTTCACTGATAAAATACAAGCTTCTTAAGTACAGAGAATATATAACTTTTGTTTTTGAACCTTTGTGATTTAATGCAGTTTTTATTATATAGTAGGTGCTTAGTAAGCCTTTCTTTGATTCTTTGGTTGAGGAACATAGAGGGAAGGCTTGGTGGAATAAGTTGAGAACATCATGAGTAAAGCTAAGTGAAAATGCAGATATGACTAGCTTTAGCATTTCCTTGAAAATGAAAGTGCTACAAGTGGAGGAATTGACTAATCTGAAGAAACAACCAAAGTGATAGGATGTCCCTCCATGATGAGAAGGCCTGGGACTGAGTCAATTTAGTGGGAAAGATATTCTGGCTTGATGGAGAAAATTGGAAGAGTAAGGAGTATAACTCAGAGCAGAATGGGGGCTTAGATCTCTCTCTCTCTATTTTTTTACAAAAGGAAATCCCAATTGAGGACACACTCTACTGACATGATATTATCTTCTTTATAATGAGTAACAAAAAGTGTCTTACAGAACTGAAAAATTACTAGTTGAGGATCACATATATATCATCTGGGGACTTGAACCTATCTAGGTCTTCTTAGCTCTAAGGCTATCTTTTTATACATTATGTCACAGTTGTCTTTAGAAGGAATTATTTAAATATGAGTTATATTTGTAAAATTCTTCTGAAATGGGTATATTAGAAATAATTCTGAAAGTTAAATAAAATTTTAAAATATGACAACCTAGTTTTGAATTTAAAGTAGCCCACTTACTAGTTGTGTGATGGAAATTTATTTAACTTCTGTTTCCTCATCTTTAAAATAAGATTTATGTTCTAATATCATGGATAATATTTGTGTATATAGAAAGGTGCATAGAGAGATCCCTGACAGCAATGCATTTTACTTTTCTAGGAATGGACAAGGCTTAATACTGTAGTTTTACTTGGGAATGGAATTTATCAATGCAAGTAAGCACTTTCTCAGCAACTTTTAATCAGAGCCTTGCTGAGAACGAATGACAAAATCATAGAGAAACAAGGCCTCTAAACTTTATTGATTTTCAAAATTGCATATTATCATTAAGTACATTCTCTTATATTTTTATTATTTTTCTCAAATATTTTCCAAGCATATTTTAATATGGTTCTGTATTTGTGAGTGTTTGTAGGCCAAGTGTTTGACAAATTTGGGTGAACCTGAGAGGTTCAGTGATTTGCCCAGAGTAACCCAACTTGTATGTGTCAAAGGCAGGATTTTAGCCCACATTTTGGCTTCAAGATCAGCTCTTTATCTACTACATGATTACTATTAAATATTTTCTCTCTTTCCACATCTATGCATACACATTGATATGTATAGGAGTATTTGAGCAAACAGACATGCCATGTCTATCTCAAGTATATATGGAGTCCTAGTTTCCAAACCAGTGCTTAAGTCAACATTACAGAAGGTTTCAGTGATTTATACAGACCTTCATTTTCAGTGGAATGGAAATTGGTACTCAAAAGCAGCCAACCATATAACAGACCTAGAGGTGCTGAAAAACTACCAATGAATTTGCCAGGGAACCAGATGCTGTATTTGGAAGAATAGTCTCTAGACTTGGCATCAAAGGCTTATGAAGCTATCCAAATGATTCCTCTACACTTTAAAAATATGATATTTTCAAGCAATATAACCAAGCAAAACTCATTCAAATAATATTAAAACTAACAATAATTGTTGTATGTTAGTATTATAACACATATATAGATATGTTTGGTATTTTCAAAAAATGATTTAAGGATTATAATACAGGCCTTTGTTAGGCATATATGTATATATAGATATATCCATATTTTATATATTTGTATATATTTATATATCTATCTAACTATGTATGTATCTATCTTCTAGACCATTGTTAAGGTTATATGTACTGAGGTGGCCCAAAAATCCCAGGCTATTTTCACAGGCATTTTCCAAATGACTAAAACTATTTTAATAGACATTAACCCTTTGCAATGAACCAAATGCCTCTGAGTGATTATCACAAAGTAACAGCTCTACTGTACTATTGTTTTGAACATACCTTGGTGAGAGTCTTTAAGGATATGGTTCCAAGAGGCCATTAGAAGCATTATAGCACATTGTGGCTTACTGAAGGGAAGGAAATGTTTCAGTACTATTTCATCAGGAAGACATGTCTCAATGAGGGAGAGTGGGTAATTCAGTTAAAGTAAAATATTTTTTCTAAACTACTCTACTATTTATTTCATTTTCCACTTTGATTTGCCTGGTGATGCCTTACTAATGATTAATCCTTTCATGGTTGCAAGGGAGGTAAAGGAGTAACAATTATACAGTATATCCAGTTTTCTTAAAGAACACGATCCAGAGAATTATAGATCAACAAAAACTTATTTTCACAATGAGACAAAGTACAACACAAATGTATATGCACACAAGAAGAAGCAGTGTGGGATAGAGGATAGAGTATTGGTTTCTAAATTAGACATATCTATGTTTAGAACTTTATACTTATGTGTACCTTCGCATATAACTTAATCTCTAAGTAACCAATGCAACTCTCAAAGATCCAAAGAAATGACACAACCATTTATTTTTAATGAAAGGAAGTTCCCAACTAAGAACTACCTATATCTAGTTTTAAAAATACAGGGAGATAAAAATGTGTGATGTTGTAAATTATGTGTGTAGAATGTTATATTCCTTGCCATTTGGAAGCAATACTACAAATTATGTGATTCTTCAGTGTATGATTGTTTTGCTGAATAGGCCTTTGGGTTATTTGGAATCTCTTCTATATTACATAATGACAATCTGTCCAGCTTTCAGGGTTATTTGCTACATGAACTGTTTTCTTTCAAAACATGAGAATGTGACAGTTAAAATAATGCTAGCTTTGTAAGTTAAGAACAATATTTCCAGTCCTGTTTTGACCTCTTTTTCGTTATGCAATTTAACACAAATTATTTTCCATATTTTTAGTTCTAGTTTCTTCATCTCTAAAATGATTTGGTTAGTTTAGATGATCTCTAAGATCGCCTCCAGCATTAATCTATGATTCTTCCATTGAATCTATCACCACTTTTGCTGGTATTATTGATTACTCATATTGAGCAGATGCTTGACTTTTTTTTTTCATGAAGTAAAACTACACTTGCAAAAAATCACACAACATAGCCATAACATGATGTGTTTTTCTATGAGTGGAACATGATGCCACAAATTAGAGTTATACTTGCATAAATGTAGGTGAAGGATATGAAAATATTTTAAAACCTTCAAAAATATAATTGATTAGCCAAGAGAAAGGGGACTTATTCAGATACTCAATCCAGAACAACAAATATTGACTCCTCTAAAAATTAAAGAAATGAAAATTCTATAAGAATAGTAAGAAAAAAAAAACCTTCTACATTACATTATGAAATTATAAAGTGATTTTTCAAGATGATATAGAAACTTGAGCACATGGGATATGTAAAATTAGACTGACCTCATTAATAAGTTGTAAAAACATGGCCTCATTACAAGACCATTACTTTTGCTCTCATAAAAGTTGATATTATTCTTAAAATGGCAAGAGTATAATGATGGCAGTGACATTTAAGAAAAAAGATTGTGGCTTACCTATTAAAAAAAAACAAATAGGATCCTCTGCAAGTTCAATGACCTTTTGATTTTTAACTTGCAATGAATTTGCTTTAAAAAATTAAACTCTAGTTCTCAGAAAATAGAACTCATAGGTAAAGGAGATATCTTAATCATTCACCTGAATTTGTTGCCGTCTAGCATAGTATTTTATACAAAAATAATGTAATCTTGGATCTCAAAGACTGAAAATCTAATCCTAAATAGCCTACTAATATTTTCATTTTAGATTTAGTTATTCAGGGTCTTAACCTGGAATTGTATTTTAAATTACAAAGTTTAATTTGTACTATAGTCAGCTATATAAATAGTTATTGTTTGATATACTATTAAATAAACTATTAAACACAGACACAGAATTTAAGATTTAAATGAAGAGTATAAAAGGCATCTTGTTTTAGAGAAAAAAATAGGAATGTTAAGCTAAATTCTATATCTCCAGATCAGAGTTTGTTAGCTTAGAGCTTGGATTCGAATTTTGCTCATCCCCATTTCTATTGCATAAAGAACATAATAAATATACACAAAATATTATCTAGATATTTAGAACTCACCATTTACTATGGTGGAAAGAGTGGTTGAATTGGAATAAGGAGGATCTCAGCTAAATTCCTGCCTAAGGTACTTAATACCTTTGGCAACTAATTTAACATATATCATCCTTAGTATGATGATATTTAAAATGGAGATAATGATAGAACATACCTCAAAGTGTTGTAGTGAGAATCAAAGGATATATGTAAAGTGTTTAGCAAATCTTGAAGTGCTACATAAATGTTAGCTATAATATTAGTATTTATCTTTCTGGCATGACATAGACAATTTTGAATCAATTTTTATGTTTGCTTAGTGTAAGTTATGTTTGTTCATCATGAAATACAACAGTGTAAAATTTAAAGAACACTGCTATTAGCATTAGGGTTCCTGAGTGTGAAATGTAGCTCTGCTACCTACCAATAATATGACTTTGGGCAAGTCATTTCACTTTCAATGCACCCAGTTTCTTCATTTTTAAAATGAAGATGTTGGATTATATGACCTATGTAGTATTTTTTCCAGGTCTAAATCACTGATTTCATAAACCTGAAATGTTTCAAAAGGTTTCAAATGAAAAGTTTTCTACTCTTACTAAAATAAATACTTCAGTCTTTGGATAACATTCTAATTCTAACTCAATAGTTTTAAAGGGAGAATATCTTCAATTTTGCTCATTTAAGGGAAATCATTCTTTTTGATTTTTAAGCATTTCTAACGGCATACAAAGTGTATAAAACATGATATATTGATATGGAGAATAACAGTATTAGAAAATAGAACATTGACATTATCAATTGCCCCTGTGCATGGATCATACAATGGTTATTTTTCAGATTCTTCCTGTCAAAATGTAGCAAAATTTACCTCATATAGGTCACTGGAAGGAAAATTATGAAATCCTGGGATCAGAGCACATAACCAGATATCTTATTCCCCTAGAGAATCACCAGTGACAGTAACATAGGCAATAGCATAGCCAACAGTGGAGTCAACAGACACAGTAGTCCCATCCAAGCATTATGCCAAAGAACCAGCCAAGAGCTTTGCAACAGACACAGATGTTGCTCCTAAAAAATTTATTTCAGATCTTGGCATCAGAGTCCTTTAACTGTCAAACATCTCCTGCTCATGGACCCAGCTGTTGAATATGTTGAAGGAAAAAAGAAAGGGAAAAATGAGATGAGTGACATTAAATATATCTAAGTGAAAATACTGCATGGGGGTTACTCATTCATTCAGAAAGATCATATTTTCTTTTTCAATAAATGCTGGAGTTAATTTGTGTTTGCCATTGTTTAACTAGCTAGATGAATATAGGAAGTTAATATGAAATATTTTTAAAACATTAAAATATCAGAATTTGACACTGGATTAAATTACTCATGAAACTTTAAAAATGAAGGCAAATAAGTCAAATGACATTATTAGAATTTAATGGGAAATATGGTACCATAGAAGTACCTATCATGTGCCAGATAGAGTTATAAGTAATGTGAATAAAAACAAAGGAGGTAAAAGACCCTCATATCAAGAAACTTTCAGTCTAATGGGGGAGACAACATGCAAGCAAATATATACAATCAAGCTATGTAAAAGATTAATAGGAAATAATTAACACATTGAAAGCACTGAAATAAAGAAGCATTTGGCTTCTTGGAGAAAATGATATTTTATTTGGGAATGTTAAAAAGCCAGCAGGACACACTCAAATCAGAAGAGGGAGAGATTCCAGATATGTGAGGACAATTGCTCTAAGCTGAGAGATGGAGGGCATTTTTTGGTGGTATAGCCAGGATCAAAAATAAGGGTTGAGGAGTAAGGTGTCCTTGTTCATGGAAGTATTCATTCTATTAAGAAAGTATTTGTCAAGAATTGTGCTCAGTGCTGAGGATACAAAAACCAGAATGAAAAATTCTCTTGCCATTAAGGAGTTTCTATTTAATGGGAAAGCTTAGTGAGTAGTTGATGATTATTTTCAAATATCTCAATCACTGTTATATGGAAGAGCAATAATAATTCTCTATGGCTGAAAAAGCATTGGCTAGGAGCAATGGTACGAATTTTCAGTTTTGCGGTTTTAGGCTTTATGTAAGAAAAAGCTTCTACAATTTTTAAACTATCCAAAAGTAGAATGAGCAGGCATGGGACTCAGTGGCTTCCCATTCATTGGAGAAATATTATTCTAGGTTAGATGATCACTTGCCAGAAACTTTGTATTTGGGGAATCATTAATTTATGGACAGGGCTAAATAACTTATGACAATCCTTTCAAATCTTCAATATTTCTAGAATTGGGTTAATTCCAATATATATTTTACTACAATTCTATTTCATCACATATCAAAATTATGCTAGCACATTATACTAATTAAATACTTCAAGAGCTTTGTTATTTTATTGGGAGAAGTAAATTATCCCTTCATCAATAGAGATTATTTTTCTTCCATGATTTAATAAGACAATATCATGAACCGACAAAAAAAAAAACACATTAAAATAACTAATGTTCTTATAATATACCTCACGGAAATTAGCTGTGATTTTCATCAGATGTAAGGAATTATCTGATACTCTTAAAATCATTTGAGCTTGGTATAATGCTTTTACTAGTTAGTTCTATTATATAGTCTTCCAAACTCATGAAAACATATGCCATCAAAGTGAGAATTTATTGTACAATTACTATGAATAAAATGTATCTTAACCTTAAAAAATGTTAAAACATCCACATTAGATAAAACACAGAAAATTAGGCAAGGGAAGTATTATTCCTCCCAATAATAAAATCACAATAGAAGTGTCATTGTTGATACTAGAACTTAAGTCTACAACATCTTTTCCAATACCCATTTCACTATGTAAAAAATGAAGTTAGTTATACTGAAAGAAATTCAACTGAATACATAAAGGTATAGATATGAAAATATAGATTAAAGAGTTAAAATGTTCTCTCTCTGTCTCTGTCTTCTTTATCTCTTTGTCTTCAATGTCTTTCTATATATGTCCAGAGACATATATTTATATTTTATATCTCCAAATGAATTTTTAAAAAATAAATAAACTATGCAGGATACCCTACATTTCACAAATAAATGCATATAAACCTATATGCCTCTTATTCCTTAGTTGTTTCCATTGTGTTGGACTCCTTGTGACCTTTTTTGGGGTTTTTCTTGGCAAAAGTACCTCTATTTCCTTCTCTAGATCATTTTATAGATGAGAGAATCGAGGAAAACAGGGTTAAGTGACTTACTCAGGTCACATAGCTAGTAAGTGTCTGAAGCTGGATTCAAACCCTGGAAGATGAGTTTTCCTGACATCAGGGCTAACTTTTAATCTACTTTGCCTCCTATGTGCCATATACATGTATACATATGCATCTATATATGTCTGGGTGTAAACCTATGTTTGTATGTATGTATTTAAATAAATATATGTATTCCTACACATTCACACACCCAGGTATCCCTTTCATATTGTAACTTTCTCCATCTTAGTTTCAGTATATCATGGACAGATGTAAGAAATTAAATGGGGATTTTGGGGAAGTTTTGCAGAGGCTGAAATTGACAAACTAAGGTTAATAGATGATACAGAAAAAGTTTGGAAACTCAGAAATACATAAAATATATGTATAGTGTTGTAATTCCCTCATGAAAGGAAAAGAAAAATCAGATCTTCTCTAGTACAAAGAGAGGACCAAAATTTTGACATAGATTTTCCATATCTAAAGGCACCAAATCCCCTTACTTCCAGAGGTGGAGTCAAGATGATGGAGCAATCCATATCAGCTCTGTGCCGCCATGAGAATACTCTTTGACAAAGATTAAAATATTGCCACAGAATGAATACAGTAGTGAAAGAACCAACAAAGAGACAGTGAAACAACTTTCAAGGAAAGAAAAACTAAAAGGTAGACAAAGAACATATAGGGTACAGGGGTAAGGGAGAACAGAGCCAACAAGAAGCTAGAGCAAGGAGGGAAGAGTAAACCAAGAAGAAGCCATACATCCCCACCCCACATCTGCCAACAAAGATTCAAGAACCTATTCCGAAGCCAAAATACAGATCCTGAGATACTGCCTGGGTATATATTGATACAAGTCAACACATAACTCTTGAAATTTCAAACCTGTGGAGAAGTCCAGAGTCCCAGGCCAGGGAATTCTAGTCTGGGCTTGAGATGAGGACTTAGTTAACACTTTGTATTAAATACTTAGTACTGATGATTTTAGCTAAAGCTCATGGCAGAGCAGAGTTCCAAGGCTGGACAGTAAACTTTGTGTCTGATTGGATAAAATACACTGCCCCTGACCTATCAAGATCAGAATGAGATCAAAGGCTTACTCCTAATCCTGAGGCAAGTCTTTAAACTATGAACATCTCAAGGGTCAATTGAGCCACGGGGGAGAGGGCTCTCAGAGTTCATAGTCCCCAGACTATCACATCATTCCCTCCAAGCCTACTTATAATTAGATAGAAAAATGAGTATACAACAACAAAAAGCTAAAATTAATGAATGGAGACAATGAACAAGGTTACAGACACAGAACGGGACAGTGAAAGCAAAGGAAATACACTCAAAGTCCAAAATAAAAATATGGTTTAGACACAAATTCTTGAAGAACTCAAAAAGACTTTAAGAAAAAATAAGAGAGTCAGAGAAAAAGTGGGGAAGACAAATAAAAGGGATGCAAGAAGAAATGGGCCAATTGAAAAAGAACCAACAGCTGACAGAGGAAAATAAGGTCTTAAAAATCAGAATTGACCATTTTGACACTAATAATTTCATGAGAAATCAAGAAACAATAAAGCAGAATTAAAGGAATGAAAAAAGGGAAAAACAAATATGAAATATCTTATTAAAAAAACTAATATAGAAAATAGATCTATGAGAGACAATTTGAGAATTATTGGACTACTTGAAAGACATGATGAAGAAAAAACTTTGGACAGCATAACACAAGAAATTAATCAAAGATCCAGAGATCCTTGAGTAAGAAAATGAAATTAAACTTGAGAAAATTCAAGGATCACTTCCAGAAATAAATCCTCAATTGACAACTTCCAGGAATATAATAGCTAAATTCAAGAGCCACCAAATCAAGGAAAAATACTTGAAGCAGCCAGAAAGAAACCATTCAAATACCATGCAGCTACAATCAGGATTATATAGGACCTACCTAGTGGCTTCTATATTAAAGTATCAAAAGGCATGAAAAATAATATTCAGGACAGCAAAAATTTGGGGTTTACAACTCAGAGTCATCCAGCCAGCAAATACTGAATATATTCTTTCAGGGGAAAAAAATGGACATTCATTAAGACAGAAGATTTTCAAACATTCCTAAGTAATGAGCCACATTTTAAAAAATGTGAAGTGCAAACATGAGATACAAAAGAAGTCCCAAAAGGTAAATGAGAAAGAGAAAATTTAAGGGACTTATTAAGGTCAAAATGTTTATATGTCTATATGGAAAGAGGATTTCTGTAATCCTCAAAAATTACTCTTAGTAGTATAAAAGCTAGAAGGGATTTACTCAGAAAGAAGATAAAGTAAGCTGATTGTGATGATATGATATATATGATGATTATATGTAAATGTGATATGGAAGAATATGTATATATTATATAATATGATATGTATGCATATCAATGATATGTAAAAAATCAATCAAAGGCTGAAAGAGAAGGTTGTACTGAGAAAAAAGGGAAGGGAGAGGTAGATTGGGGCAAATTATATAACATAAAGAGATGTGAAAAATCATTATAGCAAGGGAAGGATAAGGGTGTTGATGGGCAATGCTTCAACTGTACTCTCATCTTAACTAGCTCAGAGAGGGTAAAAGTATACTCAGTGAGGTACAGAATTCTATCTTACCCATAGATTAGTAGAAGGGTTAAGACAAGGGAAGAGGGAGGTAATTGGAGGGAGGAGGAAGAGGAGAGTGACAAAAAGGAAATCACTGATGAAGAGGAACAGAGAGAAAGAGAATAGAGCAGGACTTAAAGGTTATAATACAATAGAGGGCTATACACAGTTAGGAACTATAATGTTGAATGTGAATGGAATTAACTCACCAATTCAACAGAAGCAGATAGCAGAGTGGATTAAAAACTAGAATGCTACTAAATGTTTTTTATAAGAAACATATATAAGGCAGCATGACACACACAAATTCAAGGTAAAAGGCTGCAACAGAATTTATTATGCATCATCTAAAGTAAAAAAAAAAAAACAGGAGTAGCAATCATGATAGTAGACAAAGCTAAACTTGAAATTGGTCTAATTAAAGAGATAAAGAGGGAAATTACCTTCTGTTAAAGGGTAGTATAAAAAATGAAATAATAATATTACTAAATATTTATCCACCAAAAGGCATAACATCTAGATTTCTAAAATGAAAATTAAAGGAGCTCAAGGAGGAAATAAATAATAAAACCATATTAGTGGAGGATCTCAACCTCCCCCTTTCACAACTACATAAATTGAATAAAAAAATAAATAAGAAACAAGTAAGGGAAATGAATGAAATCCTAGAAAAATTAAAATGTATGTATTTCTGGAGAAAACTGAATAGAAATAAAAATGAATATGCTTTCTTTTCAGCAATAAATGGTACATATACAAAGATTGTTCATGTATTGGGGCATAGAAATATTGCAAATGCAGAAAAGCAGAAATAATAAATACAACATAATGCAATAAAATTATACTCATCAAACGTTCATAGAAAGGAAAATCTTAAATTAATTGGAAACTCAATAATCTAATTCTTCAAAACTGGTGGGTCATAAAAGAAATCATAGAAACAAGTGTAGACTTCATTAAAGAGAATGACAATGAGGAGACATCATATCAAAACCTATGGGATACAACCAAAGCAGGACTTGGGAAAAATTTCTATTTCTGAGTTCCTATAGCAAAAAAACTCAGAGGGAGGAGATCAATGAATTGGGCCTGCCTGCAACTTGAAAAATAAGAAAAAGATAAAAATTAAATTGGAATTCCTAAAAATTAAGGAGAAATTAATCAAATTGAAAATAAAAGAAGTATTGAACTACAAATTACAATGGGAGCTGGTACTTTGAAAAAAAAACAAATAAAATAGATAAAACACTATTTAATTTAATAAAAAAAGAAAGAATATAATCAAATTAACAGTATCAAAGGTGAAAAGGTTGATCTCACCTCTATTGAAGAGGAAATTAAAGTAATTTTTAAGAACTATTTTGCTCAATTACATGATAATAAATTTTACAATCTAGATGAAATGGGTGAATATTTGCAAAAAAATATGAATTGCCTACATTAACAAAAGTGGAAATAGGATACTTAAATAATTCCAACTCTGAGGTACCACCTTACACCTATCAGACTGGCCAATATGGCAGTAAAGGAAATTGATAAATGTTTGAAGGGATGTGGCAAAATTGGGACACTAGTACACTACTGGTAGAGTTGTCAATTGGTCCAACCATTTAATCCAGCTATACCATTGTATGCCAAAGAGATAATAGGAAAAATACCTGTACAAAAATGTAGCTATGCTCTTTATGGTGGAAGAGAGTTGAAAAACAAGATGGTGTACATCAATTGGGAATGGCTGAACAAATTGTGGTATCTGTTGTGATGTGATGTGATGGAATACTATTGTATTGAAAGGAATGATGAACTGGAGAATTTCTATTTGAAGTGGAAAGACCTCCAGGAATTAATGCAGAGAGAAAGTAGCAAATTCAGGAGAACATTATACACAGAGACTGATATAGTGTGGCACAATCAAATATAACAAACTTCTCTATTTGCAGCAATGCAATGTCCCAGTACAATTCAGAGGAACTTATAAAAAAGAACATTATCCTCATCTATATAATAACTGTTAGAATAACTGTTAGAATAAAAACACAGAAGAAAAACATATGATCAATAACATGGATTGATGGGATATGATTACAATTTTGATGTTAAAAAACACTCTATACAAATAACATGGAAATAGATTTTGAACAATGATACATGTATCATCAAGTGGAATTGCTTGTCAACTCAGGGAGTGGGGAGGAGAGAGAGGTGGGAAAAATCATGAATCATATAAACATAGAAAATAGTCTAAATTTAAAATGTGTGTGTGAGATACCTGGGTATATGTACATAATCAAACTTTTCTGATCCTTTAGGATTCTTTTATCTTTATAATTTGTTACACGTAATGGTTCTTCTTCATTTTCTCTGTTATAAGACTGAAATCAACTTTAGGATTCTTTCCCAAATATTCCCTTCCAATAGCACATTTTTATGCTGTTGCTCAGTTATTCTATTGCATATCCTATTTTAGTCACACCAGTCTATACTCAAGATTTGTCTTACAAATATCCTCAGGGCATTAAATTTTATTTCCTATTTCTTCACTTACATTCTTCTAAAAAGCCTTTTTGTTAAACTCCCAGTGGCACCCCTAAAGTATTAGATTTAACATTCTATACTTCAGTAACTGGAAAATAATAAAATTTTACTCCACTAGCCTCTATCCTATTCTTCTTCAGAGCTAATCAGTAGAATCTTCTTTTTTCTCTTCATTCCTTCTTATCTAAAATGTGTTCATCTACTTACTTAAAGAAAATATCTCAGACTTCCGGGTAAGCATGGCAGCAGTCTAGATGCAGGGCACTTCCTCTCTTTAGACTCATCAATATAGACTACCTCATTAGACCCCCCAAAAAAACATTTTTATCAGAAAAAAGGGACTCTGCAGTAGGGCACAGCATTGAAGGTATGAGGGATTTGGGCATTTCCACATTATAAGGGAATGAGAAAACTCCCACTCAAATGTGAGCTGATCTACCCTCCCCCTCCCCACCTACAGATCCAGAGTCAGAGCCAGTGCACACCAGATTCAGCGAGTGAGCGAGGGACAACTCTCAAGTTAGCAAGAGGAGCCTATAGGTCTCAAGAGCTGACTAATGACACCAAGGACCTACCCCTGAGAGCAGTTACACCCAAAACCCCAGCGGGCAGGGGAACACAGACCATGGGTGCCCCCAGGAAGGTAGCACAATTGAGGAGATTCAAGAGCTTGCCTCAGGCAAAATCCTTGTTCCTTAACTCTATATGCAGAGGACCTGTCCAGCTCACTCAGATTTCTGACTAAAAAGGAAAGGTAAATCTTCCACCATAATGGCTAATTGTACACAGGAGCCCCAAACACCTTCCAAAAAAAAATTGGCAGTGACCCTCAAAAAATTTTATGGAGGAAAATCACAGGCTACAGAGGATATACAGGAGGAAATTCAAACAAAAACAAAACCGTCTAAAAAATGGAAATTGTCCACAAGCTCTGGAAGAATTAAAATTGGTGCTTATCAAAAATATGGAAGCCTTCTGGCAAGATAGGTTGGAAATAGTTCAAATAGAAAATAAATTATAACACAAAAACAAAAAAAATATAGAAGAAAACCAAAAAATTATAGCTGAAAATCAAAAGGATAAAGCAGAAAACCAGGGCTTAAGGACCAGAATTGAGCAACTGGAAACCAATGATTTTGGGAAACAGCAAAAATTAATAAGGCAAAGTCAAAAGACTGACAAAATAGAAGAAAACATAAAATATCTCACTAACAAGGTCACCAGGAAAACAGAAGAAGGAGAGACAATTTGAGAATCATTGGTCTACCTGAAAAGCCAGGAATAAACAGAAATCTTGTCATACTCTAAGAATTCATTCAAGAAAATTGCCCTGATATTATAGAACAAGGGGGAAAAATAGACATTGAAAGAGTTCATAGAACACCCTCTATACTAAATCCCCAAAGGACAAATCCCAGGAATGTAATTGCCAAATTCCAAAGTTTTCAAGCTAAGGAGAAAATTCTAAAAGAATTCAAAAAGAGACAATTCAGATACCAAGGAGCATCAATCAGGATCACATAAGACCTGGCAGCTACCACACTAAAGGCCTGCAACACCTGGAACATGACATTCAAAAAGGCAAGAGAACTCGGTCTTCAACCAGCAATCACCTAACCATCAAAACTGACTATATACTTCCAGGGGAAAGTATGGGCATTCAACAAAATAGAAGATTTCCAAATATTTGTAAAGAAAAGATCAGAACTAAGTGGAAAGTCTGATATTCAAACACAAAGATCAAGAGAAACATGAAAATGTAAATAAGAAAAAGAGGGAAAAGGAGAAAACAAATTTTTTATTGTATTCAAATTTTCTTCTTTAAGGGCTACAATTAGATCAAATTATATATATTAATATATGGTGAAAATGTTATTTGTAACTCTAAAAAAACTGTGTTCATTATAATAGTAATTAGAAGAAGCACTCATAGGAACATATTGGGGCATTAAGGGCTATAAGATGATAGGCAAAAAAAAAAGCAAAAGTGTCGGCGGAATTGAAGAGGGTACAAAGAGATACTTGAAGAAATAAAATAAATAGAATAATCTTTTTCAAACAAAGATACACATGGGAAGGGGGGAAGAATATTCTTATAAGAAGGAGAGGAAGAGAGTGCTAATAGGTAATATTTAAACCTTAGTCTCAGTGAAATCAATTCTGAAAGGGAAGAGCCCTTAGATCCACTGGGGTCTTGAATTCTATCTTATCCTTCATGGAAAGTGAGAAGGGAAAACTTTGGGGGTAGGGGGTTAAGGGTATACAAAAAGGGAGGGAAGGAGAGGGAGGAGGAAACTTACCAGATCCTAAAACGAATAAACAAGAAGGGAACAAAAAAGGAGGGACCAAAAAGGGAAGCATATCAAGGTAGGGGAATAGGGGGATTGATTAAAAATAAACCACTGGTTTAAAAGGATATAGCAAAAGAAGAAAGGACAGAACTAATAGAGGATATCAAAACGCTAGGGAATTCACAAGTGACAATCATAACTTTTAAAGTGAATGGGATGAACTCACCCATAAACCACAATAGAATAGGAGAGTGGATTAGAATTCTAAACCCTACCATATGTTGTCTACAAGAAACACACATGAGGCAGGTAGATACTCAGAAGATCAGAATTAAAGGTTGGACCAAAACCTATTGGGCCTCAAGTGATAGAAAGAAGGCAGGAGTTGCAATCATGATATCTGACAAATAAAAATAGACCTGATTGAAAGGGATGCGGAAGGTAAATATATCCTGATAAAAGGGAGTATAGACAATGAGGAAATATCAATAATCAACATGTATGCACCAAATAGTATGGCACCCAAATTTCTAGTGGAAAAACTAATAGAATTGAAGGAGGAAATAGATAGTAAAATTATACTAGTGGGAGACCTGAACCTACCACTATCAAATTTAGATAACTAAAACAAACAAATAAACAAATAAACAAGCAAACAAATAAATAAATGAATGAATGAATAAAAAAATAAATGAGGAGGTAAAAGAGATTAATGAAATCTTAGAAAAATTAGAGTTAATAGATATATGGAGAAAAATAAATAAGGACAAAAAGGAATATGCCTTCTTTTCAGCAGTATATGGTACATTCACAAAGATTGACCAAATTCCTTTTATGACACAAATATGGTAGTGATTCCAAAGCCAGGCAGGTCAAAAATCAAGAAAGAAAACTACAGACCAATCTCCTTAATGAACATAGATGCAAAAATCTTAAAGAGGATACAAGCAAAAAGACTGCAGAAAGTGATTACCTTAGTCCCCACCCATGGGATATTCTCTCTACCTATTAAAATCTTATCCTTCAAAGGTAATTTCAAATGCATTCTCTTCCATGAATCCTTCCTGAAGCCGTTTCACTGAATATTTAATTTTCCCCTCCAGACACTCATGGAGCACTGTCATATATATTATACGTATAATATACATATATGTCAAATTCATGCTGTCCTTATTACTTTCTTAAATAACACATGCGCTGTTCATATTAGGTATGAATAATGCTATTTATAATGCCTTGTGGAAATCTCAATCCTTGGCAAGGTTTTCAATCTTTTTTCTTACTAATCTTCAATATAACAACCCATAACTTATTTCCTTATTCATCTTCACACCTTTCTCAATTTTGTTTGTCTTCTGGTAAGCAAAGCCCTCACCTTCAATATTATCCACAGTGCTCAACACTAACTCATATTCATTCATGTATTCAATTCTTACTCAAAACCTACTTCCAAAATAACCTTAATTTCAATTTATCTGAATACTTTCTACTGTTAAGGGAGATTTTGGAAGAAGTAATGAAACAGAGGGTATGCACAGAGTTGATGTAACAGGGAACTATTCACTGGGGATCCAGCAAGTGCCCAGAATCCTGGATTGGAATCCTGTGAAAATAAATGCCATCAGTGGAGTTAGGAGAGGATCCTTGAGGAAGAAATATCTCCAGGATCCAGCTCTGACTTCCTCTGCACCTTTCTACTTGTTCCTTAAAATAACCCACCTGATTCCTGAAGATCCATTTAGTCATTCAAACTACAATCACTCTGAAGAAGAAACCTCTACCAAGGTTTATTTGAACTGCTTAGTTTACCTTGGGAGGGGTTTTGGCCTCACCCAGGTAGACCAAGGTCAAACCTGACACCTGACTCCATCATTAGCTATTTTTAATCTAGAGACTATTTACATTGTGGATTTAGCCTAGATTAGATCAAATTAGAAGGGGTAATAGAGGTAGAGAGAGTAGAGAGCATAGCCTCAGCTCAGCTGAAGGTCAGAGACTGTAAAGGGTCAAGATGTTTGGGATATAGATAATTTTATTAGAATTTAAGGAAATTCCTCAGCCCATATTTCCTTCCTATTCCTCAACAACATCTATAATACATCTGTTACCATGAGAAGTGGAGTCAATGTGATTACCTACTGGCCTTAGCCAGAGAGAAAGAACAGCGATTTTTTCTCCTTAGACCTGAGGAGACCATTTTGCCCAACTGGGTCGAGTAAAACTCCAGTCAATCATTTATATCATCTTTATGCTACATATTATATTTTAGTGTTATTTGTGCATATATTCTATAGTATTGATTCACACATAGTATCCAGGTGACTTTAGATGTTAATCTCCCTCCATCTGAACATTTAAATAATTGAATTACGTGACTTAAAAGTAGATTTGTAGTTGGGTGGACGAAAAGCTGGAAGTCATGAAGTCTTGATATGAAATCCAACCTCAAATACCAGGTATGTGGCTCTGGGTAAATCACTTAACTTTTATATTCTTTTGTTTCCTCAGCTGTAAAATGTGGATAATAAATAGAATCTATCTTCCAGTGGTATGATGATTAAATAAGATATTTATTTAATATGGATCACACTGTATGACTTATAATATACATTTAATAAATCCCTCTTCCATATCCAGAAATAAATTATATAAATGAATAAAGTACCATGGTTTGATTACTGAGTGCAATCTTATTGTATCTTTCTTGTTCAGGAAACACAAGACAGTATGATAAATATGGTTTCCAACTTGGCACATATGAGAGAAGAAAACCATTGTTTTCTATCTCCATGAGGGTTGACATCTACTCATGCTAGCTTTCCAACTGACAAGTGCATTAAAAGCCTCTGGCAGTCAGCTTGTCACATATTGGTAATGCTGAGATGAGTTTGCCTAGGTTTTTTCTCTTCTTAAGTAGGTGTGGTGATTGCCATGGTTGATGGTGACATGGTCCTTTATTCATTTTACTTTTTTAGAGTAAGTGTTGCGTTATCAGATAGCTGCTAATGCCTCTCAGCAGGATTGGGAACTTTGAGACAAGTGACTGATTGCAAAGCTGACACCTGAAATAAAGCCCTAACGAGGAATTGTAGTTCCAAAATAGTGTGAAGCCAGTGCCTTTCAATGAGAGCTGTTCTTCATTGGAGAAATCTGATTTCATATTTTTGAAAAGTATAGTGAACTCTAATTTTGGAACTTTTAATCAATGTATTTCTTAACATTGTGTTATTGTATTTTACAGTATAGTGCTTAGTTTATGTTTTAATAGAATATTCATTCTGAAACTTGTTATAAGACAGTTCTCTATGTCTGTGTGGTAGTATCAACTTTATGGTGTTTCTGTCTACCAGGGTCACTCTATAGATAATAATAAACCAGTCTTAAAGAAATCCAAGAGTGGAGTCAGCAGATACAGAGGGGTCAGTTGTTATTCTCAGCTTGCCATATGACTTTTGTCAGTGGAACCTAGGGCTGAGAGAGCCTGGGTAATGAGGAGATGGAGAGCTGAGCTGCTAAGTCCTCCTGGGTTTCCCTTTTCCATGGCTTCTTACTTTTTTTTTTCATCATATCAATCTTACTTTTGGAAAATTTTCTTGATTAGCATGATGGAGGTTTGGCTTTTATCAGCTCCTGGGATATTTTAGTTGGATTATCAGATGACATGGTGAAAGTGAATTCATTTGTACAGGGTTGATTTCATCAGATCCAGAAATTTACTTAAAAAAATTGAAGCAAAAGTCACATGGTACATTTGACCTTTGAGAGAGACTTTGTAGAAGAATTCTTAAGAAAGTGGCCCAATATATGACTGATGTATTAGAGGATAGTAGAGATAAAGTTCAAGAAAATCTGATGGCTAATGGAGTTGACTTGTTTACATGTATAGCAAGGTTACAACAGGATATGGCCCAATATCCAATCAAACAGTTCCTGAAAAATATTTCTGAAATAACTGGCAAGGGAGTAAATCAAATTGAAAATAACTTGAAAGTCCAAGCATTTGCATACAATAATCTGAAAGGCAGTCTTCAGAATTTGGAAAGAAAGAATACGGGTAGTTTATTAACTAGAAGCCTAGAAGAAATCATAAAGAAAGATGACTTTGTCTTTGATTCAGAATATCTCATCATATTATTAGTGGTAGTTCCAAAGTTAAACTACAAGGATTGGATTAAGCAATATGAGACATTGGTTGAGATGGTAGTCCTAAGGTCTAGCAGAGTTTTTTCAGAGGACCAAGAATACTTTCTTAAGAAAGGAAGTGGATGGAAGATTTCAAATATAAAGCCAGAAAGAACAAGTTCATTGTTTATGATTTTCAGTGTAATGAAAAGGAGATGATCATGCTCTCTACAAGAAGAAGCAGTTTGGATCTCTAGTATAATGGCTGAAAGTTATTTCAGTGAAGCTTGCATTGCATTGATTCATGTGAAAGCATTAATAGTTTTTGTTGAGTCTGTCTTAAGATATGAATTGTCAGGGAACAGGTGATGCTACTTCAATCCAGCAGGAAAAAATAAAACCATGAAGAAACTTAGAGAAGTATTATATGATTTGAATAAACACCTGGACAATAGTGCAGCTGTTATTGATGTTCCTGTGGATTTTCCAGGCTTAAATATCAGTCAACAGGAATATTATCTCTATGGGTACTACCAGATTGAGTGTAACCTATTGGAATTCAAGTAAAAATCCTCAATACTGACATCCTATCTTAGTGTTGGTGTATATGAACAGAAATGAAGTTGAAGTATGTCTATACTTTTAACTCTATCAATCCAATGTTTACTTCTTACTTACTTTCCTTGGGTAAATTTTCCCTATTGTTGTCCATCTCTTGATATTTTATTTTTAAAGAAAAGCATATGTATTTTTGCTTTTTATTGATCAGGTCTGTGAATATGTTCTGAAAAAAAAAGTTTATTTATAAACAGAATAGAATACTATTTTTTTTCTTCATTGATATAGTGGTATACATTCAGTAAACTCATTACTATTATTCTGCAAAGACCTTGTTTACAACATAAAAGTGGAAAAATTTGTGCTATTTGATTTTCTGTATTTAGTAGCTATAATTGTTGAATGGTTTTTGAATTGTGATGTTTAAAAAGTGACAATATTCAGGTATGTGTTGTCTGAATATTGCCAACAACAATCTATGAGCTCTGTCAGCACCCAGATAGAAGAATAAAATTACCTGTACAAAGGTGTGTTGTGGGGTGCATAACATTTTCCAAACTTTGGTCAGAGACTCAGTAACTAAGATCATTTCTGACTAGATGCTACTGTACCACTTTCCGTTATTTGTGTGCCACAAGAGGTAATTTGTCTTCTATTTAGTTTGTGTTTACTTTCCACAGATTATCTTGCTGTGCCAAATTTGCCTCATAACACACAATGTGATGTTGGAATTCATTTTTCCAAACATAGAGGCATTTATATCTGGTTATCAAACTTTTGGTATTCTTAAGTGATTGCGAATTAGTTCTAATTTTGAATAAAGTCCAGCAAAATTAAAAAAAAAAGAATTCAAGAATGGACTATCTTTCCCTGAAATTAGAATAGAAAAATTTCACTATAATGTCCTGATCCATATGTATGCCCAGTTTACTTTCATCCCTTATAGCTATCTCAAATAAGTATCACTCACATTTTTCACCAAGTGAAGGTAGTCTCAGTTTCTCAGAGGTCATATTGGTAGTAAACTAGCACTGAACAAGTACATTAAGATTGGAATTCTGTGTATACGAAAGAACAATTAACTGCATGTATATTTAATTTCTAAAAGTTTTGAGGAAATTTACCAGAGGGTTATTCATTAAATGATGTCTTACTTTGGTTTCATTAATGAACAAAAGTTGTCACTTAAGTCAGAGAGATATGATTATCTACATTGATAAAGAGAATACCCAAGATGATGATATGGGTAGTTGAATATTTCATGGTACAGAGTAAAGAAATACCATCTGGTTCACTTAACCTGAGTGCCACAAAAAGAACTCACTTCCCTTTCTTGCTCTATTGGTTTGGAATTCCTTTTTGTTCTATTTTTTTCCCTTTCCCTTTCCCTTTCCCTTTCCCTTTCCCTTTCCCTTTCCCTTTCCCTTTCCCTTTCCCTTTCCATTTCCCCTCCTCTGTCTCTTCCTGTTTTCCTTGCTTTTCAGTATGTTTGCCTAGAATTTCCTCCACTATACTCCACTTCAAAATTTACAGTGTATATACACTCTGAGGTAGAAACCTGGTAATGGAAAAGCAGGATTAGAGATTAAACCACTAAGGTTGGCCATAACTTTTCTCAGTTAAATGTCCATTGCTGATTTTATTAAACAGGTTCCCTTTCTTTGACACTTCCATTTTTCCAAACTTATTTTTCTCTTTGTCCAACTGTCCAATTCCTTTCATATCATGAAACATTCATGACAGTCTGAGGCTTCTTTACTCCTGGATTATGAATTAATTTAACTTTAGTAATCTACAAATCTAGGATCATTTTCAGTAACTTTTTGAAATTTTTTTTGGATATAATTTTTTTTAAATGAAGTGGATTGGACTAGCCTTGTAATGGAATGTTTCTCATTTTAACTAGGAGTAAAAAAATATTGGAAAATGTTCAAAGGGTCTTCAAAATTAATAAGCATTAAATAGGCACCTACTGTGTGCCAGATATTACACTTAGTGATGAGGTTTCAAAAATAAAGGGTAAAATAAAATAGGAAAAGCAAATTAGACCAGAATGAAGATTTTTCCCCATGAGTTCATCATAAGAAACTCATGTCTTTTCCTACTAGATACACCTAAATCTTCATATGTCAGATCCTAAGGGTGCTTGTCTTTATCCTGCTAGTAAAAGAAACATCACCAATATCTTTGAAAATAGAGTTGATTCTTTAACTGTTTAGACAGTGATATAGTGAGGTCAGGAAGATATTCAACCATTTTCCCCCTTCATATTCCTCACCAAAGTTGGTAGTGTCATGCAGTGAGGGAACATAAATGAGTTCCAACAAATGACTTATATATGAACTTTAGAATTCAATCAGTTAGCAAGTTGGGTATTGTCTGAAGCTATTTTTTAAAAAAGATCTAAATTACAGATTATAAAATCATTTTCTTATTTCTCTAATCAAATTTGTCAGTGTAGATCTGGCAGAAGAGTTCCTTTCAAAGTTCAACTTTCCCATGAAATTATAAATAGATGGAAAAGTAGAGTTTATTAAAGACTCATTAATTCAATAACTTAGCTTACTTCAGGCCCATGTTGAATGCTTTTGGTTCATGAATTAATGAGCAGACAAACACACCCTATTATATAATTTCAGAATTGGATGTGACTTCAGTCCAGAAACATAAATCTGGGTAGTCATCTAACCTTTGATTGAAGATCTCCATTTATTCAATATATTGAATAAATCAATCCAAGCTTAATTCAGCACTAATATAATAAGCCACAAAGGTAGGACAGCATGGCCTAGACTGGACATAGAGTACATTGAAGTTCATATGCTGATCAAAATCAAACAAGTAAAATAAGTAGCCTCTGCACCCTCTACCTAAATGACCTAGGAGAGATACTGTCTAAAGTTTTTTAAAAGGTTTTTCTTTACATTCAGTTTAAATCAACCTTTTCCCAGTTGCTACAAAGTACTCATAAGTATGTCTTCTGGTGACTTGGAGAATTATTTTGATTTCTAGTTCATTAGATATCTCTTGCAATAATAAAAAGAGAATAATTATGTCATACATTAGTCCTCTATTCTCTAAGCTAAATAAATATCCACAATTACTTTGGATTGTCTTCAGATGGTACTGTAAGACAGTTTATACCCTGATTTTCCTCCTCACTAATTTCTCCACTTTATCAACATTTTCCTATAATGTGAAGCCCTGTACCGAATACATTACTTTAGATGTGATTTTACTGCATTCTTGATACTGAAAGAGAATTCTTTAATCCATTGTCTATCTTGAGTTAACACTAACTTAAGTACCCCTACTTAATGCCTCACTAGACTGAAGAAAGGATTAACTCTTCTTTATCTACCTTTTGATTGAACCAACAGAAACCTTAAACTAGATTAAGGATTTTTCAAGTCACTTACTAAAATGAATGACAATTCTGGAAACTTGTGAATCCTTTAATAAGAGTCTACATCTTCAGAGGATGAGAGGTATGGATTCCAAACTGGTGAATCCTATGATCGGAGTTGATGCCTTCAGAGGCCTTTGATAAGATTTGACACCTTCAGCACCAAAAAAATACTGAATAGATTAATACCTTTAAAAATAGAACTGGTAAAACAGGCTGAAATATTCACTGAAGATAAGAAATTCTTAAAAAGTAGAATAGGCCAAAGGGAAAAAGGAATTTTAAAAATCACTGAAAAGATAATTCCTTAAAATTAGAATTGGGCAAATGGAAGTTAATGTCTCTCTAAGACATCAAGAAAAAAAAAGTCAAAAGAATGAATCTAACAATACATTATTTACAAGAGAAACTTTAAATGAAAGCCAAACACAGAAAATGAAGGATTGGAACTGAATCTAATATGCTTCAGTTGAACTAAACAAAGTCAGGGTTAGCAATCATGATGTTAAACAAAGCAAAAATAGACTTAATTAAAAGAGAGAATCAGGGAAACTACATTTTGCTAAGAGGTAACAAAGATTAAATAATATCAAAAATTTCTACAGTAAGTCTCTGATAAAGTTCTCATTTTTCAAATATATACTGATTGCAAAGCATTTCAATTCATGAAAATACGATCCATTCCCCAATTGATAAGTTGTCAAAGGATATAAACAGACAGTTTTCATTAGATTAAATCAAATTTATGGATAGTGATTTGAAAAAAAAAAAGTTGAAATCACTATTAGAGAAATATTAAAACAACTCGGAGCTATCAAGTTATACCAATCAGAAATGAAAAATATTGTAGATCAGTGAAAAATAGGTACACTAATGTATTGTTGGTGAAATAAGTATAACCATTCTGGAGAATAATTTGGAAGAATGCCCAAAAGGGTATAAATTGTGCATAGCATTTGACCCAGCAATACCACTACTACTTCTGTATCTCAAAGAAATAAAAGGTAAAAGACCTATTTGTACAAAAATTTCATAGTAGGTTTTTGTGGTGGCAAAATTTGAAAATTGAGGGGATGCTCAGTTGGAGAATGGCAAATCAAGTTGTGGCATATGATCATGATGGAGTACAGTTGTTCTATGTGAAATGATGACATGGTTTTATAAAAAACATGATAAGACTTATTTGAACTGATGCCAAGTAAAGGGAAAAGAATTGGGAGATCATTGTGTATAGTAGCAACAATGATATAGTGATGATCAACTGTGAAAGACTTGACTACTCTTATCAATATAATGATATGAGGCAATTCCAAGAGACTTAGGATGAAAAAATGCTCTTCTTCTGAGAGAAAGGGCAGATGAACTCTGACTTCAATTTCAAGTATAATTTCTCACTTCATGTTTTTCCTTAAAAAAATAAAAATAAAATATGGCTCAGCTATGGGCTAGTCATTTAAGCTCTCAGGGACCCCAGGAAAATTTCTAATATTATAAGTTACAGACTAGTTGCTTCATTTAGAGTTCAGTAGTTGAGTTAATTCAAGTATTATAGAAACTGAACTGAGGGTCAGGGAAAACTAAAAGTTTCTAGCCTGGCTGAGAGTGGAGCAGTTCAGTTTAATATATGAAATTAAAAAAAAATCCTCCTTGGGCTTTTACTGTCAGATGATACCATGATCACTTGTATTTCATGGGTACTGAACACTTCTTGAAATAAGGTGAGTTCACATTTAAAACCAGACACATACTATTTTTTTCAATCAAAAAAGTTATCTTTTCTTAATGAAAAAATAAAATGAATTGCTATAATCTTACAATTCAATTTATGTAAAAGAGGATCACCACCTTTTGTAGAGCTATAATTTAAGGTTAAATTTCAAATGGTTTGGTGAACATACTGCTATCCTTATACTAGATCAGGAGTTCTTTATTATATTTTTGAATTCTTGAAAATTAATGATATCTTGGTCTAGAAGGTTTGGCTACTGATCAAAGTATTTAAAACAGAATAAAGTAAGTAACTTTAGAACTTATTGGAATGTAAGTTCTTTCTATGTAGATTAAGGTGTGTTTGATAGCAATATTGTATTACCTGTGCTTATTAGAGAAGGAAAGAAAAAAATGAATAAAGTAGATAAGAAGAGACAAAGAAAACCAGGAAGTGTTATCCTATGCATCAAGAATAATGGAAGATCATGATTTCATAAGATATCACAATATTTGGATTACCACAGTTTTTACACAGGATTATCTGGTTTTGAATTTTCTGGTTCTAAGAGGCACCTGTGCAGGAATACAAAAAGGAGATACTAAGAAATTATCAAAACTCCAAACCTGTGGATTTAGGGAGGAACTAAAGATTATTATATCCCAAGGTATTATAGAAATAGTGAGCTTCTTCTTTGCCTTAAATTCATTCAGAATGATTCATTTATTTCATGATCTTTGTTGGAATAATAATTAGAGCTCATATCTGAGGAAATTGATTATAGTCTTCCTACAGTCCCATTTAAGTTAATTTTCCCCAAAGAAAAGGGAAAAAGCTGAAAGGACTTCAAGAATTTCATTTCCTACAGTGATGTAAAACTCTTGAGGGGATGTGGGAAAACTGGGACACTAATGCACTGTTGGTGGAATTGTGAACTGATACAACCATTCTTGAAAGAAATATAGAGCCACACTTAAAGTGCCATAAAACTATGTATATTGTTTGACCCATCAATACCACTACTGGTTCTATATCCCAAAGAGATAAGAGATCAGGGAAAAGGACCTATTTGTACAAAAATATTTTTAGCAACTCTTTTTGTAGTGACAAAGAATTGGAAACTGAAGAGGTGTCCATCAATTGGGGAATAGCTGAACAAGTTGTGGTACATGATTTCAATAGAAAACTGTGTGATAAGAAATGTGTGTGATAAGAAATGATGAACAATGACTTTAGAAAAATTAGAAAGATGTGAATTGAGGCGAAGTGAAGTGAGGAGATCATTATATACAATAACAGAAGTATGGTACTATGATCAACTGTGAAGGACTAAAGTGTTATTGACAAAACAAAGTTCCAAGATAACTCCAAGGGACTTATAAAAAAAAAAATCTATCCACACCTGACAAGGATTGGTTGAAATCTGATTTCAGATCAGAGAATGCTATGCTTCACTTTTTTTTCCTTCATGAGTTTTTATTTTAATTGTATATCAAACTATTACACCAAGGAGGACTGGAGAGAGGAGGGCAAAGTCAATTTGAATCATAAAATGTCAGAAAATTGTTAAAAACTGTTTTTTACATGTAAGTGAAAAAACAAAATTTAATTAAATATTTTAAAAAGTTATCTGAAAGCAAATCATTTGAAGAAATGTTACTATGGCAATAATCCATTGTGAGGCAGCTATGTGGCTGAGCGAATAGAATTCAGAAAAAACCTTAGATCAAATCTAGCCTCAGACTCTTACTAAACTATGTGACCGTGGGCAAGTCACAAGTTTGCCTTAATCTATAGGAGGAGGAAATGGCAAAGTAAGCTAATATCTTTGCCAAGAAAACCATGTGAATGGTATGGCATGACCCCTTTATATAAATATAGATATAAATATAACTAAGTGTAATTCCAAATTGTTCTCCAAAATCACATTTCCATCAATAGTATATTAGTGTATCCTTTTTCCATATTCCCTCCAACTTTTGTCATATTGACTTTTTGTCATCTTAGCCAATTTAATGGGTATAAGATTCTACCTCAGAATTGTTTATGGCTTAATTTGTTTCTGTAGTCATTAGTGATATAAGGAATTTTTTTTTTTCATGTAACTGCATGACTTTGATTTCTTTATCCAAAAAATGTTTATGTCTTCTGCTCATTTATCAATTGTGGGATGGTTATTTTATTCTTATAAATTTGATGAGGTTCTCTGTATATTATAGATATGAAACCTCTATCTGGGAGGTTTTTGAAAATTTTCTGCAGTTTTTGCTTTCCCTCCCATCTTAGAAATGTAATTTTTTTTAATTAAATGTATTTAAAAATATAAATTTTACCCCCACAATGTTCTCTGTCTTTTGTTTACTTATAAGTACATTTTCTATTTCTTAGCCAGGACCATATATATTGAAAATTATGGATTTATAATACATTTTAAAATTATAAAAACTAAATTTAGTTTCTAAAAATAAAAGTATTATATTTTATGAGGTTTATTAAGGATTATTAGAATTAAGAATTCAAAGTAGAAAACCATGTGCCCATGGCTGATTAGTCAATTCAGAATCACCACACTTAGCATACTCACTACATCTTGCAATCTCCAAGTACAGGAGGAGAGCTCTTGGGAGGCAGAGAGCCCGTTAAATACTCAATGGTGATCTCGCCCAGGTGGAGACTCAGGTGAGATTATAGGGAATTCTGGAAAGTACCAAGGACTTCTGAAGATTGAAGTCTGGGGTTCAAATCTCCATTTTTACATATCTCCCTGTGATAGTATTGGGAAAACAGTTTCCCCAAAAGAATCATGGAAACATAATCAACTTAAAGATTACAATAATTTGAGGACAAGAGGGGAAAAAAACAACAATGATTACTAGGTGCATTGACAAAAAGCCAGTTAGGGGGCAGTCCCCTTTGGCATAAGAGTACATGTACAAAACAAATGCATTCAAACCGCACAGCCAAAGTTCATTCTTGATCTTTCTTGTGCATCTTGTGATATGTGGAGGCATCTTCATGGTGTCTTCTCCAAACAGTTCAGTTTCTGGATTTGGAGAGGTGGCCTGTTTCTTAACCTGAAATTTCTCTTTCAAGGAATTTAAACTTTGCAATTTAAAATAATAATATAATTTATATTTTTACGTACCCCCCTGAAGAGGGTGATTGAAAAACACGGGGTGAGGGGGGAGGGACAGCTGAGTAGCTCAGTGGATTGAGAGCCAGGCCTAGAGATGGGAGGTCCTAGGTTCAAATCTGTCCTCAGACACTTCCCAGCTCGGTGACCCTGGGGAAGTCACTTGACCCCCATTGCCTAGCCCTTACCACTCTTCTGCCTTGGAGCCAATACATAGTATTGTCTCCAAGACAGAAGTTAAGGATTTAAAACAAAGAAAAGAAAAACACAGGGATCATTTAGGGATCCATGGCTGAGTTATGAGTTATATGAATCAATTGGGAAGAGAAATAAAAAACATTAAAAAAATTCAAATAAAAAAGATTATTTCTGAATGAAATATAGACTATCAAAGTCTTATGTGTAAAAATTCTAAGTAAAGGAAAAATAAATCTATAATAGGTCTTTCAATCATGGCCCAATTAAAATGATATAAGCAATTTAGCATTTACCCAATCAGGAGCCAGGACTACAGAAAGTTGTGCTGTTGAAAGACAAAAAAGGGAATAGATTATAGGAGCCAGGTAGGAGGCAAATTTGAGATACTCATCTGTAAGTATTTTCACAAAGAATGTGGATACAAGGAAGGCCTACATCTTAATGTATGTCAAGCATTGAAACCTCAAATCTCACACTAGGTTCAAGTCCATTGTATTGGCTTAGAAGTGCATCAATCCTTCCTGGATTGTTTTTTTTTCTCTTTTATTTTTGACCTGTGTTCTCTTTTGGCACAATTCAGGTTTAGCTTTGTCCTTCTTTGGCCCTGTGCAATTGCTCTTTTGTATATTTTGTCCTGGAATCAGACAGAATCATTAAGTAAAGTACAATTACTTTTTTAAACTATTAGTGGCATCATTTTTACAGTCTCAAGCTTTGGGCATGCACTGACATTATAGCAAACATATTTTAAACTTATATTACTACAAAATCAAAAAAAAGTTAAAATCTTCTTAATACTGGTGAAATGTGCTTCAAATATAAATTGGAGAGAAAATTTTTTTTAAAATTGAAATAGTATATATTGTACATGCAAGAAAAATGTAATAATAAAAGAGTTTTCAAAATTCAAAAATGTAGCTTGTAATCATTGACACTGTGTTACGTAAGAAAATGTAGAATACAAGGTTTCTCACCAAAAATGAGATCTGTTTCCTCATGCCTGGTCATGATCCACTGTGAGTACAAGCAAATGAATTTCACAAGGTAACAGTTTTTTTAAGAACAGTAGTACAAATATGTAGGTATCAATATCCCCAAAATTCTGAATAGCCCAGTTAATTACAATAGCAAATAAAAACCACTATCATTTTTTACATAATTTGTTGTATGACATTTTTAAAAGCCTATTAACTGATCGATATTTGTCACAATTTTTACAAATGTAGCAAATCTTTCAACATTGGCAACCATATTTTTAAACAAAGTAAAACTTATTTGGGTCTAGAACATCATCAAGAAGTCTAGATATCATTAAAAATGTGGCAGAGGAATCTAGGACAAAAAACAAAACTCTGTACTGTTGATGTTGGGTAAAGTGAGCTGAAGAGTTATAAATAGAGATGCTCCTCTTTAAGGAGTCATCCAGAGGGTTATAATGCCCTGGGATTCACTTCCCAGCTCCTTTGGCATGAGACTGTGATGTCCCATCCATTCACATTTTTATAAATGTGAGAGGTGGGGATTATAATTGCATTTCACTTCAGCTACTAAAATGGACCTTACCTCCTGTTAGAGGCAGGCAAAATGATCAGAGTTGTTGAAAAAATAAAGTCTAAAATATCATGTCTAAAGACCCCTTAAAATCAATTTGAGATATTTAGCTAAAACTTATTAAATTTTCCAAAGATTGTTATACAATTGAAACCAATTCTGATGAAGTTCATCTATCCTCTATGTGACAATTTACAAAGTTAAAAATAGAAAAGCTCTTTTTAAATGGGCTTATTCAATAATATTTGTTCAGCATAGTTATAGGGGAAAAGCAACAGAATATAACAGTAGTTAAAACCCAATAAATTAAAATGATTCAGTGTAACAGAATAGTATTGACTACATTAATATATGAACTTAAAACCAACAAAATAACAATCAGCAAAATGCAATAAAATACAGAGATTTTTATAAAACATTGGAGTCTGAAATGTCTTAAAAATATAACCTCCAGTCTCTTTAAAGTTCATTTTCTGTTTGTTTTTATCCATTTAGATGCCTATTTTCAAAACGCAGAAGATTGGTAAGGGGTAGGCAATGGGGTTCAAATGACTTGCCCTGGGTCACAGAGCTAGGAAGTGTCTGAGGCCAGATTTTAACCCAGGACCTCCTGTCTCTAGGCCTGGCTCTCAATCCACTGAGACACTGAGCTGTTCCCCCATATTGAGGGTGGGTTTTTGGAATATCAAATTGGGCCAAAGAGTTGCAGGAAGCTGAATTTATCTCCTGAATCTCAGGTGAGATAAATAACAGAATCAGTGCACTCAAAATACACCCTTTGAAATAAGCCATGATTGTAACTTCCTGTTTGGAAAAGTCTCTTCCTTTTCCTCTTTCTTCCCCCTGTGGTAACCTGCCCCCTGCCACATGGAGGCTAATTGTAGCCTAAGGAAAGATCACCCCCATTTTTACCAGCTGGTGTTTGATTCTGAAGACACAAGGGCAGCTACCAGCAGTCTGGGTTCTGGGTCTGGGCCTGGGGTGATCTGGCTCGGAGGCTGGAGATCAACCAGGGCCAGTGCCCAGGCAGGTCTGGCCAGGAGAATGATCTGGGTCAAGCAGGTTCAGATAGCTGGAGTGCAGAAGCAGGAAGCAGGAGTCGGGTCAGGTGGGCAGGACTGGGACCAGGTGAGTGCTCTTGATCAAGAAAGTCTGGAGTGGATGGCTGGAACAAGCTGAGTCAGAAAAAGCTGTGCAAGGGTAGGCCTTGGCCAGAGAAACATGGCTTACAAAGAAATTTATCTAGGCTATGTTTTTTTTTTTATTTTTTAATTAATTAAAATTAATTTTCAATTAATTTTGAGTTAAACTAAAAAATTAATTTTTAATTATTTTTTTAATTGAAAAGTTCTAATCCAATCTAGTGGTTGCCATTAACTGTAAAAGTTAAATTAGTCTTTAGTAATAAAAAGTATTATATTTTATGAGGTTTATTAAGGATTATTAGAATTAAGAATACAAAGTAGAAAACCACGTGCCCCTGGCTGATTAGCCAATTCAGAATCCCCGTGCTTAGCATACTCACTACACCTTGTAATCTCCGAGTACAGGAGTAGAGCTCTTCAGAGGCAGAGAGCCCATTAAATACTCAATTGTGGAGACTCAGTTGAGATTATAGGGAATTCTGGGAAGTACCAAGGACTTCTGGGGGTTGAAGTCTGGGATTCAAATCTCCATTTTTTACAAAATCTAGTACTCCTAAACTTCCTTACTTTACATTTCTCATTAATTCTTTTACTATTCGTAATCATTTGTGCTACCAAATGAATTTTGTTATCATTTTTTTCTAGTTAAATATGATAATTTTTTGGTAATTTGATTGGGATGGTGTTGAATAAATAAATTGTTTTAGGAAGGATTGTCATTTTCATTATCGTGGCTGAGCCAATCCATGAATAATTAATATTTCTCCAAGTATTTTGACCTGGCTTTATTTGTGTAAAAATTTTTTATAATTATGTTCGTATAGTTTTTAGGTTTGTTTTGGCAAGTATATTACCAAGTATTTTAGTCTAACTGTCATCAATTTAAATGGATTATCTCTTCTCTCGCTTCTTGCCCAACTTTGTTGGTAATATATAAAAATACTTTATTTGGGTTTATTTTATGTCCTGCGACTTTACTAGAACTAGTAATATTTCACCTCTTTTTTTAAAAATCCTTATGTTCTGTCTTAGAATCAATGCTGTGTATTGGTTCCAAGGTAGAAGAGTGGTAAGAGGTAGGTAAATGTTGATGATGGGAAAATGAAGGGGAAAAGGTAGGAAAAAGAAGGGAAGGTAGTCAGGGGTCCCTTTCTTCTCCCATAGCCTGATAATGAAATTGAAGGCTTTTCCTTCTAGCCTATAATTATTCTAGGGATAGTTTTAAATTGAATGAAGCCAGACTTTAGCGATAATCAGTTAGTTTACTGGGCCAGGAAAATAAAGGATTTGGAAGGCTACAGAAAATTAGATCTCCCACAGGTATGCAGGGATCAAAGACTCTTACCCAGGGCAAAGATCTTCTCTAGAAAAGGTGCCAAAACTCATGATTCTCCCTTCTTTTTATATCTTCTCTGACACCTCCCAAAAAGGAAGTGAGATCTGTCTGAAGAAGTTGATTAGAGGGTCCTGGGAGATGTATTCTCCCAGGCTTCAGAGCCATTTAAAAACATACAATCACCATCTATGGTCCTTTGGGAGACTAGTTTCAACAATGAATCAAAACAAACAAATAAATTTACAATTACAATAAAATATACATCAATACAAAGGGAAAATGACAACAAATTTTAAAATAAAATAAAATTAATATTGGTACTTTTTTACAAAGAAATCAGGGGGGATGTCCCCTTCTTCACAACTATGTATATGTGTGTATATATATATGTATATATATATATATATATATATGAAATATGCCAATTTTTGACAAAACAAATTAATATTTAAACCCTCCCAAATTTCAATTTTGTGAATCCAGGTTTTTTCTCTCAGGATCTCCTGGAGTAGTGTGAGGTCTCCATTGGTTTCTCTTTTTGACCTGTGTGCTCTTTTGGCACCATTCAGGTTAAATATGTGCTTCAGTGGCACCTTATAGATATCTGGGATTCTTTGGCACTATGTAGGTGAGTTCTGTGCTCCTTTTTGTTCCCATTTCTTCAAATCAGACATATGTACTAAGTCCCATAATATTTAAATTCTAATGGTAGTTTTAGTAGTCTAAAGCTTTGGGAGCAGGCAGTTACAGTTAGAACTAATGGACATAGTAAACCTACACTAAAGCAATGAGCTAGAATCTTTCAATTTATATAGATAACATGTGCTTAGGAAAATTAAATTGCACATGCAATTACAAGAAATGTGTTATAATTTCAAAAATATATGTCTATATCTCCTATATTTAGTGACAATCAAAAATCTTACAATTGGTGTCACTTAAGGAGAGGTAGAATATAAAGGATCTTATGCAAGAATTTAAATGTATTTTCTCCTACCTTAGCCATGATCCAAAGTGTGAGTGCAAATGAGGTATAAAACCAACAATATATTTAGGTAAATACAAAAAAAAATTTCACAAATAGGAGTCACTAAATGTAAATCAAGTCAATGCAGGTCATTAATACAAGTCATGAATACATTTTTTTCTGTGAGGCAATATATGTTCAAATCTTCTAAATACACAAAAGTCACAAAATACAAGTTTTCCAAATACAAGTTGTTATAGACTTCCATAAACACACAAATATAGACAAGAGTCAAATATAGGATTGCAGAAATCAGTTAAAGTTCTTTGCTATGTTTAAGGGAGACAGAACTGAAAAAGGTTAATGACAACAAAATAATAAAAGCATTAGAGTTTTAAGGGGCACTCCTTTCTGCCCCACATGGAGCATTAGCACACTGAGCATTTTGTGAATGAGCTCCACTTAAGAGATATTGTTGTGGTGTCATTTGGTTTGAGTTATCTGCCTGATTCATGTTCCCAGAATTATCATTCCTGAAATTGTGATTCCTGAAAGTATTCCTGTTAGTATTCTGATAGTTGTTGTTCCTGAAATCATTATTAGTGCTATTATTACAGTAGGTATCATTTCTGATTGCCTGGAATAGATTTCTACAACTCATCATTATGTGGCCCTTCTTCTCACAGAAGTGGCAGGTCAAGGATTGAAATTTAGATTTTGAGAGAGGGGAAAGTGGTACTGGTATAGTATCATGCCCTCTTTCCTGTTTATCTATTTTATCAAGTAAAGTTTTTAGGTCCTTTTGTATTGTTTCAACTAAATCATTAGTTTCTGCCATTTTTTTCTTTATATCCTTTTGAGACATACATAGCGGTCCTTCTTAACTCTTACAGATCCATTTCTGTCCATTTTGGAAAATGTGTTTTAAAATAGTTTTGAATCATTATTATTACCAAATTATTAACAAACTGAAACCAAATTTGTCTGATATCCCTTTTGGAAGAAAGGTTCAGATCCAGGTACTGACTTCCCAGCTCAATGAGCCAATCCATAAATTTGGAGGGGGTCTCATCATTAGATTGTGTGAAGCAGTCAAATTTTGTCCAAACATTTGGTCTTTCAGCACATTCTCCCATTGCCTTGAAAATGGCTTCCCTAGCATTGTTTAATTGTACATATTGTGCAAGAACATTATAGTCCCAATGAGGATCTTGAGGTGGCCAGTGTACTGCATTATACCCTCAGGCTTTGTTAACCTGAGAGATATTATTTCTCTCACATTCTGTTAGAAAGGCCTGAAGTAATTTTTCAACATCCTTATAGGAAGGATCATTATGGGAGTATATATTGGCCTTCTTTTTTATTACAGCAATCAGTTCATCATCAAATCTAAGTAGAACTCTTTTAAATTCTTTTATGTCCTTGGGCATGAAAGGAGTATGTTTTCTTAAATTTACCACATCCCCAGTTTGTCCTATTGTGGGCACTTTCCTTAAGGGGAAATGACTATCACAGAAGTCAGACTGTGCTTTCGGTTTCTTTCAATTCATTTGCACGACCACCAATGCAATACAAGTAGGAGCCAGTATTGTCATTGTTTGTGAGCTTACCAAGGCAGTATGAGGTTTTCTCAGGGCTGATGTTGGTCATGGGGAAGAAGGGACAGGGGATGACTGGACATCAGGAGAAGAAGCAGGGGAGTCAGGAAATGGGAGTAGTGGAGGGAAAGTTGGCCACGAGATGCACAACACTGGAAAGGAGTTTTTCCACCTGAGACATCTGAGAAGGAACCATCTCTATTTCAGGAGAAATAGGTTTTTCTCTCAGTAATTTGGGGACAGGTTCACTCCAATTTGAATTTGAATTAGACATTACTGGCTTCCAAAAATTTTAATTAGACTTAGACAGTTCAATAGGATATTCCTATTTGACTGGACCATGAAAAGAATGTTTAAAATTTACCAATTGATTTTGTACTGATGCTTATATTTGGTTTGCATTTTCCAATTTGTAGTCTTTTGCATCTTAACATTAAGAATTAGGAGTAGCAGATTACCTAGCAGCATTGTGAATAGGAGGCATTTGGAAACCTTAAAGGTTTCCAATTTGGCAAAAGCCAAAAGGCTTTCATAGAAGGTGACAAACATGTTGCATTTATTTATTTGTTTTTTTATTTAACTGTCTATTTATTTATTTGTTTATTTATTTATTTATTTGTGATGGTACAGGAATATATATATATATAGGCTTTATATATTTTATTAGTGCTGCCCTCTGGTTGCAGAAAGGCAAACTGCAACTCAGCAGAAAAGGGATTTTTTTTTTTTAGTGCTTAGTGTTTGCCTTCAGTAGCTGGAGGAACAAATTGCTAATGGGGGGTGGGAGTTGGAAAAGAGAATTGTGGGTAAGGGGTGGAGTTAAGGCACTGTGCTGAGGAACTAGAATGGAGGAAAGGGGTGGAGTTAGAGCACTCCAGGGTGTCTTATTTTAAAAGTTAGTTGGGTTTGGGTTTCAGGGGTTTAAGAGTTGACTGCTTTATGCAATTTTGCTCCAGAGGGGAAAAATCAGAGCTATAGGCAGTCAAGGAGTTTTTTGAAGCAGGCTGGGGTGGGTCAAAGAGGGAGAGAGAGACCAGGTTTTTCCAAACCCCTGCTGGTTTCTTTAGTCAGATCCCCTGCAGGGTCTTAGCCCAGCAGGGTTGAGGGGGATTAGGATAAGGTTCCTGGGCTGGGTGTAGGAAACCTTGTTAAGGAGAGGAGCTGGCAGTGATTGAAACTGTTTAGTAGTGGGGGAAAGGGCTCCTCACTGGGCTGGGTTTTTGGCGAGAAGTTTTGTTTTTTTGTTTTTTTACTTACCTGATGTTACTTACCTGATGAACACTTGAGGCAGAGCACAAGCTGAGAAGATTGTAGATTCAGGTCCTTGGGTCACCAAATAAATGTTGATGATGGGAAAATGGAGGGAAAAAGGTAAGGAAACGAAGGTAAACAGCTGGGATCCAATAGCCTAATAATGAAATTGATGAGGCTTTTCCTTCTAGCCTACAATTATGCTAGGCATAATTTTAAATTGAATTAAGTCAGACTTTAGGGATAGCCAGTTAGGTTTATTGGGCCAGGAAAATAAAGGTTTTGGAAGGCTACAGAAGGAAAATAAAGGTTTTGGAAGGCTACAGAAAATTAGATCTCCAGTAGATATAGGGGATCAAAGGCTCTTACCAGGGCAAATCTCTTCTCTAGAAAAGGTGCCAAAACTTCTCCCTTCTTTTTATATCTTCCCAGACACCTCCCACAAAGGAAGTAGGGCATGTCTGAGGAAGTTGGGGTAGAGGGTCCTAGATAGTCTCTCAGCTTTCATACCCATTTTATAAAGCACACAATGAAGGTTGTGACTTGTCCAGGGTCACATAGCTAGGAAATATTTGAGGTCAAATTTGAACACAGGACCTCATATCTCTGGGCCTGGCTCTTAATCCACTAAGCCACCTACTCTCTTCATCTAACCTTTTAGTTAAGTCTCTATGATATTTTACATATACCATCACCTCATCTTCAAAAAAAGATTAGTTTTTACCTCATTGTACATTATGATTCCTTCAGTTTATTTTTCTTCTCTTATTGCTATTACTAATATTTCTAATAAAATTAGTGATAATATATATTCTTGTTTCAATCTTGATCTCATTGGATAAGCTCTTAATTTATCCTTGTTACAAATAATAGTTGCTACTGATTTTAGCTAGGTATTTTTTAACATTTTAAGAACTCCAGTTATTCCCATGCTTTCCAGTATTTTTAATAAGAATGAGTGTTGCATTGTATCAGAGGCTTTTTTTTCTGCATCTTTTTATATAATCATATGATATTTATTTTTTGTTGTTAAAATGATCAATTATGTTGATAGTTTTCCTTTTAGTAAATCTTCCTTGCATTCCTGTTTGGAAGAGAGAAAATTACTAAACATCTTCTGGTTCCATTAATAATCTTCTGATTGGTGCACTGGTATTTATGGGATACTAAAAGAATACTTTTAATAATCATGTAGAAATGATTAAATTAGCATTTCTACCTATTTCTTCTAACTTTTTTATGATGAAGTATATCCTTAATGATATATGTAAGCAGCATTTTTAGTGAAGCAGAATTTTGCAAAATTGTCAGTCTTGCTCCCTTTTCTATTGTTATCAAAGTATAGTGGCAAGACAAAAGTCAAGATGCCGTGGATGAACTTCAGTGTCCCACCAAGCTCTAAGTGCTACACAATGCTGGCTTCAGTTGCCTTCCTGATGTTTGGTACAAATTGTTCTCTTCTGTCCATTTTATCTTTGAGATACCCTTAGATACTTTGGGTAGACATAACTCAATATCACCAACAATTTTAAAACTTATTGGCTACCCACAACTTCATTTCGCCTGTGGCAAAATCTATGAACTTTAACAATAATAACTGCAAGCCTTTTACAGTGTAGGAATCACTTGAATTTAGAGCACTACAACTAATTTTTTTTAAGTTTCTAGTTCCATAGTAGTACTTTCATAAGTTATCATATGGGATACTCATAATAATTCTTGGAGTGGTGAACATATACTTTTTACTATCTATGGTAGCTAGTGGAGGAAACTGCTGGGAGCCATCAAATCCACAGTGTCTGATACAATCCCAGGTGGAAACCAGGGGCTTCATTGTGGTCACCAAGAAGGATGGAAATATCCATTCATATTCCCCTCTCCCATCTGTAACTTCTATTACTAACACCCCCTTATTACTGGAATTGTTGTGATTATTATTCTCTCCCTAGCCTCAGGAAAATGTAGATGAGAGCAAAATGCCTGCAGGGTTGAAATAGATGTACTACTCTATCCTCCTAGAACATTGCCAAAAAGATGCTACTTACAAAATTAAACCTAAGGATTTCTATGTACTCATTTAGATCATAGATGGAGCCCCCCTTCCTTAGGTATAAACATCTCTAATACAACTGTTTTTAGATTCTCTACCTCTCTACTAGCCAAGCCACAAGATTCCCTGACTTGGTATATTAATTGTCTTTCATGCAGAGACTAGTATGTTCTACCTCACTGACTTGTTTTGCTAATTGTAGGCAAGGTAAAATGTCTTGGAAACCTTAGTGAAACATCAGAAAATGAAAGCCTGATATTGGAAAATTACTTAAAACTGGGTTATATTGTATTACTCTCTGATCCTGCTGACTTGAAGACAGTGTTGTATATTGATTATCTCCGTAGAAATTTGATTGTTTGTGTATTTGATTAAAGTAAGGTATAATCACTCTTGGCTTAACTGCATGCCTGAGTACCTCACAGGTTAATGATCTCTAGCCATGTTACCTGTGATGAGAAAACATTTATCTTCTAAAGCTTTGCATTTGTTATGAGAATCCATGGAATCAAAGCCTGTAGGATAATTATAGATTCTTGATTAAATGATTTGTTAAAAGTTAATGTATGACTTAGTACATTACATGTAAGGAAGCACGTATGTTGAAAAATGAAACTGTGTGCCAAGTATATGTAATCACTGAAGGTATCAAAATAAAAAGCAAGTCAGCCAAGGTGGAGCAGTTCTTGTCATGCCTGGCTGTAGGCTGAAACTTAAGTGTTACCCATCTTCTTCATGATGCTGATGCCACCAAACCTCCAAGGACCCCCAATCCCTGCAGGAGGGCTGAACCTACATATTGTAGCAGTAAACCAAAATTCAAAGAGATTATATGACTTATTTTAGGATATATACATATTTATTGATAATGTATGAACCAGAACCTGTTTTTAATACATTGTTCTGTTATTTTTATTATATTACTTTGTCATGTTTCATTAAACTTCTATGTAGTAATAAAGAGTAATAACAACTACAAAGTTAGTATTACTTCAGGGCATTAGAAGTTATAGAACAATAGCAGTATATGAAACCTTCAGAAATTAGAAACAGAAGACCTCATCTTGTTTATTGGAGGTCTCTAGCCAACACCAAGAGATGTTTGGGCTTCTACTTCCTAACATGCAGCTTTGTCATCTGGCCTCTACCCTTCTCCTCAAATTCAGTTTGCCTTTAAGTTAATTTGAAGATATCTAGACCCTATTTTAGAATACTAATTTTGGGAGAATCATTGCTAATTTTGGTTCTTTCACACCTCAGATCACCTACTTTTCTAAAAAATAAAGTTAAAAATCATAAATAAAAGTTCATCTAAAATTGCCTCTTCATCATAATAACAAAGTTTTCTATTTGCAAGGCACCAAACTTCATATGCATTAAATGTCTATAAAATGATGTTAATATTCAATTTCTCCTATGACTTTTAAACTTAGGTTTGCAATGAATGCTTACTTAGTTTTCAACACACTTCAATTGTGACCACTGTATCATTTTTAGAGGCCTCATATTAAGAAGTGCTGAAAAGTATGTATCACCCAGTCAAAATCATTGTTTTTGTCTTTTGTGGACAGGCTGGTTAATGGCACGTAAGTCACATGATTAGACATAAAAGAATGAAAATCCAAAGCAACATTATCTCCAAAAAGCAAACATAATTATTTATGGAGTACAGCTGTAAAGTAATTAGGCTCTTTTTTTGTTTTGTGTGGCTTATAAGAAACAATATTTTAATTTATAATCAAAAACTTATAATAATAGAATCTTTCAAATGGACTTTGGCTTTAATCTGGACAAACCCAGAGAACAGAAATATATTTATTTAACCATGTTCCTAAAAATTCATCCATCACAACTGGGGATACTTTCTTTAGCCCTGGTAATACTTTAGTTTTTATGTGTAAATGTTTACCTTCTGTCTTAAAAGAAATAGATTATTGGTTTTAAGGCAAAAGAACTATACTGGCTAGCTCGCATGGGTTAAGTGACATGTCCAGAGTCACACAGAGAAGTGTATGTGGTCAGATTTGAACCTAGGACTTCCCAATCCTAGGCTTAGTTCTCAATCCACTGAGTTACTTAATTGCCTGCCCTGTATGGCAATATTTTAAATATTAAACTTCCTTTTAACAATCTCTAGAGATAGAAACTCAAAGTCCTTCCATGACAATTTGTTTCATTCTAAATATTAAGAAATTTCCAGACTTAATGAATCAAAATTTACCTCTCTTTTACTTTCGCTCATCTGCATTGCTCTTTGCTTAATTTTCTGAGGCTAAGAAGAATAATTTGAATCTTGTGTATGATGGACTTTCCTGGCTATGTTATATACAAGTTGCATATACTAGAAAAAAAAATCAGTTCTTAGATTACATAACTTTCTCTTCTGAGTAATTGCAAGATAAATTAGATGATCTCTAAGGTCCCCCCAAATTTTAAGTCATAGAATATTTGTGAAGACTTCTTTATGTCCTCTATGAGTAGCCTGTAGTGTAATACCCCATATTTCTATCAACTAGTTTCCCATTGTAGATATTGTTTTTGTTTCCTCAACTTTCTGGTCACAATCTTGTACATGTACATCAACTTGTGACCTTTTTTTACATTTCTCAGGGTGATAATGGTATTCAGTAATTCATCAGTATGTATATGATAAAGTATGTTGAAATTAGTGTTGGATTGGAAGTTCAAGGTGCCAGTTTTGAATTAAAATGCGCTACTTACTAATTGTGGGATATAGGAAAAGTACTTCAGTTCAGACACACACATGTATGCTCACACACATGCACAAACACATAAAGAAATATATGTTACTAAATGTGTGTATATATCTTCATGTAATCATGTAAATGTAGGTTATTTAGCTACATATGCATATGCCCTAACCCTATAGCAACATTTACATTTATGTATGTATATACATATTGTTGTATATTCAAAAAAACAATATCTGAACATTTATATGGTACATGGTGTGTTATGAAAAACACTTTACAATTATTACTGATTCTTACTAAAATAGGTACCTCCAAATTCTAAATCATAGAGAATATTTGAAGACATTTAGTATAATACTCCTTATTTCTATCAACCCATTTTCCCATTGTATGTTTTATTTTTGTCTCTTCACTATCCTGGTCATGATCCTGTAGTACATGTACTGCAACTTGTGATGTTTTATATCTTCATCAGTGAGAGGGACTATTATTACCTCCATTCTATAGATGAGGAAATTGTATTTCTTCACATTTAAGTCAGTTCATGTATATCTTCATGTCTAGAAATACATATATACACATAGACAACATATACTCATATATTTTGTGCATATATACACATGCATGCATGCAAATACATAAATAAAAGATAAGCCAGAAATCATAATATAATTTAAAACATATTGATATAAGATCATACATACTTGTACACATCATGCATATACAATTTAAGTAATATATTTTTAAAAATTTTTCATGTTTACATGATTCATTTTCTTTCCCTGCCCTCTTCCCACTCCACTCCTGTAAAGATTAAAATTTAGGGGAGACTGAGGCAGGTAGAAATTAGTTTATCTCTGCAAGGAGTATTATATTTTTAGAGGTTTATTGAAGATTAAGGATTAAAGAAAATACAGAATAAGAAACACGTGCCTAGGCCAGAGAGGCCTAGACAAGACCTCACCTACATTATGGAAAGAGCCATGTTTGCTCAAAATGGAAGTCCAAAAAGAGACCACAAAAGCCTTTGCAATCAGGTTAAATCCCTTCTCAATCTCGGCCCACCTGAGAATTCCATGAGATTACAAAGCATTTTGGGGAAGTGGAGCAAGGGTGTATGGGGATTGAAGTCCAGAGTTCGAGTCTATTTTTACATTCCTCCAGTTGATTGTTAGAAAAAAATTTTTTTTTTCCCCAAAGGATCAGGAAAATATAATCAATTTAAAGGTTACAATAATTTGAGGATAAGAGAGAAAAAAAAAGAACAAAACCAATAATTGCTGAACGCATTGACAAAAAGCCAGTTAGGGGGCAGTCCCCTTTGGCATGAAAGTATACATACAAATAAATGTTCAATCAACCACACCCAAAGTTCAATTTTTGTGCAGCTTATGGTCTGGAGGCTTCTTCATGGTATCTTCTCCAACAGTTCAGTTCTGGATTCAGAGAGGTAGCATCTTCTTTACCTAAAATTCTTCTCAAAAGGAATTTAAACTTTGCAATTTAATAATGATATTTTTTACATTCCCCAGTTAAGAGGGTGATTGAAAAATACATGATCACTTAGGGATGCATGGCTGAGGTATGAGGTATATGAATCAATTGGTAAGAGAAATTAAAAAGATATCAGAAAAATTGAAATAATAAAAAAATACTAGATGAAAATATAGACTATCAAAGTCTTATATGTAAAAATTCCAAGCAAAAGAAAAATAAATGTATAACAGGTCCTTGAATCAGGGCCCAATCAAAATGATCTAAGCAATGATGCATTTACCCAGTCAGTAGCCAGGACTACAGAAAGTTACCACACTATGAAAGGCAGAAAAGGGGACCAGATTATATGAGCCAAAGTTTTGGTGATACTTGTCTGTATCTTCAGAGTGAGTGTAGACATAGGGAAAGCCTATGTCTTAACAACATGTTAAACACAGTGACCTCAAGTCTTCACACTAGGTTCAAGACCTTTGTATTGGCCTGGAAGTGCATCAATCCATCCTGGATTGTCTTTTCTTTGGCTCTGTGCAATGGCTCTGTTGTGTATATCTTGTCCTGGAATCAGACAGAATCATTAAGCAAAATCCCATAATTTTTTAAATAATTAGTGGCATCACTTTAATAGTCACAAGCTTTTTGGGCATGCTCTGACAAATTTATCTTAAATTTAAAATAGTGAAAAGTAAAAAAGTTAAAGAAAATCATAATGCTGGTGACATGTGCTTCAAATATAAAAGGAGAGAAAGAAAAACAAATAGTATATTGCACATGCAAGAAAAATATAATAATAAAAGAGCTTTAAAAATTCAAAAATATAGCTTATAATCATTGACACTCTGTGTCAGATAAGAAAATATAAAATGCAAGGCTTTCTCAACAAAAATGCGATTCATTTCCTCTTTGTATCTGGCTATGCTCCACTGAGAGTAGAAGGCAAATGAATTGAACAGTAGCAAAAATATGTAGATATCAATATCCCCAAAATTCTCAATAGCACAATTAATTACAATAGCAAACAATCACACTATCATATTTTACATAAGTTGTTGTATGGCATTTTTAAAACCTATGAATTGATGGATATTTGTCACAAGTTTTTACAATCACAGCAAACCTTTCAACCTTGGTATTTAAACATTTTTTTAAACAAAGTAAAGCTCATCTTGGGTTAAGAACATAATTAAGAAATCTATATATCATTCTGGTGGAAGTTAAGTAGTGAGCTGAAGAGTATAAATAAAGGGGTGCTTCTTTTTGGAGGCTTCTTATGGGAACAAATTCCCTGAGATTAATTGCACCAACTTCCATTCACATATTTAGAAATGCAGGAAGGTTGGGGGTTATAAAATGTATTTCACTTCAGCTATGTGACAAGGAAATCACTTTAAAAGACTGATATATATTAAATTAAGGTCGCCAAGGAATTCAGCTATGTAATTCCTTAATGAAAACTCAAGTCAGCAGTCAACCTTTTATGGAGTTTAATTACAAACAGGAGTAAGAAAGGTATGTGTGTGTGTGTGTGTGTGTGTGAGAGAGAGAGAGAGAGAGAGAGAGAGAGAGAGAGAGAGAGAGAGAGAGAGAGAGAGAGAGAGAGAGAGAGTGAAGGGAATAGGGCTTAAATACCCCCTCTGTTTAGGCTGGGCCAAAAGGCCCAAGCCCTTAGATAGCTGAGGCAAAGAAAAGAGATCAGTCCCTATCACTCACGTGACCAAAATGGAGAAACAGTCTCAGGGGCCTCCACCTCCAGCTTCCTTCAGAACCAGCCTTCTCAGAGCACAACCTCTCAGAGCAAAACCTCTCCAACCACCCCCTCAGTCCTCAGACCCCACTATCTTTAAGGACACCATCCAAGTTCCCTCCCCTCAGTTCTCACATCTACCAATCACTGTCCATGTCTTCCCTGTGCCAATGGTGGCTCTAGCTTAACCCAGGACCGCCCAGAGGTCTGTGGCTTTGCACATGTCTGTTGAAGGTCATATTCTCAAATAATTAAATCTTGATCCTTTGCTGCAGCCCTTCCTAAATCCTGTTACCCTGAGTAGGGTGGAGATTGGAAGTTCCAAGACCTGGTTCTGTCATTCCAAGTATCTCTATTGTATCAATTCTAAAATCAATCATGACTCAAAGAACTTCCTGTTCTATGCTTAAGCATAGGTCAAAGCCCTTTCCATTGTTCAGCAAAAGGTTTCTGTCCTAAAGTAATCTTAAGTAGGGAGGAGAAGGACCCTCCCATGCCATAGGGGGGTTCACATTCCAATAGAATATCATTAGGAAATTTTTCAAGTATGAAATTTCCCAATGGTGAAATTTCCAACATTTTTAAGTCTAAGAAATTTTAAGGTTTACAATTCCCCCCTGATGATCATTGGGAGACTAGTCTCCCCATTGATCATTTAACATAATCATTTTGTAGTTATAAATGCACTTCTAACTATAGATATACACAATATTCAATTTTCTAAGAGAAATTAGAATAGTGAGAGAGGAAATAAAAAAGAAAAGAAAGCAAAACCAATGTTTTGCTAGGCACATTGAAAGAAAGCCAAATTAGGGGCAGTCCCTTTTGGCCTAAATGTGTACAATTACAGTAAATGATCAATCAAAAGTTCAGTCCAATCCATCATATTCAAAGTTCATTCTTGATCTTCTTGGTGAAGTATAGGTTTTCGGCATCTTTCTGCAACAGTTCATTCTCTGGATATAAAAGTTTCAAGCTTCTTTCTTGAAGATCTTTTCTCGAACAGAATCAAAATCTTTGATTTTTTTTGTTTATAACAGTAAAATCTTAAACAAAATTCAAAATTCTTGGATTTCTACAAAAATACAATCTCAACAAAACAAAAAAAATTCAAAAATAAAAAAAATTCTTAGATTTTAAATTAAAATACAATTGCACCTGAAGTAAGTATTAAAAAATATCAAGTTTAGCTCATAATGCAATGTTCAGTTATGGGGTGTATGTATCAATTATCAAAAGAATAGAAAAATAATCAAAAACATAAGAAAAATTCAAAATAGGCCTTGTATAGGTCCAGTTTAAAGTAATTTCTATCGCACAACTATGTAGGACAGAATGTAGTAATATTTCACTTAGCCATTTCTAGCCAAGACTACAGGAAGTTGCCATAATATAAGAAGAAAAGAATTAGAATTCTATTTTGATGGGGAAATGTCATTCCCTCGTCTGATTTTTTTTTTCATTCAGGGATATAGGTAGCCAGCATGATAGTCAAGCTTTGTACTTGTTTGAGTACTTTGTAAAGAGTGTAGATACAAGGAACTCCTACGACTTAAACGTAAGTTAAGCATCACAACCTCGAGTCTCACTTTAATATTTCTTGTGTGCTCTATTGGCACTCTTCAGGTTTAGTCTGTGCTCCTTGTTTTTATCTCTTTTCCTGGAATCAGACACAAACATTAATCACAGTCCTATAATATTTTATCAATAAATGGCAGGTTCCCATAGTTTAAAGCTTTTAGGCATATATTGATATTATAGCAAGAGTATATATATTAACTTGTATTACTGCAGGAAAAAAATTATATGAATATTAATTATGTGTACCTTCAGTACAAAAATGAGAAAAAATAAAATATTCTGATCAAAAAATAAAAGAAAAGAAATAAGAAAAATAAGAAAAAATCAGTAATTCAATATATTCTTGAAAAAAACCGCATCCATTTGTCTATGGATTATTATTTCCAATTCATATGATAAGATATAGTCACAATTCATATGATAGGATACAGTCAATCAGTCTCAGCAGAAGATCCTTTCTTCACATGTGAGCAGTGAATCCAAGAGTCTCTTTCTCCAATCTTTATAGATGTTGGAGTAGTTAATAATATTTAGAATGGTCCTTCCCATGAAGGTTGAGTTGCTCCAGTTCGCTTGAAATTCTTGATATAAACTTTATCTCCTGGGTTCAGGTCATGCAGAGAAAAGTCTAGTGGTCCAGCTTGTACTGCAGCTCCGGATTCATGAAGTTCACGTAGTTTGTGCTGTAACTCCTGTATATAGGAAGCAATAGTAATATCTCCCCCTAATAGTGATGTATAAGCCGGGGAGAAAGGCTTAGCCTGTATAGGCGGATGTCCAAAAAGTGTCTCAAATGGTGAAATATGTAAGTCTCCTCCAGGCCTGCTTCTAAGATAAAATAGGGCCAGAGGGAGAATTTCAGTCCATTTTGAATGGGTCTCAGTGCATAATTTGCCAATCATAGTCTTAAGTTCTTTATTCATCCTCTCCACTTGGCCTGAGCTCTGGGGGTGATATGGAACATGGAATTTTGGAGTTATCCCCAAGCAAGAATATATTTGGTTTAAGACAGAATCGGTAAAATGAATCCCTCTATCGGAGTCAATACGTGCTGGCAGGCCAAAACAAGGAATAATTTCCTTTAAAAGTATCTTTGCAACAAAATCTGCTGTGGCTCGGGTCATAGGAAATGCTTCCGGCCATCTGGTTAGTTGATCTACAATTACTAGACAAAATTTATAACATCCAGCCTTTGGCATCGTTATGAAATCTATCTGTAGATGTTCAAAAGGTGTGTAAGCCAGAGGACATCCCCCAAAGGCTTTTCCACGATATGCATGTTGGTTATATGCCTGGCAGATAGGGCAGGCTGAACATACTTTAGAGGCTATAGTAGTTATACCAGGGGCTATCCATACTCTTTTGACAGAGTCCACGATGCCCTGGGTACCAAAATGACCATTTTTATGAATAGATTGGCAAATTTGGTGATAGAAACTTCTAGGGAGCAGGGGTTTTCCTTAAGATGACACCCATACCCCATTAATCTGCTTTGCTTTAATTTTTTGTTTCCATTTTTCCACTTCCTTTTCTTTATAGGAAAGTGATAAATTTAAATTATCAGTGGTTGTTAATGTTAAAATTAATCCAGGTCCTTCTATGGCTGCTAGTTTTGTAGCAGCATCTGCTCAGTCATTTCCTCTAGAGACAGGGTCAGAGCCACCTGTATGGGCAGAGCAATAAACTACACCTAGGGCTTTAGGCAGTTTGAGAGCAGAAAGAACTTCATTAATAATTTCTACATTAGCTATGGATTTTCCAGCTGAGGTTAAAAATCCTCTCTGGAGCCATAGCATCCCGACTGAGTGACAAATGCCAAAAGCATATCTAGAATCCATATAAATTGTTGCCTTTTTATCCTTGGCAATTATACAAGCTTGTTTTAGAGCTATGAGTTCTGCTCCTTGAGCACTAATGTTAGAAGGTAGTGAAGCTGACCATTCAGTGGCAAATTCTGAAACTACGGCAGCTCCAGTGTAATGTATGCCGTCCCTCATAAAAGAGGAACCATCAGTAAATAAAATCATATCTGCATTGTCTAAGGGAGTGTCCAAGAGATTATCTCGAGGCTTTTCTGCCATGGACACTAATGTTTCATAGTTATGTAATGGTTCTCCTGAAGTAGGTAAATCTGGAAGCAAGGTGGCAGGGTTAAGAGTTGAACAGCGTTTCAAGGTAATATTTTCACTATTTAATAAGGTTATTTCATACCTTGTAATTCTCTGATCCGAGAATGCCTGTGTTCTATGTTTTATCAATAATGCTTCTATTTCATGTGGGCACATTATTGTTAATGGACATCCCAATACTAAATCAACGGTTTTTGTTACTAGTAAGGCTGTAGCAGCTACTCCTCTAAGGCATGGTGGTGCTCCTGCTGCTACTGGGTCTAGTTGGGCAGAATAATAAGCAATTGGGCGCTGAGAAGGTCCCAAAGTCTGAGTTAACACATCAGAGGCTACTCCTCTTCACTCATGCACGTATAAAGTAAATGGCTTGTTGTAATCTGTGATGCCTAGAGCAGGGGCAGACATGATAGCCTTTTTTAGATCTGATAGAGCTGACAAGTGTTCAGGCTCTAATTTGAGGGGTTCAGGAACCGAATCCTTTGTTAATGCTACAAGGGGTTTAGTAATTTCCCCATAGCAAGGAATCCATTGTCTGCAAAACCCTGTTGCTCCTAAAATTGCTCTCAGCTGTTTCTTAGTGGTAGGAGCACTCAATTTTTGAATATTCTCAATTCGTTTTGGAGAAATATAATGAGCACCCGCAGTCAAGATGAATCCCAAATATTCTACTTTTTAGAGACACCACTGAACTTTATCCTTAGAGATTTTATGTCCTCTTTTGTGCAAATCCAAAAGAAGGTGTTTGCTATCTTCTTGACATGTTTTTGCATCTGTTGAAGCCAAGAGTAGATCATCTACATATTTGATTAATTTGCTATTTTCAAATGTTATATTGTCTGTGCCTTGGCTCAAAATTTGCTCAAATAAGCTCGGACTTTCGACATAACCCTGTGGCAGCCAACACCAGGTATTTGTGAGCCCTTCTAGGTGAAAGCAAAAATATGCCTGAAGTTCTCATGTATAGGTATGGAAAACAAAGCTGAACACAAGTCTACTACTGTAAAGTATGTAGCTGTGCTAGGAATAGATGAAATAATAGTATGTATGTTAGAAACTAAGGAGTGTCTCTTTATAATGTGATTATTCACTGCCCTTAGATCCTGTATAAATCTATAGATGTGCTTGCCATCGGGCCCTCTTTTTGGTTTTTTAATCGGCAGGATGGGCGTGTTGTATTCAGATTTGCAAGGGATTATTATTCCCTGTTCTATTAATGAGTTAATAACTGGTGTAATACCCTCAATTGCCTCCTTTGAGAGGGGATACTTAGGGATAGAAGGAGGTGGGCTAGATTTAGTTTTTATCTGCACAGGAACAGCCGACTTAAGTAAACCTACATCGGAAGAAGATGTGGCCCAAAGAGACTCCTGTATATCTTTAGGTATTGCAAAGACGGGATGTTCTTTTTTCTCCTGAATCTCTGAGAGAATTACAGGGAGTAAATTTAAAGATTCCTCTGGTACTTCTAATGATAATGAACCATCTGGGGAGCAGGTTATTGTGGCTCTGAGTTTGCATAGAAGGTCCCTCCCCAGCAAATTTAAACGGGAGTCAGGCATCAAAAGGAAGGAGTGTTGTACCTCTAGGGGTCCTACAGACACCATTCTAGGAGGAAGTCTTTTAACTCTTTAGGTTATTCCTGATACTCCCATTACATTCTCTGAGCCAACAGAATAACATTGTAAATCAGGTGTTCTCTTTAATACAGACCAGGAAGCTCCGGTGTCTAATAGACAATCATAATAGGTGTTACCCACCTTTAAGGTAACATAGGGTTCATTAGTATGGGGGGGGGGGCAGTGGATAGGGACAACAGGTAGTAGGACATCAGGGTCCGGGAAATCAAAGGTTGTATCCTCTGATTCCTGTGCCCCAGCCCCTCCCCGGACACCATCATTATGTTTTGGATATTCTTTGGGCACCCCCCTGAAGGGCACCTCTCTGAGGGTCATTAGTACCTCGAGTATTTTTTGGACAAGCGCCATTTCTCATATATTGTTGTTGTTCATTATCATTATCATTTTCTTCATTTGGAGCATTGTTTTTATTTTCCCAATTCCTATTTCTATAATTCTGGTTTCTAAAGTTCTTATTTCTATATTCATTATAGTTATTTCCATAGTCATTATTATAATTTCTAGAATTCTGGTTTCTATAACCATTATCATCATTTCTATAGTTATTATTTCTAAAACTATTATTAAGCTGTGTTTTCCTTCCAATCATCTTAAGAAAGGTTCTACATTCCATTATTTTGTGGCCCTTCTTCTCACAGAAGTGGCAAGTAATGGATTGATAATTGGATTTCTGGAGCGGGGCAAATGTCCTTGGTTCATTATCATGCCCACTTTCTAATTTAGTTATCCTATCTATTAAATATCTCATTTTTTCTTCATTTCCTCCATGTCATCATTATTTTCTTCCTCCTTTTCTTTGTTTCCCTTTAAAACATATATAGCTGTTTTTCGCAATTCTTCAAGGTCCATATCTGACCATCTCGGGCATTGTGTTCTAAAATAATTCTTAATTGCTTTGCAAGAGTTATTTACAAAGATCCTTCTAACTTGTCTTAAGCTACTCTCTTTAGTTAGGTCCCAATCTAAGTATCTGTCCCCAAACTCGATTATTCTATCCATAAATCTGGAGGGTGTTTCTTCTTCCTTTGGTTAATTTTTTCCAAGTTCCATCCACTTATCTGTACTGTCTGCACATTCCTTCATTGCCATGAGGATGGCCTCTCTACAATGGTATAGTTGTAGATAATCCTCAGGATTGTTATAGTCCCATTTGGGATCCTGAGGTGGCCAATGTGCTGCATTATTCCCCCGGGTTTTGCTGACATGAGCAATTATTTTGTTTTTTTCACGTTCAGTTCAAAAAGCCTGTAGTAAATTCTCAACGTCCTTGTAAGATGGATTATACTGAAAAAAATATGTCTCCCATATTTTTTGTTACTAGAAAAGGATCTTGTTCATATGTGGGATATTTCGTGTACATTCATTTATTTCTTGGGGAGTAAACGGTATCCTATGTCTTAAAGTCACCACATCTCCATTCCGTCCTATTTCAGGTACTTCTTTTAGAGGAAACAGGCCTCTAGTTGAATTTTGTACCTGTGGGTCAGTTTGACAAGGACAGGTTTCTCTAGGAGGACAAGATCTCCTTTGCATTGGAATTTGGTTTTCTGTAGGAGAGGGAACATGAGAAACTGGGATTGCAGGGGAAGGGTTTTGGGGATTAAGTTCAGTCAACATTTGCACTGCACGAGAGAAGCAGTCTATTAGCTGAGCTATAGGGAAGGTGTTTTCCATCTCTATTTCAGGGAAGGTAATTTCCTCATTCAAAGGTTCAGAAACAGGTCTGTTTCTGGTAGAGTGGGTGTTTGCCAATTGATCCTGTAAGAAACATTTTAGATCTTCTAATTGGGCTTGCATTTTATCCTCAATATTTTTTATTTTAGCATCTCTAAATATAGTATTAAGGAGTACAAAAATGACAGTACCTATTAATATAAAAATTTGGAGGTATCCCACATTCCTCAATGCCCCTAATTCTTCAGCTGCCTTATAAATGTCAAAGAATGTAGTATTCATTTATATATATATATATATATATTGTAATTTCACAAAACACGTGGGGAGCAGGGCAAAGCAACAAACTTTCCACAGGGTTTTTTTTCCTAACCCAGGAAGTTGTTCCTTAAGGGAAAGGATATTTAGAAACAGCTCTTCCAGTCAGGAGTTTAGGGTCCTGTTGATGAGGTTTAAAATAGCTGTTTTCTATCTATCAGAGTCACAGATCTGGGAAGTATCCGAGATCCGATTTGAACCCAGGACTTTCTGTCTCTAGGCCTGGCTCTCAATTCACTGAGCTACCCATCTGTCCCTTAAGATTAAAGGGAAGAAAAAGATAAACTGCTGATTCCAATTTAACTTAAGGAGAAAAAAGAAGAGAGAAAAAGTTTTTTATACTCATGTGTTCTTGCAGCTGTGTCTTTAAGCCAAGTTTGTTGTTAAAAGGGGCTAAATGGTGAGAAGGTAGAGTAAAAAGGCAAGGGATTTCAGAAGTTTATTGAGAGAATTCTTTAGACTCCAATGTGGTTAGCCACAATGTGACATGGAAATCACTTTAAAAGACTGATATATATTAAATTAAGGTCGCCAAGGAATTCAGCTATGTAATTCCTTAATGAAAACTCAAGTCAGCAGTCAACCTTTTATGGAGTTTAATTACAAACAGGAGGAAGAAAGGTATGAGAGAGAGAGAGAGAGAGAGAGAGAGAGAGAGAGAGAGAGAGAGAGAGAGAGAGAGAGAGAGAGAGAAAGGGAATAGAAGGGAATAGGGCATCCTCCTCATGATCTGCAGTCCCACTCCTACTCCTGCTCCTACTCCTGCTCCTGAATTGGCCTCGGACCTGACCCTGATCCTGACCCTGACTGCTGTTGCTGATCCTGCTGGACTGCTGATTCTTGCCACCAAGAAGCTAGGAGTTCTTGGAGCCTCTCTCCAGGCAACTGATAAAAACTGAGGTGTATTTTTCTTAGGCAATGGTTGGCCTCCTAACTCCCTCTCCACCTGATGGGGGAACTGGCTACTCCCTAGCATTTTACCTCAGGGAGGAAGGGAAGAAGGAAGTTACTCTTCCAAACAGGAAGTAAATTATAAGCATGGTGCTCTCTATGAAAGAGCAGCACCTTCTCTATTTCAAACAGCTTCTACTGTTCATGAGTGCACTGATCCTTTTGCTTATCTTGCCTGGGATTCAAGGGAGAAATTAATCTCCCTACAACCCTTTGCCATTTGGGCCTGCCCAGTCTCTAAGATTTATCCAGTTTGAGATTCCTCAAACCCATCTCCCTCTCTATAGGAAATCCCACAGTTCTGACAAATGGAAGTATAGAAAAAGAAACTTTAAAGAATCTGGAGGTGAAATTTTAAGCCATTTCAGACTCCAATGTTTTATAAAAGCCTCTGTAAATCATTGTATTTTGCTGATTGTTTTGTTTATAATTTAATGTGGTTGGTTTTAAGATCATATTTTATTGAATTTAATACTATTCTGTTACACTGAATCAGTCTAATCTTCTGTGTTTTAACTATTGTTATATTCTGTTACCTTTCCCCTATAACTACACTGAACAAATATTATTGTAAAAGCCCATTAAAAACAACAACAACAACAACAACACAGTTTTTTCTTCCATTTTGACTTTGTAAATTGTCACATTGGTGATAGATGGACTTCATCAAAACTGGTTACAATTGTATAACAAACTTTGGAAAATTTAATGAATTTATATCTCAAATTGTTTTTAGGAGTCTTTAGACATGAATTTTAAATTTTTTTAACAACTCTGAATGATCATTTTGCCTGCCTCTGAGTTATTTGTATTAAGAGGTAAAGTGTCCATTTTAGTAGCTGAAGCAAAGTACAATTATAATCCCCACCTCCAGCTTCTGTAAAAATATGAATGGAGACGACCTAAAAGTCTCATACCAAAGGAAGTGGGAAGTTTCTCCCAGGGCATGGTACCATCTCTCATTTGTAACTCCTCAGCTTACCACAGTGATCTAGATTCTTGGTGACATTTTTAGACCCAGGATCAATAGTACAGAGGATTATTTTTAAATGTCATACAGTATATTTCTGTAACAGATGATAATGTGTTTGTTTGCTATTGTCATTAAATGGGCTATTATAACTTTGGGGATTTTGATACTTTGAATGTGCATTACCTGTTGTATTACTGTTTTTATTTAAAAAAACTGTATACTTTGCAAATAATGGATCATGGCCAAGTTTGAAAAGAAAATGGATCTCATTTTTGTTGAGAAACCTTTGTATTCTACATTCCTTAGCTGACAAAGTGTGTCAATGATTGCAAGCTATATATTTTTGATTTTTAAAAACTTTATTTTTTTGCTTGCATGTCAATGTATTATTCCAGTTTTATTTTTCTCTCCTTTTTTATTTGAAGCACATGTCAATAATATTGAAATTTTCTTTAACTTTTTTGATTTTGCAGTAATATAAGTTTAAGTTACATTTACCATAATATTAATGCATGCCCCAAAAGATTTAGACTATAAAAATGATGCCATTGATTGTTTAAAACAATTATGGGATTTTCCTAAATGATTCTGTCTTATTCCAGGAGAAGGGAATACAAAAAGAGTCATTGCACAGGGCCAGAGAAGTACAAGGCTATTTGCATAGTGCCAATCGAGCACAAGGTCAAAAAGGACCAAACCAATCCAAGTAGGATTGATGGACTACTAAACCAATACAAAAGGACTTGTACCTAGTGTGAGACTCAACATTGCTGCACTTGACATATCTTAAGATGTAGGATGCCTTCTATCCCCACTCTTTGTGGAATATTCACAGACAAGTATGGAAGTTTGGCTATCATCCTGTATTCCCCTATCCCTGAGAGTGAAGGTAAAATCAAATCAGGGAATGACACTTCCCAATTACACAAAAATCTAGTCCATTTTTCTCTCTTATAGCATGTAAACTCCCTATAGTCTTGGCTGCAAATGGGTAAGTGAAATATTACTGCATTTGTCCTATAGATTTGTGGGATTGAAATTATTTTAATTGGACCCTGATTCAAGGACGTGATATAGGTTTATTTTCCTTTACTTAAAATTTTTACACATAAGATTTTTGATCGTCTATATTTCATCCAGAAGGTATCTTTTCTATTTTATTTGGATGTTTTTGAAATTTTTGATTTCTCTTTAAAATTGATTCATATAACTCATAACTCAACCATGTAACCCTAAGTTATCCCTGTGTTTTTTAACACCATCTTCATGGGGGAATTTATTATTATTCTAAAATGCAACATTTAAATTCTTTTTGAGAGTAATTTTAGGATCAAATGACACTACCTCTCCAAATCCAGAGAGAGAACTGTTTGGAGAAGACACCATTAAGATGCCTGTACAGACCATACAATGCCCCAGAACATCCAGAGTGAACTTTGGGATGTGGTGATCTTAACTGTATGTGGATGAATGCATTTATTTTCTATGTATACTCTTATGCTGAGGGGGACTGCCCCATAACTCTCTTTTTTTCAATGGGCCTAGAAATCACTGGTTTTGCTCTTTTCCTTTTATACCCAAATTATTGTAATTTAAAAGTTGATGATGTTCACAAGATCCATTGGAGAGACCAGTCTTCCATGGAACTCAGGGGGAAATGTGTATTTGAAAATCTGTTACCTTAAAAAAGAACTATATCCTGGCAGCCCACTGAGTTCCTGTCATTATATACTTCCTATAGACAGGGGATATTAGGCAAGGAAGTGAAGGGTCCTACCCTTTTTTGGCCCTGTCTGGGATCATGTCGGTAGTGACTGAGGATTTTGAAATGGCTAATCAGCCATGGGCATGTGGTCTCTATTTTGTATCCTTGTTATTATTTGATTTCTAATTATCATTAATAAGCCTCCTAAAATATAACATTTTATTATTTGAGAATAATTTTAATTCTTACAATTCCCTCCAACATTTATTATTTCCCTATACTATTGTTTTTGCCAATCTGCTAGGTAGATATCTCAGCATTGTTTTGATTTGCATTTCTCTAATTAGGAAAGATTTAGAACACTTTTTTTTCCTGTGCTTATTGATAGTTTTGATTATTTTACCTGAAAAAGGTGAATTTTAGTTACTCCACCCTGCTTAGTCTTTAGAATTCTAGCAACCAGGAATGTATATACCCCCACATAAGGATTGAATGTGGGGGAGAGAGGTCTATGACCCACATGTGCTAAGAAGTAATAAATCAGAAACAACTGACTGACCCCTGGGCTGTCCAAAGCCAAGCTTAAGCCACCATTGGTACATGTAAGACACAGGAAATGATGTAAAGAACTGCCTTTATATTTCCCATCACTTCTTGTGAGAGGGATTTGGTCATGGAACTTGACCCTGGAGGAGCTCCAGTGTGAGACCTCAGACTGCTTCCCTTAGATGATCACATGGTGAGTGATAAGACTGACTTCCATTTCCTTGTTTTTTTCTGGATGCAGCAGCCCTTGGAAAGGCCCATCTCTTGGAACTCCCCTTTCCTTGGCTTTTCTGCAGAGTCCTCTTGGCTGAGGCCTCTGAATTCCTGCCTGGCTCAGACCAGGCCAGAAAATCTTATTCCTTTTTTTCCCCTCTTTTTCTCTAATTCTTAATTTCTTCCTTCTATTGTAAATAAACCACCAAAATTTTTCATTCTGACTTGGGTATTTCATTGGAATTTAGAATTTAAATCCTTGGTGACTAACTAAAATATATATTCAGTCCAACCATAAAATTTACCCCTTACAAAACTGCCTATTCATGTCTCTTGACCATTTGTCAACTGGGAAATGGCTTGATTTTGTGTACAATTAACTTAACTCTTAAAATACGAGAAATGAGTTCTTTGTCAGAGGTTTGTTTGTATAATTTTTCTCCAAATTTGTTACTTCCCTTCTAATTTTGCCTGTATTGGTTTTGTACAGAAACTTTTTAATTTACTACAATCAAGATTATTCATTTTATATTTTGTAGTGTATTGACTTCTGCCTTCTTTTTCTCAGTTGATGTCCAATAAATTCTCCTCCAACTTTTTTCCTTTACCTTTCATGTGTCTACCTGCCTCATGTCTATTTCTTCTAGTCAACATATGGTAGGATTTTGGTTTTTAATTTACTCTGCTATCTGCTTCGTTTTTATGGGTGAGTTCATCCCATTCACATTCAGAGTTATGATTACCACCTTTTTATTCCCTATCATTTTGAATTCCTCTTTTAGTCCTGCCCTTTCTTCTTTCACTATTTCCTTCTACACCAAAGTTTTGCTTTTAACCAGTCCCCCTAATTCCCACCCTTATTTTACTTTCCTACACACACCCTCCCTTCTTATTCATCTCTTATTTATCAAGGTCTATTTATCACTCCCCAGCCTTTCCCTCTCTTTTAATATTCCCCAGCCTAGCCTCTACCCCATTCCTCCCCCCCTTCTCTACTGTACATTAAGATTCAATTCTGTATCCTAATAGATCTGGCTGTTCTTCCCTCTCAAAACTGATTTCATTAAGAATAAGGTTTAAGTATTACTTATTACCATTTTCTTTCTCCTTCTCTTATAATAGTATTCTTATCCCTGCCCATGCCCATGTGCCTCTTTATGTAGAAAAAATTACTCTATTTTTCTGCTTCCTTAGAGTTTCTCTTAGTACCAAACTCTTTTTTGTCTACCCCCAATTTTTTTTTTTTACAAATCATCTTAAACACCTTAATACCACAACCTCTGCCTATGAATATTTCTTCTATCTACTATGATAATGAAAACAATGTTTAAGACTTAACAAGTTAAAAATTATAATGTTTTAAAATTTTATTCCAACTTACTTCTCAGTGCAACTTCTCAATAATAATTTTCATATATTTTGCAATCCATGTTCTTTCTCTCTATTCCACTCCTACCACTTCCTTATGAAAGTAAGTAATGTGATAGATTACACATATATAATCATAAAATACATATTTCCATGTTCATCATGTTGTGAAAAGCAATGCATATTTAATCCACTAGAGAAAAATTTATGGAGGAAATAAAGTAAAGCATTGTATATCTTAATTTACATTTATACTCTGTTACTTCTATGGTTTTTTTATATCCTTTTTGTCATGAGTCTTTTGGAGTTGTCTTATATCCTTGCCTTGTTGATGATTATTAAGTCTGTCACAGTTGATTATCATACATTATTTTTGTTACTATGAACAACATTTTCCTGGTTTTGTTAACTTCACTTTCTACAACTTCATATGTCTTCCCAAGTTTTCTGTATCACGTTTGTCATTTCTTTTACCATAATAGTATTCCATTACAGCCATTTACCAAAACTTGTTCTGTCATTCCTGAAATAATGGCATCCCTTCAGTTTTTAGGTCTTTGCCACCACCAAAAAAATAGTTGCTAAAAATAATTTTGCACAGGTAGCTTTTTTCCCACTTATTCTTAATCTCTTTGGGATACAGAACTAGTAATTGCTTTGCTGAATCAAAGACTATATGCAGTTTATGGTCTTTGGATATGGTTCCAGTTTGCTCTGTGGAACAGTTGTATCAATTTGTAGCTCCACTGATAATATATTAACATCCCAGTTTTTGCACATACCTTCCAACATTTATCATTTTCCTCTTTAGTCCTGTTAGCCAGTATGATGGGTCTGAGGTGGTAACTCAAAGTTGTTTTGAATTACATTTCTCTAATCAAAAGCGATTTGGAGCATTTTTTTTCATATGGCTAAAGATAATTTCAATTTTTTCATCTGAAAATTACCTATTTGCATCCTTTAATGATTATTCAATTGGGAAATGCTTTATATACTTATAAATTTGACTCAGTTTCCTTTATATTTGAGGAATGAAATCTTTGCAAGACAAACTTGTTATAAAGATGTTTTCCCCATTTGCCATATGCCTTTTAATCTTGGTTGAATTGATTTTATTCATAAAAAATCTTTTTAATTTAATTTAGTCAGAATTATCTTATATCTCATAATTTTCCTCATCCATGGGTCTGAGGAATAAACTATTTTGTGCTCCCATACTTTGTTTATGGTATCATCCTTTTTATTTTTATTTTTCTAAGCCATGCATCCATTTTGAGTTTACCTTGGCGTATGCTTAATTTCTATAATACTATTTTCCAGTTTTCCCAGGAGTATTTTGGAAAATAGAGAGTTCTACTCCTTGAAAAAAAAAAAATCTTTGGGTTTGTCAAATGCTAGGTTATGAGGGCTATTTACAACTGCAAGTTGAGTATCTTAAACTATTACATTTTTTCTCCATTCTGTTTCTTAATGAGTCTAGGTTGTTTTGATGATTGAAACTTTTTAATATACTTCCAGATCTAGTAGAGGTAAGGCACCTTCCTTCATATTTTTTAATTTATTGATATTCTTGGTGTTTTATTCTTCCAAATTATTTTTGTCTTTTTCTAGCTCTATGAGATAATTTTGGGTAGTTTGATTTGTGTGTCACCAAATAAATAAATAAACTTGTGAAGAATTGTCATTTTATTATATTGGCTTATCTTACCAATGAATAATTAATGTATTTCCAACTGCTTGGACATGACTTTCTCTGAAATCTGTTTTGTAGTTGTAATCTTATAGTTCCTGGATTTGTCTTGGAAGGTTGATTACCAGATATTTTAGATTACCTACAATTATTATGAATGGATTATTATTTCTTTCTAATGGTATCGTGTTTTATTGGTAGTCTAGAAAAGTGTTGACAATTTTGTGGGTTTATTTTATATCCTGCAACTTTGCTAAGGTTGTTTTATACTTTAATTAATTTTTTCTTTGATTCTCTAAAATTATGTACAAAAATGATAATTTTTTTTCTTTATTAGCTCTTTTAATTCCTTCAAATCCTTCTTCTATTATTTCTACATCTCCCATTTCTAGTTCAATATTGTTTAATCTATGCAAATAAAATTGAGAAAGAAACTATTTTGGGGGGAGGAGAGGAGGAGACATGGACAACACAGAGATCAATTGGAATATTCTTGAATTATTTCAGTTGTATGGTGATGAGTACTCGTGTTTCTTGTTGTAGTGAAAATGAAGGGATAAACTCCAATAACATTTGAAGGAGAAATAAAGAGATCCATGTGTAAGTATAGAAAGAATAAAAATATTGAAATTTTAAGTCTGTCTCCAAATAGAGAAAGGAAAAAAATACTGAAAATAGGAAACATTTCATGTTAAATTATGATTTATTAATTAGATGGACATTTTTACACAGGATACATTTCATTTACATTTATTAAAATGTATGAAGTAGAATTTTCTCAATGTTTTAATTGATTAATACTATCATATAGCATGTGTATATTTTATTACTTTTTTATCTATAACCTCAACTTTTTCTTATTCAATTTGTTTTTATTTTCACATACCTATTTGAACTTATTAAAAAAATTTAAAAATCTTTCTTGGAAGGAAATCTATGATAATTCCTTGTCAAACTCTTTTTCTAGAATTTTTATTTTAAAAACATGTTATTACCTGCTGGAATTTCCAATGTTATTGTGTAGCTTTTCTCTCATATTATATTAACTAAGAGATAAAAAAAAGAACTATGACATTATCCTATTAACTAGGAAACTATTTATAAAGCAACCATTTTTTGTGAAGACATACAAATATTATTTTAGCTATGTAATTTAATTTTAATCTTTGTAGCTTAATGAGGATTTTTTCTGTTAAAACATGTAAATAATGTTGGCTAATAAACTTTGCCTATTTTAAGATCATTTTGGTTTCTATTTTAGGTCATGGTAACTGTAAAATACTATCAACAATAGAATAAAATACATTTTCCAACTGGCCTCCAATGAGAATTTTTTCAATTAATTCTATTTTGAGAGTGTGGATTTTTTTATAACAAACTCATCCATAATCCACTAATTTGTGTAATATTTTTCATGGATCTCTTGCAAATTATCATCCTCTTTGGTGCTCAAATTCATGCATGCCTACAAATTTAATGATATTGCCCTTGCAAAGGCATTGTAAAGAGTTTATTTGAAATACTGATAGAATCTAACAGTGTCTGTACTCTGGTGGGATGTCCTTCTAAAACACAAAGTTTTCTTGATATGATGAGGTTTTATGATGGGAATGCTTATGAGATAGTTATTACAAAGTATGAAATACTTGGAAAACTAGATATGTGATGGACTATAGTGAAATAAAAATATCATTCACAAATATATTCTAGGACTTTTACAGTGAAGATAATCATAATATGGAATATAGATTGCCATAGGCATTATAGTAAGAACTCTGTATCTCACTAAATATGTATATATCTTGGTCTTGCTCAGTACAGATAATGAAGCCCCTAAAATGGTTAGATGGTTTTAAAATTACATTATTTGAGGTAAGAATTGTTTAAAAATTGGAATTGGCTTCAGCCTAATGGAATTATGGAGTTTGAACTCAAGTAATGTGACCATTTCAGAGAACTTATTTTTTGTATTTATCACAATCCCTCAGTTAAGAACCAGTGCTCCAAGTATCTAACATTTCAAGTTTACCAATTATCCCTCATACTCTTGATATAACCACATTTCATGTTTTCTTAATTCTTTTCTACATCTCTTCTTTTATATAAATAATTGGTTTTTCAAATGCATGAGCATATATACAACCAGTATATCTCTTTCCATCCCTCTTATAGTTCCCTCAATTTTGGATTCCCTATGGTTTTAGCAGTCTATCAATTATTGATTTACAGCATGAATTGGAGAATGTTGGAGTTAAAATATTATTCTCATTATTTTAATTTGAAGAAACAGTTAGAATATACCCAACCAAAATCAATAATTCATGCTTGTCAGCTCTGGGAGTGGGAGGGAAGAGGAGAAGGAGAGAACATGAATCATGTAACCATGGGAAGATATTCTAAAAAATTGAAAATATCATATATTCAATTTAAAAATTAATAATTCATATATTAGTATCCCAAAAGAAGTTTTGAAATTAATGACACCCTTATAGCTGAAAATAATTTCAAATAATTAAATATATATACATATATATATATATATATATATTACTGAAGAAAAATGGGGAAAATCAACTCAGTGAAATGCATATTAGAAAAAAATTCAATAAAAAATTACAGAATACTCTTCATTAAAGGAGGAATTTACTGAAACTAATGTTCAGATAAAAAAGGATTCCCCAATAACCAGTGGATTACTCAATGGGTTTTAGGAACTTTTTTCTAGAGGAAAAAATAATATGTGTTTCAGGTGAACTTTCAGTTTCTAGGGCAGCAAGGCCTAAGCAGATTAATAGAAAAGTTAGAGCTTGTATATATTGACTGGCTATTTTTTTGAGATATCAACAAATTATAGGTTATGTAGTAAATTCTTTTTTTCTACCATAACACTGAATTACAGTGATATTAAAAGTATTTTATGAAATCATTTTAAATTAATTCACAATTTGATGAAATTATTTTTTCTGCACTGAATCATTTCCTCACCAAGATAACCCTTGTCTAGTCATTGTACAAAATCCTGAGTATATTTTATTATCAGTAATTTTTAAAATTAAAAGTTTAATTAACATTTCATTTTATTATTGAGCAGTATCATCACTGATTTTGTTTGAATACAAAATATCCTACATTGATTTTTATTAGAACCAGTAAAATTGTAGCAGATTTGTGATTTGTTTCCAGAAAATAATTATAAAGATACTACTTGAAAAAAATATATCTAGAAATGTGAAACAACATGATCTGTGGTTTTAAAGAAATTTGAATTAACTTTATTCTATCTGACATGAACTACAGAATAGGATCAACCATCTGAAGGGGACCATATGAAGTATCATAGGAAACTGGTGAAGGAAATAAGCTGAATCAATGCATTCGATTTGACACATAAGCACAGTTACTATTTCCCTAAGTTTAGTATGGAGGAAAGTATGGTCTGTCAGTTTCCCACAGTGATTAACTACTTTTGTGATAACTATAGGTGTTAATTATCAATAGTCACAGAATTCTAAAGATATAGGGGATGCTGATGACACCTAGTCCAACTCATATCCAAACAACATCCCCAAATAGCTAGCTAACATTTTTATTAGATTCTCAGTGAGAGAGAACCCACTGTATTCTAATATGACTCATTTCATTTTTGGAGAACTGTATTATTTAAAACAATTTTTCTTAAATCAAGCCAGAGTTCTCTGCTTCCCCTTATTTCTAACACATTCAACTTTATGATTGCTTGGGACAAGTGTATTCCCAGGCAACAGTTCTATGAACAAAAATAACCTTTTTCAACTCCTTCCTTAATGATTAAAATTGTCCAATCTCATTATTAACTCCTTGCTATCATTCTTAACCTATAGGTGCCTTTGTTCAAAAACAGTTTCTAGTTTCCCACCAACTATGATTCAACCCCCCAAAACAACTTCCTTTAAAGTTTCTCATATCTTCCATAATACTCTTTGGAAGGCCTGCCATATAGGTAACACGCTATCTTTCATCATAAAAAATATGTTTTCTTACTCTATCTTTTGGCATTCATTGAGAATTGGTACCCTTCTGATGACACTACTTTCCTGACCATCCTTTCTAGTACTTGTTTAATTTTCACTCCTAATGTCAACCTGACTGTTCATTGTGGAGAGGTGGAATACTCCTAGCTCCTTGTTTATATTTACAGACTTTTCTTCTACTATACTAACTCAGTTATCTTTCCTCCTTTGAGATTTATTCAATCTCTACTGATTACTCATTCAATTTTTTTTAAACCAGAACATAACTTCTATGTTGCTCTCCCCTTGTTAAACCAATTCAACTCTAGAACACACTATTCCACAGGTCTTTGATCCCCATATCATATCAATGTTATTACCCTATCAAACCTCATTTTTGTATTATTTAAAACTTATTCTGCTTTTGCTAGAGAAAGTCAAAATTTTTCACTGAATGTGAACTCTGAAAATCTGTGTTGAATAATCCCTGGGCCCTCACTAAAGTAAGGCAAATTTATACTCCACCGCTAATGTTTTAGCACCAAGTTCTCTAATTTATTTTTTTCCAATCTTTTTATCCCTCTTCTCCCTTTCTACTGGTCTATCTCCTCCTACATTCTCAGGCAAGAACCTTGCCATTCCATGAGAATTCCCTCTTATCTACTCTTCATATTATTCAAATGGTGGTGCCCACTATATTGACCTTCATCTCTTCCTCACAAGAAACTAATGGGGATCTTCCCAAAGGCCCAAGTGATCTCTTTCCATCCAATATTAAGATTATTTCCTTTATCATTCTTCTACTCTCACATCTTCAGTCTCTTCTTTTTTGGTGGCTTCTATTTCATTGCCTCAAAATATGACCATGTTTCTTTCATCCTCAAAAAATGACTCTCTTGAACAAATTCATTTCTTTCTTCTCTTTTGTAGTTACATTCCTTGAATTCTCCCTATCTTTTCTTTCATACCCTTTTTTTTTAACTTTCTGTCATCTGGCTCTGAACTCCTCATTCCAATAACAATGCTCTCTCCAAATTCACCAATGATGTCTTAATTGCCAAGGCTAATGAGTTTTTCTCAGTCCTCTTACTTGGATTTTAAGCACCCTTTAACAAGATCACACTATATATTTTTAAAAATGTCCCCAGATTGCATGTTGACATAATTTTTAATAACCGTGTTGTAACATTTTGTGATTCATGTTCTCTCCCTCTGTTCCACCATTCTTCTCCCCAGACAACAGTTAATATGATATAGACTGCACATGTGTTATCACATAATACATACTTCATTGTTTATCATATTCTTCCCACTCTTACTCTTGACATTCCTTTTCCTAGCTTTTTTGTGACCTTGATTTTTCTAGTTTCTATCTTGCTGACTACTCTATTTCAATCTCCATTCTGGGATCTTTATCCAAGTAACACCTGCTAATCATGAGTTTTCTTCAAGTCTCTGTTCTTGACCTTCTTACTCCTCTATATTTTAATTTTTCCCTTAATTTCCCATGAATTCAGTTATAATCTTTATGGAAATTATTTTTAGATCTATTCATCCTTCCCTAACCTCTCTCCTCATATGCAGACTTCCACTTCCAGCTGCCTATTGATGAACTGTATGGCTATTAAACATTAACAGTTTCAGACTTCTGTATTGCTAGAAAGATCACCAATAATCTCTCAGTCACCCAGATTTGCAACATAAGTAATAGTTTAGAGTTTCAGACCATAATCCATTTTCGATCAGCCATTAAGTCCTATTGTTTTTTGTTTTTTTTTCCAAATCATCCATTATAACACGTCATTTTCTTTCCTTTGACATAGCTACCATTCTTGTGCAGGACTTCATCATCTCTCATAATAATCTGTTAATTCTTCTTGTCTTAAGCCTCTTAACTCTACTCCATCCTATATTCAGTTATTAAATTGATCTTTGTAAAGCACAACCCTGCCCCTGCAAGCACCTATCTGACTTCTTATTCCCCAGGTAATAAAATTCCAAAGTTTCCTTATTCCTTTCTGTTTATTAAACCACTTCATAATCTGACTCCATCTAACTTTCCAATCTTCTGATATCTTATTTCCCTCAAGTATTCTGTGTTACAATGACTATAGTCTTAGTTGTTCCTTGAAGACAATAATACTCTAAACTCCTGAATATGAGAAATGACACTGTGTATCTCTCATGCCCATAATTCTCTGCCTTATAATCTCTACCTGTTGACTTCAAAGACTTCAATTTCCAGCTAATATCACAAGAATCTTCCCCTTGATTACCCATTTTCCAGTTTTCATCTTGTAAGCTTTGATTTCCCTTTATTATTTATAATTTACAAAGTATTATATAAATACATATATATTTGTATATAATTATTTACAAGTTATCTCTTCTATTATGTTATGAGTTTCTTGTGAGCAGATATTTTTTTTATCTTTCTTTGACTCTCCAATGCTTAGCTTAATAGTAGGTATTTAAAATAAGTGCTTGATAACATGGTATCTTTTTGCAATTTCTTTAATGACTCCCCTTCTGCCCAAATAGGGATAAGCAAAGCAGGACTAATCTGTCTTATACAAGAAAGCCATTCAAATATTTGAAGTTGGTATAATAAAAAGAGGTTGCCAGTATAATAAAATTAAATTTCAAGGAGATTATCTTAATGTAGCAGTTGTTTTTATGATAAAGTACCATGGAAAAATATCATAGAAGTTTGGATGGGCTAGAATCTTTGAAATGAAAGATATGAAAGTTTTAAAGTCTTATTTATGTTAGTAATATTTAATTTTGTTCTCTTCCAATATCCAGTCAATTGACATTTCCAATTGCTGCTACATGAATTAAATCTTTTTGCCAATGTCCCCTCCAACCCATGCTCAAATGCATTTCCTTAGGTTAGTCCCTCAGTACCTTTCACATAGATCATTACATTAATCACCTAATTGTTCTTCCTTTCTCATTCAACCACATGTTTTAAACCATCTTTCCTAGATGGTGAATTGCTGTAGTAAATTTCCTAATATTTAGGCTTGACTATATCATTCTTGTCCTCAATAAGTTCCATTGACTTTATGTTACTTGTAATATAGTATATTACCTTCCTTACCTGAACCCAACCTATGCTTCTAGCCTTTTTATGCATTATTTCCCTTTATTGACTCTTTGGTTGAGGCAAACTAGCCTTTTTACTTTTATCCTACATGTCATTCCATCTCCAGTGGTTCTCTCCTGTGCTGGAATATACTCACTATTCACTTCTGCCTCTTAGAAACTCTAATTTCTTTAAAAGCTTAGTATAATTACCATCTTTGACATGGATCTTCCCCTTATCCAGATCCGTCCCCAGTGTCTTGTACAACAAATATTCTTGTATTTATATTGTAAATACCAATATATTCACATGTAGCTACCATTTCTGTTTTAGTTCCAAATTGCAGGCACCTAGTATAGTGCCTAATACATAACAGATACTTAATAAATGTTATTAATTGTTTGATTGGATTAGGTAGAGAACTTCTTTTTGAAGACAGATAAGATTTCTATTTGACATACATTAGTTGTGCTGCCATGGGAAATATGGAGCACTGTTTTAGGCTCCCTGAAACTATTTAGTAATAAGAGTTACAGATACTTTTCCCACCTTCATTAGTTGAAAGCAATTTTAATTCAATAAATTCATTACATAAAGGAAATCAGAGTACTCATGAAAAGCAATGATTACTAGAAAGTTTAACACTCATTTCTATAATTATAAAAAGACAAAATGAAACACATGACCTTTAACCATTGTAAACCTCAAAATTACTTAGACTTATAAATGTTGGAAATTTCACCATTGGGATATTCCATACTTGGAGAATTTCTTACTGATAGTCTATTGGAATGGGAACCCCATTGGCATGGGAGGTTCCTTCTCTTCCCTTCTTAAGATTACTTTAGGACAGAAACCCTTTGATGAACAATGGAAAGGACTTTGACCTATGCTTAAGCATAGAACAGGAATTTCTTTGAGTCATGATTGATTTTAGAATTGATACAATGGAGATACTTGGAATAAATCTCCACCCTATTCAGTCCTAACAGATTGAGTAAGGGCTGCAGCCTAGATCAAAATTTAATTATTCCAATCTCTACCCTACTCAGGTTAACAGGATTTAGAAAGGGCTGTAGCAAAGGAGCAAAGATTTAATCATTTGAAAATATGACCTTCAATAGATATGTGCAAAGCCAGAAACCTCTGGGTGGTCCTGGGTTAAGCTAGAGCCTCCATTGGCACAGGGAAATTGATGAACAGTGATTGGTAGATGGGAGAACTGAGGGGAGGAACTTGGATGGTTTCCTTAAAGATAGGGGGTCTGAAGACTCCAGGGGGTTGAGTAGTTGGTTGGTGTGGTTCGTGTGGGCTCTGAGAAGCTTGCGCTGAAGGAAGCTGAAGGTGGGGGCCTCTGAGACTGTTTCTCCATTTTGGTCACGTGAGTAATAGGGACTGATCTCTTTTCTTTGCCCCAGCTATCTAAGGGCTTGGGCCTTTTGGCCCAGCCTAAACAGAAGGGGTATTTAAGCCCTATTCCCTTCTCTCCCTTTTCTCTCTCTCTATCTCTAATTACTTCCTCCTATTGTAATTAAACTCCATAAAAGATTGACGGCTGACTTAAGTTTTCATTTAGGAATTACATTGCTGATGCCTTGGCGACCTTAAATTAATATATATCAGTCTTTTAAAGTGATTCCCTTGTAACACCATTGAGTCCATACATTTTCCTAGAGAATCAGTGACATGGAACCCAATCATTTTGGTAGATGTCATTCTTTAGTACTGTACAACGAGCACAATGGAACTCGTACCTTACCAGGTAGTTTATCACATATGTTGACAATTATGTGCTACAAAATAGTATAGGAAACAATGACATAAAATTCACAGGTTCTTATCACTCCAAACAAGACAGATTTTATGGCAACAGGCACCATGAAACCAATGAAAAACATTTCAAGTGTCAAAATATATATCATTTAGCAATGAAATATTCCTCTGCAATTGCTCTGTGAGAAGGGAATTCTGAGTCTGGAAACAACTGTGAGGGACCACCTGTACCACCAATGGAGGAGGAATTTGAGAGAATATATATGAGTTTTTGTATGACAGGAATTAGCAAGGCAATGGAGCTTAGTTTTGAATTATAAGTACCACTTTGTGCCTCACTATTGTAAAATGAGATCTGGTCAGGCCAGGCTGATATATAATTATATTTTCCACATGGATATTCCCCTTTCATGATTCCATGAATGATAAGTGCACTTTAAAAATATTCTCCAAAAATGATACCCTACTGAAATGATATTTCCAAGACAGACTCAAGTGAATTATGGAGCTTCAGTCAGTTGATGATTATTCAAAAACAAAGCAGCTCTTCATCACTTGTATAGAAATTATACATCTTTCAGTTCTAAATTAAAATGTGGCTGGATTTTGGAACTCATGTACATAGGTCTTCTCTCCAAAGTATAGATCATAACCCAACCACACTTTTTTTTTTTGCTTTCTGGGAGTTCTCCTCTAAAGTAATAGTATCACATTAAAATAGAAATAGAGACCACTAATCTGTTCATAAAGATCTCTATCAGTTATCTATTGATTTACTCCTAAAGTAATGTTACCAATATTTTACTTTTTAAGTATTGACCATGTTAATCTGGTTTTGGAAGTTCTTGTGGTCAGTGGCCACAGTTTTGATAATGCTATTCTAGATGATAGAAATTCCCTGTTCTCATTGTATTTCTTGAGTTTATAGACTGTAAAGATTGGATGCTATCAAAAGATTGCAGATTTAATTTATATGGCTCTGTATTGCTCTGAGCTTTAATGTGTCAACATAGAAATCTAGAAATCCCCAGTTTATTTAGTTGGGAGGTAAACACGCCAGGTTTTAACCTTGTCACAGGAGAGGTATCCCCCTAAGTGAAGGTCCCACTTCACCAGACAATAGACATCCACTTCAGCTTTGGTGCAGTAGGTAGTGCATCAGTCTTGCAAGCTGAAAGTCCTGAGTTCGATCTTCAGTAAGGAGGGTGTGATATACTGGGAAAGACTTCTGGAGACAAAAGAGCTACTTGACTTCTGATGGGATCTGCCTCCCACCTGAAGTGGATGTCTAATGTCTGGTGAAGTGGGACCTTCCCTCAGGGGGAAACCTCTCCTGTGACAAGGTCAAAACCTAGGGTTTCTACCCTCAAACTAAATAAACCGGGGATTTCTAGATTTCCATGTTGACAAATACAAAAGCACAATATAATTTGTACATAAGCTTACCTAAAATATCTCATAATTTAGCTGGGATATATTCTCATTCAGATTGTAATGATGGAGAGTAGAACAAAAGATTCAGGGTGACACACAACCCCTCTAACCTCTACCCTTAGTCCCAATCAACCATTAAATCAAATAAGCAGTCAGATAGTGAATTCAATCTCATTTATTTACATCTAGAGAGTAAGCCAATTGACAGACTCCATTTTGTTACCAGTTTTCAAGAAAACATGAGGGAGAGGCTTGTGAGTTCCCCAAAATATCACATATCTGGATTGAGGTCCCACATACTTCTCCTAGTAGAGAAGACCTCCCCACTGCCATTGAGGGCTGGCACACCTATCAAAGGGTAAACATTCACTGAGGGGGGATCTCTGGAAGGGAGTAGTGAAGGAAGCCATTTTCATCAACCCTTTCCTCACTGCCTTCAACCCTTGTTTCTCCATCTAAAGAATGAGAGCCCCCCCTCAAATTACAGGATTATTCACTGAACATCCATACATCCATACATCAATATCTCTTCATGGTCTAGTGAGAATCTTGGGTTCTTAAAGGCTGTTACAACTAAGTAAAAACTCCAACAAATTCTACTATGCTATCATGATTTGGGATGAATACATTGACAATCCCTGTCTGCTTTCCTGAACATTAGATTAGCTATTATATAGATGAATTATTGGGTTATGATAATTTATGAGACAAAGAATTAAAACAATGCAAAGTGGTTAAGTTGCCAATTCAGCAGAAATATATTTGATCTATTGGAAACAATGAATTATCTTCTGAAAGACTTCAAGGCCATATAGTCAACAAGGGAAAGAACTATAGTATCCAATTTTCATCATCTCTCTTTTTTTAATATTAAATTCATTCATTTGTTTTACATCAAAATTACCAAAGAAATTCCTTCTTTTCTCCTCCTCCACTTTAGCAAAAGCACAATTTGACTAATATATATATATATATATATATATATATATATATATATGCACAATGATGTCTTGCTTGTTTCTATTTATGTTGAGTTTTTTTTTTTTTCTGGAGGTTGACATAGCCAATATTTCTATTGCTGTATATAAAATTCTATTGATTATGCTCAGTTCACTTCATAATTACTAGTAGACTTTTCTATATTATAAAGTTCTCTTTCTCATCATTTATTTTGGGACAGTTCTATTACATCACAATTATATGCCACAACTTGTTTATTCATTCCCCAAATGATGAGTATCCCCTCAATTTCAAGTTCTTTCCCAACACAGAGAGTGGCTCTAAATATTTTAGAACTTGTAGACTCTTTTCCCTTTTCCCTAATGACCTTAAGAAATATACCTAATAATGGTATTGCTGGGTGAAAATATATACACATTGCTATAACTTTGGGGATATAATTTCAGACTATTCTCATAATCTCTTACACCTTTCCAAAATAAGAATTATGACAAAAAACAATGAAGCTATTTCAATTATCTCACTCAGAAATATAAATTGCTACAAGTGATAAAGAATTAATATTCTGATGAAAAATGTTCATATATCCTTCCCTGTACAGCACATTTTTATATTCTATGATATTTATTTCAACATTTGCTATGAAACTCTCTGGGACCATGCCCTGCCAAGTTTCAATGTGGCAGTTCTTAGGAACTTGGATATTCCTTTTTTTTTGAGGCAGGATGAGTGTTCTCTTAAACAAAAAATGCAAGAAAACCATAGCTCATAGTAAATATTTACTAAATATTTATTTTAAAAAAGATCACCTGATTTATTTGCCCTTCATTGGTAACCTCATTGGTAACCGGATACCTCATATATTTTCCCTCTTCTTTTCTTCCTTCATGATATTTCAGGCCTATTTCTCTATCATCTCTTATTTAACTTCCACCTTCACTTTTTTATGAGTATGTGCTTTTATAGAGACATTTCTTAATTAATTCTTTCTTGTTATAGGTAATCTAATTATAGGTAAGCTCTGTTTTTGGGGAAGTGGGGATACTTCCTTAAACTTCAGTCCTTGTTTGATGTTATTCTGAGCTTATTTTCTGGGTCAGAGCACTGCAAGCTCTGGGAATCCCCTCTGTAGTCTATATTTTTTAATGAATGTGTACGCTTAGGTTTTTCAGGATGTCAACCTCTTAAGTTCTTTTATTCTTTGGAACTCATTATCCATTTGTTGCTGGTGTTTCTGGGCAATGCAAAATAGTATTATTTTATTAAAATTTCATTTCCTTTATGTTTGAGGATCATTATCTGGATGCTTGTAGAATTTTTGTTAGTTATTGTAGTTTTACTACTATTTGTCTTGGAGTTTGTAACTTGCTTGTGTGTGTGTGTGTGTGTGTGTGTGTGTGTGTGTGTGTGTTTTCTTCACTGGAGGCAATCTGTTGGATTCATTGAATTTACTTTATTTTCTGTGTTCAGATGTCCTTAGCAGAATCCTTGTATAATTCATACCATTTTTGTGTTAAAATGTACCCCCCACCTTGTGTTCTTCTGGGAGATCTATAGTCCTTAAATAATGATTTCTCTGTAATCTGTTTTCAAGATTATTATGTTTAGCTTGTATGTAGATGTTGTTTTTATTTACCATTATTACGTTTTGCTTGTCTTTTTCCAGATTGTCCTTTATTTCTGAGTATTTTCATTTCTAGTCATTTGTTTTCTCTCTCTCTTTTTATTCTTTTTTTCTAAAAGTTAGGATTCATCATATATTCCCCTCTGTTTTAGTCCTTCAGGACACTTCAGGTCTGTTTCTCCATAACCACTTATTTAACTTCCACTTTCACTTTTATCTGAGTATTTGCTTTAAAAAATGTCATAATGATTTCTCTGTTATATTATACTTGTTTTTCTTTCATGAGGCCACAGTGGATTCATTTTCTATTCTATTGATTATTTTTACTATTTTAGCCAGAAATTCTGCTTTTGAAACATCTATTTCTCTTTCTTAATAATTAAAGATCAATCTCCTGTGGTCTACACTCTCTCTGGAATTCTTAGTTGCTTGAATCATCAGGGGTTGATTCATTTTCCTTTCTTTTATAGTGTATAGATATATTGAAGAATTCATCTACTACCAACATATAAATATGAATATATCCATAATTTCCACTCCTTGTGGAATTCTGAGTTACAGAAGGCTGCACAGATAAACAGGAGAAATTCTCTCAAGTCACAGATTGAGAATATGACAAGGGGCCACAAAGGTGGATGCGACAAGCCTCTGGTAAGGAAGCAGTTCTATGTGTAAGACACCTATACCTCTATTCCCCTTAGAAATCACTAACCTACTTAAATTTTAAAACAATGCTAATCCATTCCCTCCTTTACTTTTTTCTTAACTGAGTTGGTTTTTCTTGCTATTAAAGTTTATATTTAAGAAGTTAAGCTAGGCCTGTGCTCAGGGTTAGGATTAAACAATGCTAATGCCTGTTATGCAATAGTAAACTTATTTTTCTACTATCTTTCTGATCCTACCTGCTGTTTTTAGGGTGAAGTAACAATAAAGAATTTTCCTTTGGAAACAATGAGCTAATCTTGAGGATGTATTTCCAGTTGTGTTTAACATAGTCCCTGTTGACTTCTCTACTTAGGCTCAAGGTTTTTAACCAAATGTCCTTCTGAAATTGTCTATTCCCTTTTTCTTCCCTTATCTCTTAACTTTGAATGATTCCTCTTTGATGGAAATTTCTCTGGGAACTAGATCTCAAAGCTCTTTTATCCTCCCATTTTGTTCTATTATTGTTTCACTGACCTTGGTCTGTATCCCAAGCGACCTCTAAGAGAAGTGAACTGGTAATAGCCAAATATTAGTCCCTTAAAGGCTTATGAGTGTGCCACATATATGTGGGTGCCCTGACCAAGTTTCTTTTGTTTCCTCAGTTTTCTAGCTGAATTTTATTTAAATATAAAGTTTAGTCAAGTTATGTGTCTGCCCTCCCAGATAAAGTAAGTGTATCTTTTGGTTTTCCACAGCACAGATAGGAGGAATATGGATGACCAGTCAGACAATCAGTAACATTTCATACAGTACCTATAATTATTCAGGTATTTTCATTGTTCTTCTAACACATAATTAACAATAGCAGAAACTGAATATTTAAATTAGGGTTCATACTGTCTCAAGTCAAAGACATAGCTGAAATAGCTTTATTGCTTTTTGTGGGGAGCTGTAGGAAAAGTTTAGTCAGAAGTGGCACCATAGAGGGTGGAATGAAAATGCCTACTTTGAGGGATATATGGGGGACTTGCTAAAATTTGAAATTTAGGGAAGAAATATAAAATTGGAGGGAAATGTTTCATGTAATGCTTACATTATTTTCCCAAATAATGGAATTTTCAAAATGTTCATATATTTTGAAATTTACCTTGAAATTTATATATGCTCAAATTACTTCCTTTTTTTCAGTTTTAAGCAACTTGCAAATAACTCCATTTTGTAATATAGGAGCATATATGGATCATTTCTTTTCTTTTTTTTTGTAAACTTCACAATTATCAAAATGTGCACAAAAGGCTTATATTCAAACTGTGAGCTTATATTACAGTTTTCTTAATGAAATTCATGCACATATATGTCTACATATTTTAATAAAGCAGTATAATTTTGAAAATTTTAATGAGTGTTATTATCATGGATTTTCTGCTTAAAAGAGACTAAAAAACTAAAAAGAGACATTCTGCCTCAGAAGAAGGGATATCAGAATTCCTTGGGCAATTGACTCACAAAAAATTGGGAGTTTATAGTCCCAGAGAATTTCATGGATTCTGGAGAATGAATGCAGATCAAAGAATGCCATCTTCTACTTTATTTCCTAAATAAGTTTTTTTTAATCATATATGTGATATGTATATTCTATCATGGCATATAGTAATACCTAGTACATGAAAGTACTGCTTTAACATATTAGACTATTTACTACCTCAGGTTTGGGACAAGGAAGAGAGGAGTGGAATACTCTGAATTGTAAAATGTCAGAGACATGCACAGATATTGTGAACCTTTAAAATTTCCCAGACCCTTCTTCATAAGGTTGGGTTAAGACAATTCCCCATTGGGACCATTCTCCATTTGGGCAGTGAAGGTACTTGATCAGGAATGTGAGAACTCTACTCCACCCCTACTTAAGTCTGTCTTAGGGGAAGATAAAGTTGTAAACTCTTTGCTGAACAATGAAAAGTACTTAAACCCATATTTATAGTAAGACAAAAAGTTCTTTAAGCCATGCCTATTTTTGGATATAATACAAAAGGGTGCTAAGTACCTATAAAGGTCAGGCAACTTGTGAACTTACAAGGAACAAAGAGGTGAAAACTTACTCAGAGATTCTAGTCTACTCAGGTGTGAATTACTCAAAAGATTAATCTACTCAGGTGTGAACTAAGAATGGTCTGTCCTTTGAAATACGTCTACTGTGATTGGTAGATGGGAGAACTTAGGGGAGGTGACATAGGAGAAAATTCCCTATATAAGGAGATGACAGTCTCCTAAGAAAGAAGAGTCTCTAAGGAGGCTCTGAAGAGAGGCTCTTGAAACAGTCTCTTGAAGACAGTCTATTGGAGACAGTCTGTTAGGACAGTCTCTTGAGGACAGTCAGAAGAATCTCTCTGGCTGGCTGAACTGGTATCTATATTTTTGCTTGGACAGATCTTGTGGCGAGTGATTAAGAACTGACTGATCTCTCTCTTAAGACTCAGATCTAGGCCATGTTGCCTTAAGGCCCTTCATACTTATTCCTTTCTTATTCTCTCTCTTTAATTCCTCATTTGTATGAATTAAATTCTCTATAAAATCCAGTTGACTTGGGTATATTCATAATTGGGAATATGTCCCTGGTGACCACCTTATATATTGATTAAAAACAAGACACTGTAGTGAAAACATATTTTCTGTGGTCACAATTTACTCATCCACTCTTATATCTACTACAATTTATATCTTCCACTATTTTAATCACTACATTTTATGACAACAAACTATTTTAACTCTCACATACATTTTAACACAGAGAAACACATATAATATGTATGAAGCATTATATCCTTTAATATAAACTTATGTTCTTGAATTTCCTCAGTACCCCTTTCAAGAGATCTTCTTTTGTCAGTGCTTGCCTCATGGCATGTACTTTCAGTGACAGCAACCCATATTTCTGGAACAAATTTGCCTTTCTAGTCTCAAAAGATGACACTTAATTCCTACAAACTTCCTTTCAAGTCTTTATAGGTGTGGGGCATCAACAATAATCTGCTTTAGTCATTCTATAGAATGGTTTCTTGAAATCAATAGCTTCTATTTTCTTTCTTTCTATTTTCAGTTCTCTGGTAGATCTGTCCCTTATGAGTTCAAGATCTAATGGAGATGAGGAGAAAGAAGAAACTCAAAGATTTCCTATATAGGAGCTAATTCAATGTCTATGTGATCTTTTACTCCACTTATGGAGGTATACCACTTATGATATAGTTTGTAAATTAACCTTTAAACAACTCTACAGTCTTTGTGACTTACTCAAGGCATCATCTATCTCTAACTTTTGTAGCCAAAACTTCTCAAAACTCATTTAATTTTTAATTAAAAAATTATTTAAAAATCAAATATTGTGCAAAATGTCTCTTATGTTGCAAAGTAATCTGAATAAATTGTCATTTCTTAAAAAGAATTATAGAAATGAGAGTTCTTAGCCATGTTGAACTGGAACAAAACAAAGAACTATTAAATAATCAGAAAAAAAACACCTCTTTAATTAAGGAGGTGGGTTGGGTATAATTCCTCAAGCCTCCACTCAGAGGTGCACATTAAAAACCCACATAGAGCCCCAAATCTCTGGCTGCTCTGGAAACCAACCCCAGGGAATGCCAACCTCACTAGATTTTCAGCTCCAAAGAATAAAAGAAATTGGGCAACATATACTGTTTAGGGGACTGAGGGGAGAGGGAGTATAGTTGATTGGCTTTCCAATGGCTAAAAAGGAAATGAAGTGTCCTAGACAGGATTATTCAAGGGAGGCTAATACTTTACAAAGAACACAAAAGGGAAGGATCCAGTCAAGGGCTGGGCTGCCTTGGTAAAGGACTTTGACACAAAGGGAGAAACTACAGGGACAAAAGGGGTACTTAACACCTGATTGAATTAGCTAGGTTCACCTAACCTACTTTAAGATCCATTGTTAAACTGATACATATGAAGTTGGGCTTTCCTTCTGGCAGACGCTTATGTGACAAAATTGGACTTGAGATCTTCATCTTTCAGCTAACTAAACTGGGGGATTTATCAGATACCATATGGCTACAAGTTTGGGGGTTTCTAGATTCCATGTTGACAACCATCATTTATTCTTCTATATTCAGAGACATGAATACCTGTTATCCAGGTAAGCTGGTTATATTTTCTCTAATATCTTAAGTGCCAGATATTTCATTATAATATATAACATATAACAATAACAACAACTTAAAATTTAAGAATAGGCCTTGGACTATAATTCACAAGCATTAAAAATAGGTTGTTTGATTTCCTTCCATATACAAAGAGAATGCCAAATGTATTAAAGATTCAGAAATAATGATACCATTAATAAATTAGGGGAACATGGAAAAGTTTACCTGTCAGGGTAGATGGATAAGTAAATGATTCATGATCAAACAACATAAAGAGAATATTATGAAAACTGAAATTGATCATTTTGTTTACATTAAACAAAAAGTTTCTCCTCAAGTAAAACCAATGCAGCAGTTGGTGTAATGGAGACAAAAACTGGAGAAAAATTTATCATGAGCATCTCTGACAAAGGTCTAATCTTGGAAATATATAAAGAACTGCCTCAAATTTATAGGAATACAAAGTATTCCTCAATTGATTAATGTCCAGGGATAAGGCTGTTCTCAAAGGAAGAAATTGAAATTTTCTATAATCATATTTTAAAAAAGTTCTCCAATTACTATAGATTAGAGAAACTCAAGTTAAAACACTGCTGAGATACTTCCTCACACCTATCCAGTTGGCTAATATAACCAAAATATAAAAATAAATATTGGAAGAGATATGGGAAAACTGTGATATTAATACAATGTTGTTGGGATTGTGAATTGATTTAACCATTCTGGAGAGCAATTTAGAACCATATTTCTGGGGCCACAAAATTATGCATACTCTCTAACCCAATTAACACAGCTACTGTGTCTGTATCCCAAAGAGATCAGATGTAAGGGAAAAGGATAAAAATGTACAATAATACTTTAGCAGCTCTTTTTGTAATGGCAAATATTTGAAGCTGAAAGTGTCCATCAATTGGTGAATGAATGAAAGAGTTCTGGTAGAAGATTGTAATGAAATACTATTGTTCCATGAGACATGATGAACAGGACAATTTCTGAAAAACCTGGAAAGACTGGTATGAAATGATGCAAAAAGAAGTGAGCAGAACTAGGAGAACAGAAGATAGAGCAAAGAAATTTTGTATGATGATTGAGAAGGATTAAACTATTATTTTTTAATTTTATTTTGAAAATTTTATTTAATTAGTCAATTTAGAATATTTTTCCTTGGTTACAAGAATCATGTTCTTATCTTCCCCTCCTCCCAATGCCTGCCATAGCTGATGCTCAATTCCACTGGGTTTTACATATCATTGATCAAAGCCCATCTCCTTATTATCGATGTTTGCACTAGGGGGATCATTTAGAGTCTATATTTCCAATCACATCATCGACCCATGTGACCAAGCAGTTATTTTTTTTCTGTTTCTATTTCCACAGTTTTTCCTCTGAATATGGATAGTGTTCTTCATCATAAATCCCTCTGAATTCTTCCAGATCATTGCATTGTTACTAATAGAGAAGTCCATTACAATTGATTGTACCACAGTGTATCTGTCTCTGGGTATTATGTTCTCCTGGTTCTGCTCCTTTCACTGTGCATCAGTTTCTGGAGGTTGTTCCAATTCACATGGAATTCCTACAGTTTATTATTCATTTGGGAACAATAGTAATATATCACAAACATATAGCACAATTTGTTCATCCATTCCCCAATCAGAGCACATCCCCTCATTTTCCAATTTTTTGCTACCACAAAGAGGACAGCTATGAATATAGGCAATGAGGAGACCAAGCTATCACTCTTTACAGATGATATGATCATCTACTTAAAGAATCCTAGAGAATTAATTAAAAAGTTAGTGGAAATAATCAACAACTTTAGCAAAGTTGCAGGAAACTGTAAGTGCTAAAATTATGGTTGGGAATGAAAAAAAAAATCTAAATTTAAGTGGTCAGCAAGGGAAATCCCAAATAATAAAATACCCAAGTCAGCTGCCAAATTTTATGGTGATTTAATTGATAGTGGAGAAGATTAAGAAGAAGGAAGAAGAAGGAGTAGGTTTTTTTCTCTCCCTCTTTCCCAACCTGATTAGTATCCAGTGGAGGAGATCAGGAGATAAAGGAGTAAGGGTTTGAAATATGAAAGATGAATGAATAAGGGGCCCAGCTAAGATGGTCAAACCTGAAATCAGATCCAGGGCAAAACTCACCACCCAACACTCCAAGATGTTGGAATGCTTAGCACACTGCCAGCCAGAGTTGTCTCTCCAGGAAAAGAGCAAGAGGTAGGAGGTGATATGCCTTATATGGACATTTTTACATCACTTTTATGCATCTCATCTGTACAAATGAGGACTTAGCTTGACTTAGGACAGCCTAGAGGTCTGTCCTTTTATTTTGCACATGTCTGTTGGAGGCAAACTCCTCAGATAATTAAATCTTGAGTTTGATGCAGACCTTTAAAAATCTTGTTAAACTGAGTAGGGTGGAGAATGTGGAGTTTTCAAGACCTGATTCTGTTATTCCAAGTATCTCCATTGTTATTTATCAAGAAATAGCTAAATCAGATCTTCTAAAGAATGATCTGATTACGGTGGAATAGTTTTAAAATTCACAATTCAAAATAAACCCCCTAATTCATCAGAATTTCTATATATTTCCAATACATCTCAGCAGCAGGAACTACAAAAAAAAAATTCCATTCAAAATAACCCTAGATAAAATAAAATACTTAGTAATCTATCTGCCAAGACAAACACAGGAACTATATGGACACACTACAAAAAACTCTCCACAAAATTAAAACTAGATCTAAACAACTGGAAAAACATTGAGTATTCATGGGTAGGACAAGCTAAGGCAATAAAAATAACAATCCTACCCAAAGTTACTTGCTTATTTAGTGCCATACCCATCAAACTACCAAGAAGCATTTTTACTGAATTAGAAAAAAATAAAACATAACAAAGTTCATTTGGAAAAACAGAATATTAAGGATATTAAGGGAAATAATGAAAAAAAAAGTGAATGAAGGTGGCCTAGCAGTACCAGATCTCAAACTATAATAAAAGCAGTGGTCATCAAAACAATATACTGCTGGCTAAGAGACAGAAAGTAGAATCGGTGGAATAGACTTGGGGTAAGTGACCTCAGCAAGACAGTCTGTGATAAAAGCAAAGAACCCAACTTTTGGGACAGAAATCTTCTATTTGTCAAAAACTGTTGGGAACCTTGGAATACAGTATGGGAGAGATTGGGTTTAGATCAACATTTAATACCCTACACGAAGATAAACTCAGAATGGGGGAATGACTTGAATATAAAGCAAGGAAACTATAAGTAAATTAGGAGAACACAGAATAGTATACTTGTCAAATGTTTGGGAAAGGAAAGATTTTAAGACCCAGTCAGAGTTAGAAAAAATTACAAAATGTAAAATTAATAATTTTGATTGCATTAAATTAAAAAGTTTTTGTACAAAGAAAACCAGTTCAACCAAAATTAGAAGGGAAGCAATAAATTGGGAAAAATATTCATAACAAAAACCTCTGATAAATGTCTAATTATTCAAATTTATAAATAGATAAATCAATTGTAGAAAAAAAAATCATGCCATTCCCCAATTGATAAATGAGCAAGGGACATGAATAGGCAATTTTCAGATAAAAAATCAAAACTGTTAATAAACACATGAAAAAGTGTTCTAAAACTCCTATAATCATAAAAGTGCCAATCAAAACAACTCTGAAATACCACTTTACACCTAGCAGATTGGCTAGTATGACAGCAAAGGAAAGTAATGAATGCTGGAGGGGATGTGGCAAAATTGGGACATTAATGCCTTATGGTGGAGTTGTAAATTGATTCAACCATTCTGTTGGGCAATTTGGAACTATGCCCAAAGGGCTCTAAAAGACTGTCTGCCCTTTGATCCAATCATAGCACTTCTTGGTTTATATGCCAAAGAGTTAATACGGCAAAAGCCTCCTACAAGAATATTCATAGCTGTGCTCTTTGTGGGGGCAAGAAATTAGGATTCAACTATTTTCCAAGATTACCACAAAGGACTTATGTAGGAAAAATAGACACCTACCCCTTATACTTGATTGGATTTTAGTGATAGGTTTAAAATAATCAATATTATGATTCTACAGTGATTAGTATTAATTCCATCATAATCTTAATTATAATCAGTAGAAATCATTATGTTTATAAAAATCTCTAACTAAAGCATAAAGCTGCTTCCAAGGAGCTTATTGACTCCTCCCTCGTTAGTTATGAAGTTTGCACTTCATTTTTCCATAAACTGTTGACCATCTGAGTTTCATGTTTAGATATGGTGCAAACATCTATACCCTTCCCTTTTTGGAATTAACCATAAGTAACATCCTTTCCCCCCATACCCTCCCAGATTAGATGAGTCTTAAGTAATGTTGTAAAAATTAAATCTCTAATAAAAATATTACATTTTATGGAGGTTTATTAAAGATCATTAGAAATCAAGGAATAAAGAGGATACAAAGTAAAAACCATGTGCTCATGCTGATTAGCCATTTTTGGCCATCCTCACTCACCATAATCACTGCTGATTCTACATCAGAGAGAATGAGAGACTCAATGACCTCTCCCTTTATCTTCTCTCTATAGGAAATACTTAATGACAGGAAGTCAGTGGGCTCTTAGGATATGCAGTTCTTTTTTAGGGTAACAGATTTTCAATTATACATTTCCCTCTGAAACCCTTGGAAAACCAGTCTCTCCAGTGGGTATTGTAAACATAATCAACTTTGTAATTCCAATAATTTGAGGATAAGAGGAAAAGAGAACAAAACCAATAATTGCTAGGCACATTGACACAAATCCAGTTAGGGCGCAGTCCCCTTTGGTATAAGAATATCCATACAAAACAAATGCATTCAACTGCACACAGTTCAAATCAACACATGCCAGAGTTCACTCTGAAACTCCTTGGGCAGTGTGTGGTCTGTGGAGGCATCTTCATGGTGCCTTCTCCAAACAGTTTACTTTCTGGATTTGGAAAGGTAGCAAGTTTTTTAACCTAAAATTACCCTCAAAAAGAATTTAAATTTTGCAATTTCAAATAATACATTCCCCCCTGAAGAAGATATTGAAAAACACAGGGATCACTTAGGAATGCATGGCTGAGTTATAAGGTATATGAATTGATCATCAAAAGGAAAAAAAAAAACAAAAACATAAAAGAAAAACAAATGGAAGAAAAAGTAAACTTTTTTGGGGGGGAAGAAAAAATTCAAAATCAGAATCATAATAGCAAAAAAAATTATGTACATAAAATTTTGAGTAAACAAGAATAAATTCATAACAGGCCCTTATATTAGGGTCCAATTAAAGTAATTTCTAACCCACAAATCTGTAGGACAAAATGCAGTACTATTTTACTTACCCAAATGCAGCCAAGCTATAGGAAGTTGCCATACTATGAAAGACAGAATAGGGACTAGATTATAGGAGCCAGGAAGGAGCCAAATTTGAGATACTTGGTAGAATGTGGGACAAGGAAGACCTGCTTCTGACATGTCAAAACAGCCACAACCTTTAACCCCAAACAAGTTCAAGTCCTCTTGTCTCAGCTCAAAATTTCATCAATTACATTGGGATTGATTGGTCTCTTTGACCATGTGCTCAATTGGCACTATGCATTTTAGATTTGTGCTTCTTTGTCACTGTGCAATGACTCTTTTTGTATTCTCTTTTCCTGGAATCAGAAAGAATCATTAAGCAAAGTCCCATAATTATTTTTAATAAATGGCAGGTTTTCATAGTCTAAAGCTTTTGGGTATGCATTCATATTATAGAGAATATATTTTAAACTTATAGTATTGCAAATTCAAAAAAGTTAAAGAAAAATCTTCTCAATACTGTTGACATATACTTCAAATACAAAAATGAAAATAAAAACTGAAATAGTATATTGAACATGCAAGCAAAAACAATAATAAAAGTTTTTAAATTCAAAAATATAGCCTATAATCATTGACACAATGTCAGCTGAGGAAATGTAGAATACAACTTTCTCACCGAAAAATGAGATCCAATTCCTGTTTATGCCTGGCCATGATCCACTGTGAGTGCAAATGATAAAAAAGTTTTAAAAATCAAAAATATATAGCTTACAATCATTGACACTGTGTTAGCTAAGGAAAGAAAAAGAGTTTCTCAGTCATTTTGGTTGCCAACTGTAAAAATTAAATCTCTAATAAAAATATTATATTTTATGGAGGTTTATTAAAGATCAATAGAAATCAAAGAATAAAGAAGTTACAAAATAAAAACCATGTGCCATGGCTGATTAGCCATTTTTAGCCATCCCCACTCATCACAATCACTGCTGATTCCACATCAGAGAGAGAGCCTCAAGGACCACTCCCTTTATCTTCTTTCCTCAGGAAGTACATAATGACAGGAAGTCAGTGGGCTCTTGGGATATGTAGTTTTTTTTAGGGTAACAGATTTTCAATTAAACTATGGTCATCATTATTTCTCTAAATAAGGGTACTGCCCTATGATTTAACCTTTAGACTAATATGGGTTCTCCTAAATAAACTAACCAATCAGTTTATTGTTGGGTAACTATTTCCTAATAATGTCTATATGGTGTTATGTCTTATGATATAAGTCCCAGGCTTTATATGGAAATATTCATTTTGTTACTGTACTACTATATAAACTGGGTCTCTGCCACATTGAATCATCTCTTGCTGGGGTCTAACTATGTAATATGTGCAAGGAACCAGTTTTGTTGGGGGATTTGGCTTTCTTCCAATACAATCTAACTTTCTACCTTGACTTAGAGATTTTTGACTTTTTAACTTTATTCATCTAAATTGTCTATATCAGTGAGGTGGATTTGTTTTTCCCAACATTTACAATGAAAAATTCTGTCCATAACCAACTAATGAACTCTTGGAGTTCTTTTAGGCCATGGAGTTCCATTGGATATGATTAATAATCAGAGCTTGTCATCTTCCACTTTATTTGCTTCCTGAGTTTTTTTTTTTTTCCTGTATGTGTGATATGTGTATTCTTTCATGGGATAAGCAAAATGTAAATATCTGTTGAATGAAATACTGATATAATATATGTCAAACAATTTAACAGCTAAGTGTGCAAGGATGGGAGAAAATCTGAATTATAAAACATCAGAAACAATTGTCAATAATTGTTTATATTTGAAATATTAAAAAAGTAAAAGAAAAGAAAAACGAATTTAAGGTTTATAATGTGGTTGAAGACATTCCATTATTTTTAAGTATTTAGGCCAACATGAGTGTTTTTTATGTCTTAAGCCTGAGTGGCAAAATATTCTAAACATTGTAGGTGATAATCTTGAACTGTTCCCTGGTAAAGCCAGGCCTTGAAAATTAAGCTTACTTTAAAGATATTCCCTTTAAATTCTGACCCATTCAGGTGAGCCTCCCCCTCACCCGAGGAACAAGGAATTGAAGGGGAGAGACAGAGAGACAGAGAGAGAGGCAGAAAGAGATAGGGAGAATGATCAAAGAACCAAATTCTCTGAAATAATGAGAGGAATTAAAGGTCAAGATATGTATGGAGAGTAGATCTTGGGTGTTTGAAGGGCTACTTATGTTCTCAGATACTTAATGGATAAGCGAATGTTTTAAGATATAGAGGGACTTGGAAATAAAGAAGGAAGTGAAAGAGAGTGTTTACATTTATACATATAAGTAAATGTAAAATTATTCAAAGTAAATACAAGGTAATTAGGGAGAGGGGAGGTCATCCCCTTCTTCTCTCTCAGGCTTATTAAAGCTGCTTAGTTGTTCTCTTTACTTTAAGTCTTTTTCCTGTCCATCTTATTCTCCATAAAGAAGGGGGAGCAATGAACAATAAAAACATTTATATAAGATGATCTATATATACCTCAGGCCCTCTACTAAGTATTTAAAATATATACATACATATTATATAATTTGGTCCACAATGAAGCAAAGGAATCTTTCTTTTAGTATAGGCTGGACATATCACTCCCCAAGTGAGGAGGGTGGCAGGATAATAAAGAACTTCAATAATATATAATATGAAGATAAATTGAAGGAAATGCTGTGTCCTTGTATTTATTTCAAGGATTATTGTGTTTCAGTGGGATTCAACTTTTCTTTTTGGCCTTCATGTACAAGAATTAAGAACAATAGATGGGAAATGCAAAGGCACATTTAGTCTCAATGGAAAGGGAAAAAAGCAACAACTTCTTAAGAAATAGAACCATCCAAAAGGAGGAACAAACCTCCTGGGAATACTGAGTCTTATCCTTCTCACTGGATATTTGTAATTAAAGGCTAGATGACCACTTGTCAGGTTTGTGAAACTTAATATCCTCAAAGATTCTTCTGAATTTGAAATTCTATGAACAGTTCCTTCTTATCAACAATAGAGAATATATATGAAATTTTATGTCATTAAAATAATATTAAATTAGTATATGTGACTATAGTTATTAAAATATAAATCAACTTGCAATGTGATGATAAATTAATCTCTTCTTGGATAAAGGTATTTCACAAAACTTTTGGGGGAGTAAATCATATCTCCAAATAAGATTTTAGAAATATTAATATTAACACAGAGTATAAGAAATTTGAAAGATATTTAATTATATACCAATTTTACCACATTGCCAACATAGAGAGGAAGATTAAGATACACAGACATTGTAATATTTATTGGGAAACGAAATGGAGGATTGGAAAAATGGGGGATAATGGGAGGTTTGTATGTGGGTATGAAGGAGTTTAGGGGAGAGAGAGAATATTGCTTGGTGAGGCAAAGGAGAGAAATGCCCCCTGCTGCGAGGAAGCAGCAGGGGTCTGATAAGGACTGTTTGTCCTGGAATGAGGGAACTGAAGTTTAGCTCCCTTTATGACCAGAAAAGATAGTCCACTTATCTGACTGCAAATTCAAATAATATAAAGTTTAATAACCAGTTGGATTTGGAGTTTTTTCCTTAGCTTCAGAGTTGAAGCCAGGCCCCAGAGGCTGGCGGAGGGTTACTCCCCTCCCATTTACTCTATATCAGTCCTGTTTGTCTAATTCAGAATCTTAGCAGTATACAGAAAAGCAAACAAGAACAGTTCTGACCTTCAGAAGTAATTGGGCCTAAATATTCGGGCCTAAATCTTCGGGCTGAACCAAGAAGAGGAACACCACACCAGACTGGGCTGAACAAGCTCCTCTCTCCTCCCACCAGGAAGCAACTCCACACCCTGGCAGGAAGGAAGTGCTAGTCACAAGACCCAACTGGCACACCCAGTTTGCCCTTCCCCCACCAACTGTCAATCTTGTTTACTTTCCATAACATATATTCACAAATAACAGATTTATATATCCATTATTCATATAGACCTATGTTTATGTGTAAATTTGCTTACTTAAATACGGATGGATATCAAAGTGTACATATTTATATGAATACTTATATGCACACATATATATTATATATACATATATAGTTTAATGTTGCCATGAGTCAGTTCGCCAGCTACCCTAATTAGCTCCTACTCTAAGCTCCTGAACTTTGATCCTGGGCATTCACCATATTGTACTTGGACTCACAGAAGCCCACCATATATTTCTCTAGCCACACTTGTTCTATTCCATTTTTCTAATTGAGAAACTGATGTTAAGAGATATTAAGTTGTTACTTGTCCATATTCAAACAGCTAGTATGTGTTTGAGGCATGATTCAATGTCATATTTTTTCTTACTCCAGCTGCTGGGTTTTATCCAGTACCAGGGGTAACATGAAATGGATTATATATATCTAATACATAGATATAAACATAAGAAAATAATTTCTATTCTAAATTAATTTCAGCCATACCAAAATGATTGTTTGAAAAATTCAACTGAAATTATGGCAAATAGGAATATTTATCAGAATGCTAATCATTTAGAATGTTAAACAACAATTATATTTATGATATCTTTTTAATTGCTTCTTATGCACAAGATGTCTTATACCCATGGACATAATGATGACCTCTGATATATAAATTGATATGTTGAAAAATAGAATGGTTCTATAATTCCATTATGATGGTTATATATAATTATATAATGTAAATGGTTCTATAATGTAGTTGGAGTACTTAAAGATGAATTTATCACAAAAGCAATAGTGGTAAATATTATTTGATGTTCTAGAAACTTATTCAAAACCCAATGAATCTTTGAGCTACAATCTTGACTAAACTTAGAAAAACATTGACTGTTAAAAGTACATTTTTATCCAATGCATTAAAACTGCTTTCATGATATATATATATATATATGTATCATTATTATATTATATATATTATACATATATAAAGAATAGATTAAAATTAATTGTTAAGTCAATTTCACCAGGAGAATGTTATACACAGTAACAGCAATAATATACAATGATCAAATGATAACTATTATCAGCCACATGAGGATTCAGAACAACTCTAAGAGACCCATGAGGAAAAAAGGTTATCATCTAATATAGAAAGAACTGTTGGAGTCTGAATGCAGATTGAAGCATATAATTCTTCACTTTATTTCTTCCATGAATTTTTTGGAATGTAAGTGACATGTGTCTTCTTTTAAAATGTGATGAACATGGACATATGTGTTATATGATGAGAGATGTATAACCTATTTCATAATACTTGCCAACTTTCTAGAAGGAGAAAGGCTGATAGGAAGAGAGACAATATAGACTGAAAATCGAACGAAATTTTTATTAAAATTGTATTGCTATATAATCTGGAGACTTTTAAAAAAATGTCAATTCAGTCTCAAATTATGCAAAACAAGTGATTTCACTAAAAGGAGCATCTATTTCAAATTAAAATGCTTTAAATATAAAAATTCATAAGGTGTATTGTATGTCAATATTTTTATTTTACTTTATAATAGTTAATACATACTGAAATATATCAAAGTACCACAACTGATATTTACATATTACCATATGTTATTGTTTGCCCTTTATTTTGAAGAGGACCTTCCAAGACATCATGGGGTGATGTCTTGACTCCATCATGAATTGGATTTAAATGAGGAAAACTTGCACAATGACAACAGCCTCACTCTCTGTATCAGAATCACCAATGTCTAGTGTTAAGACAAAAGTCTGATAACCTGTCAGTGGCCTGGGATATAGTGGGTGACCTTGGCATATTTGATGTCTGACCAAATCTAAGCTCTCCAGAGAAAATGCATTAACCAACTTCATGAGTATTAGAATAAATTGTTTTCATCTGCCCATTCTGCCAGGAGAAATTCTCACATGCTTTTGCTAGACATTTTCCTAATTCATCAATGGGTCAGAGGCCTGTTAGTTTTCCTCAATTTAGTTTAGACATCCAGTGAGAGGACTTTACTAGAGTGTGGCTGTTGTACATGTTGTAGCTTCTTGCATCCGTAGGTGAAAGTTGGATGAAAGGCAGACACAAAATTATACATATAAAAATGTATAAGTTTACTGCAAATGCATGAAGGTGAATATGATCATGTAGAATGTCTATAGAGTTAGAACCCTGATAGTGCCTGGCAGAAGTTAGGATTTTACTAAATGTTGAATATCTTCTCTTCACTGTTCTACAAGATCTCTCTCTCTCTCTCTCTGTCTCTGTCTCCCTCTCTCTCTGTCTCTCTCTGTCTTTCTCTGTCTCTCTCTGTCTCTCTCTGTCTCTCTCTCTCTCTCTCTCTCTCTCTCTCTTCTCTCTCTCTCTCTCTCTCTCTCTCTCTCTCTCTCTCTCTCTCTCTCTCTCTCTCTTTCTCCATCTGTCTGTCTGTCTGTCTGTCTGTCTGTCTGTATGTGTTTTCTTCTCCCTCCCTTCCTTTTTACAATTTTGCCTAGAGATAATATAACAGTTCCTCAAGTTCAAGTAGCAAGTGGCTTCCTCCTCTATGGAATTGATTAAGTACAAATTTAAGTACAATCAAAATCACCATTTAGCTAGAAGATTATCTTTCTGCCTTAATTCAATTTTTTCAATAGGTAGTATCTTTTTATAATTAAGGAAAATTCTGGTTTCTTAAATATAGAAAAGCAAGCCAAGCATATTACAATATATGTTCATGAATAAGCACTTACATGGGGTGTTAGAAAAGGGCAGAGTGTTCTTAGAATATGTTCATTGATTTAATAGATATGTAAAATTGGTGGTTTTAGCATTAGTGCTGCTCCAAGGGGCCTATACAATTAATGGTCATCTTTTATCTATCCTTTGTTTACCATAGTTCAGCTCCAAATTTCCCTCCCTCTCTTATAACTCCTTCCCCTGTGATGAGTTTTTCTAGTTCAGTTTATGGAATCTTAGGCAAGGTTGAAGAGATGATCCCATTATATCTACTGCTCAGCCACTGAGGACTCCAGCACATCTTATCAATATGTCTCCTCTAGACCATCTATTCCTCTCTGTTTTTAAAATTTATATTCATTTATTTGTTACATTAAAATACCCAGGTAACTCCCTTCCTCCCTTCCATACCCCCATTAGAGATGGTATCATTTGACAAAAAATATATGTATAAATGTAATTATATATTACTTATTTCTATTCATCAGTTCTTTCTCTGAACTTGAACAAATACAAGTCATTCTTCAAATAATATTTCTGTTGCTCTATACAATGTTGTCTTGGTTCTGTTCATTTCATTCTTCATAATTTTATGTAGGTCTTTCTATGTTTTTAAAAAATTTACTTTATCATTATTTCTTACCACTCAGTAGTATCCCATCAAATCATATGCCACAATTTGTTTAACTATTATCCAATTGATGGGCAACTCTTCAATTTCCAGTTCATTGTTACCACAGAGTTGGTATAAATACTTTGGAATATATAGGTTCTTTTCCTTTTCTCCAATCATCTTAGGAAATAAATCTAATATTGTTTCTCTTTCAGAACACTGTGAGTTCTTAAATGAATAGCTTGGTTCTATATTCTGTTTAGTGATTATTCCTCATAACTAATAACAAGCATTACTCAATTCCCAAATTTCAATTATGACAATTTCATATGTAAATATTCATATACATATATTTGTAATATGTATTTATTAATATATTAAAAATCCTGGTAATTGATTAGGTATTTTCAAGTTCTTACCTATTGAGTGTATTTCATTTATCTTGCTTTGACTTAGGTTGAATCAATCAAAAATAAGCTCATTTTTTCCATCTTTTTAATTTTCCTAACAAATATCCCTAATAACTAAGCATAAATCAATTGTATTTTGGGAGTAGAGATAATTATTAAATCGAATAGGCTTATAAATCCATTATTATCTTAATCCAGAAGTCCTATAGGTTATAATATTCACACTTTATTTGTCAATTAAGCTCTAAACTGCTTTACACAATGCTAAATATTTTTAATAGATTATTGACTATGATCTCTTGAGTTATGGTTTAAACCTGTGACAATGAAAGCAAGCTTTGGTCTGTTTCATCACTTTTTAGTAAAATCCAGGTTGATCAGTCCAAACTTTATATAGTAAAGTATCAAATGGACTGGTTTATAATTGCACGTATGCACATTTAAATATGGATATGTATGTAGACATGCATACCTATATATCTAAATACATCTATGTACATTTATATACATATAGTACAAAATTTCTTTTTATAATTTGAAAATAGCTAGAACTTAAGCAAACCACTGTCTTTGACTGAAGTGAATTTTAAGACTTTTGATACTGAGTAATTATTATACAACTAGACTTACAAAATGCTTTAAGGAAAAGAAGGAATCTAGACATTTTCAAAATACAAATGGAAATTATTGGAAAACTGTCAGAATATTTTTGAATATCTAGACATGATTATATTTGCCTGTAATCTCTGCTTCTAGGATAGGCTGAAGTTGATAGATCACTTGTGCTCAGGTGTTCTGAGCTCATATTGGACTAAAGCAGATCCAGGTATCCTTATTATGGTCTCTAAGTATGGTACCAAAATAATAACAACTAGAAAGAGGGACAAAGGAACAGATCTAAATTAAAAAAGCTAAAGCTGATAAACAGAGAATCAAGACATACACTTCAGACCTATTGATATATGGAGATACAATAATTAATAACAATTCACCAAACACGAAAATTTTTGAGTATTTTTTCTTTGAAAAGCAAATCTGTTAAGGAAGGTGTTAAATTTCATTGGCACCATTAAAGATTGTGAAATGGGAATTGTGTCAGTGATATTATAAAATGTTCTCAATAGAAAATATATTCCAGCCTTAAGCTACTTAAACAAGTCTTAGCACAGGGTTTGTACATAGCCCTTAATAAATAATTTTGAACACACGTATTATTCATAGCCTCATCACATTTTAAGAGGTAAATAATTTAAATATTACTATGATTGCTTAATTTAGATATGAGCGAAATAAAGTTTAGAGATTTGCTTAAGGCCACAAGTCATAGAATCTGGACTTCAAGTTCTATAAATATAATAGGCTTTCAATTACTACATTAAAGCTAGAATAATTCTCACTTTTTTCAAGATTTACACTTAAAGATAATGATGGCAATGACGATGATGATGAAGATAAATAATTTTGACATTTTTGTATGTATATATACATTGTATTTCTACATTAACATATAGATACACACGATGTGAAAAAAAGAGAGGGAGAAACATTGAAAGAGAGAGGAGGGAAGAGACAGACATATGCCAACTGCATGGAATTAAATGACTAGGAATAGAAGAAGGAGAAAGGAGGGAGTGGTGTCCCTCAATACTATCATTTCAGTTACAATATTCTCAAATGACGGACTGACTTATATGTTCTCATAACTACATTTCCTATACCACAATAAAGTCCATGTTTAAAGTTCACATTCTGTACATATTTTCATATCATCTTTTAAAATGAATTACTCATCATCATGTTACTTCCTATCACCTCATTATCCTCAACTACCAACTTTAGTGGCTTCATTCTCTGAATTCCTCATCTATAGCTTGTTCTTATCATCATTATGGGTAATAAAATCCTCATTAATGATCCTACTAGTAACTTGTATTTAAATTACCCCAAACTGTTCAATCTGATTTTTACTCCTCTTTACTCCTTCGTCAGAGGAATCCCACTTTGAATATTCTCTTGCTGCTGCTTTTGATGATGATAATGCTAGATAATTTTGCCCATTGCACCCTACTCTTCTTTATGAATGAAAACATCACCCAATGTGTTCTTACACTAAAATGATTTAAACTAGGACATTCATCAAGCATATTCTTTGAAAGCTTGAAAATATCTTCCTCTCCCAATTTTTGGCATATCACTTTGGTATAGATGCACTTAATTTTATATTTCCAGTTCTAAATTTACTCCTGAAATAGAATTCTCAATGACTGATATGTATTTAACTCTACTCCCAAACCCTTAATTCAGCATTAAACTTTAATAACTTTAAAAGCTTCAATAAATAAAAACCTCACTAAGATTAATGTATGAATTACATTTTCACTTCTAACTCAGTATATTTAAAACACACTTGGAATGAACATCATAGGAATTCACATTTTTCTCTAAATTTCTTAAAATCACCTAGCAACCCAGACTTTTACTTCCCTAATTTCAGGAGGATATTTTAAAAAGAAGCTACTCCCCTGCCAAAAAAAAAAAAGAGCTCCATCAACAAAACATCAAATTTAACAATATTTTACTGTAGAGTAGCACTCATATTATACAAATAGAACACAAATTCAGATATACATAATTGGCAATAGAAAAATAAAAAGGCAGAAGCATAAAATTTTGTTGCAATCCTCCCAATTATTTGACATCAGAAGCAGGAGAACATTGTACATAAAGACTGATAGATCGTAGCATAATCAAATGTAATAGATATTTCTACTAGCAGCAATGCAATGATTCAGGACAATCTAGAGCAATTTATGAGAAAAAATGCTGTTCACATTTGGAGAAAGAACTGTGGGAGCAGAAAAGGAGAAGAAAAACATATCACATGGTATATGATTGGGATTTTGATGTTAAAAGATTTTTTTAACATTGCAAATATATAACATGGAAATAGGTTTTGAATAATGATACATATATAAGCTAGTGGAATTTCTTGTCAGCACCAGGTGGTGGGGATGTAAGGGGGGGTGGGAAAAATCATGGATCATGTTACCATGGAAAAATATTCTAAATTAAAAAACAAAACAAAACAGTGTTCTCCTGATTTTGCTCATTTTGCTATGCATCAATTCCTGGAGGTCTTTCCAGTTCACATAGAAATCAGTTAGTTCATCATTCTTTTCAGCAAATTAGTATTCCATAACTATCAGATGCCACAATTTGTTCATTCATTCCTCAATCAATGGACACCTCTCATTTTCTAATTTTTTTGCCACCACAAAGAGAGTGACTATAAATATTTTTCTACACTCTACACTACAAATATTTTTCTTTTTCCTTATTATCTCTTTGAGGTACAAACCCAGCAGTGGTATGGCTGGATCAAAGGGCAGGTGGTCTTTTAAAGCCTTTAGCATATAATTCCAATTTGCCTTCCAGAATGGTTGGATCACAACTCCACCAGTAATGCATTAATGTCCCAATTTTGTCACATATGCTCCGATATTTATCATTTTTCTTTGCTGCCATATTGGCCAACCTGCTAGGTGCAGGGTGATAACTCATATTTAATTTTATTTGCATTTCTCTAATTATGATAGATTTAGAATACTTTTTCATGAGTTTATTGGTAGTTTTGATTTCTTCATCTGAAAACTGCCTATTCATATCCCTAGACATTTGTAGATTGAGGAATGGTTTGATTTTTTGTAGGGAAAAACTACTTTTAACCCAGGAGGTGGCTTGTACCAGAGGCAGAGAAAGTTGGTATGACTGGTCTAGAAGCAGGAAACAGCTAATCTCAGGGGCAGAAGGAGACTGGTCCTGGGGATGTGGATGCTAGGGCCTGACAGATTGGAGAAAGGTGAGGGTCAAATTTTACTGATTCTGAGAGACCCTAGATTTGTTTCTCCAATTCTCTGTTGAAACAAGAACCAGAGCTATGCCTTTTGGATTACGTTAATGTGAGTCATTGCATTGTTTTGCACCAAAAGTAAACTCTAGCATCAGTCTTTGTACAGAAATTGAATTCTTTCATCATGACGATGAAACAATATTATATATTAGAATAATAGAATATATTATTTCCACAGTCCCAAAATGATTTTAGATTTTGATGTCTAATTATAGTTAGTAAATGTTTAAAAAAATAACTTGAGAATGTAAGAGTTATATTGAATTAAACAAAACAGTCATGTCTACAATGAAAACTAAAAAAAGAATAATCAAGTTATCATAGAGGAGATATTCTTTAATAAATGAAACATTCAAACTCTTCAGAATTAAATGTCTCCAATGAGAGAAAACTTGATATCTAAACTATTCATGATATAAATGATTATATTTGTAATAACTATATAATAAAACATAAATTAATGAATAAGAAAAATAATTTAAGAAGAGTAAATTGATTGTACATATGGAAATATGAGTAAGCAAAACTATAGAAAGAAAAATATACTCTCTCTCAAGGTAGTAAATCTAATTCTATTTTAATGAGAACAGAATCATTTAATTTATTTTAATGAAATGTTAGTGAATAAAATTAAGCAAATTTGGTTACATAATGAGAAAATTTAGGAGAGAGCATGTAGAACATTGTGATGAATTGCTAAATGCTCAAAAGATAATTGTAGAAATTATTGAATAACAAATCCTTATGTCAATATGTTGCTAGAGACAATAAAATGGACAAAAGCAGTTAGTGAAATATTTCTTCCTTCATCAGGATGTCTCATCTTCATTTTGTGAACAAATTCTTAATTCCAAACTCAGGTGCCCAATGGGCATTATCTTCATTTCCACTCATATTCCCCACTATATTTATATTTTATATATATTTGGCAGTGTCAGGACAGAAAAAGAGTAAGAGGCACCAAATGATGAAAAGCAGTTCCTAGTTAGGATGCATATTCAATGGCCATATGCCAGGGCCAAATGAGTATGTCCACTTAATGAACTGGCCCCATTAACTCTACTCTAAAGGTTCTAAGGGTTTAAGCATTTAAGATTTGTTTGTTTGTTTGGTTTAAGTTTTTGGTTTTTTAGGGAGAGAAGCTAGAGTTCAGAACTGTGATTTCATTGGTGTGTGAAAGTTCTTATGAGAAAATTTCCTTCACATATAAAGATGAATAACACTACTATAATTCATTTACTTGGTCATATGTATGTTCCAAGTAGAATTTTAAATTCCTTTAAAGAATTCTTAGATCCCCAGTTCCTATTAGAGGGTTTACCTCCCAATAGATACTTAACTAATCATGGTTGAATTAAATTGAAACTGATTAGATTTATTTCAATGTTCTAGCTAGTCATATCTTTTAGGAACCTGATCCTGCCATCCCAGGTATTAAGTTATCCTTCACAGAATTGTATTTAATAATTTGATAAACATGTAATCCACATCTTTGTCATTGAAAAATATTATATAACATATATATTTATATATATAGTTTACATTGTAATCTTAATGATTATTCTGTCTCAGTACCCTGTCTCAGCCTGTCTCAGTATCCCATTACTAGCCAACACTTTTTACAATAATTTGATAAAATGAAGTAAATGGTATCTATAGCATTTCTCTGACTATTCAGTATAATGAGTCATGAGAGATACATACAGACAAAAAGAAAGAGAGAGGCAGAGAAAAGGAAGAAGGAGGGAAGGAAGGAAGAAAGAAAAATGTTATTTATATCTCTGTACTTGAAATATTGCTGGATACATGCATAATATATATCTATACGTGCATATGTGTATTTAATTTTGTTATATTGATATAGACATATTTTATATATGAGTGGCAGAGAAAGATTTTGGCTATTGATATTAATTTTGGTCACCTTATGCTTTTTATATATTCTTCATGTTCAGATTCCTTGTATGTTGTTCCCTTAATAACAGTAAATATTTTGTTTTCTGCATGCTTCATCTCTATAAATACTTTACTTGATTAAATCTAGATGTTTTTCTACTCTTCAAAGTTGTTTTGACCTCTCCAATATGGATTTCTAGAAAAGACTATGGTGATAACATACAAGCATATTGTTTTCACTATTCCTTATGAAAGAAACTGTTGGGTTTTTTTCAAATATTTTCAATTTTTCTTCTTTAGTAGTGCTGCTTTCATTTACATCATTGAATGTACTGGAATGTCTTCACTTAGACATATATCACTTAGACTGAATATCTTATCAAGCTTTCTTTCAGCTAGTTTTACTTTCCATGGTTTATCTTTGTGTTGTGAGTTGATTCTGCTCATAATTCCTTGTAGCAAGATTTTTATGTTCTACGTTCATGTTGACTTTAGTGTAGAAAATATAATTTGCCCTTATGTTTATTGATTATAAAACAACATAAAGTATTTCATCACCTTAATGGTTGCTATTTAATATATCTCCCTCCAAACACGTCAAGATTATTTCAGAAACTGGGCAAGAGATATTTTTCTTGTTTTGTTTCTTTCTTTCCATGTAGATTCTCATAACTATTTTGAATTTTTATGGTTCTTTTCTGATAGGCTATGCAATGTTTCAGGAGTGTCATCCATGTACAGGAATATATGTATACCATAATCATCTACTCTTCCATGTAAACTCCTCCATCATAGCCACAAACATATTTGATGAGTAGCCTTCTCTCTAGCTCTTAATTGAAATGTGTGACTAGAGTGTTATGGAATACGTTTTTTAGGTTATTGTGTGGACAGAATTTTGTTCCCCAGGGACTCTCTCTCTCTCTCCTGGCATCTCAAGTTACATAACTATCTATATAATGTACTAACCTAGGGAAGATATAAGCTTTGTGTAGCTCCACCCTCTCTCTCTTCTTCCAGGAACATGGCCGGGGAGGCTGAGGTAGAACTTCGGGCGGGAAAAATTTTACTCATGTGGCTTTACTCAGGTTTTCATTTTTGTTTTTTTCTTCTACAGCAAGTAATTATTAATAAACTTTATAAAATATAATACATGGAGTTTTGGGTATTAATTTAAATTTTACATTTTTGGCATCCAAAAGTCTGGAGTTTAGAACCCTTGCTCATCTCTAAGTTGGTAAACAATTTTTTTAATTGATAAAAAGACAGATTAGTTTAAAAGCCGCTGTCTCCTTTCCTTCTCCTCCTCTTCCTCCTGCCATTGCTTTTACTGTTGCTGCTGCTCTGCTGCTTCCACATTTGACCAGACATTGCCTGGGGGTCATTTTGTCATTTTGTGAGCCTGCCATTGTCTCTCTCAAGCACACTTATGGGGGATCCTTGCTAATACCTGAGTGCTTGCTGCTGCCTTGTGTTATAAAGAAGAGAAGGTTTTAACAAGAGAGGTGATCTGCAGGAGAGAAATGCAGGAAGATAAAGATTCTAGAATGTGGAAGTAGGAGGTTGAGACTGTTAACTGAGGTTTTGGCTGTCTCTCTCTGGATTTACCTGAGGAGACTGGCTGCCTTTCATGTGGTTGCTGATCTACCCTGATTTCCCATCCTACCTGCTGCCTTGCTGTTATCTGCTGTGTTTCCTTGTGATTTTGAACATCTGCCTATCTTACCATAAGCCTAGGCTTGGGTTCTTTTTGGATCCAGGACTTATCCTTGGGCCCTGCCTAATTGCCATTGACCACAACCTCTAATACCACCTAAGTGGGGCAGTTTAGTGCAGATTTAGGTAGAGCAGGGACTGGGGTTTTCTTTAGTTCAGAGAGGTGAGGAATAGTGTAGCTCAAACTCTATGAAGCTTCCCTGTGAAGGGACTATTAGATCTGAGAAATTTTAGTTAGTTGATATTAATATTAAGGCCATCCTAATTCCCCTTTATCCTTTTCTTTTAGAATAAACACAACTTCTCTGTTATTAAGTAGTCTGTGAGTATTGGTCTCAGTCCAGGCTGTGCCTGAAATGGGTTTCTGTTGGCCTTCCCAAAGTACAGTTATCAATCTTATATTGGCCCAGATCTATCCCATCCCCATACCACCCTATTGCATTGGAAGCAAGGGTGTTTCTCTCAGTCAACAATTAGATTCCTCAGGGCTTTCATCTAGAGGCAAACTTCCACCCTCTTAACTCCCTGCCCATATAGCTGGGAAGAACAATCAAGGGGAGCAGCAGTCCCCTGCCCATGTGACAGTAGAAGCAAGAAGCTCCCTGGTGGTTTTACCCCTAGGCAGGAGGGGTTACTCTTCCAAACCTCTTAGCTAACTCCTAGCCAGTACATACTATGATAGCACCACCTATGGACAGGAAAATAGCTCCCATTCCAGGAAAGCATTACCAAGCTCACATAGCTCAGAATTTTAGGATGTCTTTTCTTACTACTATTCCTGAGTGCACTCTTCCTTGCTATTAGCTTGAGTAATCTCAAGATTCAGAAGAGAAATTCATTCCTCTTACTATCTAAGCATGCCCAGCCACTGCAACACATCCAGTATGGAGTTCATCAACATTATGGTCAGTGTGGAAATCTGCCTCATTATCGGGAACTCCAGAAGTGTGACCAAAGGAATCTGGATGGATAATACTACTCTCAAGGGGAAGGGACCTCAAAGAGTCTGTAGGTGAATTTTAAGTCTTTTCAGACTCCATTTGCTGTATTGATGTTTGTTCCCCTCCAAATAGTGAAGAAGTCTCTGTAATGCAGCTATTGGAATTGGAGAAAAGGATTCTTGAATTCATTGCTCATACCCTCTCACATATATTATATTTGCTGATTGTTTTAAAATTCAATTTTGTTTTTTAAATTCACATATTAATCTAATTTAATATCATCTGTTACACAATGTCATTTTTTAGCTACTGTGTTTTGGCCACTGGTTATATGTTCTGTTACATTGCCTAAATGGCCTTTTGTTCCTTTTTGCCTTTGTTATTTGTCATATGGATGATAATGGATGGACTTCATAAAACTGGTTACAACCTGTATACAACCTTTAGAGAATTTAATGAGCTCAAAAATCTCAATTTATTTTAACGAGTCTTCAGAATGATTTTTTTTAGATATCTGGTGGCCCTACTACTTCTGACTGATCATTTGTCCACCTTTGAGTTGTTTGTAACAAGAGGTAAGGGTCAATTTCATAGTTGAAGTGAAGTGTAATAACACTATTATGTTCACCACCTCCACAATTATAAAAAGGTAATGGATGAGATATCAGAAATGATTTTCACTGTTGTATTCTATGCCTCCACATTTCAATGACTGGGGCATATAAATACATGCCTTTTATGGCTGTTACAATCTCATACCAGAGGAGGGAGGTTTCCCAAGGGGCTCGGTTATACTGTGATGGGACATTATCTCATCTGGGAGGTGAGAAGGTTTTCCTAGTGGGTGTAGTAACCCCAGATGACTCCCAGAGGGAGAAATTTCCCATGGAGCCTAGTGGCTCCTGGATGGTAGTTATATCTGTAACTATCTTACTTTGCCCTTCTACCAGAATGATCTAGATTCTTGGTGACATTTTAGACCAAAATGGTTTTCATCAGCAGTATAGAGGAGTATTATTTTCCTTGTTTCTTCTGTTATATTTTGGAATGATGGCAATAAAAGATTTTGTTATAAATATTTTCACGAAGTTTGAAATATTGGCTAGATCTGGAGAACTTGTGACAAGTATCCATGAGCTTCAAAGATTTTCTAAAATATCACAGAAAAACCATGTGAACATTATACACAGAGATGGATACACTGTGGTACAATTGAATATAATAAACTTTTCTACCAGCAGGAATGCAATGATCCGGGACAATTCAGAGGGACTTATGAGAAAGAAATCTATCTATGGAAAAAGAATTGTGGAAGGAAAACTACAGAGGAAAAATAATTGCTTGATCACATGGCTAGTTCACATACTAATAATATGGAAATAGGTCTTAATCAGTGACACATGTAAAACCCAGTGGAATTGCTAGTTGAATATGGGAGGGGGTTGGGAGGAGGGAAGGGAAAGAACATGATTAATGTAACTATGGAAATATTCTAAATTAATTAATTAAGTACATAAATTTTAAAAATGTAAAAATAAATTAAAAAAATAGAAACAATGTCACACAACAAATGACTATATATGAAACAGGTTTGTTTACTATTGTCATCAACTGAGCTCTTATTATTTGGGAGATTTTGGTACTTTGAATGTGCATTATATGCTATACTACTGTTTTAAAATTTTGTTTCTTGATGAAAATCATGTGCACTTACACTGTATAACAAGTTATCAAGGAAATGGATCTCATTTTTGAGTGAGAAAACTTTATGTTGTGCCTCTGCTTGGCTAACATAGTGTTTCATAGAAAGTAAACTATATATTCTTGACTTTAAAAATGATTTTTTTTCCTTTTTTGTACAAGAGTATTTGAGTTTTCTTTTTTCTCTCTTTTTTGTACTTGAATCACATGTTACCAGTATTAATGTTTTTTTCAAAAATTTTGTTCTAGGATAATTTAACAATGTTCATTATTCCTAAGGTTAATGCTTGCTCAAAAAGCTTTAAACTATGGGAACCTGCCATTGATCATTAAATATTATTGGACTTTGATTAATGATTGTGTCTGATTCCAGGAGAAGGAATCACAAAAGAGTCACTGCACAATGCCAAGAAGCACAAGGTCAAGAAGACCAACCAGTCCTGGAAGGATTGATGAAATTCTGCACCAAGACAATGGACTTGAACTTATTTCGGGAGTTTGAGAAAGCAGCTGTTTGGAAAATCAGATGCAGGATTTCCCCATGTCAATTCCAACTTTCTATCAAGTACCTCAGTTTAGCTGCCATTTTGGCTCCCCTCCCTGAGAGTAAAGGTAAAATCAGACCAGGGAAACTAGTATATTTTCTTTATTTTATTTTATGGCAATTTTTTGTAGTCCTGGCTACTGATTGGGTAAGTGCATAATTGCTACTACAGGCTTGTGGGACATAACTCACTTTAATTGGGCCCTGATTCAAGTACCTATTATGGGCTTATTCTTCCTTACTAAGAATTTTCATACATGGATGTTTGATAGTTTATATTTCATCCAGAAGTTACTTTTTTCTCTTTTTTGTTTTTTTGTTTTGATGTTTTTGATTTTCATTTGACAATCAATTAATATACCTCATAACTTAGTCATGTATCCTGGGGTATTAACTTATATTTTACATTGTATTTTAAAAATAATATTAAATTATTTTTATGACATATAAGAGAAAGTCCTTGATGATATCTTGATCTAATGAATCAATTGCTTTTTAAAAAAAGTAGGCAATAGAAATAACCACAATGGAACATGTATTTTTCATAAAGTTAAGTCTATTTCAAATTGGTCACAGTATTTATCTACTATCTATCATAATACAGCATGTCAAATCCTGCTTGATCCAAATGAATATCCTCATCTAGAATGTCTTAGATGCACATAAGTAGTCATATAAAGATTGTATATAAATGGGAAAGTTTACCTGTAGATTGGTAGTTGATTTAATGTAAAACAAGCAAAAAAAATACTTTGTTTCATTTTTAGCCAATCTCTCTAAAACTCATAATCCTACTGTCTTCAGAAATCAAGATAACTGTGCCATATACTGACTTTAAAAGCATATTCTTATTATATAAATTTTATTACATTAGTTTTGTTAAATAATCCTTAATTATATTTTGATATGAATTCTTTTGTACCCTGGGGTCCTATGGACCATGGACAACATATTTATCACTTCTGATCTAAATAATTTGATACTGGTTAAGAAAATAGAAAAGAAGATCAGACAAATTGAATAAGAAATGTTAAACAAGAAATAAATAAGAAAATGAAATAATTATATTCAAAAACTGTGTTCAAAATCTAAAAAATATATTTAGAAGAATTATCAGTTTGGCAGGCATTAGGTATATCTTATACAAGTTTCCATAATAAGCTCAAAATTGATACAGTACTTATCTATTACCTACTACATTCTAACACAGCTGGAAGAAAATAAATTCATATAGAAAAATCTTTAACTAAAGGAAGGAGATAGGCAATCACAAATGATATTTACCAATATCAATTATGTCAAAATTTACATGGGATCTAAATCTTTCTGACTTCTAAGCCAATATTTTCCTTATAATGTCATATTAATTTTCTTAAGCACACTAAGTAAAGAATTACCAATATGTACAAAGAGTTTTTGTAAATTTATTGTAGTACTCTAAGAGATACTGCTCCCAAAGGGAAAATAATTATGGATAAATAATTAATATTAAATTTCAGCATATGTAAAGGACATATACATCTAAGTCCCTATTAAGTAGATAGTCCATTTGCTTCTAACCACAGTGACACCTCTCTCTCTCTCTCTCTCTCTCTCTCTCTCTCTCTCTCTCTCTCTCTCTCTCTCTCTCTCTCTCTCTCTCTCTCTCTCTCTCTCCCTCTCCTTTATGTTCTACTTGATTTCCCACTTTCTTCAAGAATTTTTTAGATTTGTGCAGGGACTTAACAAAGCCTTCTTCAATTGACAATGTTTGATTGATGTTCATGGTTTCCTGGAGGGATCACAAGATATTTCTCACCTTATAGACCTCTGTGGTTCTCTGGCAGAATTGCACAATTACATTCACCTTCCTCCAAGTGATAGAATTTGTTTCTGTCTCTACTTTGTTTTCTAGCTCACCTTCTCCTCTCATTTGAACACTTTCAGTACTGCAATATCATTTAAAGATCAAGCCTGTGGGTATAGCAAAGATCTATTAAAAAACTATCAATGTTCAGATAACTCCAATGCAGTATCCAGTAGTCAAGTATCCAGAACAACACAGATGGGTAAATTTTCAAACAGTTCACCTTGATTTGGCCAGAGAATTTTACACTGTGTAAGAGAAACAACTTTAATGCCAAAATAAAAAACCATAAGCAATTGAACATTAAGTATCCAAGACCATTCCTAAGCAAATTAACTATATTCACTATACATAATACGGTCTATGCCTCCACTGTTGTCCTATGCTTTTGTTATATCAATACTCCCATTTATATAGCATTTTTAGTTTTACAAAATATTTTCTCCTCAGAAATCTAGGGAAGAACATTTTGTTATGTTTTGTTTTGTTCCAAATGAGGAAACTGGTAGGTGGATAGATAATTCTTCTTTATAGATAAGGTAATTGAGAATCTTCATGATTAAGTGATTAATGTCACTCTATAAGTCCCAGAAAAGAATACAGGTTTCCTGTCTCAAATCCAATTCTTATCCACACATTACCTCCTCTCCTTAAAATTCTAAACCATAATCCCTATCAATGCTACTTGCAAACTAATTACAGATGTTTGTCCACTTAAGGCATATTAATGTCAAGTCTTCTGGGTATGAATTTAAGGTGTTTAAATGAAAGCAGTTCAACTTGTGTAGCTTGTTTCTCTCTTGTGGAAGTTAGGGGAAAAATCTTAACCTGAGGTTTGTTATGTTTTTTCAAAGGAAATAAATCTACTTTTATAAAGCACATTTTTTTTCTTAGACTTTTACTGTTTTCCCCCTCAAGAACTGAGAAAGTAGGAGAGGATATACCCACTTAAAATTAACTCTCCACAGCACAGAACACAGCACAGAACTTATCACAGTATAGTTACCTATTGTAAATTCCTTAAAACCTATTTGTGTGTATAAGTGTAAATAGTACATAAACGTACTTACAGAGAGGTCTGTGATCTTCTGGACACTTGCTTACAGAGTATACACAGAGCATAATACATTTTATCTATAAATTTCTTTGATGGCATCAGTAACAAATATGATAGACATGTACATGTTTGAAAGGTTTGTAAAGCAGAAAATCATACTTCAAAATCCCTAGTGGTTTAATGGAAGGATAAGATACCCTCTTTTCTCATAAAATTACAAATTCTCCATTATGGTAACAAAGTTTTCATTTCATATTTTTAAAAAGAGCCTTGACCCTCATAGATACTCAATTTGCATTTAGAGAGAAGGCAAAATTCTAGTGCCAGATAAATTCTCTGGAGTATCTTTGTTTGTCACAGTGAGTTCTAAAGAAAAGAAACTATATTTATGATTGATAATATTTGAATTATGTTTAGTATTATACTTTCTTTATGGAACTATACTTCAAAATATAGTAGATTCTCCAGGGCAATATTCTGATCCCCTCAGGTGGAGAACTAACATATGGCAGGTTTGCTCCACAGGTATTGATAATAAAAAAGCACACATTTGCAAGTTTACTATTTTATATACATCACAGATATTTTCAATCATTGTTACATTTGAAATGTTGTTATATAGTAGCTATATTTTTTATTATAATTTGACATTGATACTCTAAATACAACCCTTTCTTCATCTATATTGTGTATAATTTTTCTTACTGATTGGCTTTATCACAGGTGTTCTTACAAATGCAAGGTTTTTTGCCTCAAAATATAGTGGAAATCATATTTGTTAATGTATATTTTCATTTAAGAACATTCTATATTTGTACATATTCACTAATTGTGTATTTCATTCCCTTTTATTATAGTTTGGTGAAAATGGTCATCTAGATACTGCAGGTAAGAACATTTGAATATTTGCTAAAAGTGTAACCATTGATAACATTTAACCAATACACAAGTTCCTTTATAGTCCCCATTGAGACCAGGGAATTTCAATATTAATGAAAAAATCCTGGCAAGCTATATGATTTTTCTGAGTGAACATTCAATGGCTTGACAATTATTATAGCCCTTAATCTGACAAGCAATTAAAAATAAAGTTTTACATAAAAAGATAGAGTAACCAGCATTTCATTCTTCATTACAATCATAGAAAAATTTAGGTATTTTAAGGATTTGAAGGAAAATGAGGATACTAGGGAATGTAAATATAAGAATCCTTGCGTGATTAGACAGTCAGCCTAACAAAATTGGGAAAAATAACAGAAGTTTTCATGGTTCCCAATTATCTCCTAAACACATACACACACACACACATACACACTTCTATCCACACACAGACACACACACACACACATACACACACATTCAATAGGTGCACACACTTTAAATGCAAGCTACTTTACAATCTATCTAAACTTTTACACAGAACCCCCACATATCTTAAATTCTAACTAATTTCTTCATATACTCACACAACATATTTTTTTTTTCTCATCTCAGACTTTTGGAATCCATTAAACTTTTTAATTTCCAAATCAATTGTGATATCCTTTGTGACTCATCACTTCACAGGTTTTTTGCACTTCATCCCCAAATTACGTTATATTTATTTTGTGTTTTATATTTCCCTGTGTAGAAATGCCTAAAATTTTAAATCTTAAACTCTGACAATGCACCAATATTTAGTCATCAGCAAATAAATATTGTTGACTAACAGAAAATAAATATATTTAATATGGCAATGTGAGAACAATTATTAAAAAAGAGATAAATAGACTATAGTAAAACCCAGTGGGATGGCTTGTCACCTATGGGAGCAGGGAGGAAAGAGGGGAGGGAGACAATGTGAATCATGTAACTGTGGAAAATATCTGAGTAGATTTGTTACTGGAATAAAATAAATAAATTTTAAAAAGAAAAAAATAATAATACATAAAGCTAAATTCAATCTTCCACAGCTGAACACATTGTCAATGAATTGTTAGTTCTTATATGGACTACATGTTGCTTCCCCTGAGCATTATGCAGTTCCTCCCCATTGTTCAATTATCATTGGCCAAAATAGACTCTCTTCTTGATTAGGATATCTGCCATCCTCAGAGCTATTTTTTATCTCCTGTTGTAGTCATAGAAAAATATCTTTTTGTAAAAAAGAAAAAAGAATAAAGATTTAGACTACCTCTGCAAGTTATAAATCAAAATAATTTCCAAACAGATATATTACTAAGATATAAAGATTTGCATCATAAACCAATAAGGCAAAGAAAAAAATATTTCATTTGTAAGGATAGAGGAATAACTCATGACTAAATAAGTAAGAGGAAGGATTATTTATAACAAAATGGACAATGTTGATTACACAGAATTGTTTTTTTTTCTTTTTTTTTCTTTTTGCACAGGCAGGAAATTTTCCTGATGAAGAACAAAGAAGCTTAAACATATAGTTAAAAACTGTTAAGTGTTTTCTGTGTATTAGGATCTATGTTAAGCACTCAAGATGTAAAAGGAAAAAGAAAAGACAGGATATGGTACCTGTAGTATTAGTGCCATAAAGTTCTATATAGAGAATCCAAATCTAATCTCATAGATCTCTATGGTAAGATCTCTGTGAATTGAGAGAGAGCCATATGAATAAAAATAGAAAAATCATGATTAAATCAGCATTATAAAGAAAATGATCAATGTTATGATAAGCTTCGAGTTATAGAAGATTATAGATAAAAATATCATTTATATACAGCTAAAAAGTTTAGGAATTCAAAATTCTGAAAGATGGAAACATAATTTTGTGCTTGAGCAATTTGTGAATATATTTTAAGTATAGCATGTTCGTTTTAATTATTGTCAATGTTTTTGTTTAATCTAGGCAATTGGTGAGACAAGTCATAAATAAAAGTAAAATACTTAATTTAATTTTAAAAGATAAAAAGAAAAATAAACAAGGGTATGTTATTGAAAATATGTCTGTTTACTTTATGAAAAACTCAGGTGGAAATTTGTTTTTTGGTTGATTTGCCTAATGAGATGTTACAGTCAGTCCTGTTAAAAAATGCCCCATGCTGCTCTTTGGCCTAGTTATTTTCTTCTGTAATTAATGCTTTAATCAACTGCCTATCAGTTAAGCTCCTCTTTAACTTATCATTACCTGTTTTAAATAGGTGGTAATTGAAGAAGAACATTTTTGAAGGTATTTTGCTCTTGGTCTTTGGCAAAATATGCAAATATGAAACCATCAGTTATTCAAATTGAATCAGTTCCAAAATGTATGAAATACTTAAAATTAAGCAACATTGAGTGACCATATGCCATGTCTTAAAATAAATAATATTTCAGTATATATATATACATATATATAACATAATTATGTTTATTATTACTCTATATAAGTGGGCATGTGTATCCCCACTTTTTTTTTGCATTGCACTGCAGGGAAAGATAGGAGAGATACAATTTTAGGGGGGGCAGTTTTAGTTTTAGACTACCAAGTACAACAGGGCTATGGAAATTATGTCAGAATATTAAATAAGTTAATTAAAATTATTAACCAGTATTTACCCAGTATGGGTAAAAGTGAATTGGTTGTTATTGATTTGGTTAGTAGTGGTCAGTAAATGCTTCACAGAAAGTGGAGTGTTGTGATTGGTATTTATATAATATAATGGAGGAAAGATAATGGAGGAAAGATTTCTCTAGCAAATATGAAAGCATGGTACAATATATATTGAGGTGAACAGCATCCACCTTGGCTTTCATGTTGTGTATACAAATGTTAGTAAAATGAGATAAGCCTGGAGGGAAGTGGTGGTATCATATTGTCAAGAGCTGTGAAAGTTAAGGAAAGGAGCTTGAACTTTATACAATATACAATAAGAAAACAAAGATAGTTTCTGTCAAATTTCTGGCACCATCAAATTCATATACAAGGGAAATTATTCATCAAGTTGGATAATAGATGAAATTATGATGGGAGGCAGTTGAAAAACAAATATGTACTAGGAATTTGCTTTTCCAATCCACCTTGGATATAATGAATGATTGTAATAGATTGCTATCACTTGATACAGAGAGTTGGAATAGGTGTGAGAGATGTTAAGGGTGTGGAATGAACAACATGGCTAGTTCTTGGTAGGAAAAGTGAGGAAGCAAGAAGAGTCAAAGATAACTCCAAGGTTAAACAAAAGACAAAGGAAGAATAAAGACTGGCTTGGAAAAAGTGTGAAAAACAGCTTTAATATACAAAAAGTTTGAAAGTTGAAATGATTAAAGATTGTATTATTAGAGTTGAATTCATAGATGCAATAATTTTTTACAGATTATATATATATATATAATATTTGTCAAAACAATCACTAATTTTGGCAAAGTAACAGGGTATGAAATAAACCAACATAAACATTTCTATGTATGGCCAATAATGCCCTGGAAGAATAGAAAGTAAGGGATAACCCATTTAACATAACCATAGATAGAAAAAAATACATCAGTATATATGCCAAAATAGATCTAAGGTCTAATCTAAATGATGATAATTATAAAACATTTTTATTAATAAAGTCTGCTTCAAATATTTGGAGAAATAGTAATTATTGATGTCTTGGCAGAGTCAATAACATTAAAACAACAATACTACACAAATTAATCTCCTTTAATCAAGGTCATCTTCATTAATTTTCAAAATATTTTATTGAACTAGGAAAAAATAACAAAATTGATTTGGAAAAACAAAAGATCGATGATATTTGAGTAATTAATGAAAGCAATATGTAAAGGAACATCTAGCAGTGTCAGATTTCAAACTATGCCAAAATACATTGATGATCAAAAGTATCTGAAACTGGCTAAGAAATTTAAAAAATTAGATCAATGGGACAGCACACACATACAACAGGCATAAAAGATTCTAATAATATTTTGTTTGATAAAAGTAAATATTTAGCTTTTAGGGATAAGAAGTCATTATTTGGCAAACTTTTTGGGATTGAAGGGAGGAAGGAAGAAAAAAAGGAGAAAGAAGAAAGAAAGGAGGGAAGAAAAGAAAGGAATATGTAAGCAGGACATTTTTAAAAATAATTTTAATTGATTTATTCTAATTTTTTCAACATCATTATTAATAACAATATCCCAACCCACTTCCAGAAAGCCATCCATCGTATATATCAAACGTTCATTTTTAAAAAATGACACAGGAAAAATCATCATAGTTCATCCATACTTTTGAAAAAGTCTAAAAAAATGCATAAAATATAAAATCTAATAACATCCTATGCCCACCAAGGGATACATTAGAGAATACACACTTTTAAAAGTTTTTTTAAATTATTAATATTTTTCTCAATTATGTTCTTTAGTTCAAGCAATGAACAAAACAAATAAAATCCTCATTTGTAATGTGTACTGATATCCAAGGTGTAAATACTGACATTGAAAATTTAATCATTGACTTTTGTGAATCAAATCTAACTTGTTTCAGCACATTCTTGGTTTTATATAGGTGAGTTATATAACTTTAAGATACAATAAAGATTAATTTATAACCAGGTTGGCATGTGACTACTAAAGAACATTTAATGACACAAAATAAAATTTTAACAAGCATTTAATATACACAAGACATCAAGCTAATGCTCATGACAGGAAGATAAAAATAATGCAATACTTTTTTTTCATTCTACTGATGAAAGGAAATCATTGAAATTGAGTATTTTTTTTGTCAACTCTAAAATAAGGAAAATACCACTTATATCAATAGGATCAAATTAGATGATATTTGTAAAAAAGCCTTTTGTGCCTTTGCTGGCACATGGTATGTACTATATAAATACTTATTCCTTTTCCACTTTAAGAAACATTTATTGAATGTGATATTAACAAAATTATACTGACCAAAATGAGAAAAAGGATGTTGCAGTATAGCACAGCCACATACAAAGTTGAAAGCTGAATTTACCATTATTAAAATTTCATTTCTGTAAAGGATATAATGATATGGCAATGAGTGTGATTATTTTCACAAGATGAAACAAAGTTTCAGTGACTCCCCTGCACCCAACTTTTAGAGATATTATCAGAGAATCTAACATTAAAGGAGGGAGTGAACATGATGAATTCTCTTTCTAAAAATTTTTTTAAATTTGGTCAATTTTGAACATTGTTCCGTGGTTACAAAAATCATTTTCTATTCCACCCTACATCCCCTCCCCCCAACCCTCCCATAGCTGATGCACAATTCCACTGGGTATTGCATGTGTCCTTGACCAGAATTCATTTCCATATGGTTGGTATTTCCACTAGAATGTTCAATCAGAGTCTCCAATTGTATCCCCCTTGACCCAATTGTTTTTTCTTTGGTGTTTTTACTCCCATGGTTTTTCCTCTGAATGTGGACAGTGTTTTTTCTCATGGATCACTCCAGGTTATTCAGGATCACTGCACTGCTACTAATGGAGAAGTCCATTACTTTCGATTATACCACAATATATCAGTCTCTGTGTACATTGTTCTCCTGGCTCTGCTCCTTTCACTCGGCATCACTTCCTAGAGGTTGTTCCAGTCCCCATGAAATTCCTCCACTTTATTATTCCTTTGAGCACAATAGTATTCCATCACCAACATATACCACAATTTGTTCAGCCATTCCCCAATCAAAGGGCATCCCCTCATTTTCCAAATTTTTTGCCACTACAAAGAGTACAGCTATGAATATTCTTGTACATGTATTTTTCCTTATTATCTCTTTGGGGTACAAACCCAGCAGTGCTATGGCCAGATCAAAGGGCAGTCTTTTAGCACCCTAAGGGCATAGTTCCAAACTGCCCTCAAGAATGGTTGGATCAATTCACAACTCCAACAACAATGAATCAATGTTCTGACTTTGCCACATTCCCTCCAGCAATCATTAATTTCCATAGCTGTCATGTTGGCCAATTTGCTAGGTGTGAGGTGATACTTCAGAGTTATTTTGATTTGCATCTCTCAGATTATAAGAGATTTAGATCATGTGCTTATTAATGGTTTTGATTTCTTTGACTGAAAATTGCCTATTCATGTCCCTTGCCCATTTATCAATTGGAGATTGGCTTGATTTTTTATACAACAGATTTAGCTCTTTGTAAATTTGAGTAATTAGACTTTTGTCAGAGGTTTTTGTTATGAAGAATTTTTCCCAGTATGTTATTTCCCTTCTGATTTTGGTTGCACTGGTTTTGTTTGGACAAAATACTTTTTAGTTTGATGTAGTCAAAATTATTTATTTTACATTTTGTGACTCTTTCTAAGTCTTGCTTGGTTTTAAAATTCTTCCCTTCCCAAAGGTCTGACATGTATACTATTCTGTGTTTACCTAATTTATTTATAGTTTCCTTCTTTATATTCAGGTCATTCACCCATTATGAGTTTATCTTTGTGTAGAGTATGAGGAGTTGATCCAAGCCTAATCTCTCCCACACTGTCTTCTAGTTTTCCCAGCAGTTTTAATCAACTAGTGGATTTTTTCCCAGAAGCTGGAATCTTTTGGCTTATCATATACTGTCTTGCTGAGGTCACTTACCCCTAGTCTATTTCACTGATCCTCCTTTTTGTCTCTTAGCCAGTACCAAATTATTTTGATAACCACTGCTTTGTAGTATAGTTTGAGATCTGGTACTGCAAGGCCACCTTCCTTCACTTTTTTTTTTACATTATTTCCCTAGATATCCTTGATCTTTTGTTATTCCAAATGAATTTTTAGGTTTTTTCTAATTGATATGTTTTTTTTTCTAATTCAGTAAAAATGTTTTTTGGAAGTTCGATGGGTATGGCACTAAATAAATAGATACATTTGGACCCGAGCCACGGCGGATTTTGTTGCAAAGATACTTTTAAAGGATATTATTCCTCTTTTTGGCCTGCCAGCACATACTGATTCTGATAGGGGGAGTCATTTTACTGATTCTGTTCTAAATCAGATATATTCTTGCTTGGGGATAACTCCCAAATTTCATGTTCCATATCATCCCCAAAGCTCTGGCCAAGTAGAGAGGATGAACAAAGAACTTAAATCTATGATTGGAAAATTATGCACTGAGACCCATTTAAAATGGCCTGAAATTCTCCCTCGGGCCCTATTTTGTCTTAGAAGGAGGCCTAGAGGAGACTTACATATTTCACCATTTGAGATGCTTTTTGGACATCCGCCTATACAGGCTAAGCCTTTCTCCCCGGCATATACCTTGCTATTAGGAGAGATATTACTATTGCTTCCTATATACAGGAGTTACAGCACAAACTACATGAACTTCATGAATCTGGAGCTGCAGTACAAGCTGGACCACTAGACTTTTCTCTGCATGACCTGAATCCAGGAGATAAAGTTTATATTAAGAATTTCAAGCATACTGGAACAACTCAGCCTTCATAGGAAAGACCATTCCAAATATTGTTAACTACTCCAACATCCATAAAGATTGGAGGAAAGGACTCTTGGATTCATTGCTCACATGTGAAGAAAGCATCTTCTGCTGAGACTGATTGACTGCATCCTATCGCATGCATTGGAGATAATAATCCTTAGACAAGTGGATGCTGTTTTTTTTTGAGAACACATTTAATTACTGATTTTTTTCCTTATTTGTTTATTTCTTTTCTTTATTTTTATTAGAATATTTCATTTTTTCTCATTTTTGTACTGAAGGTACACATAATTAATATTAATATTTTTTCCTGCAGTAATAGGAGTTAATATATATTCTTGCTATAATATCAATATATACCTAAAAGCTTTAAACTATGGGAACCTGCCATTAATTGATAAAATATTATAGGACTGTGATAAATGATTATGTATGATTCCAGAAAAAGGGATAAAAAACAAGGAGCACAGACTTAAACTGAATAGTGCCAAAAAGAGCACACAGGAAATACTAATGTGAGACTCGACGTTGCGACGCTTGACATATGTTAAGTAGTAGGACTTCCTTGTATCTACACTCTTTATGAAGTACTCATACACGTACAAAATTTGACTATCATGCTGGCTCCCTATATCCCTGAGAATGACAAAAAAAAATCAGACAAGGGAATGACATTTCCCCATCAAAATAGAATTCTAATTCTTCTCTTCTTATATTATGGCAACTTCCTGTAGTCTTCGCTACAAATGACTAAGTGTAATATTACTGCATTCTGTCCTACATACTTGTGGGATAGAAATTACTTTAAACTGGACCTATACAAGGCCTATTTTGAATTTTTCTTATGTTTTTGATTTTTTCTCTTCTTTTGATAATTGACTCATACACCCCCATAACTGAACATTGCATTCTGAGCTAAAACTTGATGTTTTTTAATGCCTACTTCAAGGGGGGATTGTGTTTTAATTTAAAATCTAAGAATTTTTAAATTTTGAATTTTTTGTTTGAGATTGTATTTTTATAAAAATCCAAGGATTTTGATTTTTTGTTTAAGATTGTACTTTTATAAGCATTCAAGTTTTTGATTTTGTTCAAGAAAAGATCTTCAAGAAAAAAGCTTGAAACTTTTATATCCAGAGAATGAACTGTTGCAGAAAGATGGCGGAAAACTTACACTTCATCAAGAAGATCAAGAATGAACTTTGTATATGATTGATTGAACTGAACTTTGATTGAACATTTATTGTAAATGTACACATTCATGCCAAAAGGGACTGCCCCTAATTTGGCTTTCTGTCAATGCACCTAGCAAAACATTGGTTTTGCTTTCTTTTCTTTTCGTTATTTTCTTTTCTATTTCCTCTCTCACTATTCTAATTTCTCTTAGAAAATTGAATATCGTGTATATCTATAGTTAGAAGTGCATTTTGAATTACAAAATTGATTATGTTAATTGATCAATGGGGAGACTAGTCTCCCATGGTCATCAGGGGGGATTGTAAACCTCAAAATTTCTCAGACTTATGAATGTTAGGGGTTTCCCCCATTGGGGAATCTTCTACTTAAAAAAATTCCCTAGCAGATGGTGAGAACTCTACTTGAGTGTGGGGGCTCCTTGCCTTGGGAATATCCCTACTCCACCCTACTTAGGACTGCCTTAGGACAGAGAGCTCCTTGAGAACAATGAAAAGTACTTTGATCCATGCTTATGGAAGGGACAGGATGTTCTTTGAGTCATGACTGTTTTAGAATTGATACAATGGGATGCTAAGTGCCTATAAAGGTGGGGCAACTTGTAAACTACTTAAACCTAAAAGGGTGATAACTTATTCAGATTTTTTTCTTAATGAAATTTGTCAACACAGCAGCATTTTTTCTGATTTACTAAAGAGATTAAAACTACTCAGCTGTGAATTCAAGATGGGCGGTCCTTTAGAAACATCTACAGTGATTGGTAGATGTAAGGACTTAGGGGAGGTGACATAGGAGATTTTGCCCTTAAAAATAAGAGCTCAGGGAAGAGCTGGGAAGTAATTCTGAAACATTCAGATTGGAGAGACATTCTGAGGAGACTGATTCTGAAACATTCAGATGGAGGAGGGAGCTGGTGAAAGCAGCTGAGATGCTGCTGGCCTGGTGTCATTAGAAATACTTACTTAGACAGATCTTATGGTGAGTTATAAAAATCTGACTGATTTCACTTTTAAGACTCAGATCTAGGCCATATTGGCTTGAGGCCCTTCATACTTATTCCTTTCTTCCTCTCTCTCTCTTTCTTTGATTACTCATTGTATTGTTAATTAAAATCGCTATAAAACCCAATTGACTTGGGTATTTGAATAATTGGGAATATTTCCCTGGTGACCACCTTATATTTGATTTTACACCCAAGACACTGTAGTGAAACATATTTCTGTGGTCAAACTTACTCACCCTCTCTTATATCTATCACAATTATATCTTCCACTATTTTAACCACTACAGTTTAAGACCTCAACCATTTTAAATCTCACAGTAGGATGGTCATTTGTATTATGTTAGTTCTTCCTACCCATGAGCAGTTAATGTTTTTCCAATTACTCAGATTTTTTTTTAGTTGTGTGGAAAGTGTTTTGTAGTTGTCTTCATATAGCTCCTGGGTTTGTCTCAGCAGATTGATTCCTAAGTGTTTTTTATTGTCTAGGGTGATTTTGAAAGGAATTTCTCTTTCTAATTCCTGATCCTGAGATTTGTTGGAGATAAATAGAAATGTTGATGACTTATGTGGTTTCATTTTGTACCCTGCAACTTTGCTAAAGTTGTTGATTATTTCCACTAGCTTTGTAGTTAATTCTCTAGGATTCTTTAAGTAGACCATCATATCATCCACAAAGAATGATAGCTTGGTCTACTCATTGCCAATTTTAATATCTTCAATTTCTTTTTCTTCTCTAACTGCTACTGCTAGTGTTTCTAGTACAATGTTGAATAATAAAGGTGACAATGGGCATCCTTGTTTCACTCCTGATCTTATTGGGAATGCATCTAATTTATCCCCATTTCAGATGATGTTGGCTGATGGTTTTAGATACTTTTTATTATTTTTAGGAAGTGCCATTCTATTCCTTTACTTTCTAGTGTTTTTAATAGAAATGATTATTGCATTTTGTGAAAGATTTTTTTCTGCATCTATTGAAATAATCATGTGATTTTTGTTGGTTTGCTTGTTGATCTGGTCAATTATATGGATGGTTTTCCTGATATTGAACCATCCTTGCATTCCTAGTATAAATCCCACCTGATAATAGTGAATAACCCTCCTGATCACTTGCTGGAGTTTTTTTGTTAGTATCCTATTTAAGATTTTTGCATCTATGCTCATTAAGGAGATTGGTCTGTAGTTTTCTTTCTCCATTTTTTAAAATATTAAAACCCTTACCTTCCGACTTGCAGTCAATACTGCTCCAAGGTAGAAGAGTGGTAAGGGCTAGGCAATGAGGGTCAAGTGACTTACCCAGGGTCACACAGTTGGGAAGTATCTGAGGCCAGATTTGAACCTAGGACCTCCCATCTCTAGACCTGGCTCTCATTCCACTGGGCTACCCAGCTGCCCCCTCTTTCTCCATTTTTGACCTTCCTGACTTTGGAATCAGTACCATATTTGGGTCATAAAAGGAATTTGGTAGAACTCCCTCTTTTCTTATCATATTGAATAGTTTGTAGAGTATTGGGATTAGGTATTCTTTTAATGTTTGATAGAATTCACTTGTGAATCCATCATGGGCATTTTTTCTTAGGAAGTTCTTTGATGTCCTGTTTGATTTCTTTTTGTGATATGGAATCATGTAAGAATTCTATTTCTTCTTCTGTTTATCTAGGTAATTTATATTTTTGTAAATATTCATCCATATCACCTAGTTTGGCATATTTATTGCCATATAATTGGGCAAAATGTTTTTTAAAGATTGCTTTAATTTCCTCTTCATTGGAAGTGAGTTCTTCCTTTTCATCTATGATACTATTGATTTGATTTTCTTCTTTCCTTTTTTTTTTAGATTGACCAGTACTTTATCTATTTTGTTTGTTTTTTTTCAAAATACCACCTTCTAGTCTTATTCATTAGTTCAATATTTCTATCACTTATGATTTTATTAATTTCTCCCTTAATTTTTAGGATCTCTAATTTGATTTTCTTCTGGGGATTTTTAATTTGTTCCTTTTCAAGTTTTTGGCTATGTATGTCCAAATCATTGACCTATGACCTCCATAATTTGTTAATATATGAACACAATGATATAAATTTTCCCCTGAGTACTGTTTGGCTGCATCCCATAGGGTTTGAAAAGATGTCTCATCATTGTCATTTCCTTCAATGAAATTATTAATTGTTTCTATGATTTGTTCTCTAACTAACAAATTTTGGAGAATTATATTGTTTAATTTCCAATTAAATTTTGATTTGGCTCTCCATGTATCCTCACTAATCATTATTTTTATTGCCTTATTATCTGAAAAGTTTGCATTTATTATTTATGATTTTTTTGCATTTGTATGCCATGTTTTTATGACCTAGTATATTGTCTTTCTGTGACTGTACCATGTGCTGCTGAAAAAAAGTGTATTCCTTTTTGTCCCTCTTTATTTTCCTCCATATATCTATTAACTCTAATTTTTATAAGATTTCATTCACCTCTTTTACCTCTTTCTTATTTATTTTTTTATTTGATTTATCTAAATTTGATAGTGGTATGTTCAGGTCTCGCACTAGTATAGTTTTACTATCTATTTCCTCCTTCACTTCTAATAGTTTTTCCATTAGAAATTTGGGTGCTATACCATTTGTTGCATACATGTTTATTAGTGATATTTCCTTATTGTCTATACTCCCTTTTATCAGTATGTATTTACCTTCCCTATCCCTTTTAATAGGGTCCATTTTTAATTTGGCTTTGTTGAATATCATGATTGCAACTCCTGCCTTCTTTCTGTCAGTTGAGGCCCAATAGGTCTTGCTCCAATGTTGAATTCTGACATTGTGAGTATCTACCCACCTCAGGTGCTTTTCTTGACGACAACATATAGTAGGGTTTTGCATTCTAATCCACTCTCCTATTCGTCTATATTTTATGGGTGATTTCATTCCATTCAAATTCAGTTATGATTCTCACTTGTGAAATCCCTAGCATTTTTATATCCTCTCCTAGCTCTGTCCTTTCTTCTTTTGATATTTTCTTTTAAACCAGTGGTTTACTTTTAACCAATCAATCCTCCTAATCCCCTCCCTTGATATGCTTCCCTTTTGGTCCCTCTCTTTTTGTTACCTTCTTTTTTTAGGGTATGTTAAGTTCCCTCCCCCCTCTCCTTCCCTTTCTTTTGTTACTCCCTCCACCCTATGCCCCTAAGTTTTACCTTCTCCCTTACCCTGTAGGATAATATAGAATTCAAGTTCCCAATGGATCTAGATCCTCTTCCATCTCTGAGTTGATTTCTCTGAGAGTGAGGTTTAAGTATTTACTATTAGTACTCTCTTCCTCTTGTTATAAGAGTATTCTTCCCCTCCCCTTCCCATGTGTATCTTTGTGTGAATTATATTATTCTATTTATTTTTGTTCTTCAAGTATCTTTTGGTGCCCTCTTCGATTCCCCACCCTTTCTCTTTTTTTTCATATCATCATATAGTTTTTGAGTTACAAATAACATATTCCCCATATATTAATATATATATGTATATATATATATATATATATATATATATATATATATACATATAATTTGATCTAATTGTAGCCCTTAAAGAAGAGAGTTTGAATGCAAAAAAACAACCTTTTTCTCCTTTTCCCTCTTTTTCTTATTTACCTTTTCATGTTTCCCTTGCTCTTTGTGTTTGGAAGTGTGGCATTTAAAAGAGTGGGAGCCATAAACTGTAATGATTAAAATGGTTGAAGTCATAAACTGTAGTGAGTTAAAATAGTTGAAGATATAAATTGTAGTAGATATAAGAGTGGGTGAGTAAATTGGTGACCACAGGAAATATGTTTTCACTACAGTGTTTTGTTTTTAAAATCAATATATAAGGTGGTCACCAGGGAAATATTCCCAATTATGAATAAACCCAAGTCAACTGGGTTTTATAGAGAATTTAATTAATAATACATTGAGGAATTAAAGAAAGAGAGAGAGAGAGAGAGAGAGAGAGAGAGAGAGAGGAGAAATAATGAGAAAGGGAATAAGCCGGCCCTGGCCAGTGCTGGCCAACCCAGGCCTAAGCCCTAAGAGTAAAGATCAGTCAGTCCTTAATCACTCACCACAAGATCTGTCCAAGCAAGGATTCTAGTGACACCAGGCCAGCTCCATCTCAGCTGACTTCACCAGCTCAATCCTCAATCTGAAATGTCCCTGAGAGAGTCTCGAGAGAGACCTTTCAAGGCAGCCTTTCCCAGCTGACTGTATCTCAGAGAGAGCTTTTCATCTCCTTTTAAAGGGCATTTTCTCCTTTGTCACCTCCCCTGAATTTCCATATCTACCAATCACAGTAGATGTTTTTTTTTAAAGGACAGACCATTCTTAGTTCATACCTAAGAAGGTGTAAATTTTTGAGTAATTCACACCAGGAAAGCTCTGAGTAATTTTCTCAGCTCTTTGTTCCTTTTAAATTCACAAGTTGCTTGATCACCCCTTTGTATTATATTTAAAAATAGGCATTGCTTAAGTATGGGTTTAAGTAACTTTTCATTGTTCAGCAAGGAGTTTACAACTTTATCTTCCCCTAAGGTATGCTTAAGTATGTGTGGAATAAGGTCAGAGTTCTCACATTCCTGATCAAGTACCTTCATTGTTTAAAATGGGGAATGGTCTTAACCAAATGTTCTAAGGTAGAGTCTGAGAATCTTTTAACATTCACAAGTCTGAGAAATTTTAAGGTTTACAGAAGTAAAAGTTTCCACTTAGTTCTGGTCTTTTCTTTACAAATACTTGGAAATCTTCTATTTTGTTGAATGCCCATACTTTCCCCTGGAAATATATAGTCAGTTTTTATGGATAGGTGATTCTTGGTTGAAGACCCAGTCCTCTTGCCCTTCTGAATATCATGTTCCAGGTCTTGCGGTCCTTCATTGTGGAAGCTGCCAGGTCTTGTGTGATCCCTATTGGTGCTTTTTGGTATTTGAATTGTTTCTTCTTGGCTTCTTATAGGATTTTCTCCTCAGCTTGAAAGCTCTGGAATTTGTCAATTACATTCCTGGGGGTTGTCTTTTGGGGGTTTAGTATAGAGGGTGTTCTATGAAGTCTTTCAATGTCTATTTTTCCCCCTCGTTCAATAACATCATGGCAGGTTGCTTGGATGATTTCTTGCAGTATGATGTTAAGATTTCTGTTTATTTCTGTTTTTTTCAGTTAGACCAATGATTCTCAAATTATCTCTCCTTCCTCTGTTTACCTCATCTATCACCTTGTCAAGGAGATATTTTATGTTTTCTTATATTTTGTCAGTCTTTTGACTTTTCTGTATTAATTTTTGCTGTTTTGTAAGATCATTAGTTTCCAATTGCTCAATTCTTGTCCTTAAGGCCTGTTTTTCTGCTTTAACCTTTTGATTTTCAGCTATAATTTTTTGGTTCTCTAATATACTTTTTTCATTTTCTTTTTGAACCATTTCCCATTTATCTTTCCGGAAGGCTTCTATCTTTTTGATAACCTCCAATTTAAATTCTTCTAGAGCTTGTGAACAATTTACATTTCTTTTGGTAGGTTTTGGATCATTTATTTGGATTTCCTCTTCTGCTATTCCCTCTGTAGTCTGTATTTTTCCTCCATAAAAATTATCCAGAGTCAAACCCTTCTTCTTGTTTTTCTTGGTGTTGGAAAGTTTTTCTTGGGCACTGTTTGACATTTTCCCCCCTTCCCTTTCCAGTCAGAAATCTGAGTGAGGAGGGCAGCCTCTCTGTGTATTGAGCTAAGGAGCAAGGCTTTTGTCTAAGGCAAGGTCTCAAATCTTTGCAGCTGCACTACCTTCCCCAGGGGCACTCAAGGTCTGTGCTCCCCCTCTTGCCCACCTGAGTTTCAAGTGTAACTACTCTCAGTGGTGGGTCTTTTGTGGTCTTAGTCAGCTCCCAATACCTAGATGTGCCCCTTGCTCGCTCCAGGGGTTCCCTTCACTCACTCGCTTTTTCTGGTGCATGCTTTCTCTGAGTGCCCATAGTCTGCATTCCCCTGCCAGACTGCCTGCTTTTTGTGTGTGACTGCTCTCAGGGGTAGGTCCTTCGTGATCTTAGTAAACTCCCAAGGCCTAGGTCTGCCCCTTGCTCGTTCCAGGAGTTCCTTTCACTCACTCATTGAATCTGGAGCGCGTTGTCTCTAACTCTGACTCCGTAAGTGGGGTGAGGTGGTGAGGGTAGCTCAGCTCAAGTTTTGATGGGAGTTTTTTCACTCCCTTGTAGTGTGAAAATGCCCAAGTCCCACATACCTTCATTGCTGCACCCTACTGTAGAATCCCTTTGTTCTTCTGAAGATGGTTTTTTGGGGTCTTTTTAGGTCGTCTATATCAGTGGGTCTGAGGAAGGAAAGTGTCCCATGTCTAGACTGCCTCCATGCTTACTCGGAAGTCCTTGATGAGTTATCTTAAATAATTAATACTGAGAAAGGTTGAATTAGTATCTGTGGAGTTATATAGGTCTGCAGAATTCTCTGTATTACAATCTGCTCCACTTTAGATCTTTATGGGCCAAGGTCCATTTTGATTGGCTTCATATAAAAAGTGCCCCCCTATCATCTATGTATCAAGGACAAAAATGATACATGCTATTTCTTTTTTTCCCCTAATTGTATGCAATAACCACTACCATTGGTGTCCTTATGGTTCTACTACAATGGACTACCTAGCTGAACTCTGTTTGGGAAATGGTGTCTTATCTACATGTAATTTGTGCCACTATATCAACATCAAATTGTATTAGGAATAAAGGTCTTTATCAGGTTTATTTGCTAAGATATTTATTGGAGTTTGTGTCACTTTAATCAGGAATTCAGGTAATAGTGTAGATATCACTCTACATTAGAAGGAAGATTATTTTTTTGTTAATAATTCTGCCAAAAACATTATTCCAATTTACAATTTTCATCTGAAAGTCATCATTAAAAGCTTTTTGTCCTGGAAATAGAAAATGGTTCTGAAAATTGTTTTCATTCTATAATATTATTTATATATAATAGTCAGCTAATGTATAAATAATGTGTAGATGATATAAAGTTTTAAATTTTTTCTATAGCTGAGAGATGATTGAATTTTTTAGTTGCTATGTTAAACTGAAATAAATGAAATGTCATTTAAAAAATGCTTTATGTCCAGAGTATTTTCCCTGTATCTTTTGATCCACCTATATGCAAAGCAAACAAATTTTGCTACTAGGTGACATTTAAAGCATACTTCTGTCTATTGTGTTTTTCTGCTTGGATAAAAGTTACCTAATATAATAACAGAAATTTTTCAATCTCAGTCTTGTTGAGTTTCACTGGGAATATAACAGAGACTGTCAAAAAATGAAAGTAAGAAAAATAGCACACAGCAGATTGCAGGGTAAGTGGTGAGAAAAATGTTCATGGATGAGAGAAAATATTTTAAAGTACCTTTGTTTAAAAATTGTCAGTCCTTGTCTTTTTATCAAATTACATGATGCATTAAATACTTAAGGGTTACAATTATAAAAATTAGAAATAAGGTACATCCACTATGCACAAATGATTCCCCTGAGACTTTCTCATGAAATGAATAATAGCTATGCCAAAATGCCAGGTATCCCAACACAATTGGTTTCTTAGCTCATTTGATGCAAATTATATACATGAAAAAGTCTTAATATGATAAAAAATAAATAGTAATTGAACTTAATGACAAAAATGAGGTAAGAAGTGATGCTCTGATGAATACTGATGGCAGACCTAGACCATTCTAAGAAATCATTGTCATAACATTCATTGTGAAGCATAAAGTATAGGTGATGATAATTAAACTTCTCACAATAAAATAGAAAAAAAAATTGTCCAGATGACTCAGTAAATGATTTAGCCCATCTCTCTTCTATCACATCAAAATAACCAAAAAGAGTCAAATTACTTATAAGAACCCTAGCAGTTATAAGGAAAGAACATAATTCCTTAGAAAGGAAACTGAATAGAACACTACCAGGAACATTAAAGAATTGAACGTAACAAAAAAGAGAGACACCAACATGAGAAATATATACTGTAGAGCAGAATAAAACAAGTGAAATGCTTTAGCAAAAAGATTAGCAATCAAGCCAGAAAGACAACAACTAAACTACTGAATGGTTCAAACACAAAAACACTGGAATATTTTAGTAACAATATAGAAGAAAAAGTGATGGACAAAAATAGTTACAATTAGTATGAAATTTAGAGTTCTTAAAATGTTCCAAAAAACAGCTATGGATGTTTTTAGAAAAAAAATGATGAAACATTTTAATAAATAAAACAAAAGGTGAAGGCAGAATTTCTTAGAAGAGATGTATGGGAAACATAAAATGAAAAAGAGGGGAAAGGAAAGACAGAGAGAAAGAGGAGACAGACAGACAGACAGACAGACAGACAGACAGACAGACAGTCAGAGAGATGGGAAGATAGTAATAATAGAAAGAAAACATTTACACAATTATATATCTAAATCTGGAAGAGACTTTATAGACTCTTTTATCCAAAACCCACACGTATCTTAGGTCACTAGCAGAAAAGCATTAAAAATACAATACGAACCCAGTTCCTTTGAATAAAAAAACAGTTCATTGTTCACTATACAATCCTACCACTTACCTGGTCATCCTCTTCACTCCCAAATCTCATAGAATTGAAAGAATTTTCTCCCTCCACCATTTCTAGAGCATGTTATTTGATTTATCTTCCCCATTCCTTTACTTTATATCAAATGTATGTGGAAATTTCATATTCCACCCATACTACAACTACAGATTTCAGCTGATGCATTGTGTAGATTATCGTGCCTGGAATATACCAGATATGGGCACAAGCCTCAATTCTGATACTTGTATTACCAAGAACTAAGGCTCATTATGGGTATATGACCATGGGAAAGTCATATAAACTTATTGAGCCTCAGTTTTAGCCTCTAAAACATGAGAGGATTGGTTTAAATGGCCCCAAATGCCTCTTCCAATCTTAAACATGACCTCCATAGATTATGGTTTCCTTGAAGGCAAAGACTATTTAAAGTATATTTCTCCAGGGCCTAGTAAAGTGTCCAGAATTTAATAGATGATAAAAGAATCTAGTTTAGATGATCAGGGGCACCTCCAATTAGTTGAACTGGGGTAACTCCCATGAAGCTGCATATGTTACAGAGGGAACTCTGTAAGGGTCATGCCCCAGTCCAGCAAATCACAGTCTGCCCTGATAAACTATGATTGAAATAATTTTTTAACTAAGTTTAATTGAATTACATAGTAAAGAGAGTATCAGTGACCCAGGAGACCATTGTTAAAGAAATATAAAGGATAAAGAGCTTAGAACTTACAGGCCCCATTTGTTGTTTAGTTGTGTTTAGTCATGCCTGACTCTTTGCGGTTATCTTGGCAAAGATACTGGAGTGGTTTGCTATTTCCTTCTCTTAAGAATTACTAGAGGACCTTTAGGAGTCATCTAATAAAATGTATCACCCATTGTAGGAGTCTCCTTCATAGCATTCCTCCCAGGTTGATATTAAGCATCTGGTAGAATTACTCCAGTAATGATGTACTCACTGTCTCAATACTCATTACTTGGAAAAACAGCTGTTTTCCTTTAGCCTAGAGTGCATTGGACTTTAGCAAAAATTATTTCAGTGACTTGACTAAATGTAACATTAGAAGTTCTCATACATTCTAAAAAACTTAGATATTTCTTTTTTATCTGTTATTTTTCCAATTGCATGTTTGTACAATTTTTAATAATTGTCTTCTCATATTCTTTGATCCATGTTCTTTCCTCCCTCTCACTTCACCTCCCTTCTCAAGATAACAATGAATATAATATAGCTTGTAAATATTATCATAGCATATATATATATACACATATATATGTTTATAATATTATTAAAAAAGTGCCCATCACCACCTGGTGTGGGCACTAAAAGATAAGAGGACACTGAAAGAAGTATGAGTATTATGTAGTGTAACAAATAAAAATTTTGTAATGACACCATTTTGAGTTCTCCATTTGCTACTTGCTACCTGTGTGACCACAAACAAATCACCCATGTGTTGTAGGCCTCAGTTTCCTTTTTTGTTAAAAATAAAAATTTTGTAGTAACTGATCTCTCAAATCATTTCCAGCTCTCAATGTAAGGATTCCATACTGTAATATCACCAGCTTAACATTTCTATCTAGAAATAATCCTATTATTATGAAGAAAGTCTATGTAAGAGAGCCATAAGTTGGATGGGCCAGTTACAACTTTGCCTAAGAAACCAATATTCAAAGAGGGAGGATTTTCAAACCCATCTGGGGGGAGTTCATCTTTCCCCCACAATGTGAACTGGTTCCTTGAATCATTGAATTTGTTTTATCCCTTACCTATTCCCTATGTTACCTCCAGTGATCTCCTAAGGTCACACTCTTCTCCTGGGTTCCAGGTACCTGTTCCCTTAAAGGTTGGTTTCTCTTTCAGCCTCCCAGTTAGATAATATCAGGAGAGGAAGCAGGCACATTCCTTGTTGAATTTCAGAGTTATTTTCAATACATTGCTTCTGTCACCATTATTCGGCAAAAGTCTTTCTTCCTTTACAATATATTTGAACCTGCCCAAACAGTGTTGCTACAATCTTTATATGTCTGAGTCCAAAAATGATCAGCAACTAGTTTACGATATTCATCTTAACTTCTGCTTCTCAATCTTGTCTTTATCCCAGAATCTTGAGTCTGAGCTTTTGGAACACAGATCAGCTGGCAAAACTGTCTGAAATTTGTTATACAAACTTATCAGAATGATTTTAATTTAGAGTCTCTCCTCAGTCATATCCCCTCCACCACTGTAGTCAAGCAGTTGCTTTTCATCGGTGTTTTTACTCCCACAGTTTATCCTCTGCATGTGGATAGTATTTTTTAGATCCCTGCAGATTGTTCAGGGACATTGCATTGACACTAATGGAGAAGTCCATCACCTTCAATTGTACCACAATGTATCAGTCTCTGTGTACAATGTTTTCCCGGTTCTGCTCCTTTCGCTCTGCATCACTTCCTGGAGGTTGTTCCAGTCTCCAAGGAATTCCTCGACTTTTTTATTCCTTTAAGCACAATAGTATTCCATCACCAACATATACCACAATTTGTTCAGCCATTCCCCAATTGATGGGCATCCCCTCCTTTTCCAATTTTTGGCCACCACAAAGAGTACAGCTATGAATATTCTTGTACAAGTCTTTTTCCTTATTATCTCTTTGGGGTACAAACCCAGCAGTGCTATAGCTGGATCAAAGGGCAAACAGTCTTTTATCACCCTTTGGGCATAGTTCCAAATAGCCCTCCAGAATGGCTGGATCAATTCACAACTCCACCAGCAATGAATTAGTGTCCCCACTTTGCCACATCCCCTCCAGCATTCATTAATTTCCATAGCTTTCATGTTAGCCAATCTGCTAGGTGTGAGGTGATACCTCAGAGTAGTTTTGATTTGCATCTCTCTAATTATAAGAGATGTAGAGCACTTTTTCATGTGCTTATTAATAGTTTTGATTTCTTTGGCTGAGAACTGCCTGTTCATGTCCCTTGCCCATTTATCAACTGGAGAATGGCTTGAATTTTTGTACAATTGATTTAGTTCTTTGTAAATTTGAGTAATTAAAACTTTGTCAGAGGTTTTTATGAAGATTGCTTCCCAATTTGTTGCTACCCTTCTGATTTTGGTTACATTGGTTTTGTTTGTACAAAACCTTTTTAATTTGATGTATTCCAGATTATTTATTTTGCATTTTGTAACTCTTTCTAAGTCTTGCTTGGTTTTGAAGTCTTTCCCTTCCCAAAGGTCTGACATGTATGCTATTCTGTGTTCTCCTAATTTTCTTATAGTTTCCTTCTTCATGTTCATGTCATTCACCCATTTTAAACTTATCTTGGTGTAGGGTGTGAGTTGTTGATCTAAACCTAATCTTTCCCACACTGTCCTCCAATTTTCCCAGCAGTTTTTGTGAAGTAGTGGATTTTTGTCCCAAAAGCTGGGATCTTTGGGTTTGTCATATACTGTCTTGCTGAGGTCTCTTGCCCCCAATCTATTCCACTGATCCTCCTTTCTGTCTCTTAGCCAGTACCAGATTGTTTTGGTGAACGCTGCTTTATAATATAGTCTGAGATCTGGGACTGTAAGGCCCCCTTCCTTTGTATTTTTTTTTCATTATTTCCCTGGATTTCCTTGATCTTTTGTTCTTCCAAATGAACTTTGTTATGGTTTATTTCTAAATCAGTAAAAATTTTTTTTGGAAGTTCCATGTGTATGGCACTAAATAGATAGATGAGTGTGGGTAGGATGGTCATTTTTATTATATTGGCTCATCCTACCCATAAGCATTTAATGTTCTTCCAATTGTTCAAGTCTAGTTTTAGTTGTGTGGAAATTGTTTTGTAATTGTGTTCATATAGTTCCTGTGTTTGTCTCAGTAGATAGATTCCTAGGTATTTTATTTTGTCTAAGGTGATTTTGAATGGGACTTCTCTTTCTAGTTCTTGCTGCTGAGCTGTGTTGGAAATATATAGAAAAGCTGATGACTTATGTGGGTTTATTTTGTATCCTGCAACTTTGCTAAAGTTGTTGATTATTTCGATTAGCTTTTTGGTTGAATCTCTAGGATTCTTTAAGTAGACCATCATGTCATCTGCAAAGAGTGATAACTTGGTCTCCTCCTTGCCTATTTTGATGCCTTCAATTTCTTTTTCTTCTCTAATTGCTACTGCTAGCATCTCTAGTACAATGTTAAATAATAGAGGTAATAATGGGCATCCTTGTTTCACTCCTGATCTTAATGGGGATAGATTTAGTTTATCGGCATTGCAGATGATATTAGTTGATGGTTTTAGATATATGCTGTTTATTATTTTTTAGGAACGACCCTTCTATTCCTATGCTTTCTAGTGTTTTAAATATGAATGGGTGTTGTATTTTATCAAAGTCTTTTTCTGCATTTATTGAGATAATCATGTGGTTCTTGTTGGTTTGCTTGTTGATGTGGTCAATTATGTGGATAGTTTTCCTAATATTGAACCAGCCCTGCATCCCTGGAATAAATCCTACTTTATCATGGTGGATAACCCTTCTTATCACTTGCTGGAATCTTTTTGCTAGTATCCTATTTAATATTTTTGCATCTATATACATTAGGGAGATTGGTCTATAATTTTCTTTCTCTGTTTTTGGCCTGCCTGGATTTGGAATTAGTACCCTGTTTGTGTCATAAAAGGAGTTTGGTAGAACTCCCTCTTTGCTTAGTATGTCAAATAGTTTGTTTAGTATTGGAGTTAGCTGTTCTTTGAATGTTTGATAGAATTCACTGGTGAATCCATCATGCCCTAGGTATTATTTCTTAGGAAATTCTTTGATGGCTTGTTGGATTTCTTTTTCTGATATGGGATTATTTAAGAAATCTATTTCTTCTTCTGTTAGTCTAGGCAATTTATATTTTTATATTTATTCATCCATATTGCCTAGATTGGTATATTTATTACCATATAGTTGGGCAAAATAGTTTTTAATGATTACCTTAATTTCCTCTTCATTGGAGGTGAGATCCCCCTTTTCGTCCTTGATGCTGTTAATTTGCCTTTCATCTTTCCTTTTTTAAATTAGAGTGACTAGTACTTTGTCTATTTTGTCTGTTTTTTCAAAGTACCAGCTTCTAGTCTTGTTTATTAGCTCAATAGTTCTTTTGCTTTTGATTTTATTAATTTCTCCATTAATTTGTAGGATCTCTAGTTTGGTTTTCTTCTGGAGGTTTTTAATTTGTTCGTTCTCAAGTTTTTTGATTTGCATTTCCAATTCCTTGATCTCTGTCCTCCCTAATTTGTTAATATATGCACTCAGGGATATGAATTTTCCTCTAAGTACTGCCTTGGCTGCATCCCATAAGCTTTGAAATTATGTCTCATCATTGTCATTTTCCTCAATGAAATTATTAAATGTTTCTATGATATCTTCTCTAACTATTAGATTTTGGAGTATCATATTATTTAATTTCCAATTAATTTTTGATTTGGCTCTCCATGTACCCTTACCAATCAATATTTTTATTGCCTTGTGATGTGAAAAGGCTGCATTTATTATTTCTGCTTTTCTGCTTTTGATTGCCATGTTTCTGTGACCTAGTGTATGGTCTATTTATGTGAATGTGCCATGTGGTGCTGAGAAGAAGGTGTATTCCTTTTTGTCCCTATTTATTTTTCTCCATATGTCTATTAACTCTAATTTTTCTAAGATTTCATTCACCTTTTTTACCTCTTTCTTATTTATTTTTTGGTTTGATTCATCTAAATTTGATAGTGATTGGTTCAAGTCTCCCACTAATATGGTTTTACTGTATATTTCCTCCTTCAATTCTCTTAGTTTCTCTATTAAAAATTTGGATGCTATTCTGTTTTGTGCAGACATATTGATTAGTGATATTTCCTCATTGTCTATACTCCCTTTTAACAGAATATATTTACCTTCCCTATCCCATTTGATCAGGTCTATTTGTGCTTTGGCTTTGTCAGATATCATGATTGCAACTCCTGCCTTCTTTCTATCAGTTGAGGCCCAAAAGGTCTTACTCCAACTTTTAATTCTAACCTTGTGAGTGTCAACCCACTTCATATGTGTTTCTAGAAGACAACAAATGGTAGGGTTTTGGGTTCTAATCCAATCTGCTATTTGTCTACATTTTATGGGTGAGTTCATCCCATTCACGTTCAAAGTTATGAATGTCATTTGTGGATTCACTGGCATATTGTTATCTTCCCCTAGTTCTGACTTTTCTTCTTTAGCTATCTCCTTTTGAACCAGTGATTTACTTTAGGTCAGTCTCCCTAGTCCCCTCACTTGAGATGCTTCCCTTTCTATCCCCTCTCTTTTTATGCTCCCTTCCCCTCCCCTTCTCCTTCCCTCCCTTTTTATACTCCCTCCCCCTACCCCCTCCTAAATTTTCCTTTCTTTCTTGCCCTGTTGGATAAGATAGAATTCAGGATCCCACTGGATCTAGATGTTCTTCCCTCTCAGATTTGATTTCACTGAGAGTAAGGTTAAATAATTCCATTTCACACTCTTTTCCTCTCCTTCTCATATGAGAGTTCTTCCCCTCCCCTTCCCATGTGTATCTTTATGTGGGAAAGATTATTCTATTAAGTCCTCCCCTATTTCTTGAAGTAAATCTTAGTGTTATCAATGGTTCCCCCCTCCCTTTTCCTGTCTTTTCTTCCACTTTCCCCAAATCTTCTTAATATCCCAATCTTTCCCTAAGCATATTTCTTCTAACTACTCTTATGAGGCATACAATTTTTGAGAGTTACAGAAAAAATTTTCCCCACATATTAATATATATAATTTGATGTAAATGTAGGCCTTATAGAAGAAAGTTTGACTTAAAGAAAAAGATAAGATTTATCTCCTTTTCCCTTTCTTTCATATTTACCTTTTCATGTTTCTCTTGCTTTCTGTGCTTGGATATCAAATTTTCCACTAAGTTCTGGTCTTTTCTTAGCAAATGCTTGGAAATCTTCTATTTTGTTCAATGCCCATACTTTCCCCTGGAAGTATATAGTTAGTTTAGCTGGGTAGTTGATTCTTCATTGGAGACCCAGCCCTCTTGACTTTCTAAATATTGTGTTCCATGCTTTGCGGTTTCTTACTGTGTTAGCCACTAAGTCATGTGTGATCCTTATGGGAGCCCCCCTATATCTGAAGTTCCCCTTCTTGGCTTCTTGTAGGATTTTCTCCTTTTCTTGGAAGCTCTTGAATTTGGCAATTACATTCCTAGGGGTTGTCTTTTGGGGATTTAGTATAGAGGGTGTTCTATGAACCCTTTCTATTTCTATTTTGCCCCCTTGCTCCAGAATGTGTGGGCAATTTTCTTTTATAATCTCCTATAGAATAACATTGAGTTTATTGTTTATCTCTGATTTTTCTGGGAGACTGATAATTCGGAGGTTGTCTCTTCTTCCTCTGTTTTCCAAGTCTGTGACCTTTTCAGTGAGATATTTTATGTCTTCTTCTAATTAATTAATTTTTTGGCTTTGCTTTATTGATTCTTGCTGTTTTATGATCTCACTTTCTTCAAGTTGCTTAATTCTGGTTGTTAGGGACTGGTTTTGCTTTTCAGCTTTGTCTGCCCTTCTATTGGATGCTTCGAGCTCTTTTTCCAATTGAGCAGTCTTATTTGTCAGACTGCTGATCTCTTTCTCCCATTTTTCTTTCCAGGTTTCCATCTTTTGGGTAAGTTCCAGTTTGAGATCTTCCAGAGCTTGTTGATAGTTTCCATTTTGGGAGGCATATTCTGATTTTTTTTTTTTTTGGATTTCATCCTCATTCTCCTCTTTTCCTTCAGTACTTCCACCATAAAAGTTTTCAATAGTTACCTTTTTCCCTTTCTTCCTGGAAGCTTGATTTTGGGCCATGTGAGCCATCCCTTTGGTGGTTTTATTCCCCTTTCCTTTTTGGTCTGGGGTCTGGATGATATGGGTGGGTTTTCTGTGAATTTAGGTTGCCTCAGACTAGTTCTTCACAGCCTCTGAGGTTTCTTAGAGTGCTGGGCCCCTGATCACAGTCACAGTGCCCAGGTGTTTAGCTCCACCCAGATGTTCAAAGCGACTGCCCCGATTATGGCTCCCTGGGCCCCCTTTGCTTGGCCCAGGATTCTCCTGTGTTTTTTCCTGGCAGTCCCCAGATTCCAAGTACCCTGGAGTGCTCCCCCAGACAGAGACGTTCCCCACTCACTTGCTGTCCCAGTGAGCACTCCGGTAGTTCACTCTGGTTTGGTGGGGGAGGTGTGTGTGGGGGAAGGGTGGCTCATTTCACGTTTCTGTGCAAGGTTTCCCTTCTTCTTATTATAGTGTGGAAATGCTCAAACCCCATGTACCTTTGTCTCTGTGAGGTACTGGGGAGTACTGGGGAGTCCTTCTGTTCCTCCAAAGGTGATTTTTATGCTCCTTTGATGTAGTCTATTTTGTTCAGTGCCGGGGAGAGGAAGTGTGTGGCTTCTAGATTGCAGCCATGATTATCCAAAAGTGTTCCATAACTTTGCTTATTTTAACTTCTCCATTCACATCTCCCGCAGAATATGAGATACCAATTTCATATTTCCTCGCCTCTAATATTATTGTTATTAATATTTAATATTCTATTTAAAATTATGCCTTTTCAATGTTCAAGAAATTATTTTTATCTCCTCTCTTCAATGTTGAAAGAAAGAAAAAACAAAACATTTTTGGCAAGTATTAATTAGTCAAGTAAGACAAAGTCACATGGTAAATATATGCAAAAAGTGAGTGTATCAATCAGTATATTAACCTAAAACATTTCAGTCAAAAAGAGGATCCCCTTATTTATTATTGATATTCTGGAACCATGAGCTCATTTGTTTTTGATATAGTTACCTTTACAGGTTTTTATCCTTCTGTTGTTCTCTTATGATGCCTGTTGTCTTATAGAGTCATTAGCTTCACTTTCATGGATGCTAATTTTCAGGAATTATTATTTTTTTTGAATAAGGTTTGGTACCTCTTCTGCCAAGTAAGCTATCAAATCACTTTTCCATATTTTGGACCTAATTTCACATTTCTTTTCCATTTTTGCCTTAATCCTTTTTGTCATTAATAATGTAATTTTGAACTAAAATAATAATTCCATTTCTTCTCAGAGTTATATTTGATCTTGTTTTGAAGTTTTATTCTCTGAAGTTTTTCTCATAGGTATTTTTGAGATATTCTCTTCTTCATTTATGTCAATGATATCTCTGGCATTCTGATAGGTTTTCATTTATTTATGTTTACATTTTTCCATGCCATCCTTCCTGGATTGAGAGTTTGTATTAGGAATAATCTCTGCACTCTATTGACAAGCCTTTTCTAGTCTTATAGTTTGCTGTTTTTTCTTGTCTGGGTACCTGCTGTTACATATTTTAAGTATTGATTGGTATGTTTTTTAAGGCTGGAAGGATGACTTGAGATAGAAAGTGGTAAATATTTAGTGGGTCCTATGTAATCATATCAAAGAAAAAGTTTGATTTCTGCCTTTCTGGTATTCTAGGTGATAGAATTGAGTTTGAGCACCACACATGAAATCTCTCATTGAATGGTGTTCCAGTAGATAAGAGTGGTACTCTAGGATAGCATTTGGTGAATATTTTCAAGTTTGCATGCCCAAACTTCAACTTCAAGGTGCCTGTGAGCCCTGCCACAATTCCCCAGAGATTAGGGAAAGGAAGTGCTGCTTTTTAGAGGCTGGACAGAGGAGTGAGGCATGCAAAAAATGTCCTCTGTGGCTGGGAAGGGCATTTGGAAGAGTCAGAATAGAGCAGCTCTCTCCATGCCTGCTCAGCTAGCATGCCAATTCTTCACCAGTGCTGCCCTAGATCATTTCACCAACAATCTTAACACATCTGGGGCATGGGCTGAATCCTCTGTGTGGGGCTGCTGCTCCCCTAACCATGTTCTGGGCCCTGATCTCACCACATGATCTGCCTTGTGAGAGACAGGAAGAGACAGACAGTGATAACACACACATTCTGGGCTCAGGATTGAGTTTGATATCTTCTTTGAGAAACATTGCATTGCTCTATTAGTTGGAAGCTCTGAGAACTGAATCTGTGAACCTGGACTCTAAGAGATTCTGTGATGGTAACAGACTTGAGAGAGGGGCACTGTTTAATTTGCTAGCCTTTAAGGATTTCTCCAACTCTATATATTATCCTCCTATAACATTATTTTTGGTATCATCTAATTTAATTCTCACATTTTAAATACTAGCCTCAATAATTGAAATTATTTGATCAAGGTGACACAGTAGTGGAATAACTAGGATGGAATTTTTGCTCTTCTCACTCCATGTTCCGTACTCAGAATTACCATATATGTGATGCTTGGAAAGTAATTTCCACTTTTTGAGCCTCACTATTCTTATCTGTAAAAATAAGGAGCATGAGGTTGCATTATACAGTGTGTCTGAACACTAAGAGCATTCAAGCTGAGAATGTGATGCTATGAGTAGTTAGGTGCCTAAGGATTCTTGGAAATTCAAATGGGCAAAGGATTTGAAAATCTCATTCAGGACATCAAGAACAGCCTAAGTGTGGATCTGCAGCTGGGAATGCATGGTACTTATTTAAAATACATTTTTTTGCCTAAAATGAAGACTATGTGGAAAGGAAATCTCAAAAATGCGATTGAGGTAAAGATCAGATTGTGGATGATATTTGGGAGAGTGGTTTCAATCGATTAATGGAGATGAGAAGATGGGGATAAAACAGATTTAAGTATCTCAGAAAAGAGAGCTTTGGATATAAACAATGTTTCTGGGAAGATGGCAAAATAGACCAGGCAGTAGATTCAATAATAGGGTAAAAGGGCCACTATTAGACTATGCAAATATGACCTAAGTGCCCACGTGGAAAGCATATTTATAGATTGTTCTTTTTAATTGAAATTTTAGAACCAAAACATGTACCCATTAACGTTACTATTTTTTCTCTTAGTCTAGACATTAAGCTTTTAAATTATTTTCCTGAGGTTTTATGAAGAGTAGGGGGAAAATACTTTCTATTGTTCAATAGATAGCATCATAGCAACCCTTTGCAAAAAGAAGAATGAAAACCACAACTCAACTAAAACATTGTAATTAAAAACCAGGAATTATAGGTTCATGAAGTTCATACTGTATACAAGCTATAGGAAAATAAGAATTGCACATATAAAGATGAATATGAAAGTAAACTTAAGAAAACAGTAGCCAAAATAGACATAGTTAATTATTAAATGATCACTTCAATTGGCTAAAATGATGTTCTTAAATAATATTATTTACATACATGGTGTAATTTTAAACAAAGTTTTAAAATTGCATAAGTAAAATAATTTGTTAAAATTTACTAAAAATAAATGCAAACCAAAAATGAGAAAAGGAAAGAATTAATTTTAGGTTGTTTAGTATTAATGCTGGCCTGAAGAAAATACAGAACATGTATTTTCTTAATATTTGTTTTGTTCTGTTTGGGGAAAATTGTTTAAACAATATGTTTTTGAATTGACACTGAAAAGTTAATATGATATAAAGCCTCTGTCAAATTTTTGACATTTTATACAGTACCAAAAGTAATAACATGAAAATTAAGGTACATTTATTCAACCAAGATTTTTTATTGATTTTAAATTTGTTATTTTTACTGTATTGTTACTTGGCAAAAATTTTCCCCTTTCTTTCATAGACAGAGAACCTATTTATGTAAGTAATAAGTTTTATAGTTAAGTTAATGTCAAACCTGTTTATTAGGTGATCCAGAGAAATTATTTATAAAGAAGAGTGTGGGCTGTAACAAGCCTCCAGTTTTATTTGAATCAGGCACTCTAATAACGCTTAGTGGATTTTGATCTCCTGTCCAATGATGGTATGCAAAGAATGCACATAGAAACAATGATGGAAATAAATTAATATTAATCTGTTTTGTTTCTGTGTTAGTTACTATTATGGATAATTAACATTTTTGTTAGTAATTTACATAGAGCTTAGGTAGCCTTGTCAAAAGCTTTATAAACTATCACATATTTCTCATGAAAATGTGAAATGCTCTCTAAAGTAAAATTTTATATATTGAATGTGACATCTATCTATTTTAATCAAATCTCATAGTTCCCTTAATGTGTTTTCTTCCACTCCAGTTCATATCAGATCTTGTGTAGTAGCATAAATATCTACTTATTTATGGAAAATCAGAACAAGAGAAGGAACACACACACACACATTCACATTTCAAGTTAAAACTACTTTGAACACTGGAAGGTAATGGAAAGTCATTCAGCAGATACAAAAGCAAAATGTAAATGAAATACATTAGAATTATAAATATAAATAAAAATGATACATTTGTGATTGATTTATGCTATTCCCTTGGGATACTACATTCTGGATTCTTTCCACAAATAGAGAATTCAATAATGCATGATCATAGCCTATAACTAAGACATTAAAATATATTTGGAACAATGAACTGTGACCTATATCATATAATTGGCATAAATGTTTTTTGACATTTTATTTATAAAACAACTTTACATGAATCAAAACTTATGTGTAGACCTTTATTGTTATATTTAGCCAAAGCATAGATAATGTAAGGAAGTTCATTTTTCTATACATTTAAAATTATTTATTTTTTACATCAAAATTTCCAGGCAATTCCCTAATTCCCTTCCCCTCCCCATTAGAGAAGGCATAATTCATCAAAAAGATATATGTATATCTGAAACTATATTATATATGTATGCTTTTCATCAGTTCTTTTTCATGAGATGGATTTATACATTATATTTTAAAATATTTCTGATGCTATATATAATGTTTTCTTGGTTCTATTCATTTCACTCTTCATAAGTTTGTGTAGGTATTTATTTTTCTTTAATTAACTTGTATTTCATTTCTTACAACAAAGCAGCATTCCATTATAATCATATGACACAACTTGTTTAGTTATTCTCCAGTTAATGGGCATCCCTTCAATTTCTAATTCTTTGCAATGTTGAATGTGAATTCTGCTTTATAGTAAAATTATTCTTAACTATTTTTAGCCTAGTATGAAACATGTGTTTAGATGATGGTTGGGTTTATACATATTTTCTCTTTCTTATTTGTACAAGTAGGGATAATTGTTTAAAACCCTTCCAATGGCACCTCACACACAGATTTTGAGTTTAATAACTTCTTAGTGATAATGATTAAATTTTATTCAACAAGTACTTTTTTGAATGCCCAATACTAAAGCTAACATTATTAATAAGAAAAATGGTGATTTTTAAAGACAAATGTGTGAATTAACAGGGTACTCAAAAGTTGTTACTTTCAAAACTGTGGGATTTCACCTGAACAGCAGGGCCCACACAGGAAAGGGGTATGACAAAATGACATAATGAAATTGGGAAAAATGTATTTTGCAATAACAGTTTGCTTCTAGGCATTTCTGAAAGAAAGTAATGATTTGTAGATTGAAATGACATCTTTCATCTAATTATTAATCTCCATGATATATTCTTCAACTTAGTACAAAATAACTAAATTAACTGAAAGCAAATAGTTGCTTATATATGATTTTAACATTAAATTATAATTGTCTTAACTTTTAATATATTACTGGAATTTCATTGACATAAAAGTTCTTAAACTGAGTCAATTTTTTAACAACATGTTATATTTTGAAGTTACAATATTTTTAACAATTGATTTATTTTGATAGAAAGAAAATCTGACGTATCTGATATTGATTATATTTTATGTTGTGAAACTTTTCTGGAAGAGATCTTTGTAATTCTTTTTATGCATGACTTTGACATAAGCTGATCCTGACATTCAAGGCCTCTTACAGACTTTGAATTAGATATTTTCCACCGGACTCCCTAAGGAAATCATAAGCCAGAGAATATGAGGAAAAACTCATCTACTTTCCTTAGGGTCAGGTTTTCCCCTAAAAGAACATAACCAGGGAGAGAGGACCACACTCTTGAGCTTTAGTGCCATTGGAGAGACCTTTGTCTAAAATCTAATGGTATTCTCCATGCATATCCTTATTGAATATTATTCTTGAGCTATAACTAATTATATCTTCCTGTATTTAACTGTTGGATGTTTAATATTGAATTTAAACTCTCACAGTATTGACTTGGGACAGGCTGGCCCCAAATAGTATCCAAACTGCTTTAGTCACTAGGCTTCATTCTTTTAATTCCTACTCTTATCATTATATTTTTGTTTACTATTAAAATATTTTTCCTGAACCATTTCTATGTCTTAACTGTCCTTCTTTTATGTTCTTACTTATATACGACTTCATCCATGTTGCTATCTACTTCCACAAGGTAAAGTCAGTAATGATTTCTTCCTTCTCAAACATTTCTTGGCTTTGCTCAAATATCACATTGTTCAGGGATATCACTCTAACTAGTATCATTCTTATTCATATAAATCTCCACAACCAATTATTTTTTTTCACTTCTTAAGGGTCTATGCTATATAAATTTATAAGCAATCATTCCTTCTCCAGTTCGTGGTATTTCTTATATGTATTCCTCATTTATATAAGGTTCTCCCTACTCATCTTCACCTCTTGACTTCCTTGGCTTCTTTTGAGTCCTAGGTAAAATCTCATCTTCTTTAAGATCCCCTCCTGATACTCTTTATTTCTAGTTCCTTCCCACTTTTCTTCCCCCTTTTTCCAGTTTATCTTATATATCTTTTGTTTGTAACAGTTGCTTGAATGTTGCCTTACCCATTAGACTGTGAGAGCCTGAATCCAGGGATTGTATTTTGCTTTTCTTCACATCTTCACAATTTAGCACAGTGCGTGACACAGTGAATAATTAATAAATGTTTATTATCTGACTATTATATCATTCTTTCCAGCCCCAGTACACTGTAAATAGTAGATACTTAACAAGAACTAAAGTAAACTGAATTTTGGAATAGGAACAGAAACATTATTTTCACAGATATGACACATTGTTCAAATTTATTTCAATCTTTTTTACCATAAAATTTTTTCACCTTAAGAAAAGAAACTACATTTGTACAGTCTTTTCCTTAATGCCACTTGTGTTCTCATTTTTATTGGACAAATCTCCTTACCTCCAAGTCCAGTGTTTTTTCACTTTATAATACATGTCTATTTTAGAGCTATTATAAGAATAAAATGAGATAATACATGTGAAAGCATTTTAGAAAATACAAGGAACTATTATTAGAGTGAAAGGGGTTAGTGTGTTCTGTGTTGCTAGTGTTGCCTATGATTGCTATTAGTGATCATTTGATGGAAAATGAGAACATAGGGAGCAGAGAATATGGGAGGATTACAAGACTGCCTAGACAAATGTCATATGTAAGACATATTTGGAATTGATCATATAGCAGTTCACTCACTTAGGCTAGTGATCATAAATCGGGCTATTTTTCTGAGCTCTCTAGCTGCACAAACCATTTACTTGACAACCTTTGAAAATTTTCTTGTTTTCAGGATATCGATTTCCAATGGAATTGCCATTCCAATTGATGAATGTGTACAAGTACAAAGCCGAGATTCTCTCTTTGTTCTTTCATAGGGTGAATCCTGCTTCAGCACCTTGTCCCACAAACAGAGGTCAAGCAAGAAGCAATAACAACCTAAAAATCAGAGATTAAGGAAAGAAAGAAATAAAAGAAAAGGTGTAGAAGTAAATATAATTTTTGGGAAGAAATAAAAGACAGAAAATACATTTAGTCATCTATTCATACCAGGCTTTTTCAACTATTCTCAAATTCATATAAATTCTCTATTTTGAATATTTTAAAATTATTAATAATTAGACAAAATGGTTTCTCTTCCAGAAATATATGGAAGATTTTATCTACCTGCTCTCAGAAAACTAGGAATTAAATCCTTCTTTTTAATCACATAGATTAAATGATAAGGCTAGTCTTTTAACCTCTTAATCAGTTTGAAAATAATTGCTAACCTTCTTTAGTAATGGAAGTTTCCTTACAGAGTAAGGTATGTACAAATTTCAATTGTCTTAGATTGTCACTGATTTTTTGTCTTGATTCCTTATTTGATAACTATTTGAGATAGATTAAAAAATCACTGTAGGGCTGGACATAAATATTTATTTTTAATTTCTAGAATCACTTTTTCTTCTTATGCACTGGTAGCTAAAAATGAGAAAATAAGGAGTCTTGCCAAGTACCTCACCCCTCCCAGGTTATATATATATATATATATAATAACAGGAGATAGATAGATTGATAGATCTCAAAAAGAAATCATTAAGAAAGGTAGCATTTGGGAAAATGTTATATATTCCTTTTTGACATGTAAAGTTTAAAATAATATCAATAAGTATTGGCAATGATCTTATTCAATTATTTGTTTGGTCAAACTGTGTTGTGCTGTGGTATAATGTAGAATTTGGAAATTTAGAGTTAGCCACCAGTATAAAAGGCAAGAAGAGAGGAAGAGGTGTTATGGAACTAAAGGAATTTTTTGGGTGGCTTGAAGTCTGTTCAAAGTATTCTAATAGTGCTTGCCTATACTTTGGTAAAAAATAATTTAGGGAATTCAAGAGGGTGTTAGCTGACTCCAATCTGTCACCTCCAATCAACTCACTCTCAAAATATACAACTAAATTGAATTGAATATTCCATACTTGTAGTCCTGGTTCCAGAGCAATTATAATTATCTTAACAAATGGATATGTTTATACAAATAATTAAATTTTGAATTAGAAGATAATTATAATATATCATTCACCTACAATATAATTTCCTCTCCCCCATCATCTCATAATCCCCTGGTCAATGTGATTACTTAGCATTTTTAAGGTTCCTTCTTGGAAAGCCTGACATTTAGCTTAAGCTTTAGATATGGAAGGCTATCTAGAGAGCAATATAGATAAAGAGTAGCACTTGGAGTCAGGACGACCTGAGCTTCAACCCTTCTTTCTATACTTATTAGCATGTCACTTATCTCTACTTAGGTTTTTCTTAAGTGAGGATAATAATAATATCAGAGATGTTTTGAGTACATCAAATGATATCATGTCTATGTAATAAACACTGCAAACCTTAAATTTTAGCTATTAGCATCACATCCATTCCCTTTATTTTAAAGAGAGGTTCAGAGAAAACAAAGGACTTTCCCAAGCTAGGAGAGCTGGGAATGGAGCTAAGGCTCTTGGTCTCTAAGAAGTCATCACTCTTACAACTGTTTTTCTCTGACTCTATGAAAATGTAATACAAAGTAGAGGAAGAACCAATGTTACAGGGGATGAATGCTGCACATGGTATAATAAATTCATTAGAATTTCTCAGTATCTCTGGAACTTCCTGGTTTAAGAATTATATTGTAACAAATGTACCCTCCAATCTATTTTCATGCATTCCCCACTGCTACTAACTGCTTCTTTTTCAGTTAACAACTTTAGGAAAACAACATAGAATATGAGTACTAGAAGAGACAAAATAGTCAAATAAATCTTTTTTCTAGATGAGGAAATTGAATGTCAGTGAAGTGCAGTGTTCTGCCTAAAGTTGTATATCCAGTTACTGACAGGTACTAAGAAACAATGGTTCTCCTAATTCTCAGGCTAATACTCTTTTGGTTTCAACCATTCTTCATTTTATGTCAACAGGAGATGTATGGAAATGTGTCGAGTTAAATATAATAAATTCTTGTATCTTTATATCTATTTAATGGGAATCTTTAGACTATTAAACTTCTGTTTTGAACCATGTCAAAGGCTTGCTTCATTGGTATTAAGTTTGGTTGCAAAAACAGAAATCAATGAGCACTTTCACCTTTAAGTAGATGAAAGTCTGAGTGTCTGGTAGTGACTACCTGTAAAGCAGTCAGTGGTGTCCCCATAAATGTTTAACAATCAGTTCTCAAAAAATCTTCAAAACAACTATGCAAATCATTATGAATTTAATCTGCATCATTGATATTTTCCACCACTTTTTTAAAGTCTAGAAATCAACAGAGCAATAAATGTAGTCCTGATCTATAGTGTTTGACAATTTACAATATGTGAATGCCTGTACTGAAAATTTAACAACAGTCTTGGAAAATGTCAAAGTGTCATAAAAATATTAGTTATTTTTATTTAGAAGTTTTAGACAAATTAGAAAACACAGCTTGGGTTGTGAAGTAAACGGAAAAAAGAATAAAAGTTAAAAATAATGTCAGCTGAAATTTGTTGTGGTCACAGATTTTATGTAGCAGAAGAACAATTGTTCTCATATATATATATATATATATATTTGTTTGAAAAAATGTATTTGTTCTTTGGTTTAATCCATGTTTAAAAAACATTGTATTTTGTTTAAAGGAAATACATTTATATTATAAACATATCAACATTACTCTAATATCTAAAATGAAACCAAATAGTTTGTATGTTATTCTGTCAAATCATAGGAGACTTTTAAAATCAAAATTGATTTTTAATGCATGGGCTATTTTAAAATCAATGAATTGTTTAAGTGCATATTCCTACATAAGAAATACAGTTATAGATTTAGTGTGTGACAAACAAAAACAAGAAAGCTTCTTACTTGTTTTTTTGAAGAGTCAATAATCTAGTTGAATGTATAGTATTTGCCCATAAGCAACCATCAAGAGGCTATCTATAGATGTGTGTGTGTGTGTGTGTGTGTGTGTGTGTGTGTGTGTGTGTGTGTGTGTAAGAAAAAGGTGATGCAGCATATAGAGCACTGGGTCCACAGTCAGGAAAACTCATTTTCCTGAAATTAAAAAAAAATTATCTCGGACACTTACTGTGTGACCTTGGACAATCCATATGACCATATATCCCTCAGTTTTATCTGTAGAATGAGCTAGAGATTGAAATGACAAATCTATTTGGATTTTTGCTACCCAAAATGAGGTCAGTAAGAGTCAGAAATGAAAGACTGAATAACAACAAATATGTTTATACCCATACACACATTATATAAATCACTTGATTTCCAGTACTTTTGATTGGTTAAAGCTCCATTTTCAAGAGTCTTATAAACTGTTAGAGGTCAATAAGTTTGGTTTAGAGGTTTGGACCAGTGTTGAAACCAATGGTAGTTGATCATAGGTTATAGGCCAGATTTTAGGATTACCAGCAATTTCACAAGTTAACACAATCCGACTGCTCTCTTGATGTTATAAAAGTAACTTGATTTATTTCCTAAATAGGATGGACAAGTGGACCAGGGTGCAGGAGTCCCTAGAATCTAACAATATATATCTCTACCCAATCAGTCTGACCCACAAAGGTCTCTGGTCCCCAACAAAGTTGGAGCCACACTAATCTCTCTCTCTCTGCCTAAACCCCTTTAGCTTTCGAAATATGACTAGTTGGTCCACTTAATGAACAGAAAAAGCATACAGTTTGTTAGATAAATATGGCTAGAGGCCAGAAGCCAGAGCCAAGACAGTTACACTCATCTTTAGGATAGAGTTTCTGGGTCTTCACTGCTCACACAGAGAGAGAATGTCAGGATGGGAAAAAAATGTCACAGTTCCTAGAAACACAGACGTTTCTAGCTCACAGGAACCTCAAAGATTTGATCAAGGAATCTCAGCTAACTCCCAGTCATATACAAAATGGCCACAGGCTCTCCTCCATATTCAGTAATCAATGTACCCCATAGATTTCCATGTGTCACCTTTTAAAACTTCCCCCATTCCAGAATGTGGTTTGTAGAGTTCTCTGCATATTCCAGGCTTTGCAAAGTCACACTCAGACCCTTGCAAATCTCCCATATGTTTCTTTCTATTCATATATATATATATATATATATATATATATATATATATATATACATATTAGTATTCCCTTGGAAATTTTTCTCTTCAGCCTAATATTATACTTATTGTTTTCAAGTACCTTAATAAGATTGTTGCTTTTTTAAAAAAGAAAACAAATCAATAAAATATAACCTAATATCCCAAGACCTCTATAATTCATTGCATTAATTAGGCATCAAGTACATCTTTGTTGAATGAGTGAATGAAAACAAAATTTTTCTTTAACTCCACACCTACAAAATAAGGGCCATTTATTTTTTCATTCATGGTCTTACACAATATGACCCTTCTTTATTTTATTTTTTTAAACCCTTACCTTCCATCTTGGAGTCAATACCATGTATTGGCTCCAAGGCAGAAGAGTGGTAAGGGCTAGGCAATGGGGGTCAAGTGACTTGCCCAGGGTCACACAGCTGGGAAGTGGCTGAGGCCAGATTTGAACCTAGGACCTCCCATCTCTAGGCCTGATTCTCTTTTTATTTTTTAGAATTATCACCCTTCCGTCTGCTATAAAACCCAGCTAAACATTTCCATTTCTTCCTATACAGTCATGACTATCCCTGCTATTAACCTATTAACATGCTCATACCATGTACCTCTTTTCCTACATAGTCTTTCTCTCATTTTTCTTTTTCTAAATCCTTAAATATCTAAGGATACTTCCTTCAAGATTAAGGTAAAATCCTACTCTTAGGAATCTTCTCCAAATGGATCTGAAAAGTTCTATTTCTTTTTTGAACCCATATAACATTTATTATCTAAAATTTTTTGACAGCACATTCATTGATTCCTTGAATTATTACTTACCCATTTGTGTACCTAACCTTTCTGAAACTGGAATGATTTTTTTTATATTTTATAACTTTTTCTATTTGAAATAACTAGCATAGTACCTTTTATCCTGTAGGAGTTTGACAGGTGCCTGTGGTTTCTTATCTATGAAGCAATTCTGAATTTGATTCCTTCAGATTCCATAGGAAATCTAACCAGGAAAGTAAAGATATGCTCTCTGTCCTCTAAAAGATTGTGATCTAAATCAATTGTGTCACTAAACCCTACATAAGGATAGCTGTGAGCTATATACTGACATAAAATGACATGTTAACATTATCTTTAGTCTATTGTATTTATATTTTCTTAACTATTTCTCATTTATATTTTAATATATTTCAGCAGCCTGCTGGATAACAATTTTGAGATCTAATCTAATTCACATATCCCTGGAAAAATTTTGAATATCACTATTTTGGCTCTAAATATTTATTTCTTATATTGAATTCAACATTTTCCCTTTTCATATTAATGGCTATTCTATGAAAATTTTTGATTTGTTGTTATTGATATAGATAAATCTATTGGAGGACAAAAGAAATTCATACCTTTGTATAACTAAGTCAGTATTTTGTCTGAAAAGTCCAGAAATACTAATTGCTGGTTTCTTTGCATATGGAATAAGCTATATGGTTTAGACTATACCAACCTCATAGTCCCAGAAAGTTGATATTTTATGAGTGTTTTATATTTCGACTTGGCTAGTAGAATTCAGGTTGGTTATTGTTGTTGTTGTGGTTGTTTATAGAGAATTTGGTTCATTTGATCTCAGAAATTGTATTGTCATTACATTCTCTAAAAGGAAATAGATAACTGGGGTCTCTGTATCCTTGGATAATTCCTACTAGCCTCTGGTTTGTGTGTATAAGTCTACATGTTGAAGGGCATTAATGGCATATTATCTGCTTTTCTAGTAAAGAAGATAAAATATTCCTATTGAATCATAATGGCCTGAAATGGTTGTTGAAAATAAGTCTTTTATTTAGTACTTTTATTTTCTGTTATCCTTTATTATCTCAAATATTTAATTTAGGTCAAATAATTTGCTCTTATGTTAAGATAATTATGTATCAACATCATTTGAAAGGGGAAGCTAGATGGTTCAGTGGATAGAGTATTAAGACTGCTGTTAGGAAGAGGTATCTTTTTGACTTGAATCTGTCTTCAAAAACTTACTATCTTGAATGACTCTGGGCAAGTCACCTAAACTGACTTGCCTCAATTTCCTCACCTATAAAAAGAGGAAGATAAAGAAATGACACACACAAAGTTACACTCTAGCAACTTTTCCAAGAAAATTCCAAATGTGGTCATGAAAAGTCAACTGAAATGAATGCATAACAGCTACTTGTACTGAAAATTAATAGATGACCATATTAGCACAAGAATTAAACTTTTAGGAAGAGTGGCTTGTAGAAATGTGTTAAGGTTAGCTTTCCCAGAGAATGAGTTTGTATGCCACAAACAGCTTTAGCAATGTCAAGTATTTTATCCTGTCACTTAATCTCACACTCATGAACTATGAGGTTAAGAATACTATTTAATACTGAGTTAATAAGGATTTAAATTGTGCTTTGAAGAATAAAAAGTGAAAGCAATTATGCTCTTCAAAAGTCTGACCTTTTGCATTATGTCTAGTTGTGTTATATCAGTCATGCTACATTACATCTCAAAGGACATGGTATTAAATACTGTGTCCTAATGGAATTTCTCCCTAGCATTGATACATTTTTGTAAAGTATGTACTGAGATAACTAAAATGATTTTAAGCATCCTGGCTAATGATTGTTTTAAATGACTTTTATTAAAGATAAACTTAAAGTCAAATGTATAACAATTTATCATGTTCAAAAAATTATTTTTTCTAAATCCGTGGACAAAAATTTACTTATTAAGCCAAACTCTTTAAACATATGTTATTTAAATACATCTTCGTATACACATCATACATATATTTATTTTAAAGCTTTGAAAGATCTGTGTTTTCCTTAGATTTCCCCCTCAATTAAAGAAAAATGCAATCTATCCACCCTTCTTAACTCCCCCTCCCTCCCGCCCTCCTTCTCTCCAACTTCTCTCTCTCTCTCTCTCTCTCTCTCTCTCTCTCTCTCTCTCTCTCTCTCTCTCTCTCTCTCTCTCACAGTCACACACACACACACACACACACACACACACACACACACATACATACACACACATATGGACACACTCACACCTATTGCCAGATGGTCTTCGGGAATTTATTTAAAGTTCCAGGAAAATCATCAAGGTGATTAATTTTTTGCTTTAGGGATGGTGCATAAATGCATAAATGTTTAACCTATCATTTCTATTCATGAGAATACTTCATAATGCTGAAAGGGCTAAATATATAGGACATATCATAATATATTTCTTTTGATATGCTTTTGTCTTTATTTCAGGATAACAAGAGATCCTATTTCAGACCAAGGAGGGACAAAAATGTTCTATCTATACTCCTTATTGCCATCTAGAAAAAAGTTCAACAGATAAGGTCACATGAATGCAAATGTTCAACTTCTTCTGCAAGTTTTCTGGTGTGTTATTCTTTGGCTCCTATGGTGTCCAATATTTTGCATAATGATTTTTTAGCTAAGAATTTTATTGTTTGTGTTTAGCTAAGAATTTTATACCAACATGGTGTGCAGCCTGGATAGAGCTGAAATACATTCTACTAGACCAGATAAAAGTGATGTTTTTAAAGTACATCTTTTGGATTGCTTTACCCTTTGCAAAAACAAATTGTTGCTTAGGAAACAAGCAAAAACAAAACCCTTTTCAAAATAGAAATGTACATATAGATACCTATAAATGAAAATATTTAATGTATTTAATGGTTATATTTGGTTAGAAGTAGCAAAAATAATATGGAAATGGCTCTGAACTTATCATGAGATTTCCAAAAATTAAAATTTTTAAATGGCAGATATAAATGAATCTTCATGTTTTTTTCTATTTTTATTATAGAATACACATGTAATGGTTTAGTTTACATCAAATTTTATGTACATTATCTTATTTTATCCTTAGAACAACTAGATGAAGAAAGTAAAAGAGTTTCATTCTCTCCATTTTAAACAGTAAAATAATGAAATCTGAAGGAGTTATTTGTCCAAGACCAGACAACTTATAAGAACAATTTCCAGAATTTCTTTATTCTAGGTATGGCTAATTTATTTTTTTAAGGTATTGATATATTTTATTTTTTGCCAAATTAATTTCCTCAATGTAAATATTTCCAAGATGTTTCAAAACATATTGCCACATTCTCATTCTTGCTTCCTTTCCTTATCCCCCACCCCACTCCTCTTGAGATGGTAAGCAATCTTATATAGATTTTATATGTACAATCATGTAAAACATTTTTCCATATTAATCCTCTTGTTTAAAAAAAACAAAACAAATTAAGTAAGTAAAAGAAAACAATTATACTAGATGGCATTTTTTTCAAGAGTTTTTTGGTGTGCTTTTGGATTATTATATCATTGAGAAAAGCTGTTGTTCAAAATCATTCATTATAAAGTATTCCTGCAAACTGTACAGTATTGTCCTGGTTCTGTTTGTTTCATTCTACTTCAGTTCATGTAAATCTTTGCAGTTTTTTCTAAGCCCCTCCTTCTCATCATTTCTTACATCACAATACTATTCTATTACAATCATATACTATAACTTACTCAGCCATTTTCCAGTTGATGGGTATCTTTTCACTTTCTCATTTTTGCCACTCTAAAAATAGCTGTTTAAAATATTTTTGTACATATACATCCTTTTACTTTTCAATTTTTTAACTCTTTGTTTTACAAACCTGGTTGTGGTATTCCTGGGTTAAAAGGTGTGTAATGTTTTATAGCCCTTTGGACATAGGTTGACATTTTTCTCCTGAATGACTAAAATTAATTCATTACTCCCTCAACAAAAAAAATTGATATTCCATCTTTCACATAGCTCCTACAAGTTTTGTCATTTTCCTTTTCTGTCATAATAGCCAACCTGATAGGTGTGTGGTGATAACCTCAGAGTTGTTTTAATTTGCATTTTTCCAATTAATAGTGATTTAGAGTGTTTTTGCATGTTGATAGAAGCTTTAATTACTTTGAGAATTTTTGGTTCATATCTTTTGATCATTTATCAACTGGGGAATGACGTATTCAACCCATTTCTTTATGTATTTGAGAAATGATGCTGTTAATTAGACAGATGTGAAAACATTTTTTGCACCATTATGATTACTATATATATTTTGTTTCTTTCTTTTTCAAAAAATAATCCTTACCTTCTGCCTTGGAACCAATTACATTTTGCTTTGGAAATAATAAGTATTGTTTCCAAAGCAGAAGAATGGTAAGGGCTAGGCAATGGGGGTTAAGTGACTTACCCAGGGTCACACAGATGGGAATTGTCTGAGGTCAGATTTGAACCTAGGACCTCCAGTCTCCAGGCCTGGCTCTCAATCCACTGAGCTACCCAGCTGCCCTCACTATGTAAATATCATTTCTATTTACATCTGTTTAGTTTCTTACCTCTACCTCCCCCAATTAGCCTTCTTTTCTATGAGCCAAACTCTTTTTCTCCTATTCCCTTAACCTCCCATTTTCATGTAGAGTAAGATAGCTTTCTATATGCAATTAATTGTTAATGTTCTTCCCTCATTGAGCCAATTCTGATTAAAGTGAGATTCAAATGCACTCCTCTCCACCTTACAATCTTCCCCTCTAATGTTTTTTTAAACCCTTACCTTCTATCTTAGAATTAGTAGCATATATTGGTTCCAAGGCAGAAAAGTGGTAAGGGCTAGGCAATGGGGGTTAAGTAACTTACCCATGGTCACATAGCTAGGAGGTGTTTGAGATCAGATTTGAGCCCAGGATCACCTATCTGTAGGCCTGGCTCTCAATCCATTGAGCCACCAAGTTGCCTCCTTCCTCTCTACTGTTGATGCTAGCTTATGCTTCTTTTCTGTGCAATAATTTACCCCATTTTATTTTCCTTTCCTCCTCCCAAAAGACTCCTCTTACTAATTTCTTAATTTAATTTAATTTTTACATCATCACATCATATTAAATTCATACCCTCAACTCTGTCTATGAATATATCTTATAACTAACTTAACAATCACAAAGTTCTTTGGCAATACAAAAATCATCTCCTCATGTAGGAATGTACACAGTTGATCCTTATTCACTGTATTTTAAATTTTGACTTGTGGACAATTCTACTTTATAAAGAGTCCTTTTTCTCAGTGATTTTTTGTACCTCCTTTACCTAAGGGCTCGGTCCATTATTAAAGAAGTTTTTCTCTTCGATACATTTTTATAATCTTTTTTCCACTTGCCTACTTGGGCTTTTTTAGGAGTGCTATTCTTTGGATTTTTGTGCCTCTTTTACCAATTGGCCTATTGTGTTTACTAAAGTATTGATATCTTCAGTATTTCTTGTCTTTTCATTAACAAGCTATTGACTTTTTTCATGATTTTCCTATATCACGCACTTCTATTACCAATTTTACTTCTACCTCTCTTATTTGTGTGTGTGTGTGTGTGTGTGTGTGTGTGTGTGTGTGCTCCTTCATTAAATCTTTTTGGCCTTGAGAGTAATTAGCATTTTAATAGACTTTGAATGCAACAATATTGACTTTGTTATCTTCTTCAGGGTGTGAGTCTACCTGTTTACCAAAATGACTTTCATTGTTGAGTTTTGTTTTGTTTTGTTTTGCTTTTTTTGCTGTTGTTGTTTGCACATTTTCATGCCTTTTTCTTTTATTTCAGTTTAAAAAAAATAAAGTTGGGCTCTATAACTGTAATAAAGGGAGATTTTCTCTAAGATTCAGTTTCTTTGTGCAGCTGTGTTCAGAACTGGCACTGGGAATTTATCTGCTTTTGGTTCAATCATGGTATAAGAAGAAGTATGTTTAAAAGTGTCCTGACCTGTGCTCTAGTTTGTGAGTAACCTCAAACATTCTTTTACACCTTGGAGCTGTGACCAGGCTCCCCTGCTTCCATATGGCTACAAATATTGGTGTATACTGGTGCTGCTCTTCACCCTGCAAATGTGCCCCAGGACTGTGACCTGGTTCTGCAAATGGGCAATTTGACAAGAATCTTGCATCTGTAGCCAGCAAAGATACCCCTAAAATCTCCTTCTGAGCAATTGCCTGACCCCCACCTCAACCCCTTGATATTTGTAGCTGAGAGTTCTAGAAGGCTTGGCTGATGTGTCAATTGCTCCAAAGGTCTATTGCCTAGATGGGCACCCTGGGAAGCTATGCTCCACTTCCATCCTGATGTATTAGATCCCTCACAGAGGCTTTCTGAGTTGAATTGTGATGAAAATCTATTTCACCTTTTCTTTTTGTGGATTATACCCTTCCAGAATTCATTTTGAGGGTGCTTTTTGGAGGGTAGTTTAGTAGAAATCAGAAGGGTCCCTCTACCTTCTCTGTCATCTTGGCTCCACCCCTGGAACTAGCAATATTTGGAACCAGGTTTCATTTTATTTACTCTTTAACCCTTTTCCCATGTCAAATAAACCAAAGATACCATATCTCTATAATTTCCCCTAGAACTGGTCCTAATAGTTATTATTGTACTATTGATTTGTGTACATATGAGAAAAGGAGAGTTCCAATAACATAAGATGACAATTTACTTCTTTTATTTGTGTATCCCTATATATGTAAGTCTAGTCCTGTAATTTTAATAATCTATGGAACTAATGATTTTGAATCTTATTCTACCAATGCCTTGCTTCAGACATATATGTACTTTCCCCCTAAGTAAATCAGTTAATTTATCAGCCACTGAAGCACATCTCTAAATCAGTAATTTATAGATCAAGTGCCAATGAGCATTTTCTCCAAAAATATGTTAACAAATTATACAACAGAATTATATAGATATTTTCTTTTTTTTTAAACCCTTACCTTCCATCTTGGAGTCAATACTGTGTGTTGGCTCCAAGGCAGAAGAGTGGTAAGGGCTAGGCAATGGGGGTCAAGTGACTTGCCCAGGGTCACACAGCTGGGAAGTATCTGAGGGCAGATTTGAACCTAGGACCTCCCATCTCTAGGCTTGGCTCTCAATCCACTGAGCTATCCAGCTGCCCCTGATATAGATATTTTCTAATGTGATTATAAGAATTACAAATAAATGTTAGTCTGTTAAAATATGCAAATGCTATTTTATTTTAAAAATCTGCCATTTCAGAAATCTGAATAATTACGTAAACTTGAAAAATTATTAGGAATTGATAGAATTTAATATATATATATGTATACATATATATAAGCTAAAATTTCTGTGGGAGACAAAAATAATAAAATCTAACTCATCCATTTCAAAATGGCATTTTAATGAAGTTAATTTAATTCATTCTTTGTTCTAATTTGTAAGATAATTTTTTTGCCAAGTATAAGTTGCAAGACATAATTATTAGCTGAAAGAGACCTTTTCTATCATTAATGGATAATTTCTTGGGTTATGATTACAGATGTCAGAAGATCTAAAATTATACTACTTGTTATAAGTTGAGGATGTTCAATAGAGCTCCCTGAACATTTCTTATCTCAAAGAAAGCTAATGTGAATTTGTAGCCTTCTTTATCTTTAAAAAGTTGAAACACATATACTTTGACATATTGCTGTGTATATACATTGAATTTAAGAACAAATTGGAGAGAAGCCATGGGAAGCACAAGAAATAAAGGACCTATTCATAGACTATGATTAAGAGAAAAATATGAAGTAAAACAGATGTTCAATTTTATTGGTCATGTGATCCTCTTTGGAAACCAAATCTATGAAAATAAATGAAGGGAAGAGGAAAAGATATACTTTTCAAAAAGTAAAATATATACAAGATTTTTTTTTCCTGAGGAAGATAGGGAAAATGCCATTTTTTTTCTTAATGGGATTCTATGTCTCCGTAGAAAATAATTTTGTTCTCAAGGAAATAGATTCACATTCTTTAATGGTTTAAATTCATATGATTCAGTTTGGGGGATCATTTCTGGGATAGGATGTTACAGTCCCATACCTCCCGATTTTGTCAAAAATCTTTCTCTAATCCATGGACCCAAAAGTAGAAGGAATTTGTTCCTTAAAATAGAGCTTTCTGATTAAAGGGATCTATGGATATGAATTAATTCTATTCTTATACACTAAAGTCAGATCTTACATAGGAAACAGAAAAAGATATGTTTTGGACAATTTCCAAAGCAAGTACTTGGTTCATATAGCTGTAAAGACCATCACAAAATATGAGAAATAAAAATCCTCTAGTGTGAAAGCTCATAATTGGATATACTTTATATAATTAGGATTATAATAATAAGATATGTCCTCACTATCTTTCCTAGCTATTGGCAAAATTGGAAAAAAAATGTCTTCTTTATTAAATTGTTTTAAGACCTATTTATTTTTTTTAACATTTGATTAAAAGATATGGACAATGACCTAGACCAGGAAAAGCATATCTGCCAGAAAACTGCTCTGAGAAGCTGCATGATTCCAGAAGGCCTAAGGGGGAACTGACAGCAATAGAAAATATCCCTAGAAATCATACAGCTGCATCATGAGACTCCAAATCCTTGAATTGAAATGTGGGTGTTGTGTCAATGATGGCTTTCATGTTTTCATCATGAGCTGTTATTTTGTTTTGTTTATAAGATCTTGTGCCAAAAAGGGAAATTCCCCTTAATGTCTTTTTGTTAATGTTTCTGCCAATCATTTATAACATCATGTTTAAAAAAAAAAGAAAAACACCCAAGAATCACACATAAACCATCCATAAAATATATAGTACTTTCAGGTCCTTATGCATCCTGGCAAGCCACTCTTCAAATATATTCTCCTAATAGAATGATATGGAAGAATATGTATCTTCAGTGAATCAAAAGGAAATTCATGTTCAATGTTATGATTTATTGGCAATGTTTCTCGATGACACCCTTCTAAAGCCTTTAGGATTTAAAGGTTATCCTGCTTCCATGAGAAAAAAAAATGACTCACTGGCCTCATGGGTCTTGATCCTTTTGTCTTTGTTAAAGGCAGGATGGAGATCTTCCGCTTATTTGCCTGTAAACATCAAATGCTGTCCCAAAGGCATAGGAAGGCAGGGCTTGTAGGGTATAGTATATAGGGTATACTAGACAACTGGGTTGCCCTTTCCTCTGTTATGAGGTAATGGGGGAAGAATGAAATCTTTAAGTCTACCTTCTCTTGGAATATCCGACAACTGGAACTTCTCCGGGGAAGTCCAAAGGATAAACCATCAGGCCAATCAGAAAGAAGACACACTTCTATATAAACAGAGAGTCAGAGAATACTGAGGATACTTTCCCTTAAGAGGCTATGCCCACATTAATAAACAATGTTATTCTTGGGGGGAAATAAAATAATTCCAGTGTGATGATATTTTTCTGGTTCATAAAATGCTTTAGAAGCTATAATTATTACCATTAAGATAAAAAGCAACATTTGGAGATCTTTTAGTAATTGAATTATCCTAAATTCTTTTAGATTTAATTTATTAGAATTCCATTTTTCACATGAAAATTAGATATTTAATCTAATAATAATTTCAGCATCTAGTCCATTAGCAAAAATGGTTCTTTTGATAGCTTAAGGGAAAGATCCTCAGTAATCCCTGACCTTCTCTTTAATAACAAAGTGTGTTCTTTTTCTGAGTATGGAGTGGTCATGACCAAAATGGTCAGTTGTCTGTCAATATCTCTTTCTTAATGTTCCATTTTAATACATCTATTTAGAAAATTTTCTACTGTTGGTTAAGTTGATATAAGTTAGTGAGGAAGCTATTGATTCTGTGACCAGGATCAATAGGACCAAGTTCAAATCTGATCCCAGATATTAGTGGCTTCATGTCTTTGTGCAAGACCCTTAAACTATATTTTTCCATTTCATAATCTTTAAAATGGTGATATTTATAATGCCTATCTTACAAGGTTACTATGAGGAACAAAATATATAATATTTATAAAGTGCTTAGCCTAGTGCCTAGAAGATTGTAAGCACTATATAAATGTCAGCTATAATAGGAAAATAGGTCTATCTCTATATAGAGATAGAGATAAAATGGAAATATAAAGCTATATATAGTTATGTATAAATAAATGTACTTATTTAAAAATAGTAAAATACATTTATTATGAGTAAGCCTAAACGCTCATATTGAAATTCTATCACTAATTCAGTATTTGTAGAACATTTACAGAAATTGTTGTGGCCATATTAGGAATAAAGGGTCCAGATCTGTACAACACATTGCCAAACTTAGTAAATGTGACTGTGTACAAAGGAGCAAGATGTGTATGGTCAATGGACAGATTCATAACCATGTATCACATAGATTGCTAAAAGAAATAGGTCATGTTTTCCTAATTCACAGGTCCAATCATACCTCTCCCCTAACTCAATAAACTCTCTTGGCCTCTAGAAGCAAATATAAAATATTTGACATTCAAAGCCATTCATAAACTAGCCTCTCCTTCCTTTCTCGTTTTCTCATACCTTATTCCCCAACAATTATTCTTAGATTCAGTGACACTGGTCTCCTTTCACCAATAAGAACTTTCGTGTTTTTTCTGAAATCATCTTGCTTATCATTTCTTACGGCACAATAGGATTCCATCACCAACATTACCAGAATTTGTTCAGCCATTCCCCAATTAATGGACATTCCCTGAATTTCCAATTCTTTGCCACCACAAAAAGTGCTACTATAAATATTTTCATAAGCTCGTCCTTTCCCTTTTCTACTATGTCTTTGAGATACAGACCTACTAGTGATATTCCTGGATCAAAAGATATGAACAATTCTGTAGTCCTTTGGGCATAGTTCCAAATTGCCCTCCAGAATGTTTGGATCAGTTTCAGGCAAGGTCTCAGCATCTGTAAGCCCTGGTTCAGAACATGGAACAGCAAATATGGGGTGGTTGGCTCGTTCTTGGCTTGGCCCCTACTCCTTGATATAGCTTCCTGCTGTCTGTGCTCCCCTCTCACTCCAGTGCCCCAGATTTCTCTGCCTATCTTTTAGTTTGTTCTCTTCTTGAAAATTGCTTCAATTTATCTCCTTGTTGGTTCTTTCACTCCTGTATTTGTTTTGTGGCATTATTTTAAGATTGGTTGGAGAGGATTCTTATGATGGTTTCAAGCATCTGTGCTTTTTTTTTTCTGCCATCTTAACATCAGAACTGGAAACTCCACAAAGCATTTTAAAAATATACCACTGCTACATGTTCTCAACCAATGAATTATAAAGCATGAGTCTGTGTGTGTGTGTGTGTGTGTGTGTGTGTGTGTGTGTGTGTAGGGGAAGGGTGGAGAAGAGGTGAGGCAAAATATAAGAAAATGCATATATCATTGATATAGGAAACTCTAGAAGGAAAGTGAAAATTTGAATGAAATCAAACATGGCTACATTAAAATTTCTCCTATAACATATCCATTTAATTTTAATAAACCCTTGAAATTTGATTTTCATTTGTTTTTGTTTTAAATTAAATGAAATCATTAGAACATGTATGTAAAATATCTTCAAATACCAGAACATTTACTTTTCTATTTAAAGTATAAAACTGATCATTTAATTTAAACAAGATAAATTGACAACCTACAGAGTAGGCTGTCATTTATTCATCAGAAAATCTTGGGAGCAAAACACTTTGTAATATCTTTTTAATAACTTTCAAAATCTTCAGTGGGAGAGAGATGTTTTTAGACATGACCCTCACAGGTCCAAGGACTACTAAGTCCTACCTATGAAGCTTTTCATTGAATATAACTTCTACAATTAAAATTATTTATGTTTCTCATATATTAATATATATATATTCATAAGTATTGTGATTATAAAATTAACTTGTTATTTTAACTACAATATCCAGAAACATGTAAGCATTCTGATTTGAGTTCCTGAAGAGTAATTTTTTACCAATTTTATTATATTTATAAGGACTATAAGCTTTTGTTATTTAAAGGAACATTATATAAATCAAACCCATTTGTAAATCAAAGAATCCTTACAAAATATGATTATTCCTTATTTTTGTTTTATTAAAGCAAGATTTTGCTGAAAGAAGGAATTGGGAGAAAAATTTTGAAATGATTTTTTTCCAATTTTCCACTATATATTCACTTTGGAGTTTACAAATGAGTGTATTTGTCAATTTTGATAAATAGCATTTGTTGAATGGCTTCTTTCATAGAAGCCACTCGGGAAATTTCTCCATTTTTCCATTTAGATATTAAAATTAAATATTTAAACATAATTAACTTCTATATTCTTATTTACTAATTAAAGTATATTTTAAAGCCTCAATTCATTATCATAATCTATTATTATTTATCTACTTATCAGATGAACATATACATTTATATATAGCTAATCTCTCTATGTCTATTTATACATGTAGTTATTTGAGTTTTGTCCAGCTCTTCATGACTCCATTTTGGGTTTCCTTGGTGAAGATGCTGGAATGGTTTCTTCCATTTTATCTCCACCTCATTTTACAGATTTGGAAACTATATCAAACTGGATCAAATAACTTCTCCAAGTTGATACACCTTACAAATGTCTGAGGCCAGATTTGAATTCAGAAAGAAGAGTTCTCCCAACTCCATGTCCAGAATTCTTTCAAATGAGCCACCAATTTACTTCTCACACTCCTTTACAGTGTAATATAAGAATTCCCCTTACTATCACTATTTTGTTAAAATGTTATTCATATTGTTCATCATTGGAATTAAATGATGTATAGTCCTATAATTACAGTTCTAAGTCATTAAATCGGTAGGACACTAATTCAGTCAAATACTGGAATATGGAGATCTTTCACTACATACCATTTAAAGATAGGAGTACTTCATAAAAGAAGTTGCTAATTCATGAAACCAAAAATAACTTAGTTCTAATTTTATCTCTGACATTATATTACTTGACAAACTATGTATACCTTCCTGGGTCTCAATTTTTTTCATCTACAAAATGCTACTGAGTAAAGAATAACATTAAAATGAAAATATATTTTTTCTAATTTTTATATGTACATATATGAAAATCTAAATGATCATTAATATCATATGAACTCAATTTCAATGTCAAATTCATGAAGTACTTTTAAACTATTCTCAAAATTTATTTTGATAAGTGTTTAATGACTTCATGCTACCTTTGTTTTGACCTAGACATATAATTTTATTGATTCAGGAAACTACTTATTAGGAAATTTGCTCTATTAATGTTAACCAAGGAAAAGTGCTTTCTATTGAATGCTCTGGGACACTGAATGGTTGAGTAACTTTTTCTGGATAATTTTTAAAATAGCATTTCATTTTTTACCTATTATATGTAAAACTATGTTTCACATTTTTTTTTAATTTTTAGTTAGAAATTCTCCATCTCTTTCCAACATTTCCCTCCCTGAGAGTAAGCAATCTGATTTAAATTTTATATGTGGAATCACATAAAAAAATGTCCAAACTAGTCATTCTGTGGAAGAGATCTCAAATGAAATAAAAAAGAGGACATATAGTATGTTTCAGCCTGAATTCAGTCTCCATAAATTCTTTCTTGGAGGACAGATAGTAATTTTCATCCTGAGTCTCTGAGATTTTTTTGGATCACTGCATTGTTGAGAATAATTAAGTCATTCAGTTTTTCAACAAAAAGTAGAGCTGTTACTATATACTATGTTCTTCTGGTTCTATTCACTTAACTTTGCATCAGTTCATACAGATATTTCCAGATTTTTCTCAGATTATCTTCCTTATCATTTCTTCCATCATAATATTTCATCACAATCATATACTACAACTTGTTTGTTCATTCCCCAATTAATGGAAAACCCCTCAATTCCATGGAATAATTTTTTAAAACAAAGTTCAAAGCAGATTCTGAAAACATATTCTTGTGCTTGCAAAACAGAAAGAAATATATGATTGTACAACCTAAAGGGACTGTGTAAGTCATCTTCTTATGGTAATTGTGGTATGTTGATACTAAGATATATGTTTTACTTATCTTGAAAAGGTCTGGCTTAAAGGTGAATTCTGATAGAATGAAAACAGGAAATCCTAGAAAATTCTGCTTGGAGTATTTTTTCTTCTTTATCTGACTTCTCAATTGACCCATAGCTCTAGTTCATAGACAAGAAAAAAAATTCATGGACATAAAAGAGATCTTCCTAGGAAAGACTTACCAAGTCATATGATCCTCTCCTGTTAAAAATGAAATTTGAAGCAAATGTTTATGCCTCAACATATGTGTGTTTTTGAGGATTTTCTTATTCATGGTATATCCATGCATTTCAGTTTCCAATTGTTTCCTACATGGAGATGTGCCTAAGACCATGATCTCCTTGATTGTTCCCTCCTTCAGGAACAATGAGAAGAGAAACAAGTTGTTCATCCTCATGTCTACTGAAAGCAGTAGCAGCAGCTGCTACAGTGACAGGTTGTCTGTCATGTCATTTCTCTATGCCATTTCTTACTGTTGCAAACATCAGCTATGCTTATTAGGAATAATTTGCATAGTGTTTCACATTGATAAAGTGATTTGTTTATAGCCATTTTTGTCAGTCCATGCATACTAGTAAATAGAAAATATGTTCTATGAGTTTTCTTTTCAGAAGGTAATTAAGATTAAATCAAGGAATGAAGATCTCTGAAATTCTCTTGTGAAATGCTTGAAATGATCATTTTTATACTTGTTTTCACTAAAATTTGTAATTTTCACTTTGTTCTTCTGGTGAACCAAATACAAATGTTTTTTAAAACCAAATTGAGCAATGTGTAATATTCATTTATTGTCTCATATAATGGCTTAAATATGCCAGCATATTCAATGAATAAGTCCTTTGGCATATTTTATAGATTAAATAATTTTAGTATTTTAGAACTTGAATGAACATTGAGATAGTTTCTGTTTAATACCTGAGGTTTTAAGAGGGAAAGTAATTAAGAGGAAAAGGGCTTGAGTTCAAATTCATAGCCATGTATCAGTTTTGTGACACTGAAGAAATCATCCAACTTCTTCCATATTTAGTTTATTAATCTTATAGTGAAGGGGTATTACTTGAACATATTTTTTAAGTATTTATAGGCATTTTCGTGTTTAAATGGATGTTCTGCAGAAAATTTAAGAAAGAAAATGGACAACTTACACAAGAAAAATAGATGAGTTTTGATAAAGTCAGGAAAGGAGTAAAATTGAAAGGCATTTTGTTCTATCTAATATGGAAGAAGATTGTGTTTGAACGATTTACAGTAGGAGGAATTGAAATGAAAGAAAAGAAGGGGAACACATTGTTTAATTAATTTAGAAATTTTGAGAATTTAAAATGGGCAGGAACTGGAATGGTAGAAGGGGAACTTTTTTTTTGAGAACTTTTAACAGAGTAATTTGTAAAAAGATTATACCTCAAAGAACAGAATTAAGGCCAAATTAAGGGGGGGAAAGCTACACCTAAAGCAAATGCTTAGAGGAAATGAAAAGTTTAAAAAAATAAAATAAAGGAGACACAAAAGGAGAAAGAAGAGTGGATGGAGAAAAAATCAAGGTAAATAAGAAAAAAACCTTAAAGAAAGTGAGGAGAAAAAGTATAAAGAAAATAAAATAATAAACACCAATCAATAAGAAAATGGAGTAGTCAAAGAAGGAAAGGTAGTTGAGTGTTGCTGTGTTAACCAGGTATTGAAGAGATGAGAAGAATGACATCTCTAGAGCTGAAATCCCCCACAAGCATTTTCACATAGCTGTTCTCCAGGGAAGTTATTAGCAAAAAAAGACAAAGGATGCCACTTGTAGCAAGTACCAACATATTCGAATCATATGATATTTATATTTTAGTTTCAGTCAAGTACCTGCTCAAATCGCAGGCAAATTCCTTTTCTAAAAATAAGTTAACTGGGTTTTTTGTCTCTCGATTTTTCTCAGTTATCAGAAAGAAATATATGTTTCCTTTAAAATGGAAGTAGGGTTAAATTATGAAAACCAAGAAAGAAAAAGAATTAAGGAATTTTGGTGGAAGAATGTGACTGAAGAAAGTAAAGAAGGGTGAATAAATTCTTGCGCAGAAATAAATAGTAAGGTCTTCTAGAAGAAATAAGAGATATATACTTGACTTGAAAAACTTTTCCAAATTTATTAGATTGGTCTTTCCAAAATTTCCCCGCAATTTTTTCCTCAGGTCAATATAAATATTGATATTTTAAAGCAATAAAATATTTTGCTTTCATGCCAAAAAATCTAATAAATTAATCCAAATATTAAAACAAAATGAGAAGGCCCAAGAATTTGTCTTTGTAGACATTAAAGCTTAGTGAATGTGACTTGGATTTAATTGCAAGAAAAGAATCCAAGAATGAGTCATCTTTTGAAAAGAAAGCAGTATCACAAAATGTATGTGGAGGGAAAATAGAAGGGAAGGTTCTGAGGGGAAACAAATGTTGCAGAGTTGGCAAGAATAAGAATTAAGAAAAAAAGTCATTAAATTTGGCAATTAAAGAAGAGGAAGAGTTCATGATTAAAAAGCAATAGAGAAAAAGACTAAAAATTTTAAAATTTGGAGTAACAGTTTTTGAACAGATAAATCTAACACATATAAGACTGGAAGTTAATAATAATAGCTAATCACAGGAAGAATATTGTCAAAAATTTTCAATAATACACTCTGATGAATCTAAAAAAGTTTATTTCTTCTATATTTGATAAAATATCCTTCTTATGTCAAATTATTACTTTGAGAAAGATAAAATACTTATATTGTATACATAATTATTTCATTACAATTAACTTTTTACCTTTAATCCAATACAAATAATTTCTATGCTATAAAACAAAAATATCCTTTCTATATGCATTTTGTGAATGTTATTACTAGTAGAATACAATATTCTGCATTTTAGTAAGAAAGGAAATTGCTATTTTTAAAATAATGGTCCAAATTTATGTTTTTTTATATAAGACTGAGTTCCATTAATATGATATCAAATGTTATTTCTGTAGAGTTTGGTGAAAAATTTAGACTTGGAAGTGACCTTGAAGTAGTTTTGCTCATGTGCTTAAAGTGGTTTATCAGGTATAAAAAAAACATAACATTTATATGACTAATATACAAAAATAATTCAAATTTTCATGGTACTTTTGTTTTGATGTCTTCAGAGATCAATGACCATTTAATATATTCTTCAAATATAATTCTAGACCATGAGACAAAAGAAAACCTTATCTTAAATTTTTGGTAATTGAATGAGATTTATCAAATAATCAACCCAACATGTCCTATGGACTTATTCGTAGACTTAGAATTGGAAACCACATTTCATGTTCTATATTTTAAGTCTCCTTATAAAAAGATTCTTCCTAAAAATGGAAAATGAATTGACAATGAATTGAATTTTACTGACTTAAGTAAACTTCTTTTTACCCCCTCTTTCTCTTAGTGTCCACTTAAGATATTAATCTTTTCCTGAAAAAGTGTATAGAAGAATAATGGCTGATTAGCAAAAATAAATTAGTATATAAAAGTATTCATTTTATAATTATATATGTATATATGATAAATATATCTACACATATATATATATTTATTTACTCCTATTCCCCATATGTTCCAATATTAATTTCTTTAGAAGCATAAACCACATGTATATTTTAAGAATGTTAAGAAGGAAAAGAGAATTAAACTAGTTTTATCATTATAAACTTTTTCCTCTTGCTTTTCAGCTTTAGAAATTTAATTAATTATTATTCTGGGGTAGGATGGTTGGTAAACTTTGTGGGAAAAACAAGCTAAACAATCCAAAATTGAATTTCTCTGAGGAATCTAAGAGTCTAGCAAAATATTCAGATAATATTGCTTCTCTGTCTAAACAAAAGACATGCCAAATGTTGAACAGATTGGGGTTTGGAAAAGGAAATGTCCCATTATAATATCATTATGTCTAGACATCCATCTAAGAAAAGTAGAACTTTAAAAACTACAAAAGAAATACATAAAAAGTCAAAAATCAAAATATCCTTCGTGGTATATACAGAAAGACGTTTGAAGCATTATTAATATTCATATATATTAATCTCACCAACAGAGAAGTCTTCCTAAATAATTTAAAATTTTAAAATAATCTGTCAGTCTTTTTATATTAAATAGCTTAGTTTTACACTACTTTGTATTTAGATATCCAATTTTAAAACCTGTTTTGTCTAGATTCCAAATTTATATTTTGATGCATTGTTTTCCTCATAATTCTCACAAACAAGTCTTAAGGAGAGATATGATCACATCACTGTAGCTATTAAAATGATCTTAACACTATTTTGAGGTTATGAATAAAAGTTTTTTTTTTTAATTTTGTGACGTTCATTGGTTAGGTCAGCTTCATAACCAATAAAGTGATAGAGGTCTCCATGGTTGTCTCTTATGCCGGGGATCACCCCAGCTGGGTTAGTTAGTCTGATAAACAGATTTTAGGAGCCCATTATTCAGCATCTCCCTTGATCATCCCAAGGCATTTTTAATTAGTGATAGCTAATTAAGATTGCCCTGACTGACAGGTGCACAGTCACATAAATAGGAAAAGAATAGTCATCTTCATTTATTAACCAAATTAGTTAAAATGTAAAATGTTAAAAGTATTGCAAAGGAAATATTCTTTGAGATTCCCAATGACAAAGAAATGCAAAAAAGTAGCAGAATAAATGCTATCTCTGGGCCATATTTCAGATGCAAAAATATAAATTAATTCTCTCTAATATGTAGGAATTAATACAATATATGAAAGATAAATTCTTACAATTTACAGTAAGATTATTTACTGTTTATATCTTGAAAGCTATAAAATTGATGAGTTTTCTTATTCCTCACTTGTGTTTCACCATAGATCAACCATTTAAAAACCTTGAGTACTTAGGAATTTATTTCACCTCTCTGATCCTGTTTCTTTTCTGTGAAAAGTAATAGTGATAGAAATATTTGTATCATCTATTCAATATTTTAAAAATTCAAATGCTATAATAATGCAGTGTTTCATAGGTAAAGCTGTTGAATCAGTGTTCAAACTACCCCATGTAGCACAGTACATATGTATGAATGTATATACACATACATGTTTAAATATATTACTGGACTATAGGGAAAAGAATATGCTAGTTTCAAATTGTAATCACATATTCCCCCATATCTTTTCACAACCTGAAATCTATCTGTGATTCTTCTTGAATCCATACTCTAGTCTCTAGAATTTCAATTCTAGGACCCAACTTACTTTGGCTAGTGCTTGTTATTGTTCAAATTATTCCACTTATCTCACTATGTATATTGGTTGATTATAGGCATTATAGTTTAGCTTCAGATCCTTTTTAGACATCAGACCATTCACCCACACTATCTCCATGTCCCTACTCATAATACTTCCTAAAAACAAATTTTCATATCCAAGTCACCTTTAACTTATATTCATTGACTTGCCTTATTAGAATAATACTTTTATTCGTGTAGTGAATGCTTCTCAATTTCTGCTTAATCTTTATTGTATTGTAATCTCAATACAATTCTAGACACATAGTAAGTACTTAATGACTGCTTTTATAATCAGTCATTCATGATGTGCTGAATACTTTTGAAAACTTAAAATTCATGTGAAGGTAAGTTGATATTTTCTTTATTATTTCTGTTATGGTTGTCATTTTCATAATTTTGATAAAAATTAGATCAAAGTGGCCCCAAAAAAGATAATATCCTGTTACTATAGTTTTACAATAAAATTTGAATGGAATGTTATACAGTGGATAAAATAACTGTTGATATTGAATAAAGGTATGAAGTTAAAAGTTCATCATCTGTCAAGTCACTAAAAACATACTTGGTGCAACACCAGTAAAAAAATAGAACATCAGAGATAATATATAACTTCTATTTCTATATAATTTTTATAGATTTTGTCATACTTCTACAAAGGAAGAGCACTCAAATCAATCAAATGAACAGATACATTTTTGCCCTCCAGAGTATTACCTGGATATATATATATATATATATATATATTTCTATATATATATATATTTCTATATTTATATATATATATATAAAATGAATGTGTATATGTATCCTAAAGAACTAATATAATGCATTTTACGCATATTTTTGATATTAAGGGCATAGATCACAAGAGAATATTAAGACCAATTCAAATAGAGCAATAAGGGTATGAAGGGAGAACAAAGATTGAAATGATTAGAAGAGATTGAAAGAGAGAAAAAGAGATAGACTAAGAATAAATAATATTTATATGTCTCTAATAAAACTTGATCTTTCTTTACTCTGAAATGTTCCAAGAGGGCCATTAATTGTTATGATGTTCCCTCCCCTCATTAGGCCTAAATTTGCTTTTTTATAACATAATTGTGGTTCCTAGTCCTGTCCTCTTAAATGTAAAGAAATAAAACCTAATATTTCTTCACTATGAAGACACTATGATGGTCAAAGGGCAGGTAGCATGAAGTATATTTTGTTTCTTACCAGTTACCTTATCCTTCATCCCACCTTCCACCTCTGTTCTAGGACTTTTATTTCTAAGATAATTATAAAGTCCTTACTACCACTATAATTGGAAAATACACAATTTAACCCTCTTATTGCTCCACCTACCATTCCTGAAACCTTTCAAATCTCTCTGCATATAATGCTCTTATTAGTCACTCCCAATATTAGACTGTGAGGTAGTTGGTAGTGCAATGGGTTGAGAGCCAGGTTTGAATTCAGGAATATTCATCTTCTTGAGTTCAAAGTTGACATCACATATTTACTAGCTATGTGGCACTTGGCAAGTCATTTAGTCCTATTTGCCTCAATTCCTCATTTGTAAAATGAGCTGGACAAAGAAACAGAAAACCTTCCAGTATTTGCCAAGAAAGCCCAATTTGGGCCTTGAAGATTCAAATACAACTGAAATGAATAACAATACTAACTAGTACAATATGTGCTTCTTGAATACTAAGACTATTTTGCTTTTCTATTTAAGACCCCAGGGCTTAGTTCAATATTTGGCACATAGCAATCACTTTTTATTATTTTCTTCATTCATTCAATTATACATTCATTTATATATCCATTCATTCATTAATATGGAGAAAACAAAATCAGAGAAGACATAGTATGAGAGATAATCCTGAAAAGATTTAGTGATCAGTGATGTCTAACACACCAAATTGACAAATAAAATAAAGACTGAAATGCCCTTTTGTTTTTTAAAATTTCAAAGACCAATGAAAAACACTGAGAGTTCAATGCAGTGACTAAGTGGAAAGCCAAATTTCTAGGTTCAGAGGAAATGAGTGGATGATAAGAAAGTGCCTTTGGAAAGTATATATTATTGTTTCTGGGAGCTTGGCACTGAAAGAAGTATATCAGGAGGTATAACAATCCTGTTCTATAATTCCACTTCCTACATCTGGTATTGAATGATTTCCTAAGCCACAATTTATCTCCTATTGTATTTCAAAGTATTTTTAAATCTTTTTTTCTATCCTTTAAATGGGATTTATTTATGTACATGCCTAATTTATCTACTAATAAATTTTAAAGTCCTTAAAAAACAAATCTTTTTCATAAGTTTATAGCTGCAGGAGATCAGCATGATCATTTTATCTGTGGTCATTTTTCAAGTGAGGTAAAGGAATCAGAATTTAAGTGACTTTCCCAAGGTCAAACATATAAGCATATCATTTCATCTGTTTATTACCTTCCCTACCTAGGAAGTAGATAGAACACAGAGTTGGTATTAGTTTAATGTCCATAAAATAAAATTGTGTGTATTCTTCAAAGTTTTAAGCTCAGTTCCTGGTAAAATTTTGAAATATATAGAAATAATTCTAAGTGAAATAATGAGTATCATTTAAACTATTCAGTTAATATAAATTTACCATCTAAATATGAAGCTAATATAGGTTTATTCAGAATTCTACACTGCTACTAAAGGAATTACCCATTTTAGTGTTCAGACCAATTCACATCAATTCCTATCAACCCAAACCCACTCAATTTCTCCTCAAACCTGGACCAGCCAGAATTCATCATGAATTGATATCAATCTGAGAATGAGAATAATTTACTTAAAATTAAAAAAGCATGACAACAAAGAAAGCATAAAATAATAGTATAAAATATAGTACACCACATGAAGTCTTACTTGCAATCCACCTTCTACTATATTACTTATCCTTAAGATGCAAATTAGAATTTTAATAAATTAAGAGAGAATTAGATTTTAAATCAAATCCATGCAATAAATTATGTATCACATATATAAAATGACATTTTTTTCAAATTACAGTCTGTCTTCCAGTATGAATATTTTTATAGTATTTAATCCTAACTTTGTTAATGAACAGATGGGAGACTTTATAAGGGAGATGCCAGTCCACCAAACTAAGATAATTATGAGTATGACAGGTAAATCTGCTTATGTTAAAGGTAAAATTAGGGTTGTTGACTGAATGTATTATTTTAGTCATTGCCAGGGATTTAAATTCAATCCCAATAAAATAATCAATCAGTTTGGGATTTTTATGGTGATTTAATTATAATAGTAGGAAGAAATTAAGAAGAAGAGAGAGAGGAAAGGGTATAAGATTTCTCCAACCTAGCCTAAGCTAAGGGAAGTTCAGAGTCCTCAGTCATGAGGTTACTCCGAGATTAAATTTAGTTCAGCTTCCAGCCACATTGCCTCCAAGATGAGGGGTCTTCTAAGAGGATAGTGCTTTAGGAGGTAAAGGAAAGGAGGAATCAATCTAACCACTCACCAAGGTCACTCAGGGAAGATGCCTCACCTAAACCACACTAGAAAGCTTCTCCCAGTAACCTCACCTCCAAGCCGCAAACACCAAACCACCACAAGCTCCCAATGCCCAACCACGAGCACCCAATGTCACTGAGTGAGCGCAATGTCTCTGAGAGAGAACAAGAACCCAACCTTGCCAAGAGTGAGAGCAGAGAGAGGAAGTGATGTGAAATATATAGACAGTTCTTTAAATCACTTCCTGCATCTCACATGTATCAATGGTAGCTTAATCTTGGCTTAGGACAGCCCAGGGGATCTGTCAATTGTTTCTGATTCTGATTTGTCATTTGCTATCACATGTCAGTCATGGGCCATTTTCCTCACAGTTAATCCTTAAGTGGGAGTGTATATATTCATGTTTGCTAGAATTCTAATTCAGGTTCTATATAGAAAGAATTAAATTATTATCCTTTTTGATTTTCTTAATTCATTGAACACTTCACTAACATTGTAAAATTAAGGAAAGGTGATGCTATTGAGAGTCTAATCTGTTTTACATGGACATGAATTTGTTTAAAAAGTGAAGCTTATTACAGTGAAAATAATATAAAAATATATTTAAATTGCTAATTAGATGTTATATATGTATATACATGCATATAGACACATATATGTGAGCATGTATATACATGCTTATACATATATATATATATATATATATATATACATGCTTATATATATGGAGAGAATAACTATGGGTCCTATACATGTTGAAGTTATTTTGTAAAGACTTGTCCATCTGAACTTCCGAGTAAGCATGGTTGCAGAGTAGACACGGCTTGATTGCTCCCTTCAGACCCAATGACACAGACAACCTCAAAGGACCCTCCCAAAATAAAAAACAAACATCCTCACAAGAACAGCAAGACCCCACAACAAGGGAAAGTTCTGAAGGTAGGTGGGATTTTGGCATCTCCACAATATAAGGGAATGAAGAGCCCACTCTACCCTCCCCCACCAAATAGCCAGAGCCAAGGTTAAAGTTAGAACTGGCCAGAATCAACAAGTGAAGAAGGGGCACCCCACGACTGAACAATGGGTAGCCCCAGGTCTGGGGACCTGAATAAGATAAGGTGCTTCTCCTGAGAGTACTAACACCTGTAACCCGACAGGCTGGCTAGCAGAGCACAGATATTGGGCACCCAGAACTAGCATGCTATAATCACTGAGTGCAAGAAGGGATTCCCTGACATGAGCAAGGGGCACCTACAGGCTTTGGGAGTTACCTAAGACCACCAAAGACTTTCACCTGAGAGCACTAACTCCCAAATGCTGGCAGACAGGGAAGGGCAGTCCCTGGGCCTCCCCAGGAAGACAGCGCAGCTGCAGAGAAACTAGAATTAGCCTTAGACTAAAGCCTTGACCATTAGACCATTATACTGAGAGCAATTGCTCATTCAGATTTCTAACTGGAAAGGGGAGGAAGAAAAAAACAAAACAGAGATGGCAAACTGTACCCAAGAACCCCAACACCCCAACACCAAGAAAAGCAAGAAGAAGGGGGTGAATTTGGATACATTTTATGGAGGGAAAACACACACAAAAAAAACAGAGGAAATAGCAGAAGAGGAAGTGCAAGCAAATGCTCCAAAATTTTGCCAAAGAAATGGAAATTGTCCACAAGCTCTTGAAGAATTTAAATTATAAGTTATCAAAAATATGGAAGCCTTCTGGCAGGAAAATGGGAAATAATGCAAAAGGAACTCAGCAATCTGAAGCATGAAAAAATGCAACTACAGAAACAGCTTGAAACCTCAAATAGCATGATAGATCAAACTGTAAAGGAAAACCAGGCTTTAAAGGTCAGAATTAGGCAACTTAAAGACAATGATCTTGCAAAAGAGAAATAATTAATAAAGCAAAGCCAAAAGACTAAGAAATTAGAAGATAACAAAAAAATATCTCACTGACAGGGTGACAAACCTGGAAAATGGAGGAAGGAGAGACAGTCTGAGAATAATTGGCCTACCAGAAAAGCCAGAAATAAATAGTAATCTCAACATCATAATACAAGATATCATCAAAGAAAACTGCCCAGAGATTCTAGAATAAGAGGGCAATACAGGCATTGAAAGAGTTCACAGAACACCCTGTACACTAAATCCCCAAAAGACAACTCCCAGGAATGTAATTGCCAAATTCCAAAGCTTTCAAGCAAAAGAAAAAATCTTACAAGAAGCCAGAAAAAGACAATTTAGATATAAAGGAATGCCAATCAGGGTCACACAAGACCTTGAAATTTCCACTCTGAATAACCATAAGGCATGGAACATTATTTTCAGAAAGGCAAGAGAACAGGGTCTTCAACCAAGAATCAGCTATCCATCAAAACTGACTATATACTTCCAAGGAAAAGTATGGGTATTCAACAATATAGAAGATTTCCAAGTTTTTGTAAAGAAAAGACCAGAGATCTGTGGAACGTTTGATATCCAAACACAAAGAGCAAGAAAACTTGAAAAGTTAAATATGAAGGAAAGGGAAAAGTAGAAAAATGTTATCTTTTTCTTTTGTTCAAACTCTCTTCTATAAGAACTACATTTATATCAGATTATATATATTAATATGTAGGGGAAATGTAATGTGTAACTCTCAAAAATTGTATGCATCATTAGAGTAGTTAGAAGAATCACCCATAAGGAATGATTGGGGCATTAAGAAAATATGGAGGAAGGGAGGGAGTGAAAGCAAGAAAAAGGGAGGGGGTGAATCATTGATGGTACTAAGATATACTTCACGAAATATAAAAAAAAACTAAATAGAATAATCTTTCTCACACAAAGATACACATGGGAAGAAGAGGGGAAGAAATTTCCTGTAGGGAGGAGAGGAAGAAAGTGCTAATTGGTATTACTTAAACCTTACTCTCAGTGAAATCAACTCTGAGACCTTAGAACATCTAGATCCATTGGGATCTTGAACTTTATCTTATCCAACAGGGTAAAAGAGAAGGGGAAATTAAGGAGGGGTGGGGGACACTAGGTCACAGAAACATGGCATACAAATGCAGAAAAGCAGTAATAATAAATGCAACCAATTCAGATCATAAGGCAATAAAAATAATGATCAGTAATGGTACATGGAGAGCCAAATCAAAAATTAATTGGAAATTAAATAATATGATATTCCAAAATAGGTTAGTTAGAGAAGAAATCATAGAAACAATTAATAATTTCATTGAGGAGAATGACAATGGTGAGACATCCTTTCAAATCTTATGGGATGCAGCAAAAGCAGTACTCAGAGGAAAATTCATATCCTTGAGTGCATATATTAACAAATTAGAGAGGGTAGAGATCAATGAATTGGAAATGCAAATCAAAAAAATTTGAAGACAAACAAATTAAAAACCCCCAAAAGAAAACCAAACTAGAAATCCTAAAAATTAAGGGAGAAATTAATAAAATTGAAAGTGATAGAACTATGAAACTAATAAACAAGAAAAGAATCTGGTACTTTAAAAAAACAGACAAAATAGAGAAAATACCAATCAATCTACTTAAAAAATGAAAGAAGAAAGGCAAATTAACAGCATCAAAGATGAAAAGGGGGACTTCACCTCCAATGAAGAGGAAATTAAGTCATTCGTTAAAAACTACTTTGCCCAACTATATGGCAATAAATATACAAATTTAAGTGATATGGACAAATAAATACAAAAATATAAACTGCCTAGTCTAATAGAAGAAATAGAATTCTTAAATAATTCCATAACAGAAAAAGAAATCCAACAGGTCATCAAAGAACTCCCTAAGAAAAAATCCCCAGGGCCTGATGGATTCACAAGTGAATTTCATCAAACATTCACAGAACAGCTAATCCCAATACTATACAAACTATTTGACATAATAAGCAAAGAGGGAGTTCTACCAAATTCCTTTTATGACACAAACATGTTACTAATTCCAAAGCCAGGCAGGTCAAAAATGGAGAAAGAAAACTATAGACCAATCTCCCTAATAAATATAGATTCAAAAATCTTAAATAGGATATTAGGTAAAAGACTCCAGCAAGTGATCAGGTGGATCATTCACTATGATCAAGTAGGATTTATACCAGTAATGCAAGGCTGGTTCAGTATTAGGAAAACCATCTACATAATTGACCACATCAACAAACAAACAGACAAAAATCATATGATTATCTCAATAGATGCAAAAAAAGACTTTGATAAAATAAAACACCCATTCATAATAAAAACACTAGAAAGCATAGGAATAGAAGGGCATTCCTAAAAATAATAAACAGTATATAACTAAAACCATTAACTAACATAATCTGCAATAGGGATAAACTAGAAGCTTTCCCAATAAGATCAGGAGTGAAACAAGAATGCCCATTATCACCTCTTTTAGTTAACATTGTACTAGAAACTCTATCAGTAGCAATTAGAGAAGAAAAAGAAATTGAAGGCATCAAAATAGGCAAGGAGAAGACCAAGCTATCTCTCTTTGCAGATGATATGATGGTCTACTTAAATAATTCTAGAGAATTAACCAAAAAGCTAGTTGAAATAATCAACAACTTTAGCAAAGCTGCAGGTTACAAAATAAACCCGCATAAGTCATCAGCATTTCTATATATTTCCAACACATCTCAGTGGAAAGAATTAGAAAGAGTAATTCCGTTCAAAATCACCTTAGACAATATAAAATACTTAGGAATCTATCTCCCTAGACAAACACAGGAACTATATGAAAACAACTACCAAACACTCTCCACGCAACTAAAAGTAGACTTGAGCATTTGGAAAAAAATATTAACTGCTCATGGGTAGGATGAACCAATATAATAAAAAATGACCATCCAACACAAGCTTATTTATCGATTTAGTGCTATACCCATTGAACTTCCAAAAAAAATTTTTTTACTGACTAAAAAAAAAAATCACAACAAAGTTCATTTAGAAGAACAAAGGATCAAGGATATCCATGGAAATAATGAAAAAAAAATACAAAGGAAGGTCATTCTTCAGTGGTCATCCTACAGTGGTCATCAAAACAATTTGGTACTGGCTAAGAGACAGAAAGGAGGATCAGTGTAATAGACTTGGCATAAATGTCTCCAGTAAGACAGTCTTTGACAAACCCAAAGAGCCCAGCTTCTTGGACAAAAATCCACTATTTTACAAAAACTGCTGGGAAAACTGGAAGATAGTGTGGGAGAGATTAGGTTTGGATCAACACCTCACACCCTACATCAAGATAAACTCAGAATGGGTGAATGACTTGAACATAAAGAAGGAAACTATAAGTAAATTAGGCGAACACAGAATAGCATACATGTCAGACCTTTGGGAAGGGAAAGACTTCAAAACCAAGCAAGACATAGAAAGAGTCACAAAATGTAAAATAAACAATTTTGATTACAACAAATTTAAAAGTTTTTGTAGAAACAAAACCATTATAACCAAATTGAGAAGGGAAACAACACATTGGGAAACAATTTTCATGACAAAATCCTCTGACAAATGTCTAATTACTCAAATTTACAAAGAATTAACTAGTTGTACAGAAAAATCATTCCATTCTCCAATTGATAAATGAGCAAGGGACATGAAAAGGAAGTTTTCAGCCAAAGAAAACAAAACTATTAATAAGCACATGAAAAAGTGCTCTACATCACTTATATTCAGAGAGATGCAAATCAAAACAACTCTGAGGTATCACTTCACACATAGTAGATTGACTAATATGACAGCTATGGAAAGTAATGAATGCTGGAGGGGATGTGGAAAAATTGGGACATTGCTGGTAGAGTTGTGAATTGATCCAACCATTCTGGAGGGCAATATGGAACTATGCTCAAAGGGTGATGAAAGAATGTCTGCCTTATGATCCAGCCATAGTACCGCTGGGCTTGTACCCCAAAAAGATAATAAGGAAAAAGATCGTACAAGAATATTCATAGCTGCACTCTTTGTGGTGGCCAAAAATTGGAAAATGAGGGGATGCCCTCCAATTGGGGAATGGCTGAACAAATTATGGTATATGTTGGTGATGGAATACTATTGTGCTAAAAGGAATAATAAAGTGGAGGAATTCAATGGAGACTGGAACAACCTCCAGGAAGTGATGCAGAGCAAGAGAAGCAGAAACAGGAAAACATTGTACACAGAGACTGATATACTCTGGTATAATTGAACGTAATGGACTTCTCCATTAGTGTCAATACAATGTCCCTGAATAATCTGCAGGGATCTAGGAGAAAAAAACACTATCCACAAGCAAAGAACAAAAGGTGGGAGTAAGAACACTGAAGATAAGCAACTGCTTGACTACAGGGGTGGAAAGGACATGAATGAGGAGGGACTCTAAATGAACACCCTAATACAAATACCAACAACATGGAAATGGGTTTGAATCAAGGACACATGTGATATCCAGTGGAATCATGTGTTGGTTAGGGGAGGTGCTGTGGGAGGGGGGGAAGGAAAAGAAAAGGATCTTTGTTTCCAAGGAATATTGTTTGAAAAATGACCAAATAAAATAATGTTTCAATTGGAAAAAAAAGACTTGTCCATCTAAGTTGAGGACCAAGATTAAATTTCAATACAATATTAAGAAAAAAAAATGGAAAATCCATTTTCCGAAGGGATAGGTAGTGTATTTTATAAGTCAACCGAAATCAAAGAGAAATATTTCTCACATTTCAATGAAATCATTTTCTCCCTATTGGGAAGTTAAAGGGTAACTCTCTTCAATGTGCTAAGCAGGGATGCATGACCTGGCTTCTATTAACAATAATGGGGAGTCTGGCAGCTCTATCTCCATACGTTGCACTGAAAAATACCTCTGTAAGTAAAGATTCAACCCAGGGGTTAGATTTTACCGCAAGTTATAAACTTCAGGAAACTGGGTATCTAATGAAAATGCTGACACAATCTTAACTATAGTTGAATGAACAGAGTAGCTATAGTGCTCCAAGTCTTTTATTCGAGAATGTGTAAATGTTTATGGTACCTTTGGATAAAAGAATTGATGTGGAAATCACTCACGCTTGGTCAATTGTCTGTGAATAAAAAAAAAGTAGTATTGCTAAATAGAGATCTGGATAGAAGAGAATAAGGACTCAAATTTCACTACTAAGACTTTTTATGAATCTTATATTTTATTATTTATATTTAGGAGAAATATTTCTCTATTATTTATAAAGACCTAATTTTATTTTTACTGACCAGGAATTAATATCCTTTATAGATTTATTGAGGGAATATAGCTTTTCTCTTAGTCTTTACTTCCTGTGAAATAGAAAAAATATAGGTAAATCCAACAATCATTTATTAACACTTACTATGAGTTAACTACTCAGAATATAAAAAAAAGCAAAGAGAGTCTCTTCCATCATGGAAAATGAAAAAAATATATATATATAATCCATAAATTAATCAGAAAAATATTGCATTCACAATTTATTCTGTCCACATAAAGAATTCAATTAAATTAGTTGTATTTTAAGAACAATCTACCTTCACATGTACTAAAATTCAAGCATTTGTGTAAATAGATATGCAGAACATACTTGAAATGAGAGTATTCAAAATGAAATAAGGGGCATGATTAGCAGAGAATTATTTTTTAAATTTTTTTACCAATTACCTGTAACAAATTTCCACATAAGTGTTCCAAATTTATATGATCCAAATTGTATCCTTCCCTCCTTCTCTCCCCCATCCCAGAGTTGGCAAGCAGTTCAATCTGGGTAATACATGTATTATCTTGCAAAATATATTTCCTTATTGTTCATTTAAAATAGATAATCTTATAAAACCAAAATATCAAAATAAACAGTTGAAAAAAGCATATACTTTCATCTATGAGAGAGGATTATGAAGATATCAATGCAGATGAAAAATAAAGCCTTGAAAAAAACTATCATTTTTGTTTTTAGACTCTATCTTTAAGCAATGACAATTTAGCCTTCAGATGTGTAAAGCGTTATATTAATAATTTTTTCTCCATATTATGATGTTATCTTTTACATTGAAGAAGATGAAGAAAATCATAAGCTTATGTTATTATCTTATATTATGGTGTTAAATATATGGTATGTGATGGAGAGTGAGGAGCAATAAATATTAGAATGGATATGATATTTATCCTTCTCTATTTCATTTGTGGTCTCAAGTCAAAGTAGAAAATTGAAAAATATCAAATTTCCCACTATCTGTATGGTTCTAGGTAAGTCTGCTTTCATTTAGATATATGTCTTTTTTTGTTCCTGTCTTAGTGTTTCACGTGAAGGTCGGTTTTGCTTAGTTTTCTTTTGTTTTGAAACATAATCATTTCCCGCTAGTATTTATCCAATGGCCATTGGAACAATTTCTTGTTGAAATTCCTCTTCTGGAAGTTGCATTGAGATCTAACAGATGGAAAATCAGTAGCAGTTGCAGAGAATCATTGCCAAATGGGACACAAACAAAGAAGAGAAGCATAATAGAGTTCCTCACTGCAGGATCCAGAGAACTAGTGCCATTAACAAATGTTGAAGAAAGGGTATAGGGACTTGGCTGCCTATATCAATATTGTCTTACAATGAGCAAACTTTTGTTAAAGGGGCCAAGAATATAGAATCTTACTTTCAGGAAAGAAACAAAATGTTGAGCCAGAAATAGTTATTTTTGTTTGGTTTAAAAATAAACTTCATTTGAAGTCTTCTTTGGATACATAATTGCTATGCCATCTCTTACTCTTTGTTTGTTCCCTTTGCTATTAAAAAAAGGACTTGTGCTACTTTCATTCTATACTTCTCCAGGATGTTTTAAGAAAAGTGCTTGGTAAACCTTTTAAACAGCTATATACAAGTTCTTTGTTCTCTCCTTAAAAAAAGAGAACAGAGGTTATGTGAAGAGGCAGTTGGTAAATGAACTAAAAAGAAATATAAAAGTGAACATAAAGAAGCATTTTTATACTGTCAATAAGAATTTATTAAGTGCTTACTATGTACTAGACAATTTGTTAAGCAAGCCAAAAATTAGTTCCTATTTTCAAGAAGCTCAAAGTTAGAAGGGAAGACAATATGCAAACAACTATGTAGAAACAAGATATATATATAATATATATTTCAATCAGACTATTCATTTTTATATTTCCTTTGTTTTCAAACACTCTAAGGATTGTTTCCCCCAATCCCAATAAAAACTGATTAATTGATGAGTGAGATTATGATGCTTTTTCTGTCAAATATATGACTAGTCATCATTATCTATGGAGGTGGGGAGGGTTAGAGATTTTAGATGGATAACCTTTCAGTTAGTTATTTACCAATTAGAGGTGTCTAGGAGTTCAGAGGAGGGGCTGAATAATGGAATCCTGATAATATGGAATTCCCCAAAATTGTATTTATTTTGAGACCTATGTCAAAGAATTTGGGGTTCCTTGATTATCAAGGGAATCATGGACCATATTAATTTGCCTAGAATAGTCAATTAATACATTAATTTAATACCCAGAAATATTACCTCTTAACATTTAAATTGTCATAAAATGTAGGTCTTCCTATTTTAAGGCCTGTACTCTACCGATAAATGATATTGAGAAAATATAGAAAGACAGTTATGAAGGGTTTTTAAGTTAAAAAATCAGGCATTTGTCTCAATAGTTTAGATACAAAAAGGTTATTAATAATAATATATTATTGTATGTGTTTGTATTGTTGACTGATGAACAAATTGCTTAGTTTGTTTTTTCTAGAAATGGAGGAATGAATGATAGGTGCCTCTCAACATTAGGTTTCTATGCTAAAATCCACTTGTGTCATGAGTTTCTGTCTATTTTGGTGGACAACAATTTAAGGAACAAAAGAGAAATACTTATATTTCAAAAGAAATTGTGATATTTGGTAATAGGAAAATAGGAAACATTCAGTTTGGCCCAGGTTATTTCATAGGAATTTGAAAGTGTTAAAAAAAAGTTCAGTTTTTTATAATGTTGAAGTTGATAGTAGACAAGATTGTTCCTCCTCGCATGCTGGGAAGCTACTGATGCTTCCAGTCCTATTGGTCTCTCTTCTTTCCCAAGTGAGACAGGTTCTTCCTGTTGTTCCTCTACTTTTTCTTTGGCTAAAATCCTGCTTCACTCTGTCTCATAATGTTCTGGCATTTCAAAATTTGTTTAGAGACTCTTGATAGTAGATTAGAGAAATGTATAATGCCAAAGTAAAATACCCTGGGACTTTTTAATCATTAAAAGGGTAATTATTTTCTTTTAAAATAAATATGTGGAGAGAGAATTAATTATTTTAATATCTAGTACTGCTTGAGTTACTACTGATATGACATATATATTTGGATATTAGTATCCAAAATTAAAAAGCACACATGCTATACCATTTTAGAGACTGGAGATACTTTAGATTCATGCAATATCGTCTCTCATTTTAAAATGGGAAACAACTAAGGCCCATAAATGTAATATGGCTAGCCTCAAGGTCATTCTGCTAGCTAGTTAGCAGAGCTCCTATGTGAACTCAATCTTCTGATACATGGTCTCATTCACTTTCCATTAAACCAAATCATGTAAGAATTCTTCACATAATAACAGTATCTATCCCTGGATTGTTGAAAAACATTAAGGTCTTTTCATGCATTAAAATATGCTTTGCTTTAAGGAAATTATAATTTCTTTTAAATTTTCATAAGATTCATGAGATTGATTGCATAAGATTTGGTGCAACTATATTGTTGTAATCTTTGGAAAATTAAATGCCATTATACATTTGTTTGGATTTGGAGGAGATAAATAAGTTGTATTAAAAATTCATCTTGACTTTGCAAATTTTATGATTATGTTGCACAATTATTCTATTTTCAGAAATTTCTGTGGGTTGAGTCAATTTGATTTTCTGAAAGCATCAAAATATGAAACAGCTTATGGAATTTATTTTCAAAGCTGTGTATTTTTCATGTCTTTATTTGGGTTCAATATGCCTTATTTAACTTTGCAATATAAAGTATAGAGGGTTAACAGTATTTATATACTTCTTATGAGGTTCTGTGAAATGGGATTTTATAATGTCAGTTGGCTATTTCACTATTCCTTCTCTACAGCACATAAAAATGGTTCACTGCACTAGTTGTATGCAATTTACCTGCAAAATGAACATTCAGTATTCTGCTCTGTGAAGTTATCACTATTTAACTAAAATTGACAAGGCACCAGGAACCAAGTGAACCAAGACTTATTACTCTGAAGGTAAAGGTCTTCTATACATAACACACAAACCATAATGACCACTGATCTATACAGCTCTAATATGCTTGGGTCATTTCAGCAAATGGGGATAAGTGATCGTCTTCCACTGGTAGAACTATTGCTTTTTATTCAGATACCTTGACCCAGAGCACAAGCTAATTATATTAAACTGGAGTTTAAGGATGGGCTCCTCCGGTGACCTTGTAGACTGACACCATGGGGCTTCATCTCACCATGGTCTGATTAATAAAGTGACTAAAGACTGATTGTGGGTTAGGAAAGGGAGTTATTCAAAAGTGAAGCTGTTGCACTGACTTCTCTTAGATTACTTGAAAAAAATGTTCTCTGATAAAAAATGAAGAAAAATCTTGATTCAAATAAAAATAACAAGAGGCCAAGAAATATAGCAAATAAATTATAGAAAGATTTTCAAATCAATTTTATCCAAAGGCCCTCACTCTTTCTTGTTACTCATATTAACCATTTGTAAGACAATTTTATTGCTTTTTTCATTAAAAACCTAATACAACTATTGCCACCATATCTTATGCTTACTATATGCAAAGTACTGTGTAAAAATAATTATAAAAATTAATATATATATTTAGATATTTCTATAACTTTTGCAAAATACTTCATATATCATTTTTTTTTCTTTTCAATCCTTTGTTCAGAGGATGGGGAGACAAGCTCTTAATAGGAAGCTATTATGTAAGGATACTCTTCTAAGCACTTTACATTTTTTATTTTCATTTGATGCTCATAACAACTCTGGGAACTAGGTACTATTGTTATCATCCTCATTTTATTTTATTTTATAATATTTTTATTTCTGTTTTATTTTATTTTAATAGAAACTTTTATTTATTTAATTAATTTAGAATATTTTTCTATGGTTACATGATTTGTGTTCTTTCCCACCACTTCTATCCCCCGTTACTGACACACAATTCCATTGGGTTTTACATGTATCATTCATCAAGACTTATATCTTTATTATTAATAATTGCAACAAGGTGATCGTTTAGAGTCTACATCCCCAATGATATCCCCATAGAATCATGTGACCAAGCAGTTATTTTTTTTTCTATGTTTCTACTCCCACAGTTCTTTCCCTGGATTTGGATAGCATTCTTTCTCATAAGTCCTTCAGAATTGTCCTGTATCATTGCATTGCTGCTAGTAGAGAAGTTGATTACATTTGATTTTAGCACAATGTATTAGTCTCTGTATATAATGTTTTCCTGTTTCTGCTCCTTTTACTCTGCATCAGTTCCTGTAAGGCATTCCAGTTCACATTATCCTAATTTTATTAATGAAGTTACAGAAGCAGACAAATTTTACTTTATTTCTTGAGGATCACATAGTTAACATGTTGGAAGCATGATTTAACTGTTTGTATTCCTTAATCTAGATTCCATTCTATCAATTAAGGAACCTAACTTCCTTAAAGATATGTGACTATTTTTTTTCTCCTGAATTTAACAGAATTGCAAATTAAGGATGAGAGTAGATAAGTAATTCATCCAGAATAGTTCAATAACTTAGAATCTGAAACTGAGATCTGCTTATTCCAAGACCTACAGAAATTTCTTTATATTAGGTAGTGGGGGAAATTAACAATAAAATAATTAAATATTATTATTCAACTTTATAGTTATTGAAATAAGACACTGACATGTAATTTATGTTATTATTTCCTTTTTAAATATTTCTTATTGTGTATAAATATTTTAACACTTAAAAATAAGTTCCAAATTCTTAATCTCCTACCTCACCCATTTTCCTAAGAAAGAAAGCAATGTGATATTGGTTATAATGTGATGTTATGCAAAATATATTTCCACATTAGCTTGCAAAAAAATCTCCAAATGAAATTTAAAATGTAGAAATAATTTTTTAAAAAGGGAGGTATTTTCAATTTCAGTTCATCAATTCTATCTTTTGAGGTTGATAACATTTTTCATTGTGGTTCCTTCGGAATTATTTTAGAAGATTGTATTGATCAAGATAGCCAAATATTTATTAGTTGATCACATTATAATTTCCTATTATGTACAATATTCCCCTTTCTCCAAGCCCTTCATTTTTTAAGAGTTTATATAAACATCCCTTTGGTTGTTATTTTTTATTTCTCCTGAAACTGTCCTGCTTGCCATTAGTAGAAGTACAATAGAATTCCAACATGATCATATATCACAATTGGTTAAAACAATTGATGAGTATTTCTTCAGTTTCCAATTCTTTACCAATTACCAAATCTTTACCAAATACCAAAATAAAGAGCTGCAATATATATTTTGTATGAATAGGTCCTTTTCCCTATTCCTGGATTTCTTTATTATAGAAGCCTAGTAGTGATATTATTTGATGATAGGAAATGTATGATTTGATAAGAATAAAAATACTTTGGGAATGGATTTAAATTGTTTTCCAGTATTATTAGACTAGTTCTCAATTCCACCTAAAATACAATAATAATTCAATTTTCCCCACTTCTTTTCCCACACTCATCATTTTGCTTTTATGTTAAGTAGACTAATTTGATAGCTGTGGGACTTAGTAAATCAGAATTTTAATTTCTATTTCCCTAATCAGTAGTAATTTAGATCCCTTTAAAAAAAATAAGACCATCATTAGCTTTGTTTTGTTTTGTTTTTCTCATGGAAAATACCTGTTGGTATCCTCTGATTATCAACAGAGGAATTACTTTATTTTTATAAATTTGGGTCAGTTCACTTTATTTTTGAGAAATGAGACCTTTATAAGAGAAATGCTATAATTTTGCCAAATTTCTTATTTACTTTCAATAATTTCATATTTCTTCCTAAAATTTCATTCTATAATTTTCTATTTCTTTAATTTTGTCTATATTAGCTTTGTGATTTTTTTAATTTCATGACAACAAAAATTCTTATTTTACTTCCCATACTCTTTATATTTGTTTTCATCATAAATTCTTCCCTTATCAATAGATTGAGCAGATATGTATTATCATGCTGTCATAGTTTACTTATGATATCGTCCTTTTTTTCTAATTTATTCACTTCAAACTTATTTTGCTATACAGTGTAATTTATTTTAACAAGTTAACTATTTTATGTCTTATAATGTTCTCTACAGCTTGTCCAGTAATAAATTTTTCCTTTGTCTAGGAGTCTAACAAGTAAACTATTATATGCTTTTCTGATTTTTTATGTCATCGCTCTTTGTTTATAAATCATGTATCCACTTTGAATTACTCTTGTATATTGTATGAGTTGCTGGTGTATACCTTGATTCTGCCATGCTGTTTTCCATTTTTCAGCAATTTTGCCATATGGCGAATTATTCCAAAAGCATGAATCTTTGGATTTGCCAAACACTAGGTTAGTATGGTTTTTTACTACTGTGTGTTGAGTATCATACTGTGTGTTGAGTATCTGATTCCATTGATCAGCTGCTCTATTTTATAGTCAGGAGCAAAATTTTTGATGTTGTTTGCTTTAAAATAGTTTCAGATCTCGAACGATCAGGCCACACCTTACTTTGTATTTTTAAAGTTAATTAATGTGATATTTGTGTTCTCCCAAATTAATTTTATTATTAATATTTTAGCTCTGTGAAATATTTTATGCTGTTTATTTGGTACGGTACAGAATAGGACAATTAATTTTGGTAGAATTATATTGGTTTGGCCTATAAATACAAAATTAATATTTTTCTAATTGCTTAGATCTGATTTTAATTGTGTGTAAAGTGTTTTGTAGTTGTGTTCATATAATTCCTGGATTTGTCTTTGCAGTTAGATTGCCAGGTATTTCATATTATCAATAGTTATTTTAATTAGTACTTGCCTTACTTCCTATTGTTGTTTGACATTAATGGCATTTTAATGAAATGTGGATGACTTATATAAGATTATTTATCTTGCAATTTTGCTAAAGTTTCAATTATTTCAGTTAATTTTTGGTTGATTCTATCAGATTCTTTATGCATACTATCATATCATCTTCAAAGAGTAGTAGCATTATTTCTTAATTACATATTTTAATTACTTACATTTATTCTCATTGTATTTCTCTAACAAGAATTTCTAGTACAATATTGTATATTAGTGATGATAATAGGTGTCCTTCCTCCACTCCTGATCTTATTTTGAAGGCTTCTCACTTATCCCCATTAGAGACAAGACTTGCTGATGGTTTTAAATAGATTAAATATCATTTTAAGTAATGCTCTATTCCAAAATCTTCTAGTATTTTATAGAACTAGGTATTGGGAAATAACTCCTTAAGATATCAGGAAGTAATAAAAAAATTAAAAAATGGAAGAAAATCTAAAATATTTCACTGGAAAAGCAGCTGAGCTGGAAAAATATTCAAAGAGAGACAATCATAGTCTAAGAATTATTGTAAGACCTGAAAGCCATGATTTAAAAAAAAAGATCCTAGACACAATAGTGCAAGGAATTATCTGTAAGAACTTTGCTAATGTCCTTGAATAAGAAGGGAAATAAAAATTAAGAGAATCCAGTGATCACTACTCCAAAGAGACCCAAACTTAGAAACTCATAAGAATTTTATAACCAAACTCCAAAACTTTGAGGTCAAGAAAAAATACTAGAAATAACAAGAAAAGTACTATGGGGGGCACATTCAGGATTTTAGAGGATCTGTCAGCTTCTACATTACAGGTTCAGAAGGTATGAAATGTATTTTGCAAGGCAAAGGAACTAGAACAACCAAGATTCAGCTATTCTGATAAACTGATCATAATACTTCAGGGGAAGAAATTTACACTGAATTTAACAGAGGACTTCAAGGCAATCCTGAAGATAACACCAGAGCTGAAAATAAATTTCAGTAATGAAATCTGACAATCCAGAGAAGCATAAAAAGGTAAACAAAAAAGAGGAGGAGAAAAAGGAATGGGCTATGTATTTTGTAAAAAAAAAATCTACATCTATTCAGATAAATGTGTGGGTTTATTTATATATAATTATGCTGATATTTTTCCTGATATTGAAACATCCTCATTTTTCAGGTATAAAACTTACCTGGCCATAGCTTATGATTCTCCTGATATAGCTCTGTTATTTCCTTTTTAGTATTTTACTTTAAAAATTGCATCAATATTCATTAGGAAGACTCCTATGTAGTTTTCTTTCTGTTTTTTGCTCTTCCTAGGTTAGGTATCAGCAAATATTTGTGTCATAAAAGGAATTTGGTGGAATTCCTTCTTCAGCTATTTTCCCAAGTAATTTATATAGGAATTAATTGTTCTTTAGGTAATTTGTGCTATTCAGTTGCAAATCCATCTACTTCTGGGTCTTTTTCATAGGGATTTAATTTTTTGGCTTGTTCATTTTATTTATCTGCATGGAGGCTAAATATTCTATTTACTTTCTTGTCAGTCTGGGAAATTTGTGTATATTAAATATTCATTTATTATAGATATTGTCAGATTTATTAGCATGTAATTGGGAAATAATAATAATTGTTGTTATTTCCTTTTTATTGGTCTGAAATTTACCCTTTCTATTTTGATTCTGGTACATTCGTTTCCTCCTTTCCTTTTTGTATTCAAATTAAACAATGGTTTATCTATTTCATTGCCCCCCCAACCAGCTCTTTGTGTAATTTATTACCTCAATGGTTTTCATACTTCAAATTTTATTAATCTCTCCATGGTTTTTAAGAGCTTCATTTTTTTTTTAATTTGATTTGTTCATTTTTATATAATGTTTAGCAGTAGATATTTGAATGTATTTTCATCCATTTTATTTAAAATGTCAGGATTTTTCACAATAGTGTTCCCAGAGCTAGTTCTGGGTGTTTGGAAGTTTTGTGTGCTTACAAAGTGATGTGATCAGTGGACACTTATGGTCATTAATCTCTTGGTCTATGATCAATTCCTTATCCAGGAAGGGTCCTTGCTTTCCTGGGACTAACAGTGCTATTGCTGCATTGACTCCTAACCTCCTTGGGACTAGAAAACATATTGTTTTTCAACTTCCCTATTTCTTCCATTCAATATTTATACTCCCTCTTGACTGAAAATGCTTTTTTCAAAGGAGCAATTACTACATTTACTTTATTCTACATATTATTTTTCATAAATATGAAACTTTGAAGTTGTCATCCTCTATAGAAGTCCCTCTTCTACTTGAAGTTTGCTTTAGACATAGAGTGAACACAAATAATTTATAATTGTCATTAAAATGCTAATCTTTTTCTATACTTGAACACTGAGGAAAATGTCTTTTTTCTTGCTATTATTTGTAATAATAGACCAAAAATAAGTGCATGTATTGAATGGCTGTGTAGAAGGGTTCTTCAGTTGGGATTGATATCATTAACATAATTTGTTTCCTTTATAATAACACATATTTTATGAATTTAAAAACATTATTTTGAGAAAATAATTATTCAGAGTAATATATTACCATCACTAAACTGACAAAAGTATATGTGATAAACAAAAAATACTAAGTACTCCAACTATATATGGATAAAGAGATCTCTTCATTCCTCCCCAGGATCCACTCCTGACTTTTTGCATTTTCTCTATTTTGCCAAAAATTAATTTATGATTTGACTTCTCATACTTCAAATACACTCTCCTCACGAGACCCTTTCATCAGATTTTAAGATTCCTCCCAGAACCTTCATTTCAAAGAAAGATTCCAGACTAATCTTATCTTCATTTATCTCTGATTCTCTAAACTTTCCCTACATTATCCCTTTGGAGACTCTTCCTAAACACAACCCTCATCATTTTCAGCTTCTTTTTATATATTATGTTTCCACAGTACACTGTTAGCTTCTTTAGGGTCAAAACAGTTTTTCTCCCTCCTTGGATTTGTATTAACATCACTTAGCCTGAACCAGAAGAATATTGTACACAATAATAATAATAATAATAATTAAAAAATACAATTCGTTTCTCTGAATGACAAGTATTATCAAATGCATAAGGATCCAGGACAACTCCAAAGGTCTCATGATGAAAAAGGTTTTACATTGCTATAAAAGGAACTCAAAAAATCTGAATGGAGATTGAAAAATACAATTCTTAATTTTATTTTCTCAAAGAATTTTTCTCCAGTATAAATGATATATGCACCTTCTTTCACAAAGATGATGAACATGCAAAGATGTAAAAAAATATTGAAAAATGTGCAAACATAATCTGGAAAATAGAAAAGACCATATTCTTAAGCACAGTATCTAACACATAGTAAACATTAAAAAAAACTTTTCAATGATCTGATTGTATTATTAATGGGCTTATGAATCTTTGGATTGAAAGGAACTTTAGATATAATTCTTTTCAAGAAAACTGAGTAAGAATTTCTTTTTTTTCAGTATTTGTATCTAGTACTACACATATGAAATATGTCTAAAATATGAAACTTTTCCTTGATGGTCTGCTAAACTCAATTTTTTGAGAAAAAATTATTTCTAATTACTTTGAAATCTGCTTCCATGTCACTTTTGTCATTATTAATAGTCTTGCCATTTTATTCTAAGTAATATAACCATACTATTTTAATTTAACAACCTTAACAGATTTGAAAATATCACCCTCTCTATCTGAACTTGAATAAAACCTCTTTTAGAGGTTGAACATCCACATTTCTATCAAGTGATCATAAAAAGACATGTTATTTTTTCATATTTTTCACCACCCTGCTCAACCTCCTCTCAATACACTCTTATTTCTCAGTGCCTCTTCAAAAACATACTTTGAAAAACTGAGCACAGTATGCTATTTGACTTCTGATCTGAACAGATTACAAGATTATTAACTTCCTTGCTTTGAAATCCATGTTCATTGTCTATGTGATCATATTTATCACTCATACTGAGCTCACAGTTCAACAAAATCACCAGATTTTTTATTTTGTTTTCTTTAAAATTCCAGTTTATTTTATCACAGATACGGAGCTCAAAGAGAAAAAAAAAAAGAGACAGAAATAAATTAAAGTTATGTGCCAGGAAAGAAAAATTCATCTTTGAAAAGAAATATTTGTCCAAAAGAGATCAGTAAATATGACAAACCACTTGAGTTCTTATAGTACTCTGGTGAAAAGACATTAAATACCCTTATCTTTGAATGATCTAGCAAAGAATTATTTCCTTTTCAATTTCATTCACTTGTATGAAATAGGAATATTTGCTTCTTCAGATTCAAATCAGCTTAGAAAAAAAATCAGCAAAAGGAGCAGCAAAGCAAGGATCCAAGATAACTCCAATGCAGATAAAAAAAATACTTTATTCAACACCATAAAAGGAACTGATAAATTCTGAATGAAAATTGAAGCACATTATTCTTAACTTTAATTCCTTTTTGAATTTTACTCTATTATAAATGTCTTCATTCACAACATGGCAGAAAAAGAAATATGTGTTACATGATAAGATATGTACAATATACTAAATTAACTTTTCTTGAGGAGGAGCAAAGGGTGAAAAAAAGCTTCATAAAGTGTCAGAAAAAATTATTAAAATTCTTCTGAAGAATAATCTGGAAAAATATGAAGAAAACTAAAAAAGAATTGGATATAGGTTGGACAGTTGTCTAGAAGAATTGAAGAGAAATTAATTAGAAATGGCTTCCCCATATTTCACCAATATGTTACTGATTGGGGTGAAAGGTATTTAAAATATCAGCATCAAATTTTTACAGATCTAAAATAAAATAAAATCATTTACTGATGTCCTGAGAATATATGTTTAAATCTTCTTGATTCCCTATATGTTTTCATATTTGTTCAGAAAAATAATACAATCTATTTGAGGGAATACTTTCCCTAGATGTATATTCAACTTAACTCTGTATTTGTGACTATTTAGAAACAATATCTCCTAACGATGTGTCATAAGGAGCATTGAATGATGAAATGTTCAGAAAAAAAAAAAACAACTTGTGGAAATCAGATGCTTCTGTCATCATATAATTTAGCACACTGCTGCTGTTAAGTATAATTTTTGATTTTTAAAAACATTCAAAAGTTTCTATGATTATATCCTTATATATGTGTGTGATTAAACAGAGCTTTAGAATGGGATTTTGAGAATTTGGGAGAGAAAATGTGTAATAAATATTTGAGGGTTTTGTTTAAAAAGGTGGAATACTCCTTTGCTTGTATGAAAATATTATGATGTAAAGGAAAATAACAAAATGTGAAAAACCATTGTAAAAAATAAAAAAAAGGAAAGTTTCAAAACTTACAAAGAATTGGAAAAAAATTTTGGAGACAAGAAATAAAAGAATGATGTGCCTCTATTAATTTACACATGCATGTTGAAATGACTTAGATGGACAAAATATGAAAATACAATCTCATACAAAAATTTAGAATCTGAGGCATGATTTGAAAGTTACTATGAATTTAATAGAGGAACTTAAGTCAATAACTTTTTTTTTTAAATTTGGTCAATTTCAAACATTATCCCTTGGTTACAAAAATCATTTTCTATTCCTCCCTCCCCTTTCCTCACCTCTTCTAAGGCCGACTCACAGTTCCACTGAGTATCGCATGTGTTCTTGATCAGAACCCATTTCCATGTTGTTGGTATTTGTACTAGAATGTTCATTTAGAGTCTATATCCCCAATCATATCCCCTTCGATCCATGTTATTAAGCAGTTGTTTTTCTTTAGTGTTTTTACTACCACAATTTTTCCTCTGAATATCATAGTGTTTTTTCTCCTGTAACCCTCTGGGTGGTAAAGTATCAATGCATTACCACCAATGGAGGAGTTCATTACATTCAATTATACCAAAGTGTATAAGTCTCTGTGAACATTGTTCTCCTGCTTCTGCTCCTTTCCCTCTGCAGCATTTCCTGGAGGTTGTTCCCATGGAATTCCTCCACTTTATTATTCCTTTTAGCACAATAGTATTCCATCACCAACATATACCACAATTTGTTCAGCCATTCTCCAATTGAAGGGCATCCCCTCATTTTCCAATTTTTGGCCACCACAAAGAGCACAGCTATGAATAATCTTGTACAAGTCTTTTTCCTTATTTTTATTTGGGGTAAAAACCCAGTAGTGCTATGGCTGGATCAAAGGGCAGACAGTCTTTTAACATCCTTTGGGCATAGTTCCAAATTGCCCTCCAGAATGGTTGGATCAATTCACAACTCCACCAGCAATGAATTAATGTTCCAACATTGCAATATCCCCTCCAGCATTCACTACTTTCCATAGCTGTCATATTAGTCAATATCCTAGGTGTGAGATGATAGCTCAGAGTTATTTTGATTTGCTTCTCTCTGATGATCAAAGATTTAGAACACCTTTTCATGTGCTTATTAATGGTTTTGATTCCTTTGGCTGAGAACTGCCCATTCATGTCCCTTGCCCATTTATCAATTGGAGATTGGCTTGATTTTTTGTACAATTGATTTAACTCTTTGTAAATTTGAGTAATTAGACCTTTGTCAGAGGTTGTTGTTATGAAGATTGTTTCCTAGTTTGTTATTTCCCTTCTGATTTTGGTTACATTGGTTTTGTTTGTACAAAAACTTTTTAATTTGATGTAGTCAAAATTATTTATTTTACATTTTGTGGCTCTTTCTAATTCTTGTTTGCTTTTAAAAATCTTTCCCTTCCCAGAGATCTGACATGTATACTCTTCTGTGCTCACCTAATTTACTTATAGTTTCCTTCTGTATGTTCAAGTCATTCACCCAATCTGAGTTTATCTTGGTATAGGGTGTGAGGTGTTGGTCCAAGGCTAATCCCTCCCACACTGTCTTCCAATTTTCCAAGAAGTTTTTTATTGAATGGTGGACTTTTGTCCCCAAAGCTTGGATCTTTGGAGTTGTCATAGACTGTTTTGCTGAGGTCCCTTACCCCACGTCCATTCCACTGATGCTCCTTTCTGTCTCTTAGTCAGTACAAAATTGTTTTGATGACCATTGCTTTATAGTAGAGTTTGAGATCTGGGACTAGAAGGCTACCTTCCTTTGCATTTTTTTTCATTATTTCCCTGGATATCCTTGATCCTTTGTTCTTCCAAATTAATATTGTTATGGTTATTTTTCAAATTAAGTAAAAAAACTTTTTTGGAAGTTTGTTGGAAGTTCTAAATAAATAGATAAGTTTCAGTAGGATGGTCAATTTTACTGTTAGCTCATCCTAGCAAAGAGTAGTTAATGTGTTTCCAATTGCTTAGATCTAGTTTTAGTTGTGTGAAAAGTGTTTTGTAGTTCTGTTCATGTAGTTCCTGTGTTTGTCTCGGCAGATAGATCCCTCAGTATTTTTTATTGTCTAAGGTGATTTTGAATGGGATTTCTCTTTCTATTTCTTGCTGTTGAGCTGTGCAGGAGATATAGAGAAATGCTGATGGCTTATTTGGGTTTATTTTGTATCCTGCTATTTTGCTAAAGTTGTTCATTATTTCAACTAGCTTTTTAGTTGATTCTCTAGGATTCTTTAAGTAGACCATCATATCATCTGCAAAGAGTGATAGCTTGGTTTCTTCATTGCCAATTTTAATATCTTCAATTTCTTTTTCTTCTCTCATTGCTACTGCTAGTGTTTCTAGTACAATGTTAAATAATAGAGGTGATAAATAATAAAGGTTTTTCACTCCTGAGCTTATGGGTAATGCATATAGTTTATCCACATTTCAGATGATGTTGGCTGATGGTTTTAGACAGATAATGTTTACTATTTTTAGGAAAGACTTTTCTATTCCTACACTTTCTAGTGTTTACAATAGGAATGGGTGTTGCATTTTTTCAAAAGCTTTTTCTGCATCTATTGAGATAATCATGTGATTTTTGTGGCTTTGCATGTTGATATGGTCAATTATGTGGATGGTTTTCCTAATATTGAATCATCCTTGAATTCCTGTTTTCAATTCTACCTGATCACAATGAATAACCTTCCTGATCACTTGCTGGAGCCTTTTTGCTAGTATCCTATTTAAGATTTTTGCATCTATGTTCATTAAGGAGATTGGTCTGTAGTTTACTTTCTCCATTTTTGACCTGCCTGGCTTTGGAATCAGTACCATATTTGTGTCATGAAAGGAATTTGGTAGAACTCCCTCTTTGCTTATTATGTCATATAGTTTGTATAGTATTGGGATTAGCTGTTCTTTGAATGTTTGTTAGAATTCACTTGTGAATCCATCAGGCCCTGGGGATTTTTTCTTAGGGAGTTCTTTGATGGCCTGTTGGATTTCTTTTTCTGATATAGGATTATTTAAGAATTCTATTTCTTCTGTTAATCTAGGCAATTTATATTTTTGTAAATATTCATCCATATCACCTAGATTGGCATATTGCCATATATTTAAACAAAATAATTTTCAATGATTGCCTTATTTTCCTCTTCATTGGAGGTGAGGTCCCCCTTTTCATCTATGATACTGTTAATTTGGTCAATTTTCTTTTTTCCTTTTTTTATTAAATCGACCAGTACTTTGTCTATTTTGTTTGTTTTTTTTTCCAATACCAGCTTTTAATGTTACTTATTAGTTCAAGAGTTCTATCACTTTCACTTTTATTAATTTCTCCCTTAATTTTTAGGATCTCTAATTTTGTTTTCCTCTGAGGGTTTTTAATTTGTTCTCTTTCAAGTTTTTTTGATTTGCATGTCCAATTCATTGATCTCTGTCCTCCCTAGCAGCAGTAGTCTCTCGGTGACCGAGAATGACAATTGTCTTTGTGCATTATCATCTATTTATGTACCATCATGTGGCTTTGAAGTCCAAAGACTGAGGCACAAAGTTTGTGGCATATGGGGCATGGGATGCCAGTTGTTACAGGAGGTGTGGTTGTGGCCTGGTGTTGGCATACACCCGCAGCGGCAAGACATCAACGTCATTCATCTTCAAAGCTGGTGGTGGCATGGTTAATGTCGGTTCGCCAGCTGCTTCTGTCAGAGGCAACAAGTTCTAGTTGCTTTGGTGTAATGCCAGCCCACTTCAAGTTGGACTTTAGCTGATCCTTGTATCTTTTCTTTGGTCAACTTTGTTTCCTGAGTCCAGCTGAGAGTTCACCATAGAATACCTGTCTTGGTATTCGCTGTGGGTCCATGTGGATGACATGTCCAGACCATCGTAGCTGGGTTTTGAGGACCATGACTTCGATGCTGGTGGAGTTGGCTCTGTCGAGGACTTCCTGATTGGTGATTCAGTCCTGCTATTGGATCCTCATGATTGACCAGAGAGAGCATTGGTGGAATTGCTCCAGCTGTTTTATGTGCTTCCAGTACAGTGTCCATGTCTCACAACCATACAGGAGCGAGCTGAGGACCACTGCGTTATATACTTTGAGCTTTGTCGCAGGGCTTACACCTCTGTGTTGGAGGACTTTGGAGTGCAGCCACCCGAGTGCCTGGCTGGCCTTTTGGATCCTGGCATTGATCTCGTGGTCTAAGAACCCATCGTTGGCGATGGTGCTGCCCAGGTATTTGAAAGTGTTGACGTTAGAAAGCAGCGTGCCTTCTATTGTAATGCATGGCTGGTTAGTTGGCCTCCCTGGTGCAGGTTGGAACAGCACCTCTGTTTTGCTGAGGCTGATAGTCAGACCAAACAGTTTTATTGTAGTAGAGAACCTGTCTACAATGGTTTGAAGATGATTTTCTTGGTGGGCCATGAGAGCACAGTCATCTGCGAAGAGAGCTTCCAGGATGAGTCTCTCTGTTGTCTTTGTTTTTGCAGTCAGGTGGCAAAGGTCAAATAGTGAGCCATCCAGTCGGTATTTGATATAGATGCCCAGGTCTAGATCCATCACAGCATGTTGTAATACTCAGGTGAAGTATAGGTTGAATAGTACTGTAGCGAGGACATAGCCTTGTTTCACGCCATTGGAGATGTTGAAGGGATCAAAAGTCTCTCCACCAGATAGGACTTCCTCTGTCATGTCGACATGAAAGAGGTGGATCAGTTTGATGAATTTTGCTGTGCAACCGACCTTGCTAAGGATCACCTACAATGCTTTCCTGTTCACTGTGTCCCACACATTCGTCAGGTCTATGACGACAATGTAGAGACTCAGGTTCTGCTCAAGGCATTTTTCCTGCATTTGCCTCACCGTGAAGACCATGTCGATGGTGCTGCGATCTGGTCTGAAGCCACATTGTGATTCAGGCAGGTTCTGCTCTGAAACAGATGACAGGAGTCTGTTGAGTATAACATGGGTGAGGATCTTTCCAGCAGTGGAGAGTAATGAGATGCCTCTGTAGGTGTCCTCCCTAATTTGTTAATATATAAACTCAAGGACATAATTTTTCCCCTGAGTACTGCTTTGGCTGCATTCCATAAGGTTTGAAAGGATGTCTCAGCGTTGTCATTTTCTTCAATGAAACTACTCATTGTTTTTATGATTTGTTCTCTAACTGATTTTGGAGAATCATATTTAATTTCCCATTAATTTTTTATTTGGCTCTCCATGTACCAGTACTGATCATTATTTTTATTACCTTATGATCTGAAAAGGTTGCATTTATTATTTCTGCTTTTCTGCATTTGTATGCCATCTTTTTATGACCTAGTATATGTTTAATCTTTGTGAATGTACCATGTGCTGCTGAAAGAAAGATGTATTCATTTTTGTCCCTATTTAGTTTTCTCCATATATCTATTAACTCTAATTTTTCTAAGATTTCATTCACCTCTTTTACCTCTTTCTCATTTATTTTTATTTGATTTCTCTAAATTTGATAGTGGTAGGTTCAGGTCTCCCACTATTATAGTTTTACTGTCTATTTCCTCCTTCAATTCTCCTAGTTTCTCCATTAGAATTTTGGGCGTTATTCCATTTGGTGTATACATGTTGATTAGTGATATTTCCTCATTGTCTATAATGCCTTTTATCAGTATGTATTTACCTTCCCTATACCTTTTAACCAAGTCTATTATTATTTTGGCTTTGTCCGATACCATGATTGCAATTCCTGCCTTCTTTCTGTCAGTTGGGGCCCAATAGGTCTTACTCCAACCTTTAATTCTGACCTTTTGAGTATCTACTCGCTTCAGGTGTGTTTCTTGTAGACAACATATGGTAGCATTTTGGATTCTAATCCACTCTCCCATTTGTCTACTTTTTATGATTGCATTCATCCTATTCACATTCAAAATTATGAGTGTCATTTCTGAATTCCCTAGGATTTTGATATCCTCCCCAAGTTTTGTCCTTTCTTCTTTTGCTATATCCTTTTAAACCAGTTATTTACTTTTAATCAATCCCCCTAGTCCCCTCCCTTGATATGCTTCCCTTTCTGGCCCCTCCCTTTTTGTGCCCTTCCTGTTTTTTTAATGTCTGTTAATTTCCCTCCCCCCTCTCCTTCCCTCCCTTTTGGTACTCCCTTCCCCCTACCTCCCTTTGTTTTATCCTCTCTCTTACTCTGTTGAATAAGGTAGAATTCAAGATCCCAATGGATCTAGATGCTCTTCTGTCTCAGAGTTGATTTCACTGAGAGTAACGTTTAAGTATTACCATTTAGCACTCTCTTCCTCTCCTTATTATAAGAGAAATTTTCCCCTCCCCTTCCCATGTGTATCTTTGTGTGAAAAAGTTTATTCTATTTATTTTATTTCTATTTCTTCAAGTATCTCTTGGTACCATCTTCGATTCATCCCCACCCTTTTTCTTTTTTTATACCATCTTATAGCCCTTAATGTCCCAATCTTTCCCTAAGAGTGATTCTTCTAATTACTATATTAATGAATATAATTTTTGATAGTTACAAATAACATTTTCCCCATATATCAATATATATATATATATATATATATATATATATATATATATAATTTGATCTAATTATTGTCCTTATAGAAGAGAGTTTGAATTTAACAAAAAAAAGCATTTTTCTCCTTTTCCCTTTCTTTCAATTTACCTTTTCATGTTTTTCTTGCTCTTTGTGTTTGGATATCAAACTTTACACTGAGTTCTTTTCTTTTCTTTTCAAATACTTGGGAATCTATTATATTTTTTAATGTCCATTCTTTCCCCTGTAAGCATATAGTCAGTTTTGATGGATAGGTCATTCTTGGTTGAAGACCCAGTTCTCTTGCCTTTCTGAATATCATATTCCAGGCCTTGCATTACTTTAGTATGGAAGCTGCCAGGTCTTGTGTGATCCTGATTGGTGGTCCTTGGTATCTGAATTATCAGTTTTTGGCTTCTTGTAGAATTTTATCCTTAGTTTAAAAGCTTTGGAATTTGGCAATTACATTCCTGGGGGTGGGGTTGTCTTTTGAGGATTTAGTGTAGAGGGTGTTCTATGAATTCTTTCAATGTCTATTTTCCCTCCTTTTTCAAGAACATCAGGGCAATTTTCTTGGATGGTTTCTTATAGTATGGTGTCAAGATTTCTGTTTATTTCTGGTTTTTCAGGTAGACCAATGATTCTCAAATTGTCTCTCTTTCCTCAATTTTCCTGATCTGCCACCTTGTCAATGAGATATATTATGTTTTCTTCTATTTTGTCAGTCTTTTGACTTAGCTTTATTAATTCTTGCTGTTTTGCAAGATCATTATCTTCTGCTTGCCTAATTCTGTTCTTTAAAAACTGATTTTCCTTTTTAGTTTGGTCTACTCTGCTTTTTGTGGCTTCCAGCTCTTTCTTCAATTGGGAGTTCTTGTCTCTCAGACTTTTGTTCTCTCTTTGAATTATTTCCCATTTTTCATGCCAGAAATCTTCCATCTTTTGTATAAGCTCCAATTTGAATTCTTCCAGAGCTTGTGGAAAAATTTCCATTTTTTTTGGAAGGGTTTGATTTTGTTTGAATTTCATCCTCTTCTTTCTCTATAGCCTGGGTTTTCCCCCCATAAAAATTTTCAAGAGTCAATGCCTTCTTCCTGTTTTTCTTAGAGGGTGTCTGTTGGTCTTGTGCACAATGAGCCATCACTGTGGTGGTTTTTCCTTCCCTTTTTAGTCAGAAATCTGAGTGAGATGGGCAGGTTCTCTGTTTATGGGATTAAGGAGCAAGACTTTTGCCTGAGGCAAGCACTGAAATTCTCCACAGCCTCCACTGTTCCCTATAGTGCCCACGGTCTGCCCTCTCCAGTGAGCAGTTTTCCTGTGTAACTGCTCTCAGGGATAGATCCCTGGCAGTCCTAGTCAGCTTCCAAGGATCTAGAGTTGCCCCTTGATCACTCTAGAGGTGTCTTTCACTCACTTGCTCTTTCTGGTGTGTGCTGGCTCTGACTCTGGCTCCATAGTTGGGGTGTGGGAGGGTAGATCAGCTCATGTTTGGTTGGGAGCCTTTTCTCCTTCTTATAGTGTGGAAGTGCTCAAAACCGACATACCTTCAATGTTGTGCCCTGCTGTTGAGTCCCTCTCTTCTTCCAAAGATGGTTTTTATGTTCTTTTGAGGTAGTATATTTCATTGGTTGCTGGGGAGAGGAAGCATATTGGGTCTAGACTGCCTCCATGCTTACCCAGAAGTCCTAGGACAATATTTTTAAGGTGAAATATTAAGTTACTGAGTGTTTGGAGGTTCATTGAAACCATTCAGTAAACTAGTCAAACAGCAGCAAGAGAGAAAGAGCAGCATAAGAATAAGAGTTGAAGACAAAGCTATCTATGTGAAATGCTATGTATTTGAAACTCTAGATGTAGAAGTAGTGAGCTAAGAGAAGTGTTCAGATGAACAGTTTCCAGTTGGTTGGGAAAAGAAATTATTTCATTGTCCAATAATCCAAAAGACAATTACTGTTTATAGGGACTGAGAACTGTAAAAAGGTGAAGTTTTTGTGAGGGCTTGTTCTCTACTGTTACCTAAAGTTTAAGAAAGTGAAGAGAAGGGGAATTGAAGATGTTATATCATATTGAGATCACAAGAAGAATGAACATGAACCATATTACTGTGAGGAGTGCCATTGTGATTGGGCATATCAGCATTTAGATGAATGATTAACTAGCATGTCTCATTTGTGTTGCTCAGAGAAAGTCTCTTCAAAGAAATTCTTAATCTTCTAGTTTAAAGGAAATATGACTTAAATGAAGATTAATAATTTCTAAAAGCCTTTTTAAAGGAAATGGTTATTTTACAAGGTTGTAAAAGCTATGTTTCAATGAAAAAGAGGAGAGAATTTCCCAGGGTAAAGAATGTCAAGGATCAACAGTCCAGCAGTGAGCACAGAATCAGCTTGATATTATAAAGATGTTATTAAATTAATCAATAACATAGAAGCCTATAATTTACTATTTTGAATAATCCAAAACATGTGAGATCAGCAACCTCATATGCTCCCCTGCCAGGTTCCTAAATGTATATATTTACTTTTTCCTAAAACTATTGAGTGAATTTGTATGATCTAGGTTCATATGCATATTGTGATTTTTTTAATTATTGAAGTAACTAGGTAGGATATTGGATACAAGTGCTGGGCTGGAGTTCTGAATGCCTGAGTTCAAATTTGGCATCAGTCACTTACTAGCTGTTTGACTCAAGTAAAGGCACATGATCTTTTTCTGTATTAGAGGCACTAGTAGCTCAGTGGTTAAAAGCATTTGACCTGGAGTCAGTAATACCTAGGTTCAAATCCAACTTCAGATACTTCCTAGCAAAATTACCTTTGAAAAATTAGTCAACTTGTTTGCCTGACAAAAGTTTCCACTGGTTCCACTGAAAAAGAAAATAGTCTACTACTCTAGTGTCCTTGCCAAGAAAACCCCATGGATAGCTATAGGATATGGAATCACAGAGTCAGACATGACTCAACAAGAACAAAATTATGTATTTGCTTTAATATAGTGGCATATATACTATTAAGAAATCTTTTGTCTTATTATTACATGTTGGTATGTTTTGTCCTATTATTAAATGCTGGTTATATTTGAAATCTAAAACTGTCATAATTGTGAATGGCTGAATGAAAAATTACCACAATGGTTATATGTGGTAAATTGCAAGGGATTAGTTATATAGATAAAGAACTCAATGGAGAGAAACTCAAGAATGACAGTGGCAAATAAACAAAATGTATTTTATATGAACAAGATGATTTCAAGGACCCTGAAAGAGGTTTTTTTGTTGGTTTTTGTTGTTGTTTTTTTTCCCATTTGAATTAGTTTAGTTAGTTTAGAACATTATTCCTTGGTTACAATAATCACATTATTTCCCTCCCTCCCCTCCACCAACCCTCCCCACAGCCCAGATCCAATTTCATTGGTTATTACTTGTGTCCTTGATCAGAATCTATTTCTATATTGTTGATGTTTGCACTAGGATGTTCATTTAGAGTACATGGCCAATCATATCCCTTCGATCCATGTATTCAAGCATTTGTTTTCTTCAGTGTTTTTACTCCCACAATGTTTCCTCTGAATGTGGATAGTGGTTTTTCTCGTAGATTCCTCCAAGTTGTTCTGGATCACTGCATTGCCACTAATGGAGAAGTCCATCACATTTGATTGTACCACAGTGTATCAGTATCTGTGTATAATGTTTTCCCGGTTCTGCTCCTCTCACTCTGCATCAATTTGAAAGAGATTTTTATAGCCATCTCTTTGTCGCCCAAGGCTGAGAATGACACTAGATGTGCCTTCTATGTTCCCTTACATTATCTAGGTTCATGGAAGAGTTGAACATGACCAATAGGACTAGAAACTTCATACCCTAGGGAACACCTTCAAAAACATTAACCAGGACAAATTCTGACACATTCTAAATGAAGAACCAAAAGTCTTACCTAGAATGCAGAGGATTCCATTCCCAAAGCCCTTTGGATGACTATTGAGAGCCTTTTGATGAGGTCTGTGGTATACTATTGGGCCTCATAATAAGACCTTTTGTGTCAAAGGACAAGAAAGGGGGGCATTCTATAATATTCTGTCAAAAAGTTTCCCTTATATTTTATGTGGCAGGACAGAGGGAATTTATAATATAGTATTGGTTGAGGGTGATTATTATATATCACAAATGTAAATATATCTGGAAATAAATTTTAATAATTATCTACAGTAGGCAAATATATCTAAGTACAAATTTTGTATTTATTACAAAGAAATTCCATCAGAATAAATGTATTTGGATTGTTTCTTAGCTTTCACAGAAAATGCACACATACACACACACACACACTCATCCCTAACTGTTGCTACTCTTTTACTAAGATAAGTTTCCTCATAATATGTATTTTTGCAGAGCATTAAAAAGTTTTCTAAAGTGGTTCTCTTTTAAAATGTTTGCCCAGGAATGTCAAACCAATGCTACAAGCATTAAATACCTTCACAAATTGGGCACAGAAGCTGAATTTCCCCTAGGTTTAAGCACATTTCTCAGCATGTAATGAAACCCATCTTGTTAGCTAGAGGTCTAACGTGTTAAATGTGGTATGGTAAACAAGGCTTATAAGAGCACACAGCTGCATTTTCATTTTCTTACCAATACAGGACAATAGTATTTCAAAGCTGCAAACAACTTTTCTTTGTGACTGATGTCACCACTATTTAGCCCTCTGAGGTTAGCATTTATTGATTCTGCTTTTACTTTGATTGGATCTTACCTACCTCGGTGCTTCAGTAAATTGAAACCTTCTGCAGTTCATGGAAGAAAGCTAAGAGCAAGGCTGTGAGAAAATGTACACTGACCTCAATTTGTTTCAGACTATATTGGTAAAATCATTGTCGTCAGGTTGCAAAAGTCACCTTAACTGTATTTAGATAAATTTAGACTTCAATATCATGGAACAAACTTAAGATGATAGATTTAACCACATAAAATTTTTTCTCACATTAAAAATGTAAATATCCAATAATTTTGATTGTTTTGTCATTTAAAATAATCAAATCAATCAAAGATGCAATATATGAGAGGAGAAAAGGTTGAGAGTTAGAATGGATACTCGAAGTTCTCTAGTCAAAAGATTTCATTTTATTGATAAGAAAAGTGTATCTGATGTTAAGTGGCTTGTCCAATATAACCTGGCTAGAAAATAGACAAATGTAGTTTTGGGGAGAAAATAAAGTTTTCTGAGTTCAAATTTAGTGTCTTTGATTATGGTACTGGTTATTACTACACCTATATCTTTCTTTATTGTGATTCATGTTCTAGATCTTTTTATTATTCCTTTCATTCTTCTCAGTTTTCTGCTACAATTCTTTAACATCATTCACCATGATGTCTACCATGACTAAATTCCATAGTCATCTTGATATGTGAGTACTGGAGACCTCATCCCACCTCTGTTATTTCCTGTTTATTTATATTAGGAGGTACTTCAATTTCCATATATAAATGGGATATCAAATAAGACAAGAGTTTGTATATCTTAGTGAATCATTCTCTCTCAATCAATGTAATTCTATGTAAAGTTCTAAGGAGAGAGAAACTTAACTCTTCTGGTACAATCACATAAGAGTCTGGTTCCTTATGATTTTTGGACTTCAAAAACCATATCCTCTTTAATTTCTGATCATCTTGAAAATTTATACAGGGTTTCCTCATTTCCAAATAAGCTACCTGTCATATAACCACTCATTTTGGTATTTCCTTCACCACAGCCTGCCCCTCCACCACTGGTGAATTCCTCCTGCAGCCTCCATTTTGTGGATGGGTTTAGGCTTAGCTGAATGGATTCAACTTTTAACCATGTCTCTTATTTTCTCTGAATTTCAAAACTGCCACTGTACTAGATATATTTATCCTTCTCAGTTTTCCCAATCCCATACCTGCTTTTCAATTTCTGTTCATATTGTTTTGAAGATTAGAATCTAAGCATCTTGAGGAGAGTTACTGTATTTCTTTTTGTTTGTATTTATATCCCTAGAATTTATCAAAGTGTCTGACATATAATATGTACTTGATCCATATTCATCCCTTTGCTTCCTGCTGGAGGGAAAATGATTAATGGGAATAGAAAATTTTTTTAAAAAGCATTCTATCCTAAAGGATATTGTCAAATAATAACCCTTACTATACTTTTGTTTTGTCCAATATCTTAGGACAAATGTCCTCAGGACTGGATCCTCCATACTCTCCCTCTGACCCTATTTCAGGGAATAATTGAGTAATAAGTATCATTCCAGAGAGAAAGAAAAGCATATTCCATTTGGGTGGTTTTTCATAAACAGAGATCTACTTGACTTTCCTCCTTACCTCCCAACAAATAAGAATAACCTTCTCTAATATGAATGGAAAGATGGAAAGACTGTAGAAGTTAAAAAACAACAACAATGACTAATGAAACACAATAAGTAGGTTCTCTTTTCTGTTTTTATATTGCTGTGATATTTGACTATAGTGAACCTCAATTTATTCCCTTATAAATGGAAGTTTAGTCTCCCATACACATACACAAAAGTAATGGTAGCTGCTAGAAAGAAGGGAAGGAAGGATGGCAAAAAGGAAAAAAAGGAAAGAATGAAAGAATGAAAGAAAAGGTCAAAAAGAAGTGAAACAAAGGTTAGTTGTGTGCTAGTTACTAAGCTTATTGCTATATAGAAATGAGAAGTAGCACCATGGCAAGAGACTTAGGGTGACTTCTCTGGGATCTACATATAAATGTCAACTAATAATTTGCAAATATTCCTTCATTAAATTGGAAAATAACTATTTTAAACAAAAATAAATAGTTATATTACTGGAAAAATATTTTTTTTCCTTAGAACAGTATGTAAACTTTAATCAGTCAATTATAACACTATGCCAGTGATACACTTATTGAGTTCTCTTTTTAGAAATTGAAGGTATGTTTATGCATACACAAAATTTAGTCATAACACTTTAAGAAGAACAAGAGGAATCAGCATTTATTGGGTTAAATATTTTCCCCCAGGAAAACTGTTTTTCATATTAGTTTTCTTAAAAATGAAAGTCAGCTTTATTTTCATTTCAGTTGACCTTCTATATCATGTGGGGTCATGGTGTCTCAATTCCCATTATGTCAATCAACTGAAATAAGATCTTGTCTCATGTTAAGATATATGATTGATGCAATATGACAAGATGCAGCCAAATATAACACATTAGCTTCAACATATTAAAAAGTTTGGCTTGGAAGGTTGATCATAATTATTGAAAATTTTCTTTATTATGGATTAAGGAGGCTTAAAATTTTTCTCCAATCAAAGTCAAAATGAGATGTTGCTCTCCAATGATAATAACAATAAAAAGATAAAGCTAGAATCCTGATTCTTTAAGCAACATAAAAATCGTATCGTGAAGGTAAGCCCAACTAATGTTTGCCTGATATTTAATTTTAACTAGAAAAAAGGAAGAAAATTACTTTAAAATTTCATTTAGCAAATTGATATTTTTATTTCTTAATTTACAAGGGTAAATCTGGGTCTAATGATTTTTGTAATAAAAATCTCACTGGACCAGGACTTTAGAAGACCTGAATTCAAATCCAGGCTCAAAAACTTTCTGGGTATGTAATCTTGGGAAAATCCCTTAAACTCTGTTCATCTAAATTTTCATTACCTTAAAATGGCAATAATAATAGCACCTGTCTCCCAGGATAGTTGGGAGGCTCAAATGAGTTGCTTGTAAAAATTAGTGCTTAACACAGTGCCTTGTACATACTAGGTGTAAACTAAATATTGTTTCATTTCTCTTTCCTTTCCCACCAAGAAACACAAAGCAATTTAAAACATCTGATGCCTCTGATTCTTCAAAATTACTTCATGATTTAGAGTAGGAGAGAATAAAACTGAAGAGATTCAGTTTCAATAGTACAAAATATTAAGTTCTGATTATGGAAATCTATGATGTTAATGAAATGGAAAACAACAGAAATCTGTAATGAAGACAGTGATATTATAAAGCGCTAAAGAAAATGTAAGATAAGCTACAATATATTGAGATGATGTGCCTATTTTCCCTCTGTAGTTGATTACTGTCATACATTCAGCAACTTGGCTTTTTAGGAAGTCTCTATGCACTATAACAACAACAATAATAATGATGATATGTTGGTTTTATAGAGCATTTGTCTTCCAAAGAGTGTTGAGTATACATGCGCATTGCCTCATTTATTGTGACAATGTTACTATGAAGAAAGTAAGGTCAGGCATTATCTTCCCTATTTACAGAAGAGTTAAAGAAGGAAAAGTGAAGCTAGTGACTAATTCACAATTACTAATACACAATCACAATGATTGCTTCAAGTTGCAATCCAAAGTTAGGTTCTAAGTCTCCTGATTTCCAGTAGCATAAACTTAATGTAGGATTGAATAACTTTATGTATGTATTTGTTTTTTTCTAGTAGGAAGATTCAAATAATGACTCCAGATATTTTATAGAGAGGATTGCAATCTAGGTCTGATTTAGACTACAAGGACTTTTATATACATTTGAATGGTGAATGAACGTGATTTCTTTTTTTTTTTAATAATATTTTATTTGATCATTTCCAAGCATTATTCATTAAAGACAAAGATCATTTTCTTTTCCTCCCCCCCAAGCCCCATAGCCGACGTGTGATTCCACTGGGTGTCACATGTGTTCTTGATTTGAACCCATTTCCATGTTGTTAATATTTGCATTAGAGTTTCGTTTAGAGTCTCTCCTCTGTCATGTCACCTCAACTGCTGTAGTCAGGCAGTTGCTTTTCCTCGGTGTTTCTATTCCCATAGATTATCCTTTCCTTATGAATAGTGTTTTTTCTCCTACATCCCTGCAGATTGTTCAGGGATATTACACCACTACTAATGTAGAAGTCCATTACATTCGATTATACCACAGTATATTAGTCTCTGTGTACAATGTTCTCCTGGTTCCGCTCCTCTCACTCTGCATCACTTCCTGGAGGTTGTTCCAGTCTCCATGGAATTCCTCCACTTTATTATTCCTTTTAGCACAATAGTATTCCATCACCAACATATACCACAATTTGCTCAGCCATTCCCCAATTGATGGGCATCCCCTCGTTTTCCAGTTTTTGGCCACCACAAAGAGCGCAGCTATGAATATTTTTGTACAAGTCTTTTTGTCCATTATCTCTTTGGAGTACAGACCCAGCAGTGCTATGGCTGGATCAAAGGGTAGACATTCTTTTGTCGCTCATTGGGCATAGTTCCAAATTGCCCTCCAGAATGGTTGGATCAGTTCACAACTCCACCAGCAATGAATTAATGTCCCTACTTTCCCACATCCCCTCCAGCATTCATTACTTTCCTTTGCTATCATGCTGGCCAGTCTGCTTGGTGTGAGGTGATACCTCAGAGTTATTTTGATTTGCATCTCTCTGATTATAAGGGATTTAGAACACTTCTTCATGTGCTTACTAATAGTTTTGATTTCTTTATCTGAGAACTGCCTATTCGTGTCCCTTGCCCATTTATCGATTCGAGAATGGCTTGATTTTTTGTACAATTGATTTAGCTCTTTATAAATTTGAGTAATTAAACCTTTGTCAGAGGTTTCTATGAAGATTTTTTCCCAATTTGTTGTTTCCCTTCTGATTTTAGTTACATTGGTTTTGTTTGTACAAAACCTTTTTAATTTGATGTAGTCAAAATTATTTATTTTACATTTTGTGATTCTTTCTATGTCTTGCTTGGTTTTAAAGTCTTTCCCCTCCCAAAAGTCTGACATGTATACTATTCTGTGTTTACCCAATTTACTTATGGTTTCCTTCTTTATGTTTAAGTCATTCACCCATTTTGAATTTATCTTGGTGTAGGGTGTGAGGTGTTGATCTCTTCCTAATCTCTCCCATACTGTCTTCCAGTTTTCCCAGCAGTTTTTAGTGAATAGTGGATTTTTGTCTCAAAAGCTGGGATCATTGGGTTTATCGTATACTGTTTTGCTGAGGTCACTTTCCCCCAGTCTATTCTACTGATCTTCCTTTCTGTTTCTTAGCCAGTACCAAATTATTTTGATGACTGCTGCTTTGTAATATAGTTTAAGGTCTGGGACTGCAAGGCCCACATCATATGTGGTTTTTTTTCATTATTTCCCTGGATATTCTTGAACTTTTGTTATTCCAAATAAATTTTGTTAGGTTTTTTTTTTTTCCTAAATCAGTAAAGAAATATTTTGGGAGTTCAATGGGTATGGCACTAAATAGATAAATAAGTTTGGTTGGGATGGTCATTTTCATTATATTGCCTCGTCCTATCCATGAGCAGTTAATGTTTTTCCAATTGCTCAAGCCTAATTTTAGTTGTGTGGAGAGTGTTTTGTAGTTGTGTTCATATAGTTCCTGTGTTTGTCTTGGGAGATAGATTCCTAGGTATTTTATTTTGTCTAAGGTGATTTTGAATGGGAATTCTCTTTCTAGTTTTGCTGCTGAGCTGTGTTGGAGATATATAAAAAAGCTGATGACTTATGTTGCTTTATTTTGTATCCTGCAACTTTGCTAAAGTTGTTGATTATTTCAATTCCTTTTTGGTTGAATCTCTAGGATTCTTTAAATAGACCATCATGGCATCTGCAAAGAGTGATAACTTGGTCTCCCCTTTGCCTATTTTGATGCCTTCAATTTCTTTTTCTTCTCTAATTGCTACTGCTAGTGTTTCTAGTACAATGTCAAATAGTAGAGGTGATAGTGGGCATCCTTGTTTCACTCCTGATCTTATTGGGAATGCGTCTAGTTTATCCGCATTGCAGATGATATTAGCTGATGGTTTTAGATATATACTGTTTATTATTTTTAGGAACAACCCTTCTATTCCTATGCTTTCTAGTGTTTTTAATAGGAATGGGTGTTGTATTTTCTCAAAGGCTTTTTCTGCGTCTATTGAGATAATCATGTGATTCTTGTTGGTTTGCTTGTTGATGTGGTCAATTATGTGGAAGGTTTTCCTAATATTGAACCAGCCCTGCATCCCTGGTATAAATCCTACTTGATCATGGTGGATCACCCTTCTGATCACTTGTTGGAGTCTTTTTGCTAGTATCCTATTTAAGATTTTTGCATCTATATTCATTACGGAGATTGGTCTATAGTTTTCTTTCTCTGTTTTTGACCTGCCTGGTTTTGGAATCAGTACCATGTTTGTGTCATAAAAGGAGTTTGGTAGAACTCCCTCTTTGCTTATTATGTCAAATAGTTTGTATAGTATTAGGATTAACTGTTCTCTGAATGTTTGATAGAATTCACTAGTGAATCCATCAAGCCCTGGGGATTTTTTCTTAGGAAGTTCTTTGATGGCTTGTAGGATTTCATTTTCTGATATGGGATCATTTAAGAATACTATTTCCTCTTCTGTTAGTCGAGGCAGTTTGTATTTTTGTATATATTCATCCATATCACCTAAATTGGTGTATTTATTGCCATATAATTGGGCAAAGTAATTTCTAATGATTGCCTTAATTTCCTCTTCATCAGAGGTGATGTCCCCATTTTCATCTTTAATGCTGTTAATTTGCTTTTCTTCCTTCCTTTTATTAATTAGATGGACCAGTACTTTGTCTATTTTGTTTGTTTTTTCAAAGTACCAGCTTCTTGTCTTATTTATTTATTATTTATTTGACTGTCTTTTGTGGACTCCCTGGCATTTTGATATCCTTCCCTGGTTCTAACATTTTATTCTTCGGCTCTACCTTTTCCTTCAGTGATTTACTTTAAATTGGTCCCCCTTGTCATCTCCCTTGATATGTTTCCCTTTTTAGTCTTTCCCTTTTCATTCCCTCCCCTTCCCCCCTCTCTTTCCCTCCACTTTTGTTTTCCCTCTCCCCCTCCCCCCCCTTGGTTTTCCCTTCTCCCTACCCTTGTTGGGTAAGTAGAATTCAAGATCCCAATGGATCTGGATGTTTTTCCCTCTCAGAGTTGATTTCCCTGAGAGTAAGGTTTAAGTAAATATTCTCTTCCTCTCCTTCTTATAGGGGTTTTCTTCCCCTCCCCTTCCCATGTGAATCTTTGTGTGAGAAAGATTATTCTATTTTGTCTTTCTTTTCTCCCTATTTACACATTACATTTTCCCCACATGTTAGTATATATAGATTGATATAAATGTAGTCCTTATAGAAGAGAGTTTGAATAAAGGAAGAAGATAACATTTTTCTCCTTTCCCCTCTCCTTAATATTTACCTTTTCAGGTATTCCATGCTCTTTGATTTTCGATATCGAACTTTCCACAGAGCTCTGGTCTTTTCTTTGCAAAAAGGTGGAAATCTTCTATTTTGTTGAATGCTCATACTTTCCCTTAGAAGTATATAGTCAGTTTTGCTGGATAGCTGATTCTTGGTTGAAGACCCAGCTCTCTTGCCTTTCTGAAGATCATGTTCCATGCCTTATGATCATTTAGAGTAGAACTTGCAAGGTCTTGAGTGACCCTGATTGGCATTCCTTTATATCTAAATTGTCTTTTTCTGGCTTCTTGTAGGATTTTTCTTTTATTTGAGAGTTTTGGAATTTGGCAATTACATTCCTGGGAGTTGTCTTTTGGGGGTTTAGTGTAGAGGGGGTTCTGTGAGCTCTGTCAGTGGCTGTATTGCCCCCTTGTTCTAGAATCTCTGGGCAATTTTCTTTGATTGTATCTGGTATCACCATGTCCAGTTTGGTGTTTATTTCTGGCTTTTCTGGAAGTCCAATTATTCTTAAATTATCTCTTCTCCCTCTATTTTCTAAATCTGTCACTTTGTCAGTGAGATATTTTATGTTCTCTTCTAATTTCTTGGTCTTTTGGCTTTGCTTTATTAGTTCTTGCTTTAAAGCCTGATTTTCTTTTACAGTTTGGTCAAACTGGTTTTGTAGATGAGTGAATTTCTTTTACATTATTTCCCACTTTTCCTCCCAGAAGGCTTCCATCTTTTTGATCATTTCAGATTCAAATTCTTCATGGGTTTGTGGAGAGTTTCTATTTCCTTTGCAAGGTTTCTGAGCATTTGCTTATGTTTCCTCTTCTATCTCCTCTGTGTTTTGTATTTTTGCTCCATAAAATGTGTCCAAAGTCTCCCCCTTCTTGTTTTTTTATTTTTTAAATTTTGGGACTTTTGTGCTTCTGTGGAGTTTGCCATCTCTATCTGAGTGGGGGGGGGGACTAGCTTTTCTTATCTCTCTCTGGCATTCAGAGGTTTTAGCCCTAGGCAGATTGTCTGTTCTATGCAGTTATTGTTCTGTCTTCCCAGGGAAGCCAGGAGTTGCTGGTGTGTCCCCGTTACTGCCCTCCTCTCCTCGGCACCCTCCTGATGCTTCTCCATTGCCTTACTTCCACACTCTAAGCCTGGCTTAGCCCTTGTTCCTGTGCCTTAGCCGGCCGGTGGCAGCACTCTGCGGGGGGAGGGGCCACCGCTTCCTGGAGCTCAGAGGGAACCTAATGAGATTAGCTTTCCCTGGGTGGAATTTAGTATGCCTTGAGGCAGGGACTTTTTACATGAGACTCTGATAGAAGGATTCAGCCAGGGGGTTACAAGCTTCCCCCCCCCCCTGTTTCCCTGCTGTCTGGGTGCCCCCTCGACTGGGTCAGGTTGTTTTCAGGATGTGGTTTTCAGAATAGCCGGCTCCCAAGGCCCTTTTGCCAGCCCTGAGGTTTGCTGTTGTTCTAGACGACCCTGCTCTCTGAGGGGGAGGGGCCACGGCTTCCCAGAGCTCCGAGGTCTCCTCCCAGGGGGTTACAAGCTCCCCCATCTCTCTCTGTTTCCCTGCTGTCTGGGTGCCCCCTCGACTGGGTCAGGTTGTTTTTAGGAAGCAGCCTTCAGAATAGCAGGCCATGGGGCTCTGAGGTTGCCTCTGCTGCCTTGGACTCAGACTCGGCGCTCTGGGTTGGGAGGGATGGGTCCTGGGACCTTCCTTCTGCCTACCCCTTAGGTCTGAGTGGTCTCGAGATCTGGCTTTTGGGGGGGGCTGTACCTTTTGATCCTGGTCCAAGTCCAGGAGGAGGACTCCCGGGGTCTATGCTGTTGATCGTTTTTAATTTTGGTGCCCTAGGAGCATTCGGTTTGAGATCTGTAAGGAAGGGTTTCAGGAGATCTGGACTTTAGCTTTCTCTAAGCCGCCATCTTGACCGGAAGTCTCTGAACTTGATTTCTAACATAGCAAAAGCCAAAAAAATAAGATAATAACATTACCTTTGGCCCCTGAACATTTCTAAGCTCTTTATATTTAACTTAAAATTTTCTTTTGACTTTATTTTTCTTTTTTAAATTTTAAATTTTGAACCTACTCTTGTAGTTTATAATAACATCAAAAAGTCTAATTTTATACTTTCATCTCAGATAAAAAATAGTAAAGGTTCTATTTCCATGGAAAAGTGAGAGAATAACAAGTCTTGTTCTAGCATAAGCTGTAAGAAAGCTCTATCTAAGGTGGGATCAGAAAACTGGACTGCAAGAACTCTGAGAATTTAATGAATTGTCTTGCAGTATTACCATTGACCATTTTATCTAGAGAATTCAAGAAATGTAAATGCAATTCTATGTAGGAATGATAATAGGAATTAATTCTATAAAATAATATATATGCATATATATATATAATTTTGATGCCATATTTCTATAGTTTCCACTGCATGTGAATCATCATGATTCCTTTTGTTTTTTCTTATCTAAAATACCAAAATGTTTGCCATTTCCTTCTCTGGTTCATATCTATAGGATATGGACCTAAATTTCCAACTGAAAATTTGTATTTGTTACTCAGGAAATAGAGAGATATCAGAATTGTTCAAACTGTCATTGTAAAAATAAAACACCAATATTTAGAGAGATTTTTCCCCTTATTTTTGTTTAGTACATGATAATGAATCACTAAAATAGCACTAGATATATCAAGATCTTCTCAAATCTTACATGATTCTTGCAATTTTTATGCAAAAACAGTAATAGAGTACTATATTACTGAATGGAAATTAAAATATTCGATACATCTTTGAATTTCTTGAAGTATTGAAATAGCAAAAGAGTGAGAGTGAGAGCTATCTATCATATCTAACTGTCTATCTATCAATCATCTATCTATCTAGAGTTTATTAAGTATTTACTATAAGCCAGGTATGTTGTTATGCACTTGGATTTCAAAAGCAAATAAATAAGTCACTCCCTCACTCAAAGAGCAAACATTTTAATTCAGCATGACAACAATGTGTTGCTCTAAGTGGAATGACATGCGGTCAGAATTATATCAATGATAAGGAGGTGTCTCCAACAAAAAGGGGGCCTGACATCCTGGGCTGTTGGGAAATAACATGAAAACTTAACTTATCAGACTACGATGCAGTCTAGGCTTCCAGGGAATTAAATACAGTGGAAGAGAAAGACAAGGAAATAAATATTAACAGTATCTACCTATTATGTGCCAGGGACTAAGCTAAGTTCTTTACAAATATTTTCTTATTTGATCCTCATGACCATCTTTATGGCTTCGGCATTATATCCCCAGAAACTCAGGCAAACCATTATTGGGGAAATTCTTCTGCTCTCTTAGGCCCTCATGACTCTTAACCTAAAACATGTGACCCTGGAGATTACCCTCCTTTGATTGCCCCATGAATTGAGATGGAAGAATATAAAAATCCCAGAATGGAGGCATTGAGGGGACAACCTCCGGGTTGTTCCATTTATGCTGTCTTGCTGGCAAAGGATTTAATGTTACTAATAAAACTCTCTCTTCTTATTTAAGTGGGGTTTTTGGAATCTTGTATGCTTGCAAAAAGTATCCTTCCTGAACCCAATGGGTACATCTTGATGTACCCCACAACACTTAAAGGTAGGTATTTTCATTATATTCATTTTATAATTGAGGAAACGTAGGCAACAAAGAGTAAGTTATTTGGTCAGACAACATTTCAGAGCTAGTATCTGAGATTGAATGAAGAACCTCCTTATTCCAGACTCAGTATTCTATCTACTGTGCTGCTTAGCTCTACTATGTCATGTGGTCAGAGAATAGTTTAAACAATATGTCAAACCTTAACCTAGGTTTCAATCAATTCCTCATACTAGACAGAAGAAAAACATCTTTTTTTATTGTAAGTTATTTATTTAGTCAATTTAGAACATTATTCCTTGGTTATAAAAATCATACTGTTTCCATCCCGCCCCTCCCCCCATCCTTCCAGTAGTTGACATGAAATTCCCCTGGGTATTACTTCTGTCCTTAATTAAAACCCATTTCCATGTTGATGTTTGAATTAGGATACTCATTTAGAGTCTTCAGCCCCAATCATATACCCTCAACCGATGTAATCCGTTTTACTTCTGTATTTCTACTCCCACAGTTTTTCCTCTGAATGTGGATAGCATTTTTTTCCAGAAAGATACCTCCAAGTTCTTCAGGATCACTGCATTGCCATTAATGGAGAAGTCCATTACATTCAATTGTACCACAGTGTATAAGTCTTTATGTACAATGTTCTTCTGGTTCTGTTTCTTTCACTCTGCATCAATTCCTGGAGGTCAATCCAATTCCCATGGAAATCCTCTAGTTTATTATTCCTTTCAACACAATAGTATTCTCATCACCAACATATACCACAATTTGTTCAGCCATTCCCCAATTGGAGGGCATCCCCTCATTTTCCAATTTTTTGCCACCACAAAGAATGCAGCTATGAATATTTTTGTACAATTCTTTTCCTTATTATATCTTTTGGGTACAAATCCAGCAGTGCTATGGCTGGATCAAAGAGCAGACATTATTTTAGTGCCCTTTGGGCATAGTTCCAAATTGCCCTCCAGAATGTTTGGATTAATTCATAACTCCACCAGCAGTACATTAATGTCCTGACTTTGTCACATCCCATACATCATTCATTACTTTACATTGCTGTGATGTTAGGCAATCTGTGAGGTGTGAGGCAATACATCAGAGTTGTTTTGATTTGCCTCTCTTTGATTATAAGAGATTTAGAACACTTTATCATGTGCTTATTAATGGTTTTGATTTAATTAACTGAAAATTGGGTATTCATGTATCTTGCTCATTTATCAATTAGAGAATGTCTTTATTTTTGTACAATTGGTTTAGCTCTTTATAAATTTGAGTAATTAGATCTTTGTCAGAGGTTTTTGCTATGAAAATTGTTTCTCAATTTGTTGCTTCCCTTCTAATTTTGGTTGCATTTATTTTGTTTGTACAAAAAGTTTTTAATTTGATATAATCAAAATTATTGATTTTACATTTTTGTGATTTATTCTAGCTCTAGCTTAGTTTTTAAATCTTTTATTTCCCAAAGATCTGATATGTACACTATTCTGTGTTCACATAATATGCTTATAGTTTCTTTCTTTATGTTCAAGCTATTTACCCATTCTGAGTTTATCTTGGTGTAGGGTGTGAGATGTTGATGCAAACCTAATCTCTCCCATACTGTCTTCCAATTTTCCCAGTAGTTTTTATTAAATAGTGGATTTTGGTCCCAAAACTGGAATATTTGGGTTTATCATAGACTGTCCTGCTGAAGTCATTTACCCCCAGTCTATTCCACTGATCCTCCTTTCTGTATCTTAGCCAGTACCAAATTGTTTTGATTACCACTGCTTTACAATATAATTTGAAATGTGGGACTGCAAGACCTCCTTCCTTTGCAATTTTTTTTCATGATTTCCCTGGATATCCTTGATCTTTTTCTTCCAAATGAACTTTATGTTTTTTTTTCCAATTCAGTAAAAAAAAATTTTGGTAGTTCAATGGGTATGGCATTAAATAAGTAAATTAATTTGGGTAGGATTGTCATTTTTATTATGTTAGTTACTCCTACCTATGAGCAATCAATGTTTTTCCAATTGTTAGATCTAGTTTTAATTGTATGGAGAATGTTTTGTAGTTGTGTTCATATAGTTCCTGTGTTTGTCTCAGGAGATAGATTCCTAAGTATTTTCTATTGTGTAGGGTGATTTTAAATGAAATTTTTCTTTTTAATTCTTGCTGCTGAGATGCTTTGGAGATATATAGAAATGCTAATGTCTTATGTGGGTTTATTTTGTATCCTGCATCTTTGCTAAAAGTGATAATTATTTCAACTAGATTTTTAGTTGATTCTCTAGGATTCTTTAAATTGACCATCATATCATCTGCAAAGAGTGATTGCTTGGTCTCATCATTGACTTTTTTAATACCATCAATTTCTTTTTCTTCTCTAATTGCTACATCTAGTGCTTCTAGTACAATGTCAAATAATGGAGGTGATAATGGGCATTCTTGTTTCACTCCTGATCTTATTGGGAAAGCTTCTAGTTTATCCCAATTGCAGATTATGTTGGCTGATGGGTTTAGATATATACTGCTTATTATTTTTAGGAAAGGTTCTTCTTTTCCTATTCTTTCTATTGTTTTTAATAGGAATTAGTTTTGTATTTTGTCAAAGGCTTTTTCTGCATCTATTGAGGTAATCATGTAATTTTTTTCAGTTTGTTTGTTAATATGGTCAATTATGTGGATAGTGTTCCTAATATTGAACCATCCTTGAATTTCTGGTATGAATCCTACCTGGTCATGAGGAAAGGAAAATTAAAACAAGTTCTGGATGTTCTGCCACTGAGTTGGAACAACAACAGTGGGAATATTAGAGAAAGAAGATATTGACAAGACTGTCAGTTGGTTGGGAAGGGGCAACTGGGAGTGGTCATTTGTCTTGTGACTTGCACTTCCTTTCTGATCCTGTAAAGAGGAGAGCCTTACTCCTTGTCTCTGAATAGAAGTTGCTCTATTCCATAATTTCCCAACTGTGTTCTCTCCCTGTATTTTTGTGATCATGTCATCAATAAAAAGATTTAACGAGGAAGTTTAAACCATAATTCTGGTTTTAGGGGCTTCAGCCTGAAGAGACAGGTACAACCATCTCTGAAGGTCAGAACTTTCTTCCTCTCACTGTCTACTGCTAATACTTTTGAAATTTCGAAAGCTAGCAAATATATAGCATAGACAGGAATAAGAGAAACCCTCCAACAGGCTGTGAGGCTTGGCCTCAGATCAAAAGCTGGAAGACACTCAAACCTCATCTAGGGAACCACTATTCCCTCTTCTCTGATAACTCTTTAATCCAAACATGTTATTAAAATTTATCTTTATTTGAATATCACAATCAGATAATAGGACTAACATTTCAGGGGACATAGAGGGAGCTGAACCTCAGGACAGCCAGTAAACTATAAAAAGTCTTTATTGGACCCCTTTTGGGTGATTAAGTCTGAAGGGAGGCTTGATCCTCAGGAGGGTCTGTGCTTTCCTGCTCTGGGGTATACACAACATCAATCTATAGAGAAGACATTGACTCAGGCTATAATAAATGGCCCATTTTTCGGGAATCCCATTTTTCAAAAATAGCATCTTGGCAGTGGATATCTCTCTACTTTTACCTCAGAAGCAGTCATATTCCCTCTATCCCTTCAACTCCTCCTTTCCCTGCTATAAATCCTTTAATGTGGCCTGTTCATCCATCCACCCATGTTTCTCTATAAATATTACAATCATAGTGAATAACCCTTGTGATCACTTGCTGGAGTCTTTTTGCTAGTATCCTAATTAAGATACTTACATCTATATTCATTAGGGAGATTGGTCTGTAGTTTTTTTCTCTGTTTTTGAACTGCCTGGATTTGTAATCAGTACCATATTTGTGTCATAAAAGGAATTTGGTAGGACTCCTTTGCTTATTCTGTCAAATAGTTTGTATAATATTAGGATTAGTTGTTCTTTGAATGTTTGATATAATTCATTTGTGAATCCATCTGGAAATTTTTCTTAGGGATTTCTTTGATGGCTTGTTCAATTTCTTTTTCTGTTATGGGGTTGTTTAGGTAGCCTATTTCTTCTTCTGTTAGTCTAGGCAATTTATATTTTTGTAAATATTCATCCGTATTACATAGATTGCCATATTTATTGCCATATAATTGGGCATAATAATTTTTAATGATTGTCTTAATTTCCTCTTCATTAAAGTTGAGGTCTCCCTTTTCATTTTGGAAACTGTCAATTTGGTTTTCTTCTTTCCTTTTTTAATTAGATTGACCAGTACTTTGTGTATTTTATTTGTTTTTTTTTCAATGTACTAGCTTCTAGTCTTATTTATTAAATCAATAGTTCTTTGACTTTCAATTTTATTAATTTCTCCTTTGATTTGTAGGATCTCTAATTTAGTCTTTGATTGAGGGTTATTAATTTGTTCACTTTCTAATTTTTTAATTTGCATGCTCAATTCATTGACCTCTTCCCTGTCTAATTTGTTAATATATGAACTCAAGGATATAAATTTCCCTCTGAATATTCCCTCTGAAAATTTGGTTACATCCCATAAATTTTGAAAGGATGTCTCATCATTAACATTTTCTTCAATGAAATTATTAATTGTTTCTATGATTTGTTCTTTAATTAACTGATTCTGGAGAATCATATTTTTTAATTTTCAATTAATTTTTATTTGCCTCTCCATGTACACTTAGTAATTAATATTTTCATTTCATTGTGATCTGAGAAGGTTGCTTTTATTATTTCTGCTCTTTTGCAATTAATTGCAATGTTTTTATGTCCTAGTACATGGTCAATCTTTGTGAATGTGTCATGTGCTGTTGAAAAAGAAGGTGTATTCCTTTTTTGTCCCTATTTATTTTTCTCCAGATATCTACTAACTCTAATTTTTATCAGATTTCATTAAATTCCCTTATCTCTTTCTTATTAATTTTTTTTGGTTTGATTTATCTGCTTCTGATAGAGGAAGGTTTAGGTCTCCCATTAGTATAGTTTTTCTATCTATATCATCCTTGAGGTCCACTAGTTTCTCCTTTAGAAATATTGATACTATACCATTTTGTGCATACATGTTCAGTAATGATATTTCCTCATTGTCTATACTGCCTTTTATCAAGATGTAATTATCTTCTTTATCTCTTTTTACTAGATCTATTTTTACTTTGGCTTTGTCAACTATCATGATTGTGACTTCTGCCTTCTTTTTATCAGTTGATGCCCAATAGATTTGACTCCATCCTCTTGCTTTAACCCTATGCGTGTCTGTCTTCTTCATGTGTGTTTATTGTAGACAGCATATGGTAGAGTTTTGGTTTCTAATCCACTCTGCTATTCGCTTGTGTTTTATGAGTCAGTTAATTCCATTCACATTCAGAGTTATGATTAATAGCGGTGTATTTCCCAGCATTTTGATTTCTATTTGTAGCCCTGCCTTTCCTTCTTTCATTATTTCCTTCTACACTAATGTTTTGTTTTTTATCAGTGCCCCTAATTCCCACCCTTATTTTACTTCCCTTTCTACACCCTCCCTTCTTATTCCTCTCTTATTTTCTTTACAGTCTTTTTAAATTACCCCCCATCCTCTCCCTCCCTTGTACTGCTTCCCTCCCCACCAATCTGTTTGTTACCTTTCTACTTCCTTATAGGGCACAAATCAATTCTTTGCCCCAATGGATTGGATTGAACTTCCCTGTTTGAGTCAATTTCAAAGCTCCTAAGATTTGAGTATTACCTGTCCCCAACCTCTTTACCCTTGCAGTGTATTGATGTTTTCACCCCTCTCATCATGTGCTTCTTTGTGACATATAAATTTACCCCTTTATGTTTCTTTTTCCATTTCTTTTAGTATTAACCTGTTTTTAGCTCTAGTTGTATATATACATATATGCACCTATATATGTATTTATGCATACATGTATCTATATATATATATTTATGTCTTGGCACTTTGTCCTATATAATTTGTCACTGTTCCCTCTAAGTGTAATACTTCTAGCTGCCCAGGTGATAATAACAATCTTTAAGAGTTACCAATGACCTCTTTTCTTATGGGAATACATATTGTTTTAACTTATTGTGCCTCTTAAAAAGTTTTTTTTTGTTTTCTTTTCCCTATTTCTTAATTACCTTTTGATGATTCTCTTGAGTTCTGTTCTTGGATATCAAATTTTCTGTTCAGGCCAGGTCTTTTCTTTACAAATGCTAGGAATTCTTCTATTTTTTGAATGACCATACTTTCCCCTTGTTAGATTTAAAATAGTTGTAGACATAAACTGAGACAGTTAAAATAGTTCGGTGTCATAAACTGATAAACTGTAGTGAGTAAAATAGTGGAAGATAGATATGAGTGGGTGAGTAAATTTTATGACCGTAGAAAATATGTTTCACTACGGTGTCTTGGTTTCAAATCAAATATAAGGTGGTCGCCAGGGAAATATTCCCAATTATGAATAGACCCAAGTCAACTGGGTTTTATAGAGAATTTAATTAATAATACAAGGAGGAATTAAAGAAAAGAGAGAAAGAGAGAAAAAGGAAATAAGTATGAAGGGCCTTAAGCCAACATGGCCTAGACCTGAGTCTTAAGAGAGAGATATCAGTCAGTCAGTCCTTTATCACTCACCACAAGGTCTGTCTAAGCAAGGATTCTAGTGACAGAGTCTCCTCAGAGAGAGTCCAGCCAGAGTCCTCCTCAAAGAGCCTTCCAGCCAGAGACTGTTTCAAAGGGCCTCTCTCAAGAGCCTCCAGAGGGACAGAGTCCCCTCAGAGGAGCTCCAGCAAGACCTCCTTAGAGATTGTCCTCCAAAAAATTTCCTTCTCAACAGCCTCTCCTCAAGAGCTTGTCCAAAAGGATTTTTTTCAAACGATCCTCCTCAAAAGGATTGTCTTTCAAGAGATTCTGCTTTTTCTTATATAGGGGGTTTTCTCATATGTCACATCCCCTAAGTTCTTCCATCTACCAATCATAGTAAACGTTTTCCAAAGGACAACCCATTCTAAAAACACTGCTGGGTCGACTAATCCCTTTAGTAAGTCTGTACCAGAAAAAACACTGCTGGGTCGACTAATCCCTTTAGTAAGTTTGAACCAGAAAAAAACTTCTGAATAAGTTTTCACCTCTTTGCTCCTGGCAAGTTTACAAGTTGCCTGACCTTTAATAGGTACTTTTCACCCCTTTGTATTACTTATAAAAATAGGCATGACTTAAAGAACTTTTTGCCTCACTATAAGTATGGCCCCAAGTACCCTCAATGTTTAGCAAGGAGTTTTTTCCCCTAAAGCAGTCCAAAGTACGGATGGAGCAGAGGTCTTCCCATTTCTGATCCAAGTAGAGTTCTCACATCCAAATGTGGAATGTTCCCAGTAGGGAATTGTTCCAATTGAGAATTCCCCAATGGGGAAATTTTTAACATTCATAAGTCTGAGAAATTTCAAGATTTACACCCTGTAAGAATAGAATCAATTTTGCTGGGCAGTTAATTCTTGGTTGTAGACCTAGTTGCCTTGCTTTCCAGGAATATTATATTCCATTCCTTTTGGTCCTTTAGTGTAGATGCACTGTGCTATCCTTACTGTGGTTCCATTGTATCTGCATGACTTCTTTTTAGCACCTTGTAATATTTTATCCTTGTTCTGATAGTTCTTGAGTTTGGCTATAAGTTTCCTTGGTGTTGTCAGTTGGGGATTGAGTACAGGGGGTGATCTGTGCATTCTTTCAATCTCCACTTTTCTGTCCTGTTATTGAATATTGGGGCAGTTTTCTTGGATAATTTCTTTTAGTATGATTTCCAGGCTTTTTCTTTTGTCATGGTCTTCTGGTAGACCAATGATTCTTAAGTGGTCTCTCCTGGAACAATTTTCTAAATCTTCTATTTTTGTGAATGAGGTTCTTCATATTTTCCTCAATTTTTTCATTCTTTTGATTTTGTTTTTACAATTTCCTGCTGCCTTGTGAAGTCACTTGCTTCTAATTATTGTATTCTGGTTAATTTACTGCTTCTTTACTCCCTGAAGTTGCCTGTGCTCTTGCTCCTCTAATTTTTTTTGTTGTATCTGTGGGCTTTTCTGTCAACCTTCACCCTTGGAGCTTAGTCAGAAAATCTCTCAGTGCAGTCTGTGTGGGAGGGGTGTTGGAGGTGAAGCATACCTACCCCTTGAATATTTTGATGGGATTAATTCCAGCAGTCTGTGGGAAAGGGGTGTTGGAGCTTGAGCTTCCCTGCCTCTGAATGCTTTGATGGGATTAAGTCCAGCTGTGTTGAAATGGATGTTAACTGAGGCCAAAACCTGTGGGTGTGGGATGCGTGGGGGGGCAATATGGAGTGTCTGTGCTGCTGCAAGTAGGCTGCCTGCTATATGCTCTGTGCTCTTCTTTTCTTCTCCGATTGCTTCCCCATCACCTATATTTGATGCTCTGAGCCTGGCACAGCTTTACCAACAAAGTTCTCCCTCCAGAGCAGCACCCTTGCCTGCTTTTTCAGATATCATGATTGCAACTCCTGCCTTCCTTATATCAGTTGATGTCCAATAGAATTGCCTCCATCTTCTTTCATTTACCCTATGGGTGTCTACCTTCCTCTTGTTTGTTTCTTTTAGACAACATATGCTAGGGTTTTGGTTTCTAATCCACTCTACTATTCGCTTGCATTTTGTGGATGAGTTCATTCCATTCACATTCAGAGTTATGATTATGAGCTCTGTATTTCCCAACATTTCCTAGTCCTTCCATTTCTTCTTTCACTATTTCCTTCTTCACCATTTTGTTTTTAATCAGACCCCCTAATTCCCACCCTTATTTTACTTCCCTTTCTACTCTCTCCCTTCTTATTTCTCTTTTATTTTCTTTACAGTCTTGTTAAACTACCCCCTACCATCTCCCTCCCTTTTACTGCTTTCCTCCCCATCAGTCCATTTGTTATCCTTCTATTTCCCTATGAGGCACAAATCAATTCTCTGCCCCTATGTATTTGATTGTTCTTCCCTCATTGAGTCAATTTCAATGCATTTAATAATTGAGTATTTCCAATCCCCAACCTCTTTCCCCTTACAGTGTATTGATATTCTCCCCCACTTCAACCACAAGACATATATATTTACCCCCTTGTGCTTCTTTTTCCATTTCTTTTAGTATTGACCTCTTTTTTAGCTCTAGTTCTATATATATATGTACATATATGTATACATAAATGTATACATAAATATATGTTTATTGAGGCATACATATATGTATAAAAATATTTATGTCTTTACATTTCATCCTATATAGTTTGTCACTGTTCCCTCTAAGCATAATCCTTCTACCTACCCAAGTAATAATTACAATTTTTAAATGTTACCAATAGCCTCTTTTCTTTTAGGGATACATATCATTTTAACTTATTGGATATCTTATAAAAAGTGTTTTTTTTTCCTTTGTTTTGTTTTGTTTTTCTTTTTTCCCTTTTTTCTTAATTATTTTTGATGATTCTCTTGAGTTCTGTTTCTGGCAATCAGATTTTCTTTTCAAATTTGGTCTTTTCTTAACAAATGCTTAGAATTTTTCTATTTTGTTAAGTGACCATACTTTACCCTGTAAGAATATAATGAGTTGTTCTGGGTAGTTGATTCTTGGTTGTAGACCTAGTTCCCTTGCTTTCTGGAATATCATATCATCAGCAGTTTTCTTGGATAATTTCCAGGCTTTTTCTTTTATTGTAGTCTACCGGTAGACCAATGATTCTTAAGTTGTCTCTTCTGGAATAATTTTCTAAATCTTATGTTTTGTGAATGAGGTGCTTCATATTTCCTCAATTTTTTATTCTTTTGATTTTGTTTTATAGTGTCATACTACCTTGTGAAGTCACTTGCTTCTAATTGTTGTATTTCAGTTTTTAAAGACTGTATTTTATCCCTGGCTTTTTGGTCATCCTTCTCCTTCTGATCTTTCATCTCCTTTGTCTCATTTTCAGCCTGATTAATTTTGGCTTTCAAGACACTGTTATATGTTTCCAGATGACTTATCTTGCTTTTTAAGTTTTTTTTTGTAGTTTTTACAACATTATTATATTTGGTCATTTTTATACATTGTTCATTGGAAACAGATCATTTTCTTTTCCTAACCCCCAATCCCCCACCACACCTTCCCTAGTCAACGCGATATTCATCTGGGTATCACATGTGTCCTTGCTGTTATCCCATTTCCTTGTTGTTGGTATTTGCATCAGGGCACTCATTTAGCATCTCTCCTCGATCATGTCCCCTCAACCTCTGTAGTCAAGCAGTTGCTTTCCTTGGTGTTTTTACTCCCTCAGTTTGTCCTCTGCTTGAGAATAGTTTTTTTGTTTTGTTTTGTTTTGTTTTGTTTTTGTTTTTGTTTTTGGTTTTTTCTCATAGATTGCTACAGGTTGATCAGGGACATTGTAAAGCCATTACTGGAGAAGTCCATTATGTTCTCTTGTACTACAATGTCAGTCTCTGTGTACAGTGTTCTCCTGGTTTTGCTCCTCTCACTCTGCATCACTTCCTGGAGGTTGTTCCAGTCTTCATGGAATTCCTCCACTTTATTATTCCTTTTAGCATAATAGTATTCCATCACCAACATATAGCACAATTTGTACAGCCATTCTCCAATTGAAAGGCATCACCTCATTTTCCAATTTTTGGCCACCACAAAGAGCGCAGCTATGAATATTCTTGTACAAGTCTTTTTCCTTATTATCTCTTTGGGGTACAAACAGAGCAGTGCTATAGCTTGATTAAAGTGCACACAGTCTTTTATCACCATTTGGGCATAGTTCCAAATTGCCCTCCAGAATGATTGGATCAATTCACAATTCCACCAGCAATGCATTAATGTCCCTACTTTGGCACATCCCCTCCAGCATTCTTTACTTTCCTTTGCTGTCATGTTGAACAATCTGCTAGGTGTGAGGTGATACCTCAGAGTTGTTTTGATTTGCATCTCTCTGATTATAAGAAATATAGAACATTTTTTCATGTGCTTATATAATAGTCTGGATTTCATTAACTGAAAATTGCCTATTCATGTCCCTGGCCCATTTTTAAATTGGAAAATGGCTTGATTTTTTGTACAACTGGTTTACCTCTTTATAAATTTGATTAATTAGACCTTAGTCAGAGGATTTTGTTATGAAGATTATTTCCCGATTTGTTGCTTTCCTTCTAATTTTAGTTACATTGCTTTTGTTTGTACAAAAACTTTTTAATTTGATGTAGTCAAAATTATTTATTTAGAATTTTGTGACTCCTTCTAAGTCTTGCTTGGTTTTAAAATCTTTCCCTTCCCAAAGGTTTGACATGTATACTATTCTGTGTTCACCTAATTTACTTACAGTTTCCTTCTTTATATTCAAGTCATTCACCCATTCTAAGTTTATCTTGGTGTAGTGTGTGAGGTGTTGATCCAAACCTAATCTCTCTCACACTGTCTTCCAATTTTCCCAGCAGTTTTTAGCAAACACTGGATTTTTGTCCCCAAAGCTAGGGTCTTTGGGTTTGTCAAAGACTGTCTTACTGAGGCCATTTACCCCAAGTCTATTCCACTGATCCTCCTTTCAGTCACTTAGCCAGTACCAAATTGTTTTGATGACCGCCGCTTTGTAATATAGTTTGAGATCTGGGACTGCAAGGCCACCTTCCTTTGTATTTTTTTCATGATTTCCCTGGATATCCTTGATCTTCTGTTCTTTCAAATGAACTTTGTTATGTTTTCCTCTAATTCAGTAAAATGTTTTTTTGGTAGTTCAATGGGTATGGCACTAAATAGATATATAAGTTTGGGTAGGATTGTCAAATTTATTATGTTAGCTCATCCCACCCATGAGCAATCAATGTTTTTTCCAATTGTTTAGATCTAGTTTTAATTGTGTGGAGAGTGTTTTGTAATTGTGTTCATATAGTTCCTGTGTTTGTCTCAGGAAATAGATTCAGAAGTATTTTATATTGTCTTGGGTGACTTTAAATGGGATTTCTCTTTCTATTTCTTGCTGCAAAACTGGGTTGGAGATATATAGAAATGCTGATGACTTCTGTGGGTTTATTTTGTATCCTGCAACTTTGCTAAAGTTGGTGATTATTTTGATTAGCTTTTTGGTTGATTCTCTAGGATACTTTAAGTAAATCATCATATCATCACAAAGAGTGACAGCTTGCTCTCCTCATTGCCAATTTTAATACCTTCAATTTCTTTTTCTTCTCTAATTGCTACTGCTAGTGTTTCTAGTACAATATTAAATAATAAAGTTGATAATAGGCATCCTTGTTTGACTCCTGTTCTTATTGGGAAGGCGCTGAGTTTTTTCCCATTGCAGATGATGTTTGCTGATGATTTTAGGTATATACTGTTTATTATTTTTAGGAAAGGCCCTTCTATTCCTATACTTTTTGGTGTTTTCAATAGGAATGGTTTTTGTATTTTTTCAAAGTCTTTTTCTGCATCCATTGAGATAATCATGTCATTTTTGTCAGTTTGCTTGTTTATAAGGTCAATTATGTGGAAGGTTTTCCTAATATTGAAACATCCTTGCATTCCTGGTATGAATCCTACCTGATCGTAGTGGATAACCCTTGTGATGACTTGCTGGAGTCTTTTTGCTAGTATCCTATTTAAGATTTTTGCATCTATATTCATTAGGGAGATTGACCTATAGTTTTCTTTCTCTGTTTTTAACCTGCCTGGTTTGGGGATCAGTACCATTTTTGTGTTGTAAAAAGAATTTGGTAGAACCCCTTCTTAGCTTATTCTGTCAAATAGATTGTATAGTATTGGGGTTAGCTGTTCTTTGAATGTTTGATAGAATTCTTTTGTGAATCCAACTGGACCTGGGGATTTTTGTTAGGGAATTCTTTGATGGCTTGTTCAATTTCTTTTTCTGATATGGAGTTGTTTAGGTAATATATTTCTTCTTCTTTTAGTCTAGGCCATTTATATTTTTGTAAGTATTCATCCATATCTCTTAGATTGCCATATTTGTTGCAATATAATTGGGCATAATAGTTTTTAATGATTGCCTTGATTTCCTCTTCATTAGAGGTGAGGTCTCCCTTTTCATCTTGGATACAGTCAATTTGGTTTTTTTCTTTCCTTTTTTTAATTAGACTGACTAGTACTTTGTCAATTTTATTTGTTTTTCAAAGTACCAGCTTCTGGTCTTATTTATTAAATCAATAGTTCTTTGACTTTCAATTTTATTAATTTCTCCTTTGATTTTTAGGATCTCTAATTTAGTCTTCATCTGAGGGCTTTTAATTTGTTCACTTTCTACTTTTTTAATTTGCATGCCCAATTCATTGACCTCCTTCCTTCTTAATTTGTTTATATATGAAATCAAGTATATAAATTTCCCCCTGAATACTGCTTTGACTGCATCCCATATGTTTTGAAAGGATGTCTCACCATTGTAATTTTCTTCAATGAAATTATTAATTGTTTCTACAATTTGTTTTTATCTAGCAGATTTTGGAGAATTATATTGTTTAATTTCCAATTAATTTTTGATTTATTTCTCCATGTATCATTACTGATTATTATTTTTATTGCATTGTGGTCTGAGAAGGTTGGATTCATTATTTCTGCCCTTTTGCACTTGTTTGCCATGATTTTTGCAATGACTTTGTGCCCTAGTACATGATCAATTTTTGTGAATGTACCATGTACTGCTGAAAAAAAGGTGTATTCCTTTTTGTCCCTATTTATTTTTCTCCATATGTCTACTAAATCTAATTTTTATAAGATTTTGTTTGCTTCTCTTACCTCATTCTTATTTATTTTTTGGTTTGATTTATCTAGTTCAGATAGAAGAAGGTTCAGATCTCCCACTAGTATAGTTTTTCTATCTATTTCATCCTTGAGCTCCTCTAATTTCTCCTTTAAAAATTTGGAACCTATGCCATTTGGTGCATATGTATTTTTTTTATTTTAAACATTATTTTACTTTGTCATTTCCAAACATTATTTACTGGAAACAAAGGTCATTTTCTTTTCCTCCCCTATCCCTCTCCCAACATCTTTCCCTCTCCCATAGCCGACACACGATTCCACTGGTTATTGCATATGTTCTTGACTCGAATCCAAATCCCTGTTGTTGGTATTTGCAATAGAGTGTTCATTTAGAGTCTCTCCTCTGTCATAACCCCTCAACCCCTGTAGTCAAACAGTTGCTTTTCATCAATGTTTTTATTCCCAAAGTTTATCCTCTGCTTGTGGATAGTATTTTTTAGATCCCTGCAGATGGTTCAGGGACATTGCATTGCCACTAATGGAGAAGTCCATCACCTTCGATTGTACCACAATGTATCAGTCTCTGTGTATAATGTTTTCCTGGTTCTGCTCCTTTTGCTCTGCATCACTTCCTGGAGGTTGTTCCAGTCTCCATGGAATTCCTCTACTTTATTATTCCTTTTATCACAATAGTATTCCATCACCAACATATACCACAATTTGCTCAGCCATTCCCCAATTGATGGGCATCCCCTCGTTTTTCAATTTTTGGCCACCACAAAGAGTGCAGCTATGAATATTTCTGTACAAATTTTTCTCCTCATTATCGCTTTGGGGTACAAACCCAGCAGTGATATGGCTGGATCAAAGAGCAGACAGTCTTTTATCACACTTTGAGCATAGTTCCAAATTGCGCTCCAGAATGGTTGGGTTAATTCACAACTCCAGCAGCAATGAATTAGTGTCCCCACTTTGCCACATCCCCTCCAGCATTCATTACTTTCCATAGCTGTCATATTAGCCAATCTGCTAGGTGTGAGGTGATACCTCAGCATTGTTTTGATTTGCATCTCTCTGATTATAAGGGATTTAGAACACTTCTTCATGTGTTTATTAATAGTTTTGATTTCTTTGGCTGAGAACTGCCTGTTCATTCCCTTGCCCATTTATCAATTGGAGAATGGCTTGATTTTTTGTACAATTGATTTAGTTTTTTGTAAATTATGTAATTAAACCTTTTTCAGAGGTTTTTATGAAGATTGTTTCCCAATTTGTTGCCAACCTTCTGATTTTGGTTACATTGGTTTTGTTTGTACAAAAACTTTTTAATTTGATGTATTCCAGATTATTTATCTTGCATTTTGTAACTCTTTCTACATCTTGCTTGGTTTTGAAGTCTTTCCCCTCCCAAATGTCTGACATGTATACTATTCTGTATTTGCCTTATTTTCTTATAGTTTACTTCTTTATGTTCAAGTCATTCACCCATTTTGAATTTATCTTGGTGTAGGGTGTGAGGTGTTGATCTAAACCTAATCTTTCCTACACTGTCTTCCAATTTTCCCAGCAGTTTTTAGCAAATACTGGATTTTTATCCCAAAAGCTGGGATCTTTGGGTTTGTCATATACTGTCTTTCTGTGGTTTTCTGACCCCAGTCTATTCCACTGATCCTCCTTTCTCTCTCTTAGCCAGTACCAAATTGTTTTGATGACTGCTACTTTGTAATATAGTCTGAGATCTTGGACTGCAAGGCCCCCTGCCTTTGTCATTTTTTTTTCTTCGTTATTTCTCTGGATATCCTTGATCTTTTGTTCTTCCAAATGGACTTTGTTATGTTATTTTCTAAAGCACTAAAAATTTTTTTTGGAAGTTCCATGGGTATTGCACTAAATAGATAGGTGGTTTTGGGTAGGATGGTCATTTTTATTATATTGGCTCTTCCCACCCATGAGCAGTTAATTTTCTTCCAATTGTTCAAGTCTAGTTTTAGTTGTCTTGAGAATGTTTTGTAGCTGTGTTCATATAGTTCCTGTGTTTGTCTTGTGAAATAGATTCCGAAGTATTTTATTTTGTCTAAGGTAATATTGAATGGGATTTCTCTTTCTAGTTCTTGTTGCTGAGCTGTGTTGGAATTATATAGAAATGCTGATGACTTCTGTGGGTTTATTTTGTATCCTGCAGCTTTGCTAAAGTTGTTGATTATTTCGATTAGCTTTTTGGTTAAATCTCTAGGATTCTTTAAGTAGACCATCATGTCATCTGCAAAGAGCAATAATTTGGTCACCTCTTTGCCTATTTTAATGCCTTCAATTTCTTTTTCTTCTCTAATTGCTACTGCTAGTGTTTCTAATACAATGGCAAATAATAGAGGTGATAATGGGAATCCTTGTTTCACTCCTGATCTTATTGGGAATGGATTAAGTTTATCCCCATTGCAGATGATAATAGTTGATGGTTTTAGATATATACCGTTTATTATTTTTAGGAACAACCCTTCTATTCCTATGCTTTCTAGTGTTTTTAGTAGGAATGGGTGTTGTATTTTATCAAAGGGTTCTTCTGCATCTATTGAAATAATCATGTGGTTCTTGATAGTTTGCTTGTTGATGTTGTCAATTATGTGGATAGTTTCCCTAATATTGAACCAGCCCTGCATCCCTGGTATAAATCCTACTTGATCATGGTGTATGAACCTTCTGATCACTTGTTGGAGTCTTTTTGCTAGTATCCTATTTAAGATTTTTGCATCTATATTAATTAGAGAAGTTGGTCTATAATTTTCTTTCTCTGTTTTTGACCTTCCTGGCTTTGGAATTAGTACGATGTTTGTGTCATAAAAGGAGTTTGGTAGAACTCCCTCTTTGCTTATTATGTCAAATAGTTTGTATAGTATTGGGATTAACTGTTCTCTGAATGTTTGATAGAATTCACTGGTGAATCCATCAGGCCCTGGGGATTTTTTCTTAGGGAGTTCTTTAATGACCTGTTGGATTTCTTTTTCTGATATGGAATTATTTAAGAAATCTATTTCTTCTTCTGTTAGTGTAGGCAATATATATTTTTGTAAATATTCATCCATATCACCTAAGTTGGTATATTTATTGCCATATAGTTGGGCAAAGTAATTTTTAATGATTGCCTTAATTTCCTCTTCATTGGAGGTGAGATCCCTCTTTTCATCACTGATGCTGTTAATTTGCCTTTCTTCTTTCCTTTTTTTAATTAGATTGACCAGTACTTTCTCTATTTTGTCTGTTTTTTTCAAAGTACCAGCTTCTAGTCTTGTTTATTAGCTCAAGAGTTCTTTTGCTTTCAATTTTATTAATTTCTCCCTTAATTTATAGGATCTCTAGTTTGGTTTTCTTCTGGGGGGGGGTTAATTTGTTTGTTCTCAAGTTTTTTGATTTGCATTTCCAATTCCTTTATCTCTGTCCTCCCTAATTTGTTAATATATGCACTCAAGGATATGAATTTTCCTCTAAGTACTGCCTTGGCTACATCCCATAAGGTTGGAAAGGATGTCTCGCCATTTTCATTTTCTTCAATGAAATTATTAAATGTTTCTATGATATATTCTCTAAGTATTAGATTTTGGAGTATCATATTATTTAATTTCCAATTAATTTTTGATTTTGTTCTCCATGTACCATTACTGATCAATATTTTTATTGCCTTGTGATCTGAAAAGGCTGCATTTATTATTTCTGCTTTTCTGTATTTGAGTGCCATGTTTCTGTGACCTAGTGCATGATCTATTTTTGTTAATGTGCCATGTGTTGCTGAAAAGACGGTGTATTCCTTTTTGTCCCTATTTATTTTTCTCCATATGTCTATTAACTCTAATTTTTCTAAGATTTTATTCACCTCTTTTACCTCTTTCTTGTTTATTTTTTGGTTTGATTTATCTAAATTTGATAGTGGTTGGTTTAAGTCTCCCACTAATATGGTTTTACTGTCTATTTCCTTCTTCACATCTCCTAGTTTCTCCATTAGAAATTTGGTTCCACAGAGCTCTGGTCTTTTCATTGCAAAAATTTGGGAATCTTCTATTTTGTTGAATGCCCATACTTTCCTTTGGAAGTATATAGTCAGTTTTGCTGGATAGCTGATTCTTGGTTGATGACCCAGCTCTCTTGCCTTTCTGCAGATCATGTTCCATGCCTTATGATCATTCAGAGTAGAAATTGCAAGGTCTTGCGTGACCCTGATTGACATTCCATTATAAGGTTTAAGTAATTCAACTTCAAGCTCTTTTCCTCTCCTTCTCATATGAGAGTTCTTTCCCCCCACCCCTTTTCATGTGTATCTTTATATGGGAAAGATTATTCTATTAAGTCACCCTCTATTTCTTGAAGTAAGTCTTACTGTTATCAATGGTTCCCCCCCCTTTTCTTTTCTTTGCCCCCACTTTCCCCAAATCTTCTTAATGCCCCAATCTTTCCCTATGCATGTTTCTTCTAACTACTCTTATGATACATACAATTTTTGAGAGTTACACAAAATATTTTCCCACATATTAATATATATAATTTGATGTAAATGTAGTCCTTATAGAAGAGAGTTTGACTTAAAGAAAAAGATAAGATTTATCTCCTTTTCCCTTTCTTTTATATTTACCTTTTCATGTTTCTGTTGCTTTCTGTGCTTGGATATCAAATTTTCCATTAAGTTCTGGTCTTTTCTTAGCAAATGCTTGGAAATCTTTTATTTTGCTGAATGTCCATACTTTCCCCTGGAAGTATATAGTCAGTTTTGCTAGGTAGTTGATTCTTGGTTGGATACCCAGCTCTCTTGCCTTTCTAAATATCATGTTCCATGCTTTGCGGTCTCTTAGTGTGTTAGCCACTAGGTCGTATGAGATCCTTATGGGAGCCCCCATATATCTGAAGCTCCTATTCTTGGCTTCTTGTATGAATTTCTCCATTTCTTGGAAGCTCTTGAATTTGGCAATTACATTCCTAGGGGTTGTCTTTTGGGGATTTAGTATAGAGGGTGTTCTATAAACCCTTTCTATTTCTATTTTGCCCCCTTGCTCCAGAACATGGGGGCAATTTTCTTTTATAATCGCCTGTAGAATAACATTGAGTTTATTGTTTATCTCTGTTTTTTCTGGGTGACCGATAATTCGAAGGCTATCTCTTCTCCCTCTGTTTTCCAAATCTGTGACATTTTCAGTGAGATATTTTATGTTTTCTTCTAATTCATTAATTTTTTGGCTTTGCTTTATTGAATCTTGCTGTTTAATGATCTCACTTTCTTCGAGTTGCTTAATTCTTGTCATTATGGACTGGTTTTGCTTTTCAGCTTTGTCTGCCCTTCTATTGGATGCTTCGAGTTCTTTTTCCAATTGAGCAGTCTTATCTGTCAGACTGCTGATCTCTTTCTCCCATTTTTCTTTCCAGGTTTCCATCTTTAGTGTAAGTTCCAGTTTGAGATCTTCCAGAGCTTGTTGATAGTTTCCATTTTGGGAGGTATGTTCTGATTTTTTTTGGATTTCCTCCTTATTCTCCTCTTTTCCTTGGGTACTTCCACCATAAAAGTTTTCAATAGTCACCTTTTTCCCTTTCTTCCTGGAGGCTTGATTTTTGGCCATGTGAGCCATTCCTTTGGTGGTTTTGTTCCCCTTTTCTTTTTGGTCTGGGGTCTGGGTGATATGGGCGGGTTTTCTGTGAATTTATTTTGCCTCAGACTTGTTCTTTCCAGCCTCCAAGGTTTCTTAGAGTGCTGGGCCCCTGATCACAGCCACACTGCCCAGGTGTTCAGCTCCACTCAGATAATCAGCAGGTGGTCGGCCCCTGGTGTTTAGCTCTGCCCAGATGCTCAGCACAATATCCCGGAGTACAGCTCCTTAGACCCCCTGTGCTCAGCGCCGGGTTCTCCCATGAAACAGCCCTGAATCTTTTTTTCCTGGCAGCCCCCAGATCCCAAGGACCCTGGAGTGCCCCCCCCCCAGGCAGAGACTTTCCCCACTCACTCGCTGTCCCAGTCAGCGCTCCGGTAGTTCACTCTAGTTTGCTGGGGGATGTGCGCGGGTGGAGGGCAGCTCAGTTCAAGTTTCTGTGCAAGCTTTTCCTCCTTATTATAGTGTGGAAATGTTCAAACCCCATGTACCTTCTCCTCTGTGGGGTACTGGGGAGTACTGGGGAGTCCTTCTGTTCCTCCAAAGGTGATTTTTATGCTCCTTTGATGTAGTCTATTTCGTTTGGTGCCGGGGAGAGGAAGCGTGTGGCGTCTAGATTGCAGCCATGATTACCAGGAAGTCTGGTGCATACATATTGAGTACAGATATGCCCTTGTTGTCTATACTGCCTTTTATCAGGATTTAAATACCTTCCCTATGTCTTTTAAATAGATCTATTTTTACTTTGGCTTTTCAGATATCATGATTGCTACTCCTGCCTTCTTTTTTATCATTTGATGCCCAATGGATTTGGCTCCATCCTCTTACTTTCACCCTATCCTTATCTACCTTCCTCATGTGTGTTTCTTGCAGACAGCATATGGTAGGGTTCTGGATTCTAATCCACTCTGCTATTTGCTTGCATTTCATGGGTGAGTTCATTCCATTCACATTCAGAGTTATGATTACTAGCTGTGTATTTCCCAGCATTTTGATTTCTACTCCTGGTCCTGCCTTTTCTTCTTTCATTATTTCCTTCTATACCAATGTTTGTTTATAGTCAGTCCCCCCCCGTTCCCCCCCTCATTTTACTTCCCTTTCTACCCCCCTACCTTTTTATTCCCTCCCTTATTTTCCCCTGTAGTATATTTAAAATTCCCTCCCCACTCTCTCTCTCCCTTGTACTGCTTCCCTCCCCACCAGTCCATTTTTTACCCTTCTACTCCCCTCTAGGGCACAAATCTATTCTCTTCCCCAATGGATTGGATTGTTCTTCCCTCTCTGGGTCAGCTTCAAATTACTTAAGAGTTGTGTGTTTCCTATATCCAACCTCTTTACCCTTCCAGTGTAACAATGTTCTCCCCACTCCCTCCATGAGCTTCTTTATGACATATAAATTTACCCCCATTTGTTTCTTTTCACATTTCTTTTAGTCATAACCTCTTTTCTTTTTTAGGTCTAGTCATGTATATATATATATATATATATATATATATATATATATATATATATATATATGTGTGTGTGTGTGTGTGTGTGTGTGTATACATACACATATATATGTATTTATGCATGCATATATCTATATACCTATTTATGTCTTGTCCTTTCATCCTATACAGTTTGTCATTGTTCCCTCTGAGTTAATTCTTCTAGCTGCTCAGGTGATAGCAACATTTTTAAGAGTTACCAATGACCTCTTTTCTTATAGGGATACATATCATTTTAACTTATTGAGTCTCTAAAAAATTTTTGTTGTTGTTTTGTTTGTTTTTTTCCCTTCTTTTTAAATTACATTTTGATGATTCTCTTGAGTTCTGTGGTTGGATATCAAATTTTCTGTTCAGGTCTGGTCTTTTATTTATGAATGCTTGGAACTCTTCTGTTGTGTTGAATGACCATACTTTCCCCTGTAAGAATATAGTCAGTTTTGATGGGTATTTTATTCTTGGTTGTAGACCTAGTTCCCTTGCTTTCCAGAATATTATATTCCATGCCTTTTGGTCCTTCAGTGTGGATGCAGCCAGATCCTGTGTTAACTTAACCGTGTTTTCATGGTATCTGAATGGCTTCTTCTTGGCATCTTGTAATATCTTTTCTTTCATCTGATTGTTTTTGAATTTGGCTATAACATTTCTTGGTGTTGTCAGTTGGGGATTAAATACAGGGGGTGATATGTGGATTCTTTCAATCTCCACTTTCCCCTCTTGTTCTAGTATCTCGGGACAGTTTTCCTGGATAATTTCCTCTAGTATTATGTCCAGGCTTTTTCTTTTGTCGTGGTCTTCTGGTAGTCCAATTATTCTTAAATTGTCTCTTCCTGAATGATTTTTCTAAATCATCTGTTTTGTGAATGAGATGCTTCACATTTTACTCATTTTTTTCATTCTTTTTATTTTGTTTTATGGTGTCCTGTTGCCTTGTGGGGTCACTTGATTCTAGTTGTTTTATTCTGGTTCTTAAAGATTGGCTTTCATCTCTGGCTTTTTGGTCGTCTTTTTCCTTCAGGTCTAATTTTCTTTGAAGATCGTCTTTCATCCTCTTTACCTAGTCTTTCATCTCCTTTGTCTTATTTTTCATCTCCTTTGCCTCATTTTCCAGCTGGTTGATTTTGGCTTTAAAGACACTATTTTGTCATTTTAGTTCAAGTGCCTCTGTTTCCAGATGACTTATCTTAATTTTTTTAAGTTCTTTTCCCATTAGTCTTCAGCCTCTCTTAGTTGTGTTTTGAGTTCTTTCAAAGCCTGTATCCAATTCGCTGGGATTTCTGGTTTATCGTTTGCTGATCTCTCCCCCTCTGCTCCATTTGCTGAGTAGTAGCTGTCTATTGTTGTTTCTTTCTTCTTTTTCTGTTCTTTGCTCAAATTCACCCCTTCTTTACTCCCAGTATTTGTCTGTGCTCTTGTTCCTCTCATTTTTTTGTTTTTTTGGGGGGCAGGGACTTCTACCAGTCTCCCCTCTTGGAGCTTTAACAGAAGATCTCTTGGTGTAGTTTCTGGGGAAGTGTTGTTGGGGGTTTGAGTTTCCCTGTCCTCTGGAGGTTTTTGATTCGCTTAAAGTCCAGCAGTAAATGAGGATGGATGGGGAGCCTGGGCTTCCCCATGTTCTGGAGACTTTTGATGGAATTGAGTTCAGCTTATTTGGGCTGGGTTTACTCTGAGTTTTAAACTTCCTGGATGGCTGGAACAAATATGGAGGATATCCAAAGCTCTGGCCAGTCTGCCAGGCCTATCCTCCTTCTAGGCTGCCATCTTGACTCTACCTCTAGGTTTCTGTTTTTTCAGAAGACCCTGCTCTCTAAGGGGGTGGGGTTGTGGCCTCCCTGAGCTCTGAGTGCTCCTGATGGGATTAAGTTCAGCTGGTGTGGGCAGAATGATCCTGGAACCAAAAACAAACATACAAAAAAACAAAAACAAACAAGCAAACAAACAAACAAACAAAAAAAACCTCCTCCTCTACAGTCTGTGTTGAATGCCCAGAGACTGGCCCAGGTTATTTTCAAGATAAGCTCTTTGGAGCAACCCCTTTGCTGGCCATGATGTTTCTGTCCTTTCAGTAGCTCTGAGGGCTCCTGATGGGATTGGGTTCAGCTGATGCCCTAAAGCTGGAACCTCCCTTGAGACTCATATGGAAGGACCAAGCCAGGGGTCTACAGGTTTCCCCCTTTTCTCTATGTTTCCCTGCAGTCTGTGTTGGGCACCCCAGAGACTGGCTCAGGTTGTTTTCAAGATGAGTCCTTCAGAATAGCCAGCCCTGAGGCCCTTTTGCAGGCCCTTAGGTTCCCACTGCCTACCCCTTAGATCCGAGTGATCTAGGGTTATGGCTTTTGGGGAGCCATACCTTTTGATCTATGTCCGGGAGGAGGGTTCCCCGGGTCTGTCCTGTTGTTCAGCTTGAATTTTGGTGTCCTAGGAGCACTCAGTTTGCAATCAGTCAGAAAGGGTCTGACTTAAGTTCTTTTCCCATTTGTCTTCAGCCTCTCCTAATTGTGTTTTGAATTATATTTTCAGTTCTTCCAAAGCCTGTATCAAATTTGCTGGAGTTTTAGTTTTTTAGTTTGGTGTTCCTTCATCCTTCTCTCTTCCATTTGCTCTTTGTTCATTGCCTGTATTGAAGCCATTGATTGTGATGTCTTTTTTTATCTTTCTGTTGTTCATTTATATTTACCCCTTCTGTACTTCCTGTAGTTGCCTGCTCTTTTGTTCCTCTCATTGTGTGTTGGATCTCTGGTTTTGTGATTTTCTGTCAGCCTTCACCCTTGGAGCTTAGTCAGGAAATTTCTCAGAGCAGTCTATGGGGGAGGGGTGTTGGAGCTTGAGCTTCCCTGTCTTCTGAAGGATTTGATGGGAATAAGCCCAGTTGTGTTGCAGAGCTCGATGCGCCCTGAGGCCAAAACCTCTGGAAGGGGGGCAATATGGAGTGTCTCCCCTGCTGCAACTAGGCTGCCTGCTCTGTGTTTCTCCTCTATCTGCTTCCCCACTCCCTCTGTTTAACACTCTAAGCCTGGCACAGCCTTATACACAAGGTACTCCCTCCAGACCAGCACACTTGACCACCCAGAGGTTTCAGCTATATTTGGAAGCTCAGAGCTCTAGGTGGGGGAGGGTACCTGGAACCTTCCTTCTTCCTTTCCCTTATACCTGAGTATTCTCGAGTTGAGGCTTTTGGGGATCATACCTTTTCAGATGAGTCTAGCAGGAGGGTTCCTTGGCTCTGTCCTGTTGTTAGGTTTAATTTTCATTCCCCTAAAAGCATTTAGTTTGTAATTGGTAAGGAAGGATTTTCATATTCTGAACTTTTGCTGTCTTTATGTCACCATCTTGACTCTGCATCCAGAAAACATCTTCTAATGGGGATTAATCATTTTTACTTTTAATTATTATTAAATATAATATAATTATTAATTATAGCATTTTATATATTATTTATAATAGTTTTATTATTAAACATAATAGTGCAGCTATTGTGGAATTTTTGGTTCATATCTAGGTTTTTTTAAAGTGATATAGAGAAAATCTATAGTCACAATAGGATATTTCATCTAGACTAGCAAATTTTAACACTTCAAGACTTAGAAAATAATTTGTGGACACTGAAAGGTTAAGTGACTTGTATTTCTCAGAGGCAGAACTTGAACCCAAATATAAATATTAGATATTTTTAATGCATTGAACAACTTTTCCAAATGTATTTTCTTCTCTTTCTCCTTTAAAAATATTTCATAAGGAATGGTTCTCTTGGGGGAAAAGTGTGAAGATACAGAAGGAAATGATGTTCTAAAAATAAAATATTTCAATAATATCTATTTAAAATACATAAGTGTTCTCTAAGTTATTGTACTATAGTTTCTACTTAATTCACTCAGTATTTAAAAGATGAAAAGATTTATTTTTATATAGGAGGATAATAGTAACAGTAATGTGCACAATTTACAATATTTTGTTCAGAAATTATTTGTATTGGGAACTCTGAATTCATTATCAGACATCTGTGAAAATTTGACATATCTCTTTTTTCCATATATGATAATAAGCCTCTCAAGGGTATGACCATTTAGTCATGCTATATAGTGCAAATTACCTGTCAAATGATGGAGAATGCTCTTTGGATTAGCATGAGATGATATAAATAGATAATAAGAAGATGACAAAAGGTTTAGTTATGATCTAATGCAAAAACTTTCAGCTATCTCCAGTGAGGTCCACTCCTCAGGCTCAAGTGAATTTTTAATCAGTCTACCAATAGATAATGGAAGACCTGATTTGGGAAAAGGAAATTCTTTGTTCTCTTTGTCTATTCTGAGGTTACAGTTGTGATAGGGAACATTTTATTCCCTTGGTCTATTTTGAGTTAACAATAACTTAAGTACTCCTCCTTAGTACCTCACTAGATTGTAAAGACAGTAGTAACTGTCCTTTTTCTACTTTTGTATTGAATCAACAAAAGTTTGAATACCATACTTAGCATTAGGTGGAGGATCTCTCCACCCTTTCAACTCAATCAGTCAGGAAATGAGAAGTCACCCTCAATCAGCCAGCAATCCATGAATCCTTTGGATGAGTATTCATCTCTCCAGCAGGTGAGAAGTGGTTCCCACAACACTGCCCCCTGGGAAGTTTTGGGCAATTTAGAAGCTGTGATTGGCCCTTGTGAAGAGGAAAAGGGACAAGAAGCCACTATAAAAGGCCCTGAATTTCTGGGGCTAGGGAAGTCAACTTCAAGAAGGAGTTGGGCTTCAAGAAGGAAGTCAGCTTCAAGAAGAAGGTTGACTCAAGGAAGAAAGTTGGCTCCAGAAGTAACCTTCATCTCCAGCCATCTTCTTGACCTGCAGGCCTCTTTGAGGGAAATTGGGTGAGAAGATGGTTGGCTTTCTCTTCCTGTCTTGTAGAAAATTTAATTCAGCTTGAAGGTCAACAAGTCCTGGCTGAGTACAGCACCAGAGCAATCTTTAGTTAGGCTAATGTCTTCTCTACCTTTTGTATTTCTCTGCTTTCACTCTTTCTACCTTTTTGTAAATAAGAGTGTAAATAATTATAAATATTAAGCTATTAATAGTCATTCAACTTTGAGCAATAATACTTTGAATCCATGACCACCATTATTATTTATAATTTTTATTTATTTTAGCCAAACCATTAAAATTTAATCCTTACAGATAGCTAAATCTCTTTTGAATAATTTTAGAGAAAGCATGGAGACTTGATTATTATTGCTATCATTGTTTTAAAGGAAGAGAGTGACATCTATAATTAATGATAAGCCCATGGGCTTTGTACCAGAGAATTTTAATGCTCCTTAAAATTCTCTCAAATTCTCTTTAACTCTCCTAAGCCCAATTAAAGTGACAGAGCTAAGAGAAGCTTACTCTATGGTAAACTTGATGTTATTCATTGGGATCTTCTACCTTAAGTTATACCTTTGTATCATAGAAATTCTTTCCTTCCCTAAGGATTCTAAAGGGATTTCAAAATGTTACAGTTAAAAGAGTGGTTGCCTTAAACTGTGACCATGAAAATATGGTTTCAAGACTTTGACTTGCCCAAACTGTAAAGATAATTTTAATGTCTTGATTTTATATTAAAATAAAGTGGTCACCATGGGAAAATTCTCAAATATGAAATATACCCACATCAGCTGGGTTTTTATGGAGATTTTAATTAATACAATTAAAGGAATTAAGGAAAGGGAGAGAGAGTAAGAGGAAATAATAGGAAGGCTAGGGCCTAAGCCAATGGCCTTTTCTTTTTAAGAGAGAAAACTAAGTCAGTCTTTAATCACTCACCACAAGATTTTGTTCCAAGCAAGACTCTAGTGTTCAGAGAGACCCTCCAGCATAGCTCAGGAAGCTGAACTAAGTTCAGCCACTGAGAGACCAGACTCCAATTCAGCTCCAAAGATGAAATAAGTTCAGATGCCTTCTGACCTCCTTTTAAAGAGAATTTTGTCCTATGTCACCTCCCCTAAGTTTTCACATCTACCAATCACAGTAGAAGTTTTCACAGGACTGACCATTCTTAATTCACACCTGAGTAGACTAATCTTGTTATCACCTTCTCTGGGTAGACTAAAACCTCACACCTCTTGCTAAGCTTGCTTGACCATTTAGAGATTAATTTGACCTTCATAGGTACTTAGTACCTTTTTGTATTAGATCTAAAAATAGACCCAACTTAAGGGTTTTAGCTTTACTTTAAGTATGGGTTAAGTATTTTTCATTGTTCAGTAAGGAGTTTACAACTTTATCTTTCCCTAAAGTATGCTTGAATATCAGTGGAGTAATGTTAGAGCTCTCACATTCCTGATCAAGTACCTTCATTGTTTAAAATGGGGAATAGCCTTAACCAAATGTTCTAATGTAGAGTCTGAGAATTTTTAACATTCACAAGTCTGAGAAATTTTAAGATTCACAAAAAAATGGTTGAATTAATATATGTGGTGTGTTACCAAATCAAATTAATAATATCATTCCTCTCTTGTGTTGCTATCATTGTTCTGGGAGTATATTGCAATTATACCCTTAAAACATGTGTGATCTGATCCCTAATTTATATAGCTTCTTTTGGCATGAGCATAAATTCAAAAACTTCTGGAACTCCCTCATTCCTGATACACTCCAACAAAAGCTGAATAATTACCATTCACAATATTTTTACTACTCTCTTTTATTTATAGTTATTCTTTTCACCAACACTGTCACATTTCTCCCACACAATCAGAAGCTCTTTAGATTGAACCAATAAATAACTCTGGCAATCAGTGCTAGAGATATGTCTGGAATTATTTTAAAGAATCCTGAAGTATTACTGTAGACAGTTGTAGGCATATGTATATTCCTTTAACCTATGCTTAATACTTAAAATTTGACATTTACATATTCTGAATCTCAGTTTTCTTCCTTGCAAAATAGTGATTAGCTTGATAATATGGAGTTGCTTTGAGAACAACATTTGTGAAGTAAAGTACTTAAAAGACTTTCATATGTATTAAAACATTAAGCATCAGATTTGCACAATTTTAATTTTATTTTTAAATAGTTGTCCATCTTTACATTTTCTTTCCCTTCACTCTTCCTTTCCCACTCCCAGAGATGACAAACAATTCCAGTGGATTGTACAAATGTTATCAGTTAAAACCTATTTCCATATCATTCATTTTTGCTATAAAGAGATTGTTAAGCCTAAACCCCAAATCACATACCCATATGCTCATGTAATAAGTGATGTCAGATTTGCACTATTTTTAAAGGATAACAGAATTTAAGCCTAGAGTGACCTTAGCCAATATCTACTTCAATCCCCTCACTATGTAACAAAACTGAAATCCAGAACAGATTCAAAGAAAAAAAATCTTCTCAAAATCCATGACTTTTTATTTAAACTACGATAGACAGCTTCTATTTCGGGCAAGAGTCATTGCTGTAAAGTAGTTTTACTAGAGTGTTCCATTTTTAGAAAAGCAAGAAGATATCCATATGCAATAATAATGAAGTATTTAAAAAACATATTTATTTTTGGTCAAGAGATGAATCATTTAGATAAAGAATTGCATGTATATATGTATATTCAGGTAATATTTCCTATATACATATAACTAGGATATCATTTCATATGATAAAAATTATTTTTAAAATTGGGTGAGAAATGATGATGAAGATATGATGATAGTGAAGATCATAAGTGAAACATGGCATTTTATATTTTGGAAAATACTATAATTTATATACATACTACTGTATATATATATCATATATATATATGTTTTATATCACTTCATTCAAACCCATAAGTATAGAGTTTGAACACTTACTCATAGTCACTTGACCGATAAATATGAAGTATAATATTTTAACCAGATGTTTTTCTAGAATTCATATTTGCTTAAAGGATGTAAAAGGAAAGTTAAACTATAGTTTTATCATTAACTAAATAAAATTCAAATATGATAAATAATAAATGTATCTATAATATTATATACTAGATGTTTATTGATGAATTTAAAATTCAAAAAATTTTCATTTAGTGAAAAATGTATTAGTTTATATTGTGTTGAAATCACCTATTTCTTATTTGGCCCAATGTTTCATATAGTATATTTTTGTGAATCAATTTTACAAAAATAATGAAAGTAAACAATTTAATAGGTTAATTTTTCATAGCTATGTGTATGTAGCATAACTCAGCATGAATGAAATATATAGTGTTCTATAGGATAATTATAACTGCCAAATAAGCCAGATTCAACCCATAGTTATATACTTTTCATTCATATCTATCTGAAGAAATAATTTAGTCCAAGAATTTTACAGACTCTCAAAGAGTCAGGAAACAACAGAAGTCATTTTAGGGAAAAAATATTTTCCACTTGCAAGAGACTTTCAGAAAGCAGTTTTATTCTTTACAGTAACCTTCCAGGTCAAACTTCAAAAGTATCAGGCATGATATGAAACCAATATTACCTATAGACCACCTGAGTCACACTGACTGCATCTTCAGAAATTAGATATTATAAAGAAATCTGTCCTCACATGTGTTTGACAAAGGAAGGATCCAATGAATTTGAAGGTAACATTTGTTTTGAAATTCTAATTTGTCATACAAATGTGTGTGTGTTTGTGTGTAAGAATGGGCAAGAGATATAAAATTCTTTTAGTGAGAAATTAAGAGAAGAAACATTTTTTTTGGTTGTTGGAAAAGAAGATAGTTATCTATTACATTAAAAATGACCATTAAAGCATATCTTCTCAATATTTTCTTATTTTTAAAAAGTGATATGAGACTAAAACCATTTTAACTTAATGACATGTTATAGCAATTTAATAATTTTCTTCCTACTGATAAACAGGAAATGAAATGTCCATTAAATAATCCACCCCATCAAAATTATTTCTTAATTATGAAAAATAGTAATGATTTAGATCTAGTAATTATCAGAAGAAAAATTGAAAATTGGTTTTATGAGAGCTCATGAGATAAATAAGTTAAATAGGTTAAAGGAAGAACAGAAAAGGATAAAGCACAGATCCCTGTTGATCATGACTTTAAGGTAGTCCAATATGAGGAGAAAAGTGAAGTTGGTAGGATTTAAGTTTAAATCTCCAGTTTTTATTGCAACTTCTTCAACTTATGGAGTGCTTCTGACTCCCATCTTTAAGAGAGAAGATGGAAGATGCCACTTCCAGGTTGCTGAAGGAAAAGACTGAGAAGACACCAACATGAGAAGAACTGTTAATTTAACATGTTTCTATCCTCAGCTTGCTAGAGACTTAGGAATTACCCCTTTGGTGAGATCTATGTCTAGTTCTCTCTGTCTTGGTTGAGCTGATTTATCTCACTTTCAGTGAGGGAGTTCCTTCACTTTATATTGCCTGGCTTATTTCCTCTTATGGATGTGGTTTTTTTTTTTTTTATTTTCCCTGATTCCTGTTTGCTACTGAGTGGTATGAATGAATTTCTTGGCTAATTTTGGATTTTGTCTATGTTAAATGGATATTTGGTTGAAAGAAAGATGCTTTTGATAAAGAGCTTGAGGCTTTCCTTTTCATTAATAATGAAATAACAGTTAAAAGTTAGTTTGAATTAGATAAAATCTCATAGACTAACAATCGTTAAGGGAGCAGGTAACTATAATTCAAACCTAGTGTACCATCATCCCAAGGAAAGCAGAGTGGTGACTTCTGACTCCAATTTAATTCTTCCAGTACTGTTAGGAATTAATGTCTTCCTCAGAAGAGAGTTGGAGGAAGAAGACACTAATATAATAGAGAGAAAATAAAAATTAGTGATGAAGTGGAGATGAAAGAAGGAAAATTATTCTATAAAATTGAGATATGAGAACACATGTAGATAGATAGGTAGATAGATAGATAGATAGATAGATAGATAGATAGATAGATAGATAGATAGATAGATAGATAGATATTAGGCTTGGCAAAGATAGGAGCAACATCTTCATGTGAGAGAGGTAAGTGAGGAAATTATCGGGTAAAAACATCTGAATAATGTAAGATGGATGAGTAAAGAAGAAGAAGCTCATAGTAAATTATCTCATTTATTTCAGTGACATATACTATAAGGTTCTCAGATGAGAAGTTGGGGAAAAAAGAATATCATCAGAGATTTAAGGAGAAATTAATAGTTTCAGAAAATCCATTGTGGTGAATGGGAGAGTGAATAAATTGAGATGAAAATAGTTTGCTCTACCAAAGTGAGGATCCAGTTAACATTATGTAAAAACAGCTTGATTTGGTCTCAATGCTGGTACATGATGTACATTAGCTTCATTCAGTTGCATTTGAATAGGAGTGATGTCAAAACATAGTGGAAATATTCTTGGGCTGAAGATTGGCAAAAATCAGAAGTAGAATAAAGAACAAGGGACATAAAGTCAGAGTTGAACTAACTCACCAAGGGATCAGTCAAGATTAAGAAATGAGACTGGAGGAGATGTCTTCTTTTTGTGGTTCACATATTTCTCTCAATACTCCTCTTTCTTCCTCTTCATTATACATTCCACCCAATGAGCAAAATAGTCCCAAACATCAATGCAACTCTAAGGAGGTTATGTAACTTATCCCATATGTAACTTCTCTTCCCCTGTTATTTTTTCCTCATCTTTAGCTTTTGTTTTCACCACTGGAATCCCTCTTGCTTCTATAACAACTCCTGTCCTTTCTCTCTATTATTATTCAGAAACTTCTTCTTTTTAGAGGCCAATTCAATTCAGTTCAGTTCAATTTATATTTATCATTTAATCAATATGCCAATAGCTGCTATCTACCAAACTTCAGGATACTGTCCTTCCTTAATGAGTTTAATGGATAACTGATAATCTTTTTATCTTTCAAAATTCTTGCTCTCACACTACCAATATATATATTAATATTACTTCAAATACCAAAACTTCCCAATTCCTCAGTTTACTCTATTCTCAATGCTATTCATGCACCTCTCTTCAACTATACACATGTTACAACCCACAAATGTTCTATTTTCATATTTATGAATTATGGGATTACTTTGAATCAAACTCATTGTTGTCTATTATTCCTAATTTTCCTCTTTCTTACAGTGTTTAAACATGTTCTTCATTCTCAACATCAACCTAATCTCTTTAATACTCCAATATTTCCCAGGTCATCACCCCTGAAATTATTATTCTCTCCTCTCCTCCCTGTTATGGTGAAGAAAGAAATTCATTTCCTTTGAGAGAGTTTTGTCTCTCCATGGAAAACACTTATGAGAAGTAAATATGGAGTTCCTGAAAGAAATTGTTACTCAAAATTGTGGGAGTCCATGAATACAGGAAGAATATTCCATGGGAAATGGGAGGGAAAATGATTATGGAAAAGGAAGCACTTCAAATTGGACTTCCCATGTAGTAGATGGAATAAAGAGTTTTCACAAAAATACATACAATGATTGAAGAATGAATAACTAAGTTTATAAACCATGAATTAAATAATAAAATTTCAGAATCTATATAAATAAAATTAAGAAAAGTATTCTTTAAAAATACAGAAAATGAAAAATGTAACAAAAATTTTGTAAGGAAGGAGAAAGGTAGAAACTGAACTATTTAACTGAAAAAGTCAAAAAGATGAGTAGGTTAAGATCTGGGTATTGTGATAAAGGATGAAACCTTTTCATCCTTTATCACAGTATTCATGGGAGGTTTTAGAAAGGATAAAATTATTTCAAAGTATTGCTGTGCTGAATGGCATAGTGATTAAATAAAAGGATTCCCTAGTCACACTCAGGGCCCAGTTGAGGTATATAAAATAAAAATATAATGTATTTAGTCAGCACAGTGGCATGAAAGACTCGAACTTCATTCAGCAGCTCATGCTCAGGACTGAAGGAAGCAGATGGTGGGAGTGATCCAAAGCTACATCTCATCTACACATAAATGGCAATATGATAAGAATGTAAGAGAATCAAGAAAAGAGGACAGTGTAGATTTTAACTAGTTTACCAAGCACCAAAAATTGGTAAAAATGAAGTATGTAGTTAGTTGAGAGTTTTAAAGGCTTAGAGCTCACAGTATAGATAAAGAGCAGGATATGCTATTGTAAGTCAGAAGAGGAGGAAGAATACCATAAAATTATAATTATATAAGGAAAGTTCAGAGTCCATGAACTCTGAGTATTTTTGAGTGATAGTAAGAACAAGGGTATAGTCATCATTGTGAGAGGAGGTGTTAAGGAGTATGTAAAAAATTTGAGAATTTTAGAAACTAGAAATTTAAAGTATTTGCGGGAGTCACTACATATGATGAATAAAGTCTGTTATTATGAGGGAAAAAATTGATAATGAGAGAAATACTATAAGCTAGGCACTCAATTCATTAAGGAATGAAGAAGAAAGTTCCATAAGTCTATAGATAAAAGCTATCAGAATTTTGACTGGGGGGTAGACATAGATTGGGAAAACAACAAAGGAGGAAGGGTTACTGAATGATAGTGTTAGATGGAGAAATTGGAATGGCAGTAAGGGGCAAGAAGTTTTTGGATTGAGGAAAATGATTGAAATTTCAGTCAATATTTGAAAGAGAGGCCATGGAGTTCTGTCACAAGGAGAAAATCAGGACTAGGTAAGAGCCAGAGAAAGTAAAGCTTCAAAAGTAAAAGATTTGGGGGCAGCTGGGTGGCTCAGTAGATTGAGAGCCAGGACTAGAGACGGGAGGTCCTAGGTTCAAATCTGGCCTCAGACACTTCTCAGCTGTGTGACCCTGGACAAGTCACTTGACCCCCATTGCCTAGCCCTTACCACTCTTCTGCCTTGGAGCCAATACACAAGACAGAAGGTAAGGGTTTAAAAAAAAGTAAAAGATTCAAAATGAAAATAAGATACTTGCCTATGGAGAAGTCATCCCAGAAGTTACATACAGCAAAAGGGATGAGTATCTAAGGGATGACATTAGAAGGGTGAAGAAAATAGGAAAAAGAAAATGGACAGTAAATGATGGGGAAGGAGTTTTGAGTTTTAAACTTTGCATGTTTGTAATGCCTGGAATGAAAGTATAACAGAGTATAACCAAAAAAAATAATCACTAGAAATTTTCAAATGTGAATAAGTTTATGATGTTAAGATGGAGTCCTGATCAAAGGAAAACTTTACTCCTTTTGTTTAAACTTACAAGACAATTCTATGAAGTAATCTGGAAATAGCCAATACCAATACTACCCAAAATTTTTCTGTAAAATTGAGAAAAATAATATTTGAATGAATTGTTTTCATGAGGTAAGTATAGTTATTATTTATCTAGAGAAAGAGAAAACAAGAGAAGGTAGCTATAAACCCATATTAATTATAGCAAATTACTTTAGCAATTTATAAAAAAAAACATTCATTTTTACAATCTGTACTTATACCAGGTATATGATTAGGAAAAAAAGAGGCCCACTTTTTAGCAGAGGGCCCAACAGCAAGGAAGTCAGTAGAAGCATTAAAGTAAAATTATAGGAAACCAGCTACCCTGGGCACTGGGCATTATTTTCATTATTTTATTTCAAAAGAATTGAAGTGGATTAGGCACTGATTATAAAGATATTTCTACTCTCTTTACTATTTTCAGCTTTCCCTATACTTCTCTTTTATTAATTAGTAGGAAAGATCTGAAGAAATTTAAATCTAATATAATTATATTTTTACTTATGATATTTATGTTGATATTACCTATATTTTCTTATGAAAGAAAATACCATTACACAAAAACATAAATGAATAAAGATTAAGAAAATAATCAACATAATTAATCACATTAAAAATAAAAACATCCAAAAATAATTAACTCAATTTTTGAAGAATAAGCATTTTACTAAGTGTAACACATAATGAATTTATATGAAATATAGGCTTAGGGAATCTAAAAAATCAAGGATTATATATAATAAGGATATACTAGAAATTTTCTAAATATATAGAGGAGTAAAGCAAGGAAACCCCCTTTCATAAGTATTATTTAATTGAGTTCCAAAAACCTTAGCAGATATAAGAATAATTATTGGCCAAATCATTAAAACTATATGAGTAAAAAGAATTCTTATAAAATGTTAAAACCCCAAATCCTGAAATTTTGAAGACCCAACATACCCCCATATGAGAGATATGAAATGATAACATTCCCAGCCATATACTAAGCTGAGGTTCTATGGGTATGGAATATCATTGATCTTTTTTTGATGTGCTGATTACTTTGGTAATTTTTAAATTTTTTCTTTTATTAAAGAAAAATATTCTTTGTTATAAGAGATTCAAAGGACAAACTAGATCATATAAAACAAATATTTTGGTAAATTATATTTTTTTAAAAAGTGTGAATTGAGAGAAATGAAATAAAAATTCTGACAAATCTTTCTATCTTAAAAAAAAAACAAAAGAATAAAATTTAAATTAGTGAGCTAAAATTTCTTCTTTGGGAAGTATACTCCAAAGTAATGTAAGGTGATCTTTACAAGTTAAGTAATTTTAAAAGTTCAAAATTAAGTGTCATCATCTTCAAATACTCATAATTATAAAATTATTCCACTCCATTTGTTTTTCATATTTTGAATATATATAATCTAGGATATAATGTTCTCTTGTATTTTCTAATTAATATGTCATTTAGAGAAATGTTTAACCTTCAAGGGACATTTCAAATTGTTGATCTTTCAAAATTAGACAATTTTCCTCTCTTTCACCTCTCCCTTTACATATTTTTCTCTTCCCTTAGATTTCCCACTCAGTATAAGATATTTAAAAGTGTATATGTGTGAATGTGTGTTTATGTTGACACACATACTTATTCTCAAATGTTTTGGAGAATAATTATAATGACGTTCTGAGATGAACTTCATTCAAAGACATATTCTTTCTTTATATAAATTCACTAGATTTACTTATCCCTAAGCTTATTCTTTAATCATTAGGTCTACACAAGAAAATATAGTAGAAATTAAAAGGCAAGAAAGGATATTTACAAAGTGGGGGACAGGGAGACTTAGAGGAGTCACTCAAAATAAGTAACAGGAATCCTTTGATGGTCCTGACTTCTGAAGGCCTTTGGCCTCTAAGGTTCCTGTCTTCCATGACCTTCTTGTTTCTGTAGCATTTTACATGAATTAGTTTGATAGGATTATTAGTGACTTATATGATTAATATGGTAGCACACACAACTCAGGGACTACATTCTTAATCTGGCTAAATTTTTTTAAACCTGAAAGAATATTCTTATCTCAATAATATAGTCACATCTTATAGTTATAAGATTATATCTTGATTGCCCTCTAAGCATTGATTTAGTAGTTATTGATTTTCATAATTATATATACATATATATATATATATGTACATATATAGTTAACCTTTATGGATTTTTGATTCTTGATTGTTCAAAAATATGTGTGTGTATTGTTGGTAGATTTGGCAAAGAGACTGGGAGTTGAATATAATGGCCCTTAAGGTCTCTTTCAACCCTAAATAGCTGATCTTATGCTATCTTGAAGTTTTATCTATAAAATAAATGGATTAAGAAAATTCGAGGGAATAAAAAGAATTTTGGAGGATTATATGCAGACATATGATTACAAATATATTTTTATTTGACTTAAAGAACAGACTTTTAATTATATTTTATTTAAATAAAACTATATTTTAACTAAGGTATATCTAAGGTATAATGACATTTTACTTAATCTTGTGTCATTTGTATACAAGAAAAAAACTTCTTAATTGATGCAGAGAAAATGCAAACATAGTTACATAGCTAACTTATTAATAACATCTGCTGCAAATAGTCATAGAATTATTCATTGTCAGGACAGAAATAATCAATTGATGTAATCTACTGCCACCTTTTCATTTTAGCATACTACTGGTATTATATGGATTCTTTATTTCTCATATGCATTTTTGGTTTTCTCAAAGCTCTAATTGGATAATAAAAGTTATATGGAAGAAAATTTTTCAGAGATTTCTTTTTGTATTCTTCATGAGGGATGGAAATTTTATTCTATTTTTTGGATGTTTATAGTTGTAGCATATACTTAAGAATATGGTGATAACTCATCCTGTGTATTCAAAGAGAACCAAAATTATGTCACAATAGGGGGCAAGGTACAATGGGTCTGACTGTGACTGAATGAATAAGAAATTGGAAGACTACTGCAGGGTGAGAACAAATAACCCTTGTAAACTTTTGAGATGAAAATGACTATGCATATATATATATATATATATATATATATATATATATATATATATACACACACACATAATAACAAGGAAAGAAACATGATATGGTAGAGAACTACTCTTATTATCCTGAAGAGTTGGGTCCAAGTTTGACCTCTGTCACATACTGCCAATGTGATTATAAGCAAGATCATTAAACTTTCAATTATATGGGATATTTGCTAAGACTGAAAGTTACAGAGAAGGTGCCAGCTTGAATATAGTAGAAGTTTTTTTTTTTTTAATCTGAATTGATAGGAGTTCCTTATATAAATGAATTACAGGCCCAGTACCTACCTCACACCTATATGTTATATTATTCCTATTTTGAACAAGATTGACTCGAGTTTTAAAGAATGCCTAAAGAATTGGTAAATTAAGTAATATTATTTATGAATTAGACATTTCATGAAAAACATCATTCTAAACAATTATATGATCTCATATATGTACATACAAACATCCATTGAGAGGCACAAAGAACCTTGTTTGTTTGCATAAATTTTCTACTTTTAACTGTTGTTGTTGTGTTGGCACCAGGTAGATAGCTGCTTTTGTGGCCTTTCTTTTAAACCCACTGTTTTATAGCTTGTAGTCATTCAATCCATCCTAGGACACCCTTGGAACTATGTTCATTCAGAGGTAGAAAATAGAGAACACCATACAAAAAGCTCTGCATTAATCCATAGGTCTCATGTTAACAGCTGATCATAAATATAGTGTGAACTGGTATTCACTGATACACAGGGGAGACATCCAACATAGTTATCAAACAGAATAAGGCTAACTGAAACTAGGAACAGAGTAAACACTGTGTTAGGATAATAGGCCACTGGCAGGATGGATGCCCTCCAGCTGAATCTCTCCTCCATTCCTGGAAGATTTTGAAATGGAGAATTAAGCATTGACTACCTCAGGCCTCCTCAGTCAGAATATATTTCTGCAGATGAGCCTGCTGATACAATACGTAAAGGCACAGTGATAACTCTTGAAGAGACTCATTGCTTGCAGGCATGAGGCCTGCACATTGAGCAGCCTGGGTCAAAGCTACATCCTCTAGACAGCAACAAATAGAAAACACTGTGGAGCCATTCAACAATACATGATGGGAAAATAAGCCAAGCATTGCAATATAGTATCTTGTGACACAGTTGAGAAATGAATCCCTTAGGGGTCCACAAAGAAATACATAAATATGCAAAAAAGGTTAAATCTTTGGAAAGTATATTACTTTGTGGGATTAGATTTAGAAATGGGCCAGGCTTTCCAATAAAGAAGAGCTTTGTGACTGAGAATAGGACTTCTGATAAATAGCACACCCATAATGGTAAGTGGCAAATTGCCATGATGTCTTATCATCTATCAATCAATATTTAAAAACCTTTTTTCTAGGCTTTGTTGTATATACTTGTTCATCAAAGTCAGATGAACAAATATTATGTTTTTTTTTATTTGACTATAGAGAGAGGAATAACTCACTTATTGATCTCTGTATTATCATTTGTGGGAATTATTTAATAGTAAATTTTAAATCCTAATGCTGGTTTGCCTCATCTACATAGTGCAATGATAACTCCCTTGTCCCATATCACAGCTGGTTTGGGGGATAGAATAGAAACTCATTTTAACATAGTTGAGGGTAAACATGATTAGTACAATTATTGTGGTGCTAAAAATAAGCATATCCAAAAATATAAAGCCACATTCAAATACTTTTGCATTACTATCTATGTGTTCAGATTCCCAATACAAATATTCTTCTCCATCAGAAATAGACAAAAGAGAGTTAACTTTATTTATCAACATAATTCTATTTTCTTTCTTTTTTTGAAACTTAATTCAATTTTCAAAATGTAATTCAGGAAACAAACTCCCATCAAGTTGTAAAACAAGGAAATAAATACATATGCAAATCTTCATGTCTATCAGTAATTAAAGCATCTGCAATGAGCCTTGAAGAAATTACCTTAAGAGAATTATCTGTATTTGATTAAAATAATTAGCATGGTGTGGGTGTTGTTAGTCATGTAGACATCAGATAGCAAACATTAAGTCCTCTTGTAATTACAAAAAAAATAATAAATAAAATGCCTTCCACTAATCTCTTTACCTTTACTAAGAAAATAAACATAGAATAAACCATAGTGTCATCATTTATTATTCAAGTAAAACCTTTTGTAACTAGTAGGACCATGTCTTTCTCTTTCTTCATGGTAGTTATATTTTATTTAAATATATTTTATTTTCTCAATTACATTTAATAATAATTTTTAATATTAATTCTCTAAAAATTTAAGATAAAATTGTCTCCCTCACTATTCCTGGAGATGGTAAGCAGTTTGATATGGGTTGCACATATATTATCATGAAAAAATATTTCCTTTATTGTCATTATTGAAGAAAATATTCATATAAAACCAAAACCCCAAAATAGTATCCTTTGATTTGTATTCCAAGTTCAATAGTTCTCTCTCTGCAGAGGGATAGAATTCTTTGTCATGTCAGAAGGACCATTACTTAAAGAAAGCACATGAATCATTTGCTCAGTTTGACATAGCAAATTACTGGCCAAACTAGCACGAAGTATTATAGAATCTAAACATTCCCAGTCTTAGTCCACAAATTTAGTCAGTTTACCACACTGCTATTGAATTACTGGTGTTTAATGAGCTGTTCTTTTGAACCTGCTTATAGTTCTTTAAGAAGAAGAAATCACAGTTTGTTATATTAGTATTAAAATAATAAATAACAATAAATTAATATATCAAGACATTTTTAGACAAGAAAAAATAATATTTACCAGATAAAAAGTAGCTTCTGTATTAATGGTAATATGCAGGCAAAGTGAATACAAAAGCAAGCAAAACAGACCCTGGCCTCAGGGGGCAGATTTGGGGAGAAGCTAAAGAAAAAAATAGTTTTATTTAATTCTCCAAATATTTAGTTTCTGACTACTAAGTGCAGGTGCTCTTCTTGATGTATGTACTTAGATGTGCACATATTGTTTCCCCTGCTAAAATGTAAGCTCCTTAAGGACAAGGGCTATTCACATTGCCTTGGTATTTCCAGAAAGAAAGGAAATAAATAGGTATTTGTTAAATACCTGAGATGCAAATACTTTACAAATGTTTTCTCATTAGATCTCACAATAACAGTGGATGGTAAAATCTCATTTTACAATTAAGGAAACTGAGCCAAAAAGATGTTAAGTGACTTAATCAATATAGTTAGTAAATGTTTGGGGCTATATTTGAACTCATATCCCTAATGCTAGGCCCAGACTTCTATCCAATATGCCATCTAGCAACCTGCACTATCCAACACAATGTTGGACACATAATGTTATTATTGATCATCCTTCATTTTTTAAGAGGTCTAAGGATATTACTAGGTGATTTCTTGACTTGTGAGTGAGTTGGATTGAAATGTGGCAGAGTTGCAAGACAAAAGCCAGAATGACTGATAATAGCCCAGGATAGAGTAGATGTCCTTTCCATCTTTGATACTGACCATGTTGGTTTTTTTGTTTGTTTGTTTTGTTTTGTTTTTTTGTTTGTTTGTTTTTTTAAGTGTAACACAGCACCTTCTTCAGTAAGTTTCAATGGCTATTAGAACAAACTGTTCTTATTTGCCCATTGTGCTGGGGGAAGCCTTCATGTGCTTGAGGTAGACATCCTTGTAATTAATTACAGATTTGAGGCTCAAACATTTTTTTAGTCCAGCTGAGAAAGTTTTACCAAGGTGTGGCTGCTGTACTTGTTAATAGTCTCTTGGAACCACATGTGTGAGTTGGGAAATAGGTAAACCCCTAATGTGGACAAGCATCCCTGAAAAGGGGGTCATCAAGATCTCATACAAGACCTGTTAGTTATTCCTGAATATGCCTTGTTAGGGATACAATGAAAAAAATTATTTAACTCAAATAGCTGATATTCTATAATTTGTTGTGTATATTAAATATACAATAGGTACATGTATTACTAGATTGGAAATGGAGAAGGCAAAGGAGAAGCCCAAATTATGTTTTCTTGGAATAATTAAGGAGGAAGAGAAAAATTTTCATCTGGGGATGGGAAATTACTGTATGAGGAAGTAGCACTTAAGCATTGGAAATAGAAAAAGATTATCAGAGTCAGAGATGAAGAGAGATTACATACTGCCCAAGGACAATGTAGAGGCAGTACAAATATATCTTTTTCATGGAAAAGATGGTAATCTATTTTGTTGGAAACAGGATTCATGAAGTAAAGTTATGTAAAATAATTCTGGTAAAACAGATTGAAGCTAGATTATGAACCATTTTAATCATTTGTCTTAGCATGTACTTTGAGGCCCTAGGGAACCATTGAAAGTCTGTGATTATTAAAGTGACATGGTCATCCCAGATATAGGACTCTCTGTCTCTCTCTCTATCTCCATATATATATATTTATATATATTTAATATGTAGTTAAAATAAATGCATGTGTGTGTGTTTGCCAAAATATTGAAAAGTAATCAGAACATGAATTGTAGTACTCTTTAAAATCCCTAGGGTTTTAAATGTGTTTTCAAAATCTCTCAATATAAGATGTTCCATTGTCGTATGGTGTTGTTTTAACACACAGGAACCAAGAAAATGGCCCTTGCTTATTTTTAAGGGAAGTCCCCCAAGTACGATAATATGTATAAAGGATCTAAAGCAACTAGACATCAAATCTTTGATTCTATAAATCTGCCTTTATGGAGGGAAGGCAGAATTCTTTGGTGGGGGCAGAACTTCAGAGGTGGGGAGACATCCTTTTGCCTTAATATGCCTGCTGTTTTCAATGTTGATTTCTTGTATTCTGAGTTACATCAGCTCTATGTTTTTAAAAACTGATTTTTCTATGAATATCTTTCCATTTTTCCCAATTTCCATTGATTACTAAATAAAGTGCTAATGCAATTTCCAGTTAAATATTAGGATAAGTTATTGTGTCAATGAAATCAGAGGAAGAGCATAGTGAAATAAAATACTAAAAAGTATAAAAGTAATTTGAAATAGCCTAGAAATGTAATAGACTTACAGTGAAGGAATGACAAACTGATATATATATATATATGTATATATATATATATATATATATCAGTTTCTCATTTGTTATAATATTATATTATATATATATATATGTATGTGTGTATATATCCAGATATTTTGTTAAGAAGCAATGATATGAAAAATGAAGAAATAAAATTATTTTTTTACCTTAAGGAGGTTATATTCTAACAGGGGAAGAAATACATGAAAGTAAGGAATGGCATTTTTTTCTCTCAAAAGTCACAGAGATGGATGACTAGAGACATAGAGAGATATGTCTTTTTCTGGAATAGTAGTGTTGATTTCATTATAGTTTCAGGAAGAGGTGGTTGAATAAGGGAGGAAGATGTGGTGAGATGTGGTTGCATAGCAGGAATATGATGACAGTATCCTAGTGAATCTGGAGAGTCCTTTGTTGTTGTATAGTTATGTCTGACTCTTTGTGACCCCATTGAGGATTTTCTTGGCAAAGATACTATGGTGGTTTTCCATTTCCTTCTCCAACTCATTTTACTGATGTATCAACTGAAGTGAATGTAGTTAAGTGGCTTACCTTGAGTCACATATAAGAAAGGTGTTTGAAGCCAGATTTGAACTCAGGAAAATAAATCTTCCTGACTTCAGGCCTAGAATTCTATCAACTGTATCATCTACCTTTTCTCAAGAGGCTCCAAGATTTGGTAAACTATTAAAATTAGGAACACATGATTCTGGGGTGGGAACTAGAAGGTAGAGTAAAATGCTAAGTAGGAGGCAGAATGTCAAAATAATTGTAATGATTTTTTGACTTTCTTTTTTTACAAAATGATTTTAACATTATTTTATTAAGTTCTCATAAAATTACTAGAAATAGAGAGGACAGATAATATTTCTCATAGTATAATGAAAATAATCTGGCTCTGAAATCAGAGAACAGTTTCAAATCCACTTCTGGGGAACTACTCTCACTTGTGTGATGATGAATAAGTCATTTAATCTCCTTATTCTTTGTTTCCTTATCTAGAAAATAAAAGTATTAAGCTAGAAGGTTTCAGGAGGTTCTCTTTTTAAAAAATTAAAATCTATGAAACTAGAACTCTAAAATGACCTTTCCCTCATCACAAATTCTCCTTTTAGATTATTTTTTAAATGATCTCTGATTTCAAGAATGACTCAGAATATTAAGTATACAGATGTGATTCGTCCTTTTCAGAAGGGCAAAAAACATTGACAATTATTTCCTAATGATTATACTCTTTATTCATTCTTTCAATGAATAACCACCAACTAAACCAAGCATAAACTAAGTATGTGGAGTTTTGAAACATCTCTCAAAAAAAAAAAAAAAACAAATCTCAGACAAAACCCCAGAGCAACAAGCTGAATAAATAATAGCAGTACGAAAGATTTGTCCAGAGAGAGGGAAATTATGAACAGCAAGAAACAGACATGAAGGTCATTTCTTGGTGTACATGTTCAATGATTGATGGACTACTTTTGAAGAGTTTCCTGCAAATCAAGAAAAAGTGTTATAAAGAAATCACAAGAGTGTAATGAATTATAGTTAGGATATGGGGGAAAATGCCTAGTCCGGCACTTGACAGCATTCATTGAAACAAGAACCTGAAAATGGAGAGATGGAAATGCCCATGGTGCTAATCTAAATGTTATCAGTGTCCTTGAAGAGATGAGTAGAAAACAGTGTGTATATGTATACATATGGATGTATAATCTTTTGCAGGTAGTCAGTCAGTATTATAAACTTTCTGGAAATTCAGCAGTGTAAAATTATTTGAGGGAATATTCTTTGTTGGAATATAGAAAACATTGACATATTTCAGTCCTGAACAAAGCATTCCAGGAACTCAAATTTAGTTTGCAAGAGGATTTAATCTCAGGACAGTTGGGAAAAACTGAGTTGCTCTTTTGTGATCAGGCAACATATTTTTATTACTAAATGTGTAGCATTATTTAATAGATTTGGATGATACAATTGTAGGTACAGATGCAGGTTATATATATATGTTTATATATATATATATATGCATAAATATATATATGCATGAAACAAATACATCCCATCATATAGATGATGAGATAATGGAATGAGAATAAGTTCAAAAATTCAGTAAATAACTCAGAGGGCTTATGATGTAATGCATGTAATAAAGAAGAGGCCATTGAGAACTCAAGTCTTGGGAATAAGTGCCTGCTTTATGTATGCCTCCTGCAAATTCTAAGGATGGACTGGTGAACCTGCTTCTAGAATTGTCTGATGATGTGGGAGTTAGTGGCCCTCCTCTCAGTTTCATGGAACCCACATATTCTGTAATATAATGGCTTTTGAGCAAGAACTTATACATACAAAGGGCATTGACTGTCCAAAGCAAGCCGACTTTTTCTTCCCCAGATCTCTGAGACAATCATGAATTATATCTTCCTAAGTATGCTTATAGTGTCTTAGTATTATACTTTGGGGAATCACTAAATCCACCTGTGGGAGAAGGAAAGAATGCATTAAAAAACACTGATATCAACATACTTATCTACAGGCAACTCTGGGGTAACTATATTTTTTTTACTAACAGAGAGCCCCAATGAATCTTTGCTACTGATAGAGGTGTTAAGATCAATAACCAAAAAATTCAAAAGATTCGTTGTGCATTTTTTCTAGCCAAGGTTTTCTTTTGTTAACATGAAATATTTTATAATATTTTCTTTTGTATTTTAGAATTCCATTTGTATGGTTAATTTCCATGAGTTAGGAAAATTCACTATAGAAAAAAATGTTGTCATTTAGAACTACATATGCGCGATTTTCAATATTATAAATTGCAATATATATATATGTATACAATTAAAAAGTGAATGATTAAAAATTAGAGGTTTGTAAAGTTAGAAAGCTTAGTGGTATAAGAAAAGAGAAATTAAAGTGGAAGGAGGGAGAAGACATCATGAATTGCATCTTAAATATTTATTAATTATAATTTAATAATTTGATAGAACTGCAACTTAAAATATAAGTTAGGGAAAACAAAATAATTTAAAAACTTAGCACACTTTTAGTGAACATTCTCAAGAGGAAGGTAATGGCTTAATATAATCAAATTTGCCTCTTCCCAAGAAATACTGGTTACACAAAAAACATTATGATTAATGAATTTTAAAAGCATGTGCCCTCTTTTAAACAAACAAATCTCTATATTAAAAAATCATAGAAGTCACTTATAATAGATCAAATAACACACAATAGAAGAGGAGTAATTTATATGAAAGTTAGATAAAAAGTATCAGAGCTCCCCTAATTATTCTTGCAATATACATTGTCAGCATATTCCTGTCTTTCATCTCTGGTTCAAGGTGGAGTTAGAATTGATTACAGGTGCCAACCAAAGCTGGAATAGGATGTTCCAAAAATCAAGAAAAAATATCATTTTCCATATGTTCTAGTTTAGAAGACAGGGACTCTTACCATATATACATTGTTTAAATACTATACTCAAGTTTTACTTAAGGGGAAAATGCATCCTTATATGTAAATCTTGACTTCAGAACAAGTTCCTGCAATTTAATTTTTGTAATTTTATTATAATATGTATCAATCTGGATGTTGATAAAATTTCAAATAACATTTTTTGAATCAGCCCTCCCCCAAAATTGACTTAAATTCTTGTAGAAAATAAAAGTAACTCCCTCTGACTTAAGACCCTTTAAGGACCAAAGGAACAAAACTTTCTGGAATTATATGACTTCCTTTCCATTTACAACCCATGTTTCCTATACTTTGGTTGTCACCCTCATAATCTTTTTTTCATCTCCCTACACTAATACATTTGGAATCTATCTTATGAGTTTCTGGTTTATGGAAGGCGAATGCCATCTGGATTGCCAGGAACCAGGTTTCAATAGCACATCTTGGCCATTTTAAAATAATTTTACTTCATATGTAACAACTCTCCAGATTTCTGAGTTCTGCCTCATCTGCAATTTTCCTCATTTGAATTTGATGACCTTGAGGTTTAACTTCATTTTTTTGCTGGTATTTATATCTGCAGGACTTAGCACAATGCTTGGCACACAGTAAATGCTTAATTAATACTCTATTATGACACCAAAGATGAAAGAACTGCTTGGGTCATAAAATAAATGTATTCTGACAGAACAATCTCTAATGCTTATTCATTCATCTAGGTGGTATAGTAGATAAAATGCTGGATACTAATTCAGGAAAACTTTGGTTTTATCCCTAATCAAAACACTTCCGAGACAAGTAACTCTGGAGAAGTCACACCTTCTAAGTCTTGGTTTCTTAATCTAAAAAAATGATATTAGCAATTACTTCAAAGTGATGTTGTAAGAATCAAATAAGATAGATGTAAAAATGTTGTGCAAAACACCCACTGTTACATAAATATAATCTTTTCATAATTTTATTAATAATCTGTTATGATATATTTGAAGTCAGGAATTCTTTTATTTAATCAATTTACTTGAAATATATATAGTTATTGACTTAATATTTATTAAGTGATTGTTTCCTCAAACACAAATCCTCACTCTGGTCTATTTACCACTAGTTTCTGGCTAGACAATTCATAATTTTGTCCTCAGAATAGTTGTCATCTCATTTTCTTCAAAACTGCTTTTATTTTGAACAGTTATAATCAGAGATCTCGAGTATTGCTATGATTTGTACATTTTGCCAAGTTTGTTAATGTTATCTTCTGTTAATGTTCTTTTTTTCCATTTTAAAGCTGTTAATCTATAAAGCCTAAAACAGCTATGGCAAAAGTTTTCAAGTTCACATGCCCAAAGTGTAACTTCAAGCTGCCTGTGTCACCCCTCCCCCAACCCGCATTACCACAGAGAGCAGAGGGAGCAAGTGCTTGCTCTGGACTGCTGAACAGAGGGGCAGGCCATGCAAAAAATGTCTTCAGGTCCTGGGAAGATGGAAAACATAGTTTCCCCAGTGTCTGCTTGGCAAGCAAACCAATACTTCCAAACACTGGCTGAAAACATAGTACGTTTCAATTTCTCTTCATTTCTACCTTTGCCCCACCACTAGAATATTTTGCTATTAGTTACCATTATAAAACATTTGTATCCTACAACACTAGAATGTCATTCAATTAGCAAGCGTTTTTTAAGATCTTTCTTATAAGTATTGTGGTACCCATCAGACATATGCAGAAAGAAGGGAAACCAGTGTTGTCCCCAAGGAGTTAATATCCCTTACTTTCTATTATGCGAGGCAACATGTATATATGTATGTATGTATCCAAACAACCTGTACAGTTTTTAAAATATGCAAATTATTTTGTAGTCATATAATTAAATAAATATCTATCTATATTACACTGTGTTACATACATATGAATTCTCTTGTGATTATCCTATGTGCCAGAAAAAGATAACCTTTACCCCTCTGCAATCTGCAAGTGAAAACTTGGCTTCAATTAGTATTGGATTTTCTTGGGAAAGTCTGATAAAACATTTAAAATATAATTAGATTTACTCATTGAATATTTTGCTGAAGTAATGGGAATTTAAGACTCTTCTATAACTCCTTATTATGATATTGAGAGTCATACTGAGGAATTCTGCAGTCCTACTCTGATTCTGAAAATCTACTGAGAAAAGAGACTATTCAGCTGTGGTGTTTATATATTTTTTCTCTTGATGTGAAATTTCAAGTAATACATATCTGAACTCCACAAATGATGTTGTGGATGGAAGGGCAGTATAAATATTTTAAGATCTAAATTAATCCTAGTTAGGAATAAAATAATTAGGCTCATAATTATGTAAGAAAATAACTTTTAAATCACTGATATATTAAGAATCTTAACAACACTTATAGACATTTTGCCATGTTCTAGATTACTGGACAGTTTTAGTTTAAGAAACTTAAAACTAGCATTTGAAAAATATTGTAATGGATATTTTTATATATTTTTCATATTCAAAATTAAATTCAAGTGATCTATTTAAAAGGTCTCTCAGGATATGAATGAAGAGACAGGCACAAGAATATAATTCCAGAGCTTCCTGGCCCTCTAAGTCTATAAATCATTTAATCAATTTTACATGTAATTTAATTGTCTTAAGCCACACATGCAAATTTCCACTTCTGGAATTCTTGACAGTCATCTTTTTTTTACAAGAAAATCATATTTTAAAACGTTTTCTTTCAGTTGTTTTGAAGAAAAATATAGACACAGTATATTGAAAAGAAAATTCTGAGAGTGCCTTGTCATCTAGAAATCATGAAATAAAATGATAAGAGAGCACACCAAAGGTCAGTATTATTTCACCTTTGAAGCATATATTATCTGGTGCCATTGGTAGTTTTTGTTGTTGTTGTTGTTTTGCTTTAATTATTCAATTTTATTGAACTACCACTGTGCAAAGACTATATCTTTCTCTAAATTCTGTAAACTAGCAAAGCCACAGGTCAATATTGTTATCAGGGAAACTCGGCATCATTTGCCTGGTTATGTGAAGAAATAAAAGGACATTACATCAGAGTCACTGCCATGTTATGAATTGAATGTGGAGTGACACTACCAAGAGTGGAAGGAAAATAAATACTATAGGAATTTATGAAAGTATCACTTGAAGCAAGGATTGCTGGGAAGTCACAAGAGGAGAGTGAACATGCTGGCCTCTAGCAATTAGAAATGAGATGACTTGAATTAAGTACAATGTCATGCTGCCCATGAAGCCTGGAATGAAAAGATATGCCTGTGTGGAAAAGGATATAACCTTTTTATGGTCGTGGAAATCATTTAAACTACACTTGTATACACAGAGTATAACAATCCTGGTGATGACAATAATTCTGCTTTTGTAGACTTTTTCAGAAATGGCACACATACTATAGAGTCCAGCAGTGCTTGAAAGGGCATGTTTTCTGGCAAGATTTCAAGCAATTTTGGAGCAATCTGATAAAGGGACCCTGTTAAGTGGAGAATTAAACATTACCTTGAGAATTTTGTAAATTTGGACACTTTAAAAGGAAATTGCAGGCCACAAATAAACAGCAATTTCCTTTCAAATTGCAATTCTTTTCATTAAAAGAATCCACACACTTGTCTGTCCTTTCAAGGTTTTCTTTCTAAATTTTTTTTCTTCTCAATTGTTAATTCACCAACCAGTATTAAAGTACTAAGTTCTCATTACCTATAATGTACATTTTTTTGGCATTATTTTTTATTTGGTTAATTTCAAACATTATTCCTTGGTTACAAAAATCATTTTCTATTCCTCTCTCCCCTCCCCCTACCCCTTCTATAGACAAGGTGCAATTCCACTGGGCATCGCATGTGTCCTTGGTCAGAACCCATTTCCATGTTGTTGGCATTTGCACTAGGATGTTCATTTAGAGTCTTCATCCCCAATCATATCCCCTTCAACACATGTCATTAAGCAGTTGTTTTTCTTTGGTGTTTTTACTCCCACAGATTTTCCTCTGAGTGTGGATAGTGTTTTTTTCTCCTATAACCCTCTGGGTTATTCAGCATCACTGCATTGCCACTAATGGAGAAGTTCATTATGTTCGATTGAACCACTGTGCATCAGTCTCTGTGTACAATGTTCTGGTTCTGCTCCTTTTGCACTGCATCAATTCCTGGAGGTTGTTCCAGTTCCCATGGAATTCCTCCCCTTTTTTATTCCTTTCAGTACAATAGTATTCCATCACCAACATAGACCATAATTTGTTCAACCATTCTATGACTTTTTTAAGCCTATCTTTTTTTTCTTTTTAAAACCATGACTTTTCATATTAGAATCAATACTCTGTATTGTCTAAGTTAGAAGAGTCTTAAGCACTAGGCAATGGGGGGGGGTAAATGATTTGTCCATGACCACAAAATGTAGGAGGTGTCTGAGGAAATATTTTAACTCAGGACTCCCCATCTCTACTACTAGTTCTCTATGCACCCAGACAGTTAGCTACTCCCAAGGTTATTTATATTATTGATAATCTCCTGGGTATAATTTATAAATCTTCTGAATACTTTGAATTCAACATTCATCTGAAAGTTTTCTTCATATTTGACTAGCCATGGAATTTTTGCCAAATCATCTTCCTTATACCTCTACCTAAATATTACTGTTATCTTGGGCTTTATAGGAATTTGATTCTGTTCTCTTCTCTCTGTTTCTTTTTATTTATGTCTCTATTTCACCATCTCTTAACTTTGTTTCTGACTTTTTCTCTCTGTCTCTCAATCTCTGTCTGTCTTTCCCTGTCTCTGGTCCTCTTTCTCTTTCTTGGTGATATAAGTTCTTCCCCAAAGTTTTTCTATGAGAACAAAGACAGGTAAATACTAGCATTATCGATTATAAGAAGAACCACCATCCATAGTACTTAAATGTAGAAGATTCAGGAAGCCTAAAGATTTAGGAGATTAAGTTTAAACCAATGATCTTTAATCTTGTATTTAGAAAACAACCAAGCTATGAAAGTTAGATTTAAATAACTTTTAATTAATGCTACTACATCCTCAAGTTAAAGGTTGAATAAATAGATGCTCATATTTTAGATGTCTTGAAGTGAAATAAATTTAAGACATAAATTACACTAGTTTTAAAGAAGTTCAAGTATAGAAGAAATAGGTCAGTAAAAGTGGTTGAAGGATTCTCTCTTTCCTTCCTTATATGAACTTATGCTTAAGGTATACATGAAAAAGTCTTCTATTTTATGTTTATCTGAAAGAAATTAGATTTCATAATGTCTATATATCTATCTGTTTATAATCCTATTTACACATACTCTATCACATATATATGTGTACAAGCACATACATGCATGGAAACACACCAGATTTAGTGACTCTAACTGTCAGAAAATTCCTCTAGTGATATATTCTGATGACATATAAAGCAGTTAATGACCACCAATATGATCAATGGAAAGTAGACAAAGTTATGGGAAACTCTTTCTGCTTTGGAGTCTGAGATGTACAATATTTCCCAACAGTCAATACATTCACAAAAATAAATCAAGCATGGGGAAATTCATTCAATTGCAGAGTAAGCCTTCTATATACATAGAGAAAAATAGAATAGTATACCTATCAGATCTGTGAGAAAGGAAGGAATTTAAGCCCAAGAGATAGAGAATATTACAAAATGTAAAATGAATTATTTTAATCACATCAAATTAAAAAGGTTTGATACAGATAAAATAAATGCAAAGAAAATTAGAAGAAAAGCAACAAATTGGGAAAAATATTAATAACAAAACTCTGACAAAGGTTTATTTTCCTAAATATATAAAGAACTAAGTCTAATTTAATAAAATCAAACTAAGCCTCAAATGAAAAATAATCAAGGGATATGAATAGGCAATTCTCAGACAAAGAAGTCAAAACTATCAATTGTCACATGAAAAAGTGTTCTCTATCCCTCCTAATCAGAGAAATTCAAATAAAAACAATTCTGAGGTACCACCTTACACCTAGCAGATTGATCAATATGGTAGCAAAGGAAAGTGAAAAATGTTATAGGGGATATGGCAAAATTGGGACACTAATACACTGCTGGTGGAGTTGTGAATTAATCCAACCATTCTGGAAGACAATTTGGAATTATGTTCAATGTGTTCTAAAATAATGCTTGCCCTTTGATCCAGCCATACCACTGCTGTGTTTGTACCCCAAAGAAATAATAAGGAAAAAGACTTGTACAAAAATATGTATATCTTTGCTCTTTGTGGTGGCAAAAATTTTGGAAAATGAAGGGGTGTCCATTGATTCGGGCATGGCTGAAAAATTGTGGTATCCAATGGTGATAGGATACTGTTGTGCTAAAAGGAATGATGAACTTGAAAACTTCTTTGTGAACTGTCAAGTACACCAGGAATTGATACAGAGAAAAAGTGAACAGAACCAGCAGAACATTGTACACAGAAACTGAAACAGCATGACACAATCAAATGTAACAGAATTTTCTTCTAGTAGCAGTGCAATGATCCAGAATAACGCCAAGGAATTTATGAGAAAGAGCATTATCCACATCCAGAGAAAGAACTGTGGGAGTAGAAACACAGAAGAAAAACACATAATCAATCATGTGGTTCAATGGAGATATGATTGAGGTTTTGTCATTAAAAGATCAATCTATTGTTATGAGGCCTGTGAAGGAAAGATCCCATGCTTACCTAAGATTCCTGGCAAGGTCCAAACCTCTCACACAAAGGCACTGCTGCTCTCAGTGAACGGTCATCATTAAACCCTGAGTCCCCCCTCACTCTGAAGAGCAAAGAAGTCTTTGTAACGTGACTGAAAGTAGCAAACCTACCTTTTCCTAAGAATAGATTAGTAATCACTGTTTCTCAACTTGCTTACATCTGTAATAACAACTCTGGTAATGGTCATGTGTGAAGTCATTTCCATAGACATTATCCTGTGGGAAAGTAACACCTCCCCAAGAATGTTGTAATGCTTAATATTTTATCCTCTATAAAAGTCTTTCACTTTATCAAAATAAATGACAATCATAGCCTCCAGTCATGGTGCCATGATTCTTCCACTTGGTCCTTCTCAGGCATTCTGGCCACAATGTTTCCTGTCCTTCCTACTCATCTCACTCTCTCTCTCTCTCTACCCACTAATCTTTCTAATAGGCTAACTCTCTCTCCTCATAACTACAATGGTCCTCAGATTCTATCTCTTATCACCAGACACCCACACATGACCTCAACATATTGAAAATATGACTAATATGAAAATGGATTTTGAACATGTATACTTATACAACCCAGTGGAACTACTTGTCATCCCTCAGAGGGCAGAAGGGTGAGAAAAATCATGAATCATGTAACCATGGAAAAATATTATGAATAAATAAATATATATATATATTTTTAAAAGACTATACTAGGTACTGGAGTTTGAAAGGAATGAATGAAGTAATCCATATTTTCAAGGAACTAGCATCCTTTGGGGGTTAATAGGAATATAATATAAATTTAAATAAGGAGAGAGTCAAAAATATTGCATAGGGAGAAAGCACTGCCAGTAGAGAGATAAGGGAATATATTATAGTAGAGATAATATGAATGACAAGCCTAGAAGGAAAAAAAAATTGTGAGATTTTAAAATATGGATTTCCATGGGTTGGAAAAGGAGAAAATTGTAGCTAATGTAATATATGGAGGCAAGTATTGGAAGATTCCTCAATATTGAGACTGAAATTGACAAGGTCCATACAATGAGAAAAAGAAGATAACAAGAAATAAACCATTACAAATTCAGTGAAAGGTAATAGAGTGAAAGTGTCCAATGAGTGATGGTGATGATGATTGATAGTACCAACAGATATGATAATGCACAGAATTTATATTACACATACTATGTGCTAGGCACAATACTAACTGCTTTACAAATATTCTCTTATTCAGCTTTCAAAATAATTGGTTATTGGTTTTATTATCATTACTATTATTGTTACTATTATTATTATTATTACCATTTTACACTTAATAAAACTGTGACCAACAGAGGTCAAAGACTACAGAACAGGTATGTTTCTGAGGCCAGATTTGAACTTAGATCTTCCAGATACTTGGCCTAGTACCCTATCTACTATACCACCTAGATTTGATGAGAGATAGATTGATAGATAAGTGTGGCATTTATTTCAAAGTTCTTATCTGGAGTTAATGTTTGAGAGCAGGTTATCTTTAAATACTACATCTAGGTTCTGAGAGATGAAGGAGTATGAAAAGAAAAACCTTTATTATGAAAAATTCTGGAGATGGTGCTAGGTTTTAATTGCTTTAGAGAAAGTTAAGTTAGCACATAATGAAGAGATAGGGATATTCAAGAGATAAAGGATATAAAGGCCTCAACACAGAGGAAGTTCTCCACTGAATCTGATTCCAGTCAAGTTTTAAAAAGTAGTAAGTATAGTAATTTTAAAATTTATGAAAGTTTTTCATTGAAACTCTGTGAGACTATCAGTAATATCATCATCATCTAGATGAGTCTTGGTGAGATTATATGATTTACCTGGGGTCATAAAGATTTAGTTGTTCAAGATTGAACTTATATCCATATTTGACTGCCATATTAGGTCTATTTATACTCTACCGCACAGCATGGCTAAAGAAATGATGGGATAACAAATAAAATAATGTTAGACATCCTCTGCCATAAAGAGTTTCCACTCTAATGTAGGTCAGAAGCAGGTGGACGAGTATGAAAGGTGATAACTAATGTGACTGGCTATGTCTAGAGAAAGTGTAGAGGCCTTGAACTGAGTGAGAAAAATTAAAAAACAGTCCAAGGAGGCTACATAAATGGAATCCTATTTTTCAATTAGGGAGGATTATAAATTCTATTTGTCAAAGTATACAGAAAAATACAAGATAAGGAGAAGAATTCAAAAATTATATATATATATATATACTTAGAATATCAAATTTATGGAATTGGAAATATTTTTATATGGAGGTGGGATAGAGAATGAAAAACAAATCAAGTAGAGGTAAGAGGACATTAAAAATATGGTAGCATGGGATAGTGTAAAAAAGGACTGATCTGTAATCAAAGTAGCTAGATTCAAAACCTAATAAAACCCAATTTTAATACTACCTATATAAATTGGGACAATTGTCTGGCCCTCAGTTTCTTTATCTATTAAATAAGGGGTATGGAATAGATGTCTTTTAGGATCACTTCCAACTGCAGGTAAATGAGTCTTTATGAAATAATTTGACATTTAGAATTAAAGAAGAATGACCAGTGAAAGTCAGAAAGGTTAATATAGAGAATAAAATAATAACTACAATACAATACAATGCATTGTTTTGAAAGTTGTGCTCTCATTAGAACATCACATTAATTTCGCTCATTCTCAGTTTTCTTAACTTTTTATTAAGTACCTATTTAATTGACATGCACAAGGTCTCAGATGAAGCAAATGACTACCAATCCAATGGTCTTTTTAGTACTAATTCTGCCACTCAGTAACATAATAACCTCGAGTAAATCATTTAATCTCACTGGACCTCAGTTTCCTTATCTGTAAAATGAGGATGTTGGATGATATGATATATGCATATCTTTTTGGTTCTAAAATTTCTTTGGGAAAGCCTGCACAATTAATGACCTTTAAAACACACACACACACACACACACACACTATTTCATTTAAGAGATATTTTCTTAAATTGCTTAAAAATCATGGAAAAAATACTGTTCTTTTGTGAAAAAAAAAGAAAATTGAAATCTTTAAAATAACTCTTAGGCACCTCAAGGGCATCAGGAGGTGAACCAAACAGTGTTCCCTGTCAAAATGGGTGCACAGGAAAGAAACTGTAAAAATTGAAAGAAACAAAGAAAAAAAAAATCCCTTACCTTAATCTAAGATGGCATCTGCTATTATTGCTGAAGCTCTGTTGCTGTCTGATATAAGCTCCCTGACCTTGTGAGTAAAAGTACAGAAGTTCCTGAAAAAGAAAAAAAGGGTGTGAAATGCTTTCAAAATGGAGATAATAAATCCATAGATTGAGGTTTTACTTTATACATAAACTATTGACTATTAGGCTGAAAAATTACCTCTGGCTGAACGTAACAACCTTGGCATATGGCTTCTGCAGTTATACTTGTTTATCTCTGAGATGGCTATTTTTTTTCAGCTCAAGACTTATATTTCCAACAAGCAAGTAAATCATTATATGTGAGTTAGTATGTGACTATATTATCTAAATGCTTATGAACTACATCATGAATAGTAGTATAAACATATGTATATATAAAATATTCAGAGATAATATTTATATAGGCCTCTAAGGTTTATAAAGAACTTCAGGTATATTATTTCATTTGATTCTCAAAATGACCCTTTGAAGTAAGTATTATTATTATCTCCATTTTACAGGAAGAATGCCTAGATGGCACAATTCTGATTATCTTTTTGACATTGCTTCAGATTTATTTTTCTTCTTCTCTCTCTATTCTGACCTTTTTACATATAATCCTAGTCGTATAATGAGCCCAGACTTCACAGATGTTCTTTTTCCTTGGTACCTTGTCTTGAATTTTTCATCCTGGACTGTACCCTTAAAACAATTAAATTCTGTCATTGCAGATTGACTATCATGAAACTCTTTTCTGAGCCTGAGAATGGTATAAACAGGTGACTTGGTTTTGTTCAACAATGCTCTCTGATTATTCTTAAAATGGCAAGCAAAATATTTTAAAGACAATACTATATATGTAAATGTATCTGAATTGTGTTTTGATATGTGTATTCTAGCATTAACAAGATAGTTACAACAAAAGTTCTGATTCTTTCTATATCTCATCATGATATTTTTTAAACTGACCATGAAAAAGAATGTAAATCATTTCACATGTACATAATCATTGTCAATATTGTTCTTTATATTCCACCTCCTTTTATCATCATCACCATGATCCATTTTTCTTCTAAATCTTCATTTTCATCATTTTAAGCTATAATAATATTTCATTAAATTCCTTTATCACAATACATTCAGCCATTCCCTAACGTCTAGACATAGGTTACCTAGGGGTTTGGATATAAAAAAAAAAACCTCTTGAAAAGATATATATATATATGTGTGTGTGTGTGTGTGTGTGTGTGTGTGCGCGCGTTGGTGTGTATACACACACACACACGTGAGTTTGAGTATTTCTCTCTTTCTTTCAACAATATCTTTAGAAAATTATCTTTGTTGGCAGTTCTTAATAAGCTGTCTATTTTTTTTACTATGATCCTAATGCTGGGCTATTATTCCAGAACTACCACAGATAAAATCTAAAAGGACTCTTCACAGAAGTTTGACGACCTGATATGGTTTCTTGGGTTTTTTGCCTGGTTTGGCTAGGTTAGGTTCTGATTTTCTGTGATTATTTTCTCTTCAAACAATTCATGAAACTGTTTGTATGAGGAATTGTAAATTGTATTGGTGGTAAGAATATGTAAAATAAAATGGTATGGAAGGAAGGCTGTAACAAATTAATAAAATGTAGATTTATAATGGATTTTAAGTAAACCTTAAGGTACTTCCCCAATGTCTTTAAATATAAAAAAAATAAAAGCAAAGATAATGCCAATGCCATTAAATTTTCACCTAGGTAGCGAGAATGAGGAAAACAATGGCCCTTGGGTCTTGCTAAAAACAACATGTCTTTGCCTCATACACTTAAATATGTTTCGTTTGGTCATCTCTTCTTATACATAATTTAATGGGACCTAATGGTATTATTTAGATTTTATTGAAACTCAAGTCCTTGGGAGCAGGCATTATAAAGTGATAGAGATAATGATTCTTCAAAATTCAACTTATATATTTGTCAAGAAATGAATGCTTTGGGGGCAGCTGGGTGGCTCACTGGACTGAGATTCAGGCTAGAAATGGGAAGTCCTGGGTTCAAATGTGGCCTCAGACATTTCCTAGCTGTGACACCCTGGGCAAGTCATTTGACCCCCATTGCCTAGCCCTTACTGCTCTTCTGCTTTGGAACCAATATAAAATATTGATTCCAAGATGGAAGGTAAGGGTTTTATAAAAAAAAAAAAAAGAAAGAAATGAATGTTATGTAGCAACTCCCTAATTACACTGACTATGACTATTCATTATCTCTGAGGATGCTGCAATCTGATACTTCATTTTTTTTTTGGCAAGGATTACAAGAAAACAAAATAAGGATTGAACAATTATAGGGACAGGAAAGAGAAGGAAGTGGTGATTCTGAGGCAAACATTAACAAGATGAATAAAACTTAGACTATTTCTTTGGACCTATTTAGATCCAAGCTAAATTGTACTACTGCCCATATCTCAGGTCTGACTTCCTTTGTCCACTCCCTCCTCCTTTTAGGCCTACCTATCCTTTGCAGTCCATTGCTTTTACTACTCTTTCTCAGTTAATAAAACCACAGTCTAAATTCATCCTACAGAGTTTTATTTCCAATGAAAACTTCTAAACTCACAATTAAGAGTATCAGAGTCAGAAAAATCAGTTTAAACTATTTAATAGAATTCCTTTACAAGGAGATAAAATAGCTCGTAGATAATGCTCGTGATGCATAATAAAAAGTATAACTTCTGTAATGAGGATATAAGAACCCACTCATCCTCAAAATTTATGAATATTAGAAGAAGAGGAGAGAAATATTATTATTGAAAGTTTGAATGGCCTTGGGCTCTTCAGGAATGAAAAATATAAGATTCTGAAATATGTCAAAGGCCTCCAAAAGGTATAGTGTATGCAAGTATGTGTGTATATGCATCTCTCTGTGTATGTGTTGTCTAAAATGAAATCAATTGATATTATAAAGTTCAATCAAGTATCTAGAGCTGACAGTGAACCTTCAGGCCTTTTAGAAATTCTCAGCTCACACAGTAGACAACTGGCAGAATAAGAATAATGAATTAACATACTCATGGGAAAGGATATAAAAGAGAGAGACAGACAGACAGAGAAGCAGAGACAGAACAGAAACAGAAAGTGAGGCAGAGACAATGAGAGACTGAAAGAGTTCGAGGCAGAGGGAAACAGAGATCAAGAGGAATAGAGAAATGGAGAGAAACAGAAAGAGGGGAAAGGAGTGAAAGAGGGAAAGAGTCTAGAAAGTCTAGATAAAGTTTACTTTGAAATGCAAGAGAAATATTAAACTTCTTATGGTTCTTGTTTCTAATACATATTTTGTTTTTCAGGCATTTCAGTTTTGTCTGACTCCCCATGATCTAATTTGGGGGTGTTTTGGCAAATATATTGGAGTAGTTTCCTTTTCTAGTTCATTTTACAGACAACAAAACTGAGGCAAAAAAGGTAAGTTACTTTTTCCAGGGTCACACAGATAGTAAATATCTCAGGTCAGGTTTGAACTCAGAAAGATGAGTCTTTGTCTTTGTCCTTGTTTGGACCTCATAAACTGATAGATAGGGTAGATAGTGTAAACCTTAAAATTTCTTTGACTTGTGAATGTTGGAAATTTCACTATTGGAAGGTTTCATGCTTGTAGGGAATTTCATACTGATAGTGGGAACTCTATTGGAATGTGAACCCCATTGGCAAGGGAGGTTCCTCCTCCTCCCTTCTTAAGATTACTTTAGGACAGAAACCTTTTGCTGAACAATGGAAAGGGCTGCAGCATAGATCAAAATTTAATTATTCCAATCTCCACCCTACTCAGGGTAACAGGATTTAGGAAGGGCTGCAGCAAAGGATCAAGATTTAATTATTTGAGAATATGACCTTCAACAGACATGTGCAAAGCCACAGACCTCTGGGTGGTCCTGGGTTAAGCTAGAGCCACCATTGGCACAGGGAAGACATGGACAGTGATTGGTAGATGTGAGAACTGAGGGGAGGGAACTTGAATGGTTTCCATAAAGATAGGGGGGTCTGAGGACTAGTGGGGGGTTGTTTGGAGAGGTTGTGCTCTGAGAAGCTTGCTCTGAAGGAAGCTGGAGGTGGAGGCCCCTGAGACTGTTTCTCCATTTTGGTCACGTGAGTGATAGGGACTGATCTCTTTTCTTTGCCTCAGCTATCTAAGGGCTTGGGCCTTTTGGCCCAGCCTAAACAGAAGGGGTATTTAAGCCCTATACCCTTCTCTCCCCTTTCTCTCTCCCTCTCTCTCTCTATCTCTAATACCTTTCTTCCTCCTGTTTGTAATTAAACTCAATAAAAGGTTGACTGCTGACTTGAGTTTTCATTTAGGAATTACATAGCTGAATTCCTTGGCAACCTTAAATTAATATATATCAGTCTTTTAAAGTGATTTCCTTGTCACAATAGGATAGATAGATAGATAGATAGATAGATAGATAGATAGATAGATAGATAGATAGATCTTTGAAAGGGGATTTTTTATTCCCTTTGTCTATTTTAAGTTAATAAGTCAGGAACTTGAAGTACTCCTACTTAACACTTAGTAAGTCACTAAACAAGAGAGTTCACACTTTTACTTATTAACACAGTCCTAAAAGAATACAACTGCTTCACCCCCCAGTGCTAGGCAAATTGAGAAACTTTGGTTCCTGAGATGTGATAGGCCAGGCCACAGTGAAAGTAAGGAGAAAACAGAGAGACAGGAAGTGACATGTAGAAAACTGCTTATAAAAACCAAGCAGGGGCATTCTGATTCACTTCTACTGCCTAGGTGGCTCTTATGCAGGGAGGACTTCTGCATTGTTGGCTCTGTGTTGGAGGGTATTTTGCCTTGGAGTCATTCTTCTGAAGAGACTATTGTGACTCCTTGTTCAAGATCAGGACCTGAGGGAGCCTTTGTTAGAGTTGAGCTAGATTTCTTCCAATTGGCAATTATAGGGTATTTAGCTAGGCAATATTTTCTACTTCTTTCTTACATTACCCTCTTTACTATTTCTACCCTGCTGTAATAAAGCTACTAAAGCTAGTAATCAGCCTCATGACTTCAGAGTTAATTTTATAAATGGTGACCACAATAATTCTTTTTAACTAATGAATTTAATCTAACCATTTTTAACCCTTACAGATCCAAAATCTAAAATACATTAAAATATTCACATTTATATATTAAACATATATTCAAGTATATGTTTATATTTACATTCATATCAAACCTATAAATTCATTTTATATCTATACAAATAAGTGTATAGAAATATTTATATAGACAGTATATAGAGAAACCAAGAAATATGAGAAACTATTGTCCTAGCCCATACATGCAACATACACTCAATACAAATGGGGTGTAGTGGGGAGTATATTGGCCTTGGACCCAGGAATGTTCAAGTTAAGACCTGGTTTTGTCATAAACTACTAGTTGTGTGCTATTGTTAGGTCATTCAAGCTCTCAACAATCCAGCCTGAAATCTAAAGCTCTAAGTTACAGATAGTTTTCTGCTCTGCATTGATGGAGTGAGTCAGGATATAGGGATCTAGACCAAAATAATAAATAAATATAACAAAAACCTGAATTTACATAATTTCTTAGTGAATATTTATATAACATGTCCATAATATTTGTAAAATGAGTTTTCCCTAGTCCTTATTATTAGTTCCTTCCTGAGGAGACCATCTCTAATTTATTCTACAAACATTTTGATTATACAAATTTGATGGCATATTGATTTTGATTGTTCTGGTGGAAAAAAATTCATTTTCTATGCCTTACATAGAACTTATTTCCTAAAGCACAAACATATTACATGTTTAGTAAATACTTATTAACTTAGTTTTTCTCTATATCTACCCTACTGTTTCTAAGTTTGTTGTTAATTCTTCAAATCATTATTTTCTCTAGAATGTTATATACTCAAGAGTAGGGTTTGTTTTAGGTTTGTATTTGCATACCTATCACCTATGGCACAGACTGACACATATTTATGTTGTAGTTTTTTAGACATTTCAGTTGTGTCTAATTATTTTTGACATTATGCAGTGTTTTCTTGGCAAAAAGACTGGAGTGACTTGCCATTTCCTTCTCCACCTCATTTTACAGAAGACGAAACTGAAACAAACACACAGATAGTGTCTCAGACCATAATTGAACTTAGGTCTACATGACTCCACACACTGTATCCACTGCACCTCCTAGCACATAGTAGATGCCTAATAAATGTTAATTGATCAATTATATCACTCAATATATACACAATACAATGCAACATACTGAATATAAAACATTATATATGTTTACATATTATATAGTAAATATCACATCACATATATCTATATATGTCATATGATTAAAATTCAATGTAAAATTTTAAAGGTTTTCTATTTATTGCCATTGCCTTATTCATAATAACTTAGTCTTCCACTGTGCCACAGCACAACTTCAAACAGCATAAAGTTTTGTGACTTTAAATGACTCAAAATTTATCAATGGTGTAATGGTGAGTGAAAGTTCAAAGAACTATTCAAATATGCAAGTGAAATATGAAATTTATAATTCTTTTTTAGGCTGAGAACTGTGAAAGAGATGAACATCTCCAGGAGGTCAATCAGTATGCTTTCAGTAAAGCCAGTGGAATTAGAGGAATTCAGTTTCTATTTCGTTTCCTAGTGTAAGAGGAAGCATATTCTCACTCAAAAGCAGGACAATAGTTGGAAATAATAAATATATGTATATGTGATAATCTCTCTGAAATCTGCTGATTCAGAAAGTTAAATTAGAATTGCTCCTCCTCAATCTTGCTCTGGCTCTTTATAATTTGAAAATAATAATATTTTTAGGAATAATACAATTCAAACTTAATGGTCAAAATAGATTATAAAACCAGGCCAAAGTAACCAAGCAGGAAATAATTGCTCATATATTTTAATCTCTTCAGATAGTGTAACATGCTGCCTTTTGTTCAGAAAACTGAATTCCTTAGGTACAGAAGGTTATTTCTTCTATTGGATATGATCAGGGCAAGGAGATAATTTAGCAAAATTGATTTAGGTATAGAAATGGTTCTGAGTTGCAAGAGCTTTATATCTTCCCTCATTCAATCCTTCTTAACATTATTATTTTAAATTGCAAAATCATTCCATAAGTGCTTTAGCAACAGCACCACAAGTAACAGAAGCTAAGAAATATACACACAGTATGTTGCTGTAGCAAATAGTTGAAAATTACATTCAAGCAATCATAGAAGTTTAGCATATCCTCGTCTAATAGAATAACAGGTGGACTGAACAGTATCATAGAACTGGAGAACTGGAAGATAGCTAAGAGGTTCTCATTTTAGACCATTTTTCTGGCACATGAAATCTCAATGCAGTATATCTGACAATTGTTATCCACTCTGTCCTTGAACATATGCAGGGATGGGTAACTCACTCCCTCCTGAGGCAAGCCCATTCCATTTTTAACAGATCTGTTGAAAAATGCTTCCTTGTACTCAGTGGAAATCCTGCTTTCTCCAAATTTGCCCCAGTTTTGTCCTCTGAATATACACAAAATTGATCTATTATCTCTCCTACATAACAACCTTTCAAATAATTTTAAAACAGCTAAAATACCCTCCAGAAATCTTTTCAACAACTTTAGTTGTCACTTGATTAAAGTATATATTATGTCAGAAGCAATATACCTTTGATATTACAACTTTTATTTTAATATAACAAAAATGGAGAAAATAAAAACTATAAATATTTTATATAATGAGTTCAATAACTACTAAAATTTAAATATTATTGAGTTTGTATTATTATTATTTATATCAATAGATAAAATTCATATAGCTTCTTAAAGTTTTTGAGGTGATTTATACTTATCTCGTTTGTTAATAATTTTTATTTTATTTATTTAACATTTAGTTATTCAATTATGTAAAAGTTCCTAATTCCTAATTATAATTATTTCAGAATGTAAAAATAAAGATTAATTAAATTTATCATTTCTTATTAGTTAGATGTAGGGTGACCATATACTGTTAACATTAGATTTAAAGTTTAACCTTAAAGATTCCAATTAAAATTTTAATGACATGAATTCATTTTAAGTATATGCTTTCTTAATCTCCATAATGTCTACCCTAACAATAATAATAATTCTTCATTACACACAGAAAGCTATGACTTCATCAGGACCAATATTTTTTCAAAACTTTAGGGGCTACTTTCCTTAACATTTATATTTTTATAATCTCATCCCACCCTAATCATGATGTACTCTGACAACAGTCTCTTTGCTATCCCTTGCACAAGATGATCCATCTTATGATTTGGGGTATTTACAGCTTTGTTGGAATAATGGATGGAAGTGTAAACTTGGAGTCACAAAGTTTTGAGTACAAATATGGTCTCTAAACTTATTAGGTATAAGATCCTGGGAATATCAGCTAAGCATTCCAAGTCTCACTTTAATCATTTAAAAATAGGAATAATAATAATCCATAACCTTGAATGTTGTGGTAAGTATAAAATGAACTCATATTTATAAAGCCCATTCTAAATGTAAGAATGCTACATAAATTATAATTCCTAAACTATTTTGCATAGCATTAAAATCAATACCACAAACATTGACTGACTAGGATAAAGGGAAATTGGACTATCTTTCCCTAAATATTATGACTCGCAACAAACCTGTGAGTTAGGTTCCATTACTATTATCATTCTACAGATCAATAAATTGAAGTAAAAAAAAAGTTTAAATGGCCTGTCCAGAGCCATGCAGTAAGTGTCCAATACCAAATTTAAACTCAGATCTTCCTGGCTTCAAGCCAGGCACTATATCTATTGCACAATCTAGTTGTTGGTTCCTTTTCATTATTGATCTAGACAAGCATTCTAATTCACAAAATAATATAATCTTAGAGTTTGAAGAGACCTCAAATGTCACATAAGTCAACCCCAAAATGAATCATGAATAAGCTCTACAATCTTCTCAATGCTTATGGTGAACCCAATACTGACAAGGGAGGAATGGCATTAAAGGAGAGGCATAATTTCAAGAAACTTTATTTATTGAAGTGAAATCTGTCCCACCTTCAATTTCCACTCACTGTTCCTAAGTTTGCCATTGAGGAGCAAGAAAAATAAAAGTAATGCCTATTATTTGAAACAGTAGTTCAGATATTTGAAGATTCAAAGGGACCAAGTTCCTAATCATCCTTCCTGCCTCATCTTCTTCAGGTCACACTTCAGCATTCCTTCAGCTGGTCATACTCTGAGCTAGTTCAAGACCATTGATCAAATGATTTGCTTTCTGAAAAATAAATTCCAGCTTATAATCAAGAGCTAGCATTTATATAAAACTTTAAGTTGTACAAAATTCTTCAAAGATATTTCATTTTACTCTCACATATTTAATCTTCTTGCAATATGATCCCCTGAAGAAAATGTAGCACCCCACACATATCTGAAGATTATGTAACATGGCACTCTACTCATTCTTGAACCTCCTGTCCCTGATGATCTAGACTTCATAAAACTTTTAATTATGCCTAAAATTACATAAGAATTTTAGGACAGAATATCAATAGGCATTAGCCTTGGGATTATCCAGGGCTAGAATCAATGTTAAAATAAAATGAAAAATATATGAACTATATACTATACCTACTTTGATTCGAGGCTTCAGTGTTACTTTAACTATTTATCTCTTCTTGCTAGGAGAATATAGCAAGTATTCATGATTTCCCCAAAGGCAAATTGCAGCTATCTCTGACTCAGTATTAAGATATGATGTGTATAAAGTACCTGGAAGTAATCAGTCTATATCACTCAGCTAGTGTCAGAGTCAAGATTTGAATTCATGTCCTCTTGTCTCCAATTCTAATTCTCTACCATTATCCCACATTCCTTAAACATCTGATATTTTTCTTATTATTGGTTTTAGTAGGAAATTGGAGGGATGAGAAATTTTAATTTTATGTTTACTTTTCCATTAAATCAAAGTAAGCCTCATGTGAGATAAAAATATTGGTTTTGAAATCCCTCAGAAATATCTTGCCATTCTAGTACTGGTTCTTTTGTTTCCTCATAATATGAAGAAAATTAATAGATGTACAAGTTGATAAAAAAGTAGATAGATAGATGATAGATAGATAGGAAAATAGATAGACAAAAGAATATCTACCCTTTGATCCAGCCATAGCACTGCTGGGTCTGTACCCCAAAGAGATAATGGACAAAAAGACTTGTACAAAAATATTCATAGCTGCGCTCTTTGTGGTAGCCAAATACTGGAAAATGAGGGGATGCCCATCAATTGGGGAATGGCTGAACAAACTGTGGTATATGTTGGTGATGGAATACTATTGTGCTAAAAGGAATAATAAAGTGGAGGAGTTCCATGGAGACTGGAACAACCTCCAGGAAGTGATGCAGAGCGAGAGGAGCAGAACCAGGAGAACATTGTATACAGAGACTAATACACTGTGGTATAATCGAACGTAATGGACTTCTCCATTAGTGGCAGTGTAATGTCCCTGAACAACTTGCAGGGATCCAGGAGAAAAAAACACCATTCATAAGCAAAGGATAAACTATGGGAGTGGAAACACCGAGAAAAAGCAACTGCCTGAATACAGAGGTTGAGGGGACATGACAGAGGATAGACTCTAAATGAACACTCTAATGCAAATACTATCAACAAAGCAATGGGTTCAAATCAAGAAAACATCTAATGCCCAGTGGACTTACACGTCGGCTATGGAGGGTGGGGGGGAGGAAAAGAAAATGATCTATGTCTTTAACGAATAATGCTTGGAAATGATCAAATAAAATATATTAATAAAAAAAAAGAAAAGAAATATCTTGCCATTCTAGTACTGGTTCTTTTGTTTCCTCATAATATGAAGAAAATTAATAGATGTATAAGTTGATAAAAAAGTAGATAGATAGATGATAGATAGATAGGAAAATAGATAGACAAAAGAATATCTACCCTTTGATCCAGCCATAGCACTGCTGGGTCTGTACCCCAAAGAGATAATGGACAAAAAGACTTGTACAAAAATATTCATAGCTGCGCTCTTTGTGGTGGCCAAGTACTGGAAAACGAGGGGATGCCCATCAATTGGGGAATGGCTGAGCAAATTGTGGTATATGTTGGTGATGGAATACTATTGTGCTAATAGGAATAATAAAGTGGAGGAGTTCCATGGAGACTGGAACAACCTCCAGGAAGTGATGCAGAGAGAGAGGTGCAGAACCAGGAGAACATTGTACACAGAGACTAATACACTGTGGTATAATCGAACGTAATGGACTTCTCCATTAATGGCGGTGTAATGTCCCTGAACAATTTGCAGGGATCTAGGAGAAAAAAACACTATTCATAAGCAAAGGATAAACTATGGGAGTGGAAACACCGAGGAAAAGCAACTGCCTGAATACAGCGGTTGAGGGAACATGACAGAGGAGAGACTCTAAATGAACACTCTAATGCAAATACTATCAACAAAGCAATGGGTTCAAATCAAGAAAACATCTAATGCCCAGTGGACTTACACGTCGGCTATGGAGGGTGGGGGGGAGGAAAAGAAAATGATCTATGTCTTTAACGAATAATGCTTGGAAATGATCAAATAAAATATATTTTTAAAAAAATAAGAGTATACATTCAAAACAAATGCAGTCAATCCCCCCCCCAAAAAAAAGTTCAAATTCACCATATCTCAAAGTTCATTCTGTATCTTATGGTGCAGCATGTAATCTCTGCAAGTACCTTCATGGAGCTTTCTCCAAAAACTTTGCCTTCTGGATTCTGGGAAGTAGTTTTCTTTCCCTCTTTGGTCCTTCTTATGCCTTTTTCTTTTGTCTTTTTCCAATTGTCTTTGAGTAGGACAATTCTTATATTAAAATGGTTTTTCTTAATTTCTCACTTTTTATAATTAAGAGGAAAGAGGAAAAAGATTTCTGGGTAAGAGTCCCCCTGCTGTGCAAACTGTCAGTTGGTGACAGTTTGAAGGATGTGGCTGAGAGTTAGCTACAGCTGGAAATTGGAGAGAGGCTTATGTCTCTGAGACCCCTGGGGAGAGGAGTGTGTGGCTTGCTCTCTCTGGGACTGTGACAAAACTGAGATATGGATTTAGGGCCTCAATAACCTTATTGATTATTGAACATCTTGGGTAGATAGGTAGATAGATAGTGGGTAAATTATTAGATCATCAGAGTAGAAAAGCTAGGCTGGAGCCTGGATCTGGCAGAAGGCACTGCCTCAAAGGCAGACAGATTTAGGGTTTTCTAGAAAATTTTATATTGGGAACTTACGTATAGTTATAAGCTACTATAAGATTACTCTCACTTTCATCCTTTCTATTTCCTATCCAAATTTTTCTAATAATAAACTAAGTGTTTTGTGTTTAAGAGACTGTTCTAACTTGTTCAAATTTCTACCCCAAAATTTAACCCTTCACACTTGAGAAGAGTTAACATGTCTTACATTCCTTCTTAATGTCCCCAAAACAAAATACTCTGAAGGTGTCCAATAAATATTCAATTGTTATTTAACCTGTATATATACCATGCAATAAAAATAGAAAGAAAAGTTTAAGATGTCACTCCAACAAAGATTAATTTTGAATGAAAAATAATGTTTAGTGCAAAGTATTTGTAGTAGTTTGGCCCAAATTTGCCATGATATTAAAGGAGTAAAACTGTTTTCTTGTATTTTTACCAAACTTTACAAGAATTTTGAGGTATATATTAAATTTTATACCTTTATCAGCAATAGAATGCTAACTTTGGAAATAGAAAAATATTCAAAAAGTTTTACTAGATATTTCTATCTATGGCGAATTATATTTTTGGAATGATTACAGTATATTGCCATCTTTCAATCATGAGAACTTTAAAAAGAATTGCTAATAAGATGAACACAGAAAAAATGTATTTATCATGTAAGTAAAAATGAGATTTTATTTTTTTCTTCTTTGGGAAAAAAGATTGAATGTTGACAAAGTACACAAGTTATTGCTTGATTAATTTTGTACTGCTGCATGCAAGTTATACTACATGAAATTATATTAAATATGATATAAAATGTTATTCATGTCATAAATTAGGAAAAACAAATATCAAAAACTATAAGAATAGTTCAACCTGATATATTGTGGAAATAAGTTATGATTGGAGAACATTCAAAGATGGACATTCATAATATTCAGAAAATCTATTTCAGACCATGTTAATTTAAGAAATTATAATCTTAGATATTTGAAAATTATACCTAAATATTAGTTTGATATATAACTCAAAATATGAATTTTCAGAATAGTAAAGTCTTTGCCTTAAAGGACAAGTAATACGTTTTCCATTCATTTCAAAAAATATGTATCTTAACATTAAGATATTTGTTGGTTTTTATTTGTTGTAACCTTGTCTGATTTTGTGGCCCCTTTTGTAGATGGTGGTTTGCCATTACTATGACTAGATCATTTTATCGATGAGGAAAGTGAGGCAAACAGAGATAATGTTTTGGCCAGGATCATACATTAATTAGTGTCTAAGACTGGATTTGAACTTAGGTCTTCCTGACTCTAGGCCCAGTGTTCCATACACAGTGCCACATAGCTGTACTAACTTTAAGATATAGATAAAGTTTATACTATCAATTGATTACATAGTCAACTTTGGAAACTGTAGCTTTCATCTGAGTATATGTTGTTTTCTCTGGCTGTCATGTAATGATCAAGATAATGCTAAATTTATCAAATCATATCTGTACTCTCCAAGTAGTTATTAAATTTAAATCTTTGCATACTTGCATTATATATAATTTACTATACATTATATATAATGAAAATATATAGAGATTTAAATTCATATATATAATTCATATATATGTGTATATTAGAAGAAGAGCAAGTATTTTGGAAAATTTAAAAGATGTCTCTACCTATCAAAGGAATCATTATGGAATATTATAAACAGTTACATCTATGATGTAAAATGACCAACTATGAATCTCTTAACTCTTATCAATAATGCAAAGATTCAGAAGAAGTCCAAGAGAAAAAGGCTATCTACTACCATAGAATGAATTGTTGGATTATAAATGCAGATTGAATAATATATTTTTTTCATTTTTATTTTTTCCAGATTATTTCTTGTGATTCATATTTTCTCCCTCCTTTCTACTCTTCCCCCAGTTAATATGATATGGCTGGTACATGTGTTAACATGCAATACATTTCCCCTCTTCATTATAATGTGAAAGAAGATACATATTACTTACTTGCTTCAAATTGCATTCAGACTCTGTCAGTTCCTTTTTTATCAGTGGATAATCTTTTTTTTTTTTCAGTAGTCCCTTGGAGTCAAATGGAATCCATGCCTTGCTGATAATATTTGGCATTTACTTTTGATCATCATACTTGATTATGAACCATACCATTCTACACCTTAATTCTTCCATAAATTTTTCTCTAATATACACAATATTTGTCTTTTTTCACAACATGATAATCAGAGAAATATGTTTTGTATTGTAACACATACAACTTATATATCATATTACCTGATGTCTTAGGTAGGGGAAATTAATGGGGAGGAGGAAGAGAACATGGGTTATGACCAAATGTCAAAAAATCATTATTAAAAATTACATCAACAGGTAATCTGGAAAAAAATAATTAGAAACAATTGACTATATGTTTTGGAAGATACATTACATTTTAGAGTTAAGGTTTTTTCTTATGGACTATTGCAAAAATATGAATTAATGAATGTCCCTCTCTGCTAAATCTATAGAATAACATCTACTTTCATTTTAAAGTATTTTTTTGAAGTGAGGATTTTTCTTCATTGGAATCCTTTAATTTTTTTTCTGTTTTATTAATATATTTTTCTACTTTCTTATGATAATAATTCCTATTAAAACCTAACAGTTTGGAGCTAACATGGATTCTAAAGATTATATAGACAAAAAATCATTTTAGACATGAATCATCAGAATTCTAGATATTTGATAACTTGTCCAATGTTATTACATTTGTGGCTTTCTGAATATAATTTTAAGATTCTTTCTTTGTCAGTATTATGAAAAATAGACTATTTCTAATTTAAACTATGCAATTTAGTTTCAGGTTTTTTACTTCAAAGTGATGAGAAACTAATGTGTTAACAACAAATCTGGTATAATCTGTCCTAATTAATTTTAATTTTAGGGATTCAGGATGGAAAGCAACTATTTATTCTTCAGAGGAGCATAAAATTTTGAAATTATCTATTTCACCTTGTAGATGCAGTGTTCCTTAGTTGTTTGAGGGGTAAATTTTATGGTTGGACTAAATATATATATGTATATATATGTTTATTTGGTTGCCAGAGATTTAAATTCTAAATCCCAATGAAATACTCAAATCAGAATGGAATTTTATGGTGTTTTATTTAAGATAGAAGGAAGAAATTAAGAATAAGAGAGAGAGGGGGGAAAGGGAAGGGTTGCTTCCTGAACCTTTTCTGGACTCAGCATGAGTTCAGAGGCCTCAGATAAGGGGTCTCTCCAGAGGCTAGTGACTCCAGAAGGTCAAGGGAAAGGGAATCCCAAGAGATGGACCTTTCCAGAGGCTGTTGCCTCCAGAAATGCCAAGGAAAGGGGAGTCAGCCTTATCACTCACCATGTGACCATCTCACTCCAGCTCGTCCACAGTCAAGTTCCAATGCCAAGTCCCTCTCACAGGAAGTGATGAAAAATATAAAGGCAGTTCTTTATGTCACTTCCTGTGACTTATATGTACCCATGGTGGCTTACACTTGGCTTTGGACAGCCCAGGGGGTCAGTCAGTTGTTTTTGATTTGTCACTTGCTATCACATGAGAGTCTAAAGACTAAACAAGGTGGAGAAAATCTAAAATTCACAGTAAGAACACATTGACCTAGAGTAACTGCTTAACTTAAATGGCTTAACATCTTTGAACTTCTTTTCTCAATAAAAATGAGTTTAATAATAATTTGTGGCTTTAAATTATGCATAAATATAATATTTCTAGATTCATGAAAATAAACCAATTGGTTGTTAGGCATAATGAAACACCAAACATAAAACTGTAAGGACTAATCAGTAGGGAGATGCTTCATTATCTAAATTTGAAGTCAACTTTTCCTAAGTTTCTTCCAATACCTGAAAAGTTCTTTTCTCCACTGGCACTGGCATAAACAAATTATTTTTTAAATTAATTTATTTAGTCAATTTAGAACATTATTCCGTGCTTACAAGAATCATATTATTTCCTTCCCTCCCTTCCACCCACCTTTCCTGTAGCTGTTGTTCAAATTCACTGGGTATTACATGTGTCCTTGATCGAAACCTATTTCCATGTTTTTGGTGTTTGCATTAGTATGTCCATTTAGAGTCTACATCCCCAACCATATTCCTTTGACCCATGTGATCAAGCAGTTGTTTTTCTTTGGTGTTTCTACTCCCACAATTTTTCCTCTGAGTATGGATAGTATTTTTTCTTATAGATTCCTCCAAGTTGTTCAGGATCACTGTATTGCCAGTAATGGAGAAGTCCATTACATTCGACTGTACCACAGTGTATAGGTCTCCATGTACAATGTTCTCCTGGTTCTCCTTTTACTCTGCATCAATTCCTGGAGGTCATTCCAGTTCCCATGGAATTCCTCCACTTCATTATTCCTTTGAGCACAATAGTATTAACATCACCAACAAATAACACAATTTGTTCAGCCATTCCCCAGTTGCCCTCCAGAATGGTTGGATCAATTCACAACTCCACCAGAAATGCATTAATGTCCCAACTTTCCCACATCTCCTCCAGCATTCATTACTTTCCATTGCTATCATGTTAGCAAATCTGCTGGTGTGAGGTGGTACTTCAGAGTTGTTTTGATTTGCATCTCTCTGATTATAAGAGATTTAGAACACTTTTTCATGTGCTTATTAATAGTTTTGATTTCTTTAACTGAAAGTTGCCTGTTCATGTCCCTTGCCCATTTATGAATTGGAAAATGACTTGATTTTTTGTACAATTGGTTTAGTTCTTTATAAATTTGAGTAATTAGATCTTTGTCAGAGATTTTTGTTATGAAGATTGTTTCCAAATTTCTTGCTTCCCTTCTAATTTTGGTTGTATTGTTTTGTTTTTTTTGTACAAAAATTTTTTATTTGATGTAATCAAAATTATTGATTCTACATTTTGTGATTTTTTCTAACTCTTGCTTGGTTTTAAAGTCTTTCTTCTCCCAAAGATCTGACATGTATACTATTCTGTGTTCAACTAATTTGCTTATAGTTTCCTTCTTTATATTCAAGTCATTCACCCATTCTAAGTTTATCTTGGTGTAGGGTATGTAAGGATAATTTATGGTTGTGACCTTATCTAAATTTGATTTTTGGTTGCCAGGGGATATCGTAAATAAAATACCCAAGTCAATTTGGAAATATATGGTGGTTTAATCAATATATAGGGAAGAAATCAAGGATAAGAGAGAAGGAAAATGTATAGGATTTCTCCCGCCTAACATGTGCCTAACATGTTCAAAGTCCTCCACCACAAGGTTCTTGAAGATTAGAGGCTTTCTCTAAGAGGATAGTGTTTGGAAGGTAAGGGAGAGAAAAATAAGCCTAAACTCTGAGAGATTTCAGAGAAGAGCCTCACTGAACTAGGTTACTAGGCTTTCTCCAGTATGGTATCAAGGAAAACTCACCGCTAAACCTGGATAATTTTAGCCGCCACACCAAGGTGGCAACATGCTCATCAAGCTGCCTCCAGCCAGCTCTCTGCCATCAAAGAAGCTGGAGAGAGGAAGTGATGTGAAATATATAGATGGTTTTACATCACTTTCATGCACTTCACATTTAATAATGATATTTTAGGCTTGACTTAGGAGAGCCCAGGGGTCTATCAGTTGTTTCTGATTTGTCATTTGCTAGCACATGTCTGTCATAGGCCATCCTCCTAAACACTTAATCCTTAAGTATGGGTGTAGAGAATCCTGATTTTGTTAGACTAAGTAGGGTTGAGTAATCTAAAGTTCACAGATGCGAGATGTTGATCCAAACCTAATCTTTCCCATACCATCTTCCAATTTTCCCAGCAATTTTTATCAAATAGTGTATTTTGGTCTCAAAAGCAGTGATCTATGAGCTTATCATAGACTCTCTTGTTGAGGTCACTTACCCCAAATCTATTCCAGTACCAAATTGTTTTGATAACCACTGCTTTATAGTATAGTTTGAGATCTGGGACTGTAAGGCCTCCTTCCTTCACATTTTTTTTTCATGATTTCCCTGGATATCTTTGAACTTTTGTTCTTCCAAATGAACTTTGTTATGTTTTTTTTTCTAATTCAGTAAAAAATGTTTTTTGGTAGTTCAATGGGTATGGCACTAAATAAGTAAATTAATTTGGGTAGGATTGTCATTTTTATTATGGTAGCTCATCCTACCTAGGAGCAATCAATGTTTTTCCAATTGTTTAGATCTAGTTTTGTGTGGAGAGTGTTTTGTAGCTGTGTCCATATAGTTCCTATGTTGGTAAATTCCATTTAAAATCACCCTAGACAATATAAAATACTTAGGAATGTATCTGCCAAGACAAACAAATTATAATGCTTGAATTTCTTCTTAATATTTCCATTTTAAATTACTCTTATATACTCGCTCTCTTGTGCCAACCATAATAATGTAGAGAAAGTGTAAGATATTTTAAGTGCATGACAATAAGGTAATCATTGCTAAATAAATTATGCATGATATTTGAAAGGAAGTATGGTGGCATTAAAATATCCATTTAAATAAATCATTGTCACAGTATTGTTGAGTTTAGGAAAGATTCATCTTCATGTATAAAGCATTAGACCTAGGGAAATCATGTATAAAATTTAGTAGAAAAAATTAACAGAAATTTCTTTCAAAAGTACAAGTTTGAATAAGTGAAAGTAATAATAAAGAGCCAAACAATAAAACATTCATTTGTATACTCATTCAATAATTGGGAGTCTTCATTATGCAACATAATATAGCTAACAATAGAGATGAGAAATGATAATCATAGAGATTACAAAATGAGGCCAATTCAGAATGGTCAAGGCAGGACTCACCTGAGCATTCCCTAATTACTCTCCAAACAACTTCAAAACAATTCCACCAAACAATTACTGGAACAGTAGAAGCAACAAAAGTACAGAATGAAAAAAATTTCCATCCCAATACAATTTAGAAACTTCCAGGCTAAGATGGCCTCAGAGTAGAAGCAAGGGTCTTCTCTTCACCACTGTGTAATTGGAAATCTTATGCCTTTGAACTACATTTCCCAGGATCCCACTGACTTCCTGTTGTTAAGTGCTAATGGAGACCAGGGAATATATTGGGTGGGGCTCCTGGTCTCCCTCTCTTTGTTCCTGTTGTGACTCTGGTGGATTGGGGTTTTTGAATAGGTAGATTAGTCATGGACATGTAGTTTTATTTTGTTAATATTTTTTAATTTTGATACTTCTAGTGATTATTAATAAATCTTACAAAATATATTTTAAATTATTGTATATTAATTTATTTTTTACAGTGATGGCAACCACTTAAGTTGGAGAAAGAATTATCAATTTTTAAAGCCATGTTTCTCATGCCAAGCTTTTTGCCTCTCCCCCCTCAAACTCTTAGAAAACTTTGATTTCTCTTTGGGAGCTGGTGCCCTGCTCCTCCTGTTTTTTTTTTTCTTTCCCATTTTTGTTGGCCATTCTAACTACCTGGCTATTTTAGCTTGAGGGTTTAGTTGGGGCCTCTTAGTAGAGAAGAGATAAGTCATTTCTCTCGCCCATCTGCTTGAGCCAAAGTTCCTGGCTGTTGTTTCTGGAATTACTACTTCCAATTCATCCACCTGGGTTCTCTCAACTAACAGCTCCTGAACCTTCTGATCCTCTTGATCTTCCTGATTCCACTCAATCCTGCTGCTTTTGCTGTTTCTGTTACTGCTGCTGGTTGCTGCTGCTATGTCTTTAGAACAGAGAAGCTGGGAGTCCTTAGAACCAATTTCCAGGAAGCTGGTAAAAGCCAGGGTGTGTTTTCTTTGGGCAATAATTAGCCTCCTAACTCCCTGTCCATGTATCGGGGACCCAAGTTGCTCCCCAGCATTTTACCAAGAGGGGGAAAGGGAAGGAAGGTTACTCTTCCAAACAAGAAGTATAATTGCAAGCACGGTTCACTATGAAAAAGCAGTACATTGCCTATTTCAAACAGCTCCCAGTTTTAGGATAATTTTTCTTCCTACTTTTCCTGGGTGTACTTATCCTTGTGATTATCTTGCCTGAAATTCAGGGGAGAAAGTTATCTCCCTACAACCCCTTCCCATTTGGGCCTGCCTAGTTTTTAGAATGCATCCAATTTGGGATTCCTCCACACTATGCTCAGTGAGGAATTCTCCTCACTCTGGGAGATCCCAGAGGTGTGACAAAAGGAATATAAATGGTTAGGGAAAGACCTTTAAAGAGTCTGGATGTGAAATTTTTAAAAACTTTTCAGACTCCATTGTTTTATGAAAGTCTCTGTATATTATTGTATTTTCTGATTGTTTGCTTTAAGATTTAATTTTGTTCTTTTAAGCTCTTATATTAATCTGATCAATACTATTGTGTTTCACTGGATCATTTTAATCTAATGTGTTTTGGCTATTAGATATAGTCTGCCTTTACCCTATAACTATACTGAACAAAATATCATTGAAAAAGTCCATAAATAGCCTTTTCTTCCATTTTGTCTTTGTTAAATTATCACATAGAAGATGGATGCACTCCATTAACGTGGCCTACAACTTTTGGAGAATTTAATGAGCTAAAATATCTCAAATTGATTTTACAAGGCCTTCAGACATGATTTTTAAATTTTTTCTTCAATAGCATTGACTAATCATTTGCCTGCCTCTGAATTATTTTTAACAAGAGGGAAAGGATCCATTTAGTAGCTGTAATTAAATGTGATAGCACTATTATAAACCCCATCTCAGCATTTGTAAAAATGCAATGGATGAGATATATAATAATCTCATGCCAGAGGAGCTGGGAAGTTGTTCCTAGGGTGTGGTACTCCTGGATGTCTCCAAAGAGGGAACATCTCCCATTTGTAACTCTTCAGCATACTCTATCCTTCCACCAGAGTGATCTAGATCCTTGGTAGCATTTTTATACCCAACATCAACACTACAGAGGTTTCTGTCTTTTCTGAGCCTCTCTGCCACCTTTTCTTATGATGGCAGTAATATACTTTGTTACAAAATGAGAAATACAAATTTCTCAGTTGAAGTTGAAAGATTTGCTACACATGAAAAACTTGTGAGAAGCATCCATGAATTCACGTTTTTTTAATGTCATACAGCAGACTGTTGTGAATCCTAAGAGTAGTGAGTTTGTTTGGTATTATCATTTAAATGTCCTTTTATAATTTTGGGGACTTTTGTACTTCTTTGAATGTGCATTATTTACTGTACTACTGTATTACTGTTTTATTCTGAAAATCATTTGCACTCACAGAGAGGTTCATGACCAATTTAAAAGAAAATGGATCTCATTTTTTGGTCAGGAACATTTGTATTCTACTTCTCCTTGGCTGACACAGTGTGTCACTGATTGTAAGCTATATATTTTTTCATTTAAACATATTATTATTATTGTTTTTCCTTGCATATTCAATATAGTATCTGAATTTTATTTTTTCTCTTTTTTGTAATTTAAGCACATATTACAAGTACTGAGATTTTCTTTTCTTTTGTTTTGTTTTGAAGTAATATAAGCCTAAAATACATTTGCCCTAATGTCAATGCATAGGCAAAAAAGCTTTAGACTATAAAAATGATGCCATTGATTATTTAAAAATTATGGGACTTTCCTTAATGATTGAGTCTAATTCCAAGAGAAAGTAGGAAAAGAGCCATTATACAGTGCCTAGGAGCATAAGGTTGAAAAGGACAAAACCAATCCAGATAGGATTGATAAACTTCTATACCAAGACAAGAGCGGTTGAACTTGTTTGGGGTTTGAGAATGTGGATGTTTGACATATGTCAGTGGCAGATCTTCCTTGTACTAAATTATAACAATCACTTCAATTTGGCTGCCCTCCTGGCTCTCTTAATCCAGTCCCATTTTTGTCTTTCACATTGTGGCAAACTTTCTGTTGTCTTGTCTACTATTTGGGTAATTGAATGATTACATAAATCACTTTAATTGGGCCCTGATTCAAAGACCTTTTATAGGTTTATTTTCCTTTACTTAGAATTTTTACACAGAAGAGTTTGATATTTTATATTCAATCAGAAGTTATTTTTCCCTTTTATTTAGATTTTTTTTTTGTTTTTGATTTTCTTCTGCCAGTTTATTCATATACTTCATAACTCAGTCATGTATCCCTGAGTGGTTCGTGTGTTTTTTGCCATCCTCCTCAGGGTGTGTGTGTGTGTGTGTGTGTGTGTGTGTGTGTGTGTGTGTGTGTGTGTGTATTATTATCATATAACACAAAGTTTAAATTCTTTTGAGAGTAATTTTAGGATAAGAAACATGCTACCTCTCCAAATGCATAAAGTCAACTATTTGGAGAAGGCACCATGAAGATACCTGCACAGAACAAACATTGCACAAGAACATCCAGAATTTACTTTGGGGTATGGTTGTTTTAACTGAAGGGAGTTGAACATTTATTTTAAATGTGCACTCTTATGTCAAAGGGGACTGTCTCCTAATTCATTTTTGTCAGTGTGACCAGCAAAACACTGGTTTTGCTTTCTGTCTTCTATTTTCCTCTTATCACTAATTATTGTAATTTCCTCTTAGAAGGTGTGAATCTTAAAAATTATCAGATCCTACTTCATAAGGTTTGGTTAAGACCATTCCCCCATTTAAACAATGAAGGGACTTAGATCAGGAATGTGAGAACTCTACTCCACACCTACTTAAGCATACTTTAGGGGAAGAAACTCCTTGGTGAACAATGAAAAGTTCTTAGCCTATACTTATAGTAAGGCAAAATTTCTTAAGCTGTGCCTATTTTTAGATCTAAAACAAAAGTGTGAACCCCTCAAATTAGAGCCTGAACACTTGTCAGCTCTATCAGATCTAAAAAAGGCTATCATATCTGCCCCTGCTCTAGGCATCCCAGATTACAACAAGCCATTTACTTTGTATGTGCATGAGAGAAGAGGAGTAGTTTCTGGTGTTTTAACTCAGACTTTGGGACCTTCTCATCACCCAGTTGCTTATTATTCTACTCAACTGGACCCAGTAGCATCTGGAGCACCACCATGTCTTAGAGGAGTAGCTGCTACAGCCTTACTAGTGACAAAAACTGTTGATCTAGTATTAGGATGTCCATTAACAATTATGTGCCTACATGAGGTAGAAGCATTTTTGCTAAAGCATAGAACACAGGCATTCTCAGATCAGAGAATTACAAGGTATGAAATAACATTGTTAAATAGTGAAAACATTACCTTAAAATACTGTACAACCCTTAACCCTGCCATCTTGCTTCCAGATTTACCAACTTCAAGAGAACCATTACACAATTGTGAAACATTAGTGTCTATGGCAGAAAAGCCTCGAGATAATCTCTTGGACCCTCCCTTAGACAATACAGATCTGATGTTATTTATGGATGGTTCCTCTTTTATGAGAGATGGCATACGCTACACTGGAGTTGCCGTAGTCTCAGAATTTGCCAGTAGCTTTACTACCTCCTAACATTAGCACTCAATGAGCAGAACTCATAGCTCTGAAGCAGGCTTGTATAATTGCCAAGGATAAAAAGGCAACAATTTATAAGGATTCTAGATATGATTTTGGCATTTGTCACTCAGTCAGGATGCTATGGCTCCAGAGAGGATTTTTAACTTCAGATGGAAAATCTATAGCTAATGCAGAAATTATTAATGAAGTTCTTTTTGCTCTCCAGCTTCCTGAAGCCCTAGCTATAGTTCATTGTTCTGCCCATACAGGTGGAACTGACCCTGTCTTTAGAGGAAATGATCGAGCAGATGCCGCTTCAAAACTATTAGCCATAGAAGGCCCTGAATTAATTTTAACATTAACAACTACTGATGATTTAAATTTATCACTTTCCTATAATGAAAAGGAAGTGGAAAAATGGAAACAAAAATTTAAAGCAAAACAGATTAATGGAGTATGGGTGTCATATGAAGGAAAACCCCTGCTCCCTAGAAGTTTCTATCACCAAATTTGCCAATCTATTCATAAAAATGGTCACTTTGGCACCCAGGGCATCGTGGACTCTGTCAAGAGAGTATGGATAGCCCCTGGTATAGCTACCATAGCCTCTAAAGTGTGTTCAGCCTGCTTTACCTGCCAAGCATATAACCAACATGCATTTCGTGGCAAAGACTTTGCTGAATGTTCTCTGGCTTACACACCTTTTGAACATCTAAAGATAGATTTCATAACAATGCCAAAGGCTGGACATTATAAAGTTTGTCTAGTCGTTGTAGATCAACTGACCAGATGGCCGGAAGCATTTGCTGTGTCCCAAACCACAGTGGATTTTGTTGCTAAGATATTTTTCAAAGAAATTATTCCTCACTTTGGACTGCTAGCACATATTGATTCAGATAGAGGAAGTCATTTTACTGCTTCTCTTCTAAATCAGATATATTCTTGCTTGGGAATAACTCCCAAATTCCATGTTCCATATCATCCCCAGACCTCAGGCCAAGTTGAGAGGATGAACAAAGAACTTAAAACTATGATTGGAAAATTATGCACTGAGACCCATTTAAAATGGCCTGAAATTCTCCCTCTGGCCCTATTTTATCTTAGGAGCAGGCCTAGAGGAGACCTACAAATCTCACCATTTCAGATGCTTTTTGTATATCCTCCTATACAGGCTAAACCTTTTTCCCCTGCATATACATCACTATTAGGGGGATATACTACTATTGCTTCCTATATACAGGAGTTACAGCACAAACTACGTGAACTTCATGAATTCAGAGCTGCAGTACAAACTGGACCACTATACTTTTCTCTTCATGACCGGAACCCAGGAGACAAAGTTTATATTAAGAATTTCAAGCATACTGGAGCAACTCAGCCTTCGTGGGAAGGACCATTCCAAATATTGTTAATTACTCCAACATCTATAAAGGTTGGAGAGAAGGACTCTTGGATTCATTGCTCACATGTGAAGAAAGCATCTTCTGTTGAGACTGATTGACTGTATCTTATCACATGAATTATAGATTATAATCCATTGACAAGTAGATATTTTTTTTGAAAACACATTGAATTACTAATTTTTTCCTTAATTTTTATTATTGCTTTTCTTTTCTTTTAATTAGAATATTTGATTTTTTTCTCATTTCTTGTACTAAAGGTACATATTATTAATATTTTTGCAGTAATACAAGTGAATATATATATATGTATATATATATATATATTTGCTATACTATCAATGCATACCCAAAAGCTTTAAACTATGTGAACTTGCCATTTATTGATAAAATATTATAGGACTATGATTAATGTTTGTATCTGATTCCAGAAAAAGGAATAAAAAACAAGGAGCACAGACTTAACCTAAAAAGTGCCAAAAAGAGCACACAGGAAATAATAATGTGAGACTCCAGGTTGCGATGCTTGACATATGTTAAGTCATAGGACTTGCTTGTATCTACACTCTTTGTGAGGTACTCATAATAATACAAAGTTTGACTATTATGCTGGCTCCCTATATCCCTGAGAATGACAAAAATCTGACTCTTCCTTATCAAAATATCAAAATGTTTTCTTCTTATATTATGGCAACTTCCTGTAGTCTTGGCTACAAATGGCTAAGGGAAATATTACTGCATTCTGACCTACAGACTTGTGGGATAGAAATTACTTTAAATTGGACCTATTCAGGGGCCCATTTTGAATTTTTTTCCTTATGTTTTTGATTATTATTCTCTTCTTCTGATAATTGACTCATATACCCCCATAACTCAACATTGCATCGTGAACTGAACTGGATGTTTTCTAACACCTACTTCAGGGGGGATTGTATTTTAATTTAAAATCTAAAAATTTTGATTTTTTTTGAGATTGTGTTTTTATAAAAATCCAAGATTTTGATTTTTGTTTGAGAAAAGATCTTTAAGGAATAAGCTTGATAACTCCTAAATCCAGAGAATGAATTGTTGCAGAAAGATGCAGAAAACCTACACTTCATCAAGAAGATCAAAGAATGAACTTTGGATATGGTTAATTGAACTGAACTTTGATTGAACATTTATTGTAAATTTACACATTTATGCCAAAAGGGGCTGTCACTAATTTGGCTATCTGTCAATGAGCCTAGTAAAACATTGATTTTGCTTTCTTTCTTTTTCTATTTCCTCCCTCACTACTCTAATCTTCTCTTAGAAAATTGAATATTGTGTATATCTATAGTTAGAAGTGCATTTAGGACTACAAGATGATTATGTTAAATGATCAATGGGGAGACTAGTCTCCCAATGATCATCAGGGGGGATTGTGAACCTTAAATATTCTCAGACCCTACTTCATAAGGTTTTGGTTAATACCATTCCCCATTTAAACAATGAAGGGACTTAGATCAGGAATGTGAGAACTCTACTCCACCCCTACTTAAGCATACTTTAGGGGAAGAAACTCCTTGGTGAATAATGAAAAGTACTTAGCCTATACTTATAGTAAAGGAAAAGTTCTTAAGCTGTGCCTATTTTTAGATCTAATACAAAAGGGTGCTAAGTACCTATAAAGGTCAGACAACTTGTGAATTTACAAGGAGCAAAGAGGTGAGAACTTACTCAGAATTTTTTTTTTGTCAGGTATGAACTTAATCAAAAGTTTAAAACTACTTAGGTGTGAAATAAGAATGGTCTATCCTTTGGAAAATGTCTACTGTGATTGGTAGATGTGAGAACTTAGGGGAGGTGACATAGGAGAAAATTCCCTTTAAAAGGAGATCAGAATGTGAGAGCAAGGGACTCTTGCTGGAAATCTCTCTGAGGAGACTCTCTTGAGACAGTCAGCTGGGAAAAGCTGAATTGGAGGAGGCACTGGTATCTCTCTCTGAACACTAGAATTTTGCTTGGGACAAATCTTGTGGTGAATGGATTGAAGACTGACTGATCTCTCTCTTTTAAGGCTGGCCTAAGCAGGCCTAGCCTTTTTTCTCATTATTCCCTTTTTTTTCTCTCTCTCTCTTTCTTTAATTCCTTATTTGTATTAATTAAAATCTCTATAAAAACCCAGCTGAGTTTGCGACTTCCAGTCAAGATTGCTGTTTAGAGAAAGTTAAAGTTCAGATCTCTGGAAACCCTTCCCTACAGAACTCAAACTATATGCTCCTAAGACACCAAAATTCAAAACAAACAACAGCATAGACCCTGGGAATCCTACTCCTGGACCTGGAACTGGATCAAAAGGTACACCCCCCCCCAAAAGCCAGAACACGAGATCACTCGGACCTAAGGGGTAGGCAGAAGGAAGGTCCCAGAACCCATCTCCCTAACCCAGAGAGCTGAGTCTGAGGAAGCAGAGGGAACCTCAGAGCCTCAGGGCCTGCTATCCTGAGGGCCACTTCCTGAAAACAACCTGATACAGTCGAGGGGGCACCCAGACAGCAGGAAAACAGAGAGAGACGGGGGAGCCTGTAACCCCCTGACCAGATCCTTCCATCTGAGTCTCACTGAAGGTCCCTGCCTCAGGGCATACTCAGTCTGAGGTTAATCCTATCACCAGCCCTCAGAGCTCCAGGAAGCCATGGCCCCTCCCCACTCAGAGAGCAGGGTCCTCTGAAACAACAGTAACCCTCAGGGCTGGCAAAAGGGCCTAGGGAGCTGGCTATTCTGAAGGCCACATCCTGAAAACTACCTGACCCAGTCCTGGGGGCACCCAGACAGCAGGGAAACAGAAAGAGACAGAGGAGCCTGCAGCCCCCTGGCTAGATCCTTCCATTCGAGTCTCAAGGTACCTGCCTCAAAGCATACTCAGCTCAACCCAGAGAAAGTTAATCTTATCAGGAGCATTCGTAGCTCCTGGATGCCATGGCCTCTCCCCCCTCAGAGGGCTGGCTCTCCTGGCCAGCTAAGGCACAGAAACAAACACCCTGAGGAAAGGGTCGAGCCAGGCACAGCACGTGGAAGTAAGGCAAAAGAGAAGCATTGGGAGGGAACTGATGAGGGCAGTAACATGGAAACACCAACAATTCCTGGCTTCCCTGGGAAGACAGAGCAACAACTGCATAGAACTGACAATCTGCCTAGGGCTAAAACCTCTAAACACCAGACAGAGATAAGAAAAGCTAGTCCTCCTGACTCAGAGAGAGATGGCAAACTCCACAGAAACACAAAAACCCCAAAATTCCAAGAAAAACAAGAAGAAGGGGGAGATTTTGGACACATTTTTGGAGCAAAAATACAAAATACAGAGGAGATAGAAGAGGAAACACAAGCAAATGCCCCGAAACCTTCCAAAGGAAATGGTAACTCCACAAACCCATGAAGAATTTGAATCAGAAAGGATCAAAAAGATGGAAGCATTCTGGGAGGAAAAGTGGGAAATAATGCAAAAGAAATTCACTCATCTACAAAACCAGTTTGACCAAACTGAAAAGGAAAAACATTCTTTAAAGGTCAGAATTAGGCAACTCTAAGACAACGAGCAGGTAAAAGAGCAAGACTCAATAAACCAAAGCCAAAAGATCAAGAAATTAGAAGAGAACATAAAATATCTCACTGACAAGGTGACAGACTTGGAAAATAGAGGAAGAAGAGATAATTTAAGAATAATAGGACTTCCAGAAAATCCAGAAATAAACACCAAACTCGACATCGTAATACAAGAGATAATCAAAGAAAATTGCCCAGAGATTCTAGAACAAGGGGGCAATACAGCCACTGACAGAGCTCACAGAACACCCTCTACACTAAATCCCCAAAAGACAACTCCCAGGAATGTAATTGCCAAATACCAAAGTTTTCAAACAAAAGAAAAAATCCTACAAGAAGCCAGAAAAAGGCAAAGACTAGAAAGAGAAATCCCATTCAAAATCACCTTAGACAAAATAAAATACCTAGGAATCTATCTCCCGAGACAAACACAGGAACTATATGAACACAACTACAAAACACTCTCCACACAACTAAAACTAGTCTTGAGCAATTGGAAAAACATTAACTGCTCATGGATAGGAGGAGCCAATATAATAAAAATGACCATCCTACCCAAACTTATTTATCTATTTAATGCCATACCCAGGGAACTCCCAAAATATTTCTTTACTGATTTAGAAAAAACATAACAAAGTTCATTTGGAATAACAAAAGATGAAGGACATATAGGGAAATCATGAAAAAAAAACACAAATGTTGGGGGCCTTGCAGTACCAGACCTTAAACTATATTACAAAGCAGCAGTCATCAAAAGAATTTGGTACTGGATAAGAGACAGAAAGGAGGATCAGTGGAATAGACTGGGGGCAAGAGACCTCAGCAAGACGGTATACAATAAACCCAAAGATCCCAGCTTATGGGACAAAAATCCACTATTCAATAAAAACTGCTGGGAAAATTGGAAGACAGTGTGGGAGAGTTTAGGTTTGGATAAACACCTCACACCCTACACCAAGATAAATTCAAAATGGGTGAATGACTTAAACATAAAGAAGGAAACCATAAGTAAATTGGGTAAACACAGATTAGTATACATGTTAGACCTTTGGGAGGGGAAAGACTTTAAAACCAAGCAAGACATAGAAATAGTCACAAAATGTAAAATAAATAATTTTGACTATATCAAATTAAAAAGCTTTTGTACAAACAAAACCAATGTAACTAAAATCAGAATGGAAACAACCAATTGGGGAAAAATCTTCAAAAAACCTCTGACAAAGGTTTAATTACTCAAATTTATAAAGAGCTAAATCTATTGTACAAAAATCCACGCCATTCTCCAATTGATAAATGGGCAAGGGACATGGATAGGCAGTTTTCAGATAAAGAAATCAAAACTATTAATAAGCACATGAAGAAGTGTTCTAAATCTCTTATAATCAGAGAGATGCAAATCAAAACAAATCTGAGGTATCACCTCACACCAAGCAGATTGGCTAACATGACAGCAAAGGAAAGTAATGAATGCTGGAGGGGATATGGCAAAGTAGGGACATTAATTCATTGCTGGTGGAGTTGTGAACTGATCCAATCATTCTGGAGGGCAATTTGGAAATATGTCCAAAGGACAATTAAAGAATGTCTACCCTTTGATCTAGCCATAGCACTGCTGGGCTTGTACCCCAAAGAGTAATGGACAAAAAGTCTTGTACAAAATTATTCATAGCTGTGCTCTTTGTGATGGCCAAAAATTTGAAAACGAAGGGATGCCCATCAATTGGGGAATGGCTGAACAAATTGTGGTATATGTTGGTGATGGAATACTACTGTGCAAAAAGGAATAATAAAGTGGAATAATTCCATGGAGACTGGAACAACCTCCAGGAAGTGATGGAGAGCGAGAGGAGCAGAACCAGGAGAACATTGTACACAGAAACTGATACACTGTGGTATAATCAAACGTAATGGACTTCTCCATTACTAGCGGTGTAATGTCCCTGAACAATCTGCAGGGATCTAGGAGAAAAAACACTTTTCATAAGCAGAGGACAAACTGTGGGCATAGAAAAACCGAGGAAAAGCAACTGCCCAACTACAGAGGTTGAGGGGACATGACAGAGGAGAGACTCTAAACGAACACTCTAATGCAAATACTAACAACATGACAATGGGTTTGAATCAAGAACACATGTGATACCCAGTGGAATCACGCTTCAGCTATGGGGGGTGGGGCGTGGGGGAGGAAAAGTAAATGATCTTTGTCTTTAATGAATAATGCTTGGAAATGATCAAATAAAATATTATTTAAAAAAGATTTCCAATTTTATATAAATGAAAAAAAACAGATGACTTGGGTATATTTATTATCTGGGAATATTTCCCTGGCAACCACCTTATATTTGATTTAAAACAAGACACTGTCTTGAAACCATATTTTCTGCAGTCACAATTTAAGGCAACCACTCTTTTATCTGCCAGTTTATAATTCCCACTTTTTTAATCATCACAAAGGTACAATTTTGTATGCACCTATAGTTAGAAGATTTTTTAGAGGTACAAGATGATTATGTTAAATTAGCAATTGGGGGGGGGGACTAGTCTCCCAAATTGTAATCAGGGGGAATGAGTAATTGGAAATCATGTGCCTTTGAACTACATTTCCCAGGAGCCCACTGACTTCCTGTTGTTACATATTGATGCAGACAGGAGGATATATTGGTTGGGGTTCCTGGTCTTACTCTCTTTCCTTTTTATCACAACTGTGGTGTAGTGGGGTTTTTGAACAGTTAGATTAGCCATAGGCATATGGTTTTATTTTTCCTTTTTTATTTTGATACTTCTAGTGATTATTAATACATCTTATGAAATACATTTTAAATTATTATACATTAATTTAATTTTTATACCACCAAGCAATATAATGCTCCTCCAAAGTACAAAAATCAAAATGAGATGAGTGCAGGGGCTCTATCATTGTGTGCAGCCTTGAAACAAGGGAGGGTTTGGGCATTTTCATGGTATAAGGGGGTAAAATTGCTCCTACCAAAAGTGTGAGCTGATCACCACTTCCCCACTCCACCTACAGTGTCAGAGCAAGAGTAGAGCAATCTCTAGGTTCTTAGTGGGGGGCTGGCTGAAGACATCCTGAAGCTAGCTAGACTTGGGACATCAGGAACCTGAGAAAATCACAGCTTGGGCATGGAGATAGGTCACAGAGCAGATGTGGTGGAGACTGAAAAATATACTAAGGGCAAAAAACCTGCCTGTAGCTCAATACAGAGAGAGCTACTTACCCTCCTCACTCAGACTTTTGGCTGGGGAGGGAAGAAAAAATTAATACCACAATGGCCACCAATACCCAAGATATACAGTCTGCAATTACAGAAGAAGAAGAAGAAGAAGAAGAAGAAGAAGAAGAAGAAGAAGAAGAAGAAGAAGAAGAAGAAGAAGAAGAAGAAGAAGAAGAAGAAGAAGAAGAAGAAGAAGAAGAAGAAGAAGAAGAAGAAGAAGAAGAAGAAGAAGAAGAAGAAGAAGAAGAAGAAGAAGAAGAAGAAGAAGAAGAAGAAGAAGAAGAAGAAGAAGAAGAAGAAGAAGAAGAAGAAGAAGAAGAAGAAGAAGAAGAAGAAGAAGAAGAAGAAGAAGAAGAAGAAGAAGAAGAAGAAGAAGAAGAAGAAGAAGAAGAAGAAGAAGAAGAAGAAGAAGAAGAAGAAGAAGAAGAAGAAGAAGAAGAAGAAGAAGAAGAAGGAGAAGAAGCAGCCTCTGACCATGAATAATTTCTATGGAGAAAAATAGCAGACTATATAGGAGACAGCAGAGAGTGACAAACAAGCAAACATATCCAAATTTACAAAAAAAAATGGAAATTGATCCCAAGCTCTTGAGAACTCAAATTTGAGTTCAACAACCAAGTAAGACAGATAGAAGAAACTTGGCAAGAAAAGTTGGAAATAGTTCAATGAGAAAATAACAGTTTAAAATACAGAATCTCCCACTTTGAAAAAGCCCAGAAATCACCTGAATTGATGAACAAATTGTAAACCAGAATTGACCTGCTTATAGCCATGAAAAGCAGCACAGACCAAAGGAAAATTAAAAGATCATAGTTGAAAACAAGTCTTTAAAGACTAGAATTGTTCAAGAAGAAACTAATGATTTCACAAAACAGTTAAGAATTAATAAAGCAAAGAAAAAAGAACTGGAAAACAGGTCCAGGGGAGACAATTTGAGAATCATTGGTCTACCTGAAAATCTAGAAACAAACAGAAACCTTGACATCATATTACAAGAAATTATGCAAGACCATTTAGAAAGTCACAAGGAAATGTCTGTATCACTGGAGAGAGTTGAGTGTACAGTACAACACAGGTAGAATGCCAGCTGAGGAAGGCAGAAGCAGACCTCTCCCCTGCCAGCTAGAAAAAGCCTTGTGAGTGACAAAAAAAAAATAGTGTCAATGACTTCCGAAGACCCAAGTCCACAAATTTTAAAAGGGCTGGATAACTGATTAAAAGAAAATTTCCAGTTTTGTTTTTGTTTTTGTTTTTTGCTACCTGTTGGTACACTATTATATTGACCATTTTGGAATCTGGGTTTCAGGTCCAGGTCACAGGCCCAGAAGGAGGAGGATCACTAGGATAAAGACTATGTGACTGTTCAGGGGGTTAGAGACCATGGTCATCATTTCAAGGTGGAAAAGAAGACTTGTGGTCATTTATTGACCTTATAGACCACTCATAAAGCAGAGTTGTGGAGATTAGAAACTATGAATCTTTTTAGATCATATCACTTTGGGAGAAAAAAAACAAAACCTTATAGGACCGGCAGAATAACCTATGAAAAATATAAGCATGAAAAATTTAAGTTTTAGACTGTATCACTCCATCACAGTATGTTAATATAAAGTATAATGTTAAGAAATAGGCATGAAATGAGAAAATAAAATTATAAAGTAATCTGACTATAGAAAATAACTGTTGGGGCAAGGAAGATCAAAATAGAAATACAAAGAATTGCAAGCTTGGAACAGTGCTCCCTTCACCTCAGTTACAAACCCCAACATTAACCGTTTTTATTTTTATTAAAAGAAAAGAAAATGAGTGTAAAATAAACAAAAGCCCACCCCAAAAAAAACACCCTCAACATAGAAAGTTTTCTTGGTGATAACAAAAGCCACAAACTCAGAGGGTGATGAGAAAGTTAATACTGCTGCATCTAAAGCATCCAAAAAACATGAATTTCTCTCAAACCCAAAAACTAACTAATGAGAGAGATAGAAAAGGATTTAAAAAATCAAATAAAAGAGGTAGATGAAAAATTGCTAAAATAATGAGTGATAACTGTAAATAATTTAAAAAGTCCACAGTTTGGTAATTATTGCAAGCCACCAAAAGAAACAATTCAAATATCAAGGAATCACAGTCAGGATAACACAAGATTTAGCAGCTTCTACATTAAATGACAGGTTTAGAAGGTAATACACAGAATTAATAATTGTGTAAAATAAATTTAGATCAATGTTGTTGAATAAGTTGATAGTTTCTTAAATCTATCCATAAATAAATTGAATAAAAATCATTCCACTATTGATAAATGATAAAAGGAACAATTTTAAGGTACCACCATACACATATCAGATTGGCTATTATGACAGAAAAGGGTGTGGGGAAATTGAGAACCTAATGCACTATTGGGGGGTTGTGAACTTATTCAACCATTATGGAAAGCAATTTGGTTCTGTACTCAATGGGCTATAAAATAGTGCATAACCTTTGACTCAGCAATACCATTGCTTGATTTGTGATTGCTCAAAGTGATTAAAAAAAAAAGAGGTATAGGGGGACTCTATTTGAAGAAATATTTAAAATAACTTTTTTTGTGGGCAAAGATTGGAAAGTGAGGAGATACTCATCAGTTGGGAAATGGCTGAGTAATTTATAGGATATGATTGCAATGAAATATTGTTTTGTAAGAAATGATGAGCAGAAGGAACTCAGGAAAACCTGGAAAGACATATTAATAGAAAGAGAGTGAAATGAGTAGGACCAGGAAAACATGATACACAGTGAGAGGAATTCTGTACAATAAATAAATTTGAATGACTTTGCTATTCTTAGCAATATAATGATTTGAAGTAATATTAGAGGACTCATGATAAAAAGAGGCCATCTGCTTCTAGAAAAAGAACTGATGCAACTTGAATCCATATCAAAGTAAATTTTTTCACTTTCCTGCTTAATTTTTTTGTTTCAGTTTCCATTCACATAAGGAAAAATCTATGTATTATTGCTTACCATCTTGAGTGGTAGGAATAGGGAAGGAGAGCATTTGAGACTGAAAATTATTTATAAAAATTTGGAAATTATTTTACATTTAATTGGATTAAAAATAAACAAAATTTTAAAAAGAAATTTGAAGAGAAGAACCCCTTTTATTTGACAAAAGTAGGGATCTAAGTTTTTGAGATAATTCATTATTTCTTAAAAATTGCTCATATAATTGTAAAATAGTAAATTAATTTAACAGAAACTATACAGACCCATATCTTACACCATTCACTAAGATAAGATCAAAAAGGATAGATGATCTAGACTTAAAAGGAGATGTAGCAAATAAGAAAAGGGGAATATATTAGGTATTAGATTTATGAAAGGAGAGGAATTTATAAGAAAACAAGAGATGAAGAGCATTGTGAGATAAAATGGATAATTTTGATTACATTAAATTAAAAAGATTTTGTATAAATTCAACTAATGTAGACAAGAGAAGAAGGAAAGCATGAAATTTGGGGTAAATTATAGACACTTTAATAGTTAAAGGAATTGTTGAGGATTGAAGAGGTACAGGGGATAAGGAAGGTTTTGTAACAGGGAATGGAGGAGTTGAAGTGACAGAGGGAATATGGCTGCTGGTGAGGTAAAAGGAAAGAGATACCCACTGCCGACAGACTGTCTTTGAAAAATGGGGTTTCCAAGAAATTGGCCAACTATGAAAGCCTGAGGGGATGTCTTCTATATTGATTAATGTTGAAGATACCCCAGGACAGGTAAACACTGACCCTCCTGAGGAACAAACCTCCCCTCTGGACCAAGGCCACCCAGCAGGGATTCAATAAGGACCGTTTATGGTTGAATGTCTGTACTTAAATTCTGCTCCCTCTATGTCCCCCTGAAATAATAGTTCTCCTCATATCTGACTTTGGGTTATTTAACTCAAAATGAATTTAATAACAAGTTTAGATTGGGAGGGTATCAGGGTCAAGGGAAATAAGGATTGCCCTATACTGTTTTTCTGGTTTGAGTGCTCTCTCAGCTTTTGAGCTGAGGCCAAGTCTGTGGAGGGTTTCTTTTATTCATGTCTATGCTAATCTATGCTAGCTTTCTTAAGTTCAAAGTCTGTAGCAGAAAACAGCAAGAGGAAGAAAAGGTTGTGACCTTTACAGCTAGTTGGTCCTGTCTCTTTGGGCTAATGCCCTAAAGACCTGCCTTAAGTTCAAACTGCTTGCCTTAAATCCTTTTGTTAGATAACATGATCACAGGAATCCAGGTAGAGCACACAATTGGGAAATCTTCATGAATAGAAGTGCTTCTAACCAAAGACAGGGAGAGAGTGCTCCTTCCAGTCTGAGGACCAGGAAAGAGATAGCCACTCAAGAGCAATTGTCACTCTCTAAGTTGCCCCTCACCCCACCAACTGACATCAGTATTCATCAATTTTCACTCTAACATTCCAATTGCTGTTTGTTCCACCTCAGCGGCAGAAAACCCAGAGCTTGATTCAGTTTTCCTTTCAACAACAGTGTATCCGAGGTTTCATTTCTAAATATTATGAGAATTTTGTCAAATTTATAAGAATGAGTCATCTCACAATTAATAATTAGACAAAAGATATAAACATTTTTATGAAGTAATCAAACTCATATATAAGCATATTAAAAAGTGCTCTATATTTTCAATTCCTGATTGAAATACCAGAGATGAATTGAAATTTTAGTTTTCAAACATAAAACTCAAGAGAAGCATAAAAATATAAAATGGAAAGAGAAATTCTAATGTATTCAATAATTTTAAACTGTTTACATTCCTACATTGAAGATGATTTCTTGTAACTTCTAAGTAAGTTCTTATATTTAGGTCAGTGAGGAATATATGTACATAGAGAGAATAGATACAAAGACCATAGCATTGACTATGATGGAATGATAGCCAAAAAAGTAAAAATAAGAGGTAAGAGATAAACACTGGGATAATGGGAAATAGTGAAATAGAATCAGGTTAATTATCTCACATAAAAGAGGTATGAAATGAATTTTATGAGAAGGAAATAATAGAGTAATTAATTATAATTCTGTGTGGGAATGGTATGTGAATAGGATGAACTCACAAAAAAATGTGGACAACGGAGTAGATTAAAAACCAGAATTCAACAATAGGATTATCTTTTACAAGAAACACACTTGAAATGGACCAACACACAGAGAGTTAAAATGAAGGACTTCATTAAAATCCATTATGCTTCAGATGAAGTAAAATAAAAGCAGAGGTCTCACTAATGATCTCAGATGAAGTAAAAGAAAAATAAACCTGCTGATAAAAAAATATGTAAGGAAACTATATCATGCTAAAAGGCACCATAAACAATGAAGCAATATCAGTATCAAATATGCATTTGACGGTCATTAAAGAAAACAAATAATTTTTAAGAAAACTAGAAGATTTAACCAAATTATGGGAAAAAATTTGGTCTTTGATCTCATTGCTATAGCAAACTCTCAGGTGAGAAAAATTCCTCTAAAATACAGGTTGATACCTTCTCTACAACTTCATTTTAGAGAATTGCCATGAGCACTGAAACCTTAAGTGACTTTCCTAGTATATAGCAGAGATAGAACATAAATCTTACTCTTCTTTGCTCTAAATCTGGCTCACTACATATTATGCAACTCTTCTTCTCTATGTTAAGCTATTCTATGGTAATAAAATTACTCTGACATTTGTCTTCTCAATCTTGGTTTCCCTGCTTACTTTCTGATTGACTGGTGGATAAAGTTCAGAATCTTGGGAGAGTCCCTTTAGCAGGTCTTAATAAGGGAATTTGGTGACAATAAATATAAAGAACTAAATAACTGCTTAAAATATTTGATTTCCCCTTACATTTACTTTGAATTTATGAAAGTAAGGAGTATAAAATATTTTCAAAATGCAGAAAATTTTACTTTCAACAGCCTCCTCTTTGACATTTTGCTTCACTTCTAAAAATTATTCTGTCCAAAGCTTTTTAACTCAAAATTGTATTTGCTTATTGGATATAGAAAAAAAGCTTATTATTTTTCTAAAAAAGTCTTTGAATTCTTTCCTTAACATAATTTGATATTTTGGTCTCTCAGAATATGGTTACCTTGTTGAGGATGAGTCTCTATGGACAAAGGATACATTACAGTATGGTGAGAGTGAGAAAATATTTGACTGTCATTCTCACTGTTTCAAGAGAAACTGCCCTCATTCTATCAAGTATATTCAGTAAGAAAAAAATGCTAAAATAATATTTACCAAAGGCTCACTGGACATAGAATAGATGAGTTGATAATCTTCTCCATGAGGAAAAAACCCCACATCAATATAGACAAACAATCCCACCACCAAAGAATAATTCTGAAAGCAGATTGGAGAATACTATTCTTCATTTTTTCCCCTCAAGTTTTCCTCTAGTGTGATATGAGTCTTCTTTCACAATATGACAAACATGGAGATATGTATTTTTTGACATGTACAATCTATATTGTATTACCTAATGTATTTTGGGGAGAAGAATACATACATCACAACATATCAAAAAATATTATTAAATTATATCAAAATGTAATCTGAAAATTGAAAAAATCAAAAATATGGCAATCAGAAATATTAAGATGATAATGTCATAAAACTCTTCAAGTAATATTCAAAAGTCCAATCAAATAGTTAATTATTTTTACAAATGGCTATATAAGGCACATAGGGGTGACATACAATAAAACCAAAGTAATAAATTTCAATACAACTTAGAAAATGATTAATTAAAAGAAGGCACTGTACTTGTTGATGAGGATATAATAAAGCATAGTATTGAACTTTATTAAATTATAACCTAATTGAATTTTCTCTATTTTTCCAATAACTTAATACATATGAAAAGTTTTCATCTATAAGATTAGATACTTATCGTTGAAAGAAAGAGATGTTGGGCACAAATACTTTTCCCAAGAAATTTACAATTTAATGGGTTTGGGGATATATAAAACTAATAAAATAAAGAATGCCCCCAAAAAGATGTATACTCAAAGTTGAAATTTGAAAAAAGAAATTTCTGTCAGAGTCAAGATAGCAGAATACAGACCAGGGCCCATCTGAACTCTCAAAACATTCCCCTCCAAATGACATTAAAATAATGCATGAGTTCAAATTTTTGAGTGACAGAACTAAGGAAAGTTCAGAAGGAGACTTTTTTCCTAGCATAATACAAGTTAGGGGGTTCATAAGGAGAAGTATATAAGTCCAGGGTGAGCACATGCCTAGAGCAAGGCAGAAAAACTGGTGTTGGGAATTTTAGGCAGCCAAAAAGCAGGAGGCACTGCAGCTTCTGAAACTCTCAAATAAGAGACATCTTACTTGTAAGTAAGTAAGAACATCAAATAATTGGTTATAAAGAGATCATAGGAGACCCCTTTCTGGTACTGGATATAGTTGGTGCTTTCAGTGAATTATATTGTCCATAATTAGTTCTGGGTCACATTTCCAGAATAGAGAGGAGAACTGCAGAAGACAGCAAGAGCCATAGGTCACAGATCCATGGGCAAGAGTAGTAGTACTAACACTTGTGGCTTCCAGGAACAAAGCCCCTTCCTGGATAAGGTCCAAAGCACAGAGTATTAGGATAGTAACCACATATCCCAGGGTATAAACAGGTTTAAAGCACTGAAAATCTGCAGACTTCCAAAAATAGTTTTGAAAACAATAGAAGAAAAAACCAGAAACTTAGCACAGTGCATCCCTACTCCAAAGTGAGCAGAGCTCAACTTTAACATAAAGTCCAAAATGAAGAAATAGGCTGGGATAAAGAGAAAACAACAATATAATGACCATAAAAATATACTCTGGTAGCAGAGAAGAGAAAGACATAAACCTAGAAGAATAAAACAATTTGAAAACAAGTACGAGCAAAACCTCAAAGAAAATTATTAATTGGACCCAAGGCCAGCAAGAATTGGAAAATAAATGAGAGAGAGACAATAAAGTTAAGAAAAGTAAATTATCAGGTTGGTTAAAAAGACACAAAAATTGCTGAAGAAAAAAAAACATAATAAACAGAATTGACCAACTGATTAAATTGCAGAAAAGAGCTTTTTTAAAAGAAGAGAGGCCAAATGGATATGAAAGAAAAGAGAGATCCAAAAGCTCACGATAAAAAAAAAAATCCCTCAAAAACTAGAATTAAGCAAGCAGAAGCTAGAATTCCATGAGACTTCAAGAAGCATAAAACACCAAAAGAATGAAAAAATGGAAGAAAATGTGAAATATATTCTCAGAAAAAATTGACCTGGAAAATATTTTAAGGGAAGATATTTTTAAAATTGTTGAACTAGCTGAAAGCCATGTTAAATAAAAAGAACTCAGACATCAGATTTCAAGTAGTTATTAATGATAACCAATCAGATATCTTAGATCTAGGCTTTAAAATAGAAATTAAAAATATCTATTAAAGATCACCTGAAAGAGATCCCAAAAGAAAGCTCTTAAGAATATTAATTGATATTATAGTATTTACCTTCTCATTAAATCAGGTATGTATAGAATCTGGAAATCCAGACTGAAAAAAATAAATGCTAAAATAAATAAATAATATATTTTTAATTGGGAAACAGTTTAGTTCTGAATGGAAGTAAAGAGCAAAGGAAAGCTTGCTGAAGGACAACTGTTATTTTATTAGACAGTTCTTAGATGAGGTGAAGAGTGAGTAGGAAGAAAACTCAGTTCTAGCCATAGGGTCATAGCATGAGTAAAGTTGAGGAAGTTGGATTAAAATGAAGAAAAAATCATATAAAATTATTTCATGGTGTTATTATGAGAACAATCTTTGTAATGCAAAGTGCTACATAAATATGAGCTATCATCATCATCATCATTATTATCATTATTATCATTATTATCAAGTTGGATGGTTTCAAGTTCTGACCAATAACAGATTGTATGTATTGGGAATACAAGGAACTACTTATAAAATCCAGAAAAGCCAAAGACCAATACTCTCCCTGGTATATTGGGAAAAAATTATCCAGAGCAAATTATGAGCATTTAATAAGGCAAATACCATCTGAATTGCTTAAGTGTTTATTATAACTAGGAAATATAGACAGATTTTCAAAAGACATCTACTTTTTGAATGATCAAATTACTCCAAAACTCAGAGATAATAATGGAAATAAATGTATTTTGTTTAATGAACAGCACTCATTTAAAACACGTTTGAAATCTTTTATCTTTTCAGATAAATAGCAAGAATCATACTCAAATTGCCATATACTTTCAGCAGAGTAAGACTTCCTCTTACTGGGTCAGTTCCTTTTCTCTGAAGATGTAGAATCCTGTGACTGTGGCACTAACTATATTAATGGAGGAAAAAATGCTAAAGCAAATGTTCAAATTAATTCTTCAAATCAAGGAGCAATACAGAAATATTTTTTCAAGTTTGACACATTTTTCCAATATATTAAAAACAAATATACAATTTATCAAAAGTTAATTGCCATTTTTTTCAAATTGATGATGTGATTTTCTAAAAAGAAATTGCAAATTTAAAAAAATCACATATCTTTGCTTTTATTCTTATTAAATCCTTCTTATCTGTGATTCTATATGCTTCATTATTTCAAGGATATTTGACATATTTAATATTTGTGATGAACTAATTCAAGAACAAAATTACTTTTAACATGCTATGATAGATTATTTTTTAAACCCTCAAGTTCAATTATTTATAGACTAATTTTCTGTTTGCTGTCTCTTGGATGGCAATGTGAAAAGTTCACAAATCTGGCTATATGACACTTGCCTCCTCATATTCTAGGGCATTGACATTTCTTGGTGGACTGACAGTAAATCATAACTCCCTAGGCTGCTCGTTAACTTTTAGAAGTTGATATACTAACTTATAAGTTTGGTCTCCCTTGGTTGGCAATGAATTCTGCTTATGGATACTATAAAAAGAAAGTACTCAAGACTGTAATAGATAGAACCTCAAAGATGAAATTTAACTATGGAAAACTTCAGCCAGAATCACCAATGCCACTTTTTCTCAATACCACATCCCCATTGATGTTTGGGAAGCTTTAGGGATTGTAGCATTTTTCATGCCAGATAAATTGTATTTTCATTTCAGACTATGTCATTATCAGACCTATGGGCAGCCATCAATCACTTTCTGATCACAGAGTCATGGATCATTGCTATTAGGGACTTACTAGATGGTGGAAAAGAAAAAAAACACTGAACCTCTTTGAGGAAGATGGCATTTTACCTGGAGAAAGATAATACAATATAGGAAGCTATCATCTAAAATAAATGGTAAAAGAATACACTTTAAAAATGAAATGCAAAAAGGTATAGTAACAATAACTGCAATATGTGTATATATATATGTATATATATATATATATATATATTTGTTATTAGTTATCTGCTATTGAAGAATTTTTTTTCTTAATATTGGAAAGTCAAAGGGTTTTATTTTATTTGGGGCATATTTTCTAAAGACTAAACCAGTTCACAACTGCATCAACAGTTTATTAGTGGTCTAATTTTTCCCATCTCCTCTAGTATGTCATTTCTGACAGATGTGAGGTGATACATAAAAATCAGTATATTACTTCAAGAAGAAAAAGGATACTTAATGAAATTGAGACTTTCAAGAATTCCTAATAAAAGACCACTATTCTATAGAAAATTTGACATTCTGGGGGCAGGTGGGTGTCTCAGTGGATTGAGAGCTAGGCTTAGAGAAAGGAGGTCCTGGGTTCAAGTCATTTAACCCCCACTGTCTGGCCCTTACCCTTCTTCTGCCTTGGAATGAATAAATAGTATTGGTTCTAAGATGGAATGTAAGCATTAAAAAAAAAGAAAAGAATATTTGACGTTCAAATAGAAGACTCAAGAGAAACATATAAAAGTAAACACAAAGAGAAAATCAAAGATTCAATAAGGTTAAATTGATAAACTATATATTTATATGAGAAAATCATAATCATAACTACTATGCAATGTTGGGCAATTAGGATGAATATATTTGGATAGAGAGTATAGAGATGAATAATATGCTAGAAAAGGAAAAGTTATAAATGATAGAGAGTATGTGGGAAAATTGGGTCACCAATACACTGTTGGTGGAGTTGTAGATTGATCTAACCATTTTAGAAAATGGTTTGGAAATATCCTCAAGGGACTTTAAAACTATAACCCCTTTGATGCAGCAATACTACTCTCAGATCTGTATCCCAAAGAGGGTTTTTTTTTTTAAGGGAAATGTCCTGTTTTATAAAAAGCAACCTTTTTTGTGCTGGCAAAGAATTGGAAATTGAGGAGATATATATCAATTGGGGAAGAGCTGAACATGTTTTGGTAAATGATTGCAATGAAATGCTATTATGCTATAGGAAATGATGAGAAGGATAAAAGAACCAATGGAATGTGAATGAAGACCAAGACATACGATATTTCACTGCATTTTTTAAACTTTTTATTTGCTCAAATTCTTTTTTGCAAAAGGACTTTTTAGGTTTTTGGCATAAGTGTGTTGAGCAGAATGGACCCTTGTCAGAGTTCAGCTAGAGAGAGGCCCATAAATGGTGACCAAAGATTAGAAAGTTAAGTATCCCTCTGCATGTCCCCTACCTTTTACTCTTTACTACTACTACTACTACTGCTACTTTGATTTAGTAAAGTTATTAAGCTACAACAGCTTCATAATTTTAGTTATTACAGTTGGCAACCATAAAGTTGATAAGGTCTTTCATTTTCTTCATTTTATTCATTTTTACTCTCTCTAAACTATTCTTAAGGCAGTTTGTTAGAAACCAAGTCAGATAAAGAATCAAGATCAAAGCTACAGCCTCTTAGTCTAGAACTCTGAACCAAAAGAATTCATGAGAAGGGGTTGATTATTGGAGGAGGGTAGTAAGCCTGGTGTTTTTAGCAATTTTTCCCCTCAAAGGATTTGGGAACTAACAATCTCTGATTGCTAGGCAGTGACCACACATGACCCAAACCAGGTGCACCAAAATCTCAGCATTATCTTGCCTTTTAAAGGTCCCCAAGTCCCCTTATGATCCCCCAAGAGCCCCAAGCATTAGCATAGGTGGGGGATGGGGTGTTGGGGACAGCAGCAACAAGATCCCTAAAGGTTTCTCACTAACACAGGGCTCCAGGTCTCTGCCACCTCAATTTCAACTCCCTTGCCCCTGTACAGCATCTCAGGGCCCACTAGGGGCAATATCCCAGCGGGAGACCCTGGCCACAGCCTTTACTCTCCACCAAAGCCTTTTTCTATCCCTAGGTCAGTTTTTTCTGCCTTTTGCCATCTCAGACTGGCTCACTGAAGCAGCTCCTTGCCAAACCTCTCCCCAGTAAAGTCCTAGGGCCCAGGCACCCCTCAGAGCTAGTGCAATAGTCCCATAACCTTGTAAGCCCAATTGGCATCATATGGTCCCTGGATTTTTACCCCTGGGAGGGAAGGGAGAGAGCTCTTCCCAACCTCCTGGAACTAAAACTCAGGCTATGCCCTGAGAGGTAGCTTTGCATACCTGCAAGGAAGTGTGTGTGTGTGTGTGTGTGTGTGTGTGTGTGTGTGTGTGTGTGTGTGTGTGTGTGTGTGTGTGTGGTTTTCCTTTGAATAGAAAGCCTTTACTTCTCATTTTTTTCCACTCCCAAACCTTCTTTACCATTTTTTTGGCCTTTTCGGGCCCTCCATTCAAATGCTAGTACACCAAGGCATGTTGCACCCACTCCATTTTTTCTTCCTAATCTTTAGGACAGAAACCCTGGGAGACCCTACCCCTTGGCCAGTATACACTAGGGTAGCATCCACAGGCAAGGAGTAAAACTGCAGGCAATATAATAGAAGGATTTGAGAGGGATAACAGAGGGAATGGAAGGAGAGAGGGAAATGGGGAGAGAAGATCCTTCTTCCCCTCTCTTTTCCTGGGAGAGAGGTAGCCAAGTCTTTTACCCCTGACAGAGAGAATATGTCTCCTCAGAAAATAGTTCTGGGAGATGTAGGACACCCACTGTCATTTCCCTTCAGAAACATGGGGTCACCCCACTATCAAGGAGATAATTTCCTTGGATTAGGCAGTTTGGATCCCTGAGATCCTGAGCTAACCTTCCCCTTTTGAGGAGAGATATTCTCCCCAAATTTTCTGTCCCCTTTCCTAGTGTCAGAAACCAAGCAGACATAATTCTAAAGTAGTAAACAATTTATTTGGGTTCACACAGGAAAGGAGATTTAGGGGTGTCAGGCAAGGAAAGTGAGAAGTAGGAAATGCTTACACTGGTCCCCTCTGGCAGGCTGCCCCCCCAAATCCACAGGGTTCAAGGATGAGTGCCTTGAACCCTCCTCTGGCCAGCTTCTGGTTGATCCCTATTCCTCAGCTAATTAGATTTTAATTCAGGAGTCTAGGAAATGATCAGGGAGAGAGAAAAGTCTTAGGGAGAGAGAAATCTCAGGGAAAGATCTGGATGGCTCTAGCCAGCGTGAGTCCAACTCCAAAAACCCCGTTGAGAATTCCATGAGCTGATCTTGAAGAGTCTTAGTGAAGGTGTTTTGGGGTCCTAGAAGGAATAACCAAACCAATGGGTTCTTTCTCAGCTTCCAGGAAACCTCCTTTCCTCCTCCACCTTCCAAGCCAGAAGACTTGAGAGTCGGAGCTTCTTTCTCTTTCTGCTCCTCTTCCGCTGCTCTTCAGTTGATCTCTCCTTCAGCTTGGCTTCTCATTGCAACCCCCTGGATATCTCTTTCTTACATTGCAAATAAAATAAAAATAAATAAATAAATAGAATACCAACACTACGGAAAATAAACAGAATAAAACCAGTAAAGTGCCTGAGAGTTCTCCACTACCTAAGGTACTATATAGTTGGGATTAACAAGGGTTTCCTTAGTAGAGTTGGATGTCAGAAAAGGAGATGAAAAAACTTTGCAAAGCCTGGACAATAAAATCCTTTAACTGGCCAAGGTATGGTCTTTTTCTTTTAAGATTTTAAAAGAATTATAACTGGCCATTAATAACAAGGTGTCAAAGGACTATACCTATTGACTTTTATGGGCATATCATCTTGTAAAGTCAACCAAAACCACTGTCCCTAAAAAAAGCTAGGTTGACACTGAAAACCTTGACCCCTAACCTTCACTGTCCCCCAGCCATGAGGCTGTTCATTCTCAAGATTCAGACCAATCTGATTTGACTTCTCCAGCTTCTCCTCCTAAACCTTTCTAATCTAAAGTATTCCATTATACAATGTCACTTTATGTTACTATGGTGAAAAATTATGTACACTAACAACTTGGATCATGGCCAAACTAGAAAGGATTTAGAACTCATTTTTGAGTGAGTAACCTTTGGATTATGCCTCCATTTGACTTATACATTGTCACATGGAATGTAAACTATGAATGCCTGATTTTTTATTATTATTAGATTTTCTTTATATTTGCTATAGGATCTTTGATTTTTTTATTTCCTCTTTTTTTTTTGTACTTGAGTACATGGAATTAGTTTAATGTTTTTGAAGGATAATTTTACAATTTCTATTAGCTCTAATACCAATGCATACCCAAAAGTTTTAGACTAAGGAAACCTGCCATTGATTGTTAAGTATTATGGAACTCCTACTAATAATTGTGTCTGCAGAAGAAAAGATCACAAAAGAGTCAATTCACAGTGCAAAGAAGCACAAGGTCAAAGAGACCAACAATGATTATCAGATATCTGAGAATCTATACCAAGGCAGAGGACTTGTTTTGAGCTTCAAGCAAGTGGCTGTTTGACAGATTCAGATACTGAGCTTCCCCATGCCAGATTCCTACATCTACTTTAGTTTGTCTTTCACTTTGGCTCTCTTTTCCCTGAGATTAAAGGTAAAATCAGACCAAGGAATAATACTTCCCTTTTACCTCATAATCTAATCCCTTCTCTTTTATAGTATGACCATTTTCTGCAGGCCTGGCTCCAGATGGGTAAGTGCAATATTGCTGCAATTGTCCTGCAGGCTAGTAGGGCATTAGTCACTTTAATTGGGCCTTGCTGGTGATTCAAAGACATGTTTTAGGTTTATTTTTTTTACTCACGAATTTATACACATAATATTTTGAGAGATATATTTTCCAGTTTTTAATTTTTCTCTTCTATTTTGAGGGGGAGGGTTGGTTTTATTTTGAGAATTGATTCATATACCTCATAACTCAACCATGTATTCCAGGGTGATTCTAGTGTTAGTCAACATCTGCCTAAAAGGACATTATGTAATTATCCTAAAATTCAAAGTTTAAAATCTTTTAAAGCAATTTGAGAAAAAAAATTACTAAAACCCAGAATCCAGAAAGTGTATCTTTTGGGGAATGTGCCACAATGCCTAAAGAAACCACACACTACATTAAGAGATCCAGAATGAACGTTGGGATATAATGAACTGAACTGAAGGTGATTGAACCTATTATTTATTCTGAATATAAATTCTTACATGAAAGGGGAGTTTCTCCTAATCAGTGTTTTGTCAATGTATCTATCAATCATTTTTTTATTTCTTTCACTTTTCTTTCCCTCTTATTTCCAAACTGTCATGATTTCATCTAGGTAAAGTGCAACATTTTATATACCTCTAGTAAGAGAATCTTTAGTTCTTTAAGCTGGTTATGTGAAATAATTCATTTGGGGAGACTAGACATGTTAATCTCCCAAAGAGCCCAAGTAGGGAGAGTTTTAACATGCTTGTCTCCCAATAGAATCAGAGAAGGGATTGTCAGAAGCCAATTTCTCTCTCTCCAGTGTCACCTTTTTTGTTTTTGTTTTTTCCTTTTAACATCATTTCTCAGTGATCTGGAGGTCAAATACCACTGAGTAAATTCAGGTATAGACAAGGCCTCAGAGAAAGGAAGTTAAAGAACCAAGGAAACAATGAAACAGAAAACTGATTCCACAGGCACTGCCCCCTGGGCAGTCCAGGCAAATTTAGAAATTATAATTAGTTTCTGAGATGTGACATGTGAGAATTAGTGGGTGGATAAAACTGCTTATAAGGGGAGATCCAGCAAAAAGTGGATGTCTTTGTTGTGAGCATGGAGAGTAGAATGGATCCTTGTCAGAGTTCATGTAGAGGCCCATAAATGGTGACTACATATTATAAAGTTAAGTATCCCTCTACTTCTCCCCTACCTTTCCCTCTCTTTACTACTACTACTTTGATTTAATAAAGGTATTAAGCTACAAATAAAGGATTTATATAAAAGATATTTTACATTACTCTACATACAAAATCTATATCAGATTGCTTGCTATCTCAAGGAGTGTGAGAGGATCAAGAATTTGACTCCAACTTAAAATTAAAGGTTAAAAATTGTTCATGTGGTAGAGGGAAAATATCAAAGAAGAAAAAAGAAATATGCTTTCTCATATCCTTTGATTATTTGTTCATTGGGAATTGGATCTTATTCCTATGAATTTGACTCAGTTCTCCATATATTTGAAAAATAAAAACTTTATCAGAAAAATTTAAAAAAAATTTGAATTATATTTCATCATCATGGTATTTTTTTAGTAAAACATTTCCTTGATTATCTGTTTTAATTAGGTCTTTTTTGTTTTTGCTTTGTCTGTTATCATTATTACTACCATTGCTATTTTTAGTTTTGCTGAGCATAGTATATTCTACTCTAGCCCTTTATTTTAACTGAGTTTTTGTTTTTGTCCCTTTTTGCTATGGTTTATATCAAAATAGCAATATAATATGTAACAACAATTATATAATAAATATGATTTGTTATAAATATGTAATAAGTTAAAATAAATATGCTCATCAAAAAGAAAAAAAATTCTCCCATTATCTATGTCCATAAATTTATCCCATTCTTTCCCCCTTCATTTCCATCCGCTTTGCCCTAAGAAGGCTGGAATATTATATAGGTTAGTGGTGGTGAACCTTTTAGAGAGGGTGTGCTAGTCCTACCCCCAACCCATTAACCAGGTTGAGTGCCTTGCCCCTACCCCTCTACCAAGTGAGAGTTGTGCCCTGCCCTCCCTTATCCCACACAGGGAAAAAAGAAAGCACTACCATTAGGTTACTGGGCAGAGGGGCAGGTAATGTGAAAATGTCCTTAGTGAGTGTAGAGAGGGAGTAGCTCCACCAAGGTCCCTCTCCCTTTCAAGTAATGAACTTGGTTGGGGGCAGGGAAGGATAGCTTTGTGCATGCAAAGAGCTCTCTGTGTGCCATCTTTGGCACCCACACCATAGGTTTATCATCACTGATGTAGATTTCACACACACACACACACATATATATATATATATATATATATATATGTAAAATCATAAAATACATATTTCCCAGTTTAACATATTGTGAAAAAGACACACTTGCTTACACTAGAAAAAATTTAATTGTGAAAATAAAATGAAGATAATTATATTTTGATTTACATTCAATTTCCATCAGTTTCTTCATTGCTATCTTTTTAAGTCATGATTCCCTTGGAATTATTCCCAATTTTTGCTTTCTTAATAAAAGTTATTCACAGATGATCATTAGACATTATTATTGGTACTGGCAACATCTTTCTTCTGTTTTCCTTCACTTCTTTCAAGTATTTCTAGGTTTTAATTTTTTGTGATCCTCTTATTTGTCATTTCTTATTGCACGCTAGTATTCCATTATGTTGTATAATTTCTAACCACAGTAACACAAATGAGAAGCAAAGTGTAAAAATGGAGATTTGTACCCTAGATATCAGTCCACAGAAGTCCTTGGTATTTCCCAGAATTCCCTATAATCTCACATGAGTCTCCACCTGGGTGAGATCACAATTACTATTTAAACTGGCAGTAATGCCTACCTCCCTCTCTTCTATGATCTGCTCTCCCATTGCAATTATGTACTAAGTAAGCTAAGCACGGGTATTCTGATAGCCATGGGCACGTGGTTTCTTATTTTTGTATTTTCTTTATTCCTTGAATTCTAATAATCCTTAATAAACCTCATAGAATATAATATTTTATTACTAGATACTAATTTAATTTTTACAGTCTGTCAACCACAAGATTGGATGAGAATTTCTCAGTTTGTTTTTTTGTTTGTTTTTAAAGATAGCCTAGATAATTTTTTAAGCCATGTTTCTCCAGGGCTTTTCAACAAAGCTTCTTGATTCAGCTCACTCCTGCTGCCTGCTTGACTGATTGCCTGCTTCTGCACTCAATCCACACTTGCCTCCAGCCATCCACTCTGGACCTACTTGGCCCAGATTGCTCTCCCATTCTCAAACTGCCTGGACCCCAACTCCAGCTGATCTCCAGCCTCTGAGCCAGATCACCCCAGACCAGCCCCAGGACCCAGTCTGCTGGGAGCTGCTCCTCTGTCTTCAGGAATCACAAACCAACTGGTAAAAACTGGGGTGTTCTTCCCTTAGGCAACAATTTGCCTCCACTTGGCTAGGGACCATGGCAGGGATGGGTGGGTGGGTGGAAATGAGAAGGAAGAGAATTTTCCAAACAGGAAGTATGGCATATTCTATGAGAGAGCAGTGCATTTTCTATTTCAAAGGATGTTTTTTCATGAGTGCACTGAGTCTTTTATTTATCTCACCTGAGATTCAGGAGAAAAATTCATCTCCCTGCAACTCTATGCCAGTTGGGCCTACCCAATTTGAGATTCCAAAAACCCACATTCACTATGGGAGGGCAGATGGTTTGCTCAGTGGATTGAGAGCCAGGCCTAGAGATGGAGGGTCCTGGGTTCAGATATGACCTCAGACACTTCCTAACTGTGTGACTCTGGGCAAGTCACGCAACCCCCTTTCCTACCCTTTACCAATCTTCTGCCTTGGAACCAATTTCATAGTTCTGACAAATGGTATCTCAGCAGATAAAAATAAATACACAAAAAATCCAACAAGGAACTTTAAAGAGACTGGAGGTTATGTTTTTAAGGCTTTTCAGATTCCAATGTTTTATAAAACTCTCTGTATTTTATTTCATTTTGCTGATTGAAGATTTAATTTTGTTGGTTTTAGTCCATATATTAATGTATTCAATACTATTCTGTTACACTGAATCATTTTAATGTACTGGGTTTTAACTACTGATATATTCTGTTGTTTTTCCCCTATAAGTATACTGAACAAATATTATTGGATAAGCCCATATAAAAGCAGCTTTTTCTATTTTTGACTTTGTAAATTGTCACATAGAGGAGAGATGGATTTCATCAAACTGGTTACAATTGTGTAACAACATTTGAAAAATTTAATGAGCTAAATATCTCAAATTGATTTTAAGGGGCCTTTAGACATGATTTTTAGAATTTTTTTCAACAACTCTGATCATTTTGCCTGCGTCTAATAGGAGGTAAGGTTCATTTTAATAGCTGAAGTGAGATACAATTATAATTCCCACTTCTCACATTTATAAAAATGTGAACAGAGGGACATCACAGTCTCATACCATAGCAGTTGGGAAGTTAATCCCAGAGCATCGTACCCCTGGATGACTCTCCAAAGAGGAGCACATGTCTCATTTATAACTCTTCAGCTCACTTTACCCAACATCAACAGTATAGAGGTTTGGGTTTTTTTCCTAGGCTCCTCTACCACATTTTAATGATATCTAGATTACTTGATGATGTTCTAGACCCAAATAAGTTTTACTTTGTTTAAAAATGTATTTGCCCAGGTTAAAAAATTTGCTACATCTGTAAAATTGTGACAAATATCCATCAGTTCATAGGCTTTTAAAAATGCCATACAGCAACTTATATGAAATACGATAGTGGGTTTGTTTGCTATGGTAATTATTTGGGCTGTTGTGAATTTGGGGGATTTTGAACTACTGTTCTTTATAAAAAAATGTTTACTTTGTAAAAAGCATTTGGTTGTACTCACAGTGAATCATGTCCAGGTATGAAGAGGAAATGGATCTCATTTTGGTGAGAAACCTTGAATTCTACATTTCTTTAGCTGACACAGTATGATTATGATTATAAACTATATTTTTGAATTTTAAATCTCTTTTATTATTATATTTTTTCTTGCATGTACAATATACTATTTTAGTCTTTTATTTTTTCTCTCCTTTTCATATTTGAAGCACATGTCACCAGTATTAAGATTTTCTTTAACTTTTTTGATTTTGCAATAATATAAGTTTAACATATATTTGCTATAATGTCAATGCATACCCTAAAGCTTGAGACTATAAAAATAATGCCATAAAAAATAAGTTTATTGTAAGAGGGCAAGTCTCACAATAAAGCTGAATTTCTGTTCAAGACCAAAAGACCCAGAGTACTGTGAGAGACTTTCCTATATACTCCCCCAAATATCATAACTTATATATCAGTACAGAAATAATTTAGGACAGTGATAAAAATAGAGAGATATGGATTGTTTGAAGTAATCAGAAAGTACTTCTCATTGATAGAAAAAGTCATTTGTGGATGACATGAAACTCACTTGATAGAAAAGGGGGGAGCAGAGGAGCTTAAACCCTACTTTCTAAGCCTGATGATGTCAAGTATTATGTATACTAGGCTCCAAAGCAGGATGATGATGTATGCTAGGGTATATACAAAGGTAAAATTGTATCACCAGGCTTCTAACCAAGGCAAAAGCCTCTATGCTAATAAAGACACAGTCACAGATTCAAAAACATGATTGCTGAGGGTGCATGATATAGAAATTTTAAGGTTAAGGCTAAAACTAAGGCCTATGCTAACAATGATTAACTATATTCAAACAGTTATTTTATTTTAAAACTTATACATAAATAATCATAGAAGGTTACTAAGATCATCACTTTGCTAACATTATTTAAATATCTTAGAATTACAATTATGATTATCTAAAGACTACTGCTAACATTAAAAACTAATCCTCTTATTAGGGGGTAATGGATTTTTCAGTCACAATTACAAGTATATACTACAACTTATTCATACCTTCCTCAATTAATGGATATCCCTTCAATTTCCAGGACTTTGCCACTACAAAAATAGCTACTCTAAATGTTTCAGAACATATAATTTCTTTCCCTTTTTTACCTTGATCACATTGTAATGGTATTAGAGTCTAAAAGTAATCTTTTTTTTACTGTTTAAGTATAATTCCATATTGCTTTCCCATTAATTTCTTGTATGTATGTGTCCTTATTTTTCCACAAAATCCCTCCAAAATTTGTCATTTTTCTGCTTTATCATTTTACCAAATCTGATAGGCATAATATGATATGTCAGAGTTCTTTGGATTTGCTTTTTTTTAATCATTAATTATTTAGGCATTAATAAGTATGCATATTACAAATAATGTATTATTAGAAGGCAAATAAAAAAACTAGAAAAATTTTATAGCGAGTGTCTCTGAGAAAGGCCTTATTTCTTACATATATAAAGAATTGGTTAAAGTTCTTAAAATACAGTCAAATATATATATATAGATATAGATATAGATATATACTAATAAACTGTTGGTGAAGTTATGACAAATAACAAATGGTCAAGGTAGGTAGTTCTCCGATGAAGAAATTAAAATTATCTTTAGCCATGCAATAATCCAAATTAATATTAACTAGAGAGATACAAATCTAAGAAATTATGAGGTATTACTTTATATTTATCAGACTAGCTAATATGAAAAAAAGGAAAATTACAAAATTTGGAGGGCATATTGGGAAATTAGGACACATATATTATTGGTGGAACTGTGAAATGATATAATCATTTAGGAGAACAATTTGGAACCATGCTCACAGAACCATAAAACTTCATACTCTTTGACCAACTAATACCATTACTAGTTCTTTATGATGAGGAGAGAAAGTACCTACTTGTCAAAAATATTTATAGTAGTTATTATTGTGGTAGTAAAAAATTGGAAAATGAAGGAATGTCCAGCAGTTGGGGAATGGCTGAAAAAGTTGTGCCATATAATTGTATTGTAGTACAATTATGCCATAATGAATGATGAAAACAATTATTTAAAAAACCTGGAAAGTCTTATATGAAGTGATACAGAGTGAAGTGACCAGAACCAGGAGAACACTGTACACAGTAGCAACAGAAATGTACAATAACTACTGTGAATGACAACTATTATTACCAAGGTAAGGATCTGGGACAATTTCCAAGGATTAATGACAAAAAAAAGGCTATCCAAAACCAAAGAAGGAACTTGTGGAGTCTGTAGGCAGATTGAAGTAAACCATTTTCCACTTCATTTCCTTAATGAATTTGTTCCAGTACAGGTAATATATGTCTCCTTTCATATCATGTGGAACATGGAAACATGTATTCATATCAGATGTGTAATGTACATCATATTTCCTGTGGTCTCTGAAGGTGGAAAAATAAAAAGGGAGAGAGAGAATATGGATTGCAAAATGTCAGAAAATTATTATGAAAAATTACATCCACATATAATCTGGAAAATAGAATAAAAATAGAATAAGAGATGCAAATGGCATTCTGTAGTATTCTAGATTCTTTTCCATTCTACTATCTACATCTATTATACAGGAGAGTTTATCCCATTCACACCTATTCATGGCTACTATATGTTTATTTTCCCTCTTGCTATTTTCTTCTGTTTATACTTCTCTCCATCTCTGTGTGTGCCTCTGGCTATCTTTTCTGTCTGTCCTCAAATGTCTTTTTTGCTTCTGATCATTGCCTCCTTTAATCCACCCTTCCTCTTACCAATATCTTCATTTGTCTTATCCCCTTTCCCTCCTTTACCAGGACTAGAGATGGTTTTGAATTTGGCTATATCAAGTTTTGTGTCCTTGGGAAAGTTATTTCACCTTTCCTAAACTCATCTGTAAAATTCTGAAGTGGAAATAACATTGGCATTATCTGTCTCACCTAGTAGAACCCTGCAAGTATCATATAAATATGAGTTATCATTAACAGAATGAAGTAAATCTTGTTTTAGTTTTCATCAGTAATAGAAGAATAAAGTCACTACCATCGATTCCCCTTTTATCAGTAGTGGTTAATAATTAGAAAAACGTGGAGGCATTTGGCTAAACATTAAATAAATAGTTCCTTTGGCAAGCTTATTCCAATAGGTAGATTCTTTTCCCCAGGTAATTAATTTCTGCAAGTTTCATCCTCATTTATCATCTGACAGACTCACAATAGCAATGCATGCCTCTATGATCATGAGACTCTGTAGCATTATATCTTCAATAAATAGCTTTTCACAGAAATTTTCTGTCATTACTGCATAGTTCAGACTAAATTACTTCATCTATTTATTGGCTCAAAAACATTAGGATGGAATGTAATGCTTTTATGTTGGGTGCAAACAAAGCAGCCCCCCTTGATTTTTTGAATATTTTACATTGTTCTCCAATTGTTTTGAGTAAAAAGGCACACTGAAAACCAAGATGAGGATTTCATATACATTAAAACAATTTTGTTTTTCAAAGAATCAACCACAACCCTTAAAGTCGGAAGGTTCTTCAGTAGCCATTTGTTGAAACCCTTCTAATAAATGAATCTTTATAGTATTCATGTAAAAATGCAGTCATTTAACTTCTGCCTGAAAACGTTCAAGGATAAAGAACACAAAAACTCTTTCAATAGCTCATTCCTTGAAACTCTGTTTCTTAGACAAGTTGTTTTTATTTGTTTTTCCTGACATCAAACTTATATAACCCTCCTTATAGGGTATACATTTGCTTATATTTACCATATTATGCTCTTCCTCTTGCTCTTAGATCTATCAAGTAGTGCAAAACAAAGACACCCTCCTGAACTTCAAATGCTTGAAGAAAACTATGATTTCTAAACCTTCTAAAGTATAATTGTGACTTGTTCCTGAATTTGTTCCTCCCATAAGAAAGATTGAGAGCTATTCACCATTTTGCTGACTTTCTTTAGGTATTACAAACTTGATAAATATATTTATCAGAGATACCTACAATAAAAAAATAATAACTAATCTTTATATCTTAATATATGCTGGGCATTTTGGTAAATGCTTTACAAATATTATCTTGATCCTGTGAAGATAATTTTAGGGATGTGATTTAAAATCTAAATTAATTGGTACCAGGGAAGAAATTCCAAATAAACTACCCAAGTCAGTCTGGAAATTTATGGTAATTTTAATTAAAATAGAGGGAAGGATTTAAGGAGAAAGAATGAAGAAGGTATAGGATTTTTCCCGCCTGGCCTGTACCAGGGGAGTTCAAGATCTCCACCATTAGGTTTCTGAAGAAGATTAGAGACTTCTAAGAGAATTAAGTGGGAAAGCAAAGGAGAAAAATTCAGCCAGAAACACCACCAAACTGGACAATAGCTGTAGCTATGCCAAGATGCTGAATAGCCCAACATGCTGCCACCAGCCACCTTTCCACCACCAAAGGTAACAGAGAGAGGAAGTGAAACAAAATACATAGACCTTTTACTCTTGTGTCCCCTCCTCTAAATTTTCACATCTACCAATCAATCACATCAGAAGCTTTTCTCCAGGACTGCCCATTCTTTAGTTCTCACCTTCTTTGATTAGATTATAGCTAATCAAATCTTTTGAGTTACTTAACACTTCTTTGTTAAGTTCACCTTTTGTTAGTTACTTAACATTTTTGTGATTAATTTACCGTTTAGAGTTACTTAACACCTTTTTGTACTAAGTTCTAAAATTAGACGTAGCATAAAGTTCTAGCTTCACTATAAAGTAAGAACTAAGTACATTTGTAAAAATGGAGATTTGATTACAGGACTCCAATCCCTAGGAGTCCTTGCTAGCTCCCAGAATGCCCTCTAATCCCATGGAGGTTTCAACCGGGGCAAGGTCAAAAATTTCTATTTAAACTGGCTGTAAAGGCTACTGGGTCTCTTTTCCTACTTCAGCTTTGGAGATCATGCAGCTCTCCACCTAGCAGACAAGATGTGAGTGGTTGTGAATAGGCTCTCTGGGCCTAGACACATGCTTTTCTTACTTGTATTTTCTTAAGTTCCTTATCTTAAATAAAATTCTAAAAATATAATACTCCTAGCAGAGAAACTAATTTCTACCATACCACAGCTTGTCCTCCTAATTTTAACTGTTACACATTCATTGTTCAATCAGAAGATTACAACTTTATCTTCACCATGAAGTAATGTCTAAGCAGGGTGGAGTAATTTAAAGTTCACAAACCTTACAACAATCCTAAAAAGCAGATTTAATGAAGTATTCCTTCTTTATAGTTGAGGAATCTAAGGCAATTAATCAGGGGTTAAACATATTGCCCAGTGTCACAAAATTAGAAATTGTCTAAGGCCAGACTTTGACTCAGGTCTTCTTAACTCCAGATTCAGTGGTCTATCCATTATACTTAACTTCCCAGAACTGAACATAGTCCTCCAGGGAAAGACCAACAAGAGGGGTATACAGTAGAACTGTAAAACTTTATCCTCACTATTCTTATGAGCTGTATTGCTTTTCATACAGTCTGAAATGGATTTAACTTTTTTATGGTATTACAGTGCTAACTAATTGAGAATACTGACCACCAATTCAGTCAGATATATATTTTTAGAATATGTCTGACCATGTTTATGCTGTCTAATATTTGAGAATTTTATTTTTGAAACCAAGTTAATAGATTTCCATTGATTTTTTTATTGAGTTACATCTGCATAAATTCAAACCAAATCTCTATGCTGTTAGTATTCTTTTGGATCCTGAGTGCCATACATTATGTTACCCTACAGGTAAGTTCCCTAACAGCACATCATGCTCTCTAAAAGAAAAAAAATTAATCTTCAAATTGATGAACATGCCATATTAACCTTTATCCAATTCATTTAAAAATGTTGCATGACAGAATTGGCCAATCAAAGGTCATACAGTTTTATAAGATTAGGTCTTGTGGTCCTGGGACTATCAAGATAGTTCCCCTTAAGAGAGACTAACTTATAGAAACTATGCATGGAAACCACTGTTATTAGGCTTAGCTTAATGGTTTTGAGACTACTATGATAGTCTATCAAGAGAAACTGTAAACTGAACAAATTCAATAGTGAAAAAAACATGGACATAATAGTTCTGAAGATTATTAAAATTGTGTCTACTAAGTAATATTTTATTTAATAAATATACTTTTCTCCCTCATATGCAAATCTCCAAAATAATAATTTGTCTACTGTTAGCTATTTTTTTCTTCTCACAACAAACCCACCCAAAATAATATCAAAGTCCTGATAACAAAACTTTGACCAAACCAATAAATCAACCCAAAATCATAGTATTAGAATCCCACTTTTAGAAGGGAACTATAGTGCATACCCTCCCCTCCACATCTTTCTATTGGAACACTCCTTTTCTACTGAATGGACTAATTTCTCTGTGTTCTTCCATCTGGTTCCAGCCTTAGTGAAGTTTTATTCTGGGTTTGTGTTTGTCTGAACTGTATATCCATTCTCCTTTTCCTTAACCCTTTCCCTTTTCCTCCATTGATTGTAATCAAACTTTGCATTAAACTGCTTCTATTTTACATGTTATTCTCAGCTTCCAACCTCATTAAGGGGTTGTATTCCTCATTTCTGGTTTGCCTAGAAGCCTTTTCTTAGATATAATATGTGGTGTTCTACAAGGACTTAACCTATTGACAATTATACCTACAATGCATCAAATTGGCATTATGTGCTCAGTTATAGAAAGAAAGGGTTAAGAGGGAAATACTATGTCTTATCAGAATGACTCCATCATGCCAGGGGACCACTGCATAAAAGCATTGGTGTAAAGAATAGGGTTTCAAATCCAATTCATTCAAATCCAAATGAATTCAAATTCAAATGGGTAATGAGATCTACTGAAATCTCTTACCACACTGATATTGAAACATTAACACTGCACCTCACTGCTGGTCATTCATCCAGTCCTGCATTCATTCAATTGTATTCAAGACCAATTCATATCATACCATCTCCTTAAAGATATCTGATTATCAAAAGTTTTAAAAAAATCATTGTAAACTATATACACATCACACACTTTTCCTATGTATTTGTAATTCATTAAGAATAAATTATATTAATTTGGAATGACCTGCTCATGGTTAAGTTATATTGATTCCTTTAAACTGCTTTGTTTTTGAAAATATTCTCCAATCTTGAAATTACCCAGGAATCTAAGGCTACTTCATTCTTGTAGAATATACCCTGTTCCATTTTATGAAAATCAGAAGTACCTTTCCTCAATTTGTGGTGCCTTTTCTATTTTCAATTATTCTTCAGATATTACTCATAGTTTCTCAACAGTCATACAGGCAGATTTTGTTAACAATGTAATTCATTGTGGCCAGGTTACTCAGATTTATCAAAGGGAGGTCAATGTTTTCTTACAGTTTCTTCATTTATCTTGAGTATCAATTTTGTATTAGCAACTTTTGTTCTGTAAGTTAAAGTATACAGGTCATTAGGCTTGTCAGAGAAAAAGAAGCACAATAAAAAAGAAGCACAATAAAAAAATGTGTTCTTAAAATAGGAAATTCAGAAAATAAGAAATAAGAAAAATGAGAAAATTTAAATTTTCTCAGTTAACAATAATTATGCTATTCATAATAAAAAGTATTATTCCTTATTGATCCTCATTTTTCTCCTAATATGGTTTAAAAAACCCATTGTTTGGTTTATTATTTGTTTTACCACTCTGAATTCATCCGGATCTTTAACATTTCTTACATTATTTTCATGAGATGATGTCACACAACATGAAAGGAAATTCTTGGTTCTCTTTGTCTATTCTGAGTTTGTACTTGTGAAAAGGGAATGCTTTTTTCTCTTTGCCTAGTTGGAATTAACACTTTGGAATAGCAATAACTTAAGTACCCTTACTTAATATCTCACTAGACTGAAGGCATGATTAACTCTCCTTTGTCTACTTTTGAATTAATCAACAAAAATTGACAACCATACTTAAATCTAAAGTAGGGAAGTCCACAAACTCTTACTCCTAGGAAGAGAATTAACACCTTTAGACATAATAAGCCAGCAAAATACTTGGAGCTCCACCCCTTTTTTCTAACTCAAACAGCCAGAAATTTTTGAATTCTTTTAAGGGCTCACACACTCAAAAATGTGTGAATACAAAGGTGAGAACTCAGAGGTGTAAACATTTTGTAAATTGTGATTGGCCCCTTTGAAGAGGGCAGGGATAGGAAACCACCATAAAAGCCACAAAAATCCTTCAGCTGGGAGGCTGGTGAAGTTGAGTCTAACGGAGAATGTCTCTTAAAAATAGTCTTCGAGGCAACCTCATTGGAGACTGCAGTGTGGATCCTGACTTCAACTTAGACTCTGACTCCTGGACTACTTGACTGGGTAAGTGAAAAGATTGACTCCCTTCCTAGTTTCCTAAGGGACTACCTTCCATCTTGGAGGAGGCCATGTGATTACTCATTACAGGCCCTCCTGGCTGAGAACTAGCATAGGTGTTTTCTCTAACCTCTTTCACATTTCTCTACTTTATTGTTTTCCCTCTCTTTCAGTAAATACACTTCATCCCACCATTAAATTTAACTTTTACAACACATGTTCTTCCTCAGTTACCTAACATTCAAACTTAAGTCTTCAATGTTTTTAATTTTTAGATCTAATTAACAAGTTTCTTTTTTTTTTTTTTCAGATTGTGAGGCTTCTCTTCTCAATTCCAAAATAATTCCTATAATAATGGAGTCCAAAACTGTCCACTACAGGAAAACTTTGAAACTCCAGCTCTCTCATCTGGGGTCAATGACACAGGAAATCTGTCTTGTAACCCTGTGCATGCTTGGAGGAGATTGGCACAATTTCCCTGATGAGATGGATGGAAGATGGATGGATGGAGTCAGACTCCAGAATTATTTTAGCAGCAATTAGTAATAGCTCTCCAAATTGCTTCTCTATGGGCTAGCAGCCTGCCAGCGAAATTCCCCCACAATCTGTACGAGTAATATGTATAATACATAGAGAAAGGGGACTGCAAAAGCGAGCAGCTGACACATGAAAAAGGAGTCCAAAGGGTTCTGGGCTACCTGGTGCCCAAGCGAGGAAATGGTGCTTTGGAGTCGCTGGCTCATCCCCTTGGCCTTGTCATAGAGGCCAAGAGAGTACTGCACCACCCAGCCAAACAAGGAAGCGAGGCTACCTGGAGTCCTCTCCACTGAGCTGGTAGTAGAGTTGGACCGTCCAGTTCTGTCTGCTGTGGTGCCTTCTTGTAGGGGTCCAATCCAAGAGCGTTGTATCAGCCAGCCGTCCCACAGACAGCCTGAGCAGGGCCGCCCTGCTCCGATCCCTCAATGGAAAGAGGGGTCATTGAAGAAGGAGTTCCCCCAGAATATAGGAGGTAGTGATATTTGTTATTTCTGCCATAAGCGAGTCTACGTGATGGAGAGGCTGAGTGCCGAAGGAAAGTTCTTCCACCGAAGCTGCTTTAAGTGCGAGTACTGTTCCACCACCCTGCGCCTGTCTTTCTATGCATACGACATCGAGGATGGTAAATTCTACTGTAAACCTCACTACTGTTATCGACTCTCTGGATATGCACAGAGGAAGAGACCGGCAGCGGCTCCTCTGTCTGGGAAGGAGACTAATTAACAAGTTTCTGATGAATTCACATAGTACTATTCAGAAAAAATATCTTATTACCTATTCATTCATTAGAATTTCTTTCCCCGGTGGATCTGGAATTACATATTAGAACATTTACTTAGCTGCAATGTTCCAAGACAGAAAAAAAAATCATCAATCATTTTCTAAGTTCCAAACCATATGCCAATCACTTGACCTCAAAATAGAAGAGCAAGACATTACCTGTTCTGAAAGTGCTCAAATTCTAATGAAAAATAAAATATATATGGCAGAATCTAGTTACATGGTCAATGGCAAGAACCAGGTGCCTGGGGCATATCTTTTTTATATATATTTTGAATTTTTCTTAAAGATTTCAAATTTTGATTCATACTTTTCTACTTATTCCCTCCATAGTTTTGGGTAACTCTCTTTGGGCTTTAGTGCCATCATCTGGAAAATTTTGGACTTGATACAAGGGCTAAATTATTTAGGATCTTTTTCTTGTGGAAGAAGATCTTTATATAGTAGAATGACAGAGTCAAAAAATCTTTGTTGTCTCAGAAATTTTCACTTCATATGACTTGGAGATTCTGAAAATTTGCTACAATGACATTTTTTAAAATGTTCTTGATAAGTTCTAGGGGTTGCATGGAATGATTTTTTTTTTCTTTTCTGTCATGATTGTCAAAAATGAGTATAGTTCATTTGCTGGACAGGTGATAAAATGAGATTAGGTGAAATGAAGTGAAGTGAGATAAGGTAAGGTAAAGTAAGATAAGGCATAAGATGAAATGGATATTACTGATATTACTTCACAAATGAGGAGACTGTGAGTCAAAGACATTAAAAGAAGTCCAATTATCACATAACCTAGCAATTTTCAGTTTTAGAATTAAAATGAAAGGTCTAGGTCTTTTTTTTTTCCTCACCATTAGATAATATTACCTTTCTTGGCATTATTTATCTCTTTTATGAAGAAATTGCAAATAGCAAAGAATTGTATATAAAGGCTAATTTTAAATGCAGATTAAAGTATGGTTTTCCCTCCCATCACATTCTATAAGCTGCCCTCAAGCTTAGAATGCTTTCAATCTTCATTTTCACCTCTTATAATTCTTATCTTCTCTGAAGGAACACCTTGCTGCAACTCTGCTGGGAAGGTCTTTATGATGCCCCTAGTAATTTAGAGTTACTTATCTCCACTCAAATGAGCTTATCTAGTTACAAAATGTTTCTGAATGTAAAAAGGCAGTTTCTCACTTTTCTCTTTGTATCTCAGAGCTATTAAGGTGCCTTGCACAAAGTAGGTGCTTACTAAATGTTTGTCTTATTGTTTTGAATTTAATTAAGATTATTTTTTGTGTGCATAATGATTTGGTAGCTAATACATGCTTAGACAGACAATCTTGGAAATACTAAATCAGTACCTATTTTGGAAATTTGGTGACATATTATTGACCTCAAGTCAATGTTTTTTTTGATGAAAATGCCTTATAATTAAGTATTGTTAGTACTTTAGGAATTAAAGTACTTTTGGATAAATTCCAAAGTAGATTCACTTTATGCTGACTTTCAGTCAATGAAATACTATTATAGAAGGATCCCAGGATATTTCAATGCCAAATTATATTGAATCTTACTTAACTTTCTCTTGTATGGAGTGGGATGTGATTCATGCCAAGCTTTCTTTCCTCTTGATCACAGTCCTATTCTCTTTAATATAATAGGCTTTAGATAATTACATTTACTTGAAATGAACTTCCAAGGGTCTTTGGCAAAACTGTCACTATGTGCTGCATTTGCAATGTAAATAGAAATCCCCACTGAGGAAGGAGAATTCACAAAGCAGCTCTCCTAACCATGCAAATTGATTTTTAAAATTAGACTCAAACATTTCTATATTATATCTATATTTACCTTACTAACAACTTAGCTGTTCTAGCCACCATGTTGAATCCCATGAAACTCTAAGGGAAGACTAATATAATCAACACATAATTTTATGAGTATGTGTTATCTACAAATTATATTTACCATGTAACTTAGTTCATCTTCTTAAACAGTATATCCAGATAGGTAGTAAGGAAGATACAATAAAATGTGAATTTATTTTCTTTTCCTTGACCATGCAACTAGAAAGGAATTTGATGAACTTAAACACAAATGAAGAAAATGACAGAAAACTTGTTAAATCCATTTGGAAACTTTCCCCGGGTAAAAAACAATAGAATTTTAATGAGTTAGTTATACTGAGGGATGGCATGGAAACAGCACTGTATTAGGAGCTAGTAGATATATGTTCTGATTACATTTAAATTAAAACAATAGTATCCCAATATGTAACTTCAATTCAATAACATTTTTGAAAATCTAAAATCTATCTAAAGATGTACTAAGCACCATGTGGAAAAAAGAGAAAGGGGAAAAGTCAATGATTTAGTCCATGACAAAAAGGAGACAAATCTTTGGGAAGGGTTAAGATTTTTAGAAATAAAAGTCTATTATTTAATAACTTTTTAAAATGTGGGCAAGCAAAACAATCTTTCTCAGCCATCCCCTCCCCCATATACACTATAAATATCATTGTATGCTGGTAAATGTTTAACACCAGCTCTTCAAAAAAAACTAAATACAGTGTCTTTTAAGTGTAATCTCCATTATTTTCATTTTCCCATCAATTTATTAAGTGTAGCCAATCAACAATCACTAAATTATACCTTGATTTGTAGCATTTATATATTTCTGAGTTGTAAAGGCTCATATTGAAAACTTAATAATTGGATTTTGAAAGCTAATATTAGTTACTTCCACACAATACTCCCTACATTCCAATCCAAATTTAAGTCTACAGATTTTAAGACTTTGGATATCCTATCTAGATAATATTGATGAAATAGTTTGGTTTTAATCTTGAGCATATTTGACTTGAATGGAACTCCACAATGTCAGGCATCCATATTATAAGGATCTATCTTTTCTTGCCCTTCATAGATCTGGGTTATCCTCCTCATTCCTTATCAACACCCTCATGTAATACAAATAACTGAAAGGACATCTAAATTAGTTTGAATTACATATGAGCTAATTTGATTTTCCTTCACTGGTATATAATGTTTTGGGGTGGATATTTCTATTTTGTTGTTATTTCAGACTATTTAAAAAAAACATAATTGGGTTACTAAGCATCCCTCACAACTAAATAATACTTTTTCAGAGAGCAATAAGTAAAAATGTATGTTCTAATAATCATAAAAGGAGAAAAATACTTACATTTCCAATCTCTTCTTCCCTGCCTCATTCAATTGAATGTTCAGGCAACATTATCTAGATGATCTACCATTTCAAAAATCCATTCTCTTAATATTATTAATGTGGATGATTGAGAGTTTTCCCTTGTTATTGATATAACTGTTGGGTTTTAGGGGATCAGTTTGGATGTTAATTTAGGCACATCACCTGGTTTGGGAATGGCTATTAAAGTTCAGTGCAGGCAGAGCCAGACCCTGAGATCACACACACACACACACACACACACACACACACACACACACACGTAGGTTGTAAATTACGGATGTTTTAATACAATAAGTATAGGTTGGAGGGGACTTGGTTATACCTTACTCTATAGATCTACAAATCTCTCCACAGAGATATTGTTTCTCAGTGGTTCCCTACTGTATTCCCTATACTCCCTATATACCCTCAAATTACTAAATTTATCTAAGCTAATGCAACCCCCCCCTTGCATAATCTAAAAGTAAAAGTAAAAGTAAAAGGTCTGTGTGCAAATCTGACAGGGCCCAGGGATGGTCTTATGATCAGCTGTCAGTACATGATACTCCAAGTAGCAATAAGATGTGATGAACCAGCAGTCAAATCCACAGGGCAAACCTACTTCTCCTCAGGTCCACCTAGAGGGAAAAAGTCACAGTCCTTAGGCTTAACTGACTCTCCCCAATAGTAGCTGTGCTTTCAGAATTCCAGAACTCTGTCCTTTGCTGTCAGTCTGCAAACTCACTATATATTTAGCTTTTATCTACAACAGTATATGATTGAAAGAGAAAAAATAAGAGTAAAGCTAAGCAATCATTATAAATGAATATTCAGAAATAGGGTTTAAAAGGTACATGGGTATTATCTAGAAAACCAGTCTGTATTATTGCCACTTAAATAATTCTGTTTTGCCATCTTCTTTCCTTGGTAGTATTCCTCCATAATTTAGGAAAATTATTTAAAACTGACATTTTCATGAACAATAGGAATATTACTGATATATATTAAAATTTAACCCATTAACTATGTAAATAATTATCTCTGTTACTAACTAAAATTTTCTTGAGTATAGAGCACCAGGCTCTTTTTAAAATTGACTTGTTATACTAAATATAGATTCACTTGCATATCCTAAAAATAATTTTAAAGGAAATATTTTTTAATTTTAAGAAAAAAGTTATTTCATGGATTTTCCCCATAAGTAACAGGATTGGATTTATTATTTGAAAAGGTTTAATAAAATATTCACATAGGAAAAAAGGTGGCATAGAATATACTACTTTGGAATACTATAACAGAGGAGGAAAGACTTCAATTTGAAGCTATAGTAGCAGGAAGGTAATTATTATTTATTATTCTTTATTGTAATATCTTCCATAGAAGAAGAAACAGCAAAATATCCATTCTCATGGCTTAGCATTAATTTTGAATCTACTGTATTTCCCATAGTGTTTATCAACACACTTAGAGCAAATCCCAGAGGATCAACAGTCATAGGTTCAAAGACAGTTAGTAATGGATATTAAATGCTCATGAGGGCTCACAAATACATCAATGGGTCATTACCTTTCAAGTGCATAATGTTTTATACTAGTAAGATTGAAAAGCTATGATAATTACACAAAGACCTATATTTACTATAGATATTTTTAAGTATTTTAGGAATATTTAAACAAATGGATATATTTTTTTTTAATTTCCAAACATTATTTTAAAAGGGAAAGGTCTGAGATTTGATCAAATCATGAAAAAAGGCAGCTCTGAATTTATCTAGCAAATTTATCAGTCAGATATTATAATTTGTATGGTGTATTTGCAAATATTTTCGCCTTTTTTCTCTAAAATCAAATGAATAACAATGAAGAGTAATTTCAGAAGTCCTCCATCTTGTATTCATTCTTTCCATCTATTGAATATAATTAAATTATTTAAATGAATATTTACATTATATTTTTATGAAATATAGAATGCAAACAAGACAATTTTTATAAAGTATCATTGTTGAATAACTAATAAAACTCTTTGGCAATATTTCATTACTTCAAGAACGTATCTATTGTAAATGTTCAAATCAAAGAAAATATTTGAATTTATGTCTTTCTTCCTAAGATGACTATCTGGTGAGTTAAGTTTTCCATTTCTGGATGGAATGGTAAAAGTGTCAGAGGTTACAAAAACCTACTTCCATTTTTACCCTTAGAAACTTCTACCATGAATAAAACAATACTGTCCTTACGGTAGATTTAAAAGAGGAAATAAAGAAAATTGAGGGGTTATTTAAGAATTTAGTTAAAGACTAACAGGGACTTCCGGTTAAGATGGCGGCTTAGAGAAAGCTAAAGCTCAGATCTCCTGAAAACCCTTCCCGACCGAACTCAAACGATAAGCTCCTAAGGCGCCGAAATTCAAAACAATCAACAGCACAGACCCTGGGAACCCTCCTCCTGGACCTGGACCCGGTTCAAAAGGTACGGCTCCCCTTAAAAGCCAGAACCCGAGATCACTCGGACCTCAGGGGTAGGAGCGCAGAGTCCAAGGCTCCCGGAAGCCGCAGCCCGGCCGGGCTCAGAGAGCAGAACCCTCAGGGCCTTCTACAGTCCCGGTGAAAGTTACTGCCTGGGGCTTCCGCTGCAGAGAGCTGGTCGAAACAACAGCAACCCTCAGGGCGGGCAAGACAGCCTCACGGGCTGGATCCTGCTATCCAAGTCTCAGTGAAAGTCCTTGCCCTCGGAGCTTGGGCTAGCTGCAGCCCATCCCCCCGCAGGCCGAGGAAACAGCCTCACGGCCAGCTATTCTGAAGGCAACTTCCGGAAAGCGAGCCGGGGGGAGAGTGTGGCCTCATGGTCCGACCCTTCCATTCCAGTTCCAGTGAGGCATATTCAGTTTAACCCAGGGAAAGCTCATAGAACCATCTGCCCAGGACTAAAGCCTCTGAACACCAGACAGAGACAAGAAAAACTAATCCTCCACATTCAGAAATGGCAAACTCCACAGAACCACAGAAGCCCCAAAATACCAAGAAAAATAAGAAGAAAGGGGCGACTTTGGACACATTCTATGGAGCCAAAATACAAAATACAGAGCAGACAGAAGATAATATAAAAGAAAATGCTCCAAAACCTTCCAAAGGAAATGGAAACTCTCCACAAACCTATGAAGAATTTGAATCAGAAATGACCAAAAAGATGGAAGCCTTCTGGGAGGAAAAGTTGGAAATAATGCAAAAGAAATTCACGCATCTACAAAACCAGTTTGACCAAACTGTAAAAGAAAACCAGGCTTTAAAGGCCAGAATCAGGCAGCTGGAAGACAACGATCGTGTAAAAGAGCAAGAATTAATAAAGCAAAGCAAAAATACCAAGAAATTAGAAGAGAACATAAAATATCTCACCGACAAGGTGATAGATCTGGAAAATAGGGGGAGAAGGGATAATTTAAGAATAATTGGACTCCCAGAAAAGCCAGAAATAAACACCAAACTGGACATGGTGATACAAGATATAATCAAAGAAAATTGCCCAGAGATTCTAGAACAAGGGGGCAATACAGCCACTGACAGAGCTCACAGAACACCTTCTACACTAAACCACCAAAAGACAACTCCCAGGAATGTAATTGCCAAATTCCAAAGCTATCAAACAAAAGAAAAAATCCTACAGGAAGCCAGAAAAAGACAATTTAGATATAAAGGAATGCCAATCAGGGTCACCCAAGACCTTGCAAGTTCTACTCTGAATGATCGTAAGGCATGGAACATGATCTTCAGAAAGGCAAGAGAGCTGGGTCTCCAACCAAGAATCAGCTACCCAGCAAAACTGACTATATACTTCCAAGGGAAAGTATGGGCATTCAACAAAATAGAAGACTTCCAACTTTTTGCAAAGAAAAGACCAGAGCTCTGTGGAAAGTTTGATACTGAAAATCAAAGAGCAAGGAATACCTGAAAAGGTAAATATTAAGGAAAGGGGAAAATGTTATCTTCTTCTTTTACTCAAACTCTCTTCTATAAGGACTACATTTATATCAACCTATGTATACTAACATGTGGGGAAAATGTAATGTATAAATAGGGGGTAAAGAAAGACCAAATAGAATAATCATTCTCACACAAAGATTCACATGGGAAAGGGAGGGGAAGAAAACTCCTATAAGAAGGAGAGGAAGAGAGGGGGGGGGGGTTACTTAAACCTCAATTTCAGGGAAATCAGCTCTGAGAGGGGAAAAACATCCAGATCCATTGGGATCTTGAATTCTATCTTACCCAACAAGGGTAAGGAGAAGGGAAAACCAAGGGGGGGAGGGGGAGAGGGAGAACAAAAAGGGAGGGAAAGAGAGGGGGGAGGGGGAGGGAACAAAAAGGGAGGGACTAAAAAGGGAAACATCAAGGGAGGGGACAAGGGGGACTGTTTCAAAGTAAATCACTGGACTAAAAGGTAGAGCCGAAGAAGAAAAGGTTAGAATTAGGGAAGGCAATCAAAATGCCAGGGAGTCCACAAATGACAATCATAACTTTGAACGTGAATGGGATGAACTCACCCATAAAACGTAGACGAATAGCAGAATGGATTAGAATCCAAAACCCTACCATATGTTGTCTTCAAGAAACACACATGAGGCGGGTTGACACCCACAAGGTCAGAATTAAAGGATGGAGTAAGACCTTCTGGGCTTCAACTGATAGAAAGAAGGCAGGAGTGGTAATCATGATATCTGATAAAGCCAATGCAAAAATACACCTGATCAAAAGGGATAGGGAAGGTAATTATATTTTGTTAAAAGGGACTATAGACAATGAGGAAATATCATTAATCAATATGTATGCACCAAATAATATAGCACCCAAATTTCTAATGGAGAAAATAGGAGAATTGAAGGAAGAAATAGACAATAAAACCATACTAATGGGAGACTTAAACCAACCATTATCAAATTTAGATAAATCAAATCAAAAAATAAATAAGAAAGAGGTAAAAGAAGTGAATGAAATCTTAGAAAAATTAGAATTAATAGACATATGGAGAAAAATAAATAGGGATAAAAAGGAATACACCTTCTTCTCAGCACCACATGGCACATTCACAAAAATTGACCATACATTAGGTCACAGAAACATAGCACACAAATGCAGAAAAGCAGAAATAATGAATGCAGCCTTCTCAGATCACAAGGCAATAAAAATAATGATTAGTAATGGTACATGGAAAACCAAATCTAAAACCAATTGGAAATTAAACAATATGATACTCCAAAAACGTTCAGTTAAAGAAGAAATCATAGAAACAATTAATAATTTCATCGAGGAAAATGACAATGGCGAAACATCCTTTCAAACCTTTTGGGATGCAGCCAAAGAGGTAATCAGAGGTAAATTCATATCCCTGAATGCTTATATTAACAAACAAGGGAGAGCAGAGATCAATCAATTGGAAATGCAAATGAAAAAACTGGAAAGCGATCAAATTAAAAACCCCCAGCAGAAAACCAAATTAGAAATCCTAAAAATTAAGGGAGAAATTAATAAAATCGAAAGTGATAGAACTATTGATTTAATAAATGAGACAAGAAGCTGGTACTTTGAAAAAACAAACAAAATAGACAAGGTACTGGTCAATCTAGTTAAAAAAAGGAAGGAAGAAAAGCAAATTCAAAGCATTAAAGATGAAAAGGGGGACAGCACCTCCAATGAGGAGGAAATTAAGGCAATCATTAGAAATTACTTTGCCCAATTATATGGCAATAAATACACCAATTTAGGAGAAATGGATGAATATATACAAAAATACAAACTGCCTAGACTAACAGAAGAGGAAATAGAATTCCTAAATAATCCCATATCAGAAATTGAAATCCAACAAGCCATCAAAGAACTTCCTAAGAAAAAGTCCCCAGGGCCTGATGGATTCACCTGTGAATTCTATCAAACATTCAGAGAACAGTTAATCCCAATACTATACAAACTATTTGACATAATAAGCAAAGAGGGAGTTCTACCAAACTCCTTTTACGACACAAACATGGTACTGATTCCAAAACCAGGCAGGTCAAAAACAGAGAAAGAAAACTATAGGCCAATCTCCCTAATGAATATAGATGCAAAAATCTTAAATAGGATACCAGCAAAAAGACTCCAGCAAGTGATCAGAAGGATCATTCACCATGATCAAGTAGGATTCATACCAGGGATGCAGGGCTGGTTCAACATTAGGAAAACCATCCACATAATTGACCACATCAACAAGCAAACTAGCAAGAATCACATGATTATTTCAATAGATGCAGAAAAAGCCTTTGATAAAATACAACACCCATTCCTATTAAAAACACTAGAAAGCATAGGAATAGAAGGGTCATTCCTAAAAATAATAAACAGTATATATCTAAAACCAACAGCTAATATCATCTGCAATGGGGATAAACTAGATGCATTCCCAATAAGATCAGGAGTGAAACAAGGATGCCCATTATCACCTCTACTATTTGACATTGTACTAGAAACACTAGCAGTAGCAATTAGAGAAGATAAAGGAATTGAAGGCATCAAAATAGGCAAGGAGGAGACCAAGTTATCACTCTTTGCGGATGACATGATGGTCTACTTAAAGAATCCTAGAGATTCAACCAAAAAGCTAATTGAAATAATCAACAACTTTAGCAAAGTTGCAGGATACAAAATAAACCCACATAAATCATCAGCTTTTCTATATATCTCCAACACAGCTCAGCAGCAAGAACTAGAAAGAGAAATCCCATTCAAAATCACCTTAGACAAAATAAAATACCTAGGAATCTACCTCCCAAGACAAACACAGGAACTATATGAACACAACTACAAAACACTCGCCACACAACTAAAACTAGACTTGAACAAATGGAAAAACATTAACTGCTCATGGATAGGACGAGCCAATATAATAAAAATGACCATCCTACCCAAACTTATTTATCTATTTAGTGCCATACCCATTGAACTACCAAAATACTTCTTCACTGATTTAGAAAAAACCATAACAAAGTTCATTTGGAAGAACAAAAGATCAAGGATATCCAGGGAAATAATGAAAAAAAAAAACACATATGATGGGGGCCTTGCAGTCCCTGACCTAAAACTATATTACAAAGCAGCAGTCATCAAAACAATTTGGTACTGGCTAAGAAACAGAAAGGAAGATCAGTGGAATAGACTGGGGGAAAGCGACCTCAGCAAGACAGTATACAATAAACCCAAAGATCCCAGCTTTTGGGACAAAAATCCACTATTCGATAAAAACTGCTGGGAAAATTGGAAGACAGTGTGGGAGAGACTAGGAATAGATCAACACCTCACACCCTACACCAAGATAAATTCAAAATGGGTGAGTTACTTAAACATAAAGAAGGAAACCATAAGTAAATTGGGTAAACACAGAATAGTATACATGTCAGACCTTTGGGAGGGGAAAGGCTTTAAAACCAAGCAAGATATAGAAAGAATCACAAAATGTAAAATAAATAATTTTGACTACATCAAACTAAAAAGCTTTTGTACAAACAAAACCAATATAACTAAAATCAGAAGAGAAACAACAAATTGGGAAAAAATCTTCATAGAAACCTCTGACAAAGGTTTAATTACTCATATTTATAATGAGCTAAATCAATTGTACAAAAAATCAAGCAATTCTCCAATTGATAAATGGGCAAGGGAAATGGATAGGCAGTTCTCAGATAAAGAAATCAAAACTATTAACAAGCACATGAAGAAGTGTTCTACATCTCTTATAATCAGAGAGATGCAAATCAAAACAACTCTGAGATATCACCTCACACCTAGCAGATTGGCTAACATAACAGCAAAGGAAAGTAATGAATCCTGGAGGGGATGTGGCAAAATAGGGACATTAATTCATTGCTGGTGGAGCTGTGAACTGATCCAACCATTCTGGAGGGCAATTTGGAACTATGCCCAAAGGGTGCTAAAAGAATATCTCTCCTTTGACCCAGCCATAGCACTGCTGGGTCTGTACCCCAAAGAGATAATGGACACAAAGACTTGTACAAAAATATTCATAGCTGCGCTCTTTGTGGTGGCCCAAAACTGGAAAATGAGGGGATGCCCATCAATTGGGGAATGGCTGAACAAACTGTGGTATATGTTGGTGATGGAGTACTATTGTGCTAAAAGGAATAATAAAGTGGAGAAGTTCCATGGAGACTGGAACAACCTCCAGGAAGTGATGCAGAGCGAGAGGAGCAGAACTAGGAGAACATTGTACACAGAGACTAATACACTGTGGTATAATCGAATGTAATGGACTTCTCCATTAGTGGCGGTGTAATGTCCCTGAACAACTTTCAGGGATCCAGGAGAAAAAAAACACCATTCATAAGCAAAGGATAAACTATGGGAGTGGAAACACCGAGAAAAAGCAACTGCCTGAATACAGAGGTTGAGGGGACATGACAGAGGATAGACTCTAAATGAACACTCTAATGCAAATACTATCAACAAAGCAATGGGTTCAAATCAAGAAAACATCTAATGCCCAGTGGACTTACGCGTTGGCTATGGGGGGTGGGGGGGGAGGAAAAGAAAATGATCTATGTCTTTAACAAATAATGCTTGGAAATGATCAAATAAAATATATTATAAAAAAAGAATTTAGTTAAAGTTCTTGAAAATTCAGATTAAATGTCACATTTGTTGCCATAAATATTCTTTCAATGAAAAAGGATTAGAGAAATTGGGATTTATTCATGAGATTATTGACTTGTGGGTCTAAAATAAATCATATAGATATAGATATAGATATAGATATAGATATAGATATAGATAGATAACTTGTGCAATTATTTTTTTATATTGGAAATTGAGTTTCAGAAATATTCTTTTACTTGCCTAAGATCAAAAAGATAGTTTGGGGACAGAGTCAAATTGGCAGAATGAAAGGTCACAACTGACAAACATTGCCCAAAAGTTCTTTTACAAAATAATCATAGAAACATCAAAGGCAATCCTGAGTTGTAAAGAAGAAAAAAATCAGTGAATATTTTTTTCAGCCAATGTAATCTTAGGAAGACATATAAAGATATCTATGGACACTTGAAGAGAAAGTCTAGCCAAGAGGGCAGGCAGAAAGGAAGAAACATTGATTGGTCTTAGCAAACCATATTAGTTTCAAGGTGGTAATGTTTTACCCCTTCAAGGAAGATCAGGTGTCATTTGGCAACTTTAATGCCCATTACCAATTCCAGATATTTCAAGTTCCATGCTCTCCACAGTAGATATAAAAAGTTGCAGTCATGAGGGTGAAGAGAAAAGTAAAGAAAATTAATAAGAGTATTTTTTAAGATGAGACCAGAGTGAAATAGAAAATGTAATATTCAAACATAGAACTTATAGAAGCATAAAAGTAAAGATGAGAAATAAATCATAATGATTTAACATGGTTAAACTGTCTTTATTACCATATGAGAAAATGATACATTAAATACTAAACAATAATGTTATCATTCAAGAATTTAGAAGGAGCTTTATATAGAGATAATGGGAGGGAGTCAAACATGTGGCTTGGGTGAGGGGAGTAGAAACAAGACTGGACACAGCCCAGACAGCAGGGTTTGGAAAGATAGCCTCAGAGGAAAATGCTTTAAAGCACCCTACACAAAGAACATCACATTACCTGCCCTCACTTAGGCTTCTGACTGAGAAGGGAAGATATTACCAAGACCCATCCCTGCAAGACTGAAGCTAAAAAAGCAGTAAATATGGAGGGACCTCAATCCACTAGTGGTAAAAGGAATAATCAGCAGCAAAAAAAAAATTTCTTGACCATGGGTAATTTCTATGTAGAAAAAGAACAAAATATAGAAGCAACTGCAAAGAGCAACTGATAAGCAAACACATCCAAACTTTAAAAAAAAATGGAAATTGGTTGCAAGCTCTCAAAGAACTCAAAAAGTAGTTCAAGAACCAAGAAAAAAAGACAGAAGAAAAATGGGAAGTATGAAAAAGAAATGAAAGTAATATAAAAAGAAAATAATAGCTTTAAAGACAAGATTGCCCATACATAAAAAGAGGCACAGAAATCAAATGAAGTAATAAGCAAATTGGAGACCATAATTGACCTACTGGAAGCCATGAAAAGCAGGATAGACCAAACCAAAAAGGGAAATCAAAAGATCATAGCTGAATATCAGTCTTAAAAGACTAGAATTGTGCAAGGAGAAGCTAATGATCTCATGATCTCAAGAGACACCAAGAATTAATAAAGCAAAATCAAAAGAATAAAAAAATAGAATGAAACATAAAACATTTCATTTAAAAGACAACTGACCTGGTAAACAGGTCCAGGAGAGACAATTTGAGAATTATTGGTCTACCTGAAAGCCTGTAACAAAATAAAAGCCTTGACATAATTTTACATGGAATTATCCAAGAAAATTGCCCTGATATTCTTGAACAAGGGGGTAAAATAGACAATGGAAGAATCCACAGATCACCCTCTACCTTAAATCCCCAAAAGACAATTCCCAGGAACATTACAGCCAAATTCAAGAGCCCCCATACTGACGAGAAAATACTGCAAGCAGCCAAAAATTTTATATGGAAAGCTTAAAGATCATTAATCCTTAGAGAACCATAATATTCACATCACAATTATATACCACAATTTGTTCAGCCATTCCCCAAATGAGGGGCATCCCTAAGTTTCTACATCCTTACCATGACAAAAAAAGCAAGTATAAATATTTTTTTGCAAATATGTTCTTTCTTATTTTTTTAATCTCCTTAGGATATAGGCTTAGTAGTGTTGTTACTGAATCAAAAGACATGCCTTTTTATAGCCCATAAAGGACAGGATTAAAAGAGGAAATCAATACATAGATAATAATTATAATTGTGAATATAAATGGACAATATATACTCACCCATAAAAAAGGAAGCTGATGGCAGAGTGGATTAAAAACCAGAATGCTACCATGCATTGTTTACAAGGAGCATATTTGAAACAGGACAACACATAGTAAAGGTAAGGGGCTGGAGAAAAATCTATTGTACTTCAACTGAAATAATAAAAAAAGTAGGAGTAGCAATCATGATCTCAAACTCAGCTAAAGGAAAAATACATATGATTAAAACAAACAAGGAAGGAAATTATATCTTGATAAATGTCTGTATGGACAATGAATTAATAGATGCACTTAATACATAGGCACCATTTCTTATAGCATTTGAATTTTAAAGGAGAAACTGAAGGAGCTTAAGAAGGAAATAGTAAAACTATTCTAGATGGGAAATTCAACCTTCCCCTACCAGAACTAGATAAATCTAAGCAAAAAATAAATTAAAAAGGAAGAAAAGGAAGTGAATGAGATTTTAGGAAAGTTTGATTTAAAAGATACCAAGAGAAAACTGAAGAGGAATAAAAAGGAATATACCTCTTTTTCAACATTACATGCTACATATAGAAAACCTGATCATGTAAAAAGGCAGAACCTCACAACTAAATGCAGAAAAACAGAAATAATAGATGTAACATTTTAAGATCACAATGCAATAAAGATATAATCAATAAAAGTCAATGGAAAGGCAAATTAAAATTAATTGTAAACTAAGTATTCAAATTCTTTAAAATAGTAAATCAAAGAACAAATGATAGGAGCAATCACTGATTTTGTTAAAGAGAATGACAATAAGGAGACAACATATCAAAATGTATGGGATACAGTCAAAGTAGTACTCAAAAAATTTATATCTCTGAGTACTTATATGAATAAAATAGAGAAAAAAGTCTAGCTACATCTGATTAGAATATGAATGCAAATGAAAGCATATAATTCATCATTTGTTTATTTGGGTATACCTTTTTGGGTTGTGTTTTTATATTATTCACTTACAAAAGTAAATAATACCGAAAAAATATTTTGCATGATAAAACATGTATTACTCAGACCAAACCCCTTGTCAGCTCTGGGAGGTAGAAGGAGAAAGGAGGGAAACAATATGGATCACAAAACTTGGGAAGACTAATGTGCAATTTTTATATTAGAATTAAAAAATAAAATAGGTGTGCAAGTAAGATTATTTGCAATTAAGTGGGAAATGAAAAGGGAAGAGCACTTGAAAGTCACTGTCATCTGAATTGGTTATAATAGAGAATGTATTTGCCCACCACGTTCTTCATAGGAGTTTATTTTACATAAGAAGGAAATAGAATAAAGAACTAAAACAAAATGAGAGAGATGATAGGAGAGAGAATAGATTAAGTGAGGCAGTGGTCAGATGCTAAAAAAAATAACCTTAGGGAAAATAGGAAAAAAATACAAATAGAAGAGAATGAAGTGGGAAGAAACGTACATTTAGCAATGAAAATTATGAATATGAATGGAGACAAACTCATCAATAAAATGGATACTGATAGAAGATCGGATTAGAAACCAGAATCCAATAATATTTCCAATCCAATCTAGTATTTATCTGAATAATTGGAAAATCAGATTATTTTTTTTTGTTTTCTAATGTTTTATTGAAATTTCTCTAAGAAGTTTTTTTTTTTTTTTAACTTGTTCTTCATCATATCCTGCTCTGCAGCCTCCTTGGCTCATTTTGCCTGGATTCCAAAAAGACGGGCATTGGTTCAGGTCATCAGAAGATTAGAAAATGTCTTGAAGTTCTTTTCATATTCAGTAATGATATGAATTTTCTCTTTCTTAAAGAGATTTCTAATAGGCATAAAAGGTCCTGAAGTTTGAGTTGCCAACTTATGTTCTTCAGCAGAGCTATCTCCCTTCTTAGGTACAGATGGTTTCCATGGGAAGTGCATTAGTTTGGAATAGTATTCTTTAAGGAATCTATAGATTTATTTCAGTGATGAGGTTCCACAGAGATACCAACAGTCCATGCCACTTTTTTATGAATACCAGCCACTTGAAGCTCTTCCAAGCTGAATCTTCTAGCAGCACTCACTTTGGTGTGGTATTGGATACTGAGGTACCTTACTAGTGGCAGGATAGGACCAGATACAGAGCAAGGAGCAATTCGACGGGCTTTTGCTTGTCAAGCCTTTTATCTTCTAGTCTTCCATGTGGCCACTTGTCTTTGCCAGTCTTTGTGGAAATGGAGCTTCAGAATCATTTGCACAATGGAAAAATTAGCATGAATTAGGACATAAAACCTCACCAACAAATGCCAAAAAGCAGGATATTAAATAAACCATTTTCCAACCAAAATGTAAAGAAAAAAAAACCTTAAACAAAGGGCCCTGATAGCATAGATTAAACGTTACTTAAAAACTAAAACATATAATCCTTAAGAATGAGTGGGTCAAAGAACAAATCATAGAAATGATTAATCATTTCATTAAAGATAATGGTAACAACTAGAAAATATACCAAAATTTGTGGGATGTAGCCAAAATAATAAGTAGAGGGAAACTTAAATCAATGAAAGGGAAAAAGAATAGATAACAAATTAGTCATATGAAAAAGTCTAAATCTCTAGTTAAATTTGTTTAATTTTTTAATTAGAAAATTAAATTAACAATAAAACTGATTATCTAAATGAAATTAATATTTACAAAAATTTAAATTTCCAAGAACAATAGGAGAGGAAATAGAATATTTAAATTAATATAATCTTAGGAAAGTATATAAATAATAAAAGATATAACAACCTATAAATTATCTCCTAGGGAGGTGGGGTGGAAGGGAATATTTTTTCCCAAAAGGTAAACTGTAAAAGAAATTTAAATGATAATTAATTTCATAAACTATTTGAAAAAATAGGAAAAGAAGGAACCTTGCCAAACCCATTCTCTGAAATAAATATGCTACTAAACTAAATCTCTATTCCCAAAGACATCAAGGGAAATGACACACATGTACAAAAATATTTATTTGGCAATTTTTGTAATTGAAGATAAATTTGTGCCAAGAGGATGCCCATAATTTGGGGAATGACTGAATAATTTATAGCATATAAACAATATAAACATGATAGAATCACATTTTATTATAAGAAATGATGAATGGAATGGCTTCAGAAAAATCTGGAAGATTTATATGTACTGATATAAAGTAAAATGAGCAGAATCAGAACAATGTACACAATAACAACAATATTATAAAAAATAAATATTGAAAAGCTTGCATAATTGTTCAAAACAATGATCCATGAAAATTCTAAAATATTTATGATAAAAATTGTTATCTATCCCCAAATATAGAACATAAAGACTGAGAACAAATTGAAATTAATTTTTTCCTCTGTTTACAAGATTAATTTGAAAATATATTTAAATGATCTCTTATGCAACATTTGTATCATATTTCTTGCCTTCTCAGTGGGTGGGAACTGAGCTGAAAATACTAGAGGAATTTGTAACTGAAAATAAAAATTTAAGTCAAAAACATCAGTATTAGATCTCCATTTTAGGTTTCCTTTTCCAAAGTCAATAGGTATCAGTATTTTTCCACTATTGTTGAATAGAATGCACCCTCTCCAAATATAAACAAGAACCCTATTTAAATACAACCTATGTTTATTCATCTGAGACTTGACATCTTATACTGGCTGATAAACCAATTGTTAAGAAATTTCTGAAGAAGTAGCTGCTCTTCTCTTAACTTTTTCTTTTCTTTTGGAACAGTCTATTTCCACTCATCTTCTGAAATGTACTTTTTTCTGGACCTAAGCTTCATCAATCTGATGAATTTTTGTTAAGCCTACAGATCTTACCATCAGGTACTGTATCCAGGAATCCTTGCTTAGCCCAACTAAGCCTGAGGTCTCAGTAAAGGTACATATTGTAGTTAGTAATGTTGAATCTGACCATGCACATTTCTTCTCATTCTGATATTAAATAAATCAATGATTGAGAACAGTACTGGGTGAGAATACCAAAAGAAGCAAAATATATTCCCTAAAAAAGGAAGAGATTATTTAAATAAATATATACAAAATAAGATATGTACAAGATTAAAAAACTAATCAACAGAGGGGAGACACTGGAATTGAACGGAGGTTGGGGAAGGTTCCTGTGGAAGGTTGGATTTAAGATTTGACTTAAAGAAATCCAAAGAGTTGAATGGTTGGAGTGGAGGAGGTAGAGATTCCAGAAATGGGCAAATATCCAGAGAAAAATACTATGGCTGAATGTTGGATTCTCTTGTTGAGTCATTCAGGAACTGAGTATCTGTTGATCAAACATTTGGGGGAGTAAAATGTAAGAACACTGAAAAAGGCATAGGATGTTAAGTCAAAAAAGGATTTCAATGTGAAATGGAGCATTTCATATTTGATCTTGGAGGCAGTAGAGAATTACAGGAGTTTATTGAGTGACTGGTGATATAATTAGATCTGCAAATGAGGAAAATCACTTTAGTGGCTAAATGGAGGGTGGATGGGAGTGGGGAGATACTGGAGACTAAAAAATAATGCAAAATTCCAAGCAAGTGGTGATGATTTTTACTAACAGGGTAGTAGTTTAAGATGGGAGAAGGGAACATATTCAAGAGATGTTGAAAAGGTGACATTATCAGGCCTAGTCAACATATTTTAAATGGAGGGAATAAGAAATGATGAGGAGTCCAGGGTTGGAAGACTGTAGCACATGGAGGTTAATGCCACTCTTGAAATTAATAGGGGAAAGGGGAGTGTAGGTTTTAGGAAAGAAAATGATGGATTCCAGTATGGAAATGTTAAGTTTAAGGTGTCTACTAGATATCCAGTTCCACATGTCTGAAAGGCAATTGGAGATATAAGTTTGTGGTTCAGTAGAGAAAGAGGAGTATGATAGGTAGAAATCAAAATTATCAACATGCATAGAGATGGTAATGAAATGCATAATAACTGATGTGATATGGAAATCACTTTAAAAGACTGATATATATTAATTTAAGGTCGCCAAGGAATTCAGCTATGTAATACCTAAATGAAAACTCAAGTCAGCAGTCAAACTTTTATGGAGTTTTTAATTACAAACAGTAGGAAGAAAGGTATTAGAGAGAGACAGAGACAGAGAGAGAGAGAGAGAGAGAGAGAGAGAGAGAGAGAGAGAGAGAGAGAGAGAGAGAGAGAGAGAGAGAGAGAGAGAGAGAGAGAGAGAGAGAGAGAGAGAGAGAAGGGAATAGTGCTTAAATACCCACTCTGCTTAGGCTGGGCCAAAGGCCCAAGGCCTTGGATAGCCAAGGCAAAGAAAAGAGATCAGTCCCTATCACTCACGTGACCAAAATGGAGAAACAGTCTGAGGGCCTCCACTCTAAGCACCAGGCTCCAACCACCACACTCTCCTCCACCCAGGAAGATTCCAGCACTCCTGAGCTCTACTCTATCTCACTTCCTGTGTCTCCCCTGTGTCAATGGTGGCTCTAGCTTAACCCAGGACCACCCAGAGGTCTGTCCCCTTTGCACATGTCTGTTGAAGGCCATATTCTCAAATAATTAAATCTTGAACTTTGCTGAGCTCTTTCTAAATCCTGTTATCTTGAGTAGGGTGGAGATTGTAGTTTCCAAGACCTGATTCTGTCATTCCAAGTATCTCTATTGTTATTGATCAGGATAAGGAAATAGCCAAATAGGACATATACTTAACATAAAGAAGCAAATGTGTAGAGTAGTCTGATATATGAAAAATGCAAATATAACTATTTAATAAATAAAATGCTAGGAAAACTGGGAAGTAGTGTTACTAAAACTAGTCAGAGAATGTGTCACAATATACATCAAGATGAGTTCAAAATGTCTCAGAAATTTATTTCAAAATTGTTTGGAAACAAAAGATGATATCATAAGAAAATTTAGGGAATATGGAAGAAATTACCTGAAATATCTATGCATAGGTGAAGAATTTATGACCAAACAAAAGATAAAGTTTTTGTACATATGATTACATTGAATTAAAAAGGGTTTTGATAAATCAAACTAATGCAGCCAGAACTAGAAGAAAAAAAGCAATCTACATGTGTGTTTGTGGAGCAGGGGAATGAAAGCAAGTCTTTATTTTAAGAATCCTATTTTATTAAATATAATTCATATAAAATGGATGTTTAAATACATAGACATTTAAATATATAATTATTAATTTTATTGTTAATCATTAAGTTATTAATTATTAAATAATAATAAATGAATAAAAATAAAAATAAATAAAATATATAATGTATAAATATTAATAATATATGTATATTGGCAGGGTGTATGGGGTGCTCAGGGAGGGGTAGTATCTCTGGTATGTAGGGATTGTCGTGCCCTCCTAGGGAAGCTCTCCAACCTCTGATCCTCACCTGACACCCAGCTCTCACTTGTGGCTCCTAGTAGCTGCTAGCATGTGGCAGCAGCCACACCCTGGGGAACGGGTTTGACAGGCTGGCTAAACCTTGTGAGGGTAGCCATCGGGTCGGGTCGTAGAACCCTAGTGAACCAAGGCTTTGCTCACCCAGCATGTGAAGACTGCTTCTGTCAAACAGACGGAAGAAACCAATAAGGAGGTTCAACTGCTGAGAGGGTGACTCAGAAAAGCACTGCGGAGTGCTTAGGGCATGTTGGAGCACAAAAGACAACACGGCCATCCAATCAGCTGAGGAAGTCTCCAGGTGTAATGATTTTTCATGCCACTGGACCCAGGCTTCCAAAAATGAGAGAATGGGATTATCTCTGTGCATCGACTTTTCCACTTAAATCTCCTTCACGCACAAGTGTTTTTGTGCACACTCATCTACATCACAGATGAAAGCGCACAAAGACAATCGTCATCCTTGGTTACTGAGAGACTACTACTATGTATATTGGTCATACTTATAAAAATAGCAGACATTTCCCAAACAATAACTGGACAAAGTTAAGGAAAGGTAGTTTATAGAACAAAAAAAAATTAAAGTTATCAATAATCATTTAAAAGTGTTCCAAATCATTAGTAATCAGAGAAATAAAATTAAAATACCTTTAAGTTAGGACCTCAAATATACCAAAATGGCTAAGATGACAGAAAAGGCAAATGACAAGTGCTACACAAGATATGGAAAAATAGATACACTTATTCAGTGTTGGCAGAACCATGAACTAAGTAGACCAACTACTTTGGAGAGCAATTTGGAACTATGCACAAATGGACATAAAACCTTTTCACCCAATAATACCATATATAGTCTGTACCACAAGAAAATTATGACAAAAAGTAAAAGAGCCATATGTATAAAAACATTTATTGCAGTTTTTTAATGGGGGCAAATAATTGGAAAATAAGGAGATGGCTGACATATGAAAAATAACAATAAATTATGCTAATTGGATATGTTTGAATACCATTAGGCTAAAAGCAATGCTGAAAGGGATAGTTTCAGAAAAACCTGGAAAGACTTATATGAAGTGATGCAACATATATTGAACAGCAGTAGAACATTGTACACAGTAATATGATAAAAATAATGAACTGCATAAAATTTAGTGATTACAATCAATAAAATGACCCATCAGAATTCCAAAAAATTTAAGATGCAAAATACTCTCCATCTTAAGATAGAAAATGTATCGATGTATAATCTCAGGATTATAGCTTATATGGAAATATATTTTAATGATTTCATATGTTGTTATTAACAAAAAATTAATATGGAGGCTTATTACAAGACTTATAAGCACTTATTAGTAAAAAAGGAGAGATAGAAGCCTTTCTAAATTTAGGTAAAGTCTAGTCCTCTATTGCAGCAAGATGAGGCCTGGGCTTGTCAGAGATTACAAGATGAGGTAAGCAAATCAATCCAAAGACCATTAGTTCAAGAGGCTAGTCCATGAAAAAGAGAACCTGCTGACTTTTCAAAAAGTCTCCACTCCTCCCAGTTCCACATCATAGACCAATGGCTTTCAGAAATCATGGGACATTATACCAGGATGCTGGCACTGAACCATGGGGACTTAATAACTTTTTTTATGTCCAGCAACTAGGGTATGCAGAATCAAAGATTGGATGGTGGAATTTTCCTTCACACAATATAAAATAGGAATTGTATTGTTTTCTTTCTCATTGGGTTGTTGAAGGGCCATAGGGAGGGAGAGCATTTGGATATTAAAAAAATTAAAGATATACATTATACGTGTCATCATAATATTCAGTGCTTAGAAGCAATTCTTTAATCATAAAATACATATTGTGAATTTCAAAACTACTCAACCCTATTCAAACCATTCTTTAGAAGATGGGATTTAGCTATTTCCTGATCAATAACAATAGAGATTCTTGGAATAACAGAATCAGGTCTTGGAAACTACAATCTCCACCCTACTCAGGGTAACAAGATTAGGAAGGGCTGCAGCAAAACTCAAGATTTAATTATTTGAGAATATGGCCTTCAACAGACATGTGCAAAAAGGACAGACCTCTGGGAAGTCCTAGGTTAAGCTAGAGCCACCATTGGCACAGTTGAGACACAGGAAGTGAGGTAGAGGACAGCTCAGGAGTTCTGGGGACTTCTTGTGTGGAGAGAGAGAGAGGTGGTTGGAGCCCACAGACTGTTTCTCCATTTTGGTCATGTGAGTGATCGGGACTGATCTCTTTTCTTTGCCTCGGCTATCCAGGGCATTGGACCTATGGCTCAGCCTAAGCAGAGTGGGTATTTAAGCTCTATTTCCTTCTCTCCCTTTTCCCTGTATCTCTCTCCCTCTAATACTTTTCTTCCTCTTGCTTGTAATTAAAACACCATAAAAAAGGTTGACAGCTGACTTGAGTTTTCATTTAGGAATTACATAGCTGAATTCCTTGGTGACCTTAAATTAATATATATCAGTCTTTTTAAGTGATTTCCATATCACATTGTGGCTGACTACAGGAGTCTAACGAATTCCCTCAATAAACTTCCTGAATTTTCTTGCCTTTTTACTCTACTTTCTCACCACTCAGTCCTTTCTAACAGCTAACTCGGCTTAAAGACACAGCTGCCAGAATAAGTGAGTATAAAAAAACTTCTTCTCTCTTCTTTTTTCTCTTTAAGTTAAATTGGAATCAGCAGTTTTTCTTTTTCTTCCCTTTAATATTAAGGGGCAACTGGGTGGCTCAGTGGATTGTGAGCCAGGCCTAGAGACAGAAGGTCCTAGGTTCAAATCGAACCTCAGATACTTCCCAGCTGTGTGACCCTAATAGTTAGGTAGAAAACAGCTGTTTTAAATCTTTGCAACAGGACCCTAAAGTCCTGGCTGGGAGAGCTGTTTCTAAGGAACAACTGCCTAGATTAGGAGTAAAAAAACCTGTGAAAAGTTTTTGCTTTGTCCTGCTCCCCACGTGTTTTGTGAAGACTGTTAGAAAAATAATTACTATATCTTTGGACATTTATATGGCAGTTGAAGAATTAGGGGCATTGAGGAATTCAGGATACCTCCAATTTTTTATATTAATAGGTAATGTCATTATTTACTTCTCAATACTGTATTTAGTGATGCTAAAATGAAAAAAAATTGAGGATAAAATGCAAACCCAATTAGAAGATCTAAAATGTTTCTTACAGGATCAATTGGCAAACACCCACTCTACCAGAAACAGACCTGTTTCTGAACCTTTGAATGAGGAAATTTCCTTCCCTGAAATAGAGATGGAAAACACCTTCCCTATAGCTCAGTTAACAGACTGCTTCTCTCGTGTAGTGAAAATTTTGACTGAATTTAATCCCCAAAACCCTTCCCCTGCAATCCCAGTTTCTCATGTTCCCTCTCTTACAGAAAACCAAATTCCAGCTCAAAGGAAATCTCATCCTCCTAGAGAAACATGTCTTTGTCAAACTGGCCCACAGGTACAAAATTCAACTAGAGGCCTGTTTCCTATAAGAGAAGTACCTGAAATAGGACGGAATGGAGATGTGGTTACTTTAAGACACAGGATACTGTTTACTCCCCAAGAAATAAATGAATTTACATGAAATATCCCCACATATGAACAAGATCCCTTTCTAGTAACAAAAAAGATGGGAGACATATTTTTTCAGTATAATCCATCTTACAAGGACTTGGAGAACTTGCTACAAGCTTTTTTAACTGAACGTGAGAAAAATAAAATTATTGCTCATGTCAACAAAACCCGGGGGTGTAATGCAGCACATTGGCCATCTCAGGATCCTGAATGGGACTATAATAACCCTGAGGATTATCTACAACTATACTATTGTAGAGAGGCCATCCTTATGGTAATGAAGGAATGTGCAGACAGTACAGATAAGTGGATGGAATTTGAAAAATTTATGCAAAAGAAGGAAGAAACACCTTCCATATTCATGGATAGAATAATCGAGTTTGGGGACAGATACTTGGATTGGGACCTAACTAAAGAGAATAGCTTAAGACAAGTTAGAAGGATCTTTGTCAATAACTCTTGCAAAGCAATTAAGAGTTATTTTAGAATACAATGCCCAAGATGGTCAGGTATGGACCTTAAAGAATTGCAAAAAACAGCTATATGTGTTTTAAAGGGAAACAAAGAAAAGGAAGAAGAAAATAATGATGACATGGAGGAAATGAAGAAAAAAAATGAGATGTGTAATAGATAGGATAGCTAAATTAGAAAGTGGGCATGATAATGAACCAACGACACTTGCCCCTCTCCAGAAATCTAATTATCAATCCATTACCTGCCACTTCTGTGGGAAGAAGGTCCATATTATGGTACAGTGTAGAGCTTTTCTCAAGATTATAGGAAGAAATACTCAGTTTAATAACAACTACAGAAGTGATAATTATAGAAATAAATATAATTATGACAATGAAAACCACAACTTTAAGAATGATGACTATAGGAATGGATATTGGGAAAGTGATAACTCAAATGAAATAACTCCACAACAAAATATAAAAAATGGTGCTCGTCCAAAACATACTCGAGGTGCTAATGCCCCTCATGGAAGTGCCCTTCAGGGGGGTTCATTTCAGGGGGGTACCCAAGGAACTTCCCAAACACAATGAAGGTGTCTGGGAGGGGGGGGCTGGGGCACAGGAATCAGAGGATACAACCTTTGATTTCCAGGACTCTGATGTCCTATTACCCATTGTCCCTATCCACTACCGCCCCATACTAATGAACCCCATGTTACTTTAAAGGTGGGTAACACCTATTATGATTGTCTATTAGACACTGGAGTTTCCTGGTCTGTATTAAAGGGAACACCTGATTTACAATGTTATTCTGTTGGCTCAGAGAATGTAATGGGAGTATCAGGAATACCCCAAAGAGTTAAAAGACTCCCCCCCTAGAATGGTGTCTGTAGGACCCCTAGAGGTACACCATTCCTTCCTTTTGATGCCTGACTCCCCTTTAAATTTGCTGGGGAGGGACCTTCTATGCATACTCAGAGCCACAATAAATTACTCCCCAGATGGTTCCTTATCATTGGAAGTACCAGAGGAATCTTTAAATTTACTCCCTGTAATTCTCTCAGAGAGTCAGGAGGGAAAAGAGCATCCCATCTTTGCAATACCTGAAGATATACCGGAGTCTCTTTGGGCCACATCTTCTTCCGATGTAGGCATACATAAGTTGGCTGTTCCTGTGCAGATAAAAACTAAATCTAGCCCACCTCCTTCTATTCCTCAGTATCCCTTCTCAAAAGAGGCAATTGACGGAATTACCCCAGTAATTAACTCATTAATTGCACAGGGAATAATAATCCCTTGTAAATCTGAATACAACATGCCCATCCTGCCTGTTAAAAAAACAAAAAGAGGGCCTGATGGTGTAAAAAATAGACTCAAATACAGGACTACAATCCCCATGAGCCTTTGCTCCAATTCCCCAGAATGCCTTGTAATCTCACCTGGGCCGAGATCAAGAAGGTATTTAAGTTGATTCAAAGGCTTTTGAGGGGCTCTTGGCTCTTTTTGGACTTCCGTTTTGGTGCAGAGGCGTCTCTTGCGTGATGTGAGGTTATTTTGTCTAGGCCTCTGGCCTAGGCACATGTTTCTTGTATATTCTTTAATCTTTAACTTTAATAAACCTCTAAAAATATAATACTCCTTGCAGAGAGAAACTAATTTCTACCTGCCTCAGATGCCTCAGTCTCCCCATATTCCTAAATTCTAATCATTATAGTATGGCGACCTAATGGGAAAAAAAAAAAAAAAACTCAATCTTCTGAATTCTTTTCTGATCTTTAATTCAACTTTTAATAGCTAGTGCCTAGAAAAATTTTTTTTGAGCCATATCTCTCTGGCCAAGGTTTTCTACCCTCAGAAAGCTGCTACAGGCTCCGGACTTGCTGCCCACCCCACCTGGCTCCCTCCTGCCGCTTCCTGCCTCAGCCTGCAGCCCTGATCTTCCTCACCTGGTACCTGGTCCCGGCCTTGACCCCCCCCCCCGCAGCCGCTCCTGCTCCTGGCCTCTCACCGACTGCTGCCTGCCTATTTCTGTGCCCCAGACCCAGGAGCCCGACCCAGCCAGCTCATCACCCAGATCCTTGGAGCAGATCGCTCAGGACTCATTGCGACCAGCTGGTAACAGTATTGGCCACGTGGGCGGAGGGGAGAGACGAGAGGGAAAGGAGAACGGGTAATTTTCCCTTAGGCTAAGCCTCCACGTGGCTGGGGGTATTGGCCACTGCGGGATCTAATCATTACAATGGCAAACACCTCTATAGATTCGTGCAGGATTTTAGGCCTGTGAACAATCACTTTATAAAGAGACACTCCATAGTTTCCAATATCAATACTATTATTTCTTCTATTCCTAGCACAGCTACATACTTTACAGTAGTAGATTTGTGCTCAGCCTTCTTTTCCATACCCATACATGAGAACTTGAGGCATATCTTTACTTTCACCCAGCAGGGCCGTTATTACTGCTGGAGTCATTTGCCACAAGGTTTCGTAGACAGCCCAAGCTTATTTGAGCAAATTTTGAGCCAAGATACAGATAATATAAAATTTAAAAACAGCAAATTAATCAAGTACATAGATGACCCACTCTTGGCTTCAACAGCTGAGGAAACATGTCAGGAAGATAGCAAGCACCTTCTTTTGGAATTGCAAAAAAGAGGTCATAAGATCTTGAAGGATAAGGTTCAGTGGTGCCTCCCTAAAGTAGAATATTTGGGGTTCATCCTGATTGCAGGTGCCTGATTGATTTCTCCCCAAAGAATTGAGAATATTCAAAATTTAAGTGCACCTACCACTAAGAAACAATTGAGAGCAATTTTGGGAGCAACAGGGTTTTGTAGACAATGGATTCCTTGCTATGGGGAAATTACTAAAACCCTTATAGCACTAACAAGGGATTTGGTCCATGAACCCCACAAATTAGAACCAGAACACCTGTCAGGTCTATGAGATCTAAAAAAGTCTATCCTGCCTGCCCCCTCTCTAGACATCCCAGATTACAACAAGCCATTTACTTTGTATGTACATGAGTGAAGAGGGGTAGCTTCAGGTGTTTTAACTCAGACTTTGGGACATTCTCAGCGCCCAATTGCCTATTATTCTACACAACTGGACCCAGTAGCATCAGGAGCACCACCATGTCTTAGAGGAGTACCTGCTACAGCCTTACTAGTGACAAAAACTGTTGATCTAGTATTGGGATGCCCATTAACAATTATGTGCCCACATGAGGTAGAAGCATTGTTGCTAAGACACAGAACACAGGCATTTTCTGATCAGCGAATTACAAGGTATAAAATAACCTTGTTAAACAATGAAAACATTACCTTGAAGCACTGTTCAACTCTTAACCCTGCCACCTTGCTTCCAGATTTACCAACTTCAGGAGAAGCATTACATAGTTGTGAAACCCTAGTGTCCAGGGCAAAAAAGCCTCAAGATGATCTCTTGGACACTCCCTTAAACAATTCAGATCTGGTCTTATTTACTGATGGTTCTTCTTTTATGAGAGGTGGCATATGCTACACTGGAGCTGCTGTAGTCACAGAATTTGCCACTGAGGGGTCAGCTTCGCTGCCCTCTAATATTAGCACTCAAGGGGCAGAATTCATAGCTTTAAAACATGCCTGTATAATTGCCAAGGGCAAAAAGGCAACAATTTATATGGATTCTAGATATGCTTTTGGCATTTGTCACTCAGTTGGGATGCTATGGCTCCAGAGAGGATTTTTAACCTCAGCTGGAAAATCCATAGCTAATGCAGAAATTATTAATGAAATTCTTTCTGCTCTCAAACTGCCTGAAGCCCTAAATGTAGTTCATTGCTCAGCCCATACATGTGGCTCTGACCCTGTCTCTAGAGGAAATGATTGAGCAGATGCCACTGCAAAGCTAGCAGCCATAGAAGGACCTGGATTAGTTTTAACATTAACAACTACTGATGATTTAAATTTATCACTTTCCTATAATGAAAAGGAAGTGGGAAAATGGAAACAAAATTTTAAAGCAAAACAGATTAATGGAATGTGGGTGTCATCTGAAGGAAAACCCCTTCTCCCTAGAGGTTTCTATCACTAAATTTGCCAATCTGTTCATAAAAATGGTCACTTTCGTACCCAGGGCATCGTGGACTCTGTCAAGAGAGTATGGATAGCCCCCGGTATAACTACCATAGCCTCTAAAGTGTGTTCAGCCTGCTCTACCTGCCAGTCATATAACCAACAAACCTTTTGTGGCAAAGCTTTCGGTGGGCGTCCTCTGGATTACACACCTTTTGAGCACCTACAGATAGATTTCATAACAATGCAAAAGGATGGACATTATAAATTTTGCTTAGTTATAATAGATTAACTGACCAGATGGCCAGAAGCATTTCCTGTGACATAAGCCATAGCGGCTTTTGTTGCGAAGGTGCTTTTAAAAGAAATTATTCCTTATTTTGGCCTGCCAGCACATATTGATCCCGATAGAGGAAGTCCTTTTACTGATTCTGTCTTAAACCAAATATATTCTTGCTTGGGGATAACTCGCAAATTCCATTTTCCATATCATCCCCAGAGCTCAGGCCAAGTTGAAAGGATGAATAAAGAACTTAAAACTATGATTGGCAAATTATGCACTGAGACCCATTTAAAATGACCTGAAATTCTCCCTCTGGCCCTATTTTATTTTAGAAGCAGGCCTAGAGGAGACTTACATATTTCACCATTTGAGATGCTTTTTTGGACATCCACCTACACAGGCTAAGCCTTTCTCCCCTGCATATACATCACTATTAGGAGGAGATATTACTATTGCTTCCTATATACAGGAATTACAACATAAACTGTGTGAACTTCATTAATCTGGAGCTGCAGTATAAGCCGGACCACTAGACTTTTCACTTCACGACCTGAACCCAGGAGACAAGGTGTATATTAAGAATTTCCAGCATACTGGAGCAACTCAGCCTTTGTGGGAAGGACCATTCCAAATATTGTTAACTACTCCAACATCTACAAAGGTTGGAGAGAAGGACTCTTGGATTCATTGCTCACATGTAAAGAGAGCATCTTCTGCTGAGACTCATTGACTGTATCCTATCACATGCATTGGAGATAATAATCCTTTGACAAGTGGATGCTGTTTTTTCAAAAACACATTGAATTCCTGATTTTTTTCTTCTCTTTCCCTTATTTTTTAATTATTGCTTTTCTTTTGAATATTTGAAATTTTCCCCTTTCCTCATTTCTTGTACAAAAAGTACATACAATTAATTTTTTTCTCTCTCTCTGCAGTAATATAAGTTTAAATATACATACCCAAACAGCTTTAGACTGTGGGAACCTGCCATTTATTGATACAATGTTATGAGACTATGATTAATGTTTGTGTCTGATTTAAGGAAATTTGTTAAAAACAAGGAGTACAGACTTAACCTGAATAGTGCCAAAAGAGCACACAGTAAATACTAATATGGACTAGAGGTTACGATGCTTGAAATACATTAAGTCATAGGACTTCCTTGTATCTACACTCTTTATACAAGTACAAAAATTTGACTATCGTGCTGGCTCCCTATATACTTGAGAATGAAAAAAGTCAGACCAGGGAATGACTCTTCCCTATCAAAATAGAATTCTAGTTCCTTTCCTTCTTGTAATATGAGAACGTCCTGTAGTCATGGCTGTAAATGAGTAAGTGAAATATTACATGCATTCTGTCCGACAGACTTGTGGGATAGAAATTACTTTAAATTGGACCTTTAAAAGGGCCCATTATGAAGTTATTCTTGTTTACTCAACATTTTATACATAGATTTTTGTATTTTGATTCTGATTTTAAAGTTTTTTCTTCCCTTTCTCCCAAAAGTTTTACTTTCTTCCACATTTTTCCCTTTATATATTTTTGTTTTTTTGTTTGTTTTGTTCTTATTGTTTTTGAATTCTTTTAATAATTGACTCATATACTCCCATAACTCAACAATGCATCCTGAGCTGAACAGGATTTTTTTAACACCCACTTCAGGGGGGATTGTATTTTAATAAAAATCCAAGATTTTGAAAAGTTTTTTTTGTTTGTTTGAGAAACATCTTCAAGGAAGAAGCTTGCTAACTCCTAAATCCAGAGAATGAACTGTTGCAGAAAGATGCCAGAAAACCTACATTATATCAAGATCAAGAATTAAAATTGGGGTGTGGTTACTTGAACTGAAGGTTGATTGAATTTATCTTGAATGTACACTCTTCTGCCAAAGGGGACTGCCCCCTAATTGACTTCTGTAAATTTGCCCAGCAAAACATTGGTTTTGCTGTCTCTCTCTATCTCTCCTATTTTTCCCTTATCTCTTACTATTGTAATTTCATAGCTGGTATGTTTACAAGACCCAGCTGAGAGATTAGTCTTCCTTGGGTCTCAGGGGGGTTTGTGAATTTCAAAACTACTCAACCCTATTCAAACCATTCTTTAGAAGATTGGATTTAGCTATTTCCTGATCAATAACAATTGAGATACTTGGAATAACAGAATCAGGTCTTGGAAACTACAATCTCCACCCTACTCAGGGTAACAAGTTTAGGAAGGGCTGCAGCAAAACTCAAGATTTAATTATTTGAGAATATGGCCTTCTACAGACATGTGCAAAAAGGACAGACCTCTGGGAAGTCCTAGGTTAAGCTAGAGCCACCATTGGCACAGTTGAGACACAGGAAGTGAGGTAGAGGACAGCTCAGGAGTTCTGAGGACTTCTTGTGTGGAGAGAGAGAGAGGTGGTTGGAGCCTGGTGCTTGGAGTGGAGGAGCCCACAGACTGTTTCTCCATTTTGGTCATGTGAGTGATCGGGACTGATCTCTTTTCTTTGCCTCGGCTATCCAGGGCTTTGGACCTTTGGCTCAGCCTAAGCAGAGTGGGTATTTAAGCCCTATTTCCTTCTCTCCCTTTTCCCTGTATCTCTCTCCCTCTAATACTTTTCTTCCTCTTGCTTGTAATTAAAACACCATAAAAAAGGTTGACAGCTTACTTGAGTTTTCATTTAGGAATTACATAGCTGAATTCCTTGGTGACCTTAAATTAATATATATCAGTCTTTTTAAGTGATTTCCATATCACAATATAAATTTGAGAAATATTCTTGTTTATGTCGAACAAATGCCTTTATAGAGAGTTCTCCTTACTAATGACATTATGTGTCCAAACTACCCTTCTCCAAAAGTTGTACCCAGGTTCCTGACTCATGATGGCAAAGGGGAAGCGAGGAAGTTCAAAATTATTATAGGAATCCTTTCCATCCAATCTTAAAATAACACCACAAAACAAGTACAGGAGTGAAGGAACCAACAAAGAGATAGAACAAAACAACTTTCATGAAGAGAACAACTTGAAAGTTAGGTAGTGAACATCTAGGGAACTGGGGTGAGAGGGGAGCACAGCCAGCAAGAGGTTATAGGAAGGATTAAGGAATGAGCTAACAGAAAGTCCTCTCCACCCCAACCCACACATCTACTATGGCAGGTTCTGATCCTGGGCCCAAGACAAAATCCAGAGATCCTGCCTGGGGCAATAGTGGTCCAATCCAATGCACACCCCTTAAAGTTCTAAGCAAACCTGTTGTGGTGTCTGGAATTCCATCCCAGGGCAGTCTGTGTTGCACAGCCTGATTTGTATGGGCCCAGAGCAAGTCTGGAAGTCCCAGCCAGGACTTGGTGATCATATAGATCCTGGCTTGGTAAATTCTGTGGAACTGACCTGATCAAACCCAGAATGAGACCAAAAGCCTACTCCTAAGCCTGAGATAAGTATTTGAGCTATCAGCCTTCTGTGGGATAGGTAATTGAATCAGTAGTGGGAGATGACTATCAGAGCTCCTAGTACATAGGCTGTCATATCACTTTGGAAGTACTGAAACTTGCAGAAAATCAGACGTAAGGATAAGGGTAGCATAAAGGAGGGATGGGAGGCTAAGAGGGTTCCCTAAACTCCTGGAGATCAAAGCCTACCTTTAAAAAGCTTGAGAAAATGAGCAAATATCAAAAGAGCATCTAACCATAGAGAATTTTTATCAAGACATGGACACAAAAATGGACAGAAAAAATCAAACCAAATACAAGTAAAGACCAGAATGAAAAAATATGAATTGAACTCTGATTCTGGAACATTTCAAAAAGTCCTTCAAAAATTAATTAAGAGAGGCAGAGGAAAAATGAGGAAGAGAAATGAAGGCAATGAAGGAAGAAAGGGACCAAATGAAGAAGGAGTCTTAAAAGCTGAAGGAAGAAAATCATTCCTTAAATGTTAAATTTCTTATTTAATTAAATTTTTTAAAAATTAACTTAATTTTTTAAAAATAAAATTTCTTTAAAATATAATTGGGCAACTAGAAGGTTACAACTTCAGGAAACATCAGGAAATGATAAAACAAAATCAAAAGAATGGAAAACAATACTGACCCGGGAAATTGATCCAGGAGAAATAATTTTACAATTATTGAATATCTGAAAGCCATGATAAAAAATAGCCTAGACATCATAATACAAGAAATTATTAAAGAAAACTGCCCAGATATTCTTGAATAAGAGAGTAAAATAGAAATTGAAAAATCCATAGATCACCTTAAGAAGGAAATCCTCAAAAGACAACTCCCAGGAATATAATAGCTAAAGTCAATAGCTAAAGAGAAGGAGAAAATACTGTAAGCTAGCAGAAAGAAACATTTCAAATTCCATTGAGATACAATCAGGATCACACATGACTTATCATCCTTCTCTTTAAAAGATTTGAAAGCATGGAATATGATTTCCTGGAAAGCAAAAAATCTAAGTTACAAACCAGTTACCTATCCAGGAAAACTGAGTATATTCTTAAACAGTTAGCTTAAAGAGGTAAATAAGAAAGAGAAAATTTAAGGAAATCAATAAGGTCAAACTTCATACTGACATGGAAAGAGGATACTTGTAATTCATTAAAAAAATTTATTAGTTGTAGCGTAGTGAGAAGAAGTATACTGAGACAGTTGAGACAGAGGGTGAGGAAGTAAGCTGATTAGGATTATGCGATATGCAAAAAAAAAAGGAGTAAAAAGTATTGCAATAAGAGAAAAGGGAAGGGAAAGATAGAATAGGGTTAATTATATAACATAAAGCAGCATGAAAAATATAATAGTGGAGTGGAGGATAGGAGTGGTGAAAGGCATGATTAAACTTTAATCTCATTGGAACTGGTTCAGAAAAGAAATAACAACAATACTCATTGGGGTGTAGAATCATACCTTATTCTATTAAGAAGTAGGAGGAGAATAATAAAAGGGAAGGGTTGTGGTAATAGAAGGGATAAGGAAGTGGGGGAATGATGAAAAACAAAATATTTGTAAAGAGGAACAGAATGAAAAGAAAAGAGCAGGATAGAAAAGGGAAAATAAAAAGAAGGGAAATAAAGAGTTGGTAGTCATAACTGTGGTTGTGAATGGGATGAACTCACCTATAAAAGGGAAGCAAAGTGAAGAGTAGATTTAAAAAAACAGATTCCCTATTTTTGTTGTTTACAAGAAACACATTTGAGACAGGGTGACACAGATTAAAGGTAAAGGGCTGGAGAATTTATTGTGCATCATGTAAAGTAAAAAAAAAAGCAGGAGTAGCAATCATGATCTCAGACAAAGATAAAGCAATAATAGATCTGATTAAAAAAGATGAGAAAGGAAATTACATCTTCCTAAAAGGTACTAAAGACAATGAAGTAATATCAATACTAAACATGTACTCATCCAATTGTATAGCCTCTCATTTTTAAAGGAGAAATTAAATGAACATCAAGAAGAAATAGATAGTAAACTATACTAGTGGGGGACCTCAACTTCTTACTTATGGATCTAGATGAATAGAACCAAAAAGTAAACAAGAAAAGAGTAAAGAAAGAAAATGAAATCTTGGGAAATTTAGGACAAAAAGATCTCTAGAGAGAGTCAAATGGCAACAGAAAGAAATATAGATTCTTTTTCAGCAGTTCTTGACTCCTACACAAAAACTGAAAATGTATTAGGAAATAAGAATTTCATATGCAAATTCAGAAAAGAAGAAATAATAATAAATATTTCTTGTGTAAAAAATACAAGCTTTTTGGATCATAATACAAGAAAAATGATAATCAATTAACTCCTAGAAAGATAACTCAAAAACTAGAGACTAAATAATCTAATGCTTAAAAAAAAGGGTGGGTCAAAGGACAAATGATACAATCAATAGTCTTGTTAATGAGAATGACAATGAGGAGACAACATATCAAAATTTATAGGATATACCTAAAGCAATACTTAGATGGAAACCTATACCTCAATGCTTACATCAATAAAATAGAGAAAATGTATATCAATGAATTGGGTGCATAACAACAAAAAAAATAACCTAGAAAAATAACAAATTTTAAATCCCCATTTAAAATCTAAACTGGAAATCCCAAAATTAAAGAAGAAATTAATAAAATTGAAAGTAAAAGAATTATTGAACTAATAAATAAGACAAGGAGTTGATTTGATGGGGGGAAATGATATAGAAAATGTTGGTTAATTTTATTTTAAAAACATAAAAAATCCCAATTAAAAAATGGTCAAAGGATATCAATAGGCAATTTCAGATTAAGAAATCAAAACTATCAATAATCATATGGAAAAAATGTTATAAATCCTTCATAATTAGAGAAATGTGAATAAAAAAAAAACTCTGAGGTACCACCTCACACCCAGTAGATTGGCCAATGTGATGGTAAAGGAAAATAAGAAATGTTGTAGTGGATGTAGTAAAACTAGAATATTAATGCACTGCTGGTGGAGTTGTGAATTGATCCAAACATACTGGAAGACAATTTGGGACTATGCTGAAAGGACGTTGAAAGAATTTATGCCCTTTAATCCAGCCATACCACTGCTATGTACCACAACGAAAAAAAATATGAGGATTGACATGTTTATACAAAAAATATATATATAGCTGTGCTTTTTGTGGTGGTAAAAAATTAGAAAATGTAGGACTGTCCTATGATTGCAAAATTGCTGAAAAATTGTGGTATATGATGATGATATAATACTATTGCACTATAAGAAATGATGAATTGCTTGATTTCCATAATAACTGGAAAGACCTTCTTGAACTGATGCAGGATGAAATAAGCAGAAGCAGGAGAACATTATATATAGTAACTAACATTTTGGGCAATCAATGTACAATTCTAAGAGACTAGTGTGAAAGAATGCTATCCACAACTAGAGAAAGAACCATTGGAGTAAAAATGCAGAAGAAAACAAATTATTTATCCCTTGTTCATATGGATATATGATTTGGGATTTTATTTTTAAAAGATTACAATATTACAAAAATGAATAATATGGAAACAGGTTTTGAGTGTTAATACATGTGTAACCCATTAGATTTGATTGTCAACTCCAGTTGTAATATTTTAAATTACTTTTAAAGACTGATTGTATTAATTATTGGTCACCAAAGATTTCACATATGAAAATCCTAATGAAACATTCAAGTCAGAATGGAGTTTTATGATAATTTAATTACAATGGGAGTAAGAAATTATTAGAGAGAGAGAAAAAGAGAGAGAGGGGAAGAGGGAGAGAAGGGAGAGGTTAACTCAACATTCTGGCAGAGCCAGAAGGAGTTTTAGGCCTTGGAGGGCCAAGGCAAGGAAGGGAGTCAGTCCTTTCACTCACGTGACTGATTTGAAGGAAAGCTGTCTGCAGACCTCCTCCCAGCTTTAGCTCCAGAATTGAACTAAACCCTAGCCCTGTCCACAGGTAGTGAGCAAACTCCAGAGGCTGTTCTCTACCTCACCTCCTGCACCTCACACCTGCCAATGGTGGCTCAAGCTTGCCTTAGGGCAGCCCAGGGGGCCAGTCAGTTGTTTCTGATTTGTCATTAGCTAGCACATGCCCATGTAGTGTGGGTGTGCACATTCTTGGGTGCTAGACCAAGCAAGATAGAGGAAATTTAAAAATCACACAATACAACATGAATTGTGTAAACATGGAAAAAAAATTGAAATAAAGAAAAGCAAAGAAGAAAATCAAATAATCAACAGCAAAAATGAAAAGGATTAACTCACCACCACTGATGAAGAAATTAAAGCAATCATTAGGAGCAATTTGGCTTACCCATAGTCCAACAAATCTGACAATCTAAGTTAAATGGATGAATATTTACAAAAATAAAAATTGACCAGATTAGCAAAAGAGAAAATAGTATCCTTATATAATCCCATATCAGAAAAAAATAAATTTAAATATACATTAATGAACTCCCTAAGAAAATATCCCCAGGGCCAGTTAGATTCAAAAAATAATTCTTTTAAATATTTAAAGAACTTTTAATCCCAATATTACATAAGCTACTTTAGAAAACAGGCAGAGAAGGAATCCTACCAAACTATTTTCATGAAATGAATATGTTACTGTTACCTACACTAGGAAGAACAAAAAAAGAGAAAGAAAATTATAGGCCAATTTCATTAATGGATATAGATGCAAAAATTTTAAATAAGTTACTAGCAAAGAGAATAGAGCAACTTATCACAAGGATCACTCACTATGACAAGGTAGGATTTACACCAGGAATGCAGGACTGGTCTATTATTATCAGCATGGTTGAACTATCAGCTATCAGCATGGTTGAACATATGAATAACCAAACTAAAAGAAATTACATGATTATCTCAATAGATGCAAAAAACACTTTTAAAAAATACAACATCCATTCCTATTAAAAGCACTATAAAGCATAGGAATTAATGGGGCACTCCTTAAAATGATAAATAGTATATACCTAAGACTTTCAGCAAGTATCATCTGCAATAGGGATGTTAGAAGCCTTACTCCTATGATTAGGAGTGAAACAAGAATGTCCATTATCCCCACTATTATTTAATATTGTATAAGAAATGCTAGCTTTAGCAATAAGGAAAGAAAAAGAAATTGAAGGAATTACAATAGGCAAGGAGGAAACTAAACTATTACTCTTCATAGATGGTATGATTGTATCTTTAGAGAATCAACTAAATAACTAGTTGAAATGATTAATAATTTTATTAAAGATGCAGGATGTAAAATAAAAACTATATAAGTCATTGGCATTTCTATATATTATTAACAAAGTCTGGCAGCAAGAATAAGAAAGAGAAATTCATTTAAAATCACTTTAAACAACCTCCAGGAATTGATGCGTAGTGAAAGAAGCAGATCCAAGAGAACATTGTACACAGAGACTGATATACTGTGGTACAAATGAATGTAATGAATTTCTCTACCAGTAGCAATGCAAGGGATTTATGAAAAATAATACTATCCACATTCAGAGGAAGAACTGTGGGAGTAGGAACACAGAATAAAAATAATTTCTTGATCACATGGGTCAATGGGATACAATTGGGGATATAGACTTTAAATGATCACCCTAGAACAAATATCAAGAATATGGAAATAAGTCTTGATCAATGACACATGTAAAACCCATGGAATTGAGCCTCAGCTTCAGAAGGGCATTGGGGGAGGGGAGGGAAAGAACATGAATGTTGTCACCATGGAAAAATATTTTAAATTAACTAATTATATAAAATTTTCCAAATAAAATAAAATCAAATAAATTCATTCTAAATAGTGAAAAATACCTAGGAATCTACTTGCCAAGGCAAAGACAATAATTATATGAATAACATTACAAAACACTCTTCACAAAAATAATGCATGACCTATACAATTGGAAAAAATATTAATTGCTCCTGGGTAGGCCAAGATAATATAATAAAATGATATTTCTACTTAAATTAATCAATTTATTCAGTTCCAAACCAATCAAACTAACAAATAATTATTTTATAGAACTAGAAAAAAGAATTCATCTGGAAGAATAAAACAAGGGAACTAATTAAAAAAAATGTGAAGGAAGGATCCTAGCAGTACTGGATCTCAAACTGTACTCTAAAGCAGTAATCATCAAAACAATCTTGTTCTGGCTAAGGAATACATTGGTAGATCAGTGAAGATACACAATATACAGGGGCAAATGACCCTAGCATTTGATGAACCCCAAATCCTGATTTTTGTAACAAGAAATCACTGTTTAACAAAAATTGCTGTTTAAAGAAGATAGGTATAGACCAATATCTCACACCCTTTACCAAGATAAGGTAAAATGGACGTGTGATTTAGATATAGTGTGACACCATAATTAAATTAAGGGAACACAGAATAGTTTACCAGGCAGATATTTTGAGAAGAGAAGAATTTATGAACAAGCAAGAAATAGAGAATATTATAAGATGTAAAATGAATAATTTTGAGTATATTTAATTAAAAAAACCTTTGTACAAACAAAACTAATCTAACCAAGATTATAAGAAAAATAAACTGAGAATTTCTTTTTTTTAGAATAAATATCTCTGATAAAGGTCTAATTGTCCATATTTATAAAGAACTAAGCCATATTTATAAGACTACAAACTCTTCCCCAACTGACAAATGGTTTAAAGAAGAAGAGCAAGTAATTTTCCAATAAAAAATCAGTCTTCAATAATCATATGAAAGTAAGTTCTAAATCATTCTTGCTTAGCAAAATGAAAATTAAAATAACTCTGAGGTATAACCGCACACCCATCAGATTGACCAATATGGTAATAAATGAAAGTGGTAAATGTTGGACAGAAAGAAGCAAAATCGGGACACTAATGCATTATTGGTGGAGTTGTGAATATATACAACCATTCTGGAGGGCAATTTAGAACTGTAACCAAATGGCTATAAAACTGTAGATACCATTTAATGTGGTAATGCACTACTAGGTTTGCATCTGAAAGATAATAAAACAGCGGAAGGAACCTATTTGTACAAAAATATTTCAAGCTGCTCTTTTTGTGGTGGCAAAGAATTGGAAATTGAATGGATTTCCATCAACTGGGGAATAGATGAACAAATTGTGTTTGGTAATGGAATATTGTTGTGCTTTAAGAAATGATGAGCACGATAATTTCAGAAAAAGCTGGAAATATTTGCAGAAGCTGATTTAGAGTGAAATAAGTAGAACTAGGATAACATTGTAGACAATAATAACAATATTGGATGATGATTATCTGTGAAAACTCGACTAGTATCAGCAATTCAATGACCTCGGACAAATCTGGAAGATTTTTTTTTTTTAAAGAGTAAGAAAGTGTTTTATTTTTCCTTTCTTTCTTTTTTTTTAAGTTTTTAAAACATTATTTTATTTGGTCATTTTCATTAATTGTTCATTGGAAACAGATCATTTCCTTTTCCTCACCCCCAACACCCTGCCACCCCTTCCCTAGCTGATGCGTGATTCTTCTGGGTATCACATGTGTCCTTGCTCTGAACCCATTTCCTTATTGTTGGTATTTGCATTAGGGCGCTCATTTAGTGTCTCTCCTCCATCAAGTCCCCTCAACCTCTGTAGTCAAGCAGTTGCTTTTCCTTGGTGTTTTTACTCCCTCAGTTTGTCCTCTACTTGAGGAGAGTATTTTTTTTTCTCTTAGATAGCTTCAGGTTGTTCAGGGACATTGTAAATCCATTACTGGAGAAGTCCATTACGTTCTCTTGTACCACAATGTGTCAGTCTCTGTGTACAATGTTCTCCTGGTTCTGCTCCTGTCACTCTGCATCACTTCCTGGAGGTTGTTCCAGTCTCCAGGGAATTCCTCCACTTTATTATTCCTTTTAGCACAATAGTATTCCATCACCAACATATACCAAAATTTGTTCAGCCATTCTCCAATTGAAAGGCATCCCCTCATTTTCCAATTTTTAGCCACCACAAAGAGTGCAGCTATGAATATTCTTGTACAGGTCTTTTTCCTTATTATCTCTATGGGGTACAAACCCAGCAGTGCATTGGCTGGATCAAAGGGCAGACAGTCTTTTATTGCCCTTTGGGCATAGTTCCAAATTGCCCTCCAGAATGGTTGGATCAATTCACAACTCCACCAGCAATGCATTAATGTCCCTACTTTGCCACAACCCCTCCAGCATTCATTACTTTCCTTTGCTGTCATGTTGAACAATCTGCTAGGTGTGAGGTGATACCTCAGAGTTGTTTTGATTTGTTTCTCTCTGATTATAAGAGATGTAGAGCACTTTTTCATGTGCTTATTAATAGTCTTGATTTCTTTAACTGAAAATTGCTTATTCATGTCCCTTGCCCATTTATCAATTGGAGAATGGCTTGATTTTTTTGTACAACTGGTTTAGCTCTTTATAGATTTGAGTAATTAGACCATTGAGAGAAGTCTTTGTTATAAAGATTGTTTCCCAATTTGTTGCTTTCCTTCTAATTTTAGTTACATTGGTTTGTTTGTACAAAAACTTTTTAATTTGATGTAGTCAAAATTATTCATTTTGCATTTTTTTACTTTTTAAACATTATTTTATTTGGTTATTTACGAACATTACTCATTGGAAAAAATGATCATTATCTTTTCCTCCCCCCATCCCACTCCCACCACTTCTCCCATAGCAGGCGCACAATTCCCCTGGGGTTCACATGTGTTCTTGGTTCAAACCCATTTCCATGTTTGTTGGTATTTGCACTAGTGTTCATTTAGAGTCTCCTCAGTCATATAGTTCCTGTGTTTGTCTCGGCAGATAGATTCCTAAGTATTGTATAAATTTCTCAGGTGACGTTAAATGGAATTTCTCTTTCTAATTCTCACCACTGAACTGGGTTGGAGATATATAGAAATGCTTATGACTTATGTGGGTTCATTTTGTATCCTGCAACTTTGCTAAAGTGTTGATTATTTTGATTAGCTTTTTGGTTGATTCCCTAGGATTCTTTAAGTAAATCATCATATCATCTACAAAGAGTGATAGCTTGGTCTCCTCGTTGCCAATTTTAATACCTTCAATTTCTTTTTCTTCTCTAATTGCTACTGCTAGTGTTTCTAGTACAATATTAAATAATAAAGGTGATAATGGGAATCCTTGTTTGACTCCTGATCTTATTGGGAAAGCTTTGAGTTTTTCCCCATTGCAGATGCATTTTGCTGATGGTTTTAGGTATATACTGCTTATTAATTTTAGGAAAGGCCCTTCTATTCCTATACTTTCTGGTGTTTTCAAAAGGAATGGGTGTTGTATTTTGTCAAAGGCTTTTTCTGCATCTATTGAGATAATCATGATTTTTGTCAGTTTGCTTCTTTATATGGTCAATCATGTGGCTGGTTTTCCTAATATTGAACCATCCTTGCATTTCTGGTATGAATCCTACCTGATTGTACTGGATAACCCTTGTGATGACTTGCTGGAATCTTTTTGCTAGTATCCTATTTAAGATTTTTGCATCTATATTCATTAGGGAGATTGGCCTATAGTTTTCTTTCTCTGTTTTTAAACTTCCTGGCTTTGGGATCAGTACCATGTTTGTGTTGTAAAAAGAATTTGGTAGAACCCCTTCTTGGCTTATTCTGTCAAATAGTTTGTATAGTATTGGGGTTAGTTGTTCTTTGAATGTTTGATAGAATTCATTTGTGAATCAGACTGCACCTGGGGATTTTTTCTTAGGGAGTTCTTTGATGGCTTGTTCAATTTCTTTTTCTGATATGGGGTTGTTAAGGTAATTTATTTCTTCTTCTTATAGTCTAGGCAATTTATATTTTTGTAAGTATTCATCCATATCACTTAGATTGCCATATTTTTTGCCATAAAATTGGGCATAGTAGTTTTTAATGATTGCCTTGATTTCCTCTTCATTAGAGGTGAGGTCTCCCTTTTCATCTTCGATACTGTCAATTTGGTTTTTTTCTTTCCTTTTTTTAATTAGACTGACTAGTACTTTGTCTATTTTATTTGTTTTTTCAAAGTACCAGCTTCTAGTCTTATTTATTAAATCAATAGTTCTTTGACTTTCAATTTTACTAATTTCTCCTTTGATTTTTAGGATATCTAATTTAGTCTTCATCTGAGGGTTTTTAATTTGTTCACTTTCTAATTTTTTTAATTTGCATGCCCAATTCATTGACATCTGCCCTTCTTAATTTGTTTATATATGAACTCAAGGATATAAATTTCCCCCTGAGTACTGCTTTGGCTGCATCCCATAGCTTTTGAAAGGATGTCTCACCATTGTCATTTTCTTCAATGAATTTATTGTTTCTACGGTTTGTTCTTTAGCTGATTTTGGAGAATCGTATTGTTTAATTTCCAATTAATTTTTGATTTTCTCTCCATGTACCCTTACTAATTATTATTTTATTGCATTGTGGTCTGAGAAGGTTGCATTTATTATTTCTGCCCTTTTGCACTTGTTTGCAATGATTTTGTGCCCTACTACATGATCAATTTTTGTGAATTTGTATTCCTTTTTGTCCCTATTTATTTTTCTCCATATTTCTACTAACTAATTTTTCTAAGATTTCATTTGCTTCTCTCACCTCTTTCTAATTTTTTTTTAATTTATCTAGTTCGGACAGGGGAAGGTTCAGATCTCCCATTATTATAATTTTTCTATCTATTTCATCATTGAGCTCCTCTAGTTTCTCCTTGCTCTGCCATTTGGTGCATACATATTGAGTACTGATATTTCCTCGTTGTCTATACTGCCTTTTATCAGGATGTAATTACCTTCCCTCTCTCTTTTAACTAGATTTATTTTTACTTTGGCTTTATCTGATATCATGATTGCTACTCCTGCCTTCTTTTTATCTTTTGATGCCCATTAGATTTGGTGCCATCCTCTTACTTTCACCCTATGCGTATCTACCTTCCTCATGTGTGTTTCTTGTAGACAGCATATGGTAGGGTTTTGGATTCTAATCCACTCTGCTATTTGCTTGCGTTTTATGCATGAGTTCATTCCATTCACAATCAGAGTTATGATTACTAGCTGTGTATTTCCCAGCATTTTGATTTCTACTCCTGATTCTGCCTTTTCTTCTTTCACTATTTCCTTTTATACCAATATTTGTTTATAGTCAGTCCCTCCCATTCCCCCCATTATTTTACTTCCCTTTCTACCTCACTCCCTTCTTATTCCCTATCTTATTTTCCCCTGTAGTCTTTTTAAAATTCCCCCCCTCACTCTCCCTCCCTTGTACTGCTTCCCTCCCCATCAGTCCGTTTTTTACCATTCTACTCCCCAAAAGGGCACAAATCTATTCTCTTCCCCAATGGATTGGATTGTTCTTCCCTCTTTGGGAAGTTTTCAAAGTAAATAAGAGTTGAGTATTTCCTATCTCCAACCTCTTTACCCTTCCAGTGTATCGATGTTCTCCCCCCTCCCGCCTTGAGCTTCTTTGTGACATAAAAATATACCCCCATTTGTTTCTTTTCCCATTTCTTTTAGTCATAACCTCTTCTTTTAACTCTAGTCATGTATATATATTTTATATATATACATACACATATATATGTATTTATGCATGCATATGTTTATATACCTATTTATGTCTTGTCCTTTCATCCTATAGAGTTTGTCACTGTTCCCTCTGAGTGTAGTTCTTCTACCTGCTCAGGTGATAGCAACAGTTTTAAAAAGTTACCAATGACCTCTTTTCTTATAGGGATACATATCATTTTAACTTATTGAGTTTTTTTTTTAATTTTGTTGTTCTTTTGTTTGTTTTTTCCCCCTCTTTTTTAATTACCTTTTGATAGTTCTCTTGAGTTCTGTGCTTGGACATCAAATTTTCTGTTAAGGTCTGGTCTTTTATTTATGAATGCTTGGAACTTTTCTGTTGTGTTGAATGACCATACTTTCCCCTGTAAGAATATAGTCAGTTTTGATGGGTATTTTATTCTTAGTTGTAGACCTAGTTCCCTTGCTTTCCAGAATATCGTATCCCTTTTTTCGGTCCTTCAGTGTGGATGCAGCCAGATCCTGTGTTAACCTCACCGTGTTTCCATGGTATCTGAATGGCTTCTTCTTGGCAGCTTGTAATATCTTTTCTTTCATCTGATTGTTTTTGAATTTGGCTATAACATTTCTTGGTGTTGTCAGTTGGGGATTAATTACAGGGGGTGATCTGTGGATTCTTTCAATCTCCACGTTCCCCTCTTTTTCTAGGATCTCGGGACAATTTCCTCTAGTATTATGTCCAGGCTTTTTCTTTTGTCGTGGTCTTCTGGTAGTCCAATTACTCTTAAATTGTCTCTTCTTGAATGATTTTCTAAATGGTCTGTTTTGTGAATGAGATGCTTCACATTTTCCTCAATTTTTTCATTCTTTTTGTTTTGTTTTATAGTGTCCTGCTGCCTTGTGAGGTCACTTGATTCCAGTTGTTGTATTCTGGTTCTTAAAGATTGGATTTCATCTCCGGCTTTTTGGTCGTCTTTTTCCTTCTGGTCTGATTTTCTTTGAAGATCGTCTTTCATCCTCTTTACCTCATCTTTCATCTCCTTTGCCTCAACTTTCATCTCCTTTGCCTCATTTTCCAGCTGGTTTATTTTGGCTTTCAAGACACTATTTTCTTGTTTTATTTCAAGTGCCTCTGTTTCCAGATGACTTATCTTAATTTTTAAGTTCTTTTCCCAATTGTCTTCAGCCTCTCTTAGTTGTGTTTTGAGTTCTTCCACAGCCTGTATCCAATTCACTGGGATTTCTGGTTTATCGTTTGCTGATCTCTCCCCCTCTGTTCTATTTGCTGAGTAGTAGCTGTCTATTGTCGTTTCTTTCTTCCTTTTCTGTTCTTTGCTCAAATTCACCCCTTCTTTATGCCCCGTATTTGTCTGTGCTCTTGTTCCTCTCATTTTTTTTGTTTTTTGGGGGGGCAGGGACTTCTACCAGTCTCCCCTCTTGGAGCTTTAACAGAAGATCTCTTGGTGTAGTCTCTGGGAGAGGGTTGTTGGGGGTTTGAGCTTCCCTGTCCTCTGGAGGCTTTTGATTGGCTTAAAGTCCAGCAGTCAATGAGGATGGGTGGGCAGCCTGGGCTTCCCCGTGTTCTGGAGACTTTTGATGGGATTGGGTTCAGTTTAGTTGGGCTGGGTTTACTCTGAGTTTTAAACTTCCTGGATGGCTGGAGCAAATATGGAGGATCTCCAAAGCTCTGGCCAGTCTGCCAGGTCTATGCTCCTTCTTGGCTGCCATCTTGACTCCACCTCTAGGTTTCTGTTTTTTTAGAAGACCCTGCTCTCTAAGGGGGGAGGGGTCATGGCCTCCCTGGGCTCTGAGGGTTCCTGATGAGATTAGGTTTAGCTGGTTTGGACCAATGAGCCCTGAAGAAAAAAACCTTCTCCTCCACAATCTAAGTTGAATGCCCTGAGACTGGCCCAGGTTACTTTCAAGTTAAGCTCTTCGGAGCAAACCCTTTTCCAGCCCTGAGGTTTCTGTTCTTTCAGTAGCTCTGAGGGCTCCTGATAGGATTGGGTTCAGCTGGTGCCCTAAAACTGGAACCTCCCTTGAGACTCAGATGGAAGGACCCAGCCAGGGGGCTACAGGCTTCCCCATTCTCTCTATGTTTCCCTGCCGTCTGTGTTGGGCTCCCGGGAGACTGGCTCAGGTTCCTTTCAAGGTTAGTCCTTCAAAATAGCCAGCCCTTAGGCCCTTTTGCCGGCCCTGAGGTTCCTGCTGTTGCTATGGGCTCAGCACTCTGGGTTGGGGGGGATGGGTCCTGGGACCTGCCTTCTGCCTAACCCTTAGATCTGAGTGATCTAGGGTTCTGGCTTTTGGGGGGCCATACCTTTTTATCCAGGTCCAGGAGGAGGGTTCCCCAGGTCTGTCCTGTTGTTCAGCTTGAATTTCGATGTCCTAGGTGCACTCAGTTTGTGATCGGTAAGGAAGGGCTTCCAAGTTCTGAACTTTCGCTGCTTCTAAGCCGCCATCTTGACCGGAAGTCTTACTTTTCTCCTGAAAGATTATTTATGGAGAATACTATCCACCTCCAGAACTGTTGGAGTTGTCTTTGACATCTGTACTTTTCGTTTTATTTTGGGGTTTTAGTTATGTATGACTTTGTTCTTAGCACAATGCCCAATATAGAAATGTTTTATGTGACAGTAAAAAAAAAAAAGAAAAATAATTTGGACCCTAGAAATATGAAATTTGATCATTTCTCTTCTTTTATACTATTATTCCTACACATCAGCACTCAGACCTCTAATATCAAAGGAAAAATTATTGTTGTGGTTGTTTAGTCATTTAAATCATATCCAACCCTTCTTGACTCCATTTGGAATTTCTTGCCTTAGGTTCTGGAATGTTTTGCCATTTCCTTTTTTAGCTTATTTGACATATGAGGAATGGAAGAAATCAGGTTTAAATTATTTTGATTTTTTTTCCAGAATAGTACATCTAGAATGTGTCTGAGTTTAGATTTGAACTCAGGAAAATTATATTTCCTAACTCCAGCCCAGTACTCTATCCACTGTACCATTGTTTTTCAAACCTTTCATAACTTTTTACTTATAAAAAAGATATTAAGAATTACTTGTTCATTGACTGACTGAAGATTGAAATTTAGTATCCTCTGAAACTCTTTTCATCTTTTTCTAGTTAGTATGACAACCAGAAACTCTAGTAATATTTTTAACCTGCCTCTGCTCTTTCTTGTCCTATAAGATCCATGAAAATATTCCTTATAAATTAATTATGAATGTATTAGTGTAACAATAGAAGACATAATTTATATATTGCAGTACATTTTGCAAAGTCCTTTACTTTTGTTATCTCATTTGTTCCTGAAATCAAACCTATAAACGAGGTGCTAATATTATCCTCATTTTACATATGATCAACTTGATGTTGGAGAGGTCAAGTGATTGATTCAGGATCCCACATCTCATAAGTGTTTGGGAGCATTCTGAATCAGATCTGCCTGATTATGATTACTATTTATAAAATATTAATATTATGACATGATATGGCACCTACTTAATAATATGAGAAGCAACATGTCCTCAAATTAAGGAAGACTTGAATACTGTATCTCCTTTGGATACATCATGGCTTTTTCACCCTAGGAAATTCATTTAACCTCCCAATGCTCACCTGCTTAGAAAATTATCTATTATAAGTAGCAAAGCAGATGAAGTTCTATCTTGGTAATGATAATTTCTTCACTCAGAGTGTCCTGATCTACTATAATTACAGGCTCACTCCACCACATATCCATTCAAATTTTTTTTAAAAAAGAGATTGATTTTATAATTTTTATTAAATTGAAAAGTAGTTTGTCAGCTTTAGGACTGACCAATAATGATTCGTTTTGAGGGGAGATTAGGGTTTCTCTCTATGTAATTATAATTGAAAGCATTAATATAATAATAAATTATATTTTATTGATACATTTTACCTAGATTTTTTTCCCTTTCTTATGGATTTTTTACTTAGATCCTACTCAGGTACAAATATAGATACTGACTATTTGGGAATAAGTCTCCAACCCCACTGTGAAATTCTTAATAATGGCATCCTGCCTTCCCTAGTAAATTGAATCACACTGCGATGACTATAAAGAACAGCACTTTTGTCAATTAGATGAATGTAATCTTCAAAGAGAAGCTCAGTTTGATATCCATTAAGTGCACCTTAAATTAAAACTGAGAACAGTACATTTTTTTTCTTGAGAAGAATTAATTCAACTATATTTTGTACAACACATGCATATAGATTAATTTAATTTAAATGACACATATTGATAATCCTAGTAAAATAACTTAGGAAATCTACCGACATCCTTTAATTATCTCAACAGATTATCTCCACAATACAGACTTATCTGCTCATTTTTTAGGTACTATCTTTGGGTTCACTTATTTTATCTGCATTTGTGGGAGCAATCTCTCTCTCTCTCTCTCTCTCTCTCTCTCTCACACACACACACACACACACACACACACACACACACTCACACACACAAATATACCACACAAGAATACAAATGTTCAGGACAAAAGTCCTGAAGTGACAAGTATAATATCCCAAGATGTCAAAATACAATATATCCTCTAAAATAAAGGGCAGCCATTTCAAAAGTCTGTCCTTCCTTGACTTCTAAAGCACTTCTACTCAACCCATTTTACTGGCTTATTTCTATGTTTGTCACTATTGCTAATGTTATATTATGGAGAATATTCTATAAAAGTTTTGCTTGCCACTACCCTAATTAGTAGCCCAGTTCACCCTTGACTACATTTGAATGAAAAAATGACTAAAATGTCTTATAGTGTTTCAGAAAATATAAGAAATCAATAAAAGAATTGATAAGATAAGAATTCGATTCAACATAGAAATGAGATGATACCTTATAAAATATTTCCTATTTGAAATAGTGATATCTGGTAAAACCCAAGGATGTCAGGTGTGAATCAAAGATGCCCATTATCACTACTATTATTCAGTATCATATTAGAAATGCTAGCTATAGCAAAGAAAGAATAAAAGGAAATTGAGGGAATTAAAATAAGCAATAAGGAAACTAAATCACCATTCTTTGTATATCATATTATAGTAATTTATTGAATCCTATAGAATCGACTAAAGCACTTGAAATAGTAAACAAAAAGAAATAATGAGAAGTTGATATATTATAAACAAAGCCTTGAAGCAAGAAATAGATAAAGGGAATCCATTTATATTAACTGTAGATAGTGCTAAATACTTGAATAGATGCTGAAATAAAACTAAGAGAATATGAAAACAATTCTAAAACATTTTTTTCATAAAAAACACTTCTCAACAATAGGAGAAGTATTAATTGCTTATGGATAGTTTGAGACAATGTAATAAAAAGTAAAAAAAAAATTACATAAATTAATCTACTTTCTCAGTGACCTACCAACCAATTGCCTAAAAATATTTTAAAGAGCTAGAAAAAGTAAAAACAAAATTTATTTTTAAAAAAGTTCAAGAAATTAAGGAATCAATTAAAAATGTTAGGGAGCTGACCTCATAGTGCCAGATCCCAAATGGTATTATAAAGTAGTAATCATCATTGAATCTGGTATTGGTTAAGAAATAGTTGGTTAGTATAATAGTTTTGACACACAATACTTAATAGTAAATGACTACAGTAACTTAATGTTTGAGAAATCTAAAGATCCAAGTTGTGGGGACAAAAACTCTGGGAAAACTGAATTGCTTAGGTCGAAAGGGAAAAAGATATGGTCAAGTGATGTGAACAGACAATTCTCAAGTGAAGAAATTAAAACTATTGTTAATTACATGAAAAAAAGATGTTCTGAATCACTATTCATCAGAGAAATGCAAATTAAGGCAACTCTGAGGTACTACCTCCCACGTATCAGACTAATATGACAGAAAAGGAAAATAATTAATGTTGATGGGCATATGAAAAAATATGGAATTATATATTGCTTGATAGCACATATTATAAGCCTTTTCAAAGAGGAGAGAGGGAGAGAATATGTCACAAAATGTCAAGAAATCATTAAAATTATATATACATTAAAATATAACTAGATAGAAAAATAAAATATTTTAAAATATACATTATCAAAAAACAATGGAATTGTGTATAGTGGGGATTGGGTGTGGCAGAAAAAGGTCCACATCAAAATAGACAGCAATATGAAGATTTATCGGGTTCATGTGTGAAGTATTGTTGAAGTCAAACTAAATATATTGGTTTAGACCTGTTCCATCAACTTTGTATTTATTCATCCACCAAACATGATACCCTATCAGCAGTATCTAAATGTGATCGGATTAAGTCCACTAGGGAGAGAAAAATGGTCTCTCTTGGGGCATTCAGTAAGGTGTTCTTCTAGGCAAAAAGAGAAGTGGCAGTGGTGCAGATATCAAGATATTTGCTGACTTGTGAAATTAATCTAAAAAAATCACCTTAATATCTTCCTCAAAAAGGGATATTGGTGACTGTATAGAAACACCTTTCTCTTAAATATGCTTTTTCTTCTTAAGTTATCTGAATTAAAACTAGAAAAGAACCAAAGACCTTTGTTCTTCCTTTTTATAAATGAATATGTACTTGAGATTGTTTAATTGCAATCCTAAAAAAATGCAATTAGTTTGCTAATGGATACATAATCTATTTCCCACCTAGACACCACAATGCACTAAAATAAATGTAACTGGTTTATGATTTATTTTGACAATAATGATTTATTTTGACAGAAGACATAAAACAATTAAATGTGGCTTTTTCATAGATGGAAACCCCATTATTCATTCAATAAACCCATTTAAGGTACTAAGAATTTGTCAATAACTATGATAAGTGTCAGGGATAAAAATGAATGCAAAAAATGGCCTTGTCCTCATATACATTAACTTTTAAAGGTTATAGTGGTAGTAGAAGATGTTTATAAATAAGTTCATACAAGATACATATAGATAGCATAACTAGAAATAACCTTAGAAAATTAGACTTTTCTTATCAATCAGTTAAAATTCTCTAATAATTTCTGAAAGGTAATTTTGTTAGATATTTCTTCTGTAGGGCTTTAGTTCTATAGAAAGTTGAATTCATACCAAGTATTGAATGTAGGTTTGTTTTCTTAGAAGTGGAAATGAGAATGTAAACTCTGACAAGCATAAGAGATTTGCAAGTGGAAAGATATGAAGAAGGGTTACCTGTACCAAGAATAACAGCTATACAGAGTGGCTAAATAATAGAATGCATGCAGAGAAGTACAGGGTGAAACTGGAAAATTAGAAAGGAACCTGGTTAATAATTTTTCTTTTAATTAGCAAACATTTATTCTGTATTTTTTCTACCCAACTGAGAAGTGGCTTTGTGGTGGAAGGGCAAGATTTGTAAGATTTTAATAAATACACATATTGAAAGAAAACAAATAAGCTTATAATCTAGGTCCAAAAATGAATGCCTTATCCATTACTTTGAAGTCATCACCTTTCTATCAAAACATGGGTAAATATTATTTTTCTTTTGTTTTCAATTAATAATTATTTATTTCTTCTCCCTCCTACTAAAATAAAAGGGGAAAGAAGAAAAAAAGGAAAATAATGAAATACAAAACTAGAGTATTCATCATTCTCTTTCTTCTAAAATCATGGCTGATTCCCCAATTGATAAATTGGCAAGGGACATTAATAGGTAATTTTCAGATAAAGAAATAAAAACTATCAGTAACCACATGGAAAAAATGTTTGAAATCTCTTGGAATTAGAGAAATGTAAATCAAAACAGCTTTGAGGTACTACCTCACACCTAGCAGATTGGCTAACATGACCAAAAAGGAAAGTAATAAATGTTGGGGATGTGGCAAAATTGGGACATTAATGCAGTGTTGGTGGAATTGTGAATTGATGCAACCATTCTGGATGGCAATTTGGAACTATGCCCAAAGGACTTTAAATGACTGCCTGCCCTTTGATCTAGCCACAGCATTGCTCTTAGACTTCTGGTCACTCTATACTCTGTTTAAAGCTCATAGGGTCACAATTGCATCCACTAATGTACCCTATGCTCTCAATCCTCCATGCAAAAGCAGGGTAGACAAAAGGGACATATTCACATTTTTGGTGAGAACCTAAAATTTCTCTTCAGCCAGAGGCTCATAGTATGTCCCTCATTCAAATGCAACCAGGGATGAAAGAGAAAATGTGTTAGCTAGTGCTCATTAAATATTACATACAGCAATTCACAATTTCCTATACATTGTTCTGCATGGTATGAATTTGTGTTTCATTTTGATTCATTCACATTTCATTTAGACCTCAGAAAGATTATCATATTCTCATGGGAAATTCTGCTAGTCTTAGTAGGAAGCAAGAAGAAATTGGAAAAATGGTCCAGGCTTTTCTGACTATGAAAGGAGATAGGGCTGATGAGATCTAGCTCCATATGCTGTAGATTGAACAATAGAAAGGCTTCCTCTATCTTACCTTATTCATAGGATAGAATTTTTGTGATGGGAAAAAGTTTTTTATGATACCTCTGCATTTTATCATTGCCTACTTTCTGAGGCAAGATACTATACAGAAAGCAAAGTAATGAAGTTAAGAGTCTGAATTGGAGTCAAAAGAACTGGATTCAATTGTTCATACATCCATTTAATATCTAGATGAGATTGTTATGTCATTTAACTCTCTTTCCCTGGGCTTCACTTTCTTCCTAAATAAATGGAGGAAGCTGGACTAGAAGTTTCCTTCCAGATTTCAATCAATTATATCATAATATTCTCAGATCACCTTTATCTTGAAGTCTGTCTGTTTTCCCTTAACTTTCCTTCTTATTGCTGGTTTGTACTTAGCTCATCTTCCTACCCTTATCAGTAAGTCCTACCAATAGAGTGTTACAAGTATCCCTAGACTATTCCATCTGAAGACCTGCTTTAATACAGATTTAGCAGGACAGAGAATCAGTGGATTAGAAGCCTTGGGGCAAAGACACTATTCAGTGTTTGTGCTGGCAGAGAGAGGGTCCACTATATCAAGCAATGATTAAGGCCCAGAACAATTTCTTTCTTAGCTTTCCAAGACAACTCACACACATGCATTTATTAGAATTCTAGGATAGTGATTTAAGGATTGCCAGGATTCTGAAGTGGACTAGTATTCTCTTGAATCAGGACCTCAGGCATCTGTGAATTAACACAAAAGAACAGCACAGTTATCCATTCAAGCCAGGAAGAGCAATATAACTTTTTTCAAGGTGTGTTGTCAGACTACCTTTTCAGAAACTTTTGGCCAGTTATGTGAATATCTAGCACAGCCTGTGAAGGCTGAGTGGTTTTTCTTTTATATTTTTAATGAAGTACAGAACTGCAGGAAGTCCAGTGTTCACATATCTATCCTTCAGTGTGATTGGCATAGTTGACAAATTTTAACTCCAAGGGGTTTAAGACATCCATGAATGGACTTTGGATATGGGGAGATTTAAACATAAGTGGCATTAAGACATGAAAAAATTATAATACCAATGTGATAACAACCTGGCAGCAACAATCAGCCAATTCAAACTGTTAGTTTGGGGTTTTGCATACTTCAAGAATGTAAGATTTGACTAACCCAGAGACTTTTTTTTAATCTACTCTGCTATCTGATACCATTTAATGGGTGAGTTCATCCCATTCACATTAAGCATTATAATTATTAACTGTGTATTGCCCTCCATAGTACTATTCCCTTTATATCCTGCTCTATTCCCTTTCACTCTGTTCCTCCTCACCAGTATTTTGCTTTTTGTCACCCCTCAATTTCCCTGTCCCTTCAGTTACTCCCCACTTCCTTTGTTTTGTTCCCCTTCTACTTCTCTGTAGGGTGAAATAATTCTATACCCCACTGAGTATAATTGTTTTTCTCTCTCTGAGCCAGTTACAATGAGATTATACTTTAAGCATTGCCCACCACCACCCTTATCCTCCCCTCTCTGTATTGATTTTTCATGTCGGTTTATGATATATAATTTATCCCATTCTATCTCTCCATTCCTTTTTCTCTCAGTGCAAGCCTCTCTTTCAGCCCTTGATTGATTTTTATGTCATCCATATGTATACATATCATATCATACATACATCATTCAATATCATCACATTTACATAAATATGATATCACCATATTTCAACATATATATCATATCATCATAATCAACTTACTTTTCCACCTTATTTCTGAATAAATTCCTTCTATCTTTACTACTAAGAGTAATTTTTGAGAATTACAGAAATCCTCTTTCAATGTAAACATATAAACATTCTTTTTGAGCTCCTCTTTTGTCTCATATTTGACCTTAATTTTTTTTTAAGTCTGACTTATTCTTCAGGAATACTTAGAAATCTTCTGTCTTTTTGAATGACCATTCTCTCCCCCCCCCCCCCCACGAAAGGATATATTATGTTTTGCTAGATAGGTGATTCTGGGTTGTAAACTCAAATATTTTGCCTACTTGAATATCATATTTCATACCTTTTGATCCTTTAATGTAAAAGCTGCTAGGTTCTATGTGATCCTGATTGTAGCTCCATAGTATTTGAATGGTTTCTTTCTGGCTGTTTGGAGTAGTTTTTCCTTGATTTGGTGGCTCTTGAATTTAGCTGTTACATTCCTGGAAGTGGTCAAGTGAGAATTTCTTTCTGGAGGCAATATGTGAATTCTTTCAATTTCAAATTTATTTTCTTGTCCCATGGCAACTTATCTTTGATATCTTGGCAGTTATCTTTGATAATTTCTTGTAATATAATATCTAAGTTTTTTTAATCATCGCTTTCAGTTAGTCCAATAATTCTCAAATTGTCTCTCCTACATCTATTTTCTAGATCAGTTATTTTTTAATAAGTTATTTCATGTTTTCATGTTTTTTTTTATTTCTTTGATTCTGGTTTATTGCTTCTTGATTTCTCATGAAATCATTAGTTTCTAGATGGTCAATTCTAATTTTTATGGCCTGGTTTTCCTCTGTTAGTTTTTGGTTCTCCTTTTCCAATTGGATCATTTCTTCTTGCATCACTTTCCTTTCTTCTTGCATCACTTTCATTTCTCTTCCCCACTTTTCCTCTGTCTCTCAATTGGTTTTTGAAGTCTTTTCTGAGCTTTTTCAGAATCTGTGTCAAATCCATATTTTTCTTTTAGACATTGTATGTGTTTCCTTTGCTTTTACCATCCCCTTCTATGTTTGTACCTTGTTCTTTGTCTCCATAAAAATTCTTTAGAGTTAGGTGCTTTTTTGGATGTTTGTTCATTTCTCCTATCTATATATATAGCCTATGTTTTCTGGGAAGTTGGGGTACCCCCATTAAATTTCAGTCCTTCAATGATGCTATTTTCAGCTTATTTGGGGGGGTTACTATTTTCCCAAATGGTCTGAGGGATGAGAGCTCTGAGGGCCCTCTCCCCCTACTGATTCCATTGACGCTTGTGATGCTTATAGATTAAAGACTTTCCTCATTCTGAACTTGATCAGGTCAGGAGCTGATCAAATTCTAGCCCCAGACTTATGCTCAAGTTTTTCATCTCAGAGTATTCCTGATTCAATCAGACACACCCTTCATTGCCCTGTCATGGCATAGTTTGGGGCAAAAAAATCTGGGAAGGGCTCCCCATGAAAACTATATTCTAACCCCAAATCATGGATTATGTCCTCATCACAAGTCCAGACTAGGTTTCCTGGCTTTGCTCTGGACCCAGATGAATCAGCCTCCTTCAGTCTAGATTCCCTTGGACTGAGACTTGGGACTTCTCCACAGGTTTGAAATTTCAAGGGGTCTGGCTTGGCTTGGACCACTATTTGCCCAGGCAGTATTTCAGGACCTAATTATTAGCTAGAACTTAAGTTTGGAACCTGTGACAACAGATGTGGGGTGGGGGTGAGTGGATGGGCTTGTGGTTTGCTATTGGCTTCTTCTTCACTCTCTGCTACATAGCCTCCTACTAGCTCTCCTCCCTTCATAACTCAGTTCCCCAGATGGTCTCTGCCTCCTTTTATTTTTTTCTGAAGGTTGTTTCATTCTGTATCCTTGTTGGTTCTTTCACTCCTGTATTCTTTTTGTGATGATATTTTAATCTTGGTCAGAGAGGATTTTTCATGGTGAAATGGAGCAGCTGCTCTAGTTACTATTCCATCTTTACTCTACCCTCAGAAGTCTCCCATTCCAGAGACTTTTAAGGATGAAGGAATCAGTTAGCATGTATGCGTCCAAATATGGCCCAAATTCAAGTAGATCACCAGCTACTTGGGGTTAAAAAGGGCATAGAGGAATTCCTATTGCCTTTAAGTCAGCCTTACCACATTAATAGGAAGCCTATAAGCAAAACCGTCATGAGGATACAAAGAGTTTAAGACATTTCTAAAGAAAGGTTTCTTAAACTCTTAGTGTTTGCAACATACCATAATAGATAATTTTTTAAAAAAATGTTTACCTGGATTTTATAATCTAATGATGGGAAACAGAAAGTAAATAAATGCAATGTAGAAGTTAGGATTGGAAAAAAGATGTAGACAGAGCACTATGAAAAATGTATGACATAAGAAAACATTTTCAACTTGGGTGGGGCTGGTGAGGGAAAAAAACAGAAGGTAGTAGAGCCAAACAAGATGTTGAAGAAGATTATTTGAGGACAAAGTAACTTTGGATACAGATATCAAAATGGGGTAAGAAGAAAAAGAATAAGGGTTAGACAATGGTTCAGTTTGGCTGAATATATATTATATAAATATGAGCTTGAAAAAAACGTAATGGTAAATTAGAGTGAAATTATAAACTCCTAGAATGTAAGTATAACAAGATCATACATAATAAATATACAGTGAAGACTCTCTAGTTTATGAGTGATATTATCAATGCAGTGTACTAGAAAGGTTACTTTGACAGCAGCATGAGAAATGGAGGTATTGGTATTCTTATACTATTAACACCATTTAAATTGTGTGCTTCTTGAGGGCAGGGACATTTTTGTTTAAATTTTCCTTTGTAGATAGATAGATAGATTATAGTTATAGAGATGTATGTATATTCCAGATAGAGATGAAGATAAAATATATTTGAATATATATACCAATACAATTATATCTAAATATCATTGTTTTATAGAACATATTGTTTTATATTATATATGTATATAAATTATTCACATATTACATATGTAATATATATAACATATTTATACATTTATTAACACACAAATCAAATACAAGTTAATTTTTGGTGGGTACATTCAATTATCTGAGGATATCAAATAAGGTTTCCTATATTTTAAGGAAATTAGAAGTCAAGTGGAGTTGGGAAGAGAGTATATTCCATCAACTCAGGATTTAGTTAATATTAGTTATACATTGCCAAAGTGACTGAGTCATCATATTGCTAAAAGAAGAATTCTATAATAATTCAAAGCACTTATAGATCCTAAACATTTCCTTTTATACATGTTATGATTTCTATCAGAGTTCATCTATACATTCTCTTTTCAATCTGTACCATTTTTTTTGTGATCTCATTAGCTTCCAAGGGTTCAATTATTATCACTATACATATTTTTTCTTAGATTTCCTCTCTCTTGAATTCTAGTCCTTTATCATCAACTACTATTTAGATATCTCAAATAAGAAGCCCCATATGTGTCTAAAATTCAACAAATTAAAAATAGAACTCATTATGTTTCTTTTCAAACCTACTGTGCTTAACATTAACATCGAGGGTCCTATCATTCTTTCAGTCTTCAAGGCCCACAAATCAAGGGTCATTATCAATGTCTCATTCATATTCAACCTCCATTTGTAATCCATTGGTGAGTTTTGATATTTTTAAACCTCAAAACATCTCTTATATAGTATGCTTCTCTCCATAACCCTAATTCATACCTTCATAATACATTCAATGAACTAACATAATAATTGTTCTTTCTACCTCGCTTTTCTCTTAACTTCAATTTATTCTCCAATCAACTGCCAAGTTGATTTTTCTAAAGTATATGTCTGACCAGGTCACACTCCCTGAATGAAATTTAGTGGTTCTATTTAATCTATAGGAACAAAAGAAAAGTTAGTTTTTTGACACTTAATCTTCATCAACTGAACCCTCTTAGAATTTTCAGTCTTCCTCAATTTTTGCTCTCTCTGTACACTCTGGTATACAAATATTGTGGAATCTAAATTCTACTGAATTTTCCTTATATATTGAACTCCCCTTTCAGTCTCTATGCTTTTCCTCAGGTAATTACTTGAATACTTTTCTTTGTCATCTCTCTCTTAGTTTTCCTAACAGTTTAAGTTAAAACTCATCCTACTACAGAAGAACATTTCCAGGTCTCACATGAGCTAATGTCTTCCATCCTTCAGAGTCACTTCCATATATTATATTTATATACTATATCTTGCTAATTTTTTTCATATTCTCTCCCCTGTCATAATGTAACTTTATTGAGGTCAGGATCTATGATTTTGCTTTTCTTTGCTTATCCTGTGCTCAAAATAGTGCCTCTCAGAGTAAGTACATAATAAAATGTTGGTGACTTGATTTTAGTTAAATCCTGATTCTTTCATTAACTTGCTATATGACCTTGGTCAATTATATTTTATTGCTGGGCCTTAATTTCCATGTCAGCAAAAAATACAAACCTGGATTAAAAGTTTTCTAAACTCATTTTCAGCTAAAATTATCATATGTTTCTAATATTTCCATCTTTCAAAATGAAAAACAAAAGGGAATAGCCAAAGAAATTTCTGAATAAGCAAATGATCCTTTAAAAAGTGTAGCTCAAACCCCTGAAGACAAGATGTTACACAATTGGAAGCAATGTAATATCAGTGCTGATTGCTGGGAAATGACAGTAGTCACAGTGTGCTGACATGTGGCAATCAGAGATAAGATAGTTCAGTTTGAAGAAAAATGTTGTTTTGACTGTGCCACCATGAAGATGATCCCACAGCAATGGAAGCTTAAGGGAGAGGGCAGCAGGGCTTTCAGGTTCTTATCCTATCATGTCTATGATTAGTGTGGTCAGACACTAGACTGTGGAGTTATATTCAGAAAGTCAGGAAATGATCCCATCAGCTGTGTCATCTTTGAATACAAACACAGTGACAGAAATGGTAGAGAATTATTATTTCTTCCTTCTTTCTCAGAAAAGGAGTAAAGAGAAACAAGGTTGACAAAACTGAAGAATAATAGGTACACAATCTTGGTGCTATCTTTGCTCCTCATTATCATCTATATTCTCTTGAAAAGGGTTGCTGGCCCTTTTACAAACTATTGTTAAAAAATCTCTTCATTTCCACATCTACGAATTTTTTGTTCAACACAGGGTGATCTTTCAGTTGGGCTCATATAAAACTTATTTTTCCCTAGAAATATTATCTGTTGGGGGCAGCTAGGTGACTCAGGGTATAAAGAGTGAGAACTAGATGTGGAAAGTAATGGGTTCAATTCTGGCCTCAGTCACTTCTTAGCTGTGACCCTGAGCAAATTCCTTAACTCTCATTGCCTAGTACTTACCACTTTTCTGCCTTATAATAGATTATAAGGGTTTAGTAATAATATATATCAGATATATATGTAAATAAATTTTTGTCTTTTTTACCTTTCAACCTCTTCTAAAAAGAACTTGTACTTGTTATTGTGGTGTGGCTTAGTTTCAAATATATGAATGACTCCAAAGTCATTCTTCTAAAAATTATGAGATCTTAAAATGGTTTATTCATTCATTTGTGTCTTTATTATATTGCCTATGAGAATGCTTATCATATTTGCTATTTACTTGGGAAACAGAAGAAAAAGAAAGGCACTGATTGAATGGGAGAGAGACTATAGTGTTTTCATAGTATGGTGTGGTGCATGTTCATTTGGCAGAACAAAGAGTATTTTCCTGGATGTCTTCAAGCAAATATTGATGACATCCTGTCATTTCTTTTTGAAGTTAAATTCTTTTATCTTTACTCTCTGCTGCCCATGAGAAATTATATGAAGCAACATTAGAAAGGACAGGCATGGTAGGAAAATGAGCTGGTTCAATCATGTAGTGAGAGGCAGAAATAAAGATGGACAGCCCAAGTGTTTCACTGTTCTCTATGAAATATTAGGTTATAGAGAGGAAAGGATGCATGATGGTTCATGAAAAAAATTCAGGAAAATAATTTCAAAGGAGGAAAAGGTACGAATGGGTTGCAATCTACAGAATTGCTAGGTATCACAGATCCACTAAAATAAGATTTTCTCTAGATCACTGATGTCAAACTAAAATAGAAATGATATCCACAATACCAGACATAAGTATCCCTGCAGTTTTATATTGACTTAGAAAAAAAATTATTACAACATTATCTATATCTTTTTGTATTTTTATTCATTTTAAAAAATATTTCCTGATTATATTTTCATTTGGTTCAGACTGCATTTCATGAGTTGATCAATATGTTCACACCTCTGTTACAGACATTACCTCTGATCTTAAATGTCACTCTTCTAGTAGTTCCTCAATAATATTGAGTTGATTTTTAAAATAAAAACACTAAAAATTAATTCTTTTACTAATGATAACTTATTTAGTTGTTTCTTCATTAAGCAACATTAATAATACAACTTTTGAATACAATACCTTCTCCCTTCCTCACATCATCATATTAATTTCTTAAACACAATTAAGTTGAATGATTTGCCTCAGAGACAAAGAAATGAAAATATAAGCGGTGCGAATTTACGTGATATTTATTGTTTTGGTGGTGCCAGTGAGAAGGAAACTAGAGTACATGTCTTATAGTAAAAATATGGGAATAGGAAAATTTTTCCACAACCCTTATTTTAAAAATTAGAATATTGAAACCAATGGTAAGCCATTTGCCCAAATTTCCACAAGCTATATGAGAAGAGTCAGAGTTCAGATGGATGACCTCTACTTTTGAATCCAGGTAGTTTCCTACTCTCTCATGCCTACTTTTCTACCTTACTATTTTGTTTCCTAAATACCTGACTTTAGATTATTATTTCTTTCCATTTCCCTGTGGTCTTTAATACTTCTTCCTTGAGGAATATATCAAAATGTCATATTAAAATTAAATAGAGTTCAGACCTCAATATCTGGCTTCAATAAGGGGTCTCTAGACCTTAAGCACATAATTTGGAATCTCTTTAGCATGCTCTCAGTTGCAAAACAAAATAGCTTCATTACAAATAGGTTGAATCAAAGCTCAGCTCTTGAGAACAAGGAGAAATGTTAAGGAGGAGAGAAATGTTAAGAGGGATATTCACTTCCAAAAATCTAAACAATTGAAAATGAAGAAGCTTTAACATGGATAAATCATTAAATGTTTCAGGCAAAGTTATAGAGCAACGTTGCTCCTATCCTTAACATTTTCTCCTGATACTTTCCCAAGACAATCCTTTTAAAATGATCTGCAAAATAAGTGACTTCAACATTCTAGATTTCATTGACTCAAAAATATTTCCAAGTGACTTGTCTGTGAGTTTTTTCTATTCAGCAACACATGTGTGCAACATTAGTGGAAATATAGAGAGGCAGACAGATGGACAGATGATAGACTCACTGCCAGCTTTCTTTTTTTTTGCTACACTAATTTTTATTACCCTCTATAGATATTCTGATAGAAATGCAAAAGATGATACTACTATGGCTTCTAAAATCAATGAGCCATTAAAGCTGTAGGTGACAATCTGAATACTTAGAAAGTTCAGGTGAGATGATTAAAATGAAGAAGTACACTCAGTGAACAGGATTACTATGACATCTTCAGAAAATTCCACTCCAACATACTTAGAGGGTGTAATGGTTCTTAAAAGTACTCCTTATGTAAAAGCTGCCATTATATTTCTGTAAATTATCCTTGAATGTTCATAGAAATTTTATTGATTCTCCCTTTCTAAAAGCAATAAATGGAATAGGAAATAGAGCATCCCACTTTAAGGTGGCGTTATTTCTAATTCAAACCAGATCAGACACAATGGAAAGTTTCAATGGAAAATTGTCACCCAAGGGCCTGTGAGTTAGTGGTAGCAGTTTGAGAAAACTGTATTGTTAAATTCTAATCTATAAGCATTCTAATAGCAACATCTAATTACATAGAGTAGCTGGAAATAAAATGAAAATAATTACACTGGAAGCACTGTATTGATAGTCTCAAAACAGTGGAATTCGAACCTGAGAACATTCCTTCCTATTTTTATTAAGTCAGTCATTGCCTAAAAGTGTATGCAGTAAAAAGCAAGATTTTTTGTTATAGAAAAATATCCAAGTCCAACACGTGATGATTTTTGCCAAAATTTGTTCAACCCTGCTTCAACCCCTAATTAATCTGCTCACAATCTATTTGTTGTATTTATAGGCTCTTGTAGTCCTTATTCCAGGTCCCACTCTCCCAGGTAATTCAGAGGACAGGACAAACCTAGATATAGATCAGTGATGGCACATAGAATGCTCTCTGTGTGCACACAGACCAACCTCCACTCCCTCAGAGTTTGTTACTAGAAAGGCAGAGGAACTTGCCCTTTCCACCATGCCTGCTGACACTTTTTCACATCACCCATCTCTCTGGCCATGGTGTAAGGTTGGCAGTTTACAAGTGGCAGAGCTGGAGGGGAATAGAACACTTGGGTAACTCTCCTCCCCCTCTCCACATGCAGCAATCAACAACTGCCCTTGTGCCCAGCAGCCCAATGGGAGTGCTTCCTCCCTCCCCTGTCTGGGGTAAAGGGGGGCTGGGTGAGATATGGCAAGGCACTAGGTCTCTGGTGGAGGGATGGCATGACACTTGGTCTAGGGGGTGCAGTAGAAGTGGGGCCTGGCACTCTATCTCTAAAAAGTTCACTATCACTGCTATAGAATGATTCTGTGATTATTCTTCCATCTTTCATTCTTTTTTTTTTAAACCCTTGCCTTCCATCTTGGAGTCAATACTGTATATTGGCTCCAAGGCAGAAGAGTAGTAAGGGCTAGGCAATGGAGATTAAGTGACTTGCCCAGGGTCACACAGCTGGGAAGTGTCTGAGGCCAGATTTGAACCTAGGACCTCCTGTCTCTAGGCCTGGCTCTCAATCCACTGAGCCATCCAGCTGCCCCATCTTTCATTTTTATTGATAAATAGGGTGCCCAGATGGCATTATAACCAAAGATCTAAATTCCCATTCTCAGTGAAAAATTGTATTACATCTCTGAATTTTAGCATTATGTCTGAATGGCTGGGATTATTCTTTCCAAACTGCTAGCTGTGTGACTTTGAACAAGTCACTTACTCTCTGCCCTAGATTTGTCAGTTAAATGAGGCTAATAGTAGGACCTGCCTTGCAGGGATTTTTGGGAATAAAATGAGATAACATTCGCAAAGTGGTATATAAATCTTATTATCAGGATGACATTGATTTTCATTATAATCATCATCATAATCAGTCACCCAAGATTAGTGCTGCAATAGCATTTAACCAATGATCAACTAGCTTTTACAAAGGAATATTTCTTGAAAAATTATAACCAGAAAAATAAAACACATTCCTCTAATTGGTAGGGAGGGGACTCCCCCATATCACTTCAACCTCTGAATAAAATGGACTCAATCAAGAAGTGGCTGATATAAAGTATTTGCCTGATAATATTTACTTCCAAATGGGCCTCACCCTGTAGACAACAGAGCATGTCATCTTGAGTCAATACATTAAAGGGCTAAGTCAAGCATGTCGCTCCTCAGGGTGTACAATAGCACTTCATCTGTGTCAACTTCCAGCAAACTGGAAGGGAATCCAGTTCTGACATCCCTACAGGCTCTCCTGACTTTTTTGAAACTTACAAGGTCACAGCCTAGTTTGTTTCATCCCTAACATTAAAGAATACAGGGGGATTTGAATTTGGATTGAAGCATACCATTTATTTTCTACATGATTTTTCTCTCTTTCACAACATGATTAACATAGAAATCCGAATTGGATGATAACACCTGCAGAACCCATATGCTATCACTTTCCATTTTGGGAAGGTAGCAGGTATTAGAGGGAGGGATAGAACATGGATGGCAACATGTCTGAAAATGATTATTAAAAATTGCATTGACATTTAATCTAGAAAAATAAAACTCTAAAAATTTTGAAAAGAAAGAATACAGTGACAAAGAAAAAGAGATACAATTTTTCATGGCCATGCATATGCCAGGACAGGGAAATTGGCAAATGACCCACCACTAGGACCATTCTCTCTACTTGGAGTTTTATAGAAGTTATTACCTTATTTACTCTCAGGAAAGTCTGATCCGATTTTGTCACACTCAGTTTGGGCACATTAGGCAGCAGTCTGAGGGGGAAATTAATTTGAACCAGTGCTGAAGTGGAGGGTAGAATAACTTCCATATGTGTTTTGGAAGTCTGAGGATAGAGGTAGCATTTAATAATAGTCTATTATATATTCATTCCAAAACACTGTATGTGAAGAAAAGCTCATTCTTAGGTGCTATAAGAAAGTGAAATAAATAGATATTGTGTCTTCAAATTGCATTTCATATTACATACATGATGTTAGCAAGTCATTTAGCTTTTGGGGGCCTTAGTTTCCTCCTATGTAAAATAATGGGATTGAACTCAAGGACCTATGAGTTTCCTTCCAGCTCTATATCTCTTTTTTTACCCTAATAAAATGAAATAGTAGCAGTTATCCCTTCCACAGTACATGTTTGGGGGCACAGTGCCCCAGCAATCTGGAGATCCATATAAAATTTTGGCCTTCCTGTTTCATACCATAGAAGTCTGATTTTTTTTCCTTTTTTTCTTTTATTGGGTGTCCATCGTACCTTATAAATATTTTTGGATTAAGTTTGCATTTTTGAGTCTATAAGGTTTTTTTTTTTTCCTGAAATTTTCTGTGTTGTTGTTTGCTGGCATTCATATGTGAGACTTCTGCATTCTTGTTCCCAAAATTCTCATTTAATTTCTCATGCCCACTTATAAAACACTGAAACTATAATGGAAAAGCTAGATGTGGAAGAGATAGCTATATATGCAAATTGTATCCTATGTGTTTAACAATGTATATTTTGTAGGCACTCTTTCTCTTTCTTCTTTCCCTTTTCATTAACAATATTGGTGATTTCATTAATTCTAATCAGTTTAACAATCACTTCCATGCATGACTCAAATTTGTCTGTTCACCCTTCTATCTGTCCATAATTTACCTATTGGTATAGATATATTATTATTACATATAAGTACAAATATAGATAGATATAATACCATGTCCTCTATCCATAATTTCACATTGGGATGTATAGAGAGTTCAGGAAGAAATTTTGTGAGAGTTCACCAAGCTCTTTTTAGGACTGCTCATTTACATTTGGTGTTTACCTTTTACCCCATTCTCACCTGTTGCTCCTAAAATCTGTGGCATTCTTTTGGCAGGTGAGCTAAATCAGGTTGATGGTAACTGGTTGGCCTCATAACCTTTGGTGAGTTAGAAGTGATTCTATTCCAAGCATGTGAAGACATTCCATGGCAGAATGGGTGGGTAAGAAAAGTTTGTTTCAAAACTATGAATCCAGCTGAAACAGGCACTGTATAACTTTGTCAGATACCATGGTCATTCACTATATCTTGGCCATCACCAGTCGTCCTGTTGCCACTGGACATTGATGACTCTGGAAGAGGGAGTGAGACCAATGACATTAATGTATGCTTTATTAAAATTTAATTCATGTGCAAGTCATCACATCACCCCTTGATATCATTTGTCCTGAAGGGTTTCAGTTATAACGAATCATGAAGGTATTAAAGACGTATTCAAAAGCTAACTCTAATGAGCAAAGTGCTCATGGACCAGACTTATGGATGTGTTTCTAATGTTTCACATGATTGATTTTTGGATCCTTAAATTTGGATGGGGTTGAATTTTGTTGATCTTAAATAACAAACTTCTGTTGTTATCTCTTGTGTGTAAGCTCACAGACAAGTTTTAGGGTCCTTTGGAATGTCAAAGATCCACACATGTATTCCTAAGATAAGACTAGTGCCAGCTTTTTGGAAAGGAGAAGAGTCCTGGCCTGGATTTCTGGCAACCTATTGTGCTATCATTTGTCCTTTCGGCTTTGTCACTAAACTGTTAAAACTTTTGATGTACTGAAAGGGTGATGGACACCCTGCCACACACCCTTTGTGCAACTATCCTTAAAAAACAGACCAACTCCCTCATTTAGGATCAGTTGAATACTCTCTCACTCTCCAATGGAGAAGGAGATGACAAGCTGAATGTGAAGCTGATGACTCTTGTGGCTCTGTGCTTATTTTCTCTCTTTATGTTCTTCCTATCTTAATCTTTAACCCTTCCACTCATATTCCCCCAGTTTCTGGTTTCTGTTTTAGGTGCTCAGAGCCAGGTTGGCTACAGGTCCTCTTGGAAATGAAGGAAGAACAGCAAAAATATATATCTTCACCTCTCCCTTATACCCAACTACACCAATTTCCTATTGGATATTCCTAAATAAATGTCTCAGGGACTAACTGCATTTTCAAAAGTAAAGTAGTTATCTTTCCTCCAAAATAAACCATTCTTCCTACCTTCTCTCTTTCCATATAAGGGACTACTATCCTCCCAGTCTCTCAGGTTCATAACTTCAGCATTATTATTATAATCCTTCTCCATATATATGCAATCACTTCCCAAATCTTGCTATTTCTGACTTCTTGACCTGTTCTCTCTACTTACACTGTTATCAACTGCTACAATTGAGGCCTTCAATACCATTCACCTGAATTATCACAACATTCACTTAATTAGTCTCCCTATCTCATCTTTCTCCAATTTAGTCAATCCTGCACATTACTGCTAAAGTAATTTATCTTAAACACAATTCTAACCATGAAACTAAAAGAAATATTTGTTAATGTAATTAATTTAAGTAAATGTAAGATTAGTGCTATTGAGCAACAAGGATCAGAACAAATACATCTGTGTGTTCTAAAGCAATCTGTTACCTGGATTTCATTTCTTTCCCTAGTCACATGTGAAAAATTTTCTCTACTAGGTAACCTAAGGAAAATTCTCTGGACAAACCAAGTTATAATCTTCTATTACAATTTGAAAATCCTGTTTCATTTTTTTACAGGTCCCTGTAAAAAAAAAAAATCACCATATCGTTGACCTAACAGCTTAGTAAGACCTTAACCTAATCAAACCTTACTCCTTCAGTTTTCAATTTTGTCCTTAATAACCTTAGCCAACATGACCCAATTTCTTCTTTATGGTATTATGGAATTTAAGCCACCTTTTTTCCACTTTAGCTAATGTTGAGGGTCAAAGAAAGAAATCAAGGGATCATCAAAAACAATTTTATTTAACTTAACAAAGTTCAAAAGTGATGAGATATTTTCACTTTTGGCCAGGCTTAAAGGAATAGCCAAAAAAACAGAATTTTCTCATTAAAATTATTTTTATTATTATAAATAAAACTCATACAAATGGATAAACATATTTTAAATTTTTTAATATTTCTTAGGAGAAATGTTTCATTTTCTCTAGTCTTCTGAGCAAGAGTTATCTTTTACAAAAGCCAAAGGTATATTTCTATTTGTACTATAATTTTTAAGTCATGCAATGTTATTAAAAAAAACAAAACAATGTGTTAAATTATGTAAGAATAGTTGCTATCTGTTTCCATGGGAACTAATGTACTTGATGGAAAGTGCAATGAACATTATTTCTCCATGAAAAAGTTTCTGCTTTGTACTAGATTCACTCAAATCCATTGCTTCCCCTTTAAAATAATGAAAGAATTTTGAGCCTAAGAAAATATTGAAAGATTAGTACTTTCTGAAATAAGGAATGGAGATACAATACATCTTTTTGAACCCAAGGTGGAATAACTTGTTAAAAATTATTCAAATCTATGATGTGACATTAATTGGAATCATTGAGTATCTACCTGCATTGTTTATATATATACATATATATGTATGTATATATATGTATTTATATAAAATTGAGAGGATTATTATATATGTATATATATTAAATAGAATTAAAATGACTCTATTGAAGTAATCATGTTGAAATTCAAAGACAAAATTAAAAGGAGGCATGAGTGGAAAGATACAACCAAATTATTTAGAAAGGTGTATCAGAGACTGATTCTGAAGAACATAAAATTGATGATAAAGAAGAATACTATGACCTTAATGAAGATGTTGTAAGTTGTTCTCTTCAGAATGTTCAAATTGAAGCTGAGAAATGATTTATGGATGACTAAATGAATTCTTTTTGTGTTGTTTTTTTCAAAGTATATGTACAAGCTTAGATTATTTCATTGAATGACAGCTGCAGGTTCTCTTTCCCACAAAGGAATATCCAGTCCTTAGTCAGTTTAACTCAGCTTCCCCTATGAGCTTCAAAGGAACAAAATAATTACTCATTTGTTTAATACTTACTTATTATCATGGCTATTCAATATTAGCTTTTTATTTTGATATACAAGCTTTTGATAAAAATGTTACTGCTTATAATCATTAAAATCTGGTAAATAATCCTATCATAAAAGTTATTTTAATCCAATATGTAATGCTAATTTAGTTGAAATTACTCTTATTATTTTATTTTTTTTAATTCCACTGGTAAAATTAAAATATAAATATGCTAAGCAAAACAAAAGTTTTATCATTATGTTAAAAATCACTTGAGAAATATGTCCTAGAAAGTGATTAAATCAACAGATAAGAGGTCACTTCACTAAACTATAACTGTATTTTTAAAAGGCATGTCAATATGGGTAGCTAAGTTGTTCAGTGGATAGAAAGCCAGGCAAGAGTAAACCTTGCCTGACACTTGCTAGCTGTGTGGATCTGGGCAAGAACCAACTTACAATATTGTAAGGCTGGGGGAGAGGGGGCGAATGGTATGTAGTGACAATTTAATAACCAATAATTTATAGTAATAATTTGATAACCAATAATTTTATGAAATTCATACTTTGGTTCTACTTTTAAATATTTAAATTAATCCTATTTCCATTTTACTACTCATTATTCATCAATTCAAATAGAGCTTCATCTAACTATTTCTAATTTATCAGTCTGGTAGAAATTTAAACCTCCTTAAAACAAAGTCTCTGAATGCCATAATCATTCAGTCTCCTACTTTTAGATAAGCCAAGATTTATTACATGACCTCAAATTAGTGAAAATAATATACTATTTAAAACAGATATCTTTTAAAAACAAAAAAAATCCATTAATAGCAATGATTCCAAAGCCTATAATACGAACGTAAATAATTTAATTTCTACTAAGCCTCCAGAGAGAGAAGGCTGTAATTATGATGAATATCTGACCACAAGGTCATGTTAAGGAATTAGAACTCACTTGGCTAATTGTTCTATCTCTTCAACAGTGGCAGGAAAGTGGTATGTTGTAACAACAGACTGCTGTTGTTATTTGCCTGATTATTCATTGAGCTATTTTGGATCAAGGTACCATTTTTCTTTTTGTGAATGGGGTGGAATATTCCCTAGATCTCTAAGCATGAAAACACATCAAGTCCAAGCCAGGTATAGGTATGAAACTTATTTCTGCAGGTAGGCAAAAATGTTAGGATGTACTCACCAAAAATATTTTAAATTTAATGTTGCTGCAATCCTTATTATACTATACATAATTATTGAATACCTATCATGTATAAAATATAAGGCTAGTACTAGAAGAACTTAAAAGATTAAGATATGCTTTTTGCCCAGTTTATGTTGTCTGACAGAGGAATTAAAATTACATGAGTTAAACATAGCAACATGTGGCCTAATGTTAAAATGTTCAAAGAGAATATCAAAGTCTTGTATCTAATGATCAAAAAGAATTAAATTATTTTTAACTAGAAGATATCAGGTCAGGTTTTATGGAGTAGATAAATTTGAGTAGACTTTACTATATGTTTTTTCTGTTATGTAATGACTAGGCTCAGCTCCATCTTTGCAGTATTCTATTCTTTCTTATCTGGAAGAATGAATAACTCTGAAAGCACTAATAGAAATATCAATGATATTCTGTACAGTGTGTTACACTTGATAGATTAGCATGAAATTGAGAGAACATGTCTGTGAAAGGCTTTACACTAAGGTCCATTCAAGAATATTTTATTGATGAAAATATGTTTTAACTCAAGAAAATTATTTAAATCATATAACCACCATTTTATTAATGTAATTAAAATATATATTTTTATAGTTTATCATAAAGCACAATAGAGTTTTTGAATAATCAGCAAATATTGTTTATCTCAATTTTTAAAATGCATTATTAAATATTATTTCCATTTCAACTTACATATATATGTATATATATGTATATATATAATTTTCCCAATGCTTAATTTTTTAGAGAGCACACTTAACTATCAGGTGACCAAAGAAAAGAAGAGTTGTATATTGTACTTTTAGACTATCTCAGGAAAATTATACTAGATGAAATAAATTTACTCTCTTTCACTACAACCTGGCAGAACTCAAATTTAAAAAATACATCATGAAAATTATTAAATGTCATATAATGTTGCATTTAAGTTGAAAATTTTAAAAAGGAGATGTTTCTCTTATAACACAAGAACAAAGTACCTTTGAAAATAGGTTTTGAATATATACCCTTATCTTCTCTAGTATGGCCAGTACCCTGATTAAGACCCTCATTATCTCAAGTCAGAAATATGACAATAGCCTGCTGGTTGATCTCACTATTCATCTTTATTCACTTCAGTCGAACCCCTTCTAAACTGAAGAGGTGATTTGTATAATGTTGACATCTGGATTTGACACTCTCTTACTCAACTCCAGTGGGCCCTTATTAATTACAGGATGAAAGACAAATTATTCCAATTTATAAATCTCTTTTTAAATTCCCTCCTGGTTTTCTTCAGACTCTTGCAATTTAATAGTGTTTCAGCTACTATCTCATCCTAGAACTTGCTTCAGCCCTTGTGATCTCTGTCCTGGGACATGCAACCTTCCTTCCCTATAGTCTTCTTTCCTGGAAAATCCTTCCACCAGGCCAACTCCCCTTTTTTCCCATTTGCCATTTTTTACTGGGTCCTCTGTTTAACTGAGTGGCCCAAATAGGATAATCATCAATATTCTCCAGGCTCGGTTGCAGTCTTTTCAAATATCAAAACTATGTCTCAGCTTCTACTTATCCTGAAAATTCTTGGCACCTGAATTATCCTTATCCTATAATACACAAACTCCTTACGGCTCTTTCTTTTTAAATTGCTCTATCAGGTTGATAGAGATAAATAGACATAAATCTCTTCTCATTGGTGAATTGTCCAGAGGCCTCGTTTTTGTGGAGGGGCTCAGGCCAGTCAAACTTCAATACTCTTTCAACTTCCTAATTTTCAGGACATCAGACCTACTATACTGTCTAATTCCCTTTGGTATATTATCGTCCTCCATTATAGTGTAAGCTCCATAAGTGCTGAGTCTATTTTTATTTTTGCTTATATAGGTATCCTCAGCCCTTACCTAAGTGCCTGACCCATTGAAACCACTTACTAATTCATTTTCCCCCTTCATTCTTTCATTCAATATAGGGATTCTTCTTACGTTTTTGGTTTTCTTACTCATTATTACCTTCCAAATACTTTATTATCAAGCAACTTTGGATTTGATACAGTTTCTTAAAACAGAACATGCTGCCTCTCAACTCTGGCTCTATGGGGAGAGTGTTTCCCCATTCTTGGGGTAATCTCCTTCCTAATATCTATCTCCTGAAGCCTCTGGCTCTCTCAGAACTCAGGTCTGACCCTAATTTTTTTCAAGAAGTAATTTTATTTTCAGTTTTAATATTTTATCTATGATATCATCTCCAGTTTTCCTGTTTATATATTCCATATATATATATATATGTATATATATATATATATATGTTTTCATGTTGTCTCTTTTATTAGAATGTGCATGGCTGGTTTTTGTCTTTTTTAAAACTTAGCACAGTGCCTTCACAAGGAAAATTCTTAACAAATGCAAATTGACTCAATTTGATTTCTCCTGAATTTAACAACAGATGATTTCCCAATGTCATCCTGTTCAGAATTCATAAATTCCCATTCTTATAATGGTAACTTTTTTTAGTGGCGGAAAAATCACAATCTCTATAAACATAATTTTGCCATGCATTACATGGCCATGATAATCATCATATAGATGAGGTTGAGTTGAAATGCATATATGTTTTAATGAAATCCTTACCTTCTGTCCAAGAATCAATGCTGTGTATTAGTTCCAAGGCAGGGGGTGTAAGGATTAGGCAATGGGGTTTAAATGACTTGCATACAGTCACACAACTAGGAAGTGTGTGAGACCAAATTTGAATCCAGGACCTTCTTTCTTTAGGCTTGGTCCTTAATCCACTGAGCCACCAATCTGCCCCATGGAATGCGTAACATCAAGTACAATTTCATATCCATCATTTTCTTCACAGAATCAATTCAGAAGCTAATAATTTTAGGTGGTACAGTAGATAAAGAGTTGATCCTGCAGTCAAGATATGAATTCAGTATAAGTTTTAGACACTAGCAACATGACTCTGGGCAAGTCACTTAATCTATTTGATTCAGTTTTCTTAATTGCAAATTGTTCATAATAACACTTATATCAAAAATTGTTTTTGATAATGAAATATTTTGAAGGGCTTAAAAGAGTGCCTGTATAAATAATTGTAGGTACTGTATAAATGCTTATTTGTTTCCCTTCTCTTGGGCATATTGAAATGATTTGTCCCTTTAGCCACTGATTAGGAAGACTAACTCAGTGGATCCTTAAAATTAGGTGACTTTCTCTTAGTCTCTCTCTTAACCTTCCATCTTCTAATTATGTCAGGACTGATTGAGCGTATACCTGGAGTTGGAGCAGAATAAATGAGTGGTCCAGTGTCCTCATGACTTAAGGTGAAATAGCAAATTGGCAGTTAAAGAACATGTATTGATTTAGATGATTATGAGTCTGGTCTTTAGGCTATAAGCTATCTTCTCTCTATTTGCTTCCTGATAGGAGTAATTGAGTGGTAATAACAAGATCAATGGTTATGCATTTCAAGTAAATCTTATAAGATTGAGATATCAGAAATTATGGATTAATCAGAGCTGACTAGCAATAAGATGAGTTTCTACACAAGAAAGGGTGACCACCAACAAATTATAATCCCTACTCTTATTTGCAAAATGACAATGTAGAGAGATTAAAGGTCAATTATGAAATGTTGTTTAGCAGAGAGGCACAATGCTTAAGTTTAATGATTTTTAGTGTCTACATCTAGAAAAGTATAACAGAAATTATATCATTCATGTTACCCTATTAAGAAACTCTATACAGTGGGTTTTTAAATTAATAATCAATAACTAAATATATTTTTGAAGTTTTATTAATAATAACTAAAACAAAGAACTGCTTGACTTCAGCCTGGTCATGTTTTCAAAAGAGGACAAGGGAGGGGTTATAGCCACTTAAATAAAATCATGCAAAACATGGGGATTCAGGAAAATGGAATTTTGGAAAACTAAGGGACTTCTGGGGGATGAAGTCCAAAGGCTCAAAATCTCCACTTATACATATCTCCAATACCAACCCCCCCCCATCTAATCCTTTTGGGAAACCATTTTCCTCAAAAGGATCATGGAAACATAATCAACGTAAAAATTGCAATGATTTGTGGATAAAAAGAACAGAGAACAAAAGCAATGATTACTATGTTGACAAAAAGCCAATTTGGGTGTAGTCACCTTTGGCATAAGAGTATACATTCAAAACAAAGGCATTTCAACCCCCCATAGTTCAAGTCACCCCCCAAAGATCACTCTGGATCTTTTGGTGCAGCATGTGGTCTCTGTAGGCATCTATCTTCATGGGTCATTCTGGATTCTGAGAGGTAACAAGTTTCTTGTCCTAAAATTGCTCAAACTTAAATCAAATTCACATAAATAACTTGGACTGCCCTGAGGTGAATAATAACAAACACAGGGATCACTCAGGGATGCATGGTTCTGTTATGAAGTATACAAATCAATTTGCAAAAGAAAATTTAAAAAAAACATGCAAAAATCAAAATAAAAGAGAAAAATAACTCATGGATGTAAAAGTCTTGTGTCTAAAAAACCTAAGTAAAGGAAAAACAAATCTATATCAGATCCTTGAATCAGGGCCCAATTAAAATGATTTAAGAAATTATGCATTTACCCAATTAGTATCCAGGACTACAGAAAGTTTGTCACACCATGAAAGACAGAAAAGGGACTAGATTATAGGAGTCAGGTAGGAGCCAAGTTTTAGATACTTGGTAGAATATGGAATAAGGAAGACCTGCTTTTAACACATGTTAAACAACCACAGCCTTGAACCCCAAAGAAATTCAAGTCCTCTTGTCCTGGCTAAAAATTACATCAATCCCACTAGAATTGGTTGGTCTTTTTGACCTTGTCCTCAATTGGCACTATGCAGTTTAGTTTTGTGCTTCTTTGGCACTGTGCAATGGCTCTTTTTGTATTCTCTTATCCTGAAATCATACAGAATCATTAAGCAAAGTCCCATATTTTTTTAAACAATCAATGGCATCATTTTTATAGTCTAAAGTTTTTTGGATCCATTGATGTTATAGCAAATGTATTTTAAACTTATATTACTGCAAAATAAAAAGAAATTAAAGAAAAATCTTCTCAATACTATTGACATGTGCTTCAAATACAAAAAGGAGATAAAAATAAAACTCACATAGTATATTGCACATGCAATAAAAAAATCAAAGGTTATTTTTTAAAAAGTTTTAAAAATCAAAAATACATAGTTTCAAATCAGTGACACACTGTGTCAGCCATGTATAAGTACAAAATGATTTTCAGAATAAAACTAACAGAGTAGATAATGAACATTTAAAGAAGTACCAAAGTCACCAAAATTCCCAATAGCCCAGTTAATTACAATAGCAAACAAACCACTATCATATTTTGCATAAGTTGCTATATTACATAAAAAACCTATGAACTGATGGATATTTCTCACAATTTTTTACAGATGTAGCAAATCTTTCAAGCTGGGCAAAAATATTTTTAAACAAAGTAAAATTTATTTGGGTCTAGAACATCATCAAGAAAGATTGTTCTTCTGGAAGTAAATTAAAATGAAGAGTTTTGCAGGAGCTCTTTTTTCTGGCTTTCTGATTCATAGAAAAACCTTGGAAGGAACATTTCTTTGTTTCTCTACCTTCAATACAACATTCTTTATTATGTATATGTACTGTCAACTAGAAACTTCAGAACTATTAAATAGTCAAAATCACTCTTTAATCAAGGGAAAAGGGGTTAGCGCTACTAATACAACAACATTGCTGCTTCCCATGACTGCACAGAGTCAAGACGCCCTGCTAACTAGCCCCTGGGAGTGCTACCAACTCAGGATGGACTCCGGGGAACAAAAGAACTTGGGGAACCTATATACCCATATGGAAATCCAGGGGCAGGGAAAGATGATTGACCTTACAATGGCTACAAGGAAAATGGGAGTGTTCAAACTACACTGACAAGACAGAATCAAGCTTGGGAAAAGAATCACAACTAGAAGCTAGGGTGCAAGAGAAGGGGGCTGCTTACAATGGATACTAAAGGATGGTTCATGCCCAGGTCTGACCTTCCTGAGAAAGGTTCTAATACAATAGGGAACGCTACCTAAAACAAAGAATGTCCTTAGCATATGCTTATCTCATCCTGGGTCATCATTTCCCTTCAGGGTAGATTTCTCTTGGGAACAGGGAACAAGGACAAGTTTTGGAGTCTCCAATCTACAAGCTAAATATAAAATTGGGATTCATCAGATCCCACTAGGCCACATGTTTGAGATTCCTAAATTCCATGTTGACAGTACACATATAAAAAATCTATTCAGAAACCACTAGTTATGTAAAATTATTTAAGAGCCCTTAAAATTACAATGAAATTCTTAGCTTATTAAATTCCCTAAGGGTTGTGTATAATTTAAACAGTTTTTTTTTTAAATCCATCCATCATCATCTATGTGACAATTAACAAAGGCAACATGTGATCTCCAATGGATCCAGTGACAAGGGTTTTAGACAAGATGTTCATGGGCTTATACAGTGTTCTTCAGCAGAGGTAAAGGTACAAATTAAAGATCAATATAGGCAAAACATAGTAGTTTAAAATGATTAAGTATTACAGAAAGGTATTGACTAGATTAATACAGATAAACAAAAAAATTAAACCTTAAAGCAATCAGTAAATACAATAATATAAACAAAAGTGAAGGCAGGCAGTGCAGTCAAAATCCTTTTCACCCATCCCAATAGACTTGTTCACTATTATAGGAGGAGAATAAACTCAAAATAGTTAGCCAAGAAACTTCCAGATCTCTTTTAAAGTTTCCTTCCTCACCCCTAGTATTTATTATCAATTTAGATTTCTTTTGACAGTGTTCTGAATTTCCTCATAGAAGCATAGGGTAGAATCTCCACTCAGCAGGTTGAGAGCAGTTAGGACTTTTAGAACTTTGTCAAAATATTTCAGGTTGGTTTGTAGCATAAGCATCCTAGCTTGTGGCATATTCTTGAGGAGAGGGAAATAAAGTGGGAAATCTCCAATGAAAATAAAAATGTACCAGGATAAGAATTAAGCAGATCCAAATTGCACTTCTTAGCTCTACCAACTCAAACTGTTGTTTCAGAGTTTCAAGGATGGTTTGTAATAATAGCATGTTTCCTGAAAGACACAGAATGGGGTTTGTTTAAAGAGTAAGCATAAAGACACAAAACTTTCAGGAAAAACAAAAGTGTATTTGCATATGAGAGAAAAAATGCTTCTTGGTATTTTGGGTCAAGAAAAAGAAGGGAGAAACAAATCAGGCTTATTCCCCAAAACTGACGTTAAATACACTGATTTGGCACTAACTGCCCTCCCTGTAAAGAAAACTAAAATAACAGCCTTCTAAACCAGGACTCCAGGATCAGTTTTAAAAAATCTGCTTGAAAATTAGAAGGTGTGGGGTTCTTTTCTCCACACTAAAAAATGGCTATGGCAGGCTAGAAACACATGCGTGGAGCGTAGAAAGAGATTGGGGTATAAATATTATTATACGTGTCACCCTCTGTCAAAAAAAAAAATGGAGGGGACTGGCAGGCTCTTGTGGTGGGTCTGGATTTGGCAAGAGGAGGCTCCAAGCTGAAGTGGAGAGCATTGAGGTATTGCTGGCCAGGCAGATGGACAGGAGAAACAGCAGGCAGCAGCAGGCAGGAAGATGGGGCTGGAGCACAGGCACACCCCGCCACAGATCCTTGTGGTAGGCAACGACCCGGCAAATTTACTATCTTTACTTTAAAGCTATCTGCTCAAAAATTTTTTTTGAGAATTCATAATTCCTTCATGGTAAGCCAAACTGTGGGTTTTTGAATTAATAATCAATTACTAAATATTATATTTTAAAGTTTTATTAATAATAACTAAAACAAAAGAACTGCCTGACTTCTGCCAGGTCACAGGTTAAAAAAAAGGACAAGGGAGGGGTTACTGCCACTTAAATACAATCACGCAAAAATGTGGGGACACAGGAAAATGGAATTTGGGGAAACTAAGGGACTTCTGGGGGATGAAGTCCAAAGGCTCAGAATCTCTATTTATATAATACATAAGCTCCAAAACTAAAATTATAATTCATTTCTCAGGGCTCCATGATTGGAAAGTAAGACAACCAAGAAACATTTATTTGACACTATTTCCATTCACTTTCTAAGGTGCTGTAGAAGAAAATTCACTAACTAATAAAACTCACAAAAGCTTACATTCTAATGAGAGAGATGAAACAATTCTCTAAAAATCAGTCAAATAAATATGAAGAGAAGATACAACTTATTAGAAAGTAGTTAAGTATGAAGTAGCTAGTATAAGAAAACATTAGCAATTGAGCAGAGGTATTTGAGCAACATATTGAGGATGAAAGGGATTCCATGTGGATGGAGTAAATCCATTGCATGGCAGACAGTCAATGTATAAGCAATGAACTGGGAAGTAGAGTATCATGAGAAAAATAGATGGTCAGTTTGACTGGAATTCAGAATAAGTATGTGGGAATGCATAAAATCCTGTGAGATTTTATGAATAGGCAGGAACAAAGTTGTAAAAGGCTTTATAATATAAAGATATATATATATATACACATATCTGTATTCATTTGATTATAGAAGCAAGAAGTCATTAGAATTATTTGTGTGAAGAAGTTACATTAAGCCCAAACAATGTGATAAAAATGTCTTGACATTTCCTTTGTGTGGTCAGACTCCTCCTATATTGAACATGCCTATGCCTGTGTTGAGAGGTGAGAGATGTCTCTCCATAGAGATGGAAAGTGTGGGATGTTAGATCCCAGCACAGATGGGTTTTGTTCCTATTTTATTGCCTCCACCATATGGTCATTGTGGGGAAAGCCCTTTTGTAACCTTAAGCCATTCTATAAATATAAGATGCTATGGTGATGGTAATGAAATCCATTTTGGAAGTGGATAAAAGCAATGAGTGAATGAGTTAGTGAAGAAGTGGATTTACAATACTCAAAGTGCAAAGCTGTCATTGAAAAGAAGATTTAGGAAAGAAAACATGAGGAACGTTCCAAGATTCAGAAGTCTTTATTTTAGTAGAATTGAGAAAAATGTTGAATGAAGACTCTATTGAAAAGGATATTTATGGACTAAGAAAAATCACTCAATATACAAGAAAATAATTCATAGAGTGCTAAATCTGGAACACATTGTCTTCTCATAGTTGCTTTATATCCTTAGTTACCTTTTAGGCTCAATTCTGGTGCCAAATCTTAAAGCTAGCATTTCTGCACCCCCTCAAGTTGTTAGTACTCTCTCTTCCAAATTCTTTTGTATTTCCTTATCTATTTACATGTTGCATCTTTTATAAGTACCTTGAGTACATGGATTATTTTTAGTTGTCTTTGAATTCTCAAACCTAATACAATCTCTTAAGCAGGGCACATGCTTAAAAATATTTATTGAGTTGACTTAAACTGAATTATATTTAGTTAAATGGAACATTACATGGTTTAGTCTCCTAGAAGAGATGGGAGAAGAAAACAGAGAGAATGATGGTAATCTTGGCAAGTAAAATGAACACTTTTATCCCCCAATAAAGGGAGAAGCAGATGAGATTGTCTGAAGGTTTAGAAAGTATTGAAGAAGAAGACAATTTGGAGAAGGAATTTGAGATAGCTTATACTAACTATATCCTGTCAAAAGTAAGGAAGGAGTTCACTTTTTCTCAGAAGTGTAGTATTCCATTCATGTTGCACAGAACTAATTTCTTAATAAACTCTTGGGATTCAATAGGCTCCAAAGAGTTAATATAGTTTTCAAAAATGAAAAAAGAAAAATATAAAGGGTTTCATGTAAGTGAAAGATTAGATTGTAATCTTGATTACTTTTAATTGAAATTTAATTTAAATTTAATTGAAATTTTGAAATTTGAAATTGAAAATTTAACCAAAATTATAAGAAAATTAATATAAATAATAAAAGATTATATGTATTATATGTGAAACATATTTCTACCTATGCTCAGAAAGTCTCAACCTCAAAATGTTAGCCCATAGTCGATAAACTTTTCAGCAGAAGTAAACCATGAAGTTATAGAGGAGTTTTGATTTGTAATAGTATTAAGAGAATCCACACCACAAAAAACATAGATCTTTTTTAAAAAATTGAATAAACAATTATCACAGTTTTCCTCCATCGATTTTACAATGTGCAATTACAAAGAATCTAGATTTTTGAAAACTTGTATATGCGTAAGTATGTAAAGTATAAGAAAACGTATAACTATTGTTTTAAAAATGAAGTAAACGCAAATGAGATGCAGTGTTCAGTGATTTACAAATAAATTGTCACAGTAATATGAAGATAAATGCACATGTTGCATAATTACTTACTATAAAACATTTAAAACAGCAGCTACCAAAATGTGGCTATCTCTGTATTGTCAGGCAGTATCACATTATGCAGTATCAACAAATCTGGCTAAATTCTAAAGGAGCATCTTATGTGACTTGTTTTACTGATAAAATATGCAAAGACAGTTGACAATGTTAAAATTCATGGAATCAATCACAGCATGTGTCTATGTATATTTATAAATGCATATATATCAGTAAAGATGCATATATGTATTTCATATTTATATATGCATGCAGGCATATATTTAAGTCTTTTTTGGTCACATTCATATATTAATACATCCCCCTTCCCCAATGAACTTTAACTTTGCTAATAACAAACCTCAAAAAAAGATAGTTTAACACAATTAAACAACATACACTACTCATAGGACACTGACATGGTAAACAATTTTCCACCTACATAGGGGTCTACTTCTGTAATGAAAAGAGGAAGGATGAAGGTGCATTTAATCAAATCTTCTTTAGGAACAAGTTTAGTGATTACATTTATTCATCCTTTCATTTCACTTTATTGCTCTTTTTGTCCCATTTACTTTAGTCTCACTGGTTCATATTCTTTTCATAACCATCAGGATTTGCTATATCCCTAATATTTTTTTTAATTTTTAATTTTTTTTACCAATTATGTGTAATTAAACAATTTCTACATGTTTTCTGAAATTATATGATCCAAATTGTCTCCCTTACTCCCTTCCTCTCCCCTCCTGGAACTGGCAAGCAATTTGATTTGGGTTGTACATGTATTATCATAAACCCATCCATATTATTCATTTTTGCAAGTGAATAATCATATAAAATCCAAACCCCAAACAAAAACCTAAACAAACAAGTGAAAAGTCATATGCATTCACCTGACTTCTGAATCCTATAGTTATGTTTCCGGAGGCAGATAGCATTCTTTGTCATAAGTCCCTCAGTAGCACAATAGTATTCCATTACCCTCATGTATCACTATTTGCTCAGCCATTCCCCAGTTGCTGGACATCGGTTCAATTTCCAATTCTTTGCCATCACAAAAAGAACAACTATAAATATTTTGGTACAGGTAAGTTCTTTACCCTTTTTTCTCTCCTTGTGACACAGAGCTAGTAGTGATATTATTGGACTAAAGGTTATGCATTATTTTTACTCTTTTGGGACATAGTTTCAAATTGCCCTCTTGAATGGTTGGATCAGTTCACAACTCCACCAGCAATCTATTAGTGTCCCAATTTTGCTACAGACCCTCCAACATTTATCATTTTCCTTTACTCTCGGATTCGGTGAATTGATAGGTTTGAAATGGTACCTCAGACTTGTTTTAATTTTTCATTTTGCTAATCAAGAGTGATATAGAACATGTTTTCATATGATTATTGATAGCTTTGATTCTGAAATCTTATTCATATCCCTTGTCCATTTGCCTAATGTCTAATAACTTACAGTAATATAAATTTGACTTAGTTCTTTTTATCTTTGAGAAACGAAACCTTTATCAGAGAAAATTGTTATAATTTTTCCCAGTTTGTCGTTTCCATTCTAATCTTGGTTACATTAGTTTTGTTAATACAAAAAACTTTTAAAATAAATATGGACAAAATTATTCATTTTACATAATGCAATGTCCTCTATCTCTCGTTGGGTTATAAATTTCTTCCTTCTCCATAGATCTGACAGGTAAACTATTCTATGTTTCCAACATTTACATATAATATCACCCTTTATATCTAATCATATGCCCATTTTGACCTTATGTGTCAAAAATGGGGTTTAAAATATTTGTCCATACCTAATTTTTATCATTCTGTTTTCCAATTTTTCCAGAGGATTTTGTCAAAAAACTAGTTCTTATCTTCAAAGCTTTGACCTTTGGGTTTACAAAACACTAAATTACTAAGGTCATTTACCCATAATATATCCAATTGAGCCACAATTCTATTTATTAATCAGTACCAGATTTTTTTGAAGATCGCTGTTATGTAGTATGGTTTAAGATCTGGTACTGCTAGGTCATCATCCTTCAATGTTTTTTCCATTAGTTCCTCTGATATTGTTGTGCTTTTGTTCTTTCAGATAAATTTTGTCATTTTTTTCTTGTTGTTCAAAATAGTTTTTTAGTCGTTTGATTTGTGGGGCATTGAATAAATAATTTATAAAGAATTATCATTTTAATACATTATCTCAGCCTGCTTATGAGATATTAATGTTTTTCTGATTGTTTAGACCTAACTTTATTTGTGCAAAAATATTTTGTAATCGTGTTTATATAATTCCTGTGTATGGCTTAGCAAATAAATTCCCAAGTATTTTCTGTTGCCTACTGTGATTATAAAAGGAATTTCTCTTTCTAACTTGTTGTACAACTAATTTCTTAAGATGCAGTAATATTCCATTACATTCGTGTACAATAATTTTTAACAATTCTCCAGACAACGGTCAGTTGCCTGAGAACTATTCTGATATTTTTGCTGTAAAAAGAGTTGGTGTGAATATTTTAGTAAAAATGAGATAATTCTGTCTTGAAAAATATTCTTAAGCTTCTTAAAGAGTAAGATTTTTAGCTGATGTGTCTGTTGATCTAGAAATAACAATTTCTCTTTCTTCTATAAAGGTCTTAATTTAATCTTTGAATTCAATAATCCTTGAATTATGAGTCAAATCTTTGATTGGATCTTATTGTTCATTGAGAAAAGCACAGATTTTAGAGAAGTTTCCCCACCTCCTACTATTAAGAAACTTAACATTTTGCATAGTCCACAGTCAGCCCCTTAGTAAATGATTCTTGATTAATCTGGGAAGAAATAGGGAAATAGGTAAGTACCTCACAAGATAGCACAGGAAAAAAGAATGATTTTAAGAATTGTACAACCAACAAACTTTGAAATATTGGCATCATATTAATATACAAATATAAAAGGAAAATGACCTAAGGGATAATATGTTGGAGTCAGTCAATAATTTTCATTAACTGCCTACTATGTACCAGGCAATGTATTAAGTGCCAACGATACAAAGAAAGGTAAAAGGTAGGCATCATTTTCAAGGAGATCAAAATCTAAAGAGGGTCATGACATTTGAATAACTTTGTACAAATAAGAAATATACAATGATAAATTCAGCAGCCTTTGAAATAAGGAGTGATATAGGAAATGTTACCTATCCCCGTCTCATTGAAGATTTGTATTCATCAGCGTGTCTACAATCTCTAACATCTGAGATTTTCAAAAAATTAAATCTAATTTCAAAGATTATCTATCTCTGACCCATCAGGTTAGCAAATATAACAGAATGACAAATTAAAAATGTTGAAAGAGCTGTGGGAAAAGAAGCATATGGAGTCATTATTGGTTGAAATGTGGCAGGTGAGTGATACAGTGGATATAATTTTGGTCCTGGAGTCATAAAAATGTGAGTTTAAATATGGCCTCAGAAACTTACTAGATGCCTGATACTGGACAAATTATTTAAACTTTGTATGCCTCAATTTCCCTATCTGTTATGAGGACCAAAATATCACTTACTTTAAGTGGTTTTTTTGTGATTATCAAATGATGTTATATTTTTAAGTGCTTAGCACTATATCAGTCATACTATAGTCACTACATAAATGTTTGCCTCTCCTTCCTTCCTATGAAAAGTACAACCATTATGAAAAGCAACTAGCAATTATATGTAAGAAAGTACTAAATAGAATATGTTCCTTGGTTTAGCTGTATTACTGCATGCTCTGAACCAAAAGAAAAAGAGATTAAAAAGAAAAAGGCCATTTATTTAGAAAAATATTTATTATATATTTTTTTGTGAATAGGACAGACTACTTCTGTGTTTTTACAGTGAGGAAATACATAATGTCAAATAAACATTAACTGATACAAATTGAAATGAGCAAAATCAGAACAACATATAAAATGAACAGTTTTTAAAACTTTTATAAAACAATGAAGAATTAAATCGGCCAAAGGAGAGGTCCATTTATATAATAGCAAAGCTAAAAACAAATCACTTTGGAAGTTGTAGGAATTATAATCTCATTGTGCACTCACCATGCACAAATCCAGGGAACCAATGATGAAATATACTGTTCATGATAGAAAAGTAATCTGTGCCATAGCAAATCTCAGATTAGAATCTAATCCTAAACTGGTACAAACTGACAAGAATTGACTACATAATCTCATGGGCCTCAAAATTTAGAATAATCAAACCTGAACTCTTGAGTCCTGAAGACACTCTCTGAGAGTAAGCTTCCTGAAAATGATATATATCTTCCTATCTTACTTTGGCTGCTCAAGTAAATTGATCCTTGCTTGGCAGATTCAGATGATGGGCAAGATTTTTACTGGACTGTTTCAAAAACTAGGGTGAGAAATTACCTGTAAAGAGTAGCTCCTGCAATTTATATGTCTTTGTATCCATTTCAAGTGACTGACAAACATTCAGTGATCACCTGACACATTCATAGTACACAGATCTGGACTATGAAAACTGTAGATTGCTAATAAGTTGATTTGAATTGATTTGAGTGTGAATGAACAATTTTTTACAGAATATTGGAATGTCTTAGTGAATTTTTTATATTTAATATACTGACCACTAATGGTCAGCGTATGGATCATAATTCTTAGAGTTATCAAAGTTATTTGTTTTTACATCATTGTAAATAAATATCATAAAACTGCACTGACTTCTGCACACAAAGTACTTATTAAGGACATTAAAACATGGCTTTCTGTCATAGATGATATATAAAAAGTAATACTTTAGTTTTATTTTGTCTGTAAAACTAAAATAAAAGTGAATACAGACTCTGTAATCCATATTTGTAGTTATTCTTAGTCATGTTATAGAATGATGAGAAAATTAATACACAAATGTGAAATTACTTCTATCATAATTCCAGATTTTCATAAATGATGGAAATTCATACACTTTCAAAATTATTTTTCAAAGTGAAGCAAAGTAAGCTCTTTTATATTAGATCATAGATAATAGTTATGTGTAAGCTATTGAGTTAAAAACAAAAACAACTTCTATAAAATTTTACAACTAGATATACTACCAGTGATGCTTTATAATTCTGTTTGAGCATTTAATTTTAGGAATTATGCAGGGAGGAATAGTTCCTTCATTTCAATGGATAGTTGGTATGAATTGTCTCATTTATTCCATGCCAACAATGACTCACATAAACAATTATCCTCAAAATAAATTATTATAATGAAAAGATTTCAATTTTAAAAGTAAACTCCAGAATTCTAAGAAATGCAATGTACAGAAGAACTAGTAGTAGTTTTCATAGAAATTATTGGATTTCATGAGCAATAGAATCAAACATTGCTTCATTTTCTACACAATCCATATACTTTTGGAAGCAGCAATTATTATTTCATTTCATTGTTTTATATCCTGTAGCAATTCAACAAATGTTTTTAACTAAATGATTGAAGTGAAGATAAATTAAGTGGCCTAGCCAGCCATCAAACAGGGATAGTTTATCTCTAAATTCTGCCTAGTAGTATTTATTAATCCATTAATCACAGCCAGCAAAAAAAAGTATAGATACTGAATACAGAATTTGCCATACTTGAATAAAAAAGAAGATTAAAGCATAAGACTTCACATAAATAAACAATAACAACAACAAAAACAAGTGAGTAGTCAGTTCTATCATTTACCTACCATGCAAAGAGAGTAAAGGAATAGAAAAGCATCATGGTTAGATTGTTATTCATGTATTAAAATGGAATACTGTTAATATACATGTTAATTGAATTACATGTGATGTTTAAGGGAGGTTCAATATGATATTTGAAAGTGCTGATGAATCTCAAATTTGTCCTGTGATCTTGGTGTCGAAGTTACTATCCTTTATTGAAGCATTTCACTAATTAAGGTTTGTGTATTACACTTTATCACTTAGAAATTTTGCATTCAACATTATAAGTGTGTCTATGACTAAAAAAGCTAAAGCATCTTCCACAGAATCTGACCTTCAGCTAGTGAATAATTAGCCATTGGGAACATATTACTCAGTCTCGGTGTTTTTTTTTTTTTTTAAAGCACTAAATTGTCCCATAGTGGCCTGAAAGAGTCAGTGTGCTTCTACAACTGGCTGACATAGGCTTCATCTATATGCACAGAATGAATGGCCCATGTCCTGGTCCCATCTGTTCATTTCAGTCATGAACCATTCTAATTTTCACATGATTGATTCAACTGAAGTGCTCAGCATCCATTTTGATAATCATCAAAACAAGTGAGTAGTTTAGGTAACAGTCTACTCTATTTAACATACATACTACGTACTACTTATATAGAAATGGCTTTAGGAACATGAAGTCACTTAGATATTGGAGAAATTTTGGTTCAATTTTTCACATTTCAATATATCAAATACAATGTGCTAATGCCTAAAAGAGCTTTCCCAAATTCCCACAGTACCCAACATATAACAAGGCTGAAAATTCAAAACATAATCTGAGTATGTAATTTGATAATGCAAATAGAAATTGCATCTATTTCATAACTAGAATAAAATAATGATATATAATTAAAGATGTCTTCAAATTTTCTAAGTACTATATTAAATCATAAAAGCAGTCTAAATAATTAAAATATAAATAATTTATTTCTCATAAAAATTAGAATTTCACAATTAAAAAAACACTAAATGAAGAGTAACAAAACAAGGAATATAATATCTGATAGGGTCACCACAGAGCTGTGATTTCAATGGCATAGGGAACTCCTACTATGGAAATATTTTATAAAGATGAAGGTTATCAATTTTCTTTACCTTCGTGTCATGTAGCCTTGCTTAAAGAATAATAGTATTAGGTGGCATGCAGTTAGTATCACAAATCATATTAAAGGAACAACTTGAAACGAGGGCTTATATTTGATAAAAATCAGTCCTCTATACTTTACTGTCTTTCAATGAAACTCAACCTATTCCAAAATATTTTCAATTTATCTACTTCTTTATACTGCCAAAAGGAAATTGCTTATCATTTCATGTTTAAACATATATATATATATATGTATATATGAGATATATGTTCATGTCTGTTATACATATATACATACATATTTTTTCAACTTAGACAAGCTTAAAAGCCTAACCATAATTTTTAAACACATTCATTCATTTGTCAGCTCTCTATCATTTCATTCAAATGTTTTCAGATATCAGAACAGTCTAATGAAATACACAAACATGATTTTTTTTCTTATTATTCTTTATAGTCAAGGATCACACATTAAGTGTTAGCAGTTGCTGAGAGTATGTCCAAGATAATTGAAATTTGCTTTTATATACACAAGCATTTGACCTTTTGATGAGGTCTCTGATGAGATTTTACTTGCATTTAATGGCACCTAAAAAGAACATTTTTATTTTATTCTCCATCTGTTTTAAATTTACAGCATGAGAAGGGGAGTGTGCTTTAAATTAAATTCATATACTTACATCTTTGCACCTTTTGCATGTAAAACAAAAACTAGATCTTGCCCTGTCATCAAAATCACTATAAAATCATTATTAAGTGTGGATAATGTAAACAAACCATTATATTATTCTCTGATTGAATTTAACTCTTACAAGGGCTGTAGCTCATGATCCTAAGCAGATTTACTTAGAGAATTTTGAGAAGGTACACATTTAGATTGCAAGATTTTTAATTTTTTATTTATTTTTTTAAATTATTGACTAATTATTTAAGGATACTTTTCCATGGTTACATGATTCAAGTTCTTTCCTTCCCCTGTTCCATCTCCCATTCTGGAACCAATGAGCGATTCCATGGGTTTTATGTGTATATGTATATATACATATATATATATATATATATATATATATATATATATATGTGTGTGTGTGTGTGTGTGTGTGCGCGTGTGTGTGTGTATCATTGTAAAAAACCTATTTTCATATCATTAATATTTGCTATAGAGTGACCATTGAAAGTTAACATCCCCAATAACATACCCATTGAACCAGGTGATCAATCATAAATTTTTCTTCTGCATTTCTACTCTGTTTTTTTTTTGGTGTCTATTGAGATGATCATGTGATTTCTATTGGTTTGGTTATTGATATGGTCAGTTAGATTGATGATTTCCTAATATATAAACCATAATTGCATTCATGGTATAAATCCCACCTGGTCATAATGAATAATCCTAGTGATAACTTGCTGTAGTCTTTTTGCTAGTATTCTATTTAAGATTTTTGCATCTCTGTTCTTTAAGGAAATTTGTCTGTAGTTTTATTTCTCTGATTTTGTTCTGCTTAGCTTTGGAATCAGTACTGTATTTGTTTCATAAAAATAATTTGGTAAAACTTCTTTGCTCATTTTGTCAAATATTTTCTATACTATAGGCATTCATCGTTCTTTAAATGTTTGACAGAATTCACTTGTGAATCCATCTTGCCCTGGGGATTTTTTTCTTAGGGAGTTCATTGATGGCTTCTTCAATTTCTTTTTCTGAGATGAGATTGCTTGTGTATTCTTTTTTCCTCTTTTGTTAATATAAGTATTTTATATTTTTGTAAATATTCAACTATTTCACCTAGATTGTCATGTTTCTTGCCATATAACTGGGCAAAATAGTTCTTAATAATTACCTTAATTTCTTCTTCATTAGAGGTGAGAACATCCTTTTCATCTTTGATACCATTAATTTGATATTCTTCGTTGTTATATTAGATTAACCAGTACTTTATCTATTTTGTTTTTTCAAAGTACCAGCTCCGAGTCTTATTTATTAGTGTAATAGTTCTTTTACTTTAAATTTTATTAATTTCTCCTTTGATTTATAGAATATCCAATTTGTTTTTTTTTTTATCTTGGGATTTTTAATTTGTTTTCCTTCTAGTTTTTTTAAGTTGATCTAATCCCTCTCTGATTTATTAATATATGAACTCAGGGATATAAATTTCCCTCTGAGTACTGCTTTGGCTACTTCCCTTAGGTTTTAGTATGTTGTTTCCACATTGTCATTCTCTTCAATTAAATCAGTAATTGTTTCTTTGATTTGTTCTTTGACTCACCAGTTTTGAAGAATTAGATTATTTAGCTTCCAATTAATTTTAAATCTGTCTTTCCATAAGTCCTTTAGGTTATGATTTTTATTGCATTATGGTTTGACAAGATTGCATTTATTACTTTTGCTTTCCTACATTTGTTTGCAATTTTTTATGTCCTAGTAAATGGTCAAACTTTGTATATTTGCCATATGCTGCTGAAAGAAAGGTATATTCCTTTTTATCAGTATTTATTTTTCTCCAGATATCTTTTAGTTCTACTTTTTCTAACTTTTCATTCACTTCCCTTTCTTCCTTCTTACGTATTTTTTTGGGTTGATTTATCTACTTCTGATGGGGGAACATGGAAGTCCCCCACTACTATGGTTTTACTATTTATTTTCTCATTAATTTCCTTTGGTTTCCCTTTTAGAAATCTGAATGCTGTACCAATTGGTGCATATATGTAGAATACTAATATTTCTTCATTATTTATACTGCCTTTCATCAAATTGTAAATACTTTCGTTATTTCTTTAAATGAGATCTATATTTGCTTTAGCTTTGTCTGAGTTCATAATTGCTCCTCCTTTGTCTCAGTTTAATCCTAGTAAATTGTTTTCTACCCTATTATCTCTTCCCTGTGTTTTTCTTCAAAAGTTTGTTTCTTGTAGAGGACATATGGTTGCATTCTGGTTTTTAATCCATTCTGCTATCCTCTTCCATTTTCATGGGTGAGTTCATCCCATCCACATTCAGAGATATGATTTACTTCCTCCTTTGATTCTGCATTTTCTTATGCCTCTTACCCTCCCCTCCAACTTTTTTGCTTTTAATCAGTCCCCCCACTTTCCCCTCCCTAATGTTACTCCTCTTCCCACCCCTCCCTTCTTATTATTCCCCTCTTACTCTAGTGCCTTTTAAATGTAATCCAACCTCTCCCTCATTTGTATTATTCCTCTACCCACCAATCTGTTTATACTTCTACTACTTTATATGGCAAAATACAATTCTCTGTCCCAATGGATCTGACCTTTTTTCACCCTCTGAGCCAATTCCAATGCATGTAAGAAATAAGTATCATCTGTCATCCACCTCTTTCTCCTGACCATTGTATTGGTCTTCTACCTTTCCCCCTGTGCACTTCTTTAGAAACATATATTTACACCATTTTATTTCTATTTCTATTTATCTTAGTATTATCCTCATTTTTCCCCCTTTTAAAATATTTTTGACATATCATCCTTTACAATTTATCACTGTAACATCTTGGTATACTTCTTCTAGCTACACCAATAATAATAACAATTTTAAGAGTTACCAATATAGGAATACAAATCATTTGAATTTATTGGGTCCCTTTTTTTTTACTTTCTTAATTACCTTTTGGCGGTTCTCTTGAGTTCAGAATTAAGGAATCACATTTTAAGTTTAATTCTGGTCTTTTCTTCAGGAATACTTGGAAATCTTCTATTTTATTAATTTACCATACTTTCCCCTGAAAAAATATAGTCAATTTTCCTGGGTATTAGATTCTTGGTTGTAGACCAAGTTTCTTGCTTTCTGTAATATTATATTCCATACCTTCCTGTTCTTCAGTGTAGATGTAGCAAGGTCCTATCTAATCCTGACTGTGCCTCCAAAATATATCAATTTCTTTTTAACAGATTCTATATATATATCTTTTCTTTGGTTTGTTAGTTCTTGATCTTGGCTATAAAATTCCTGTATGTTGTCAATTGTGGATTTAATGCAAGAGTTGATCTGTGGATTCTTTCTATCTCTACTTTACCCTCTTATTCAAGAATATGAGGGCAGTTTTCTTGGATAATTTCCTGTAGAATGAAGTCCAGGCTTTTTCATTGGTCATGATTTTTAGGTAGTGGAATAATTCTTAAATTTTCTCTCCTGGATCTATTTTCCAGGTTTGTTATTTTATCAATGAGGTGTTTCATATTTTCCTCAATTTTTTTTTCATTTTTAAATTTTGTTTAATAGACTCTTGCTGCCTTTGTGAAGTCATTTGCTTCTAGTTTTTTTTTTCTAATTTTTAAAAAATGAATTTCATCCTTGGATTTTTGATCCTCCTTTTCCTTTTGATCTTTTTTCTTTGTACATCATTATTTTTATTTTTACTGCCTTTGCCTTGTTTTCAAGTTTGTCAATTTTGATTTTAAAGACACTCTTTCTTGTTTTAGTTCATGTGCCTCTATTTTCAGATGACCTATTTTGCTTTTTCTGTTCTTTTCCCAATTTTCTTCATCCTCTCTTAAATTTTTAATTGTGTTTTGAGTTTTTCAAAAGTCTGGGTCCAGATTGCTGGAGTTTCTGATTTTTTCATTCATGTTCTTTGGTCCTCCTGTGTTCCATTTGTTCTTTGATAATTAATTAAATAAAAGCTGTTAATTGTAATTTCTATTTTATTTTTCTGTTGTTTACTCCTTTTTCCCCTTCTTTCCCCCATATTATTGGCTTTATTCTTGCTCCACATTTATTTGCTGGATCTCTGAATTTTGGCTTTTCTTCCATGAAAGGGCTTCTTCTTTGCTCAGCTGATTACCTGGATTAGTGTGATGGAGTTCACCTATTGTATTATTATGCTCTGATTCCAGCTGCCAGCAGAGGCTGATTGTGAAAGTGAGAGTTCAGAGGCTAAAGTCCTACTATCTACTCTTTTTTGCCTGCTGCCTCCTTGCCAGCTACCCTATCAGAGGCCTGAGATTTCCAAAATAGTACCAAAGTACTCCTTCATGGTTGCAGCCTTCTTTCTGGGATCCCAGTCAGTCAGATTCCTACCATGGTTTTCAGGCAGTAGGTGGTGGAGAGGCATTGTATCTTTCCCTCATACCTGAGAATTTGACTTTATCCACATACCTTTAAGGTTGGATCAAACAGAAGAGACCCATAGCTCTGTCCTGCTGCTGAGACTGGTTCTCTGTCCATTTCACAAGTTTGCTCCTCTGGTTTTCTGTCAGCTCCATGAGACTGAGTCCCTTTGTCCTTTGGAGGCTTCTTCTCTCCACCATTGATAAAATGGATTAAGCCACTTGAGCAGCTCTGCAGAGATGAATGTGCCCTGAGGTAAAAATTACCAGAGGCAGAAGCCCAAGATGGAGGTATAGTGGCTGAAGGCTGCAATCAGTGAATGTTCTTCTCCACTTCTCTGCTACAACTGCCTCCTTGCCGCATTTAGTCAGAGTCTTGCACTTCTCATAGTTGTGGTAGCAAGGTACTCCATCCCAGTTAGAACCCTTACTGTGAGATCCCACTGACCACCTGAGTTTTAGTCCAGTAGGTGGGGAATGGCCCTTTTCCCCTTCAAACCCAAGAATTCAGCCTTCTCTGTGTACTTTTTAAATTAATTTGAGCAAGAAGGTCCCTACCTCTGTCTTCTTTTGGGATTTGGTATTCTCTCTACCTTAAATCTCTTTGTTTTTGATTGGTTTGAAGGGTTTTCACAGAGGAATTGCCATTTGCTTCTTCTAAGCTACCATCTTGATTCTGCCTACTAAGATTTTTAGTTTTTAAAACAAAATTATTAAATGATTTATTTCTGTCAAATCTGAAGTACATTCAATAAGAATTTTTTTTTTTACATTTAGATTCTCCATTCATTCTTCTAGGATGAGTCTTATGGCTCAAATATGTTTAGTATGCAAATAAATTTTCTTCAAATTCTATAAATTTTCTTAATCCAAACATACCAAATGAAATAAATGAAATGAATAAAATTGGATAGAATTAATTCAAAATTACCTTGCAATTTAGAATGGGACATTATTTCAACATTGTCCCATCACATGTTTCTTCACAATAAGTAGCTGTAATTATCCTTACTTTTTTTTCTAAATTAAAAAAACTATTTATGTATTTCTAAAGAACAATTTGGAATGCTTGGATGAACCATTAATTTAATTAGATATTTAGATATTTATAAATAAATTTTATAGGCTTTAACCTTCCACACATGTATAAAAAATGAAATGGTCATCATAGTCATCATCATTGTCACGACTACCCCTGTTATCAGGAAGCATTTAAGAAATACCTGTCATATGTCAACACCATAGTTGATGTTGGGGAAGAATGTAAAAATTGTAAAAGACTCAGTTCTTCCTCTTAAAAGCTTACAATCCATCCCCAGACCTCTTGAAGGCAATCTTTAAGTTTTGAGGGGCTGGACCTGCCCCTAAGAGAAGCTGGACATGGCTGAGGACTGGGAAAAATATATTCAGGGCAAAAACCTCTGCAGAGCCCAATACAAACATCACCCACATTCCTCACTTAGACATTTGAAAAGGAAGGAACAAGGAAATGGCCACCAACTCCCAGGAACTAAAACTCACAAATACAAATGAAGAAGAAAGAAGAAGAAGAAGAAGAAGAAGAAGAGGAAGAAGAAGAAGAAGAAGAAGAAGAAGAAGAAGAAGAAGAAGAAGAAGAAGAAGAAGAAGAAGAAGAGGAAGAGGAAGAGGAAGAGGAAGAGGAAGAGGAAGAGGAAGAGGAAGAGGAAGAGGAAGAGGAAGAGGAAGAGGAAGAAGAAGTTGAATTTAATATACTTTGAAAAAAACAAAAGGGGAATGAAAAGGGATGGGATAGAGTGTGTAGGGTAGCTTAAAAAGAACACAAAAGAAAATTAAGAGAGGAATAAGAAGGGAGGGGGGAAGGAAAGTAAAATAAGGGTGGGGATTAGGGGGACTGGTTAAAAAAGGAACACTGGTATAGAAGGAAATAATGAAAGAGGATAGAGCAGGACAAGGAGAGAAAATGAAAATGTTGGGAAATACACAACTAGTAATCATAACTTTGAATGTGAATGGGATGAACTCACCTGTAAAGCAGAAGCAAATAGCAGAGTGGATCAGAAACCAAAATCCTACTATATGTTGTCTACAAGAAACACACATGAAGAAAGTACATATGCATAGGATGACAAAAAAATCTAGTGGGCATTAACTGATAAAAAGATGACAGGAGTTGCAATCATGATATCTGACAAAGCCAAAGTAAAAATAGATCTAGTTAAAAGAGATAGGGGAGGTAATCACAGCCTGATAAAAGGCAGTATAGACAATAAGGAAATATCAGTACTCAACATGTATGCATCAAATGGCATAGCATCCAAATTTCTAAAGGAGAAACTAGTTGAGCTCAAGGATGAAATAGATAGAAAAACTATACTAGTGGGAGACCTGTACCTTCTTCTATCAGAACTAGATAAATTGAACCAAAAAAATAAATAAGAAACAGATAAGAGAAGTGAATGAAATCTTAGAAAAATTAGAATTAGTAGATATGTGGAGGAAAATAAATAGGGACAAAAAGGAATACACTTTCTTTTCAGCAGCACATGGTACATTCACAAAGACTGACAATGTACTAGTATGGGCATAAAAACATTGCAAAGAAGTGCAAAAGAGCAGAAATAATAAATGAAAATGTCTCAGACCACAATGCAATAAAAATAATATTTAGGAAGGGTACAGGGAGAGGCAAATCAAAAATTAATTGGAAATTAAATAATACAATTCTCCAAAATCAGTTAAATAACAAATCATAGAAGTAATTAATAATTTCATTGAAGAAAATGACAATGAAGAGACATCCTTTCAAAATCTATGGGATGCAGCTAAAGCAGTACTTAGGTGGAAATTTATATTGTTGATTTCATATAAATAAATAAATAAATAAATAAATAAATTAGAGAGGGCAGAGATCAATGAATTGGGCATGCATATTAAAAAAATTAAAAAGTGAACAAACTAAATGAGAGATCCTAAATATTAAAGGAAAAATCAATAAACCTAAAAGTAAAAGATCTATTGAATTAATAAAGAAGAGTAGAAGCTGGTACTATGAAAAAATATATAAAATAGACAAATACTGGTCAGGCAGTCAGTCTAATAAAGTAAAGAAAGAAGAAATCCAAATTGACCATATCCAAAATGAAAAGGGAGACCTCACCTCTAATGAAGAGGAAATTAAGGCAATCACTAAATGCTATTTTGCCCAATTATATGGCAATAATTATGGCAATCTAGGAAATATAGATGGATATTTAGAAAAAAAAATGCTGCCTAGATTAGCAGAAGAAGAAATAGAGTGCTTAAATAAGCCCATATCAGAAAAAGAAATTGAAGAAAACATCAAATAACTCCTTAAGAAAAAAATCCTCAGGTTCTGATGGATTCACAAATGAATTCTATCAAACATTCAAAGAACAACTAATCCCAATATTATACAAACTATTTTATTTATTTATTATTTGATATAATAAGCAAAGAAGACATTCTACCAAATTCATTTTATGACACAAGTATGGTACTGACTCCAAAGCCAGGTAGATCAAAAACAGAGAAAGAAAACTATAGACCAATCCCCTTAATGAACATAGATGCAAAAATCTTAAGTAGAATTCTAGCCAAAAGACTACAGCAAGTCATCATGAGGGTTATTCATTATGATCAGGAAGGATTTATACCAGGAATGCGAAGATGTTTCAATATTAGGAAAACCATTGACATAATTGACCATATTAACAAGCAAACTGACAAAAATCACATGATTATCTCAATAGATGCAGAAAAAGCCTTCAACAAAACACAAAACCTATTCCTATTGAAAACACTAGAAAGTATATGAATAGAAGGGCCTTTTATAAAAATAATAAACTGTATAAATTTAAAAGCATCAGCAAACATCAACTGCAATGGGGATAAATTAGAAGCATTCCCAATATGATCAGGAGTGAAATAAGTATACCCATTATCACCTTTATTATTTAACATTGTACTACACTAGCAGTAGCAATTAGGGAAGAAAAAGAAATTGAAGGTATTAAAATAGGCAATGAGGAGACTGAGCTATCAGTCTTTGTGGATGATATGATGGTCTACTTAAAGAGTTATAGAGAATCAACCAAAAAGCTAGTCAAAATAATCAACAACTTTAGCCAAATTTCAGGATACAAAATTTACCCAAACAAATCATCAGAATTTCTATATACTTCCCACTTGTCCTAGGAGCAAGACTTAGAAAAAGAAATTCCCTTTAAAATCACCACAGACAGTATAAAATGCTTAGGAATCTACCTCCCAAGACAAACACAGGAACTATATGAACACAACTACAAAACACTCTCCCCACAATTAAAACCAGATCTAAACAAATGGAAAAACATCAATTTCTCATGGGTAGGACTAACTAACATAATAAAAAGGGCAATTCTAGATCAACTAATTTCATTATTTGGGACCATACCCATGAAACTACCAAAAAACATTTTTTTTATAGAATTAGAAAAAAACAATACAACATTTATTTGGAAGAACATAAGATCAAGAATACCAAGGGAAATAATGAAAAAAAATGTGAAGGAAGGGGGCCTTGCAGTTCCAGATCTCAAACTATACTATAAAGCAGGGGCATCGAAACAATATGGTACTGGCTAAGAGACAGAAAAGAGCATCAGTGGAATAGACTTGCGGTAAGTGACCTCAGAAAGACAGTCTATAATAAGCCCAAAGATCCCAGCTTTTGGGTCCAAACTCCACTATTTGATTAAAAACTGCTGGGAAAATTGGAAGACAGTATGGGAGAGATTATGTTTGGACCAACACCTCACACCCTACTGAAAGATAAACTCAGAATGGGTGAATGATTTGAACATAAATAAGGAAACAATAAGTAAATTATGTGAACACAGAATAGTATGATTGTCAGATCTTTGGGAAAGGAAAGACTTTAAGAACAAGCAAGAGTTAGAAAAAAATTACAAAATGCAAAATAGATGATTTTGATTACATTACATTAAAAAGTTTTTGTACAAACAAATCCAATGCAGTCAAAATTAGAAGGGAAGCTACAAATTGGGAAACAAACATTATAACAAAAACCTCTGACAAACATCTAATCACTCAAATTTATAAGGAACTAAATCAATTATACAAAAAATCAAGCCATTTCCCAATTAATAGATGGGCAAGGGACATGAATAGGCAATTTTCAGATAAAGAAATCAAAACTATTAATAAGTATATGAAAAAATGTTCTAAATATCTTATAGTAAGATATATGCAAATCAAAAAAATTCTGAGGTATCACCTCACACATAGCAGATTGGCCAACATGACAGCAAATGAAAATACTTAATGTTGGATGGGATGTGGCAAAATTGGGGCATTAGTACATTGCTGATGGAGCTGTGAACTGATCCAACCATTCTGAAAAATAATTTGGAACTATGCCCAAAGGGTGCTAAAGACTGTCTGCCCTTTGTCCCAACCATAGTACTGCTGGGTTTGTATCCCAAAGAGATAATAAGGAAAAATACTTGTACAAGAATATTCATAGTCGTACAATTTGTGGTGGCAAAAAATTGGAAAATGAGAGGTTGCCCTCCAATTGGGGAATGGATGAACAAATTGTGATATCTGTTAGTGATGGAATACTAATTTGCTCAAAGGAATAATAAACTGGAGGAATTCCATGGGACCTGCAATGACCTCCAGGAATTGATGCAGAGTGAGAGGAGCAGAACTAGGGGGACATTGTACACTGAGACTGATATACTTTGGTAAATTCAAATGTAATGGACTTCTCTACTAGTGGCAATGCGGTGATCCTGAACTGTTTGGAAGGACATATGAGAAAGAGTGCTATCAACATCCAGAGGAAGAACTGTGAGAAAAGAAACACAGAAGAAAAACAACCACTTGAATACATGGATCGGTGGGGCTAGGGCTATGACTGGGAAAGTGGACTCTAAAAAATCACCCTAGTGCAAATACTAATAAAAGGAAATGTGTCTTAATCTATGGCACATGTTAAAACCCAGTGGAGTTGTTCAGCATATATGGAGGGGAGTGGAGGGAGGAGAAGTAGGAAACACGAGACTTGTAACCATGTAAAATTATTCTAAATCATCTAATTAAAATATTTTTTAAAAAGACCTTACAATTTAACTGTAAATTGAACATAATAATTAATTAATACTAAAAAGAAAATATTATATTGTATGGGACAGCATATAATTACCATAAAATATCAAAAAGAATAAAGATAACTTGGAATATTCATAGAATTTTAATAATAAAAAATGATAGAATTTAGTGCTTACTAAATGATAGTCATCTTGTTAAATGTTGAAGAGGTAAAAAGCAAGTCAGACAGATCCTGACCTCATAGAGTTTATATTTTAATGGGGAAGACAATAAATGAAGATAAAAAATGACATTATATGGAGATATCCATAAAAGATCATCAATGGCTTATTATAAATAAGACAAGAGAAGTCTAACCCTATCATAACCAAATGAAGTTATAGATGTCATCAAGGCTCCTGCAAGGAAAAGGTAGGAGTGCATGTAGGGCAAAACACTATAAAGATAGGGTAGTACAGAAAGCCCTTCTCTTTACCAATTTAGATATAGGGGACCAGAAAAGTTGAGACCTTCCCACAGTAACACAACAAATGAGTGTAAAAGAAATAAAATACAGACAATACTCCAAACTCTTAACTCAAATTTTATTCCTATAAAATATATTGCAATAAATGAAGTAAGAATTGAGCTCATCTTCGAAGGGATATTAATTAGTGAAAATAAAAAGGCATCTTGTGTAAAATAAGGGAGAATAACACAATATTAAAGATATGATTTATGACACCTGAGAAAGAAACCTCTACAAGTTAGTATTTGTTATTCCTTGAGACAAATATAGTGAGATGTTAATAGGATAAAAAGTTTTTTAATGAAAAATATTTTAATTGAAAAATAATATATCCAAAGAATAATAAAAGCCTGTAATTATAGTGTTGTGATGCCTTTAAAAAACCTTGCATATGCTACTTCTTTTGGTACTCCCAGTAATTGTCTCATGTAAATCCTATTGCTGCATCATCTTCTTTAGATGAAGCTGAATTTGAAACAATTTCCTAGTTGAGACTTAACTTAAACTATGGAGTTCCTGATTTTAAGTTCCTTATATCCTATCCCCTAATTCACCCTTTAATCATTGATTTTGTATTAACCTTGAGGAGGGATTCTGGCCGAGTTTAACAAAGCTCTGACTGGTACTCTCCTTTTTGGCATATTTATGATGACATAGATGACATATTTATCTAATTTGTATATACTGCAAAACAGAAAATGCAAACATATGACTGGAGTTCAAAGGAATTTCTATAGATTAACTATTTGAACCATAAGTAACAACAGTTTGCTACTATGAAGTTCTTTAATATTTACCAAGTACTTTTCATATACTATTTCACTTGAGATTAAATATTTTTAAAATTGAGATAAATGGAAAATAAATGAAATGTAATTAAATAAGAAGTACAAAATTCTGTACCTGTATTCAATTCAACAACAAAAACAAATTCACAATTATGGAATTGATTTAAACATTTTAGATAACAGTTCGTGTGAAAAAGACCCAAGTATTTTACTGGCTTGATGTCTTAATATCAGCTAACAGTGTAATATGGAATACCAAATGGCCTCCATTGTCTTAAATTGGATCCTCGATGTAGAACTAGCGATAGCATGCGGAAGTTACAAAGAGACAGAAGTATGCTGGAATTAAAGAAAAACTTTCTAAAAATTAGAGCTGTTAAGAAAAAAAGTAAAATGAATTATTTTGGGAAGAAGTAAGTTTTCTTATTACCAGTGTACTTCAAGTGCAGAATATCTGATTATCAATCAGAAATGTTGTCAATACGATTTCCTCTTGAAAAGAAGGTTGAATCAGAAGACCTCTGACATCCTGATTTTCCATGATTCTATGATTCAATCTGGTAACTATGAAATATATTTGGAATGCCCTATTATATTCAGCCTTTAGGTAATAGGACATCCTTGATGTTTCCACCATCTCCTATTCCTATCCCCAAATAACGGCAAACAAGTAAACAACTATAATGGGAAGGGGATGGCCCGCAGCCCTCCCATGAAAGGAAAGATAGAAGGTTGACCTTGAGGGAAGGATTGAAGCCAAAGAGATGGATAAGAAAGCAGGCACACACGCAATATTTATTTATCAAGCTGCACAGAATAAGCTCAGCTACTTAGCCTTCACTAGGACCTGAACCAGTTAAGTAGCTTCAAACTAACATATGGGAGTAAGCAAAGAACATGGAGATTAGCTGAGAGAAAAGCTACTATCCCTTGCAGCCTGGGCTGCAGGTACGGCTCAGTTCGGCTTGAGGAGAGAAGATCAAGAAAGAATTCACCGGTTCCTTAGAGCTGGTACTCTAAGCATGAACCACTTGAGGATAAGTGATTGAGGAGGAAAGGTCTTTCAGGAAGAGAGAGAGATAGAGAGGGAGGAAGTTAAAGGAAAGACAGGAAAGACAGACATAGGTGAGGGGTGATAAGGTAAAGAGAGCTGGCTCTCTGTGGAGTTCCTATTTATTATTATTGAGATGCAAATGTACACAATGAATAGTGATGAGTAACTAGTGGATTGCCATTGGGTAATTGTAAATTATGACAAGGTATAGGTGTGGTTTGTCTCAGCCAGGTGAGCACAAAGAAACCTGATTTCACACCTAATCCTGGGGGACACTGGGATCAAGGGTCAAAGGCTTTACTTGCCATGCGCAGGACTGAGCATGCTCTCTCCTAAGGCAATCTATACATTTTAACTGTTTTCCTTTGACCACAGATAGGTGTGGACTGCTACAACAACATTCTTTCCAAAAACACATTGAGAAACTACATATATTATCCTTTCTTTTTTTTTTTCCATTTAGAATTTGAGCCTTGATTGGAAGTGTTGAATCCAAGAGTGATTTCAAAATAAGATAAGCCAATCTACTCGATTATTAAACTCTAGAGGGCAATGACCTTTTAATTTTAAAAAAATAATGCTACTATCATACAGTTGCATATAGAGCAACATATTACTTTTCTCAAAATCAAAAGACAACAATATTCATTATTTAAGAAACAGTATAAAAATATCATTTTTCTATAATTAATTACCTCTCATATGTCTGATACTAGACTAGAAAATTAAGATAAAACATTACTTTATATGATCAGATCATCAAGTTAGAAGAAACCTGATAACCTGACTCATTTGTTTCCCTTCCTGCCAAACAACATGGGATCAAGTCTAATTCTATGATACAATTCTGTGGTCTTGGATGATTGATTGAGTTCTGCATTTCTCATTCAATATTTTGAGATCAGATGGCTGACATGTAAGTATATCTAAAATTAGCAGGCACCTTTCAGTGATATTGTAATAATTAATTTAGCTAGTTGTATTTAATGGTTCTACCAGTTACTTGTTTCCTAGAGGCTTGATATTTCACAGTTAGGATAAACATAAAAATCATGCAAAGGAAGAAATAAACCTAAAAACAACAATAATTTTAACCAATGTATTTGTAATATATTAATGTTAGCAAGCTATTCATAACTGAATTGAATTCAGTACCAGTGAGATAAATGGAAGTTTGAACTTGCATAAACTTTAATTCATATAATTCTGCTTAAAATATCAGACTATATTGTATGTAGCTAACCTCAGTCACATTTAGCCAACTCCTTTCTCTTCAAAGGTGAGAAAAGAAAGGTAAGATTTTGACTTTTTGATTTTTTTCTCTCATCTTCTTTCTAATAACCAATGCAAGAATGCTTGATACCTAGCACTCACTCTCTTAGTTAGCTTTGTAGAGATTAAGTCCCTTAATGCATAATTTGGATGAAAGAGGTAGTTGGTGCTGTTCATACAAATAAGATTAAAATTTATTGTAATATGTGCTCTAATAACATTTTCAATGATGTACACATTAATATTAATGGGAGTGCTATGACCCACATGAAGAGTCATAAATTATGTAAGTGAATATGTCATTTATGGCATAAATGGGACAGTTTTCCTACTAATTTAAATTTTCATAAATTCAGAAACATTAAGGAGGTTGTAACTTCTTGAAAGGGGAAAAAAAGGAATGCATGAATAGATAGAGAGTATAGCCTTTAAATGAATTTTTTTCCTACAACATTGAAAGAGATTTTATTTTCACTGCCTCATTTCTACTAGAGCAAAATATTCCAACGTATTTGAAAGTTTTGCTTGGGTTTCTTACTTTGAGATTTTTAGTTAAATGATTCATGAAGGATTGGCTTTTTTTTTTTTTTTGGCATGATCACAATGTAACAATGAAAAGCTGCTATATGAAGAAAGTTTGCTATTTTTCATGACAACTGAAGGACACAATGTGTGCACTGCATTGCAGGAATGGATGTAATATTTGTGTTCATTGACATACACTGGATAGATTAATTGAGAAAGGTTAGTTGACGTTCAATGTATAAGATTTCCTACCTTATTAAACTGTGCATTATGTACCAGAAACCAAAGAAAATAATTACTTGATTCATGTGAATTAGGTTAATTTATGGGTCGTGAGTGAGCAGAATTGTTTGGGCAAGGCATTAAAATCATTTTATAACTCAAAATGTAAGGGCCTGTGGGTTGCAGCTGCAAAGTTGGAAGTGTGCCTATAGAGGCAGATTTTTAACCTGTCTACTTCTGGAAGGAATGGATTTCAATTATTCTTGTAATTTTACCTGAATCACAAAACCTGTGTACACAAACTAATTTTACTTCTCCCATTTCTGTTTAATTCTTTATTTAGGTGACAAAGACCAACAAACTACCTAAATAATGTTCTGCCTTTAACTTTCTTTAATATGCCAAATCAGTTTAATTACACTTTCTATAAATAATCTATGCAAAATACTTCCCTGAACAGAATGCACTTTTCCTTCTGTGTGTGGCACATTTTAATACTTAAAAGCATTAGAACAGATGTTAGGTGCCTGCTAAACTTGTTTTCAGTTTTCTTTTATTTATATGTTAATGAGAATTTAATTACTTCATGAATACTTAAACAACCTGAGGGTGCCTGATATCATTAACTTGAACATGACAAGCACCTCAAGTGACCACATGGGAAGACTGAAATTGCTTTCAGTTTACTTGAAGACAGAAAGATGAATTCATTTCACCCCCTGCTATGTTTTACCTGACACATAAAGCAGCAAAAGCAGTGACTCAATCTTGCTTCTACAGGACTGAGAGGATTTGAGCAAAGCACCTACACAGAAAACCATAAATTCTTACTATTTCGTTTTGCTTCACTGTCTTTAAATAACTTCTATGGTGATACCTTTTTCTGGAATCTTATTGTACTTGAGTCTGTTCTTTTAAAGCAATTCATTCTGTTCTACACATATGCACTTGGTCAATCTTGGTAGAACTAGGAAGAGTTTAAGCTTTCTTTATGGTGTTTAAAAATAATCTCTTTAAGAAAACCGGAAAAGACTCATTTTGGTGAACTATGGGCTCAAGGTAGTACAGAAGATAACATTTATGATTTTTTTCACCAAATTCCCCAGCTGCAGAAATAATAAATGTATGAAAGTTGTACTAAAATTGGACTTTTGCTAGAAATAAAATACAATTTATATTTTTCAATGAAGAGGGCCAAGTATAATGTGTGATGATTGTAATTACATAAATTCATCTGTATACAACATTTTCTAAATTCTAAAATGTATTCTAAACTCTCAAAACACTAATTAAAAAAATAAATTAAAAAAAAAAACACTACCGCCATCACTCCCAAGGAGGGAAAAATGTGAACTGGTTGATTAACATACTTAAATCACAACCAATATTATATCAACATAGATATGAGCATCAATACTTTAAAAAGCTATAAACAGACTAAAATAAATTGTAAGTTTGAGGAGGATTTCAGCATGGTAAGAGGATGACAGGAAGATACAGAAGGAAACCTAAGTTGCCAATAATTCCTGAAAAAAATAAGTACCATAAATACAAACAATACAAAAAGAATACTAATTTGGCAAAGAAAAAGAATAATTTCTGAAACTCTTGACAGAACAGCATTTACATTTCAAATGACCCAACAATGTTTCTCATTTAAGAAGGCTAACATTATCATCCAAATGAAATGCTTGAATGATTTCTAAACCATATTATTGAAGGTTTTTTCCCCCTAGAATTTCAGATGTCTAAGTAGGAATGTTTCTATATCTATATATGTGTGTATGTCTAGCTATATATTTATATTTATGTATCTACATATATATGTTTCCATCTCTTCTCTCAGTGGCAGAACTAATTTCTTTTTTTTTTCAACTCTGACTCACAAAGCTCATAAGACTTTGAGTATAGACATTGTGATAGTCATCTGTTAATTGAAGTTCAATATGACTAAGTTTATAGGAGCTTATCACCAGACATTTTTGACTGCAATAATTCAGAAAACTATTCTCTAAAATAAGTGTTATGGGAATGATCAAACTAAAAGATAATATAAACCTAAATACCTTCTTAATAAAATTGCATACTTGTTTTAGATAAAGGGAAGAGATTTGGAGGAATTTTCTAATTCATAACTTTTGCTTTGAAGTGAAATTTCTGATTCATCAAATATATTTTAATATGCTATTTCATGTTAGTAATATGTTCTCATACATTTAATTTATGCTGAGTCCCTCAATTTCTATTAATGTCCCAGAAGAATGGACTGGACCTTAAGTACTTTTTTCTTAGATTTTCTTCCCAAATGTTCTATGTGAGACATAAAACAATTTCCAAATCAGTTTTATAATTAAAAACAAATAAACATAAATAACTGGTTAATCCATTGGTAATTCTTAAAGAATTATTAAAATAAGTAGAGATAATATGAAAAGAGAAGATTTAGATTCTTCAATCAGTTCTTAAAAATTTCAAATATTAATCTAAGGATAGATTATTCAGTGGCCTCACAAGTGTTACATTGCTACTTTTATAATGTACTACTTGAAGAATATTCCTTAGCTTGCGTTCATGAGAGCACTTTATTCCTGTTTGTACTATAATGCAATATTAATCATTGGGGAATTTATGATTTAATATCAACTTGAATGAGGAATACAACTGAGAAATTCAGTAGATCCTAAGACAATGATACACTTCTGTTTTTGGTGATGAAACCACATTTTTATTTTGAAAGAATCAGGCAAAGTCATAGTCTCTCATAAGTATACAAATAACTATGAGACCAGGGGAATATAGAAATCAAGGTGATGGAGCTACCAGGAATATATGTTCCTATTTTTTCTATAACATTTTAAAATATAATTTCAAAGACATGCATGCCTGTAAGCCAACTGAAAGAGTAGATTGAAAGGGGAATCAAAGAGAAAGAAGTTAAAGTAGAAAACATTTTATGTCCATAAAATGTTTTTCATATTTTTCCCCTTGGCATCCAATTTATATAATTTACTTTTCTTATATGGCACTGGGAGTTCGGAGTACCTATCAGTTTGGTTGATGAACAACAGTGTCTCTGTTTACTTTTTCTCAGGAGATGACAACAACTTTTTAAAATCATTTTTATTCAATCATACTTAACTCTGAATTCTCATATTGACCTTCAGCTTCTTAAAGATAATTTCAGGAAAGTACAAATTCCTAAAAGTCTCATATGGAAGGATTTCAAGCATGTGATCAATGATAGATTCTTTGTTACTATGGTCTAACTTAGTTAAATGGAGACAGGAGAGATCTGTCATCCAAATTGACCATTGTCAATGAATTTTTCACTTATAACAATTCACATAGGTCATGAACTTCTTAAAGAACAGAGTGTAGTCCTCTTCCTTTCCTGTTTAGTTTTAGTTTTTTCTTTAATTGCATCTTGTCCCCCTCTTTATGCTCTCTGAATCCAACTGTCCTTTTTATTTGGTTGTTCCTGACATATGATACTTCATTTCACATTTCTTACAAAGTGATTAAAATAAATAAAAATAATAAATGGAAAGAGAAGATTTAGATTATTTCTTCATTTTTTTAAAATTTCAAGTAGTAAGCTAAAGGGAAAGTATCCACTTGCTTCACAGGTGTTATGTTGCTACTTTTATAATGAACTCTGTGAAGAATATTCCTCAGATTGTTAGCATCTTTTAAAATCTTTGGCTTTAGCTGGCACTTACTACAACTTCTAACTTCTATCCAGGATTCTTTTCTGATCTCCTCAGTTGATAAAACCTGAATCTCTCATTTTCCATTTAATTTGTAGATACCTAGTATGATACCAGTTATTTACATGTTTTCTGTAGCATTGGAACATAAGCTCTTTAACAGCAGATAATATTTTTGCCAGCCATTGCATGTTTAGTACTTAGCATAGAACCTGGCCCTTAGCAAATGTTGCAAATGTCTAAAAAATGCTTTTTAATTAATTGATTGATTCTGATTTATCAATGGATACAGAATCCGCAATGACATATATTTAAATATCCCACTACATATGTTATATATATATATATATATAACATATGTAGTGGGATATATATATATATATATACACACATATATATATATATATATTAAAAGACCATAATCTCATAATCCTGGTAATTTAATTTCTTCCTCCCTACCAATACATAAATATTAGGAATTTTCCTGATTATGACCAAGCATCTTGTGAATTTATACGTTGGGCACTGTTAAAATGTTAGAATGGCATGAAAAAGAAGAACATGAACTCTATCTCAATACAGATTGAAAGATTAATATGATGATGAAAAAGAATAAACATTAATATAGTTGCTACTGTGTTCCAGGCACTGATCTGACAATTTTTAAGAATGTCTAATTTGACGCTCACAATAAATTCAAAACATAAATGCTATTGTCTTTATTCTAAAGTTGAGGAAATTAAGGCAAACAGAGACTATGTGACTTTCCCCAGGTCATAGGACTATCTGAAGCTAGATTTGAATTCAGATGTTCTTGACTCCAAGTCTCATGATCCATTCAAAGCATCATTAGTTTCTGCTAGCAAACTGGAAAAAAATAAAAGATTATTTCTATCTATCAGTTTAACCCTCAAAGAGTAGGAGTATTTCATAGATAAGCTTGGAACTACAATGTGTAACTGCCAAATGGGATGGCTGTTTCACTTGTAGAAATGTATGATGTTTAAACTATACTTGGGAATTAAATATTTAATTTGTTAAAATTTGATAATTACTGAAGTAGCACTATGCCTAGACCAAACACTCTCAGTAAAAATAGGGGAATAGTTTTTAGACTGTAATGTTATTCTCTAACACCCAATTAAAAGTTATCATTGAAGCAATTATTAGTCTATTTGAAAAGTTTCAGCCATTTGAAGTGACTTGTTCAAGAAATAGCAAGAAGGCCAGTGTTACTGGATAACAAAGTATCTGAGATTGTGTGTATTTACGTAAGGGGATATAAAGGCAGTATAGAAATAATCGAGACTAAAGGTTAGGGTTAAGAAGATGCATGAATACCAAACAGAGAATTTTATATTTTATTCAGGAATTAATAGGGGTCCAATAAAACTTGTTTAATGCTTTAGATTATTCAAATTACTTTCACGTCCCTTTATTCTGAGAATCAAGGCTAGTGAATAAGTTTATATTATTATTTCATGATCATTTTTTAAATTTTTTTTAAAATTTTATTTGGTCATTTCCAAACATTATTCACTGGAAACAAAGATCATTTTCTTTTCCTCCCTGCCCCCCCTCCCACCACCTTTCCCTCTCCCATAGCCGATGCACGATTCCACTGGTTATCACATGTGTTCTTGACTCGAACCCATTTCCCTGTTGTTGGTATTTGCATTAGAGTGTTCATTTAGAGTCTCTCCTCAGTCATATCCCCTTCACCCCTGTAGACAAGCAGTTGCTTTTCATCAGTGTTTTTACTCCCACAGTTAATCCTCTGCTTGTGGATAGTATTATTTAGATCACTGCAGATTGTTCAGGGACATTGCATTGCCACTAATGGAGAAGTCCATCACCTTCAACTGTACCACAATGTATCAGTCTCTGTGTACAATGTTTTCCTGGTTCTGCTCCTTTCGCTCTGCATCATTTCCTGGAGGTTGTTCCAGTCTCCATGGAATTCCTCTACTTTGTTATTCCTTTTAGCACAATAGTATTCCATCACCAACATATACCACAATTTGTTCAGCCATTCCCCAATTGATGGGCATCCCCTCGTTTTCCAATTTTTGGCCACCACAAAGAGTGCAGCTATGAATATTCTTGTACAAGTCTTTTTCCTTATTATCTCTTTGGGGTACAAGCCCAGCACTGCTATGGCTGGATCAAAGGGCAGGCAGTCTTTTATCACCCTTTGGGCATAGTTCCAAATTGCCCTCCAGAATGGTTGGAATAATTCACAACTCCACCAACAATGAATTAGTGTCCCTACTTTGCCACATCCCCTCCAGCATTCATTACTTTCCATAGCTGTCATGTTAGCCAATCTGCTAGGTGTGAGGTGATACCTCAGAGTTGTTTTGATTTGCATCTCTCTGATTATAAGAGATGTAGAACATTTTTTCATGTGCTTCTTAATAGTTTTGATTTCTTTATCTGAGAACTGCCTGTTGATGTCCCTTGCCCATTTATAAATTGGAGAATGGCTTGATTTTTTGTACAATTGATTTAGCTCTTTGTAAATCTGAGTAATTAAACCTTTGTCAGAGGTTTTTATGAAGATTGTTTCCCAATTTGTTAATACCCCATTGGTTTTGTTTGTACAAAAACTTTTTAATTTGATGTAGTCAAAATTATTTATTTTACATTTTGTGACTCTTTCTAAGTCTTGCTTGGTTTTAAAATCTTTCCCTTCCCAAAGGTCTAACAGGTATACTATTCTGTGTTCACCTAATTTACTTATAGATTCCTTCTTTCTGTTCAAGTCATTCACCCATTCTGAATTTATCTTGGTGTAGGGTGTGAGGTGTTGATCCAAACCTAATCTCTGCCACACTGTCTTCCAATTTTCCCAGCAGTTTTTATCAAATAATGGATTTTTGTCCCAAAAGCTGGGGTCTTTGGGTTTGTCATAAACTGTCTTGCTGAGATCATTTAACCCAAGTCTATTCCACTGATCCTCCTTTCTGTCTCTTAGCCAGTACCAAATTGTTTTGATAACCACTGCTTTATAGTATAGTTTGAGATCTGGGACAGCAAGTCCTCCTTCCTTTGCATTTTTTTTTTCATGATTTCCCTGGATATCCTTGATCTTTTGTTCTTCCAAATGAACTTATTTATGTTTTTTTTCTAATTCAGTAAAGAAGGTTTTTGGTAGTTCAATGGGTATGGCACTAAATAAGTAAATGAATTTGAGTAGGATTGTCATTTTTATTATGTTAGCTAGTCCTATCCATGAGCAATCAATGTTTTTCCAATTGTTTAGATCTAGTTTTAGCTGAGTGGAAACTGTTTTGTAGTTGTGTTCATATAGTTCCTGTGTTTGTCTCGGCAGATAGATTCCTAAGTATTTTATATTGTCTAGGGTGATTTTGAATGGTATTTTGCTTTCTAATTCTTGCTGCTGAAATGGGTTAGAGATATATAGAGATGCTGATGACTTATGAGGGTTTATTTTGTATCCTGCAACTTTGCTAAAGTTGTTGATTATTTCAATTAGCTTTTTGGTTGATTCTCTAGGATTCCTTAAGTAAACCATCATATCGTCTGCAAAGAGTGATAGCTTGGTCTCCTCATTGCCAATTTTAATACCTTCAATTTCTTTTTCTTCTCTAATTGCTACTGCTAGTGTTTCTAGTACAATGTTAAATAATAGAGGTGATAATGTGCATCCTTGTTTTACTCCTGATCTTATTGGAAAGGCTACTAGTTTATCCCCATTGCAGATGATGTTTGCTGATGGTTTTAGATATATACTGTTTATTATTTTTAGGAAAGGCCCTTCTATTCCTATATTTTCTAGTGTTTTCAATAGGAATGGGTGTTGTATTTTATCAATGGCTTTTTTCTGCATCTATTGAGATAATCATGTGATTTTTGTCAGTTTGCTTGTTAATATGGTTAATTATGTGAATGGTTTTCCTAATATTGAACCATCCTTGCATTCCTGGTATGAGTCCTGCCTAGTCATAGTGGATGACCCTTGTGATGACTTGCTGGAGTCTTTTTGCTAGTATCCTATTTAGGATCTTTGTGTCTATATTCATTAGGGAGATTGGTCTATAGTTTTCTTTCTCTGTTTTTGACCTGCCTGGATTTGGGATCAGTACCATGTTTGTGTCGTAGAATGAATTTGGTAGAACTCCTTCTTGGCCTATTCTGTCAAATAGTTTGTTTAATATTGGGATTAGTTGTTCTTTGAATGTTTGATAGAATTCATTTGTGAATCCATCTGGACCTGGGGATTTTTTCTTAAGGAGTTCTTTGATGGCTTGTTCAATTTCTTTTTCTGAAATGGGATTGTTAAGGTAATGTATTTCTTCTTCTTTTAGTCTAGGCAATTTATATTTTTGTAAGTATTCATACATATCATCTAGATTGCCATATTTGTTGCCATATAATTAGGCATAGTAGTTTTTAATGATTGCCTTAATTTCCTCTTCATTAGAGGTGAGGTCTCATTTTTCATCTTGGATACTGTCAATTTGGTTTATTTCTTTCCTTTTTTTAATTAGACTGACTAGTACTTTGAGGAGTTCTGATGGGATTAGTTCAACTGGATTGGTCTGGATGTGCCCGAAGCAAGGGTGAGACTGGTGCCTGATGGAGGGACCCAGCCACGACCCGTTTCTCCCTGGCTTCCTCCCCTCTGGATGCTGGATGCTCCGAGGCCGGCTCCCCGCTGCTCACAAGGTAGACCCTGCAAACCAGCACCTTTGCCCGCTCAGAGGTTCCCGCTGCTGCTGGGGGCTCAGCCCTATAGGTTGTCGGGGAGGGGTCCTGGGACCTTCGCTCTGCCTTCCCCTTATCCCTGAGTATTCTCGGATTCCAGCTTTTTTGGGGGTCGTACCTTTTGATTTGAGTCCAGAAGGAGGGTTCCCCAGTTCTGTCCTGTTGTTCAGCTTGAATTTCAGTGCCCTAGGAGCATTCAGTCTATATTTGTAAGGAAGGGTCTTCCACGAGGTCTGAACTTTTGCTGCTTGCTAAGCTGCCATCTTCCATGGTCATTTTTTAATGGAAAATTATTGTTCCTATTCAAGTCTGAATGGGAGACCCAGACCTCTAGAACCTACAAAACTGATTTTGTTTTACTTTTGGAAACTTTTATTTAATTAATTAAGAATATTTTTCCATGATTATAATATGCTTGATCTTTCCATCCCCTAACCCCATCTCCATCCCATAGTCAATACACAATTCCACTGGGTTTTACATGTGTCATTGATCAAGAACTATTTTCTTATTATTGATATTGACTATAGTATGATCATTTAGAGTCTATAGCCCCAATCATATCCCTATAAACCCAAGTGATCAAGTTGCTTTTCTTCTTTTTTTCTATTCCCACAATTCTTCCTCTGAATGAGCATGTCTTCATTCTCTTAAGTCTCAGAATTATCCTGGATCATTGCATTGCAGCTAGTGAGAACTCCATTAAATTCTGTTGTGCCACAGTGGATCAGTCTCTGAGTGTAATACTCTCCTGGTTCTTCTCTTTTGCTCTGCATCAATTCCTGGAGGTCATTCCAGTTGACATGAAATTTCTCCAGTTAATTATTGCATTGAGAATAATACTATTTCATCACTAACATGTACCACAATTTGTTCAGCAATTCACCAATAGAAGACCACCCTCTCATTTTCCAATTTTATGCCACCACAAAGAGCACAGCTATGAATATTTTGGTATAAATATTTTTTTCCGTATTATCTCTTTTGGGTACACCTCACAGTGCTATGGATGGATCAAAGGGCAGAATGTCTTTTATCCCCCTTTGGGCATAGTTCCAAATTGCCCTCCAGAATGGCTGGATCAATTTGCAACTCTACCAGCAATGTAGTAATGTCCCAATTTTGCCACATTCCCTCCAACATTTATTACTTTCCTTTGCTATCATGTTAGCCAATCTGCTAGCTCTGAGGTGGTACCTCACAGTTGTTTTGATTTGCATTTCTCTAACTGTAAGAGATTGGGAACATTTTTTCATGTGATTATTGATAGTTTTGATTTTTTTATCTAAAAATTTCCTATTCATGTCCCTTGCCCATTTATCAATTGAGGAATGCCTTCATTTTTTTATATAATTGATTTAACTCCTTATAAATTTAAGTGGTTAGACTTTTGTCAGAGGTTTTTGTTATAAATATTTTTCTCAATTTATTTTTTCCCATATAAAGTTGGTTGCATTGTTTTTTTTCTATAAAATTTTTAATTTAATGTAATCAAAATTATTTATATTACATTTTGTAATTATTTCTAACTTGCTTGGTCTTAAAACCTTTCCTTTCCCAAAGATCTAATTCTGTTTTCAGCTAATTTACTTAAAGTTTCCTTTTTTATATTCAAGTCCTAAGTATTTTATATTGTCTAGGGTGATTTTAACTGAAATTTCTTTTTCTAACTCTTGCTGCTGAGAAGTGTTAGAAATATACAGACATGTTGATGATTTATGTGAGTTTATATTGTATTCTGCAATTTTGCTAAAGTTGTTGGTTATTTCCTCTAGCTTTTTAGTTGATTTTCTAGAATTCTTTAGGTAATTCTCTAATTGCTACTGTTAGTGTTTCTAGTACACAGTTAAATAATAGAGATGATAATGAGCATCCTTGTTTCACTCCTGTTCTAATTCGGAATGCTTCTAATTCATCCCCATTGCAGATAATGCTTGCTGATCTTTATAGATATATGCTGTTTATTATTTTAGAAGACCCTTCTATTCAGCTACTTTCTAGTGTTTTCAATAGGAATGCATGTTGTATTTTGTCAAAGGATTTTTCTGCATCTATTGAGATAATCATGTGATTTTTGTTGGTTTTCTTGTTGGTATGGTCAATTATGTGGATGGTTTTCCTAATATTGAACCATCCTTGCATTCCTGATATAAATCCCACCTGATCAAGATGAATAACCCATGTGATCACTTGCTGGAGTCTTTTTGCTAGTATTCTAATTAAGATTTTTCATATAATTTCATTAAAGAGATTGGCCTTTAGTTTTCTTTCTCTGTTTTTGACCTGCATGGCTTTGGAATCAGTACCATATTTGTGTCATAAAAGGAATTTGGTGGAATGCCCTCTTTGTTTATTCCAGCAAATAGTTTGTAAAGTATTGGGATTAGTTATTCTTTGAATGTTTGATAGAATTCACTTGTGAATCCATCTAGTCCTGAGGAATTTTTCTTAGGGAGTACATTGATGGCTTGTTCAATTTCTTTTTCTGATATGGAATTATTTTTGTATTCTATTTCTTTTTCTGCTAATCTAGGCAATTTATATTTCTGTAAATATCCATCTATATTTCCTAGATTTCCATATCGACCACCATTTGATTGGGCAAAATAGCTTTTAATGTTGGCCTTAATTTCTTCTTCATTAGAGGTGAAGTCGCCCTTTTCATTTTGGATAGTGTCAATTTGGTTTTCTTCGTTCCTTTTTTTTATTAAACTGACCAGTACTTTGTCTATTTTATTTGTTTTTCAAAGTACCAGTTTCTAGTCTTGTTTATTAATTCAATAGTTCTTTTACTTTCAATTTTATTAATTTCTCCTTTAATTTTTAGGATCTCTAATTTAGTCTTCATTTGGGGATTTTAAATTTTTTCACTTTCTAATTTTTTAATTTACATATCCAATTCATTGACCTCTGCCCTCCCTAATTTGTTGATATAATCACTCAAGAATATGAATTTCCCCTTGAGTACTGCTTTGGTTGCATTCCATAGGTTTTGAAAGAATGTCTCATCATTGTCATTTTCTTCAATGAAATTATTAATTGCTCCTAGGATTTGTTCTTTAACTAACCTATTTTGGGGAATTGCATTATTTAATTTCCAATTAATTTTATTTGCCTCTCCATGTACCCTTACTAATTATTTTTTCTATTACATTGTGCTCTGAAACGATTGAATTCATTATTTCTGATCTTTTGCACTTGTTTGCAATGTTTTTATGCCCTATTACATGGTCAATATTTGTGAATGTACCATGTGCTGCTGAAAAGAAAGTGTATTCGTCTTTGTCCCTATTTATTTTATCCGTATATCTACTAAGTCTATTTTTTCTAAGATTTCATTCACTTTTCTTACTCTTTATTAATTATTTTTGGATTGGATTTATCCAGTTCTGATAGAGGAAGGTTCAGATCTCACACTAGTATAGTTTTTCTATCTATTTCATCCTTGAACTCCACTAGTTTCTCCTTTAGAAATATGAATGCTATGCTATTTGGTGCCTACATGTTGAGTACTGATATTTCCTCATTGTTTATACTGCCTTTTATCAGGATGTAATTACCTACCCTATCTCTTTTAACTAGATCTGTTTTTACTTTGGCTTTGCCAGATATCCTGATCGCAACTCCTGCCTTCTTTTATTCATTTGGTGCCCAATATATTTTGCTCTATCAACTTACCTTTAAACTATGTGTATCTACCTTCCTCATATGTGTTTCTTGCAGACAACATATGGTAGGATTTTGGTTTCTAATCCATTTTGCTTTTTGTTTCCACTTTACAGGTGAGTTCATTCCATTTACATTCAAAGATATGATTAGTACCTAAGTATTCCCTAACATCTTGATTTTCTCTCCTTTTCCTTCCCTTTCCTCTTTCATTATTTCCTTCTACACCTGTGTTCTGTTTTTATTCAGCACCCCCCCAATCCTCACCTTTATTTTACTTTCCTTTCTCCCCATCTCCCTTCTTATACCTCTCTTATTTCTCTTTTGGGGTCTTTTTAAGCTACCCCATACATTCTCCCCCCTTGTATTGCTTCCCTCCCCACCCTCCCTTTCTGCCCCCTCCCTTTTTGTTCCCCATTCATTTTTAAGGGTCTATAAAATTCTCTCTGCCTCACTTTCCCTCCTCTTCTTTTTTAAATCTTTGCCCAACTTCTCCCCTTAGTCTTCCCCTCTCAACTTCCCTATGAAGTAAGAAAGAATTCAATACCTCAATGGATCTAGATGCTCTTTACTCTTGGAATTGATTCCACTGAGAGTGAGTTTGAGAATTACCTTTTAGCAATCTCTTCCTCTCCTTCTTATAGTTGTATTCTTCCCCTCCCACTCCCCTGTGCCTTTTTGTGTAAAATATATTATCATAATTTTCTTAATCCTTCAAATTTCTCTTCGTGCCATCTTCTCCCCTCCTTTCTTTCTTCTTTTTTATATATTATTTTCAACCACTTAGTACCCCAATCTCTAACTATGGAAAATTCTTCTAACAAATATGATTATGAATATAATTTTTGACAGTTACAAATTACATTTTTCCATAGAGGAATATAAATAATTTGGGCTCATTGAATCCCTTAAAGAAAAAAAAATAAAACCCCTCTCTTTCTTTTGTACTTTTTTATGTTTCTCTTGGATTTTGTATTTTGATGTAAATTTTTCTGTTTAGTTTAGGTCTTTTCTTTACAAATGTTTGGCAGTCTTCTATTTTGTTTAATGTCCATACTTTCCCCTGGAAGTATATAGTCAATTTTTGTGGGTATGTGATCTTTGGTTGTACACCCAATTCTCTTGCCTTTCTGAATATCGTATTCCAAGCCTTGCAGTCATTTAGTGTGGAGGCTTTCAGATCTTATGTAATCCTGATTGATGCTCTTTGATATCTGAATTTTCTCTTTCTGGCTTCTTATAATATTTTTCTCCTTAGCCTGGAAGATCTTGAATTTGGCAATTACAACCTGGGAGTTGTCTTTTGAGGATTTAGTGTAGCAGGTGATCTATGGCCTCTTTCAATGTCTATTTTGATCTCTTGTTGTAGAACCCCAAGCAGTTTTCTTGGATAATTTATTGTAGTATGGTTTCAAGGTTTCTGTTTGTTTCTAGGTTTTCAGTTCAGCATATGATTCTCAAATTTTCTCTCTGAGATTCATTTTCAATGTCAACCACCTTCTCAAGATATTTTGTTTTGCCTTCTAATCTGTCATTATTTTGAGTTTGCTTTATCAATTCTTACTGTCTTGTGAGATCATTGGCTTCTACTTTCCCAATTCTAATTTTTAATGACTGGTTTTCAGTTAAGATATTTTGATTTTCCTTTTCAGTTTAATCTATCCTGCTTTTCATAGCTTCCAGCAGGTCATTTCTGGTCTTCAATTTACTTATTATTTCATTTGATTTCTAGGCTTCAATTTCCATGTGGAAGATCCTGTCTTTTAAACTATTATTTTCTTTTTGAACTATTTCCCACTTTTCTTACCACATCTCTTCCATTTTTCTGAAAGTCTCAGGTTTAAAGTCTTCAAGAACTTGTGACCAATTTCCATTTCTCCCCCAAAGGTTTGGGTGTGTTTAATTGTTTGTCATCTTCTGATCTCTCTTCTTTAGTCTGGATTTTTTCTGCATAAAATTTATCAAGGGTCAAAGTTTTCTTCTTTTTGGGTTTTTTTTTTGTGAATTTTAGTTCTTGGAAGGTGGTGTCCATTGCCTTGTTCCTTCCTGGATAGATGTCTAAGTGAGGAATGTGGGTGATCTTTGTATTGGGCTCTGGAGAGCTTTTGCCCTGAGGATATTTTCCCAGTCCTCAGCAATGTCCAGCTGCTCTTAGTGGCAGGTCCAGCACCTAAGAACTTAAAGATTGCCTGGGAAGGGGTCTGGGTATGGAGTGTTGTTAAGTCTCTGTATTGAGAGCTGGAGAGGTTTTAGTCCAAGGAATTTTTTCAGTTCTATGTGGCATTTTGCTGTGAGATGCCCCCTCTGCTCAAGCTCCCTACCTTATCTCCATGTTTCCTCAGTGTCTTGGTGTCACTAGTTTTGCTGTTCTTATAGACAGGTCCAGCCCCTGAGTACTTAAAGATTGCCTGGAAGAGGTGTAGTTGTGGAGTGTAGGGAGGTCTCTGTATTTAGCACTAGAGAGATTTTAGCCTGAGGGCATTTTTCAGTTCTCTGTGGCATTTTGCTTTGATCTTCCCCCTTTCCCCAAGCTCCAGAACCTATCTCAATGTTCCCTCAGCATCACAGTGTTCAGATTCTAGTTTCTCTTAGGGGTAAAACTGTGATGACCTCAGCCAGGCTACCTTCTAGAACTTAGAAGTTTGTCCCATGCACACTTGGGCTCTGGTAAGGTAGGTAAAATGGGGAAGGGGTGATATCCTCGCCCCTTGGTGGGGGAGAATGTTGCCCCCTTTTAGCATGGAAATGTCCTAACTTTGCCTACCCTCTGTTATTCACCTTACTATGGAATTCCTTTGCTCATTTGATTTTGCTTTTGTCATTTTGAAGCATTGTCTCGATCAGTGGCGAGAAGAACTCTATTTCTATTCTGGTGTCATCTTGACCCATGTTTCTATGATTTGTTCTTTAATTACTTTTGGAGAATCAAATTATTATTTCATTTCCAATTAGTTTTTTGTTTGCCTTTCCATGCACCCTTACTAATTATTATTTTATTGTGTTATGATATGAAAAGGTTAAAAGGTTTCATTTATTATTTCTGCTCTTTTGCACTTGTCTGCCATGTTCTTATGCCTTAGTACATGGTCAGTCTTTGTGAATATCCCATGTGCTGCTGAAAAGAAGGTGTATTCCTTTTTGTCCCTATTTATTTTTCTCCACATATCTATTAACTCTAGTTTTTTTTCTAAGATTTCATTCACTTCTCTTACCTCTTTATTACTTATTTTTTTGCTTTAAATTATCTAATTCTTATAGAGGAAGGTTCAGTTCTCCCACTAGTATAGTTTTTCTGTCTATTAGCTCTTTGACCTCCACCAATTTCTCCTTTAGAAATGGGGATGCTATAGAATTTTGGGCATGCATATTAAGTACTAACATTTCCTTATTGTCTATACTTCCTTTTATCAGGATGTAATTGTCTTTCCTATCTCTATTAACTAGATCCAATTTTATATTGGGTTTGTTAGATATCATGATTACAACTTCTGCCTTCTTTTTCTCAGTTGATGCCCAAAAGATTTTTCTCCATCCTTTTACCTTTACCCTGTGTGTCTCTACCTGCCTCATGTGTGTTTCTTGTAAACAACATATGGTAGGATTTTTGTTTCTAATCCACTCTGCTATTTGCTTGTGTTTTATGTGTGTGTTCATCACATTCACATTCAGAGGTAAAATTGCCACCTGTGGATTCCCCCACATTTTTAGTTCCTCTCCTAGTCCTGCCCTTTCTTCTTTCAGTATTTCCTTCTACACCAGTGTTTTGTTGTTAATCAGTTCCCCTAATTCTCACCTTTATTTTACTTCCCTTTCTCCCCTTTCCCTTCTTATTCTCCTCTTATTTTCTTTATGGTCTTTTTAAGCCACGCCCAACCTCACCCTCCCTTGTATTATTTCCCTCCACACCAGTCAGTTTGCTACCCTTCTACTTCTCTATACAGCATGAACAAATTCTCTGCCCAAATGGATCTGATTATTCTTCCCTCTTAGAGTCAATTTCAATGCATATAAGAATTAAGTATTTCCTGTCTCCAACCTCTTTACCCTTCCAATGTATTGGTGTTCTCCCCTGCTCCTGATATGCACGTCTTTATGAAATATAAATTTATCCCATTTTGACTCTTTTCCCATTTCTTTTAGTATTAACCTCTTTTTACTAAGTAGTTTTATATATATTTATACATATATACATATATGCATATATATGTGTGTGTGTGTGTATTGACATTTCATCCTATACAGTTCATCACTTTCCCCTATACATATAATTCTTGTAGCTACTGAGGTGCTAATAACAGTTTTTAATAGTTACCAGTATCATCTTTTCTTATATGGTGTAATTTTGGGGGACTTACTCTCCTTAGATGGAGAAATGAGGGCTGAAGGCAGTGAGGAAAGGGTTGATGAAAATGGCTTCCCTCATTACTCCCTCCTGGAGACCCTGAATTACTTGAGGGAGACAAAACGGAGATCTCCCCTCGGTGAAGGTTTGCCCCTTGGTAGCCTTCCTGGCCCTCAAGGGTAGTAAGGAAGTCTTCTCTACAAGGAGAGGTATGAGGGACCTCAATCCAATTATGAGCTGCTTTGGGGAGCTCACAAACGTCCCCCTCATGTGTACTTGAAAACTGGAAACAAGATGGAGTCTACCAATGTACTTACTCTCTACTTGTGAATAAAAAAAAATGAATTTGCTATTTGACTGTTTATTTGATTTAATTGTTGATTGGGTCAAAGGCTAGAGGTTACAGGGGTTGTTGGTGACCTTAAATCTCTTTTAAACAAAAGTAATTGCTGAAATAATATGTTTTCTTGTAAGCAGGGAGAGGTAGAAAAAGGGAAGAGAACAATGCTCACTGATTTGAGTTCAGTATCTCCATAATTCATGGAATGAAAGTCTTTGAAAAAATTAGGTTTCTGGATAGGAACCAGAGTTGTTAGATTTCTCTCAGTGTCAGAAATCCCCAAAGGTGACTTGAATGGTCCCAAGAAATAGTTCCTCCTTCCACTCCTTTCTGCGTTTCAGCACCCATGACAATGCTCCTCAGGAGATTTTCTAGAAGTCCTTGTTCAGTTCCCAAATTCTATTCCTTCTTTATGCTCTATAGGGCTCTCAACTTCCATTTTGCCCCATGGATCTTTTTTTTTTCCTCTCCATCATTACAATGGATGTAAATAATTTAAACTTATTGGGTCCCTTAAAAAAAGTATTTATTTTTTTTTCATTTCTTAATTACCTTTTGGTGATCCTCTTGAGTTCTGTGTTTGGGCATCAAATTTTATGTTTGAGTTCAGTCTTTTCTTTATGAATGCTTGGACATCTTCTATTTTATTAAATGACCATAATTTCACCTGCAAGAACATAGTCAGTTTTGCTGTGTAGTTGATTCTTGATTGTAGAAAGTTCCTTTGCTTTCTGGAATATCATATTCTATGCCTTCCAGTCCTTCAGTGTAGATGCATCCAGATCCTATGTTATCTTAACTGTGGTTCCATCATATCTGAATGACTTCTTCTTAGCAGCTTGTAATATTTTTTTCCTTGGTCTGGTAGTTCATCAAAATTAAATACAGGCAGTGATCTGTGAATTCTTTCAATCTTTACTTTCCCCTCTTGCTCAAGAATGTGTGGGCAGTTTTCTAGGATGATTTCATGTAGAATGATGTCCAGGCTCTTCCTTTTGTCATGCTCTTCTGGTAGTCCAATAATTCTTAAATTATCTCTCCTGGCTCAGTTTTCAAGGTCTGAGGTTTTTTGAATGAGGTGTTTCATATTTTCCTCAATTTTTCATTATTTTGATTATGTTTTATAGATTCTTGCTGCCTTGTGAAGTCATTTGCTCTAGTTGTTGGATTCTAGTTTTTAAAGACTGAATTTCATCCCTGGATTTTTGTTCATTCTTCTCTCCTTTTGATCTTTCATCTTCTTTGCCTCATTTTCAAGCTGGTTAATTTTGGCTTTCAAGACACTATTTTCTGTTTCCAGAAGACTTATTTTGCTTTTAAAGTTCACTTCCCAGTTGTCTTCAGCCTCTCTTAATTGTTTTTTGAATTGCATTTTGAGTTCTTCCAAAGCCTGTGTCCAATATGCTAGAGTTTCTGTGATTTTGCTTGGTGTTCCATGGTCCTCCTCTGTTCCATCTGCCCTTCGTTCATTACCTGGATAGAAGCTGTCGAATGTAATTTCTTTTTTTTCCTGTTGTTTACTCATATTTTTCCCCTTCTTTCCCTCCTGTAATTGGCTATAGTCTTGCTCCTCTCATTATGTGCTGGATATGTGGCTTTGTGCTGTTCTGTCCTGAAGGGGTTTGTTCTCTACTCTGCTGATTGACTAGATTGGGCTGATGGTATTGAAGTGCCCTTAGATCAGATCTTCCCCAACTGGCAGCAGAAGCTAAAAAGGAGCTGGACTTCCCACTCTGTTATGGAGGTTGTAGCCTGTAGTGGTTTCAGTCTCCAACCTTGGCACTATGAAGGCTTCTTATCTTCCCTATTGATAAGATTAAGCCAAGGTGGAATTGATCTACAGAGCAGAATGTGCCCTGAGGCCAAAACCTTGAGAAGGAGGGGAGGGACAAGATCCCAGTGTCTTGGCTGCCATTAGGCTGCCTTCTCTGTGCTTTTCCTCCAGCTGTCCCCCTGGTTCCTTTGTTCAATTCCCTGGGCCTGGCATAGCTGTGTCAGCAAGGTACTCCCTCTGGACTAGCGCCCTTGCCCACCCATAGATTCCAGCCAATGCAAGAGGCTCGGCACTGTAGGTGAGCAAGGGGTCCTGGTACTTTCCTTCTTCCTTCCCCTTAAAGCCCAGTGTTCAAGAAATCAGACTTTTTTTTTGGGGGGGGGCATACCTTTTAAGTTGAGTTCAGCAGAAAGGTTCTCTAGTTCTGTCCTATTGTTAAATTTGGTTTTCAGTCCCTTCTAAGGATTGTGTTTTGGATTGGTGAGGAAGGGTTTTGTGGACATTTGGACTTTGGCTGTCTTTAAGCCATCATCTTGACTCCACCACCCTGTGATTTCCAAGACTGTTTTTTTTAAAGACACTGTCATCTCAGGATTATCATTATAATTCATATTCATGGGAGAAAACAGAAAGCAGAAAAGGCAGTCATGATCCCTTAGGTGCAAACTTATTTTTAATAACTGAGTCTATATTTCAACTATCATTTAATTGTAGAAATCATAATAATAGGATAGGTGATGCTACTTCTAACCTTCTACATGAGAAAACTAGCTAGGGAGAACAATTTTGCTAGTTGAGAGAGTGGAAGGAGACAATTTCTCTCTTTAAGGTAGCCTGAGAAGTCCATTTTTCTTGGCATATTGCTCAATATTATACATTACGACTTTGATGAAATCTCCCTCCACTTTTTGCTTGAATACAATGGAGTAAATCAGGATTAGAAAAGGTTTACTGCCTCATTCCAAAGTGGCAAGATTTGAAGAAATCAACATCGTTAACAAAAAGTGTTGAGGAAAATGTTATCCTTTATTCGTGGAATGTTGTTTACAGACTCATCTTAAGCATGTACCTTGGTGTTCAACTCTTGCTATGGTTATATATTTATATGTTATTTTCTGTAATAAAATGTAAGATACTTGAGGGAAGGGATTATTTCATATTTACCCTTATAAACCCATGCCCTAGGATAATTCCTAGCAAACAATAGACATACAATAAATATTTGCTGATTAATTAAAATATGGCACATATATATATATATATATATATATATATATATATATATATATATATATATATTCTCTCAAGAGTATAGAAAGGCACTTATTTTCCTGTTTCTGTCAACCAAACAAAGCATGACTCTAGAAAGAAGGCAAATTCCAATTGACACCAGACACTGAGGCTTCTCTCTCATACCAGTGACTCTTTGGAATAAACCTAAACCTTTCTTTTCTTGTTTGCCTTTGCATTCCATTGTGTTTGCTTGAGTCTTAAAATTCAGTCATCTCCACTCAACCTGGAATGGTGGAGGATATACTTGTTATTTCTTTGAATTCATTTGTACATTCGCAACACTTGTTTCCTACTCCTATTTTTCCTTCCAGAAATTTTGACTTTAACACTAATTAAGCAATAAGTATTTATTAAATACACTATTCCTAACTCTAGAACTAAAAAGAAGAAAGGAGGAAAAGAGGAAAAGAAATGACCTTTGCCATTAAGGATCTTCTATTCTATAGGACAACATATGCATATATAAAAATATAATGCATACATATGCAAGGTATTACTACAATCTTAAACTTAAATGTTAAATATTCTGTTAAATAAATAAGTCTATATTAACAATAATTAAGAAGTTAATTGGACTTTCACATTAAGGTACTAAGCTATGAAAAAGAAATGAGCAGGTCTCTAAAGAATGACTTTTTAAATGTAATCTAAAGTTCTATGTTATAATGATATCCTTAATTCAGGATCATCATCATTATCATCACAGTCTCAAATGACTCCAATTGTTCCAAAGTTTAAAACAACATAGAAGTGAGAATGTTATACTAGGTGGCTCATTAAAAATATTCAGAGTTCTATCTTAGAAGAAGAAAAATTTCATTTAGCAATACAATTGTTAATACCTCTTTGAGATGAATACAAATCAGTAAAAAATATGTGGAATACAAATCTACATTATTATCCTGAGTAATTTTAAAACTATACTTTGAGGATGTCAATAGTATTGAATATGAGAGATATAAAGTAACATTTAGATTACTTATACAATTAAACATGTAGTTTATTTGGAGTGTGTTTTTAAGATTAAGAGTGAATAATGGCTTTGTTTTAAATATAACTTTTTTGGCTTTGTCTTTGAAATCTCATTTTTATCTCATCATCACCGATTAGCACTCAGAAATTTCAACAATTCAATAATCAGCTATGATATAGCATAAATCTTTACTTCTAAAACTATAAATCCCCCACAAATTGATTTGCCTTTAAAAATTCAGAGGGTATAATTAAAGAAAAGATATTTATTGAAATGAGAACATATATATGAAAAATAATATCTCTCCCATAAAAATAGGGCCCACAATTTATCCCTAAGATGTTCAGCATCAGTATGGAAAAATCAACAGAAAGAGTTTAAAAGCATAGAGGCCTACATTTAGGAAAAATATGGAACTAAGACATATACATTAGAGGAGTAAACATTCTCTCTTTCTGCCTACATGTCCTCTTCTAAAGTATACATGCTCAGTAATCAAGATGCTCTGGATGGGTGTATTATTCTGCTCAACTTACTGGTTCTCCTCTATTCAAGAAATATTTTTCTATTTGTAGTTAATGTTCTATTGCCTGAAAATTCTGGTTAAAACAAAATCAATGAATAAAGTGCCGCTAGGATGTTTAAGATATAAGCTAGCATTCTTGATATACAATAAAAGAAACATAAGATTCCTCCGTTATGCTCTCTTGGAGCCTTAATTTTGAAGCCTGCCTTATCCTTACCAGAATTCCCTGAACTCAGATGTTCCTGGTTCTGAGACTGGCTTTCTATTCTTCATAAGATCATAAAATCAATAGGATTTTATGAGCATTATATATGTATGTATGTATGTATGTATGTATGTATGTAGATAGATAGATAGATAGATAGAATCAAGGACATTCCCTCCAACATATGTCATTTTTCTCTTTTATCATTTTAGTCAATCTGATAGGTATGAGATCATATCACAGAGTTGTTTGATTTGCATTTCTCTAATAAATAATTATTTAGAACAATTTTCATAGAGTTACATAAAGCTATAATTTCTTCATCCAAAAAAGGTTTGTTCATATCTTTCACCAATTTATCATTTGGACAATGGCTCATATTCTTATATATTTGAAAAAGTTTTCTATATATTTTAGATATGAGACCTTTATGCAAGAAATAATTTCTATATTTTCCCCAACATGTTGTTTTACATCTAATCATGACTATAATAGTTTTATTTGTGCAAAACCTTTTCCATTTATTGTATTCAAATTATCTGATTTACATTTCACAATGCTTTCTATCTCTTTTTTATTCTTAAATTTTCTTATCCATAAATCTGATAGGTAATGTATTCCTTATCCTTTTAGTTTGTTTATATCTTTTATTTTAACTGTAATGTATCTATTTTGATCTTATATTGGTAAATGGTTTATGATATTGGTCTATAACTAGTTTCTGCTAAAGTGTTTTCCAAATTTCTCAATAATTTCTACCAAATATTGTAATCTTATTTCAAAAACTTGGAACCTCACATTTGTCAAAATTAAGGATATAATCTTTTATGATTGTTTGTTATATAACTCATCTTCACATTTGAACTCAGGACCTCCCATCTCTTGGCATGTCTATCAATCCACTGAGCCACTAAGCTACCACCAAATAAAACTGCTTTGATTTCATCTTCATTAATGGTTAATTCAACCTCTTCATTTATGATGCTAATGATTTGGTTTGCTCCTCTCTTTTCAAAAAAATCTTATTAACTTAAATTTTTTATGTTTTAATTTTTTATTAATGTTTACTTAGTATTATTTATTAATTCAATGGTTTCTTATATTCTATTTTGTTAATCTTACTTTTAATTGTTATGATTTGAGTTTAGTATTTTATTTGGGATTTTTAATTTGTTCTTTTCCTAATCTTTTAAGTCATATACCAGATTTATTGATCTGTTCTTTTTCTATTTTACTGATATAATCATTTACAGATAGAAATTTCCTCTAATTATTGCTTTTATATTTCATAAGTTTTGGTATGTAGTGTCATTATTATCATATTCTTTAATAAAATTATTGTTTCTATGATATTCTTTAAACTACTTTTTTTAAGATTTAGATATTCCATCTCCAATTAATTTTTATTCTGAGATTCCATGGTCCCTTATAAAATATATTTTTATTATATGAAGATATGAAAAAGACAAATTTAATATTTCTACTTTTCATTATTAAAAGTTTGTTCTTAATATATTGCCAATTTTTCTCCAAATACCATGTATCACTGAGAAAAAGTTATTTTGATTTGTAATGTCTTAGAATTCTCTCTTGATATGTATTATGCTTTATCTTATCCAAGATTTTATTTATCTATTTAACTTCTTTATTTTTATTTAGATTTATCTTGGTCTGAGAGGGAAAGGTTTAAATCCATCACTATCATAATTTTGTTATTTATTTCTGCCCATCCTTCCTTTGTCTTTTCCTTTTAAAAATTGTATGCTATAGCATCTGGTGCATATATTTGTTATTATTAATGCTTCATTATTTGTGGTACCTTTTAACATATTATTATTATTTTAGTAGATCCAGTTTAGTTTTAGCTTCATTTAAGATCTTTATTTCTACCCAGTTTTTTAACAGGTGAAGCATAATATATTCTACTCTACCTCTTTGTTTTTTACTCTACATGTGTCTATCATGTTTAAGTGTATTTCTTGTAAACAATGTATTGTTGGGTTTTGTTTTTTAATCCATTATGCTATATGCATCTGTTTTGAAGACATTTCATTCCATGTTATAATTAATTATGTTATATATTTCTTTCCAATCTTTTTTCTTCACTATTTTTCCTTCTTTGTCTTCCTTTTTATGCAATTCTGCCTCAGAAATCTAATTTTCTTCTGACCATTATCTTCCTAATACCCGCCTCTTCTTTAATTCCACATTTATTTTCCTTCCCTATCACACTAAGGTTCCTTTTCCTTTCACCTTTACTGACCCTCAAAGTTGTTTATGTGCTTTTCTATGGATCCTTCCTTTATTCCTCTCTTTCAGTCTTATTTGTTAATACAAAGAACCACTATAATTACTCCCTCTCTCTTATTTACTTGCCTTTTTTTTCCTCTATGTGCCCTTTTAAGATTCTTTCAATCTTTATCGCTCACTCACTTATATCCATATAGTGATAGTCTCTCAGTGACAGAGAACGACTATTGTCTTTGTGCATTATCATGTATTGATGTACCCTCATGTAGCTTCGAAGTCTAGAGACTGGGGTGCAGAGTTTGTGGCACATGGGGCATGGGACGCCAGTTGTTATGGGAGGGGCGGTTGTGGCCTGGTGTCGGCGTTCCCTTGCAGCGTCACCGACGTTGCTCATCTTCAAAGGTGGTGGAGGCATGGTTAATGTAGGTTTGCCAGCTGCTTCTGACAGAGGCAGCAAGTTCTATTTGCTTTGGTGTAATGCCAGCCCACTTCAAGTTTGACTTTAGCTGATCCTTGAATCTTTCTTTGGTCGGCCTTGTTTCCTGAGTCCAGCTGACAGTTCATCATAGAATACCTGTCTTGGTATTCGCTGTGGGTCCATGCAGATGACGTGTCCAGACCATCGTAGCTGGGTTTTGAGGACCATTACTTCGATGCTGGTAGAGTTGGCTCTGTCGAGGACTTCCTGGTTGGTGATCTGGTCCTGCCATCGGATCTTCATGATTGACCAGAGAGAGTGTTGGTGGAATTGTTCCAGCTGTTTCATGTACTTCCAGTACAGTGTCCATGTCTCCCAACCGTACAGTAGCGAGCTGAGGACCACTGCGTTATACACTTTGAGCTTCGTCGCAGTGCTTACACCGCTGTGTTGGAGGACTTTGCAGCGCAGCCGCCCAAGTGCCTGGCTTGCCTTTTGGATCCTGGCATTAATCTCGTGGTCTAGGGACCCTTCGTTGGCGATGGTGCTGCCCAGGTACTTGAAAGTGTTGACGTTAGAAAGCTGCGTGCCGTCGATTGTAATGCACAGCTGGTTAGTTGGCCTCCCTGGTGCAGGTTGGAATAGCACCTCTGTTTTGCTGAGGCTGATGGTCAGGCCAAACAGTTTTGTTGCGGTGGAGAACCTGTCCACAATGGTTTGGAGATGATTTTCTTGGTGGGCCATGAAAGCACAGTCATCTGCAAAGAGAGCTTCCAGCATGAGTCTCTCTGTTATCTTTGTTTTTGCAGTCAGGTGGTGAAGGTCGAATAGTGATCCATCCAGCCGGTATTTGATGTAGACACCCAGGTCTAGATCAATCACAGCATGTCGTAATACTTGGGTGAAAAATAGGTTGAATAGTACCGGAGTGAGGACACAGCCTTGTTTCTCACCATTGGAGATGTTGAAGCGATCTGAAGTCTCTCCACCAGATAGAACTTCCCCTGTCATGTTGACATGAAAGAGCTGGATCAGTTTGACGAATTTTGCTGAGCAACCAAGATTGCTGAGTATCACCCACAATGTGTCCCTGTTCACTGTGTCAAAAGCCTTTGTCAGGTCTATGAAGACAATGTAGAGACTTAGGTTCTGCTCAAGGTATTTTTCCTGCATTTGCCTCACCGTGAAGACCATGTTGATGGTGCTGCGATCTGGTTGGAAGCCACATTGTGATTCAGGCAGGTTCTGCTCTGAAACAGATGACAGGAGTCTGTTGAGTATAACACAGGCGAGGATCTTTCCAGCAGTGGAAAGTAGTGAGATGCCTCTGTAGTTGTCACAGGCTGCTTGTGAGCCTTTGTTCTTGTATAGGGCTATGATGGAGGCATCTCTGAGTTCTGGGGGCATGTCTTCCTCTTCCCATATGCTGGTCAGCACTATGTGGAATGCCTGGAGTTCCTTTCCATTTAAGACCTTGTACACCTCAGTTGGGATCCCGTCTTTACCGGGTGCCTTGCCTGCACTCATTTGTTGAATGGCTTTTTGGACTTCCTTTATTGAAGGGGGGACGTCAAGTTGTTCAATGGTGAGGTTTTGAGGGATCTGGTCAAGGGTGCTTTGGTCGACTGAAGAAGGTCAGTTGAGAAGCTGACTGAAGTGTTCTTTCCACCTGTTGCTGATGCCTTTTTATCTTTTATGAGAGTGTCAGCATCAGAGGATAGCAAAGGAGTGGTGGTGGGTTTTAATTGCCCATAGACAGTCTTGAGGGCACTGAAAAATTGTTTGTAGTTTTTCGTATCAGCAAAACGCTGGATTTCTTCTGCCTTTTTTTCCCACCATCAGTCTTGCATCTTCCTGATCTCATGCTCTGCTGTGTCTTGGAGAGACTTGAATCTGTCCTTTTTAGGAGCAGAGTTTGGGTTATTTTGCCACTCCATAAAGGCTTTGTTCTTTTTGCTCAAAAGGTCTTCAATAGCAGTGTTGTTCTCGTCGAACCAGTCCTGGTGCTTGCATTGTTTGGGGCCTAGGACTGCCTTTGATATTTCCTTCACTGCATCTCTGAACTGGTTCCATTTCTTGGTTTAGCTTAAAGTGAGTGGTCCCTTGGCAGACAGCCTGTTGTCCAGGCAGGACTGGAATGTTTGCAAATAAGTTGGATCTCTAAGAAGACTCACGTTGTAAAATGCGCGAACTTTCTGTGTGCATTTTGGATGGCGAGGCGCAAGCAGCATTTGAAGAGTCGCTCTAACCAATCAGTGGTCTGTCCAGCATTCAGCTCCTCTCATGGCTCTGGTGATCTTTACATCCTGGATGTCTCGCCGGCATACAATGATGTAGTCAATGAGATGCCACTGTTTTGATCGTGGGTGCATTCACGTTGTTTTATATTTGTTCGCCATTCTGGACACAGTGTTTGTGATGGTGAGTTCAAAATCTGAACATTTGTTGAGTAGCAGTAGGCCATTGTTGTTCATTTTGCCAATGCAGTGTTTGCCGAGCACTCCTTTCCATCTTTCATGATCCTGGCCAACGTGGGCTTTGAAGTCTCCCAGTATTATCAGCTTGTCATTGGTGGGCACTGAGTGCAGGACGGCACTCAGGTCAGAGTAGAACTGCCCGATGGTCTCCTCTGTGCTGGTCACTGTTGGGGCATATGCGCTGAGGATTGTGGCATACCGGTCTTTGCTGAGAGGTAATTGGATCTTCATGAGCCTCTCGCTGATGCCCACAGGCAAGTCTGGCAGCTGTTTGAGCAAACTGGTCTTGCTAGCCAGGCCAACACAGTGGATTCTGTCTTCATTTGTGGCTCTACCTTTCCAGAAGAAGGTGTATCTAGTGGTGGGTTCGCTGAGTGATCCCTCTTCTGGTAAGCGTGTTTCGCTTAAGGCTGCGATGTCGATGTTATATTGAGCCAGTTCTTTACCGGTTAGAGCTGTTCTTCTCTCAGGTCTTGGGGTCTTCTATCTATCAAGTAATTTTCTGATGTTCTATTCTCCTAGTAGGAGTTTCTTTGTATTTTGTTTCTTTTGATTTCGACCTCTTAAAGGGATGACCCGCCAGCCCCGGTGTGCTGACTGGGTGTTTGTAGGGCAGGCAATGTTTGGGACACCTTTTCTAGTCCCCTCTCTTGATTAGGGTGAGCAGTGCTGTCCTAGAGAGGGCTGCTCAGTTGCCCAGGATGCTGCGGAACGTCTCTGCTGCCCTACAGAGCCGAGCGACCACTGGTCCGTGGGTCACCTAAGTGCAGGATCATGACTACAACTGCCAGTGGTCACCTCCACCTGTTGTGTTGCCACTCTCCCATCGCCACAGGTCTTGAAGAGGGTGGACGGGGTTAGGATAGATGAGTGTGCACAAAGACACTTGTGCGTGAAGGAGATTTAAGTGGAATAGTCGATGAACAGAGACAGTCCCACTCTCTCTGCGTTGGAAGCCTGGGTCCAGTGAAACGAAAAATTGTTACGTCTGGAGACTTCCTCAGCTGCATTGGATGGCTGTGTTGTCTTTTGTGCTCCAACATGCCCTAAGCACTCAACAGTGCTTTGCCGCATCGCCATCTCAGCTGTTGAATCTTCTTATTGGTTTCTTCTGCCTGTTCCACCAAAGCAGTCTTCACATGCTGGGTGAGCAAAGCCTTGGTTCACCAGGGGTCGATGTCGACCTGATGGCTATCCTCACAAGGTTTTGCCGGCCTGTCGAAGCCATTGCCTGTGGTGTGGCCGCTGCCACATGCTAGCAGCTACTGGGAGCCACAAGTGAGAGCTGGGTGTCAGGTGAGGGTCAGAGGCTGGAGAGCTGCCCTAGGAGGGCACAACAAGCCCTCCATACCAGAGATACTACCCCTCCCTGAGCATATAAGAACATTTACCCTTCTATATTTATGTAACTGTCCCTCTTTTACCTAGTTTCAGTAATAATAAGATAGGAATATTACCATCCCTTTGTTCTCTTCATTATATTTCTTCCATCCTTGGCTCTTTTAAATGGAATAATTATTCCAATTCATCCCTCCCCATCCAATTTTATTCTATTTTAAATTCATTCTATTGTTTTCTATTTGACCTCAAAGCTTCTATTTATAAATGCTCAGCTTCTCCTCATTCTTGTATATCAGATTTTCCATTCAGTTCTGGTCTCCAAGATTTGTTTTAAGTCCTTAATTTCTTTGTGACCATTTCTTTTCTTCACATTATTTTTCATTATTTCCCTTGATATTTTGACCTTTTCTTCTTCAAAATGAATTTTTAATTACTTTGCTTGTTCTGTAAAATATTTTCTAATGATATTGGTATTTCATTGAATAATTATTTTAATTTAATTGTAGATGTCATTTTAATTATATTAACTCGGCCTACACATTAGTTATCAAAGCTTTTCCAGTTGTTTAGGTTTGACTTTATTTGTGTGAAAAGTTTTTGTAATTGCTTTTATATAGTTTTGGTCTTTCTTCCAACTTTGCTGAAGTTTTCAATTATTTCAAATACCTTTTAATTTGATTCCCTAACAAAGTACTCCATCAAATATTCTGGAGAGTATAAACTTTATATTCTCATTGCTTTCTCCAACTTCTTCAATTTATTTTTCTTCTCTTATTGATATATTGTCAAATTTATTGATATACTGGCATAAAATAGCTAATAATTGCTTTCATTTCATCTTCTTTGGTTGGGAATTCATCCTTTTCATTTTTGATACTGGTAACTTGGCTTATGTATTTCTTATTCAAGATAAAATTTTCCAATGGTTTATTTTATTGTTTCTTTTCATGAAACAGTTTCCTCATTTTTTTTGTTAATTCAATGGCATTCTTACTTTCAAATGAATTCATCTCCTGTTTTAATTTCAGGATTTACAAATCAATGATTGATTGAGGATTTTTCATTTTTTATTTTTCTAGTTATTTTTAAGTGTATGACAAATCCATTGATCTGTTCTTTTTCTATTGAGCAATGTAAGTGATCTGATTCTATGTAATGATGTGAGTTTTTCCTTTATACTGCTTTAACTGTTCTTTGATTTACTCATTCTGAGGATTAGATTATTGAATTTCCAATTAATTTTCAATTCCTTTATTGAAAATAAATTTTAACTTATTATGTTCTGTAAAGGATGCATTTAATATTTCTGGTTTTCTCCCTTTGGTTGTCAGATTTTTATGCCTTAATACATGATCTTCTGTGTGTGTGTGTGTGTGTGTGTGTGTGTGTGTGTGTGTGTGTATGAATATGTTAAAGTGCCATGTGTGATTTTTAGAATTTCTCTATCTTGTTTAGTCTAGTCCCCAGGAATGTATATACCCACACTTCACTGGCATATGCTAGCAAATGACAAATCAGAAACAACTGATTGTCTCCTGGGCTGTCCTAAACCAAGCTTGAGCAACAATTGGCACATGTGAGATGCTGGAAGTGATGTAGAGAACTGCCTTTGGAGTTCTCATCACTTCCTTTGGAGAGGGCTGGGCACCAGTTTGATCCTGGAACTCAGGCCTGGAGGAGCTCCCTCAGACAGGTTTCTTGAGAGAGTCACGTGATGAGTGATAAGACTGACACTATTTTCCCTTGGCCAAGGCCTTGAACTCCTACCTGGCTCAGCCTGAGCCAGAGCAGTTTAATTTAACTCTTCCCCCCTCCCTATCTCTCTTTCTCTCTCTTCTTACTTTCTTCCTCCTATTGTAATTAAGTCACCATAAAGTTCCATTCTGACTTGAGTGTTTCATTTGGGATGTAAGAAATTAAATCCTTGGTTAACAATAATTTTTACATACAGTCTCAACCCTAAATTTACTCCTTATACATGGACAGATGAGAGAAAAGTTAAAAAACATTCTATAACTATTCAATTTTCCTAGAAGTCTATCATATCTAATATTTCTAAAATTTTATTCAACATCTTAACTTCCTTATTTTTTTAGATATATCTAGTTCTGAGAAGGGTTTGAGATCTTTTACTAATAGTTTTATTATATATTTCCTCCCATAACACATTTAATTTTCCTTTAAGAATTAAGATGGTATGTCATTTGTTGCAATATGTTTTGAATTTTACTTCATTGTCTATGGTATTTTTGAGCAAAATGTAATTTCCTTTCTTATCTCTATAATTAGGTGTCTGTATATACATGTATACATACATACATACATACATATATTTTATATATACATATATATGTACTTTTTAAAATGCTTGTTGCTATCCTTCCTTTTTTTTAACTTAAACTGAAGTACAGTAGATTCAACTCTAACCCTTTATTTTTACTCTATGTATCATTCCTTTCCAATTTTGTTTCTAATAAACTATATTTTTGAATTCTGGTTTTAATTCATTGGCTATCTGCTTCCATTTTATAAGTGATTCAATCAAATGTGCATTCCAGTATGGTTATTGCCTTTTTATTTCTTTCCACCCTATTATCTGATATTTATACTATTCTTTCTCTCTTTTTACCCTGTCCCTCCCCAAAAGTGTACTTTGCTTCTAACCACTTTGCTTCTAATTACATCCCTTTACCTGCGCTCCTTTTCATGAGCTCTACTCTTCTTTTCTTATTACCCTCTTCTCCTGATTAAGAGAAAAGTTTATATCAAACTGAGTATATGTTATTCTCTGAGATAATTCCTGTGAAATTAAGGTTAAAGCATTGCCTACCACCCATCCATCTTTTCTTCCTTTTTAAATGCTCTTCCTTTCATAGTTCTTTTATATGAGATAATTTCTGCCATTCTTCCTCTTTGTTTCCTTTTTTGAGGTGCATTCATGTTGTTCTATTTACATTTTTTTTGGTTTAAAATCATCAGAACAGGGTGGAGCCCAAATGGTGGAGTAATCCTCAGCAGCTATGAAACCTCCCCAACAAAGATTAAAATATCTCCACAAAATGAATACAAGAGTAAAAGAATCAACAAGAAAAGAGAGTGAAACAACTTCCAATAAAAGAAAAACACAAAAGGTAGGCAACAATATCTGTTGCACTGGGGTGAGAGGAAAGCAGAACCAGCAAGAAGCTATAGCAAGGAGGGAAGAGCAAGCCAACATCCCCCCAATTTCACATCTGTTGTCTGAAATTTGGGAACCTATGGTCAAGCCAACATCCAGAACCTGTGACCCTGCCTGAGCAAAAAGAGGTAAAAGCAAACCCATAACCATTGAAATTTCAAACTTAGGGAGAATTCTGTAAATCTAACCTAAATCTATTCTGAACTTAAGACAAAGACTTAATTCACATTTTGGTGTGGCTGATAGTACTAAGTACTAAGTACTGATCTTTTGGCCTACAGTTCAGGTCATAGTTCCAAGACAGGACAATAGAGTGGTTGCCTGATTGGATCAAGTACATGGGTTAGACAAAAAACTTGAGCCTAAGTCTGGGGCTGGAATTTGATCAGTTCCTGACCTGATCAAGATTAGAGTGATATCGGGGGCAGCTGGGTAGCTCAGTGGATTGAGAGCCAGGCCTAGAGACGGGAGGTCCTAGGTTCAAATCCGGCCTCAGCCACTTCTTAGCTGTGTGACCCTGGGCAAGTCACTTGACCCCCATTGCCTAGCCCTACCACTCTTCTGGCTCCAAGACAGAAGGTAAGGGTTTTATAAAAAAAAAAAAAAAAGATTAGAGTGATATCAAAAGGTTATACCTCATACTGAGGCAAGCCTTTAAGACACCAGCATTACAAAGGCCAATTGAATCAGCAGGGGAAGGGGGTTATCAGAGTTCTAGGCCCTCAGACCATCACACCCCCTCACCCAAGCCTACCTATAATTAGATAGGGAAAATGAGCAAGCAAAAAAAGCACTTAACCCTAAAGACATTTTATAAAGACAAAGAGCAAAGTACAGACTCAGAAGGGGACACTGAAAGCAAAGGAAACACACCCAAAGTCCAAAAGAAAATTATGAATTGAACACAGAATCTGAAATAACTCTAAAAGGACTTTAAAAAAATTAAGAGACAGAGGGAAAGTGTGAAAGAGAAATGAAAGTGATGCAAGGAGAAATTAAAATGATGCCAGAAGAAAGGAAAATGATGCAGTAAGAAATAGGTCAATTTAAAAAGGAGAATCAAAAACCTGACAGAGGAAAATTATGTCTTAAAATTTAGGATTGACCATCTAGAATATAATAATTTTATGAGAAATCAAGAAACAATAAAGCAGTATCAAAGGAATGACAAAATAGAGGAAACATGAAAAAGCCCAGAGATCCTCAAACAAGAAAATAAAATTAAAATTAAAAGAATTCACAGAGAAACTCCAGAAAGAAATCCTCAAATGACAACTTCAAGGAATATAATAGCTAAATCCCAAAGCCACCAAGCCAAGGAAAAATACTGCATGCAGCCAGAAATAAATCATTAAAATACTGTGGAGTACAATTAGGATCACACAGGACTTGTCAGCTTCTACATTAAAGGATCAAAACCATGAAATATGATATTCAGGAAGGCAAAAGATTTTAGTTTACAACCCAGAGTCACCTATCTAGCAAAGTAGTATATTCTTTCAGGGGAAATGGTTGTTCAATAAAATAGAAGATTTCTAAGCATTCCTGTGGAATAAGCCATACCTAAAAAAAAAAATTTGAAGAGATAAACGTGAGATAAAATGTGAGATAAAAGAGGAGTCCCAAAAGATAAATAAGAAAGTGAAAATGTAAGGGATTCAATAAGATCAAAATGTTTATATGTCTAGATGGAAATAGGATTTCTGTAATTCTCAAAGATTACTCTAATTAGTAGACAAGATAGAAGGAATTCACAGAGAAAGAGGGTGGGAAAGTAAGCTGATTTTGATGATATGATGATATATATAAGGATATTTGATGATATGGTATATATCTAAATGTGATATTGAAAGTTATGCATGTATAAGATATCATATGTATACACATGAATGATTGTAAAAATCAATCAAGGGTTGAAACAGTAGGTTGCACTGAGAGAAAAGAGAAAGGAGAGAAAGAATGGGGTAAATTATATAACATAAAGAGGTGAGAAAAGTCATTATAGAGAGGGCTGGATAAGGGGGGTGAGGGATAATGGTTAAACTTTACTCTCATCATTAAGGGATCAGAGAGATTAATTCAAGTCTACACAGTGGGAAATAGAATTCTATCTTACCCTACTTAGTGGGGTATAGAATTCTATCTTCTCCCACAGAGAAGTAGAAGGGGAATAAGACAAGGGAAGAGGGAGGTAATTGTAAGAAGGGATAATTGGGGGGACGGCAAAAAGCAAAACTCTGGTGAGGAGAGAAAAAGGGATAATATGGTGATGGGCAATATATATATATAATTAGTAATCATAATTCTGAATGTGAAAGGGATGAATTCACCCATTAAATGGAAGTAGATAGCAGAGTAGTTTAAAAACCATTATCCTACTATATGTTGTTTACAAGAAACACATTTGAGGCAGGGTGAAACACACAAATTCAAGGTAAAAGGCTGGAGCAGAATTTATTATGAGTCATCTAAAGTTAAAAAAAGCAGGAGTAACAATCATGATAACAGACGAAGTAAATTACATTTTGCTAAAGGTTACTATAAACAATGAAGTAATGTCATCACTAAACATTTATGCATCAAATGATATAGCATCTAGATTCTAAAGGAAAAATTAAGGGAGATCAAGGAGGAAATAGATAACAAAGCCATACTAGTTGGGGGGGGTGGGCTCAAACTTTCCCTTTCAGAACTAGATAAATAGAAGCAAAAAAAAAATAAAAAAGAAGCAAGGGAAGTGAATGAATTGCTAGAAAAAATAGTTAATAGATATCTGGTGAAAATTGAAAAGAGATAAAAAGAAATATACCTTCTTCTCAGCAGTATAAGGTTTGTATACAAAGATTGACCATGTATTAGGGCATAGAAATATTGCAAACAAATTCAGAAAAACAGAAATAAACAATACAACTTTTTCAGATTATCATGAGATAAAAATAATATTTAAGAAGGGTCCATGGAAAGGCAAATTTAAAAGTAATTGGAAACTAAATAATCTAATTCTTCAGAACTAGTGGATCAAAAAAGAAAACATAGAAACAATTGAGGACTTCATTAAAGAGAATGACAATGAGGAGACATTATATCAAAACCACAGCAGTACTCAGGGGAAAACATATCACTAAGTGAGTATAGTAAGATAATTGAGAGGGAAGAGATCAATGAATTGGATTTGCAACTTAAAAAAAATTATAAAGAAGACAAATTCAAAATTGCCAGATAAAAACTAAATTGGAAATCCTAAAAATTAAAGAATTTAATCAAATCTAAAGTAAAAGAACACTTGAATTAATAAATAAGACTAGGACCTAGTACTCTGAAATAACAAATAAAATAGATAAAGAACTGGTCAGGTCTGAAGATGGGAGCACCTGGCTTCAAATTTGGCCTCAGACACTTGCTAGCTGTGTGACACTGAACAAGTCACTTAACCCCAATTGCCTATCCCTTACCACTCTTTTGCCTTAGAACTGATAATTAATATCTAAGTCAGAACCTGAGGGTTTAAAAAATAAATTGAATTAAAATAAAAGTATCCCTTCATAGTCATTTCACATCCATATTCTCTGTCTATGTGTACTTCTAACTGCCTTCATAATGATAAAGTTCTTAGGAGTCATAAGCATCATCTTATCATTTAGTAATATCAATAGTTTAATTTTACTTGGTCCCTTACAATTCTCCTTAATATTTGACTGCTTTTGATTTTCTTGAGTGTTGTATTTGAAAGTCAAATTTTCTATTGTGTTCTGGTCTTTTCATTGGTAACACTTTAAAGTGTTCTATTTTCATAAATATCCATTTCCCCCTGAAGGCTTATAATTAATTTTTTGTATACTTTTTTTTTGCAGTTCTTTTGACTTCTGGAATATTGTATTCCAAACTCTCTGATTCTTTAGTGTAGAAGTTTCTAAATCTTTTGTCATCCTGACTCTGGCTTCATGTTATTTGAATTGCTTCTTTCTAGTTGCTTGCAGTATTTTCTTTTCAACCTGAGAGGGCTGGAATTTGGTTATAATAGTCCTGGTTTTGTTTTTGTTTTTTTAACATCTATTTCAAGAGGTGAGTTTAGGGTTAAATCAATTTTCTCCCTCTATGGTTCTAGTTTAACAGATCATTTCATTTTTAAGTAATTTATTATAATAAAAGTATTGTGTCAATATTTTAGTCATGGCTATTTGGTAGTCCAATAATTCTTATATTATCTTTCCTTAACCTATTTTCCTGGTCTTCTGTTTTTTCAATGAGATACTTCATATTTTCTTCTTTTTTCATTCCTTTGATTTTATTTTATTGGTTTTGGGTGCCTCATGGAGTTATTAACATCCACTTGCCCAATTCTGTTTCATAGGAAATTATTTTCATTGAGTTTTTGAACCTCTTTGGAAAATTAAAATTTGATCTTTTCTAATTTTTACAATGTTCTTATCTTAAGTCGAGTTTTGTGTCTCTTTTAATCATCTGGCCAATTTTGATTTTTAAAGTGTTATTTTCTTCAGTGCTTTCTGAATCTCTTGTACTAAGTTGTTGACTCTTAGAATTTTTCTTGAATGGCATTTTTTATCACTTTTTACTCTACCTTTCTTTTTGAAATACTTTTGGAGCTTTTATAGGATTTTTTTTTGGAGGCCTATGACTAGTTCACGTTTTCTTCAAATCTTTGCTTCGAACTGTTTTTTTTTTTTTTTACCATCTTGGAATCAATACTGTGTATTGTTTCCAAGGCAGAAGAGTGGTAAGAGCTAGGTAATGGGGATTATGTGACTTCCCCAGGGTCACACAGTTGGAAGTGTCTGAGGCCAGATTTGAACCTAGGACCTCCTGTCTCTGGGACTGGCTCACAATCCACTGAGCCATCCAGCTACTCCCTACTTCTAACTGTTTTGATTTTGAGATTTTGATTTCTTCTGATTTTCTTTCTTGATCATCTTTGCTATCATAGTACAATTTGTCATAATTTTCTTTATGTTGTTGTTTTGTCATTTTTTTTATTTTTAAGTTTATATTAATTCTAGACTCTGCTCCCAAGAGTCAGGCCTTCCCTGCTGCTATTTTCATATTTCTCTCTTTGTTTTATGTTAGATTTTGGTGCCTTTAAGGTGGCATGCCCGATAGAGAGTTATGTTACATATTTCCCAGATTATGCTCTGGTATTTTATCCAAGATTGAATCTTGTGATTTTATAAGCACCACCCTGAGTACTCTTCTGACCCTGGGCCTGTGATCATATTCTCATTTTATAAGAGCTGTAGTTGCCAGTCTGTGGGCTAATAGCTCTGGAAGGTGCTATTTTTCCTTCTTTCTTTCCTTTCCTTCTTAAACCACAAGATTTCTTAAATTGGAAAATAGTTCCAAGCATCTTGTTGTTGTTGTTGTTGTTGTTCTGTTGCTCAAGAATTTGATTAGAAGTAACATTTTAGAGTTGTTTCAAGGGGAATTTGGGAGAGGTCTGATGACTGCTTTTCTTCTCCAAAACCTTGGCTCTGCCTTCAGTAAATGTCCTTAAGGGAAAATATTTGGAAATCTATACTGTACTTGTATACTTCATTATTTTTTTTTATTTTAATGTCATTTTGTACTTTATATTATAAACAGCTCCTATATTAAATGGGATTCTTATGATTCCCTCATACTAACATGAACTAATAACAGAATAACTCATATGCCCTTCTCTGATTTGCATTATTTTAAGATAATATCATTGATACATTATAAACAAATTTAGACACATTGTTGAAATCTGTGACATATTAAGTAAGGTATGAACCTGAGTGCTTCCCTGAACAATTTTATTTCTTATCTTATTTTTATGATAGTTTCTATGGAGTCAGTTATTTTCTAAACAATTGTGTTTCTGAAAATATATTTTCATATAATCAATTAATGGCATCAGGTAGGGAAGCTTGTCAGAGTCATGTATGGAAGTCTGGTGATGAGTGATTGGATCTGAAGACTGTTGCAGCCAAATTTGAGAGAGAGTTAGCCTTCAAGGGAGACTAGGAGCTAGAGAGAGAGAGAGTGAGATAAGGACAGGAAAGGTTGGAGCCAACATGCCTAAAGAGGACCATATGGAAGAATCATGGCATCATGGCTGGGGGCTATGATCTTCATTTATTTTGACAAAGAGAAAGACTTTTATAGAGAGTAAAATATTAAACATTATAACACTTTGAGAGGTGTTACTTTCCCACAGGATAATGTTTATGAAAATGATTTCACACATGAATGTTACCTGGGTTGCTCTTATAGACGTAAGCAAATTGAGAAACAGTGATTGGTAATCTGTTCTTGGGAAAAGCAGGTCTGGTACTTTCAGTCTTGATATTACAAGGACTTCTTTGATCTTCAGAGTGAGAGGAGACGTAGGGATTAATGATGACCTTTGGCTGAGAGCAGCAGTGCCTTCCTATAAGAGACTGGGACCTTGCCAACAATCTTAAGCAAGCATGGCTGCTTTCCTCAATGGGCTTGATCCAACCTGAGCTCTTCCTATAGAAGATTACTAATAAAACTGTGAATTTCTTATGAAAAATACTTTTTTCTTAGTTTCTTCAGCCTCAAGATTTTCAAAACATCAGAATTTTTCTATCACAATTGGGCTTATTGAACCCTGAATTTGACTGAGAGGATATGGATTAAAATCCTGACCCAGCTTCTTAAGATGTATGTGACCTTGGATAACCTAATTCACCCCTAGGGACAACAGTTATCTCATCTATAAAATAAATGCAAGATAAATACTTGTCGTTTTTTTAATCTAAGATAAAATTAGTCTATCTTTTACTTCCAGTGTGGATAAGTATAACTGAAAGATCTAATAATATTGGCATGTTAAAAATTATTTTTGTTCTTTGTAGTGTTTGTTGCTGTTCTTTATGTTTTTTCCCTCTGTTCCTCTTGCTGAGCAACTTTGCCAGAACCACTTCATCTACATTAGGTTTTTACAAACCTTTGAGGTTTTTTTCCTGTTTATTATAGCCAAGGATCTAACTGTGACATGAATTGATGTCAGTCATAAACTGGACTCTATAATATTCCTCTTTCTTGTCATACTTGAAATCAACTCACCTGAACTTGTCATTTATTAGCTATTGACTATCCTTCTGACATCCACCTTCCTACTTATTAAGCCTTGTAGAGATAATTTTGTATTAACCTACCTTGAGCTGTTAGACATGTACAAGAATGAAGTTAGAATTAAGCCATTCTTGCCATTGCACATGAGGATGCTGATGGAACTGTTGATGAATACAAATGTGTCATCTATGACAAGTCCATGTCTTGGAGGCATAAAGCCATTTGAACATCAGCAGCTCTGCATGCTTGATGCCATGTTGGTGCCACACTCTGTTATTAATCTCAAAAGAGATGCTGATCTTTTTGATATGGTTCCTGGTTTTATGTTTATCAGTATGTCATTTGACAATGAGCTGCCTGCCAAGGGAATAGAATTGAATTTTAACTTTAATCTCTGATGTACACTGTCATTGCATTGGGCTTCCCTTTCTATGTCAGTATGTAACTGAGGCTTTTTTAAGTTAAATGTCAATCTGTCACTGTACTAATTTTGCAAAACTGCTCAAATATTTTTATTGGTTTCTTGTTTGTTCACTGTCAGAGGACACATATCCCCTATAATGATTTTTGATTACCAAAATAGCAGTTTGTTTTAGTCAAAAGGAAAGAAGACCTTTAGCCATAAGAAATCAAATCTGGTGCCAGCTCTGCCACTAACTAGGTGTGTGACATTTGTCATGCTACTTAGCCTTTCTGAGTCCCGGGTTCCTCATGTGTAATAAAAGGAAATTATAATCAGTCGTTTCTAATGTCTTTTTCAACCTTAAAATCTGTGACCCTCCACCCAACCCCAATTTTTCAATAGTCATTATATCCCGACAAATGAAAAGAGTTTCTTGGAGGACAGAAAAATCCTTAGCTAAAGTATATAAAATAGAAATGTGCTAATTATCAATCCTTCCTTTCTTTATATTGCTGGGACAGGATGGTTTGGAGAGGATATAATAAGACTCTAGCTAATTTATAGGCTTAAGATTTCAAATATCTATGACAAGCTAAATTTATTTTAGAATCAATACAGTTTAAACCTCTTTCAAGCCTTGATGATGGGAGTCTATATTATGGAAGGGGCACACACAATGTTCTCTTCTCTTCTATAGAACTCTCCAATCATATCCAATTCACATTATTAGCTTTCTAAATGTGAAAGGAACAACATTTATTAAGCCTATGCAAAATGGCTCAAGCTAACTTTTCCTAAGGACCTCCTTGATGGAGGTTAGGCTACCTTTCCCTTTAAAGATGTTGAAACCATTCTCCAGAATTAATTGTATTGAGGGAATAATATTTAGGATATTGATTAACTTTCAGGAAGATAGAATACAATAAAATCAGGGATTTGATCAAACTAAGCTTCTCTCTCTGGTCTCTCTCTGCACACCTCAATGGAACAAAAATAATTAAAAATACATTGAATGGGGGCAGCTCAGTGGATTGAGAGCCAGTCCCAGTGATGGAAGGTCCTAGGTTCAAATCTGACCTGGGACACTTCCAAGCTGTGTGACCCTGGGCAAGTCACTTGAGCCCCATTGCCTAGCCCTTACCACTCTTCTGCCTTGGAATCAATAAATAGTATTGGTTCCAAGACAGAAGGTAACAGTTTATATATTTTAAAAAATACATGGAAGCAATGCTCATCAATCAATGTAGTATTTGTGTTGTGATAGGACCAGCATTTTCCTGAATCTGCTTCCGAGACTGCCCTAGATTTCATGACACAACTTCTTTCTTCATGCAACCTCATTTTTCCTAGTTTCCCCTCTACCTTCTGTGTGTGGAAGCAAGTAGATGAGGCCTTTCAGATTTGGTGGTTACTGAGATCATAGGAGAGAAGTCATCAAACCTTGATGAATTGACCAAACACAGTTACAGATGAAAGGGGACACCAACAGAAGTTAAGAAGAACACATGCCTTCTGTGATTGAGCAAAGTAAAATTCCTTAATTAAATGTTCACTAACTTCTGAATGATTAATTTAATCACAACATTGAACCTTAACTAAGAAGGCATAGAAGTTACAACTGCTTCTATGACATTTATTTAATATCTTTCCTTGCTATAGCTAAGTGAATTTCCTTTTATTAACTGGTAAATAATCAACAAGTATCTAATTTCATTTCAGTCTTAAAAAATGGTTTGCCAAGGCCTTGGCTAAGATTTCTCAGTTAGGGAAAAGAAGAAAATAAAATTAAAAGAAGAAAATTGCTAAGTTGAGTTCAAATAATTTTGATTCAATACAATATGATAAACATTTTCAAGTGCCTAATATGTGCTAGATATTGTGATAAGTGATGGGGATACAAATAAGGAAAGGAAAAACAATTCCTGCCCTAAAAGAGTTTATTCTTTAATTGGGTAAGACAATAAACAAAAGGAATCTGAAAATGTATAAGGGTTGGAGAAGGAAAGACCTTACAAAAAGGCATGATGATAATGGTGTCAAATACAAGCAGTACAGTTCTTGGGAAATAAAAGAGTTGCCTGGCCTTCTGAGCCAACACTATGTGAAAATTTTTGAAGAAACTTTTTATTCTATATTCCAGTCCAATAATCAGAGGGGCATAGGCAAATGAGAGGACTAATGAAATGAATATCATAGCTGATCCAGTCTCTCTGGTGTTGGATAATCTGATTCACAATTATCTAATAGACCATGTGTTTTTTCACTTTTTTGTTGATATTATACCAGTTGTAAAATTGATCCTTAAGGACAGTTGTTCTGAGTTTTATTTAGTCACTCCTTTGCAAGTAAATTTTTAAAAAGGAAAAAAAATGTACAAGTAGATTTCTTATATTTCTTTTTCTTTTTCTTGAATATAAGATTTTTCAACTTCTTGTAGGTGTAAACATTCAGTTGTTGGGAAATATGTGTTTAAAACTCCCAAAATGTTGGTTTACTATGTCTGGATTATGTTATTTTATCATCATATTGTTTGTTCATAGAGTCAGTTATGAAAAACTTCATTGATGAAATATCAGAAATTCTTTAAATTCAAGTTCATATATAATGAAACATACCAAAGTTAGAGACACACACATACACACACACACACACAGAGGGACAGAGAAAGACAGAGAGAGACAGAGAGAGAGAGAAAATAGGTCCAAAAGACTGCCTTGTTGAAAAAAATGAGGATATACAGGGTTTCAAAAATACAGGAAAAAGTTTATATGAGCCAATTTAGAATGAAAAGAGAAAAATGGAAATACATATGCATACAGCTACATATTCACTCACACATACACATACAATCATACATATAAAAATAATTGATATTAGATTGGGAATATACATACATAAATTTACTATGACATTCATATATTTAAATTATTGATGCTAAAATCACTAGTATTAAGAATATGTAATATTATTATAAAAACTGAACAATTTGTAAGGCATTTATAATCTGTTAAATAATCAGATGAACAGAATCAAAAGAAAAATTTATAAAGCAATAGACGTAAAACATAACAAAAAAATTAAGATCTCTGATAAATTCAATGACTATACATGATTCCTAAGGTCTGATAACAAAAAAAAAAATCCCTACCATACCTCCTGACAAAGATAATGGATAGAGTATACAGAAGGCAAAATGAATTTTTTAACAAAGCCAAGAAGTAGAGTTGGGTTTTTTTTTGCTTGAATATGTCTATTTATTGCAAGGAAGTTTTTTTTTTCTTTTTGGAATGGCAATGAAAATGTAAGGAAATAAATTTCTATCAGCTAGATATAAGGTATCCAAAAATTTATGCCATTTAAAATTAATAAGAAATATTTAAACTTTACTGTAGCTTTGGGAGCAAGAGAGAGAGTTGTATATAGAGATATAACTATGGATACATCTCCTAGTGCTTGAGAATGTATTACCCATTAAAAACAAATCCAATGCCAGCTCTGAAAGAGTCAATATAATAAGTTCTAAAACAATACAAGTTTACTGAAGAGTTTTTGAATTCACTGTTGACTAACTGAAAATTGATTTGTGATATACTGGGAAATAAATGTTTTCTCTTAAAAGATTGGATTAAATTCTGAGAGGGGAGAGGGATATGCTGTGCATCAAGAACTGATGAAAGATTTTCAAGAAAAAATCTCAAAGGGGGAAAGAAGGAAAACAAACACAAAAGTTGAAAAACAAAAGAAAATATAAATGTGGCAACTTTGTAATCAAGGCACTGACTGTATTGACAGTTTGGACTGGTACAGTAAGTTATTCTGTAGGAAAGGTTTCTGTCTGACACTTCAGTTAAATATCTCCTAAATAACTGTGTAATATAAAAACTTTTTAAAGTGGCAAAACAAAGCTGTTTGACTTGAATAACTTTATTTTTATCAAAGGTTATAACTACTCTAAAACAGCATGGGGAAAGGGTAAGAAACAGAGAAAAATAAAATAATTAAGATTCAATTAATACTTAAATCAAAATTTTGGTAGTCCTCTACACCATTAGAATAATTTTAAAAATCAATTTCATTATTGTATATCTTTTCTATAGGGTAATGGATATATCATGTGACTATCTAAAAGAACATTTTAGCTTTTATTTTTTCAGTGGAAAATCTTAATAATTTTCTCTGAGTAATTATTTGAAAAAATATTAATCTTCTCTGTTTCCTACTTCTCAAAAATGTGTATTTATGCAGTTAAATGTAGTATTTTCATTATTTTTTTCTCCCCAAGGATTCTTTTATTAGTCATGCCATATACCAATGGGAAAAGTTTGTGTCAGTGCTTGGTTAATGAAACATGTATATAAGAAGATATTTTTAAATGACCTTTATTACATAAAAGTGGTACATGGAATTCAGAAAATGATTTAACAACCTTTTTGTTGTTTTTTGTTGTTTTTCAGATAGACAAACAAAAATAGGGGCTTTTAGAAGTTACTCCATATTAAGACTGTATCTATATCATATTTACCTAATTAGTTGTTTACTAGCTCTCCCAATATAAAATTATTTCCTAGAGGATGGGGTATATATTTTTTGTCTTTTTTTGTTTCCCTATTCATTAACATAATGTTTGGCATACATTAAACCCTTAATTAAATATTATTTGGTAATAATAATGATTAAATACTTTCTGGAAACAATCCTTTGTTTTCCTCCTGATAAAAGCACACACATTTCAGTGTTTTAAATGATGCCTGTATAAAATTTTGCAGAATGTCCATAAAGGTGAAAACAATGATGTGCTCTGTGGTCCAGTTATTAGAAAAGATTCAATGAGACAACATGATGTTGTTTTTGTTGTTCATTAATTTTCAGTCATATCTGATCCATCATGACCCCAATTGGGAATTTCTTGGCAAAGATACCAGAATGGATTTCCAGTCTGTCTCCACTTGATTTTACACATAAGGAAAATGAGGCAAATAGGGTTAAGTGATTGCCTAAAGTCACAGAGCTACCAAGTGTCTCAGGTCAAATTTGAACTAAGGAAGAAGAGTCCTCCTGACTCTGGGACTGGGACAGAACAAACTGTGCCAGCTAGCTACCCTAATCATATTAAAATTATTCTTAATATTCAAGGCCAAGATCATCACCCAAATTTTCCAGATATGTAATGAGTAACTAAATGCTGTTTTTGCCAGTTTAAGTCAATAGATATAACTGGAAATTGGATCAGTGGGTTACTGTAGTGAAATGTTCAGCTTTTTCTCAGAGCCTATGAGTTCAACTGCCTGCTCACTTGCTTACTACCTCTGTGACTTTAGGCAAGTCTTCTTTCAAAGCTTTTTTCTTCATCCAGAAAAGAAAGGTATTAATTAGATAGAATGACTCCTGAAAATCCTTCAATTCTAAATATGTGATGCATTATGAAAAGCTTCAGTATTCATAACCCTTTTTCTATTATAGAAATTATCCTTTTTTTACAAAAGAATATATCTGGGTGGGAAATATTGCTTTCATCATCATGTTTAAATACAATATATTCATTCTAATGTAAGGAAATTTCAAGGGGTATAGTTTTAGCTAATTCTTGGAGAGGCTATTGAGAATTACTTTCTCCTGTCATGGGTTTAAGAGTGAATAGGAGAAACACATATAAATTTGATATCTGTTTAATCTGTCTTTATGTAAGCAGGTAACATTCTTGCATCTTTCTTCATATTTGAATCACTAATAAATTGAATTAATTATCCTCATCTTGTCAACAAATATCATATGGTTAGTTACTGACTGATTTGGAATTAATGTCTAGTTTTCCTAACCTCAGAACAGTGATCTTCCATTATAATCCTTGTCATAGAGACAAATTACAGTAATGAAAGCAATGTGTAAGTTGTGTACATCATAAATAAGAAACTTTGATTTGGTTCCTTTGTGAAGAATTAATGAAGCTCCTATTCTTTCACAAGAGACAAAGAGTTGGCAGAAAAACAAGAGTTTTGTATATTCAGGATAGATCTGTTTAAAGTCCAAGTTTTTCACTGAGCTCTAAAATAAAAATATGTTATCTTTTCATCTTCCAATAAATGTTCTATGTCCCATGTGCATGGATGTGCTAATGTCACTTTTTAGTTTCTAATGGCATATTTCCCCAGGAAATGTCAAAGTTTTGTTTGGCATCAATTTGTAAAAGCATTGTCAACATTGAATATGTGGTTGGATTTCACAGCTCTCCAGCTGGTTCTTCTGACAGAATCAAATGATCTCTGAATCAACACTGTTGGCTCTAGAAACATGTCTATTCCTATGACTGGAAAGAATGTAGATAACATATTCAATTGATGGGTTTTGAACTTCTAAACTGTTTTCCTCTTTGAAATAATTCCATATTATAATGAAACTTAATAATGAATAAATCACCAGGTGATTATAGTTTGATATTTATTTTAATTTAATTTAATTTATTTTAATATTATCATCTTATAATATGTATGGGATGGTAGGAGAGATAAAAAAAAAAAAAGAATTCAAGGATCTATCAGCTTCCACTGAGTAAAATTTCTAACAATATAAAAGACAAGAAGCTTCATCTTAGACAGCTACTTTGGGGGAGAAATGGAATCAGGGAAATATTTAACCAAGGAAATAGGGAACATCTATATATGGATGATGAATTCATCTACCACACTACCAGAATATCCGTCGCATTTAATGCCACATCTCTACTTTTGAGAAAATGCCCCCCCCAACATGCCAACCAAGAACAAAACCAAAATCCCCAGTTTCTTCCCAATGTATTCTCCTCCACATAATTTAATGTTTTCCGTGGCTATGAGAAAGTATGGAATTTAGTGTCTTAGAATCTGAGGTCTAGTCTAAATTTACATCTGTGTGATCATGAAAAGAAAATAACTTTACTATTTTCCTATTTTTAAACCCAAATGTAAACTGAGGATAAAAACATGGGGCCAACTACCTCATAAATGATTGATGATTGGTTAATTATGAAGAATGTACAATTGGGAACAAAAGACCCACAAATAAAATTCTCAAAGTACAGATACTAATTGCTCTGAGTCAGAGACCAAGGAATTTGTCATGCAGTATACATGATTAAACCTTGTTAAAAAGTACTCAACATATTTGCAAATTCTTTTTTTAAAATAAAAATCCTTATCTTCTATATTAGAATCAATACTCTGTATTGGTTCCAAGGCAGAATTGCAGTAAGGACTAGGCAATGGGGGTTAAGCAACTTGCTCAGGGTCACACAGCTAGGAAGTATGTAAGGAAAGATTGGAAAGAACCCAGAACCTATTGTCTTTGAGACCTGGCTTTCAATCTATTGAGCCACCTATCTACTCCCACATATTCTTCTAAGATTGTTTGTTTCTAAGACCTTACCATTTCTTTATGTTATTTTCCTTTTTAATATTTTATTATTTCATCCCCTTATTTCCCATTTGTTGGTTTGTTCTTGTATTTTTATTTCATTTATTGTAAAAATTAGAAACAATTATAAAGTTCAAGATAGACAATCATATTTATTTGATAATAATTCACATTAAATTTGGTTAAATTAAAATGAATCATATTTTTTCAAACATTCTATATGTAGTCATGCAGAATTATCTTTACATAGAATTTCACTTATTTTATTTGCATGATCTTACATATTCTGTTCTCTACTTTTTCTTTTTCTTTTTTTAGCCTTTTAATTTTTATTTCCAGATTCCTTTGTATTAGTTTTATATATAGCTGTCTTAATTGCTTCATAATTAAAAAAAACTTTTTAAAGGATTTATTGTCATGCACCATATTAAGGCTGGAGATACCGAAAAAAAAAAGATACAAAAATGAAAAAAAAAACACCAAAAAATAAATTTCCCTAGAGGCTCTTATAATCTCAAAAGGAAAGACTACACAATAAGGCTAAAAAAGCAAGTCAGAAAAGTTTCCTAATTGGGAGCATGGTGGAGAAATTAAAGAAGTCCTGAAGTTGTAGAGCTAGGTGAAAAATTGCATGTCAGTGATGAACTATCCTTAAATTAAATTATTTATTTATATACACGTATATACATACATAAAAAGATATATACAAATCACACCCAAAGTATGGGAAATTTGGAGCATGGTATGTAAAAATAGAAAGTTAGCTTTGGTGGGGAGCTAAGATGTTAGAGTAAATGATCCTCTAGTCCCCTGATCCCTACACATATATGTACACATGCACACATGCACACACTCATGCTCATGGGACACACTCAAACAGAGGGGAAAAAAATCACCTCAAAATAAAGGAAAACAAAAGGAACCACATCCGGTTGGTTTTGAGGAGGTAATAGTAGATATAACTAGGGATTATTTGGAATAAGAGTATAGCATTTAGTAGTTGGTTTACCCATCAGCTTTCTCTAACTGACTTGGATCTTCATTAAAGAAGGATGTTTGGCCTTCAAGGCTGAAAAAGGATTTTTCAAATACCTGGGATTATTGGTGGTGAAAGGTGATTAGGAATTGGCCTGATTTTGAGAATCTGATGGCAATTACAAAATGTTGAAATAAGCCTCTATGAATTAATGTGAGTTCCCATTCCATTGGCAATATGACAAGCTGTGTTGCAATATTCCCAGTCTCATTCCTTTGACTTTGCCAGTGTCGTCCTTCAATCCTGATTATGGTTCTGCTTATTTATATGTGTTGTTGTGGGTGTATGTGTAGGTGTATTCAGGACAGTAAAATTTTTGGGATGAATTTTCAACCCTTAAGAAAATTAGGAAGCTAATAAACTTGACCTATTTCTACTCCACCATTTACCAGGAAGTCTTCTAATTGAATTTTTCATTGTCTGCTTTCATCTGCCTATGTCACGTCTCACTGCTGCTACCTTATACAGAAGAAGGAATAGATATGCTTTCAATTATCTTCCCCAGAAACCCCCCAAAGGGAATGGGAAAGGAAAGGAAAGGGGGAAAAGTCAAACATACATTGACTAACATGATCTCCCAAACATCCTAATTAAATATTGCCTCAAAAAAACTACCTAGAATTTATTTAGTAAAATGTGAGCCTCTCTGTGGGACAAAAGTTTCTAATATAAGAAATGCAACATGATAGCAAAATTATCCATCCTTTGCATTTCTAAACTATTACATTACTACCTTTGTAAATACATTGCTTGGCACAAGTTGATGCTTGTTTAATTGATACCTGACTCCAAAGCCATATTTCAATATACTATATCAGTGATGGTGAACCTTTTAGAGACCAATTTACCAAACTGAAACCCTCAGACCACATTTGAGCCCCCTGCCTTACCCCCCACAAGGGAAGGAGGAAGCACTCCTATTAGGCTTCTGGGAAGAGGGCTAAGTCATGTGAGAAATGCACTCAGGTGCATGTGGAGAAGGGGAAGGGAATAGTCCCGTCTAGCACAATGTGGCATTTTTGCAATAGGTTCACCAACATGGTTGTACACAATTTCCCCCAAAAGTTGTAGTGTTGTTTTTTTGGAGGGGGCAATTTTATCATTATAAATAATTTTCATATTTTCAGAGGAAAATATTATTTCCCCTGGTGATTATTCTCACTGTATAGCAATGACCAAAGAATGAGGTGATTTGATTCTTAGTTTTAGAGCCGTGATAAGATCTTGATATTTTCTCTCAAAATGCTAATGACTTTTTATTTACTTTGAAGAGGTAATTAATGTTTTTACAAATCAATATTATCTATGGTAAAGCTGTCACTATGAAAATACATTCCCAGAGATGATACAGTATTGCTCTTCCTAACATCATTTACATGTTCAATACAAATTTTTGAAAAACGCCTTTTTAATTTTTTTTTTTCCTGCAGAAGGTAGTATAGCTATCTCCTTAACATGAAATAAGTCCTTTTTTTGCTACTCATCTTTTTTTTTCCATTTGGTGAAATTAGAATAATATTAAGACAGAAAAGTAGCATTATTGAATTCTAAAAACTATACTTCCAGGAATATTTATAATGTTTACAATGGTTGTCCTTATCAAAATAGCTAGTTGCTCTAAATAATTGGAATGCTTCTTTACTTTTTAATTGTTTTATTTTTCCCTATTTTGTGTAAAAATAATTTTAAACATTGTTCCTTTTTAAAGTTTTGAGTTAAAAATTCTCTCCATTCTTATGATCCTCCTTCCCTCTCTGAGACTTTAAGCATTTTGAAATAGATTTTATATGTGAAATCATGTAAAACATTTTCCATATTAGTTATTTTATGAAAGTAATCTAAGTTTTTAAAAAGGAGAAAAAATGAAATATAGTGTGTTTCAATCTTAGACTCCATCAATCCTTTCTTGAAGGGAAGATGGGGTTTTTTGTTATAAGTCTCTGGTATTGTCTTGAATCATGACATTGTTGAAATTAAATAGGTCATTTACAGTTGTTCATTAAGAAATATTTATGTCACTGTGTAAATTATTTTGGTTCTGTTCATTTCACATTGCATCAGTTCAGGTAAGTACAGATTTTTCTGAAATCATCCTGCATGTCATTTCTAGTAGTACAATAGTATCCCGTCACTTTCATATACCACAATTGTTGTTCATCTGTTTCCCACTTGATGGATGCCACCTCAATTCCCAATTCTTTGCTACCAGAAAAACAGCTGCAACAAATATTTTTGTACAAATATATCATTTTCCCTTTATTTGGTCTCTTTGTGATACAGACCTATAAATGATAGATTGAAACAAAGGGTATGCACATTGTTAGAGTCAAAATTGCTCTGCAGGATGGTTGGATCAAATCCAACTCCAACAGTATATTATTAGTGTTCCAATTCTCCCACATTCCCTCCAACATTTATCATTTTCCTTTTCCTTTTCATATTTCATATTCACCTATCTGTAAGGTGTGGAGTTGTACCTCAAACATGTTTTAATTTGTAGATCTCTTATTAAGAATGATTTAGATGGGGGAAGCTGGGTAGCTCAGTGGATTGAGAGCCAGGCCTAGAGATGAGAGGTCCTGGGTTCAAATCTGGCCTCAGACACTTTCCAGCTGTGTGACTCTGGGCAAGTCACTTGACCCCCATTGCCCAGCCCTTACCACTCTTCTGCCTTGGAGCCAAAACACAGTATTGACTCCAAGACAGAAGGTAAGGGTTTTAAAAAAAAGAATGATTTAGATAATTTTTTTATATGACTATAGATGACTTTGAGTTCTTTATATGAAAACTGCCTGTTTATGTCCTTTGAACATTCATCAAGAAAATGACTTTTATTTTATAAATTTGACATCTATATATTTATGAAAATTTTCCTTTATTAAAGATATTTGCTGCAAATTTTTCCCCTAGCTTTCTGCGTTCCTTCTCATCTTGACTGGTTTTGCTTGTACAAAAAAAATTAATATAGTCAAAATCATACATTTTACATTTTATAATGTTCTCTATCCATTGTCTGGTCCAATATTATTCCATTATCTGTAGATATGACAGGTAGACTATTCTATCCTCCAATAATTTGTTTACTATATTACCCTTTATGTTTAGATCACATACAAATGTTGGCCTTATCTTTGTATACTGGGTGATAGATTGGTCTGTTTCCTAGACTCTGCCCTACTATTTTCCAGTTTTCCCAACAGGTCTTGTCAAACAGTGAATTCTTGTCCCAAAAGGGTGGATTTTTTGATTTTTCAAAACAATAAGTTACTATGGTCATTTGTTACAAGATTTTGTGCACCTAATCTATTCTGTTGATCCACCATTCTATTTCTGAGCCAATAACAAACAGTTTTGATATTTACTGCTTATTATTCAGTTTGATATCTGATATTAAAAAACTACCTTCCTTTACATTTTAATTGATTTTTCATTTCACTGATTCCATTGATATTCTTGATTTTATCTTTGTTTTTCCAGATGAATTTTGTTACTATTTTTTCTAGCTCTATAATAATCTATAAACTAATATATGACACTGAGTAATTAGACTGGTTTAGGTAAAATGGCCTTTTCATTATATTTACAATTAATATTTTTCAAGTTATTTTAATCTGACTTTATTGATGTGAAAAGTGTTTTGTATGTAAGATAATACAGTGCTGGGTTTCTTTTGGAAGATAAACTCCTATAACTACTGTTAATTAATATTTTTTTTTTATTTTGGTTTAGAGTCAGAAGTACTTTATTTTTCTTTGAAATGTAATAATGTTTATAGTTCACATTTTAATTTCCTTCTCTAAAAATCCCTCCTCCCATGCCTATTTTTTATAAAACCTTTTTTATTCCAACTTTTCCTCATCTGTCAGTTACAGAGATCTGCTATGCCCCAGGGGTGCCTGGAACTTGGGGTGGACAGGGAGTCAAATCTCAAATGACAAACAGAAACCCAGACTCAGTTTGGGGAGAAAAATATTTTCAACATATGGCCATTTGTTTATATAAAATCCCTATGAAGAAGATGTAGTACATTAACAATTGTCTGCAAGTCAGCTCTTTTGATATTCCTGAAAAGGTCACTGAGAGACAAGCCTACTGGGCAGCTTCATGTTACAGTCACTGGAAGCATTGGGTATGTGCTGGCAGAGCAGCACAGAGAGCTCTTGAAGTTGAACTTTAGTTTCAGTAGTTACTTCAGATTTGCCTGAGCAATATCAGAGACAATGTATTCATTATATAGTAGACAGGTGTCACTCACACCAGATGAAATTCCAATCCCTAAGTGAATTCCCATACCATTAAGAGTGATACCAACCATTGAATCAGCTGTAGTTTTGCCCAAACCTTTGATGCTGTACTTGCCCTTGGGGTAACTTCAGCTCATACATGTTTCCAATGGTAACTTCTCCCAGGAGGATTCATCCTATTGGGTCTCCCTGAGATGTGTGGCAGTAATTGGCACTCTTGGAAACCATGTCAGCAAAGTAGATTCCTTCACCAAATATGTAGTCAGTCACAGGGGCTTCATATGGGGCAATTCACACACCCTGGGAGAGGATGCCAGCATAGTTGGTGGCCCTGGACCCATGCCAGTTATGAAGGCATTTAAAGGGCTTATAACATTGGATTTCCCCATCATGTTCAATCTTAAAGACATCTATAATTTCCAAGTTGTAGGCATGGTGAGTAGTAGTGTGACAAGGAAATCACTTTAAAAGACTGATATATATTAATTTAAGGTCGCCAAGGAATTCAGCTATGTAATTCCTAAATGAAAACTCAAGTCAGCAGTCAACCTTTTTATGGAGTTTAATTACAACAGGAGGAAGAAAGGAATTAGAGAGAGAGAGAGAGAGAAAAGGGAGAGAAGGGAATAGGGCTTAAATACCCCTTCTGTTTAGGCTGGGCCAAAAGGCCCAAGCCCTTAGATAGCTGGGACAAAGAAAAGTGATCAGTCCCTATTACTCATGTGACCAAAATGGAGAAACAGTCTCAGAGGCCCCCACCTTCAGCTTCCTTCAGAGCAAGCTTCTCAGAGCACACTCCAACCACTCAGACAAACTCCTCAACCACCACCCCTGAGTCTTCAGACCCCTCTTTCTTTAAGGAAACCATCCAAGTTCCCTCCCCTCAGTTCTCATATCTACCAATCACTGTCCATCAATTTCCCTGTGCCAATGGAGGCTATAGCTTAACCCAGGACCACCCAGAGGTCTCTGGCTTTGCACATGTCTGTTGAAGGTCATATTTTCAAATAATTAAATCTTTGATCCTTTGCTACAGCCCTTTCTAAATCCTGTTAACCTGAGTAGGGTAGAGATTGGAATAATTAAATTTTGATCTATGCTGCAGCCCTTCCTCAATCCTGTTAGGACTGAGTAGGGTGGAGATTGATTCCAAGTATCTCCATTGTATCAATTCTAAAATCAATCATGACTCAAAGAAATTCCTGTTCTATGATTAAGCATAGGTCAAAGTCCTTTCCGTTGTTCAGCAAAAGGTTTCTGTCCTAAAGTAATCTTAAGAAGGGAGGAGGAGGAAACTCTCATGCCAATGGGGTTCACATTCCAATAGCCAAGACCCACTATCAATAGGAAATTTTTCAAGTATGAAATTTCCCAATGGTGAAATTTTCCAACATTTATAAGTCTAAGAAATTTTGAGGTTTACAGTAGCATGTGTATTTTTGACATATTGCCTAATGATACCAACTTCTTCTGAATTATGGTCAATCACCTTAATATCAGTTTTAAGCTTCCCAGAGTTGACATCAATGGGATCCTGGTTGCCACCTTCAAACCCCCTATGGAGTAGACTATAGGCTAACTTAATGTTTAGTAGATTGTCCAGCAGTTCTACTTTGGATTGCACACAATCAATGTTATTCAGGAGTGGAAGCTTCTTAATTCCAAAGTCATGAGTGATCAGAGTAGAGAAGCAATTGGAGAGATCCAGAATCTGAGAGTCACTGTCACCCTGGGAAACCACTTGTTGTACCTTACTGAGGACTGAGTATGCATTCTGGATCTGCCTCTTGCTCAGCTTTCCCAATATCATCTTCTGAAAGTCAATTTCAAATTCCACCATTGTCTTTTTCATGCTTTTCACAACAAAAATCATTTTGATAAGGTTCTGATCTGGTTTGGGGAGTTTTGACTTGTTACTGGCACTGACACTCAGCTTCTTCATCCTACCCAGTCAATCTCAAGGAGATAGAACTTCTTGGGATATTTGGTGAAGTTGGTAGAATACCAAGAGTTGTCAGTTTTCTCCTCATATAATTTACAAAAGTGATCAATGGCATCTTCTGTGGATGAGATCTGTTCCAGTTTATTGCTGCCAATCACAGTGCCCATTTGGCCTCAAAATCTAAATATCCAATACCTGATTTCTCTATCTTCTTCTAGGAGCTGCAGCTTATAATATGAGTTGGTCCCTTTAACAATGTCCACAAGGCCTAGAGTAGCACTAAGATTTTTCCATTTTTTTCAAGTAAGTTAACTGAGTGCTCCAACTCAGAGTCAGGATCCATAGCTGCTCTGATTTTTTAGTGTTAATTTAACTTTCTTTTCTGATTTGCTGGTCCCTTCCTCCTCCTTGATTTGGTCCTTGCTTTTCTTGGAATAAGGGCCCAACTTCCCTCATGCCTTCACTTCAAAAGGTTCTTGCTTCACTTCAGTGCCACAGGAGGGTAAGATATGCAGAGACAGCAGCTCTTGGAGGCTCTTACCAGAAGCAGAGATATCCTTGCAGAAATCCTACTACAAGCACATTGACTTCTTTGACCTCTTCTATTTTCTTATTCATCTTTTCAACCTCCTTTTTTGTACTAATGCAGAGGGAAGCTTTCTTAGCTGTCTTGGTCAGTTTCCCGTTCTCCCCAACCCCCTCCCCTGGACACACACACACATCAAGTTCCTTTACTTTGTCTTTCATTCCATGCTTCTTCCTGAAAAGCTTCTCCAGAGTCAGATTCTTCATGTTGGACAATGGCTTATCCACCCAGGCAGAGGAGTTCATGGTGGGAGGGGCTGCCACTAAGGAGGGGAGGGGCTTTGAAGGTGGGACATTAGCTTCTGTAAAAAATGTTCATTCCTGCTTTTTACATTTAAAAATTTTGACTTACGATTTCAGGGAAATCTAGTTGAGAGTCTGTGTTTTTGGCCACACACTTGGTCCAGGCAGTAATGTCACCAGACCAGTATTATGTATCACTCTCAAAGACAAACTGTTTCTTCTATTCTTCACAGAGAAGAAGAGCTCCAAAAGCCATCCCATCTGCTACTGGTCCAATATGTCTGAGTCCCCAGAAAGGGCTTCCTGATTGTTGGCCATCAGCAGCTCTTTTAGGTCATTGGTAGGGCATAATTTCTTCAGGTTGTCTTTCATACTCCAAATGAACTCTGTATCTTGAGGAGCTTTTCTAACTTCCTTTCTCTGTCCTTTTCTTTCTTGGGTTTCTTCTTGGCTACACCATCTCCATTCACCTCATTTTCTTTCCTCTTCCCTTCAGTCTTGACTTCTGGAAGCTTGAGGGTCTCCTTTTCCTCTTTCTGCAGCATACTGAATACTTTGAGCTGGTTAGCACTGTATTGAGGCAGGAATCCCAGCTCATCTCTGCATTTGAGAAAGCTGTCTGGGAGAAATCAGCGGTAGATCATTCCCAGATGTGGCTGCTCTAGATCAATCATTTTCTTGGACAACCATATCTGGCCCTTTTCTATTTTCTGCTGACACCCCTTGCAAACACTCCTATTGGACTTGACGTACTGTCCTGTAAAACGGATTAGAGTTTTCTCTCCTTTACCCCCTCCATCTTGACTCCTGCCTTTGCCTCCTGTTCAGCCCTCTGGTCTTGATGGTCATCTTAATTTTCTGCTGGCTGTTCCATTGCAGCTCCAAAAACCCATCCACTTCAAGCTCAGCCTGAGTTGACAAGTACACTTCCAGAAGCAAGGGTGTGATGCCAATTTGGGATCTTCCAATCAAACATCAGTGACTGCACCATGCTGGCCAGGTGGAGCGAGTTCTTGGAGATCCTCTCCCTGCATTTCTTGCAAGAGGTGCTCCAGCTTTTCCCATACTGGGCCTGGTAGGGCTTGTTGGATGACTCTACCTTCTTTCTGCTCCTGGGACAAATGGAAGTGCCACAAGCAATCCACCAAGCTGGGCTGTAATGTGTGTTCTGCTGTTACTTTAAATAGAATTTCTTTTTTCTTACTACTGAGCTTTTCTGGTAGTATACAGACATGTTGAAGACTTTTGGGGGTTTATCTTATACCCTATAACTGCTAATGTTGTTAATTATTTCAACTATTTTCATTTGATTCTCTAGGATTTTCCATGTATACCATCCTGTCATCTGCATAGAGTGATAATTTTATTTCTTTATTACCTATTCTAAGTTCTTCAAATTTTTCTTCTCTTATTGCTCTAGTTAGCATGTCTAGTACAATATTGAATAATGATGGTGATAATGAGCATCTGTGTTTCACTTTTGGTCTTTGTAGGAAGGCTTCTACATTATCTTCATTATAGTAAATGCTTGATGATGGTTTTTGATAGATATTAATTATCAGTTTAAAGATAGTTCCATTTATTCCTATGCTCTCCAGTGTTTTTTTTTAAGCCCTTACCTTCTGTCGTAGAATTCATTTTGTGTATTGGCTTTAAAAGACAGAAGAGCATTAAAGGCTAGGCAATAGGACTTGAGTGACTTGCCCAGGGTCACATTGCTATGAAGTGTCTGAAGCCGAATTTGAACCTAGGAACTTTCATTTCTTGGCTTAGTTTTCAATCCATTCAGCTACTTAGCTGCCCCCCTCTAGTGCTTTTAATCAAAATAGGTATTATATTTTTTTCAAAAACTTTTTCTGCATCTATGGAGATGATCATATAATTTATGCTGAAATTTTTTATTGATAGGCTTAATTAGACATAGTTTTCCTAATATTGAATCAATCCTGAATTACTGATATAACACCCATCTGATCAGTGTCAATGTTCCTTGTATCTCTGTCATCTCCTGGCTAGTATTATATTTAAAAATTTTGTCTCAATATTCATTAGTGAGATTGGTCTATAGGTTTCTTCTTCTGTTTTTGCTCTTCTTTTTTTAAGTATCAGCTATATTTGTGTCATAAAAGGAATGTAGTAGGACTCCATCTTTGACTATTTTCTCAATTAATTTATATAGCATTGTAATTAATTATTCTTTAAATATTTCATAGATTTCCCTTGTGAATCCACCTAACCTTGGGGGTGTTTTCTTAGGGAATTCATTGATAATTTGTTCAATTTCTTTTTCTAAGATAGAATAGTTTAAGAACTCCACTTTCTCTTCTGTTAAGCTAGACAGTTTATCTTTTTGTAAATATTCACCCATTTCACATTGATTATCAAATTTATTGGCATATAATTGGGTAAAGTAAGTCCTATTAATGATTTAATTTCCTTTTCTTTGGTGGTGAATTGCCCTTTTTCATTTTTGATACTGGTAATTTTATTTTATTCTTTCTTTTTTAAATCAAATTCACCCGTCGTTTGTATATTTTAAAGGAGTTTTAAGCAATGACCAGTAGTTCTCTGATTTTCAATAAAACCAGGTTTCAATTTTTAGATAAATGTTTTCTTTTAATTTTATTGGTTTCACCTTTGATTTTCAAGATTTTCAGTATACTGTTTAAATTATGGTTTGATTTCTTCTTTTTCTAACTTTTCTAGTGGCATGCCCAATTTATTGATCTGTTCTTTTTCTAATTTGTTAATGTAAACATTTAGAGGCAACAGTCATATCTTTGTACTTAAGAATTTCAAATTCAAAGCATTTTGATGAGAATAAATTGTCCCAGTGTTCCATGATTGTTTGGCAATCCAATTTCATGGTCTCTTCTCCCCAAATTTCTTTCTTTTGAATTCAAACATCAGGGTTTTCTTTCTGAGCTGGCTCTAGGCATGAGGGGAATTCATGTCAAAACAGACTCTTTGTTCATCTCAGAGATAGACTGGCTAACTTTCCTCCCACAAGTCTTCCAGGCTTTGCAACCCAGAGTGGACCTAAGTCCTAAAAGCATCAGACCAGAGGAGAAGCTAGTACCAGCCTGGAGGCCCCTGAGTAGGTACTTGGTGAGCAGAGGAGTCAGAAACCCAAGCTTGATTTCTCTTCCTCTTTATTGACCAAACAGAAAAATGTGGAGTGATGATGAGAAAATAATGGAAAAAAAGGTGGTTCTGATGCCCAGGACTGGTTAAAGAATTCCTCCCATCACTCTTTCTTCTTGGTTCTCAGACCTTACTTCTGTCTCCACCCCTGCATCCTCACTAGGGGATTCCCTATGCACACAACTTTCCATGGGACCTCCCACTTTCCTTTGACCCTTTCTCATTGGGAACAGTCTCCCATCTCAAAGCTTCTGAGACTTAAAGGCACCCACTTGAGTCAGAGAAAACAAGTGCCCAGAACAAGCCTAGGAATATAGTTTCAATGAGAGCCTATGACACCATAGCCACCTTACTCTAGAGGCCATTTAATAGGGAAGATTCATGCCCCCCCACACATATTAGCAAAAGATATTTTGGTCTAATTAGAGGCCCTTATCCTCAAGCCCTCTTTAATGTCACTTGTTCCTAGTATCACTCATATTTACATTCCTGCCATGGACTGGCAGAAACTTCCAGCCCCCATTAGTACCAGGGTTGTCCAGACAGAACCCCCAGAAGACTTGCCCTAGGCCCAGGCTCCTCTTACCTTAACTCAATTCCCCTGCTCCATCTACTTCTAGCCTCTCTAGACTCCCAACCCTTGTCTTCAGGAGCCTCAATTGACTAACCTCTATGCCTCTTTCTATAGCCCCACTTCCCTCCCCATCCCAGTCTCCCATTTCACTCCACCCCCTTTGATTTATTCCTACCCCTCCTCTCAGCACCCCCAAGGTCCATCTCTCAGATTCAGTCTAAAGCCAGTGCTCCAGTAACTGCCTCTGTGGTCCAGGTGCTTCCCAGGTTAGACTCCTTAGAACCCAGTTGTATCTTGTGTTCAATTTTGTGGGGACTCCTCTTTCAAGCAATAACATTTCTTCTCCCAACCATCCCCTTAGACCAAGAACTCCTCTCAATACAGATAAAATTAAGTTAAAATCATCTAATCTAATCTAATTATTATTTTTAAATTCATGTCAACTTATTATTAATGTTAATTTACTAAAAATAAAATTTCAGTAATGCATAAATTGCCCTGTAAAATCTTGGTTTTCTGTATGTTTGGAATTGATTCATTTAATTTACATTATTCCTTATGAAAAAAATTCATTTGGTACTCAACTCTTTTGGTACTTTACTTGCCTTCTGGAATGAATTGAGGACACATACATAGATATCACTGTTTAAATATTCCCTTAATTGCTAATTTGGCTGTATCCTATAAATTTTGGTATGTTTTTTCATTAGTGTCATGCTCTTCAGTGAAATTACTGATTGTTTCCATGATATGTCTTTTATTTCTACTTATTCATTGTAATTAGTTCATATAGTTTCCAATTAATTTTTAGTTTGTCTTTTATCTGAAACATATACTTAATGCTTCTAATTTTCTGTATTTATTTGGGGAGATTTTGGTCCCTTATACATGGTCATTGTATGTGTGTGTGTGTGTATATATGTATGTATTTATGTAGGTGCCATGTACTGCTGAGTAAAAGAAAGGAATATATATATTCCTGAACTCTGACTCCTGGACTACTTCGTGGGGTGAGTGAAAGGTTGACGCCTTTCCTAGTTTCTGGGGAGACTAGCTTCCATATTGGAGGAGGCTTTGTGGTTACTCACTATGGCTGGCCTTCCTGTTTGAGAGCTAATTAATCTCTGCCTGGATTAAGATAGAAGAGATAAATCTCTCTAACCCCCTCACATTTCTCTTCTTTATTGCTTACTTTCTAGTTGTATATATTTGTAAGGGAATTTCTGACTTGAGATATAATAAATATTGGTGATCACATAATTTCATAAAATTATTGTCCAACCATTAAATTTACCCCTTACATATGAACTCCAGAGTTACATTTTTTGTTGTCTTAAAATGGAATATGAAGAGACCCAAAATAATATGTGGACCTAGGAATCTTTTTTGTTGCTGCTAAAGGAATAATAATAATTAAAAAGAATCCTTTTTGCTGCAGATATTTCAAAGTGTTTATATTATTTTTCATTGTATAATGATTTTATGGTATATGAAATGAATGCTGTATGTATTTAGTTTGAATTATTTAAAAGAGCCATGTGGTTAAAAGCATTGATGATTTCTTTTGTCCATGGGAATAATTCACCAGATTATTTTACTTTCTAGCCATAGATGTAAATAAAACTTTAATGTAATATATGTAATATAATATTATGTAATAAAGTACCATGATATGAGATATTATAGCTCTATAACACAGTATTACATTATATAGTATGTATAGTATAATGATACATGACACAGTATGATACAATGTACTATGCGATATGGCATGATATAGTAAAAGCAGATAAATACATTATACCATGGCATGATATAAGACATAGTAAGATCCATTACATACAATGTGATTTAATATTATATGAAATAATTTAATTTAATATAATGGCACATGAGATCATAGGTCACAAATTTTAAACATCTTCTTTTTAAGAGTTGATAAAATAGCACCATACAGGTCAATTGACTTATCTAAGAGCATAAAAGTATTGTAAATCCTGGAAATCCCAATTCCACAGATACCAGAAATGCTTATAGTTTTGATTCATAAACTGTAGAATAATTAGCTCACTTCCAAAATGGAATGGGTTCCCTTGGTATGGAGTAGGATAGTTCTAGATGGAGATCTTAAAACAAAGGCATATGTCTAACAATAATATTCATTCACCAATGGACACAAAAACACACACAATAAAGCAAAATAACTATAGCTCCATATCTATTGGGCCATAAGTATTTATAGACTGCCAAAAGTGTCTACCAAATACATACATACACATATACATGCATGCTTCAGAAACACTTATCTAGCAGATTGGCAATTCATCATTCATCTGTAGCACACAGTAAGAGGTTCCTGTGGCAATGAGGTGCTAAGTAGTTTATTCATAGCCATACATAGTATGTGTCTGGGGTAAAAGATGAATGAATATCTTAATTACAATGCTATTCCAAATATTCCCTATGCCATGGTGACAACTAAGAAAATAAAATGAGAAACTAATATTTGTATCATTTCTGAATATAGTTTGATATAGGTAGAAGAGGGCAAAAATAATTCAAAATGATAATGCCAGGTATAAACCTGAAAACAACTTCATCATTTAGAGGGTAAACAAGATTATGAAGCCTAATAGATAGGGAGCTGTAGTTATCCTTTTTTTATTGTGTGTGTTTTTATGTCCATTGGTGACAATATTTTTCCCCATACAAGAACACTGAATTCTTTTTAGAAATTAAACATCTTTGAGATCATTGTAATAATTTTAAGCCTAAGGCACATGGAATGCTAAAAAAAGAATAATATTACTATATAATGATAAAGTGTTCAACTAACAGTGGAAATAACCATTGTAAAACATTCCTAGAAATCAGGATAAATATGAAACAGAATTTATTACTCCAAATTACCCTGATGTGCTAACATATATTACTTCTGAATGGTAAGCAACAATGAAATGAAATCCTGTATATTATATTTTCTCAATAAAGCTGTTATTCTAAGACTAAATATAAAATGTTCATACCAGAATCACATTGGGAATAAATTGATGATATTTGTCTTACCATGTGTATGATTATACTGTTCCCCAATTCTCTGTGCATCAGTTTTTGCTGTGCCTTCAAGTTGGGCAGCAAATTACTTGATGAAAAGAAGGGGGATAGACAAAAATATCATTCTCTCTAGAATACAATTTGCCAGCAAAAATGCATTTAGACAACTTGTTATTGTCAGATCATTAGGTTAATATGAGGTTGTGTTAGGAAGGTCACTGCAGAAGATTTAGATACCTAGAAATATTCAAAAGCAATTTGCAACATTCACACACTTTCAACCTATCCTACCTTGAAAACATTTGTAATCCACAAAGTTGGCTGTTAGTTTTTAAACTGGATGTAACAAGTGTGAAGGCAAGCTATATTGTGTTCACTTTGGAGTATATGTATGTGCCTATTATCACTAAATTTAAATAGAATTTCATAGTTGATCTGTTAAATATTTATAAACACTTTCATAAGCTGTCTTCACTTTTTTTTTCTTCACCATGTGAGCCATGCTGATCTTCTCTGCTTTTATATTCAACACAATAAAAAATGTTTTTTGCCTCATCAGTTGCTTTGTGTGACTTTTTTGGGTTGTTCAACCCATCTCCAATTTAAGAGAAACTGATTAGAAATCATGATTACACATAGCTATTTTACTTTAGCTATTATATAGCCTTTGTTTTATACTGAGACTTGAAAGACTTACATCGATATTGATTATGAAAATAGTTCATGACATAAAATGTAAAAGAAAATTTCATAATAGAAAGATTACAGTATGAACTAATGGAGTAGAAGGGACTGGAAAATAAAAAAATAGGTCTAGTAAGGCCTACAGAAGTAAATTGATTTTCTGAAATATATTACTAATTATTTCTCATAAAAATCCCCAAAATGATAAGATCCAAAACCTTTTAGCTTCAGATGATTAAAGCTCTTGTTACAAAAATGTAGATTTTGTGAAAGAAAATGATAAAAGTTCCAAGCAAATGGGAATAGAAGAAAGAGGACAAAATCTCTTTTAAAAAGTATGTTGGATTAAAGTGAAAGGCAACATTTACCAATGTAGAACCTTAAGAGAAGTGATATTATTACCTGTTTGTATAGAAAAAAAGATTAACTGTTAAATATTTCAATAAGAATAATCACAGAATGATATGGTAAAATGGATCTGAGAGATCATATACTCCTTAATCTCTTTCTCAACTTGCTTGACAAATGATCACCAGTTTTAGTTTTATGTTCACCAGTGAGGGTGATCCCATAAATTTATAAGAAAGCCATTTCTACTTGGAGATGATGTTAGAAATTTATTCTTTAACTTAAGCCAATATTTGATTTTTTGTACCTCCTGTGAGAAGGAATTTTTTATCTTAACTTAATCAATTAGATATGTGGAGTGCTCCACTCTTTTAACTTAATCAGTCAGAAACTGGAGCATTCTTTTGATAAAAGTTTACATCCTCAGAGTATAGGAGGTGGATCCCAGAGGCACTGCCCCACGGCCAGAGCCAGGCAAATTAAGAAACTTTGATTCCTGAGATGTAATAGGGAGAGCTAATGGGTGGAGAAAATTTTAAATAAACAGGAACCTCTGAGACCCTCAGGTCAGTCTTTGTGGCTTAGACTCATGGGTGGCTCCCTCTTTTGCAGCTCAGTTTGGTGTGGTTCAGCTTGATTAGGCATTCCATTCTCCATTGGATTCCTTCTGGGTTGGAGCCTTCTGTGTTGGATTAACTCTGGGTTGAAGACTTTCAAGGACTTCCACCTGGAGACTGGAACCTGGAGGCTGAGACTCTCCCATTCTTCAGGCTGGAGATTGGAACTTTGTCTGGGAGGAGCCTCACATGCCCCAGCCACCTGGTATTCCACCTGCTGCTTGCCAGGCCCTGGCAGCCAGCACATGGAGCAGCCCTCCCTCCCCCACCTGGGTCAGGGGGTGGCCATGGCCATTGCTGACGGTGTGGGGCTCCTGGGATGCTCCTGGGTCCCCATGAATGCTGAGATCGCATGCAGCCATGTGTCATCAAAAATGGCTACACCCGTCAGTGCTGACACATATCATAGGTTTGCCATCACAGTCCTATAATATAAACTCATCTCAGTTAACTAAATTCACAAGAATAAATTATTCTCTTCCATTTCTGACTCTTTTTCCATTAAAGTTCTTACCTTCTGCCTTAGAATTGGTACTAAATATTGGTTCCAAAGCAGGAAAGTAGTAAGGGCTAGACAATTGGAGTTAAATGACTTTCCCAGGGTCACACAGCTAGGGACTGTCTGAAGAAAATTTGAATTTAGGGCTTTCTGTTTCCATACCTGAAACTCTATACATTAAGCCACCTACCTGCCCCTTGTATATTTTCTTAAAATGATATTTTTCATCCAAAGTCATTACTGATTTTGTAAAACTTTGTCTATCTCTTTTTCCCCAGTGATATGCAGAGTGAGATCATCTTTCTAGTCACCTAAGTTCACAAGTTAATGTGTTCAAAATTAGCCTTAATTCTTAGCTCCCTCCTAATTTCATGTGAGATTATCTACTCTTCATAAAATTATCTGCAAAACATCAATTGAAACTAGCTCCTTCTCTTGACTCAGAGCATAATTACTAGGCAGTATGTTTAACTTTTACTAGGATTATAGCAAGAACTTCCTAATTAATTTCATTTTTTTAATCTATTGTACATATAGTTGACAAATACTTATCTTACTAGATATATGCTCTCTCTACAAAAAAAAAAAGAAAAATGAATATATAAAGCGTCCATACTTCTGTATTGACTCTGGGATAAAATACAAAACCTTTTATGATTATTTGAAATCATTCTTTATTTCTATGCATTCATCAGAAAACCCTCATAAACTCTATAGTCCATGGCTTTCTTTCTGAATTTCATGTATAACCCCCCTTCTTCTGTCTCTAGGCCACTGCATATGCTGTTCTCTGTTTTCTTTAGTTTGACTTCTCTTCAAATATATGACTCCATTTGAAATTCAACTCCTTCCACTTATAGGAAGCCTTTCTTAATCCCTAATTACCAATATATTTCTTTTTTATTATATATATATGCATGTATATGAATATATTGAATATAAAAATACTGAGAGAATGTACTATTTGATCAATATGCATTTTTATTAAGTACCCTAATATATGTCACTAACAAATATTGTATGCAATTACATGTGGGGAGGGAAGGGAAAATTAAACAAAGCAAGGGAAGGGAAGGGTAGGAAAGGGAATGGAATGAGCTTTGAGGAAGAGGATTGAAAATTGCATCCTGTTTTCAGAAAAATAAAGTATAGTATTATTAATATAGCTTTCATTTTATGACTAAGGGAGAAGGTTTGGAATCCATCATCCAATTGTACTTAGGTAATCCCAGAAGTGAATAATTAAATTTCATATTATACCATTTTCCTGGTATTTTTCTTGGTATTTTCATGTAGAGATGGGTAATAGTCAATTCCTTTTATATTTCAGCATTAAATGGAATGTTTGCTGACAAGTATACATTTTCCTTACTTTATCTTCTCCTTGCCCCAAATCTCACCATCCCCCAAGCAAAACACATACACATACACACACACACATAGAGACAGAAAGACAGACAGACAGACTCACACACACACACACACACACACACACTGTTAACCACTACAGGAAATTTCCTTGTATTCTATATGGTCTGATTAAAATTCCTTTTTCAAACATGGGGGGAATAAAACAGATACTGTATACTTTCTTAGATACTGAGACCTCGGAGTAGACTTACCTCTTGTTACACTATACAATTATGAGTTTATATAGCACTATTCTAGAAGTAAGTTAGTTTGTGAAGAACATTAAGGAACTAATTTGTAGCCCTTGTAGAAGTGATTTTTAAAAGTGCTTATTCTAAAAATGGCTAATAATTCATGGGTTGATTTTTTGCTTTATAAATAAGTATAGAACTCTGAATGAAGATATGTGAAAAAGGAAAGCTTCATACAATTTTTCTTTTATTGGAGAAATTAAGGAATTAAAGAAATGCTTCTGAAGAAATGTTTCTGAAGAAAGGGTTATGACAATGGAAGAATCTTAAGTAAAATGGAATTTATTTTTCAAACTTTAAATTGGCAAAATAAAATTTGAATAAAATGAAGAATTTATGTCATCAGATTGATAATACAAAATATATCCATATTTCATACACAGTACATCAGTATGTAGCTCTATATAATATTTGTGGAAAGATTACTTAGAAGAATAGTTATAACAAAGATTAAAAAATAGAGAATTCAGTTTAAATGATCTCAAAGTGTATGTACTCTATGCTTGGTAGGACTTCAACCTGCAATGGAGAATGAACAATGAATTAGCAAGCAATGTCCAGAGTGTTTTATCTTTTTAACACTCTCACACATGGTTTTTGTTTGTTATCTTTTGTACTCACAGAGTGCCAAAATGATATCACTATCTTGGGATAGTGTGTACAGCTGTGACTCATCAATCCAATAGGTCAGGAATAGATAACATGTATGAACATTTTAAATGGAGATGTCTAAATTTTCATATTTCACTTTTATTTTGAGCTGTTGCTATTTTGCTTTGCTCATTGAGCACAGTGTATTCTTTAATGCAGGCATACTACAATGGATAGTTCTGTGCTAGTGTCTCCCTTGTCTCACAATAGATAACCAAAGATCTTCAGAAAGATCTTTAGTAAGTCTTTGTATCACTTCTAACTTCCTTTTTTAAAATTTTATTTTGTCAATTTAGAACATTATTCCTTGGTTTCAAGAATCATATTTTATCCCTCCCTCCCCTAATCCAACCCTTCCTATAGCTGACAAGAAATTCCACTGGGTATTATATGGGTCCTTGATTAGAATATATTTCCATGTTGTTGGTGTTTGCATTAGGATGTTCATTTAGAGTCTATATCCCCAATAATATTCCCCTCAACCTAGGTAATCAAGCAGTTGTTTTTCTTCAGTGTTTGTACTCCCACAGTTTTTCCTCTGAATGTGGATAGTGTTCTTTCTCATAGATCCCTCCAAATTGTTCGGGATCACTGCATTGTGACTAATGGAGAAGTCCATTACATTTGACTGTACCACAGTGTATCAGTCTCTGTGTATAATGTTCTCCTGGTTCTGCTCCATTCACTCTGCATCAATTCCTGGAGGTCATTCCAGTTCACATGGAATTCCTCCAGTTTATTATTCCTTTGAGCACAATAGTATTCCATAAGCAACATATACCACAATTTGTTCAGCCATTCTCCAATTGGAGGGCATCCCCTCATTTTTCAATTTTTTTTTCCACCACATATGAATATTCTTGTACATGTATTTTTTTTCCTTATTACCTCTTTGGGGTACAAGTCCACCAGTGCTATGACTGGATCAAAGGGCAGGCAGTCTTTTAGTGCCATTTCGGCATAGTTCCAAATTGCCCTCCAGAATGGTTGGATCAATTCACAACTCCACCAACAATACATTAATGTCCCAACTTTGCCACAGCCCCTCCAACATTCATTACTTTCCATTTCTGTCATGTTAGCCAATCTTCTAGGTGTGAGGTGATACATCAGAGTTGTTTTGATTTGCATCTCTCAGATTATTAGAAATTTAGAACACTTTTTCATGTGCTTACTAATAATTATGATTTATTTAACTGAAAATTGCCTACTCATGTCCATTGCCCATTTATCAATTGGGGAACAGCTTGTTTTTTTGTGCAATTGATTTAGCTCTTTATAAATTTGAGTAATTAGACCTTTGTCAGAGGTTTCTGTAATGAAGATTGTTTCCTAATTTGTTGTTTCCCTTCTAATTTTAGTGGCATTGGTTTTGTTTGTACAAAAACTTTTTAATTTGATGTAATCAAAATTATTGATATTACTTTTTTATTTGTTTTCTAGCTATTGCTTGGTTTTAAAATCTTCCCTTTCCCAAAGATCTGACATGTATACTATTCTGTGTTCACCTGATTTGCTTATAGTTTGCTTATAGTCACACATTCTGAGTTTATCTTGGTGTAGGGTATGAGATATTGATCCAAACCTAATTTATCCCATACTGTCTTATCAAATTATGGATTTTGGTCCCAAAACCTGGGAACTTTGGGCTTGTCATAGATGGTCTTGCTGAGGTCACTTACCCCAAGTCTATTCCACTGATCCTTCTTTCTGTCTCTTAGCCAGTACCATATTGTTTTGATTACCACTGCTTTATAGTATAGTTTGAGATCTGGGACTTCAAGGCCATCTTCCTTCACACTTTTTTGATCTTTTGTTCTTCCAAATCAACTTTGTTATGGCTTTTTCTGAGTCAGTAAAAAAAAAAAAAGATTTTTGGTAATTCCATAGGTATGGCACTAAATAAGTAAATAAGTTTGGTTAGGATTGTCATTTTTATTATGTTAGCTCAACCTACCCATGAGCAATTAATGTTTTTGCAATTGTTTATATCTAGTTTTAGTTTTGTGTGGAAAGAACGTAAAACTATGATTGGCCAATTTTGCACTGAGACACATTTAATATGGACTGGAATTATCCCTCTGGTCCTATTTTATCTTAGAATAAGTCCTAGAGGAGACCTACACATCTCACCATTTGAGATGCTTTCTGGACATCCACCTATACAGGCTGTCTTTTGAGGATTGAGATTGTTCTATGAACTCTTTCAATGTTTATTTTTCCCCCTTGTTCAAGAACATCAGGGCAGTTTTCTTGGATAATTTCTTGTACTATGATGTCAAAATTTCTGTTTATTTCTGGAATTTCAGATAGAGCAATTATTCTCATATTTTCACTTCATGATCTGTTTTCCTGATCTGTCATCTTGTCAGTGAGATATTTTGTGTTTTCTTCTATTTTGTCAGTCTTTTGACTTTGCTTTATTAATTCTTGCTGTTTTACAATGTCATTGGCTTCCAATTGCTTAATTCTGGTCTTTAAGGACTTTTCTAACATTATTAATTATTCCTACTACCTTTTTGTTGATTTTCTAGGATTTTTGAATTATTTCATTATATCATCTGCAAAGAGTGATAGCTGAGTTTCTTCATTGCCTCCTTTAATCTCTTCAATTTCTTTTCTTCTCTCATTGCTACTGCTACGATTTCTAGCAAAATATTAAACAATAGAAGTGATATTGGGCATCCTTAACTCACTCCTGATCTTATTGGGAAGACCTCTAACTTATCCCCATTGCAGATGATATTTGCTGATTATTTTAGATAAATACTATTTATTATTTTGAGGAAAGGTCCTTCCCTTCCTATACTTCCTAGTGTTTTTAATAGGAATGGGTGTTATATTTTGTCAAAGGCTTTTTTCTGTATTTATTGAGATAATCATGTGATTCCTGTTAGTTTAGTTATTGCTGGTGACAATTTTGTGGATGGTTTTCCTCACGTTAAACCAGCCTTGCATTCCTGGTATAAATCCCACCTGGCCATAGTGGATAATTCTTGTGATGATTTACCTTAGTCTCTTTGCTAGTATTTTATTTAAGATATTTGCACCTATATTCATTAAGGAAATTGGTCTGTTGCTTTCTTTCTCTGTTTTCGTTCTTCCTGGCTTGGGAATCAGTACCATATTTGTGTCATAAAAAGAATTTGGTAATTTTCCTTCTTTGCTAATTTTGTCAAATAGTTTGTGTAGTTTTGACATTAGTTGTTCTTTGAATTTTTGATAAAAATGACTTGTGAATCTATCTGGCCCTAGGCATTTTTTCTTAGGGAGTTCCTTGATGACTTATTCAATATCTGAACACTCCTTTTCTGCTCTACTGTTGCCAACCATGTGTTGGTTCAGCTTTCCCTCCAAGGCAGCAATAAACTGGGATAGGATAACAACAAGAGTTAATTTGTGCTCTAATATGTTGGCATTAAGTCTTTGGGTAGTTAGCTGTCTTGCCTTGTAGTTATAGCTTTTTTGAATTTGAATGTTTCAGTTGGAAAGGATAATTGTGCAATTGATCCAGAACTGAGTCATACATCACCTTACTCATTCTCACACACTTTCTTTCACTTTTCCTTATGATATAATCTATTAAATGCCAATATTACCTACAGAGTTGCATCCACAAAGTTTTATTGCACTTAGATAAACAGAAGGCAATATTAGTGATTGTAAGGTTGTGAGATACAGAAGTATTCAGTATTGACAATTGCTATTTCTTTTTTCACCTTCATTCCTCCAAAGGACTCCCTGCCACTTTTTATAGCCTTTGCATGCTCTGTTATATGTGAAATTAAGATAAGAATATAATACATTATTCAGAACATGTACATTAAGAAAAAACTCCAAGTCATCTATGAAGGGAAACCACATGGCCACCTAAAGCCTGATGTGGCATGGTTAAGTGACTGGGTATTAGAACACATGACCAGATTGCCCAATCAAGAAAGCCAAATAGGTGTAATGTCATTAACCATATAAGAGATGGGACAAATGGGAGCTCAGGGTCTTTTCTTGGTATCATGAGTGAGACCTCTCCTTATTCTGCCCAGCAAACTCTCACCTTATCTTTCCCATGTCAATGATTGTAAATGAGCTGAATCCAGGGTTGAAAAGGCAGTGTGACTGGAAGGCAATGGTTGTTAAAAGACAAACTGGTAATCTTTTTCCTTCTCTTTTGTTCTCTTTTTTTGACTAATAAATTACTATAAATCTAATGCGTCTCCAGGATTAATATAACATTTATTAAAGTCACCCAGAATTATAACCTTGTTCTCATTGAACATGCTGATGATGAGAGTCTCTAGGTATTCATAAATTGTGTTTTTGAACTCTACAGGGTTCATTATGATGGGAATATATGAAGTCATGATGGTAACATGGCACTTTTGTGCAAATGGCAAATGACCTCCACAAGCCAGTCAATTACTCCTTTTCAGAGTAATTGTTACCTAGATTAGATTAGATTTTGAAATGCCAGCTTCTTGGAACTTTTAATCATGGTGAACATTCCAGAAAAATGTGTATCCAACTTGGACTTCACTAAGCTTACCTTCATATGACAGTCTTTCACTCAGATCTGCGAGTTGGATGTGATACCTACAGAGCTCTCTCACAAGAGGTATTTGTTTTACAAGTCTATTGGCTTTCATGTTGTTCAAAAGCATGCTCATGTTCCATGTGCCAATGGTGAGCAGAATCATTCCCCCCCCCCAAATTTGCATATTTCACAAACATTCACAGCACATAGAAAGGATGCTTTGAATTCCACTGCTGCTTCCTATGAGACCTATGAGAAAATGACTATGCCTTTGGCCATATGTGTACAGGGTAGTGATAGTTCCCAGAGTATCAGTATCTGCTCCATTGTCACTGCCCATTGATGCAGGACGTTGAAGTAGGGGTAAAATAACAAAATAGGAAAATGGCAAATGGCAAATGGTAATATGATGTGGTTGATGTCTTTGGATTCAGACATAAATAGGATTTAAGAGTCAGAGTTTCACAAAATCACTAGTCTCACTCCATCATTCAGAGTCATCATCATAGTCCATTGGCAAGACAAAAGACAAGGCAACTGGCAATAGTTCAAGATCCAGTGACTTACCTTGGTATTGTCAGGGTCTGATCAACCTCTCAATGCTCCACAATGCCTACTTCACCTGTTTTCCTAGCCATTAGAACAAATTGTTCCCATCTGCCCATTTTCCCAGGGAAGTCTAAACATGCTTGATGTAGACATCCTCCTAGCTCACCAAAAGATTTGAGGCCTGCAAGTTAGATTATTCTGGTTTAGTCTGTCTGCTAAGATGGTTTAACTAGAGTGTGGTCAATGCATAAGCTACAGGCTCTTGGAGTCACAGGAGAGAGCTGGGTGACAGGTAGACAACAAAGGTGGCAAGCATACCTGAAAAAAAATGGATTAGCAGCCCTCACCATAGGTTCTAGTTTTCCCTAAAAACTCTACAACCACCTTACATGTACACATATATAGATATATACATACATATATATATATATATATACACACATGTCTATATATAATATTGTATATTTATATATATATATATTTATGTAGACATATACATGTATGTAGGTATATGTATATTTTTAGTCCTTAAATAGAGTATCCCTTAAATTAAAAAAAAATGGGATGGTTTTTAAGGAGTTTCCTTATTCCTACTGCTTTTCTTTTTTTCTATTGAATTTATATATTCCTTTACTAAATTTTCCTATCATCCTTCCCCTACTCTTTTTTTCAAATATGTAATTTAACTTTATGTTTTCATTGTTTATTTTTTATATTTATTCCTTCACAGAATACTTCTTTCCATCCAATAAGAGTATTTTATTCATTTACCTTTCCACACTACTCCTTTTTGCTACATTCAGGTTAATAAGCCATTTTTTCCATCATTTAGAATGCTCCATTTGGAAGCCAAGGATATGGTTCAAATACTGGCTTTGCCACTTCTGATATTCATCCTGGATTCTTCAATTAAACTTCCTAGAATTTAGTTTCTCAAACCAAAAATTTGGAACATAGGAGGGGAGGAGTGGGAAGTTGGAATGAATGACTCCAAATGTCTTTTGCATTTTAAAATCCATGAAACTGATTTTTAAAAAAAATTTTAAATAGTCATTTGTCTTTATCTTTTTATTTATTAAAATAAGATGTGTAAATAAAGCTAAAACACTAAGTCATAATCCATTAAAAATAACTTTAACTTCTGTCTTAGCAATACTATGTATTGGTACCAAGGCAGAAATTTTTTAAGACCTAGGCAATGGGGATTAAGCGATTTATCCTGAGTCACACATCTAGGAAGTAACTAGATCCAGATTTGAAACCAGAGCAACCGATATCTAGGTACAGCTCTCAATACACTAAGACACACAGTTCTCTCCATAATTCATTTTGAAGAGAAAAAAAAAAGCTATGGCAAATAACTTTTTCAAGTATATATGATACAGTAGAATTAAAATAGGGAAGGAAATTAAAATTTCTATTCCCTTTGCGATGTTGCTGCTTTAATCTAAAGCTATTCCTGTCTAGCTGAAAATAATAGAATTAAGTACTAGTTTATCTTGGCATAACATTTGGAAGATTTAATAATCCTTAAAGAACTACCAGGTTTTGTTTCAGAATTGTAGTTCTATGTATTTTTCTGATGCAAAAGATTATGTATGTTGGTGTGGGTATATGTGTAGCTTCCACCTCAGAGGAGTTTAAAGTAATTTACATGCCTTAAGTCTAATTAATCTTCACAATATCCTAGGGAGTAAGATAGGCAGCAGGTAGTGTTATCCTCAATTTGTAAAAGGGTGTATAGAGGGAAAAGAGGTTAAGGATTCACTGAGGCTTAAATTTACACATCAAATGTGCAAAGGTAATGGGATCAGAACTGAAGTCACACACTACTCCATTGCAGTGCGATTTCTCTTCATAAGAATATATTCCAATGATTCATCAAATCCTAGACTTAAAAGACATTGTCAAAGTCACAGTCTCATCTAAAAAATGCCTCTTTACAACATCCCCTCCAGGTAGATTTCTTGCTTCTTTTTCAATAATGGTACTGAATAGGATTTTAGCATTTCACAAATAAACTACTTAATTTTCACAAAATGTCTAATTACTTTAAAATCTTATATAAAACTGAGAAAGTTTTCAAAATGTGCTTATTAAATGGCTTTTTGTGCATTTTCTTCATTTAGTATATCAGTAATTTTTTTCATTACAACCCTAGGCCAAAAGAAATTTGTCATAATTATGCTTATTAAGTATTTAGGTCCAAAGATATGGATAGCCATTTGAAAGAATAATATACATTTTTTAAAAGAAAATAATAGTTTATTTCATTCTAAAACAATTACAATTATTAAGGGAGATGTGCATATGTCATTGCTCAACTTCTCAAACCATAGAATCAGATTGTATGCCGCCACTCTTATTTCCACATTTATATTTATGAATTACTTGTTTCAATTTTTAATGGAACCAGTTTCTTCTGAAAACTTAGCTCTACAAAGATATGGGTACTGCAGACAAAAAAAAATACACAAACAAAAATTAGAGTTTCAGACATGGATGGAAGTATGTGGAAGGAAAAATATATCTCAAACATTAAACAAGGTCTTTAAGAAAAAAATATTCTTTTCTAATAAGTAAATTGTAAACTAAATTGATTTATTACTTGGAGGTATCCAAAACAGTTTGTGTATCATTTTATTGCCCTCAACATATAAAACTTATCGTTGCATTTTTAGGTTTTGTCAGACACTATGGCATACAATTTCAGAACTATTGGTGTGGTATGGACAAACATTAGCCATAGTTCTTTAGAGTGTCCTGGATTCTTGCATTGTGGATAAATTGCAATTCATAGGCGATATTCATTAATAATTCTTTTTCTGTGTACAATATCCTCCTGGTTCTGCTCACTTCACTTTTCATCATTTCATATGACTTTTTCCAAGGTTTTTGTGATCATTTTGTTTGTCATTTTTTATGTCACAGTGGTATTCCATTACAAAGACATAACAAATATGTTTAGCCATTTTCCAATTGATGGACTTCCCTCTGGTTTCCAGTTTTTTGCCAACAACAAAAAAAGAGATGCTTGAAATATTTTTGTACAGGTATGATCTTTTTGCTTATATTTAGTTTCTATGGGATATAGTATTGATATTGCTAGGTCAAAAGGTATTCACAGTTTGAAGCCCCTTTGAGCATGGTTATAGATTGCTCTACAGACTAGTTGTATCAGTTCACAGCTCCACCAACAGGATATTAGTGCCCCAATATCCCCATATCCTCTCCAACATTTATCATCTTCCCTTTTTTCCCATTTCAGTTGTCAATTATTTTGTAATTTGTTTTTCCATGGCACCTTATTGATTTTAAATTTTGTTACCTTATGATCAGGAATGAGTATATTTATTATTTATGCTCTTCCACACTTTGTTGTGAAGTTTTTTTTTTTAATTCCCTGTGCCATGTACTGCTGAGAAGGTGAATTTCTTTTCATTCCCTCCAATTTACTTCAGAGAGCTGTTAAATAGAACTTTTTTTCTAAAATTCCATTTGCTTCCTCAAAATTTTAACTGTTTTTTTTTAGATTTATCTAGTTTTGAAAGGGAAAGTTGAGGTCCCCTTCTAGTACAGTTTTACTATCTATTTTGTCTTTTAGTTCATTTAAGTTCTCCTTTAAAAATTGGTTATATTTTTTTGCAAATGTTTAGAAGTGATAATTGTTTCATTGTCTATAGTACCTTTTCTCAAGATGTAATTTTTTCTTTATCTTTTAAAATTATCTTTTTTTTTTTTGCTTTGGCTGTGTCCAAGATCATGATTACTAACCTTGCTTCTTTAAATTCAGTTGAATCATAATATATTATGCTCCAACTTTTTGTCTTTATTTTCTGTGTGTCTCCCTGCTTCAAATGTTTGTCTTATAAACAGCATATAACATTCTGATTTTCTTTTATTCATTATTCTATCTGCTTCCATTTTATGTTACTTCATCCCATTTGTATTCAAAGTTATGAGTACTAATTGTTTATTTTCCTCTGTTCTATTTCCCCCTTTTTTCTGGTCTGAGTCACTTCCAATGAGAGTAAGATTTTCACATTGCCAGCCACGGCTATCATCCTCCCCTCTTTTATAATAGTTTTTTTTTTTTCACACTTCTTATCCCATTCTCCCTTCTTTCTTCTCTAAGTGTAATCTTTTCATTACTTGGATTTTTTTTAATATCATGCCATCCTAGTCAACTTACTCCAATTTCATCTAAGCATATTCCTAAATCTCTTGATAATTATAAATTTTTAAGAGTTTTAGATATCATCTCACCATATAGGAATGTAAACAGTTTGACTTTTTTGAATATGAATTATTTCTTACATTTTGTTTTAGTGTTTTTTAATGTCTCATAAAATCATTAGCTTCTATTTGCCCAATTTTTACTTTAATGAATTATTTTCTTCAATGAACTTTTGAACTTCCTTTTCCATTTAGCCAATCCTACTTTTTAAAGAATTCTTTACTTTATTGTTTAACTTTATTTTTTGGCTAATTCTGTTTTTTAAGGTGTTATTTTTTTAAATTATGTCCTCCTTCACCAACTTGTTTACTCTTTATCACTTTTATTTCTTTTTTTGGAATATTTCTTTTTCAGTTCTTCCAGAGCATGAGATAAATTCTCATTTATCTTTGAAGTTTTACATGCTTTGATTCTATTGCCCCCCTTCTGAGTGTTCTTTTTCTCTATAATAATGTTTTATGGTTAGGGTTTTTTCATGTTTTCTTATTTTTTTTTTAACCTAAAGATAAGTTCTTTTCTCAGGATAGAGGGGAAAATGTTAAACTTCAGTTTTTCCTCATACCCAAGATCTCATTATGGGTTTCTGCAAATTTTAGTTTTTCCAAGGTTGTATGATGGCCGATGAACTAAGAGATTTGGAACCTGCCTCCTGCTAACAATTCAGTTTCCCCAATATGTCCTATTGGTTTGCAGGGCCAGTGTCACTGTGAACTACCTTGTGCTAGAGTTTTGGGTTCCTGTATTGGGCTTCACACTGACCTCTGGGCCTCACCTTGGGTTTATACAAGCTAGGCACAGTGCACACTGCCTTGCACAGGGCCATTAAGACTCACTTTGTGCTTTTCCTGACCAGATACATTGCATATTCCCTTATGATAGGTTGTGGGGCCTCACTTTTGGCTTTAAATTAACCTAGGGATTTCAAGGGGTGGGCAGAAAAGTGTCTGCGGCTCGCGTATGCAGGCTCTCAATGTTGACTTGAGCCTAGGCTCAGAATCTCAAGCAATCTAGGGGGTCTTGGTGTTGGCTTTTGCCAGTACTTGATGTGGAATTGCAATGAGCTTTTCTCCCCTTTCACAACAGTGAAATAAACACTCTGCCTATCATTCACATTTTCTTCTTCAGAAAATTTGCCTCTCTCTGTTCACTTGTATATTCTGCCATGCCAGTATTCATTTTGAAGCAACATTTTAAGGTTGGTTGGATAGGACTCTCAGGGAGGATTAAGTTTTTCATGCTTCTACTTTTCCACCTTTTATCATCTTTTGCTTAATTCACTCTAAATTTGTATTGTCATTTTGACCACTGTACTACACAATTCAGTTAAAATCATTTTTATAGTAAAAAAAAACAAAAAGCTTTTATTTTTTGTTTAAATAAGGCTGGGTAACCATATTTATGGCAGTGTAGCTGCTTTTTTTATCCAAAGAAAGAATTTTTTTTAATTTTTTTAATTTCATTTTTCTATATTTTTGCCTCAGCATTTTAGATGATCAAAACCATCCTAGATATTGTCAATTTGTCAGTCAATTTCTTAATTTTCCACCTTATATTTGTGTTACCAGTTTTTGCCTTTCTATTCTTTCCCATTGCCACTTTTTCAGATCATTCTTACACCAAGCCTAATTTATAATCAGCATTATCACCATCATCATTAATGTTCTTTTTTATTGAGCACTGGATGTCCCTCTGGCACTAAGGATAAAAGTGCAGCATAGTCATGGACTAAGTACTATTAATGATTGGCATGAAAGTATTGACCTGCTCTGTTTCAGACTTAAACCATTTCGTCCCTGCCTTGTCAACTGAGCCTCACTACCAGGGGCTCAACATATTGTTCATGGGAACACTTCATTGACTCAATATTCTACAGCTCAGAATTCCTGAGCTCAAGTGATGTAAACAGCCATTCAGTAATTTAAACATTTAACAAGCTCCTATTATGAACATGACATGGGATAAAAAAAAAAGAGGAAAAAGACTCTACCTGTTTTCAATAATATCATATAAAATTTAATGTAGGAAACAAGAAACTAAGCTATATTTACAAATAGGCACTACACAAATAGGAAATAGTTAAGAGAAGACATCCCCACAAAAATCTTAAAATATCACTTTCCTGATGGTACTATGCTCAAAAACTTACTGTATTTCTCCCATTTAGTACCACATGGGCATTAAGGCCCACACTTCTCTGTTTCCTATCCCCTTTCTTACTTCACTTGAACTTGACTGTGGAGGAGCTCTGGCTGAGGACTGCTTCTATTCAGACTACCATGTGGGTGAATGGGAAAAGTTGCCTACTTTCCCTGGTTTGTTCTTAGAGGTACTAGCCTCTGCTAAAACTTCTCTAACTGAGGACCTTGGGCTGCTTCTATTTTCCCTTAGAACTACCTCATGGATGAGTGAAAAATACTGACACTCTTCCCTGACTTTCTTGGAGGTACTAGCCTCTGGAGTGGCTCCTCATCTGAGAGGAAGCCTCATGCCTAAAACCTTTGTTAATTGACCCTTAGGCCCTCTGGCTGGGCATTCTGGAGCCCTACTGGAGTAAAGCCAGGGCTTAAGCCAATAGTCTAACTCATTAGGCTAGATTTCTTACTCTGCCCTCTTTCTCATTTCTCTACTTTCACACTTTCCCTGTATTTTATAAATAAATTGCTAAAAACCATTTACAATTGATTAATTCCTGGTGACCATATGCTTAAATAATCTAGTCCAACCCCTTACATTCTTACATGGACCAATTGCAGCTAAAGCTTTGTTTAGGATTGCCCAAGGGGCAGTTAGTAGGTTCTGATTCATCACCTACTATTACACATGTGGGTCACAGACCTCCCACATTAAGGATAAGTAGGGTGTATATGCTTCTGATTTTATTAAATCTAAAAATGGGCAGGGGAGAGTTAATCCCATCTTCACAATCCCCTCCATGATCACTGGGGAGACTAGTATCCCTAATTGATCATTTGACATAATCATCTTGTACCCCTAAAATTTTTCTAACTACAGGTGCCTACAATATTGTACCCTTTTTCAGGAAACTACAATAGTTAGATATATGAGGGAAATAGAAGAGAGAGAAAGCAAAACCAATGTTTTCTATGCACATTGACAAAAAGCCAATTAGGCAGCAGTCCCCTTTGACATAACAGTGTACATTCAAAATAAATGTTTGACTCTCTTCAGTTCAATCAATTGCACCCAGAAGTTCATTCTGGATCTTCTTGATGCAGTGCAGATTTCTGCAGGCATCTTTCTCCAAACAGTTCATTCTCTGGATTTAAGGAGTTAGCAAGTTTCTTTCCCTGAAATTTTTCTAGAACAAAACTTTAAATCTTGGATTTTTTTGAAAATAAAAAATAATTACTTATTTAGCCAAAATAACTTACTTCATTATTCAACCAAATTTCCCTAATGTTTTTATGTTTTTTTCCCCACTACTATAACTTTATTACTTCTCTCTGTCTTTTCCTTCTACTCTAATCTTCATCTTTTGTAATATAACCCATCCTTAAAACCATAGATATATTTTCACTGAATTACTAAAATCTCAAAGGTTATCTTCCCATAAAAGTCTCTCACTATTTTGAGAAATTAGGGATGGGATCTGGAAGAGTGAAGATAGGCACAAAATGTTAAAAAAATAAAAGGTTATTAAAAAGAGAAAATACCTGACTCAGTTTGGCATATAAAGAATCCCATTTAGAGGCCCAAATCATAACAGTGCAAAATGTTACATAAATCACTATTTGTATTTGGAAAACTCAATTTTGCCTAGGTGACCTAAACATATGAAATAGTGCGGAATTTAGAATTTTATTGTATTAGCAAAGAAATTAGGATAGTATTTAATATAATGACTTGGGCATTTTTCTATGTCTTGCTTTTTTACATATCTTTGAAAATGAATAATTTATACAAGTGAAACAATTACACATTAATTTTGCTAATGCTATTTTATATGCATTTCCTTTGTATGCATTTTGGTAATGCCTTTCTTTGTATTTAACCTTTATTTGTGTGGTTCCCTGTAGGCATTTGACTTTAGAAATCAGTAACAATGTTTTAAATTAATTTCTTTATTACAGGGATTTAGAATTTATTCTCAATGCAGTGCTTTTGGGGACTTAGGGAATTGCATTGTAAGGCAGTAATTCCATCATCTATTGTGTGTTGTTGAAAACACAGGCCGTGTTTAAACAATGAGAAATGCCAGATCAAGAAATGGTCACTGCAGTGTTTTAAGCTGTGTTAATGATTACATGCCTAGTTGGATCATGATAAAGAAAGCAGCTATTAATATGATCAAAATAGAAGTGAACTGAAAAAGAATTATTGTACAATCACTTTGCTTTGTAATAGATAAGGAAATATATGTTTCAGAAGTCAAGAAGAAATTACCAACAATGAATAACATACCATTTTGTTCAATGCTGTATTTTATTTCAGATATGCTTGAGAGTTCCAAAATATTCTAGTCTGATTATTTGAAGAGCACATGTAAATGTTATTGTTTTGGATACTTTTTAATTCTTTTTTTAAATGCACCTACCAAAATAATCTTCTTAAAGCACTGCCACCTCTGAACTGTAATATTTATTGGGAAAGGAAATGGAAGATTGGAAAGATGGGGAATAATGGGAGGTTTAGGGAATATTGCTCAGTGAAGCAAAGGAGAGAGATGCCCCCTGCTGAGAGGAAGCAGCAGGGGTCCAATAAGGACTGTTTGTCATTGAATGACTGAACTTAAGTTCAGCTCCCTCTATGACCAGAAAAGAAGTCCAATTATCTGACTGCGAATTCAAATAATATAAACTTTAATAACCTGTTGGGATTGGAGTTTTTTTTCCTCAGCATAAGAGTTGAGGCCATGCCCAGAGGCTGGAGGAGGGTTCTCCCACTCTCGTCTACTCTATATGTCAGTCCTGCTTTGTCTAATTCAGAATCTTAGCAGTAGACAGAAAGCAAACAAGAACAGTTCTGAAGAGATTTTTCAAAATTTTTCAGAACAGTTTTAGAAGAGATTGGGCCTGAATCTTTGGGCTGAACCAAGAAGAGGCACACCACACCAGACTGGGTTGAACAAGCTCCTCTCTCCTCCAACACCCTGAAGCAAATCCAACGGGGCAGGAAGGAAGTGCACAAGACCCAACTGCCACTCCCAATTGCCCCTTCCCCCACCAACTGTCAGTCTTGTTTCCTTTCCATACAACTTAATAACTTGTAGCATTTTCTGTTGACTGTAGCTTAAGATTAAACCTTATTAGCTTGTAATTTAAAAGCTTGAATTGTTTCCTGTTCTAAAATATTATTAATTTTGATATATTTAAAATTCCAAATTGAGTTTTTGCCACATCTTAAATTTAATATTCTGTATATTCTTGAGCTCAGATTGTGTCCTTTGCCTGGAATGTGTTCTTTGTGCCCTTTTCTCAATTTCCCTTTACAACTTTACTTAAGTTTAGAATTTATCATATGTGTTACATCCTTTGAAAGTTTTTCTTGATATTCCTTGTTTTTGTCAGATACCTTTGTTTAAATAACCATAAACAAAAGGTCAAGAATATGAAAGTAAATGTGGAAATAAATGTTAAGGAAAGAGATCCAGCAGAACCAGAATTTAAATGAGAATTAAGAAACATTAATTATCAAAACTATTGTTACTGGCCTAAAGATAGAAACATAGAACAGTGGAAAAGAATAGGCATACAATGAGAAGTCATCAAAAGTTTATAGTAACCTTTTGTTTGACTCGGGCAATGTTCTAAACTTAGAATAGGAATTCAATATTTGATAAAAAAATTGTTGGGAAAACAGGAAAGCAATTTGTCAGAAACTAGATATAACCCAATATTCTTCACCATTTGCTAAGAAAAGATCAAAATAGTATGTGACCTAAGTATAAAGGGAGATATAAATAAATTAAAATAATAGGGAATGTATTACATATATGATTTATGAAACAAAATATAGAACATATTGTAAAATATAAAATGGATAGTTTAATGAAAAGTTGTTTTGCTTTTTACAAATAAAATTTGATGTAGCCAAGATTAGAAGGAAAAAAAAAACTGGGGAAAGTTTTATAAATAGTTTTTCAGATAGAGGTGTCATTTCTAAAATGTATAGGGAAAATTATCAAATATATAAGTTATATGAGTAATTCCCCAGTTGATAAATATTCAAAAGATATGAACAAATGGTTTTTGGATGAATAAAGCAATGTTTTATATAACAATATGAAAAATCACCTAAACAATTTTTGGTTAGAGATACAAATCAAAACAACTCCGAAATATCATCTCATACCTATTAAATTGGATAAAATGACAAAAGTGCAAAATGCCAAATTGTAGAGTTGATATAGGAAATAGGAATACTAATGCATTGTCCATAGAACTGTGAACCGATACAGATGTTTTGCAGAGCAATCTGGAATTCTACTCAGTCATAAAACAATGTATACATTTTGAAGTAGCAACAAAATTATTAGGTTTATTTTCCAAAATGATCAGGGAAAAAGGATAAAAAGATATATGTTTTATGATATTGATAATAGTTCATGCTTTAAATGTTAAACTAATTACATCTATGTATTTGTATTTTTGTTTTCACATTGACAAGGTGCTATGGGAAATTAAAATAACACAAAATTAGAAAAAATAAAGCTGATTTAAAAACAAAACAAAACAAAAAATAGTTCTTTTGTGGTTGCAAAAATGGAATTGGAAGGGATGTTCATCAATTGCTAAACAGTTATGCTAGTTGTGGTACATTTGTAATGGAATCAATTTTTGCCATATGAGATGACAAACAAGATGATCCAAAAAATCCTGTAAAGATTTATATAAAGTGATACAATGTGAAATGAGCAGAACCAGAACACTGTACATAGAAATATCAGTAATGTATGATGATAAACTATGAATGACTTGACTATTATCAGCAAGGAAAGAATCCAGAACAACTCCAAGAAACTAAGTTAAAAAGATATCCTCCACCCCAGAAATAGCAGAAGGAGTCCAAATGCAGATGTCAAAATACTATTCTTCATTTTATTTCCTTTATGAATTTTTCTATAGTCTAAGCAATATCTGTCTCCCTTCACATTATGATGAATAGGAAATTATCTATTATATGCTAATATATGTAAAACTTATATTATATTTCCTGCCTTTTGAGAGAGGAGAGAGATATATAAAGGCAGGGGGAAAAGGAGACAGGTTTTTGGATATAGATAATGTGAGAATTTGTTTCTCTTGGATAAGCATATTTATTATAACTTATTACAAATTTATGAAAACCCATTATATTCGTCTTATGTTATATATAAAGTAAAATGAATAATAACTCTTCAAAGAGATAATCATAATTATAACACAGAGTAAATTATTTGAGGTCAGCATCAGTGACTTTTCTGTCTTGCTTTTGTATGCCCTTACTGACAGAAATTGTTTCATTGTAGATGAAAATATGTGTTCTGAGACAGGAAGATCTGTGTTTCAAGTCTGTATTCTTAGATAGATAGATAGGTAGATAGAGTTAGAGAAAGAGATAGAGATAGAGATAGAGATAGAGATAGAGATAGAGATAGAGATAGAGATAGATAGATTATATAGATTGGCAGTGTGAACCAGGGCAAATAGCCTCATGATACTATATGTGATTCTCCAAGATGATAAATTATAAATTTTAGAGGAACCTGCATAAACAGCAGTTAATTCCACATCTGAGACTTTTCTCTGTCAATATGTTCCAGTACCTATACAGTTCATTTCTATCTTCTTACAAATTATTATGTAATATGTTCATTTCTTAGATGATAAATATATTATTAGAGAATTATAAAACAAAGTGAAATATAAGGTGGGGTTTAATATACATTATATCAATAGAAAGTCAGAAAATACCTATGCAGAAAGATGTATTAGAGTTGGATTTTTTAGAAATGGATAAGAATTTAATAGACATAGAAAAGAAAGTGTATTTCACCTATAGAAAAATATTTAATAAGAGTCATAGCAATGAGATCATGAAGAAGTTTCTGAGAACAACCAGGTACATAATTTTCATGAATGTAGAATGCTTACCATGGAAAAATAGAATGTAAGTTTGAAAAGTCCTAATCCTAGTGCCTCCAGATGGTGAATGTGAATGTGAATCTCATCAGTCCACGAGAGTGTCTCCAGTCAGGCATTCCAACAACCAGGAACCAACGCTGAAGAGGCTGATCCACAAAGGGAGTCTCTCACAACAAGGAGGCAAGAGTCTCACTCGAGTAAGCATCTCTCTCTTCAGCCTGAGTCTCCAATGTAGGAAGCCAAATATTCACCAGAATCCAAAATCCAGATCAGGAAACCGAAATTCAAAGAGCCAAAAGACACTTAAAACTGCTGAGAACCTTCAATTCAGTCTAGGCCAAGACCACCAGGAATGAAGAACTCATAGTTTGAGGCTAAGAGCCCAAAGGAATGAAGGGAGCAAATTTCTCTCAGGCTGAAAAAGTGGTAGTGTTAAGGAGAATCTTTGAGTTTCTAGTGTTATTAGAAAATGCAACGCCTGGGGGCAGCTGGGCAGCTCAGTAGATTGAGAGCCAGGACTAGAGATGGGAGGTCCAAGACCTCAGCCACTACCTAGCTGTGTGATCCTGGGGAAGTCACTTGACCCCCATTGCCTAGCCCTTACCACTCTTCTGCCTTGGAGCCAATACACAGTATTGACTCCAAGACAAAAGTTAAGGATTAAAAAAAAAAAGAAAATGCAACTATTTTTTTTTCATAGAAAAAATTGAGGTTAAAATTATAGAGCTTTAAAAGAAACTTTGAGTGAAGCTAAATAATTGAATATCAGCTACATAGAAGTAAAACAGAAGTAAATTTAGTGAATGAGTTTGACAGTAGAGAGAGCACAAAGAAAGAACAGAACTGAGGACAGAAATTTGAGAAAGAATCATATTTATTAATTATTCAGAAGATGAAGGAAAAAATCTTTTGTATATCCAAGTAAGAGAGAAAAGAGTGGCCTACAGGATAGATTGGTCAACAGTGGCAACATTCAAATGAAAGTGATGAATTAGCACTGAATAAAGATGAAATCCAGTGTTTTGTCAGTCATTGTGATCTTACCCAAAAGTTCCATCTAAGTGAAATAGTGAAATTGTAAGCCCAATTAATTAGAGAAGTCACATTAGGTATGAATGACTTTTACAAGAAGTTTATTCATGAAGGAGAGAAAGGAGCCAGGATAGTAGCTATTCTTGCTTGTCCTTCATTTTCCAAGAAGACCAGTGATATCTTTGGATATTGTATTGATTTGTATGTGAATTTCATTTCAGTGGAGGAGAGTTGTCCAAAGTCATCAGCCTCTCTTTTCCAGTCATCAAAGTTCAATCTAAGATAAAAATCAGAACAACTGGAGGTAGCCTGAGATTCAGCGACCTGCCTTATAATAGCTTAAAATCTAGTCAAGCTGCTGACTAGAACATATTTAGGTCTACAAAATAGGATATAGAGAAAACCTTTATATTTTAAGTTTAGGAAGTTATACATTTAAGTAGACCTATGGAAGAGAATCACTAGGAAAATAGATATAAATGTTATGAGATGTCTTTTAGAACAAGATTAAGGACAGAATTTAATCAAAAGTACATATAGAGAGATTACATTTACATGAATTAATCAATACATTTGTCAATCAGCAGCTATTTATTATGTGACTACTCTATGCAATTCTAGAGGTGACAAGGCATTGTAGACAGGGAGCTGACTTTGCAACCAGGAAGACTTGGACTAACAACCTGCTTCTGAGACTTATAAGTTCTCTGACCCAGGACAAGTCATCCTTGTGCTTTAAGTGACTTTTTAGATCTACCAAATACAGATAAATTAGAAATCAACTTTTCTTCATTGGTAGACTGAATTTCCCTTCTAGAAATTTCTTTACAATAATAAAATTATATATTATACTATGTTAGTAGATGTTTTTTCAAAGAGAAAGAATTTACATTCAATTCCTATAAATTTCCAAAAACAGTAGTAAGTTAGATGTTATGAATGGATGTTTTTGAAATGGAGCTTTTTCTTTCAATTATTTCTTTTTTATCATTTCTTTTTTTAATTAAAAATGCATATTTATTCAATTTTTTAATAATCATTTTCTGACTTTTTGTGATTCATGTTCTCTGTCTTCCTCCCTTCCCTGCCTCTCACTGAGATAATAGGTGATATAGTATAGATTACACATGTTATCATGCAATTAATATGTATATTATTTTATATATATTTATATATAAATAAATATATGTATATATATTATAATATATATGAAGGAGATAAAATGGAAAATGGTATGCTTCAATCTTCATTCAGACTCCTCAGTTCACTCTCTGGTGATAGCTTTTGTTGTCATGAATCTACTGGATTTATCTTGGATCCTTGCATTGCAAATAATAATAAAGTTAATTCACAGTTGATTACTATATCAACTATATCTTATATGTGCATTTTAAACTTCTAATCATTGCTATCTTTTCTCAAGTCCACATAGTTCTTTCAAAACAAATTCTTCTTAATTCTATTATCAGATAAAGCAAAGGGTGCCTAAACTAGGGTGCATAAAATATATTTTAGATAGATATAAAATACTATTTTTAATATAAATGATATCCATTGTTCTTTTAATTTGAGTAATTTATATATTTTAAAACAGTATTCTGTGAAAGCATCAATCAGATTCAGCAGTCCAAAAAAAGAGTTAATGATACGCAAATAAAGTATAGAAATTCCTGTCCTAGAGAAATTCTCTCTCTCTTACATTGAAATAAGACCTTGACTCAATAAGGGATTTGATCATGGTCTCATACAGCTAGAAAAAAATGTATGAACAAAAAACAAATAAAACTCACTTGAGTCAATTAAAAAAGTATTTAGAATTATAAATAACATGTTTTATGTTCAGTTTCCTATAGGAATTCCATGCTATGCATTCCAACTCCCTATGCATTGAGAAAAGAAGTATTACTTTGCCATATGTTTGGTTTCCCAGAAGTGACTTTCAAAAGTCACTCTTTAGTTATCAAAAACATAGAAGGTGTGTATGAGTAGGGATGGGAGGTAGAAATCTTTCCCCACTTCATAAGAGAGTAATTGATGTGGATCAACTATTTTTTCACCTTTGCTTTGTTCCATAATTTCCTATAGAAACCAGGATGCTGATCCAGCGACATAAAACAGAATTGATGAATAAGGAGTATTCAATCTTGCCTTCCATTCTGAAAAGTTACTAGTGAAGCATCATGACCTGGCCATGTTTTATTTGTCTCTACAGGTAAAGTGAGTTTCAATTTTTACTCCACAGCAGGCCAAATTTCAGAACTGGACATTTCCTTTCCTACTTACTACATATATTATTTGTCTATTTAAAAAAAAACAAACAAACATGAGCACAGGCATTGGGGAGTGGGGTTGGTGTTGAATCAGCAGCAAAGGATTCTTGAGCTCTCAGCTGTAGTTGGTAAGAGGATTCAATAACTGATCAGAAAGCAGATTAGAGGGATCCCTTTACAGGCTTTAGGTGCAAAACGCTGTTGCATTGCCAATATGGAGATCCAGGTCACATTTTTAAGTAGCAGTGCCAGGACAAGAAAGAGCAATAGCATGTAGCAGCACTTATGGCTAACAGGGGAGGAGAGGATTTTGGTCACAGGTTCAGGGTAGAAAAGACTGTTTGTGGTTGCCCATAGATGAGAATATAAGCTGGCAGAATATTAAACATATCTCTCCTTAGATCATATTGCCTTGAAAGAACTTAAAATTTATATATCCTCAGAGCTAGCTGGGAAGACAGATGTAAAAACAACCTGAATATTTGAATAGCGCCCCCTGCACCATAGCAATAGAGCCCCTCTGTAACAGGTTTTACTTTTTTAAATTAATTGTCAAGAAATATGTTGGAAATGAACAAATCACAAAAAAAGTAAATTCAACATAAAAAGTTGTTTTGATGAAATTTTAGATCAAACACACACTCAGAAGACAAAAGACAAATCTTCTGCATCCAAAGCCTCCAAGGAAAATATGAATTGACTTAAAAACCTAAAAGAATTACCAGAGTAGTTCATAAAGGATTTCAAAAATCAAATAAGAAAAGTAGAGGAAAAATTGGTAAAGGAAATGAGTGATGCAATAAAGTCGTGAAAAGTGTTACCAGTTTGGTAAACCCTAAATCCAAGATTAAAAAGAGTCATAAAAGGGTAAACAAGAAAGAGAAATCAAAATATATTCAATAAGATTAAATTGTGCATATCCCTATATGGGGAGATGATTCCTATTATGTCAAAGAACATTGTCATTATTAGGGCAGTTATAAGGAGTATACATAGACAGAAGGAGAGGGCATGAATTGAATATGATGGGATCATATGATAGATGAAATAAAATTAAGGCATGAAAGGGAAGAATGCATTGAGAGGAAGAGAAAGGGAAAATAGAATGGGGCAAATTATTACACATAAAACAGTCATGACACAGTCATTCATGGAGGGGAATCTAGGGGTGTTGAGGAATTATGTTAATCTTATCCACATCAGAATTGGATCAATGAAGGAAGAACATCCACAATCAATGGGGTATAGAAAGCTACCTATATAAAAATAGAAGGGGAAGGAATAAGAAAAAGAAGGTTGGGCTGACAGAAAAGGGCAAATTGGGAAGATAGACATCAGAAATTAAACAAGATGAAAAATAATGCAGAGTATTCAAAACGGTGCAAATTTTTCACATTATTTTCTAGTAAAGGACTCATTTCTCAAACATATTGATTAATGAGTTGAATATAAAATTTATAAGAATATAATTTATTTCCCAATTGATAAGTGGTTAAAGGATATGAATAGGTGGTTCTAACAAAGTAATTAAAACTCTTGATATTCATTAAAAATGCTATTAATTGGGGAAATTGAAATTAAAACAGCTCTTAGGTACCACCCCACACATATCAGATTGGCTATTATGACAGAAAAGAAATATGACAAAACTTGGAAAGATTATGAGAAAGCTTGAACAGGAATGTTCAAGCATTGAAGGTCTTGTGAACTGAGTGACTGGTTCAGGAAAGTGATTTGGACCAATTCCTGAAGGGCTATAAATATTATATACTCTTTAAAAGAGCAATACCATTACTAAGTTTGTGTCCCAGGAAAAATGACTTTTTTTTTTTCATGGCACTGGAGGACCAATCTAGAGGCAATTGACAAAAGTTACAGGAAAGTTTATTTCAAAATTAAAGTAAAAATAACTCTGAAAATGTATAACTTCTTTTTTTAATGGAATAGGTAGCCTAGGAAAAAGGTAGATTCCTTAAAATTAGATAATTTTAAGTATTGTAAAGGTTAAAATTATGGTTGAGACTGAATGTAATAATTATTTTGATCACCAAGGATTTTACTATTAAAATCCTAAATAAAACACTCTAGTTAGCTAGAAATTTTATGGTTATTTAACTGATATAGTGGAGGAGATTAAGAAGAAGGAAGGAGAAAGGGGCTAGTACTGGGTAGGAAGATTAGGAGATCTAGAAAATAAGGTTTTGAGTGTGAAGGAAGAAGGAATCAGCCTGACCTCCAAAGGGACTCAGCTAAGATGCCGGAACCTGAAATCAGCTCAAGGGCAAAACTCTCCATCAAACCCATACAAATAACTGCCACCACTCCAAGATGTCAGAACACCTAGCAAGCTGCCAGCCAGAGTCACCATTCCAGGGAAAGAGGAAGAGAGAGGAAGTGACGTGCCTTATATAGATGGTTTTGCGTCACTTTCCTGGGTCTCATCTGTACCAATGACAGCTTAGCTTGACTTAGGACAGCCCAGGGGTCTGTCTGCTTTTTCTGCACATGTCTGTTGAAGGTCATTTCCTCAGATAATTAAATCTTGAGTTTGGTGCAGACCTTCCTAATCTTGTTAAACTAAGGAGGGTGGGAAAATGTATAGTTCCCAAGACTTGATTCTGTTAAACCAAGTATCTCTATTGTTATTGATCAGGAAATAGCTAAATCAGATCTTCTAGAGTATGGTCTGATTAGGGTGGAATAGTTTTAAAATTCCCAGTATGGTGTAAGATTAAAATTTAGGGGAGACTGAGGCAGGAGATGAGGCAGGTAGAAATTAGTTTCTCTCTGCAAGGAGTATTATATTTTTAGAGGTTTATTGAAGATTAAGGATTAAAGAAAATACAGGATAAGAAACACGTGTCCAGGCCATAGAGTGGCCTAGACACAACCTCACCTACATTATGAAAAAAAGCCACATCTGCCCCAAACGGAAGTCCAAGACCCAAGAGAGAGAGACTCAAAAGCCTTTGAATCAGCTTAAATACCTTCTTGATCTCAGCCCAGGTGAGATTATAAGGCATTCTGGGGAAGTGGAGCAAAGGCTTGTGGGGATTGTAGTCCTGTATTCGAGTATATTTTTTACAATGGTGATAAATATGGTAGACATAATTTATGGCCCAGTTGAAATTTACATTGGATGAAATTAACTTTAAAATATGAACTTTGCTTATTCATAATACAAGTAAATATTTTAATAAATTAATAAGTAGTTTTTATTGAGCCTACATTGTTTTGGTTTCAATTTCCTTATAAAAAGTGGCAACTCCCATCTAAGTCATGATAGAGGCAAATATATATCTTAAAGATTTCTAATTTTGACTTTCTTGATCCTTTCACTTAATCTTACTTCCCCCCTCTGGTAGTACCCTTGTCCTAACAAAATATACTTTCATTATTCTCTAATATTAGTTGATTACATTGAAGAGTATTTTAAATATGTAGATTTAAATATATGTACATATATATATATATAAAACACTTGAATAAATTCAAGAGTAAAAATAGTTTTTAAAAATCCCTGCGATTCAGGAGGATGAAGTTATGTACCTAAGAATAAATAGCTCATAGATGCTAAACCATGGAATAAAAACCAGGAATTCTAACATATTCTGAGTAAAATTTCTATTATGCCAGACTGCCACAAAAGCTTAAAATCTTAGAATGTCTGAGTTAGAAGGGATAATAGCAGTATTATTAAATGAATCCCTTATTTTAAATATTTAAAAGTTCCCTCTGAAGTGCCCAGTTATTGATCCCAAGGATGAAACCAAGACCAACAATGCAACACACAAGAGGGAATTTATTAACAAACTGCAGTTTGGGCTCAGCTCTCTAAAAGTGTCTGGCCCTGAGTCTGGGGTCTGCAGGATTTTTATACCCTTCTGTGGTAGGGGGGAGTGCATAGGAATTCCTGGGGTTGGGGGAGTGAACAGGAACTCCTGGGGTCAGGGGTGTTATCAGTTCCTGGCATATGTCAGGACGGGGAGGGACAGGAACTCCTGGGGTTAGGGGTCTTTATGACTCCTGGCCATAAAGTTCACACAGGATATGGTAACTTGACTATGGAGGCTCTAGGGGCAGCAGGGCAGGGAGAAAATAGATTTCCTGGCTGGTCCTTCATTCCCTACTTCTACTGCTGTACATGAGGAATCTTCCTCATTCGACCATATATTCAGTGGGAGTCAGGGATTGATAATGCTAACAAAGGACCATTAGCTGGATGGTATTAATTCAATCCTTGACAAAGCCTACTAGGTGATTAAGAATGTATGGACAAAAGGTCCAAAGGAGAAGGAGGAGTATCAGGGGACCTAATAATGTAGATATGAGGGTTGTCAGCCAGGGAGAGCCTTGAAAAACTTGTTTATACCACGAGTCTTGTGACTCCGGCTCCTCTTGGAGTCTGGCAAGTCCTTCTCGGAGTTTGGACATAGAGTCCTTAACTAGCCCCGTGTGATCAGCATAAAAGCAACATTCCTCTTTTAAGGCCGCACAGAGGCCCCCTTGCTGCAGAAATAGGGGGTCTAATCCTTGCCTATTTTGGAGTACTACCTCTGACAGGGAGGTAAGAGATTTTTCAAGGTGGGTGATAAAGCCTCAATCCTAGCGAGATCCTCATCTACTGCTGCTCTAAGTGCTGAGAGACTCTGATGGTATAGAGTAAGAGAGGCAACACCCATCTTTGCCCCAGAGATCAAAGATGGTGGCGAGGCTAATGGCAGTTATTGGCTCTCTGCGTGTTCTAATAGGACAACCTAACCAGAGTTCCCAAAATCCAAGGACATCATCCTCAGTGTGATAGAGGATGCAGGGCATGACAATAGTATGGAGGCACATCTCGTGTGTCTGTTGTAAGTTGGTGAGGGAGATACAAGGGGTTAGACCTGTAGTCATGCATTACTACAAGGCTCTGGCAGGAGGGATAAGATATTTACTGGTCGTTGGGGTAGAGTGTTGGGCACAGATGTGAGGCTGTGGGTGGAAATTATTCCCTACACAGTGACCAGTGCCTAGAACAGATTTCATGGTCAGGCCTGACCTCCTATTATTCCAGACACACTGGGGGTGGGGGGGGACTCCTGCAGGGAGGTATTGAAGCTTGAATTCAGGGCAATAACATCATAGTAGGGGGGTTGAGTGTCAAGGCAGAGCCAACACGAAACAGTTAGGTTTGGCATTGTCTGATTTAAGGAAGTGTATGAGGCTTGCAAGAGGGACCATAGTGGGCTTGATTCTCAAGGTACTAGGATGGAGCCAAGGATTTTAGGTGTAGCTGTGGGAAGTGGGGATGCACCTAATGAGGAGCTAGGATTTTGTGTGAGTAAGGTAGGTTTGCTGGGGTTGGCAAGGATTCACGGGGGGTTCAATACTCTATTGGGACCTAACGGGGGCATGGGCTGGTTAGGGAGGGCGATTTCCTTCTTAATCACAAACAACTCTTCAGGATCCTCACCACTCAGGTGGGCACATATGCCCCAAGTGCGTCTAAAAAACCATCCCGGATCCTGTGGGTTAAGGACTATTAAGTTGAGGTACTGACAATCTATCCAGAATTTCATCTGTCCTGTCACTATGTGACACCCTAACTCCATGTGGGGTTTACAACCCTTGGGTCCCCAGGAGAGATAGAGAAACCGGTCCAGCCTAGCTGGAGACCAACCAGTTGACCCTGTCTCTCATTGCCAATGAGAGTAATAATAATGTCCCGGGTGTTACAATAAGACAGTCCTGGATTTGAGGAGGGACAAATATAGTAGTCATTGTTGTCTCACAGGATTTGGTTGTGCCAATAAGGTGTCAGGGAAGGAGAGTAAAACTAGGAGTGCCAGAAGTAACATAAGTTTGTAGCATAGTAGAGGAGTTCCCAACTTCCCAGGGTCCATTTCCAGGGCTGGTGGAGATTACAGAACAACCTTTGGTGAGGTTTATAAAGGAAACCAGTCTGGATCAAGCTCAACATCCTGACTAGGGCATACAGCAGCATCATGTACTTCTGTCCTCAGTAATGCACACCTTAAGTGTGTCAGTCGGGTGCCAGGTTACTTTCCACCTCTTCCTGACTGACGGCGAGGGTGGAGCAGCCAGATGGACAGGAGAATGATGGATCCAAGGTCCAATTCCATCTACCTTAAGAGAAGAAGGGGTTACAAAGAGAACATAGGGTCCTTTCAAGCAGGGCTGGAGGTTCCCCTTCCTATGCCTTTTGACCCAAACACAGTCCCCAGGTTGGAAGTTGTGGGGAGTATGTGATGGTATCTGAAAACTGTCACTTAATCAGGGTCATATATCTTGATGAAGGGCTGCCAGTCCCAACAGCATAGATCTAATGTCTCTCAGGATTCCAGGTGTCAGGGAGGTGGGAGGGTTAGGTAGAATCGGGGAAAGGGAGTCAAAAAGAATCTCATAGGGGGAAAGAGAATGTGGACTGGGGGTGTTCTGGACTTGCAACAAGGCTAAAGGAAGGAGGGTCACCCAGTCTATGCCAGTCTCGAGGGCCAACTTAGATAAGGTCTCCTCGATTTTCCTATTCATTCTCTCTACCTATTTGGAGCTCTGGGGATTATACTCACAATGTAATTTCCAATCTATTCCCAGGGCTGCTGTAACTGCCTGCATGATTTTACTCATGAATGCTGGTCTATTATCTGAACCAATGGAAGTGGGGAATCCAAATCGGGGGATGATTTCTTCTAGGAGCTTTTTGGCCACTGTCTGAGCTGTTTCAGTTTTAGTTGGGAAAGCTTCAGGCCAGCCTGAAAAGGTGTCAGTACAAACAAGGAGATACCTGAATCTGAACTGTCCTGGATTTATCATGGTTAAGTCCCCTTCCCAGGACTGACAGGGGCGATCTCCCCATAGGCGGTGGCCAATGTGATTGCCAGGTTTGGCCAAGCGCATTAACTGACAGGCACGACAAGCCTCCACGAGGCAGGCCAGAAATTTCCTTCTCCCCAGGAAGCACAATTGTCCTTTTTCCAAGAGTTGGGATAGTTTTCTGTCCCCTAGGTGGGTAAGGTGGTGCAGGCAGGTGCTTAGCAACAGCCCCAGAGTTTCAGGGAGAAGTGTATTGCCCTTCAGGTCTTTATACCAGAGATCATTCTTCATCCCCTGCTGCTTTTTTATCCATGTGAGATCTGTCTCAGAATACTGGGGTTCCCCCTCAGGGGGAGGTGGAATCACCATGGGAAGGGTTAAAAGGGGGGAATTGAGCACTGCTTCTTGTGCTGCCTGGTCTTCTGCTCTGTTCTCTTGAGCTTCCAGAGATTCCCCCATCTGTCCAGGAATGTGAACCACCGACACCTTCTTTGGCAGATGTACATCCAATAGAAGGCCCTGAATTTCAGTCAAACGTTTAACCTCCTTCCCCCCAGCCATCAAGAAACCCCTTTCCCAGTAGATGGGCACGTGAACATGTAGGGTGGCAAAAGCATACATGATGTCTTCAGGTATTTCCCTTCTACCTCTTCCAGGGCTTTCTGCAGAGTGATCAATTCTGCCTTTTGAGCTGATGTACCTTTGGGAAGGGCAGCTGCCCAGATGAGTTTACCAGAAGCATCAACCACTCATAGCACCAGCCTTTTGTTGCCCATTTATGATGAAGCTGCTACCATCCGTAAACCACACATGGTCTACATTCGAGAAAGGAACCTTGGAGAGATCCAGATGGGCGGTGGTGGCAGTGGCTAGGTTTTCTTGACAGTCATGGAGGGTCCCACCTGGTTCTGAGTCGAGCAGCAGGGTTGTGGGGTTCAGGGCAGAAGTCACTTGGAATGAGATTTGGGGGGCATTGAGTAATAGACTTTGGTAGTGGATAGCGCATTGGATAGACATCTGCTGGGAGGCCATCTAAGGACCCCCTCGATTGCATGGGAGGTGGCCACACAGAGGGCCTGCCTGAGTGTTAGTTTGTCAGCATCCCATACTAGGATTGCTCCTGAAGCCAGGATCCACAGACAAGGAGGTTACCCCAGATCTACTGGGTCCAGCCATTTGAAACGATATGCGATAGGTCTACCCCAGGGACCTGTGTTAGGACCCCTTTAGCTATCCCCTTCTTCTTGGCCACATAAAGTCAGAATGGTTAATCAGGATTGGGGAGGACCAGTACCAGGTCAGTTAGCATGGCGTTTTTCAGTGCCTCAAAGGTAGCATCCATATTGGGGGACCAAGTCCACCCCGGCTTTTCTCTTGAGCCCTCGTACAGGGGCTGGGCCAGCTCAGCAAACCCAGGAATACAAAGGTGGCAATATCCAATGGACCCAAGAAACTCCTTGACTTGTTGGGGTCCAATTGGGGTAGGGATTCCCAGGACCATTTTCTGCACAGCATGGGTTAGCCACCATTGTCCCCTATGAAGTTTGTACCCTAGATATGTGACTTACCTCTCCACTATGATGGTCTTCCTAGCTCTGAGTCTGTAACCTAGGTGCTCTAGATCTCTTAAAAGGGCCAAAGTGGCCTCCTTGCAAGTAGCCTCAGTGGGGACAGCTAGTAGGAGGTCATTGACATATTGGAGGAGGGCGACATGGGGATGTCCTAACCGGAACCCCAGAAGATCCGAGGCAAAAGCTTCCTTGAAAATCGAGGGGCTATTTTTGAACCCTTGGGGCAGTAGTGTACAGATTATCTTACCTGTTGTTTGTGTTTTGTCATTGTGCCATTCAAAGGTGAACAGGGGCTGGCTAATGGGGGCCAGGGGCAATGTGAAGAAGGCATCCTTTAAGTCCAGGGTGGTGTACCAGACAAAGTCTGGTGGTAGTGAGCTAAGCACGGTGTACGGGTTAGGGACTGGGGGATGAATGTCCTCAATCCTCTGGTTGACCTCTCTCAGATCCTGTACTGGGTGGAAGTCCTGGCTGCAGGGTTTGTGGACAGGCAGGAGGGGAGTGTTCCAGGGGCTTTGGCGGGAGATGAGGATGACTGCCACTTTAAGCCTGTTGATGTGTGCGGTTATCGCCCTCTTCAAGGGGACATGGGGTTTTGGCAGACCCAACCTGGAGTTACTATTGGTTTCAGAGTGACCATGACGGGAGGCTGCTGTACTGCTAATCCTTCACCAGCCAACTCTGCCCAAACCCATGGGACAAGGTCCATCCATGGGTGGACCTTCTCAGGGACATCCACTAGAGTGGAGTCAGAGTGAAGGTGGTACTCATCACACAGGGACAGGGTCAAGACGTGGAGGGGGGACCCACAGGAGTCTGTGACTGACACCCCAGAGTCAGTGAAGTGAATGTGGTTGCCTGCCTTGTGCAAGAGATCCTGCCCTAACAGTGGGGCCCAGCAATCAGGGATCACAAGGAAGGAGTGAGTCACTTGGTGGAGCCCCAGGTCTACCCGAGGTTGGTAGTCTAATTGTAGAGCTTAGTGCTCATGGCACTAAGCTGGCCTTGGAAGAGACAGACCCAGTCGAGTCTTTAAGAAGTGAAAATTAGGCCCCAGTGTCCTCCAGGAAGTTCACTGGTTTCCCCTCCACCTTTAAGGTTACCTAGGACTCCAGGAGGGGCTGAGTCCCATGCCCCTCAGTCATATGTCTCTTAGGCCCATGGGACCTTTGGTTGCTGGTCGCAGTGGGGATAATGGGAAGACACTGGAGGGTCTTTCCTTCCAGACTTGTTTCTGTGGTCTTGGTCAGAGGGGCAGTCTTTAGTCACATGGGGGCATTGCCTCTTCCAATGACCCTCCTCATTACAATGAAAGCAACAGGAACAGAGGTGTCCTTCATGGTTTTGAGAGGATCCCTGATGAGGGGGCTGAGTCATGGGGTGCTGGGTTAGCCCAATCACCAAATTTCTGGCGAGGTCTTTCTGGTTTTTGTGATCCTGTCTGGCCTTATGTTCCTTGTCCTCCTACTGGAGGCACTCTGCCCATTCTTCCTGAGTCTCACGAGTGTTAAACACTCTCTCAGCAACTTTTAGGAGGTCACTGAAGGACTGGTCCCCTAGTTCTTCAACTTTTGGTAGCTTCCAATGAATGTCGGGAGCTGACTGGTTAACAAAAGCCAAGAGTATTGTGGCAAGGCTTATTTCTGCTTGGGGGTCCATTGGGGCAAAGAGGCGAAAAGCCTCTTGCAGTCTCTCCAGAAAGGAGTCAAGGCTCTCCTCTTGTTCCTCTCTAACTAAATTTACCTTAGCCAAATTGGTGGGCTTTTGAGCCACAGCACGGGGACTGGCCATGATCAAAATTCCAATTGGGGCGGTTCAGGGGGAATGTGTCATCAATGAGGTTGGGCTGGTTCATGGATCTGCCATGGATTCCAGGAACATTTTTCCTGGCTTCCAGGAGAATCTGTTCCTTCTCCTCAGTGGTAAAGAGGACCTGCAAAAGCTGTTGGCAATCTTTCCATGTGGGGTTATGAGTAAAAAGTAAAGTCTAGTAAAGATATTAGTTTTGGGGGTTGTTCAGAAAAGGAAGGGTTCTGCGTTTTCCAATTATAAAGGTCACTGGAAGAAAATGGCCAATATTGAAATACTCGGGGCCCACCTGGGACTGAGGGTCCAACAACCCTGATGGGGAGAGCAGTGGTGGAGGTGGGTTTCTGAGGTTTGGGGGTACCCTGTCTGCTTCAGCTTCAAGTGCCACAAGCCAGCCGCCCACCTTTTGCATCATTTTTGGCCCCTAAGTGACAGTATAAGGGGGCATAAGAAGGGGGTGGCGATGGCAGTTCCTGGGGCTCAGGGGCTGACTTTGGTAACACAGATGGGGCTGAGGCCTCTGGTTCAGAAGATTTCCCAGCATGCCTACACCTCTTTTCCTTCACATCCTCCGAGAGGGTCAAGGTCTTAAGGGTTCCCTTTGAGGGGGCACGGGGATCTGAGGGAAGAAAGAATTGGAGCCATGGAGGGGGGTCCAGGACTAGGTCTTGCCAGCTAAGAATATAAGGAATCAGATTGGGGTGTACTTGTGGGCCAGGATCTAAACCTGGACCCTGACCTTGGAAATAACCTCTATGTTGAGAGTCCCCTCCTTGGGCCATCCCAAACCAAATGCCAGCCACTCTGAAGAGCAGAGGGTACCAAGTTTACTCTTTTTGATGGACATGGAGAGGTTGTGGGCCCTCGCTTTGAAGACAGAGAAATGGGTAGTCATAAGGGAGAGCAGAGTGGACTCCCCCTGTCTCATAATGTCCTGAAGGATGAAAGCAGTTAATAGGCTATACACAAAGGCAGTGAACACAAAAGCAGACAGGACAATATGTGAAGGACTGGACAGACAAGACAGAAACAACAAATATGAATGTTCGGTTGAATGTGCTCCTCTACTCACCCCAAGGGGCATGGGACGAGTGGTCCCAAAAGCAAAGTGATGTGGCTGGGCTCCCCCGGGGCCGCAGTCCCTTCCTCCATTGTGTCCACTGGGTTTCCTATTTCCAACCGGGGGACCTCTAACCACCCCAAATAAAGTCTACTAAAATCAACTGGCCAGAATACCCTGCTTAAGGGATTCGAATCTGACAGGTCCTTCCCACGGCTCATCCAAGGGAGAGGGAGTCAGGGATCCTTAGGTGAAGGTAGCCAAGACGGGTATCACAGTCTTCATCCACATGCTTCCCAGGATTTCTGACCTATCACCTCATGGGAAATAGGAACCGCGCACTTTCCTGATCCACACTCAGAAATAGGTGGGCAGTTCTCCCAGATTAGTCTGACTTGGCAATAGGCCATCCCTGTATCAACTCAGAGGTAAGTGACCAGTGGGCAGCCACTTAGCTGTATGTCAATGACTCAGGAGACCTTATCCCCACAGCCTCACACAACATTCTCCACACACTCATTCAACCTCTCCAGAAACTCCTCACCGGACCCTACTGTTCTCCACTGATATTATGTGTTCTGGATCCCATTGTCCCGAGTTGCCCTGGTGACAAGGGTCCCCTCTGTTGGTCACTTTGTTTCCTTCAAGCGATCCCGGACGATCCCCCATATGAAGTGCCTGGTTATTGATCCCAAGGATGAAACCAAGACCAACAATGCAACACACAAGAGGGAATTTATTAACAAACTGCAGTTTGGGCTCAGCTCTCTAAAAGTGGCTGGCCCTGAGTCTGGGGTCTGCAGGATTTTTATACCCTTCTGTGGTAGGGGGGAGTGCATAGGAATTCCTGGGGTGGGGGGAGTGAACAGGAACTCCTGGGGTCAGGGGTGTTATCAGTTCCTGGCATATGTCAGGACGGGGAGGGACAGGAACTCCTGGGGTTAAGGGTCTTTATGACTCCTGGCCATAAAGTTCACACAGGATATGGTAACTTGACTATGGGGGCTTTAGGGGCAGTGGGGCAGGGAGAAAATAGGTTCCCAGGCTGGTCCTTCCCCTCCAACAATGAGATTACAAAGCATCTATACCTTCCTATTGTGGGAGCCTTAAAAACAACAACAATCCCTACTTACATTCATCTTAAAATCAGTGTTGTCTATTGGTATGAAGAAAAAACAACAAAAAGTGGCAAGAGGTACAGTGAGACTTAAGTGACTTGCCCAGTTAGGAAGTTTCTGAGGCTAACTTGAGCCAAGGATCTCCCATCTCTAGGTCTGGCTTTCAATCCACTAAGCCACAACCTAGTCGCTGTCCTAGAAGGCTTTTAACTAATATATCATAATTTTATTCCCTTGATAGTTCCACCCAATGTGCTGAAGTGCTTTCTCCCTTATTTCTATATTACCGGAATGCCAATTGAGATCATCTGAGTGCAATTCTCATCATTCATTATTTCTATGTATGCAAGAAGATTTTTTTTCCCAGTTTCTGGTCCCATGATGGCATCATTTATGCTTATTTTTCTTTTATCCACTTTGAATTTGTATTCCACTGTGCTTAAAGTTACCATGGACCTTTTCATTGCCCTTTATGTGTTACTCACTGTTTTACAGGGTCAATTATATGCAGTGCACTTCTATATAGTTACAGAGTAAAATGTTGCTATGACAATAATATATCTTTGCTTTCATAAGAGAGTTGAGGTCTATAAATGAGCTTTGCAATATCCCAAAGGCAATTCAATCAACTCTACTGTTCCACTCTGTCTAATTAAATGTCCATCTGAATTTTTTAATCAATATATCTTTATATATTTATTTATCTATCTGTCTGTCTGTCTACCTGTCTGACTGTCAGTTTATAGTGATAGAGAAAATAATCAGAGTTCAAATGCATTTTAAAATTTAGGTAGTTGACATCCTTGACTCACTTTTTTTTCTCCTGTATTAATAGAAGGGCCAAACATAATCTTGGAGTGATAACGTCTAAAGAATCTCAGTATTATTCCAAAGCTCGATGAGAAAAACTCAGTCTTTTCTCCTCTTTTCACCTTCCATCTTCTCTTCTCTCCTTTCTTTTCCTTTTCCTATAGTTTTGGACTGCTAAAAAAATTGAAAGTAAAAGAATATATTTGAAGATGAATGTCATGTCTAAATACCATATATCAATGAAATTAAAAATTATAATATGAGAAAAACACATCTTACCTCTCAGGATAATTTTTAAATTAAATAAAGAAAATTATGCCATATATAAAATCTTTTTTTGCTTTTTAAAGACATTTTTAAATTCATCTCTTCCTGTCATTTTTAGTCTTCTTACAACATACCCATTGATCCAGTAACATTGACCTCCTTGGTTTACCTTTCACATGATATTCCATCCTAATTGCACACATTTTTATTGGCTGTCCTCCATGCCTCAGATTTTCTCCTTCTTATGTTCTGCTTCCTAATTTCCTTGATTTCCCTCAAATGATAATAAAAGATAATAATCTACCTTTTCACAAGAAGCTTTAAGGTCCTACTTAATATGCATATCTCCCCTCTAAATTTATTCCCAAATTTATCATGTATATATTTTTTCTATGTCGTTGCCATTAGAATATGAGTTCTTTGAAAGCAAAGACTTTTATTTTCTATCCCTAGATCTTAGTACAGTGATTAGCACATAGGAGAGCCTTTATGCATATTTGCTGATTTAGACTAACTTGGATGTAAGCATTGTCAAGCAGGCAAAATGAAGTATTTTAATGAAAAGGAAGACCAACTTCAAGCCTCTGAAATCATAGGAACTATTACCTAGTAAGACACAGTTTTTAAAGGGATCTTATTTTAAAGTGAACAGACGTCTGAACCTTTTATTGTGATAAAAAAATTGAATTCGATTCTCAATATTTTACAGCATGATTAAATAAAGTGACAACTTCCTTTTCAACAAAGATAGTTAAACATTCACTAAGGCCACTCAAATAGAGATGCAGATTAAAGCATAAATCCTTGGGGTGGGGGGTTGGTACATCCAATAGGTAGTTTATTATCCCACTTAAATGATTAGGTAAAAATGATTTGTAATTAGCATATTATCTTAGGTCAAATTGCTTTCTACTAAAGTGGTTTTAAAAGTTTATTTGCCTTCACTCAAGTAGACTTTCTATCATTGTTAAATCTTCTTTTTTACTAGTAATTTCATCTTTAGCAAACCCATTTTATAGATAATGCAAAACTGAACAATATCCTCAAAAACTGGCCCCCATTTCATTGCTTCCATCACTTGCATACCCTAGTTGAATGACTGTCTCAGTCTCTCACATCTACCTTATTTCTATCAGGACAGAACAATCTTTAATTCTAGGCTATAAATGTATCACATACATGTGTACATATGCACACACACATACCACACACAGGGTTTGGAATACAAATGTATTAGTTTTACTCTAATATCTACTCCCTGCTACTTAATAATAAATACTGTGTCCTCTAGTTTCCTCATTTATGAATGAGAAAGTTGGATTTTCATAAAATATGAGCTCTTTAAGTGGGGCTACATAGGTATTTTTATATTGCTATGTTCAGAGTCTATGTAAGTGGCTGTCATACAATAGAAGTTTAATAAATGTTTTTTGATTGAAGGATTATTGATTAAATGACCTGTCAGATACATTCCAGTTATATTTGCTTGCTTGTGTACCAGGCAGTATTTTTAAAAAAATGAATGATTGATTGTAACATTCATTAAAAAAATTGAGTACCATATTCGCACTATATTCTCTCTCTTACTCGAATCTCTTATCATGAGATTGCCATTACTATGTACAATGTTCTTCTGGTTCTACTCAATTCATTTTGCATCAGTTCATATAAATCATACAGTTTTTTCTCTTTGTAACCATTCTTCTCATCATTTATTATACTATGATAAGATTCCATTACAATCATATAGCACAACTTACTCAGTAATTCATCATTTGAATGAGATATCAATTTCCCATTTCTTTGCCAGCACAAAAGGAGTTTCTATAAATATTTTTGGAAACATGTCTTTTTAAATTTTTAATTAATATTTTTGTATACAAAACTAGGACTATTTGTTCTGTGTCAAAGGCTATACATAATTTTATAATCCCTTGAGCACATTATTAAATTGATTTACAAAATAGTTTGGCCAGTTCATAAATTCACCAATATTATATTAGTTTCTCATTTTCTCTACACCTCTACACTCACTCCAACATTTGTCATTTTCCACTTTTTTTTCCCAAGTAAGCCAGGACCCAATTGTTTTGATGAGTAGCCCTTTGTATTAGAATTTGAGATCTGGGACTGTTAGGCTATCTTTCTTCATATTTTATTCATTGATATCCTTGATATTGTTAACCTTTTGTTCTTCCAGATGAATTTTGTTATTATTTTTTCTAACTCTATAAGGTAATAATTTTGGTATTTCAATTGTATGGCATCATGTAAATGTATTGATTTATGAAAAACTTTCCTTTTGTTATATTGACTCAGCCTACCCATTGCAAATAATAATTATTTAATTGTATATATCTTTCTTTATGTTTTAAGTATTTTGCAATTGTTTTCATATAGTTCACGGATTTGTCTTGGCTATTAGATTCCCATATATTTTGTAATGTATGACGGTATTAAAATGGAATTTTTCTTTCTGTCTCTTCTTTTGGCAATGTATAGCTATGCTGATAATTTATTTGGCTTTAATTTACATTTTTCAAATTTCCTAAAGTACTTCATTGTTTCAACTAGTTTTTGTTAATGTGTTCTCTAAGCTTAACATCAAAAAGTCTGCGAAGAGTGTTAGTTTTTTTCCATTTGACTATTCTTATTCAATTTATTTTACTTTATCTTATTTTAATAGTTAGCATTCCTAGAAAAATATTGAATAATAGTTGTGATAATGGAGATATTTGCTTCTGTTAGGGTCTGGGTTTTTGCCTACCACCAAGGAAGACCCACAGACAATGCAATCAAGAAAAAGGGTCATTTATTTCTCTGGTGCGCACCAGGGGAGTTCAGCCCAAGAGTTCCAACTGTAACTCGTGGTTGCTGAGATATATATATACCCACCAGTATGTATGGCCCCCCAGCCCTTATCTGGTATATACTATTCTTGGAACCTTGACATGTTAGTTGTTGGGGTCTGCGTGGCCCCTAAGTTCTTATCTGGTACATACTGCTGCTGGGGCCTTGAAAGATTTATGTTTCTGAACTTCCAAGGCCGGGCAGTTCTCTGCTCAGGCCTCCCTCACTTCTCTCTTGATTTAATTGGTAAGAAGTCTAATTTATCTCCATTAAAGATAATTTTCTTGCTCTTTCATTTAGATAAATAGTGCTAATCATTTTAACAAAAGCTTTATTAAGTCTTATAATTCTAATATTTTTGATAGGGATTGATGTATTTTATCCAAAACATTTTATATATCTCAAGATAATAATCATTGATTTGCATTCTTTTGTTATCAATAAGGTCAATTATGCTGATAGTTTACCTAAAATTTAGCCACCTCTAAATTGTAGCTGGTGATATATTTCCTCCTCCACTCTTATGTGATCTTTTAAATTCTTTAAATCTTCATTTCTTATAGGAATTCTTGTTGGACTTGTGATACATATGAATTATTTAAGTCTCTGCTTGCTACTCTTTTCACATTATTGTCTTCTTCTGACATCATATCTTAAGTTTCCTTGTCACAAAATGAATTTTTATGGTCAGGTTATATTTGTTGCTATTGTTGATGGCTCATTTTTTTTAGCCTATTTCTTACCTTGAACTTTATATGAAAGTTAGGTTCTGCTTACTGGGGTAGGCAATAATGTCCTAAGCTTTGCCTATTTTCACACTGCTAATATCATAGCTTGTTCTAGAGATTAAATGGCATGATCCTGGGAGAGTTGTGGTTACATTGTGTTACTTTGTTGGTCTGCACTCTATTCTTTACCCAGAAAGTCAAAAGTGCTAGCATGTCTCTTTTCCCTAAAATTGTAATTAGTGCCCCTGGTTCTTTGCAACCACAATAACTCTTCTTCTTTGATAACTATTCACTCAGAACTTGACAGTTACCAAACAAATTTAGTTCCAGGGCCTCGTGCTAGCTCAGAAGACCCCTGTGATCCCTTTCTAATCAGCTGTCCAATCACCTTACTGTTTTTAAACTGAGAAGTCCCTCTTCTGAGGCCCTCAGTTGGTATAGGGAAACTGTGTACAATGGGCCAGCTACTTCCCCAGAGTTAGACCTCTTCTTCTGATATTGTAAGTTGTCTTAGGTAGGAAAAAATGTCACATTCCCACCTTTTTTTTTTCTGTGACAATTCAGAATTTGTTTTGTTGCATTATTTTTATGTTGTTTGTAAGAAAATGTTGAGAGAGCTTAGTTGTAATTCTTCATCAATTCTACCATGTTGCTTTTTCCTCCTAAGATGTGTTTAAGGAACAAAAACAAAATTCATTTCCTAAAATTCCTAAAAATCAATTCCTAAAATCATAAATATAAAGTTAATATAATTTAAAAGCCACATCATGAATCCCAAGGTTATATTTTTAGGATATTTTTATCCCTTAGCTTGTGGAGTTGCTTTATTTTTACTATTCTCCTTTCTTAAAAAGCATAACAAGAAACTGATTATTTAAAGATAATAGAAAAACTATATATATATATATATTGCTACTAAAGAATCAAAATCAAAATCTATAAATGTCAGGAAAATGGCATTAATATTCTGAATACCAAAATAAGAGATATTGATGATTACAGGTATTTTTATGACATCATATTTAAATGTCCAGAAAGAGCTAAAAAATAGTAAATCCTTTGAACTGTTTTTCCTATTACTTTCCTTTAAACATATTTTAATAGTTTTCACTTGTAGCTAAATCATTTATAGGTGGTAAACTCAAGAAGCTATATTATTATTAGAAATAATTAACAACATTATTTTTACTATTGCTCCAAAGTTAGATTATATAAGCTAAGAGTTTTTCCCTCATGTTATGTATGCCACATTGGCATAACTTATTGACATAAGTGATTTAGGTATCCTTTGCTTTTCCTATACTACTTATAGATAAAGATTGCTCTTGTTCTGGCAAATGTTTCCTAGAACCTGCTGGCCTTTACTCATAGCCTCTTTGCTTTGAAAGAGGTGACACTTTATTTAAATCATTTCATAGACATTTAGTCTGTCTGCTACTGAGGGATATAAGGAAATGTTCTTCACTACTGAGCTTTCATTCTAGAATATAAACCATCTGTCTTAGAAAACCGAAGTGAAGAACTGATTCTAAGTGCAAAGAAAAAAATCATGATCTGGAAATTCCTCTGTCTTGCTTTATGATTATTTTGGCCTCCAATACTTAAGCAAAACACAAAATGGCATAAGGATTGCAAGCTTTGGATCCATTTTTAATCGATCAACAGAAATATTTTAAGCACTACCCACACACTGAATTCTGTGCTAGAAACTATGCATATGTGTATATATTTATATGAGATTGATCTTGATATTCATAATTATACATTCTATTTGGGATTTAAACATGTTTATAAATCACTAAGTATATTGGTATATATATATATATATATACATATATATATATATATATAATACAATTGAAACTATTTAGAGTGATAAAATCTGATTCAAATGCTATTTGACTCTAGCTTTGGGATATTGATAAAATTGATTAATCTTTCAGGACCTTGGCATTTTCTTTTGTAAAATGTGGGATTATACTGCATTGCCTCTGTTGCCTATTTCAGAGCTTAACCTAGGATATTATATAGACTTTTTAAGGATCCTATTCCTTGGTGCTCCAAATATTTGCAACTGAGGAAATATGATAAAACACCTTGAGGAAAGTTGGGCTTTAAGGTGAGCTTTGCAGGTAGCTAAGGCTTATAAGGATTATAAATGAAAGTGTAAAAAGTTTTTGAGTGATGCTGCAAATATCCAATGTCAAGTCACCAAGTTTAGCTAAAACAATAAATGTGGAAGAAAAATGTATAGTCAACCCACATAGATTGCCTGTCATGAAGGATTGTTTGAAATGGAAAAGATTTTATTTTTAGAAGATGAAACTTGTCATTCCACTTATATTCCTTGAAAAGTACAATGTCCTAGAACATTGTTCAGAGAATCTTAGAAATTTCATAGTAAATCATAATTGAAAAAGAACTAAAGGGTCATTCTGTTACTTTTTTATGATCTTATAGAGATGAACAAAAAGCATTGACTTTTATCAATGTCTATTATATCTAACCCAAATTTTATTGCCTCTTTGTTTTTTCTTAATGCATATTATTATACTCTGTGCGCAATATTTTTTGTTTCTGTTTTCTTTACTCTAAATCACTTTATTCAAATCTTCCTTTGTGAGTATATATTTTTCATGTTTTCATTCCCTATTGCACAGGAAATATTCCACGATTTTCTTATATCCAAGTTGGTTCAATTATTTTTCAATTGTTGGGTAAACATATTGTCTCCAGCTTTTTGTTGTCATGAATAATGCGGCTGTGAATATTCTTGTACTGCTAGTCTTTACTTGCTGTCAATAATCCCTTTGGGGAATAGTCCCCAAAGTGAAATCTCTAGTTCAAATTTAATTGGATCAATTTAATAACTTTTCTTGCATAATTTAAAATTGTTTTCCAGAATGCGCCAATAAATTTAAAGTACCAAAAGCAATGAAATAGTCTGCTTTCTATGAACCTCCACAAAAATGATTTTTTTTCTTTTTTATAATCTTTTTTTAATAATCTTTGTCAAATGTTTCAGAATTTTTAAAATATTCATGTCTTTTAGCAATGAAAATAATTAATTAGACTGGTAGTTAATAGTTGGTATTTAGTATTTATTTTTAAATATTATGGATTTTTGGTTTTGTAATAATTTAAATTCTGAATTTGCCTCTATTGCCTTCCTTCAGAAAATTAGTTGATAAAAATAAAAGTTAACATCCACCAAATCTAATGTAGCTATATCTATAGATCCCTTTGGAAAGAATGAAGATAAAAGTATATTTTCAGTTTTTATCTGATCCAAGGTTTTCAGTACTTATAAAGAACTGAATTAAGATAATATATACATAGATGTATATTTATGTATACATAAGTATATGTATTAAAATTTTACATAATATGATATATACTTTTCTATATAGAATGTGTAATTATGTATACATATGTACATTTTAGTGTAGTTCATTTTTATATATACATCTCTATATCTATCTATAGTTGTAGCCACTATGCATATTGTATTCCTTTCTCTTCATAATTCATTCTGCATTAGTTAAATCATTTCTCATAAGGTTGTTTTCACATAAGTATATATGAATTCTTCACATTTCTCTGTGAGTTAATATTCCATTGCATTTATGTATCACAATCTGTTTAGTCACTCAAATCACCCAATATCAACTTCATTGCTCTTTATAAAATTAAATAAAATTAATTTTTAATCAATAGAATCAATAAGTATCTAATTTTTTTCTAGTTCTTTACAAAATAACATCAATATAAATAATGTTATGTATTCAGTTACATTTATTTTTTTGTCTATGTACTTCTCTATGGATATATGTATAGGTATCAATAGGACCTTTAGGTTAAAGTTTTGGCTATGTCAGTCTCCATTGGGGGCATAATTTCAGAATGATTTACAAAATGTTTTAATCCATAAAAATCACTACCCAATGATGTGTCATTCAATTCAATTCAATAGTAGTAGTAGTAGTAGTAGTAGTAGTCTCTCGGTAACCGAGGATGACGATTGTCTTTGTGCATTTTCATCTATGGTGTATAGATGAGTGTGCACAAAGACACTTGTGCGTGAAGGAGATTTAAGTGGAAAAGTTGATGCACAGAGACAGTCCCACTCTCTCGGCATTGGAAGCCTGGGTCCAGTGGCACGAAAAGTTGTTACACCTGGGGACTTCCTCAGCTGCATTGGATGGCCATGTTGTCTTTTGTGCTCCAACATGCCCTAAGCACTCCACAGTGCTTTGCTGCATCACCCTCTCAGCCAATGAACCTTCTTATTGGTTTCTTCCATCTGTTCAGCCAAAGCAGTCTTCACATGCTGGGTGAGCAAAGCCCTGGTTCACCAGGGGTCTAAGACCCGATGGCTACCCTCACAAGGTTTAGCCTGCCTGTCGAAGCCGTTGCCTGGGGTATGGCTGCTGCTGCATGCTAGCAGCTACTGGGAGCCACAAGTGAGAGCTGGGTGTCAGGTGAGGGTCAGAGGCTGGAAAGCTGCCCTAGGAGGGTACAACAAGCCCTCCATACCAGAGATACTACCCCTCCCTGACCACCCCATACAATACAATATTCAATAATATTTTATTAATCACCTACAATGTGGTAGGCACTGTGCACAACACTGGAGTTTAAAAAAAAAAAAAGACATTTCTTGCCCTTGAGGAGCTAAAATTCAATGAAAGAAAAAAAATACTAAAGGAAGTATGAGAAAGTAGTAGATAGAAACCATGGAGTGTACCTGATTGTGTGTGTGTGTGTGTGTGTGTGTGTGTGTGTGTGTGTCCATGTATGGTAAAGTACCTTGTTTTCTGCTAAGGCCAAGAAGAGATGCAAATGAAAAGTGATGTGGAATGAAAAAATCTGGATTCTCTCCTCTTTAAAGGAACCCTTTGGTTGAAATTAACCTTAGGGAAGACTTGGCTGAGGAATTTGAAAAGATATTGAATATCCTAGGCTAGTTTAAGGGGCAAGATAAGGACTTTTTTCATGATGAGCTTACACTTAGATATAGGCACATATTACTATGAAGTTGAGACCAAAGTGAACTGCAAATGGAATGTGGAATAAGCACTGGTATGTATGTTTCTTGAGCTTCATTATTAAGAGTTACATTTTTCATATCCTTTATAAATCTGATTATTATTTTTATTTCTTTTTCTCTTAGTGATTGGGAATAATCTTTCAGAGGGTGATTAGTTACTTATAGTTATTTTAGAATTATTTAATGATATCTTCATCTTATTTATCAAATGAGAAAGGCTATTGGCTTTATATAGTCATGTCAATTCATTAATATCTTAGCTATTAAATCTATTAAGAAATATTTAATATGGTGTTTTATTTTCCTATTTCTTAGCATTCTTTTTTAACCTATCTTTATTCACATTGTTTTTGCAAAAGGTTTCTGAGTTCATATTTAAATAACAAATTTAAAGCATTCACTTTTTTATCACCTTTATCTATTATCTAGATAAGAATTTTCTCCCTTGAATGTTTAACATTTGACTTGGCTTTAGGAAAATATGAATGCACTGTTGCACTTTTGGTGAAACTGAACTGATTCAACCATTTTCAAATTATTCAAAGAAAGCAACAGAAATGTTGAAACCCTTAGATTCAAAATTACTATAACTACAGTTAGGTATATTTCAAGGAAGTCATTTATGAAAAGAAAGTTCCTTTTGTACAATAAAAAAAAGAGAATGAAACATTTCTTGTAGTAGTAAATTTAGTAAAATTATGTAGGGACAAAAAAGATGCCCATTATTTGAAGATTGGCTAAACAAGTTGTTAGATATGAACATAGTTAAATATCACTGTGCTATAAGAAATGATGAATATTTTAAAACCTAGATATTGATATGCACTGGTAGAATCCAAGGAAAATGAAATAAGCAGAACTATGTAAAGCAATACAGATTACAACATAATTAAAAACAAAATGTATATAACAATTGAAATTGAATACAACATAAATATAATGACTAGGCACGTTTTGACCTTTGGACTTTGACTTAGAGATCTTATTCCTAGGTATACATATATCCATAGAGAAGTTTAAAGGGAAAAAAGTAACTTTATATGTAAAATTATTATTATTGGTGTATTTGGAAGCTAAGCTGACATTAATTGATAAAAGAATGGTTAACAGAGATAGACTTAAAAAGATCAATAGATAATGCCTAATTATTTCAAAGAGTCAAGTAAAATATAGAATTTTTTCTCAACTTGTTTTGCCTGAGAGCTTTTTGAGAAAGCAAAAGAGGAGCATACATTGCAAAATATGCTATTTTTATTTGAAAAAATAATTCCTACCCTAAGTATATCTGTGAAAGTTAAATGATTTATATTTCTTCTCTTAAAAAGGTTACTTTCTGTATTCAAGTCACATTCATTTCAAGAACAATGTTTAATGCGTTATATATCCTGGTCTAAAATAATTCTATATTCTGTATTATAATTATTTTGCTTTTTGACCTGTTCATAATAAAAAGGGAATTTTACCTAGAAAAAATATGTCATTAGGTTTCTGAGGCATAGGTTTATCAATGATAGGTTTTTCAGCTTGTGGGATTCTGAGTTCATTTTTTCCTGGACCATATAGTTTTCTGATTTTTCACATTTGCTCTCTGTCAGTTATCAGTTGTAAGAAAAATGGAAAGGGGTAAGCAATTAAATTGGGTTAAATGTCTTGACCATTCCCATACAGCTAGGAACTGGCTGATGCCGGATTTGAACCTAGATGATCCTGATCCCAAGGGTGGTTCTCTATCCACTTTGTTACCTACCTACCTGTTTTTTATTACCTCATGCATTATGTAGAGTATGTGCAGTCACGCTTCATCTATCACCCTGATGTTCTTGCCATTTTCCTTGCCACTATATCCCTCTGGACAAGAGATCATGCTCTAGAAGAACCAATCCTTTAGCTATGGAATGACTGTCTTCCATTCCATGCCACAATAATTGAAGAGTCTCTTAAAAAATTCTGTCTAATATTATTTCCTATTTCACACTACTGAAAAGAGTATGTTCTTACAAATGTTCACCAGTCAATTACCAAATAAAAATAGCTTACAAAGAGTAACTCTTCATTCTATTTTTTGTTTCTCTATGAAATTGTAAGTCCCATAAGCAATATAGAGGAATGTATTGCATGAAAGCATTATTTTAATCTATTTAAAACTATTTACCACCTCAGGAAAGAGGGTAGGGAGGCAAAAAATCTGAATCCTAAAATGTCAGAAGTCAATTGTTAAAATTATTTATATATGTAGCTGAAAAAAGAATGAATATTCTTTTAAAAATTAAATTATAAGTCCCTTGTATTCCTATTGATTAGCATGATGCTTAGCACATGGTAAGTGATTATTAAAAGTATTTTATTCATTCATTTCCCTTATTTAGTCTAGTACTTAAAATTGCTTTTAATTTTAAAACCAGAACTATTAAAATTATTTTATAATATAATTTGAGGCATACAAAACTTAATCTCCTTTAAAATCTAATTTAAAATTATGTTCTTGGAGGTAAAAAGGCTTTTGCTCTCCAAATGAGTTTTGTACAGATATGTAAAATACATTTTTATTCTTTTGGTATAGTCCTACATCTTTAAATTAATTACACAGCATACTCCTATTTATGTTGTTATTTGACACAACCAGGAGGTACATATTTTTATCATGAGTACTTGCCATATCTTAGACCATGAAAGATAATATGTTTCTTATGTACTATTTAGCCATTAGGTGATGTTCTGCTGCATATTCTGTAGGTGTCAAACTTTATATCCTGATTTGATATATTGCAATCTTTCCTATATCCTTAAACAACTGATATTGATCTCCATTTCCAAAAAACATAAAAATATTAATGTAATTTCAGGAGGCAATCTCTGTTTCTGAAATGGCATTATAAACATCTATTTTTTAACAATCAAATTCATATGACATAGGCATTGGTTTGATCATTCTTTTTTGACACATTATTGAGTTATATCAGATTTAACTTCAGCAAATTTTTGTTTTAATTTTTATATCTGAGCTCTTTCTATCTCAAGATAAATATGTTTTCTCATTTCATTTGAAAAAATCCAATCCATGTACCTGTTACCTGTTTTTACAATTGATTTGCTAATTGATACCTGTGTTGTTTGTTTTTTTTTTTTAATTTTAAACATTATTTTATTTGGTCATTTCCAAACATTATTCACTGGAAACAAAGATCATTTTCTTTTCCTCCCTGCTCCCCCTCCCACCACATTTCCCTCTCCCATAGTCAATGCACGATTCCACTGGTTATCACATGTGTTCTTGACTCGAACCCATTTCCCTGTTGTTGCTATTTGCATTAGAGTGTTCATTTAGAGTCTCTCCTCAGTCATATCCCCTCCACTCCTTTAGTCAAGCAGTTGCTTTTCATCGGTATATTTACTCCCACAGTTTATCCTCTGCTTGTGGATAGTATTATTTAGATCCCTGCAGATTGTTCAGGGACATTGCATTGCCACTAATGGAGAAGTCCATCACCTTCGATTGTGCCACAGTGTATCAGTCTCTGTGTAAAATGTTTTCCTGGTTCTGCTCCACTGGCTCTGCATCATTTCCTGGAGGTTGTTCCAGTCTCCATGGAATTCCTCTACTTTATTATTCCTTTTAGCACAATAGTATTCCATCACCAACATATACCACAATTTGTTCAGCCATTCCCCAATTGATGGGCATCCCCTCGTTTTCCAATTTTTTGGCCACCACAAAGAGTGCAGCTATGAATATTCTTGTACAAATCTTTTTCCTTATTATCTCTTTGGGGTATAAACCCAGCAGTGCTATGGCTGGATCAAAGGGCAGACAGTCTTTTATCACCCTTTGGGCATAGTTCCAAATTGCCCTCCAGAATGGCTGGATCAATTCACAACTCCAGCAGCAATGAACTAGTGTCCCTACTTTGCCACATCCCCTCCAGCATTCATTACTTTCCATAGATGTCATGTTAGCCAATCTGCTAGGTGTGAGGTGATACCTCAGAGTTGTTTTGATTTCCATCTCTCTGATTATAAGAGATGTAGAGCACTTTTTCATGTGCTTATTAATAGTTTGATTTCTTTGGCTGAGAATTGCCTGTTCATGTCCCTTGCCCATTTATCAATTGGAGAATGGCTTGATTTTTTGGACAATTGATTTAGTACTTTGTAAATTTATGTAATTAAACCTTTGTCAGAGGTTTTTATGAAGATTGTTTCCCAATTTGTTGCTACCCTTCAGATTTTGGTTACGTTGGTTTTGTTTGTACAAAAACTTTTTAATTTGATGTATTCCAGATTATTTATTTTGCATTTTGTAACTCTTTCTAAGTCTTGCTTGGTTTTAAAGTCTTTCCCTTCCCAAAGGTCTGACATGTATCCTATGCTGTGTTCTCCTAATTTTCTTACAGTTTCCTTCTTTATGTTCAAGTCATTCACCCATTTTGAATTTATCATGTTGTAGGGTGTGAGGTGTTGATCTAAACCTAATCTTTCCCACACTGTACTCAAATTTTCCCAGCAGTTGTTATGACATAGTGGATTTTTGTCCCCAAAGCTGGGATCTTTGGGTTTGTCATATACTGTCTTACTGAGGTCACTTGCCACCAGTCTATTCCATTAATCCTCTTTTCTGTCTCTTAGCTAGTACTAGATTATGTTGGTGACCGCTGCTTTATAATATAGTCTGAGATCTGGGATTGCACGGCCCCCTTCCTTTGTATTTGTTTTTCCATTATTTCCCTGGATATCCTTGATCTTTTGTTCTTCCAAATGAACTTTGTTATGGTTTTTTCTAAATCAGTAAAAAAATTTTTTGGAAGTTGCCATGGGTATGGCACTAAATAGATAGATGAGTTTGGGTAGGATGGTCATTTTTATTATATTGGCTCATCCTACCAATGAACAGTTAATGTTCTTCCAATTGTTCAAGTCTACTTTTAGTTGTGTGGAAAGTGTTTTGTAGTTGTTTTCATATAGTTCCTGTGTTTGTCTCAGGAGATAGATTCCTAAGCATTTTATTTTGTCTAAGGTAATTTTGAATGGGATTTCTCTTTCTAGTTCTTGCTGCTGTGCTGTGATGGAATTATATAGAAATGCTGATGACTTATGTGGGTTTATTTTGTATCCTGCAACTTTGCTAAAGTTGTTGATTATTTCAATTAGCTTTTTGGTTGAATCTCTAGGATTCTTTAAGTAGACCATCATGTCATCTGCAAAGAGTGATAATTTGGTCTCCTCCTTGCCTATTTTAATACCTTCAATTTATTTTTTCTTCTCTAATTGCTACTGCTTGTGTTTCTAATACAATGTCAAATAGTAGAGGTGATAATGGGCATCCTTGTTTCACTCCTGATCTTAATTGGAATGGATTTAGTTTATCCCCATTGCAGATGATATTAGTTGATGGTTTTAGATATATACTGTTTATTATTTTTAGGAACAACCCTTCTATTCCTGTGCTTTCTAGTGTTGTTAGTAGGAATGGGTGTTGTATTTTATCAAAGGCTTTTTCTGCATCTATTGAGATAATCATGTGCTTCTTGTTGGATTGCTTGTTGATTTGGTCAATTATGTGGATGGTTTACTAATATTGAACTAGCCCTGCATCACTGGTATAAATCCTACTTGATCATGGGGGATGATCCTTCTGATCACTTGCTGGAGTCTTCTTGCTAGTATCCTATTTAAGAATTTTGAATCTATATTCATTAGGGAGATTGGTCTATAATTTTCTTTCTCTGTTTTTGGCCTGCCTGGCTTGGGAATTAGTACCATGTTTGTGTCATAAAAGGAGTTTGGTAGAACTCCCTCTTTGCTTATTATGTCAAATAGTTTGTATAGTATTGGGGTTAGCTATTCTTTGAATGTTTGATAGAATTCACTGGTGAATCCGTAAGGCCCTGGGGATTTTTTCTTAGGAAATTCTTTCATGGACTGTTGGATTTCTTTTTCTGATATGGGATTATTTCAGAAATCTGTTTCTTCTTCTGTTAGTCTAGGCAATTTATTTTTTTGTAAACATTCATCCATATCACCTAGGTTGGTATATTTATTGCCATATAGTTGGGCAAAGTAGTTTTTAATGATTGCCTTAATTTCCTCTTCATTGGAGGTGAGATCCCCCTTTTCATCCTTGATGCTGTTAATTTGCCTTTCTTCTTTCCTTTTTTTTTAATTAGATTGACTAGTACTTTGTCTATTTTGTCTGTTTTTTCAAAGTACCAGCTTTTAGTCTTGTTTATTAGCTCAATATTTCTGTCACTTTCGATTTTATTAATTTCTCCCTTAATTTTTAGGATCTCTAGTTAGGTTTTTTTCTGGGGGTTTTTAATTTGTTCGTTCTCAAGTTTTTCAATTTGCATTTCCAATTCCTTGATCTCTGTCCTCCCTAATTTGTTAATATATGCACTCAGGGATATGAATTTTCCTCTAAGTACTGCCTTGGCTGCATCCCATAAGGTTTAAATGATGTTTCGTCGTTGTCATTTTCCTCAATGAAATTATTAATTGTTTCTATGATTTCTTCTCTAACTAACCAAATTTGGAGTATCATATTATTTAATTTCCAATTAATTTTTGATTTGGCTCTCCATGTACCCTTACCGATCAATATTTTTATTGCCTTGTGATCTGAAAAGGCTGCATTTATTATTTCTGTTTTTCTGCATTTGAGTGCCATGTTTCTGTGACCTAGTGTATGATCTATTTTTGTGAATGTGCCATATAGTGCTGAGAAGAAGGTGTATTCCTTTTTGTCCCTATTTATTTTTCTCCATATGTCTATTAACTCTAATTTTTCTAATATTTCATTCACCTCTTTTACCTCTTTCTTGTTTATTTTTTGGTTTGATTTATCTAAATTTGATAGTGGTTTGTTCAAGTCTCCCACTAATATGGTTTTACTGTCTATTTCCTCCTTCAATTCTCCTAGTTTCTCTATTAAAAATTTGCATGCTATACCATTTGGTGCATACATGTTGATTAGTGATATTTCCTCATTGTCTCTACTCCCTTTTAACAGAATATATTTACCTCCCCTATCCCTTTTGATCAGGTATATTTTTACTTTGGCTTTGTCAGATATCATGATTGCAACCCCTGCCTTCTTTCTATCAGTTGAGGCCCAAAAGGTCTTACTCCAACCTTTAATTCTAACCTTGTGAGTGTCAACCCCCCTCATATGTGTTTCTTGAAGACAACAAATGGTAGGGTTTTGGGTTCTAATCCAATCTGCTATTTGTCTATGTTTTATGGGTGAGTTCATCCCATTCACTTTCAAAATTATGATTTTGATTTGTGGATTTGCTGGCATTTTGATATCTTCCCCTAGTTCTGACCTTTCTTCTTTAGCTATATCCTTTTGAACCAGTGATTTACTTTGGGTCAGTCCCCTTAGTCCCCTCCCTTGAGATGCTTCCCTTTCTAGCCCCTCCCTTTTTATGCTCCCTTCCCCTCCCCCCTCTCCTTCCCTCCCTTTTTATACTCCCTCCCCCCTCCCCCTCCTTAATTTTCCTTTCTTTCTTGCCCTATTGGATAAGACACAGTTCAGGATCCCACTGGATCTAGATGTTCTTCTCTCTCAGATTTGATTTCACTGAGAGTAAGGTTTAAGTAATTCCACTTCACACTCTCTTCCTCTCCTTCTCATATAAGAGTTCTTCTCCTCCCCTTCCAATGTGTATTTTTATATGGGAAAGATTATTCTATTAAGTTCCCCCCTATTTCTTGAAGTAAATCTTAGTGTTATTGATGGTTTCCCCTCCCTTTTCCTTTCTTTGGCCCTACTTTCCCCAAATCTTCTTAATGCCCCAATCTTTCGCTATGTATGTTTCTTCTAACTACACTTATGATGCATACAATTTTTGAGAGTTACACAAAACATTTTCCCCACATATTAATATATATATATGTATATATATATATATATATATATATATATATATATAATTTGATGTAAATGTAGTCCTTATAGAGGAGAGTTTGACTTAAAGAAAAAGGTAAGATTCATCTCCTTTTCTTTTCTTTCATATTTACCTTTTCATGTTTCTCTTGCTTTCCGTGCTTGGATATCAAATTTTCCACTAAATTCTGGTCTTTTCTTAGCAAATGCTTGGAAATCTTCTATTTTGTTGAATGCCCATACTTTCCCCTGGAAGTATATAGTCAGTTTTGCTGGGTAGTTGATTCTTGGTTGGAGATTCAGCTCTCTTGCCTTTCTAAATATCGTGTCCCATGCTTTGTGGTCTCATAGAGTGTTAGCTGCTAAGTCATGTGTGATCCTTATGGGAGCCCCCCTATATCTGAAGCTCCTCTTCCCTGGCTTCTTGTAGGATTTGCTCCTTTTCTTGGAAGATCTTGAATTTGGCAATTACATTCCTAGGGGTTGTCTTTTGGGGATTTAGTATAGAGGGTGTTCTATGAACCCTTTCTATTTCTATTTTGCCCCCTCTCTCCAGAACGTGTGGGCAATTTTCTTTTATAATCTCCTGTAGAATAACATCGAGTTTATTGTTTATCTCTGGTTTTTCTGGGAGACCGATAATTTGGAGGTTGTCTCTTCTTCCTCAGTTTTCTAAGTCTGTGACCTTTTCAGTGGGATATTTTATGTTTTCTTCTAATTCATTAATTTTTTGGCTTTGCTTTGTTGATTCTTGCTGTTTTATGGTCTCACTTTCTTCGAGTTGCTTAATTCTGGTCCTTTGGGACTAGTTTTGCTTTTCAGCTTTGTCTGCCTCTCTATTGGATGCTTCGAGCTCTTTTTCCAATTGAGCAGTCTTATCTGTCAGACTGCTGATCTCTTTCTCCCATTTTTCTTTTCAGGTTTCTATCTTTTGGGTAATTCCAGTTTGAGATCTTCCAGAGCTTGTTGATAGTTTCCATTTTGGGAGGCATGTTCTGATTTTTTTTTGGATTTTCTCCTCATTCTCTTCTTTCCCTTGGGTACTTCCACCATAAAAGTTTTCAATAGTCACCTTTTTCCCTTTCTTCCTGGAGGCTTGATTTTGGGCCATGTGAGCCATCCCTTTGGTGGTTTTATTCCACTTTCCTTTTTGGTCTCGGCTCTGGGTGATATGGGTGGGTTTTCTGTGAATTTAGGTTGCCTCGGACTCGTTCTTCCCAGCCTCTGAGGATTCTTAGAGAGCTGGGCCCCTGATTACAGCCAAACTGCCCAGGTGTTCAGCTCCGCCCAGATAATCAGCGTGTGGTCCACCCCTGGTGTTTAGCTCTTCCCAGATGCTCAGCGCAACAGCCCTGAGTATGGCTCCCTGGGCCCCCTGTGCTCAGCGCAGGATTTTCCCGTGAAACCACCCTAAGACCTTTTTTCATGGCAGTCCCCAGATCCCAAGGACCCTGGAGTGCCCCACCCCAGACAGAGAAGTTCCCCACTCACTCGCTGTTCCAGTGAACACTCCTGTAGCTCACTCTGGATTGGTGGGGGAGGTGTGTGTGGGGGGAAGGGAGGCTCAGTTCATGTTTCTGTGTAAGCTTTTCCTCCTTCTTATTATAGTGTGGAAATGTTCAAACCCCATGTACCTTCGCCTTTGTGGGGTACTGGGGAGTCCTTCTGATCCTCCAAAGGTGATTTTTATGCTCCATTGATGTAGTCTATTTCGTTCAGTGCCAGGGAGAGGAAGGGTGTGGCATCTAGATTGCAGCAATGATTACCCGGAAGTCCAATACCTCTGTTTTCTATAAGTATTTCTGAAGGTTTTATATTTACCCTGTACACAGAAAAATTTTATCAATTTTCTTCCACCTTTTTTTTTTAAAGAAATGTTTATCTTATATAAATACTTTAAGCTGTTGGGCATTTAATTTTTTTATTATTGTCAACGTTTTTGTTCGGACACTTTACAAATCTATTATGATCCTTTTTGTAGTTTTAATATAATCCATTTAAAGTAGCATTGCACAGGTTTTAATTGCTTTAACTTCTCAAGAAATTTTGATGTTAAAATTTCATCAAGTAACTGAATATATTCAGCATCAATTTTCTTCTTGATTTACTTATATTTTATTTATCTTGCCTGTAGGAGACAAAGTATTTAGAAGTGTTATCTTAATGCATTGGGTACAATGTGTTTTCTAGAACAAAGCTCAAAGCCTTTAATCTATTTCTTTCCTTGATATATATTAAGAATTTTTCACTTCTCAAGTCCAAATAAAGTATTATGTAGTGGTAGAGAGTCACTTTTTTGTCAGGAAGATTCAATTACAATTCTCACTTCAGGAACTTATTGACTTTGTGATACCAGGTAAGTTATTCAATGTCATTGCTTTAGACAGTTTCCTAGAACTATAAGTTAAAAAGAAGATGCCTACTTTCATTGATAGCAGGAATTTCTTTTGTTTTTATCTCCCATTTTTTTAAAATTCTGTATTTGATTCTCTCATCCTAGAACTTCACTCAGTGTCTTGGAGCTTATCACAATGCCACATCCAAATATACTTAGATCTTTTCAACTTGAAATACACATTTATAACATCCACCTCTTTCTCCCTTGAATAATATCTTCATGGATCAACCTTTCTTACCCACTGTATATCCCTAAGTTTTTAGCTTCCTTTTAATGTATTGTCTTTCTTTATTGGAATGTGATTTGGTGGTTGAGAATAGATTTTTGTTTCCTCGAGCATTTGAATCCTTAGTACTTGGCACACTGCTTAGTATGGGATAAGTGCTCAATAAATAAGCTTCCTTTCTTCTTTCTTTCTCTTGTTCCTTCCATTCTTTGTCCCTTCCTTACTTCTCTTATATGTAAATCAAAGCTATTATTAAAAAGCTAATGATGTTATTGATAAGTAAAGCTGTTATATTAAACCTATTTTGTACATGGTTGTTAGAGGGTTAAACTACTGTGCAGGAGTTTGATAAATGTCCTGAGGCAGTTTGATGCAACCCTTATTTATTTATAGCAGAGGTGGGATAGGAAAAACCATTAGGAAAATAGAATAGGAAATCTCTTAACCTTATACTAAAAATATCTAAATATACCACCAAAATCGAACTACTTTCTTTGCAGTTTCTTCTTGCCTGCAAGCAGGCCTCCTTAAACTATTCTCACTATCTAATATTAATATTCTCTCTCTAACTGAGCTACACTCACTAAACTAAGATTAAATTCTAACTTTCTTTAACTGAATTAACAGGTCTTTCTTCTTTAAACTAACTTAACTTCTTGTCTGAAAACCAAGAGCTGCCAGAAGCTCACTGTAAGAGACCTCTTGACAGAGTGAATCTGAACAGCTCAAGTCTCCTCTTCCCTCAAATCCAAATGGCAGACTGTCCAGCTACTCTGTTTGTTCTGAAAAGAACAGTAGTTACAGTCACTGACTTCTTCCTAATTTGGTATTAAAGATCAGACTCTAAATCTTCACTTCCAGATACTCCTAATATAGAGAAAAACCTCCAACAGCACCTTCCATCTCCTCTCCAATGGAAGCCACAGCAAAACGGAGACCCCACCTAACTCTCCTCACTAGTTTTATGTTTTTTTCTTAAGGAGCAGGAAGCAAGATCTCTCAGTTCCTTCTCCTTAAAGTGACCGAGTCTGATTTGTTTGTTTGTGTCGCTTATGGAGACAGAATACAAATTAATACCTTCCTCTGATCTAAAACTTCTGCTCCTAATGAGCGTGACAATCCGAAATCCTTCTAACACTTTCCTCCTCTGTCCTTCTCTCTCTCCCTCCGTTATTCCCTTCTTCTCTCTAGTTTTCTTTCTCCAAACATAAACAATGTAAACAATTTTTTATGTCTCTGGAGGAGTCCACAAGATCAAGAAATATCATGTAGCCAGATGTTCTTAACTTATATCATAGATCAATAAGATGTTTTCATTCAACTCTCTTTAATTTGGAAGCAAAATGATAATGGAATTAAATCATTGCATTGTAGACACTATACAACCATTAATGAACCTGAGTTCCCACATGAGATAGAAAAAAAAAAGAAAATTAGAAAGCCTGATATTGAACCTGGGACAAGTGTGAACTTCTCTAAAAATATAGTTACATGGGCCAATACCATAAATGATAAAAGAATTGGACAAAGAATACAGTAAGCTAATTTTGGGAATTGCTTAGTGTTTTCAATAATCCCCAAGATTTTTCCTAGAATAAAAACTATTTTAAAAATAACAACATTCTTCCACTAATGCTATGTATTTTGAATTATTTTCAGCAAAAAGTGAATAGGAGAAATTTGTGGGTCAGCAAAGGAATTATAGCTAATTGATAACTTTAAAGAGCATATTAAAAGTATATTACCAATTTGTATTTTCATGAAAGAGTTGGAATAAACAATATTTTAAGACAAGTATTACCAGAGAGGAATGTGTTTTTTTGTAATAATGAGAGTTAAAAATAAGAAATAGTTAATCCATATGTTGTGTAGGTATCCAGATGATGATAAAAGCTTTAGAAGGGTCTTCATTGGTTAAACAGAATATTTGTAAGCATGTTGAGCCTTTATGGGAGAAGATAGATAAAAGGTGTATGTGAATGAAGCCATTGAAAGATATGAAGCAAATGATTCTAAAAGTACCAAAAAGTGAGTATCTTCAAAGCAATAGGAAATTCCAAGTTACCTAAGATAATTAAGTTGTTTATAATAGATGATGTTAGAACATTTGTGCATTAAAAGAGCTATATATTTTTTCAAAGGAAAGAAAATAGTTCAAATAATTTCTCTGACAATAACCACATTTTGTTTATATTAATTTTTCTTTCTTTCTTCGTTTTTTTTGTGAGGAAGTCATTTTGTGACCCATGAAGGGGTATAGAAATGTATATTTTTGAGTGCTATCCATGACTATGTAGTTATTGATAGAGGCCAAAGAGTTAGGAAATAGATGAATCTACACTAGGACATATTCTTGACTTCTAGTCCCATGGCTGTTTGTCTACAACGCAAAATGTTTTAAATGAGTAAAGAACGTGAGATCAATGCTTTTTAAATGTTATGATTATAAAATTGTTAGATCATACCTTGAAAGGCAAATTTTGTCATTGCTGTTGTTTTACCACTAAAAAAAGAAATGTTTCAATCACTGGCCTCGAAACTTTCACTAGCATGACACCTGATTGGCCTAGAGCTAGACATGATTGGGAGGCATGGGAATGTACATGCAGATGCTAGGAAAATGACCTCAGTGGGCTGAAATTTTATAAACAGAATTAATGATTCTGAAAATATGATATACTGTAGCCCTTGGCTCAGATTTTATAAATGATGAACCTGAAGCTATGTGCAGAGAAGATTTGAGTTGTATAGAATGGAGAAATAGATCATTTCTTTCTAACATGGATGTTTTGCAAACAACTGAGATAACCAATTAAAAAATAACATAACCAGTTACATTCCTCTCCAAAAAAAAAAAAACACTGTTAATTGGTGAAGCATTAAAAAGGCTCTTGTTGTATTTCATTATTTGTTGTAAAGAATAAGTAAAGACTAGACTAAAAACACGAAATTTTGACTTATGGTTTAACTTACTTATAAACATATTTTAGTTTATGTTCTTATCTATATGTGTCTTGACTAACTTATTCAATATTCTATGCAGGATACCCTGCTTTCTTAAAAACTACATTATGATTCAGGACACCATGTTTTGTTGTCCTCATGAATTAGAAACAGAGTGTCCATAACTTGTGGAATAGGTAAACAGATTAATTTATATGTAACAAATTTTATTTTTGCCATGATATGGTAAATATGGTAGGTTAAGAGAAAACCTAGAAAGATATGGTGTAAATTGATACAAAGTGATATAAATTGATAAAAAAGATATAAAGTGAAAAAAAGATATAAAGTGAAATGAGTTGAAACAGAATTTATAAAATTATATAATGCAGATAATGATTGGGAAACAACTTTAAAAGATTAGAGAACTCTGATGCTTGGAATGATGAGTCATGACTTTGAAGAGCTGATGATGAAGCACATCTTTCTTATAACAAGGGTAATAGACTAATGGTATTGTCTAATTTGTTTAAAATCAGAGGATATTTTTGTTTGGAGTTTTTTTTTAATGGTAAGTAAAGGGTTAGGTAATGATAGAGATGATAAAACTAAGAAGATATCATTAAAACGCTAATACATATGGAGAAAAGGAAAAGATCATAAAAACATAAATAGGACAGTTATGTTATTACCATGTTTAATTTAATTAACATAAAATAGGTATTAATGATATTAATGTAGTAAGTTGATAGAGTAACCTCAGCCCCAATTACAACAATTTCAGAAAGACATAGAAAGTGTAAGAAACTGAGACCTAACCCAGAAATCTGGGATATTGCCAAGGGAAAGAGAGGAAGGGTCAAGTGAGCAATTTTTTTTCCTATCTCAGGATAGCACAGAGACAGAGAGATATATTGGTGCTAGGAATGTTTCTAGCTCAGTATGATTGGTAAAACTTTACAGTTGAGGTAATAAACAAGGGCCTTTGGCTACACACTAGAGTACAAAAGAGTCCCCAGATCCAACTATAGAGGGACTTAGCACTGAGCAGGTGCCAACTGGCACTACTGTCACTCAAACTTCTGACCTTAAAGACCCAGTGTGACCCGAAGAAGATGCTTGTTCCTCATATGTGCATATAGTTATTTATGTATGTACTTATGTATATATGTATACACACACATACACACACACATATATATGAACAGCAACAGAAGAGAGCAGCAACTCTCTTCTATATCCAGCTTAGTACAAAGTGCCTCAGATCTACCCTTCACCTCAGTTTGAAGCTTTCCTTCAATAAACATGGTGTCTCCTTAAGCATAGATCCTTAAGCATGAGACTATGAGATGGGCTTTTCTAGAATAGCTGCTTCAGGGTGTTGGAAGCTCTTGGACCTTTTGTCAAAACTAGACACTCTGTGCAAAATATTGGTTACATTAGATAGTCTAATGGTTTAGAGAAGAAAAAATATCTAAAACAAATAAACTGAAGCTTTGACTTGGTATGCCAGAAAACTGGGCCCTTGAAAAGTCTTTCTTAAAGAACACAAAACATGTCAAATTGTAATGCCATCTGAGAGCTCCTGGATTTTGTTTATTCGTTTTACATATCACCTTTAAGGAAAGGATGATAACATTTCTAGATCATCACATCATTTTTAAAAGAATTCAACAATGTGTGCTGTGTGCTTTTTGTATTTGAAATAATTTTATGGTAGAGGATCTGTAGCTCACTGATGTTGTACATTGATTAACTTTTTAAAATCCTTTTTGGAGGTCCTCTATAAATGAACCAAACCTAAGCTTTAATTAATTTTGTTTGTAGTTTCTCAGGATTTATTTTGGGAGTAGCAAAATGAAACAGATAATGAGAACAAGTATGATTCCTCCCTTTAGGAGATATGGAAAGGAGTTAGATAGGATGGGAAGACATGGTTGTAATTTTTCAGTACTGAGAGAATTATGTGTAATGATGAGATCATAAATCTGTTTAAATATTGAGGGTTATATATCTACATATATAATTTATGTTCATGGAATGCTTCATACTTCTAAATATATTGTCAACTTCCTTATCTTATTAGGTTTTCAAAATGACCCCAAATAGTAGAAAGGGAATGTATTTGTATTGCTATTTGAAAAGAAGGATGATGGAAATGAAAAAAGGTAAGTGTATAAATTCAAAGATAGATAGTAACCAATTTTGGGGAAGCCAGAGAAGTTTTGTAACCATCTTAAATGAGATTTTAAAAACTAAATATTAATTTTCAGTGTTAGCATTTACATTGTGAAAACTCACAAATGCTACAAGTCAGGGATTGGTCTTATTTTGTTGATTATTTAGATTTAACAATGATAGGGAGAAAATATTAAGCATGGAGATTAAAGTTATAAGTATGGCTGGCCTACATTTTCCATCAGAGACCTACCTAGTTGGACCTTTACCTGCATACTCCTGTACTAAGAACTCAGTTGTAGTGATTCCCTGTCATATCCCCTTCTAGTTCTAATGATTTCCAATCATACTTTTTTTCTGCTCTATCTACTGCAGAATGACCTTTAACAACACATTCTGTTTGTCTGTCTGTCAGTCTGTCAAGCTGCCGGTCTACATCAGGCTGTCTGTCTCTCTCTTTTTCTTTCTCTCTCTCTCTCTCTCTCTCTCTCTCTCTCTCTCTCTCTCTCTCTCTCTCTATCCTTTTCCTTTCCTTCCCTCTCTTCCTTTACATTATTCCATGACATTTAGGAAAATAAAATATTTTTGAACATCGCTTTATTGTCTGTTGCAGATGGGAATACTTTTAAGATAATTTTGCCAGAAAAAATCTGTTCTATAGCCAATGCCTCTAGAATTCTTCAAAGGATATTTACCACAAGAATTTAACATGGATCATAATAAGTAGTAAAATACTATAAGAATAACTGTTCACACAATCATTTTTCAAGGACTTAGACTGCATTTTTCTAAGAAGCGAAGAAGAGTTTCCAAGGATAGAAAATGACTAAAGAAGTAAATGCTACAATAATGAATTTTACAAAATAGAACAAAAGCTTACAGGCAAAGAAAAATCATATAGGCTCTGTGGTATTTTACTAATAACTATAACATGGTGATAACATTTGCCTAGGTAAATTAGAGAATATCATTGTTTTTTAAAGGGCTGTGATTAATAGAAAATTCATCATTATGATCCTTATTCATTTCTCCGTATTAGAAACTCATATGTACCTTAGTAAAGTCTTCAGTCATCAAACTGGTTTATGGTTGTTTTATGTTTTTTGACCACATCAATAGCCAATTACTTTATAATTGTTCATTGTGCAGGAACATGGTTTGGCCACTTATTCACAGGAAATGATTGAGTCAAATGTTTTGTGGTCTCTTTACTTATATTATCCAGAAATGCATTGTGTATATTGTAAATATATATATTAGATATTTGTATGTATATATGCATATATATGAGTATGGGTATAAGTATATATGTATATTTCAAGTGACTTAATTTTGTTATTAATAGGAAAATTCATTTTTATTTTATCTTTCCAAACATGGTAGAATATAATTCCAAATCTATAATAATAATAATATTTTAATTCAAAATAACATATGAAAGATTTGGCTGTTTGTTTCTTAAAGAAACATATGAATCAAAATTGCCTTCATAGTTTATTTTATTTATTAAAATGTTGAAATTGTTATTTTACCTAAATTCATGAAATATTGACGGTTGTTTTGCCCTCTTTTCCCCCAAATGAATATAATTCAAGAAATATTTTAGAGCAACACGGCATCGTTAGAAAGAAAATGGATTTAGAATATCCTAGTATAATTTTCATCTCTACCCCTTACTAGTCATGTAACGCTCAGACTTCCATTGCATCTCTGTCCTCATTTCCCCTTCCATAACATCAGAAGAATAAGAATATTTACATTAAATATGGCATAGAGTAGTGATAATGAAACTTTATCAACTTCAATATTCTTTAGAACTGTGTGTACAAGATGCCATTTGAAATTGTGGACTTAGATACATTGTAATGACACATAGATCTTACCTTCAAAAAGGTTACTACTTAGTTGTAATATTTTTTGTTCTTAATATAACAATTCTTATTCCAAATGCATTAATGTATATAATCAGTTTTGCCAAGCCCAAATGAAAGGGAGAATTGAGGCAAAAGCAAATTTACTGTCTGAATAATCCAGGTAATTGGTTCAATGTGTTTTAAAGACACGAATATATGAAATTGAGGAGCCACCTGTGTTTCCAATTAGAGGACAGTCAGGAAAAACATAGACTTGTCACTTACATACATTAGTAGAGATTAGTTTTCTTATTAGTAACCCATTACCAAATTCATGTCACAGGGAGAGGGCCGGAGAGAATGAGACGCGGGGCACGAGAGGTGTCCTTTTTATGGAAGTGAGAAGTTGAAAACAGAACATATTTTTCTGACTTTTTCCGCTTTCTATTTTTAAGCTACTGCTTCTTATTTTATATTCATTAATATGGGAAGGAATAAAAGAAAGGGCAAGTAGGAGCAGAGACACTGAGAGGACACAAAGGGAGAGTGAAAAGCAGGATCAATAAGGAAAGAGTCAAACCTTGCAATGACAAGCTGTGAGCTTCTCATGACCAGGCAGTGAAAGTGTGTTTGAGGGGCCTGAAAGAATTCTTTATAATGCTCTTCATTACACAAACATCTCAGCCACCTCTGCAACAATGCCTGAAACTCCATTGTGATGTCTTTTCCTGAACAGAAAAACAATAGCATATTAGCTAACTTACTTTTAAAGATCAATGGTTTCCTGCCAGGTGATGCTCACTGGGTTAATGAACCACATATATGATTTGGGGAAGGCTATGGTTACCTCTGTAGTTGATATAACCCCACCCTTTACAAAATATGTAGAACAGCCATATCTACTTACAACTTTAAGGAATTGGGTATTACTATAATATTAATCCATTTGCCTCATTCATCAAAAGATATTTAACAGGGAAAAGAGGAATTTATTTTGAGGACAAATTCTGTCAGCAACAAATATTCTGGAGAAATTCAATCTCTGTTTCATAACCGATTCCATCCTCCTTGGGTATGCATGTAGCTTATTACAATCAAATACAGCTCCTTGGCAGCAGGAAATATTTGATTATTACCTTTATATCCATAGCATGAGACATAGTGCTTGGCACATAAGTGGCTAAAAATTCTTGTTGGTGTGATGGTTGATTGATTGATTGAATGATTTTGGATCCATGCTGAGCTTTGGCAACTGTCTATTTCTTGTCTGTGCTGTTTCTTTTCTGTTTCTTGTGCCTCTGGAAGAATTGGTTTTTCCTGAGGGTGCTTATTTTCCCATGTCTCATTATGTAAAGTCGAGTGTAAAAACAACTGCAGAGCTAGCAAAAGATCCAAAAGAAAGGGGCAGGTTTGTTATCCACCTAAACATTAGATTCTATCTTTTTTCATAAGGACAACTAAGCTATGGTGACTTGAACTTTGCTCGAGGTCAAAAAAATTCAATTGATACAGTCATTATTCATACTTCTTCCATAGTGAAAACTTAAGTTTAGTATGGAATTTGGAGGATTGTAGTTGTTATTTTTTGTTAGTGTAATTGTTTTTATTGTTGCTGCTACTATTGTCAATGATGATGATTTAATCCATATTTGATTTCATTTGATCAAGGAACTCTCATTTTTTAATTGAAAAAAATTATTTAATTAATCAATTTAGAAAATTTTTCCATGGCTACATAATTCATGTTCTTTCCTTCCCCTCCTTTCCCTCCCCTCTCCTGCCCCTGGTGCTGATGCACAATTCCACTGGGTCTTTCTTGTGTCATTTGATAAAGGAACTCTTGATGAAGATATTTCTACAATTAATACTGATTGGAACTTGGACTATAATTTATAGCTTTAGAATTGTTTGGAGGAGTAAAAAGAGTTTCAAGTGATTTTTTTAGGGCTACATAGATTATGTATATATATATATATATATATATATATATATATATATATATATATATAATTCATAATTCTTAAACTCAAGTATTCTTTTTTTTTAATAACCCTTACCTTCCGTCTTGGAGTCAATACTGTGTATTGGCTCCAAGGCACAAGAGTGGTAAGGGCTAGGCAATGGGGATCAAGTGACTTGCCCAGGATCACACTGCTGGGAAGTGTCTGAGGCCAGATTTGAACCCAGGACCTCCAGTCTCTAGGCCTGACTCTCAATCCACTGAGCCACCCAGCTGTCCCCTAAACTCAGGTATTCTTGATCTATTTCCAAGTTTTATTCTCTATCCACAAGACCTAATGGATAACTATAATTAGAAAGAATAATAATTTAATGTCAGAGAATGAATTCAGGTCAAACTATATGTAAAGATTCATGTAGGTTTCATACTGACTTAGAAAATCATGAATTTATTTATTTTTATTAGTGTGTCAAAACATTAAAATCAGAGAGGAATTCCATTTGAACCTTGTTCAAGCCATACCTGAGAGTATGGTGGGCCACATGTTTGACACTTCTGGTTTCATGGACAAGTCACTGAATTTGTAAGAATCAAGAAGGCCTATCTTTTATTTCTATTTCTTTCACTAATTTACTGTGTGGCCTTTGATAACTTTTTCTCAAGTTTCTCATTGGCTAAATCACTTTACCTCCACATGAACCCCTACTCCCTGATTTGATTGACTCTATGCAACAAAATGATTAATTATGGTTACAATACTTCCTAGCAGATCTTTATAACTCTGAAGTCTCATTAGGAGGGCTAGGAAATTGGGAGGAACAGGATATACACATTAGTGGAGATGTATTCATTAAGCACACAATATAAAGGGATAAAGTAAGTGAAAAAAATACCTGAGGAATACATAATGACCTTAAAGGTATTTGTTTTGATGAATTTGGTAAGAATGGAAAGCGTGGTAAAGATTAAAGCTTTGGACCAAACGTCTTAACAGCCACGAGGAAGCATGAAGGCAGTGAGTGTCTAATCAGATTCAAATGAAGTAGTGTGGAAGGTCAACGGGATTTCATAGGCACTGAAAAGAGAAATGAAAAGGTATTTAAGAAAGATCAACTATTTTCTTATATTTTGTCCATGATGAAAATATCCGTGTGAAAATTTGAATGTAGAATAAAAAGTAAAGCTAATAGGTTAGGCCCTTAAAAAATTTTTTTTATATAAATTGTTTGACTGAACTATAAAACCTTAACCTCTTATTAGTGATTGGGGCAATCATAATTAGTTTATCTATGCCTGTTATTAATTTGACTGAATCTTGTTTTTAGAAAAGCATACTGAATTCTCTTTTGCTGGTGTTTCCTGACTACATGATATTAAATTACCAATCTGATTGAATCTTCCACTTTTTCATAGGTTACTTCAGAGTTGTAAAGACATTGTCTATTATTCTGGTTCTCTGTTTTGAAAGTTTCCTTAAGTTATTGAGGCAGTGATTTAATTACTAAAAGTACTTCAGTGACCTGAAAGCAGGTAATGTAGTTTCAAACTCACTGTAGAGATATAGAGCAGCAGTTATCTAGGATACAATCCAGGCTATTGGTTTATTTTGGCCATCATCACAATTGATATAGATTGCACCTCGGTATTACTTATGTAGAAATACACTGTGCTCATTCAGGCAATTGAAATTGATTACTAATATCTTTTTTCCATCTACCTAAAATATATAGATATGACCTTTTCTTATGTAATTTGGGTTTGGATTTATTTATTTACATATTTTTTCTTTTGAAAATAGGTGTCCAAAATGCCCTATTTTGACTATGACTCCATTCTGTGGGTTGAACTAAATAAGAATTGCAAATGAAAGAAAAAAAGTTAATGCATAGAAATTTCTAGCCAGGTTTAGACAACTTTTTATAGTTGTTACTTATTCCTAATAAAAGTAACACTCTAACAACTTTTTCTTGGGCATAATCACCCAACAACATATCCCTCTGTGGCTTAAAGCAGAAAGGACCAAGAATTTTTTTCCTATAATCTTTTTTCTTGAATTTCATGGATTTCTCTCATACTGTTCATCCTCTGTATGTGCATAGAACAGACTAAAGGATGCTGGTTTCAATACAGGTACTTAGAGCACCATCTAGAGATGAAATGGTAAATTAAAATTAAAAAAAATAAAAGACCACCAAGCAGTCTAAGGACTAGATGACTTTGCAATTTACAATTAGTGTACAAATTATATTTTCAAATGATAGGCTGAAGAAAGTCACACATTCTTAATTGAAAGCAAATACTTGTTTAATGTTGATTCCTGGCATGACTTTTCCAAAAATACATTGATTGAGCAGCTTCTGACTATAATTTGCATTCCATGGCAAATAATTAAGATAATGAATAGATTACTGTGTATTTAATGATATTCGTAAAAGCCTCTCATCTTGAGTAGATATATTAAAAATCCCCTAAATAACATGCCACATAAACATAGAAATATAGAGTAATCAAGTTTAGCAAGAAGGAGCCTATCACTTAAATATATGCTAGTTTGTTCATTTTCCTGAAGGTTTGTGTTTTCAAGCTGACCAGTCAGAAGGATTCTAAAATCTTGAATGAAATAAAAACCTCCCATTTCTACCTGGCAATGCTTGAGTTTGAAAGCTTAGAAGCTATAATTATCCAATAAATATTGAGTGCCTACTATGTGTGAGGTAGACTACTAGCAATATAAGCTTTATTTGCTCTGATTACTTCATAGAAAAGAGAGGACTATTTGGTTCATGGTTACAACTATTGTTATTCTATATTAACGCTGCTTTCCACAATAATGGGAAGGGAAATATTGGCTTCTTTCCCCAGAGAGTTATTTGTAAAGATTAGTAACTTTCTGCTTAAATTAGAGATGCATTTCAGTGTCTGAACTGGGTAATGTGAAGCTTATATGTGAAAGTTTCAGATATCAGTGAAAAGCGACAGAGAGATTTGGAATTGAGAGTCATCTTTCCTGATCCTTCCAAATGACATCATGCCGTGTGTGTTTCCTGAATCAATACATAAGGGCAGTACTCTCTTTAACCATAGCATATGGCAGAGACAAAGTAAGTGTCACACCTGACAAGGTGACTTGTAGAGAAGCAAACAGGTCACATCTAAAGCCGTGTTCTTTTTGGAGATTGTTCACAGGTCTGTAATGATCCTGGGTAGATCCTCCAAAATACTTATAATGGAACATGTTTCAATACTTTAAGGATGTATGATTTTGTCTTGTTAGGATAATTCTTGACTAAGAGAAATTTTAACTTATTTGCCACCTGTCTTTCACAAGTTATTTTAGTTTAAAAAAATCTCTCATTCCAATGCTGATATGATGATGAGCCATTCAGGAGTTCTCTGGGTTGCTCCTCAGACAACAGAAATATAATTTGATGCTTTCTCTATATGCATAACATTTACCGCTTAGTAGAAACCAGAGTCTGTTCTCTGCTCACATAGTCTTTTAGTGCTCAAGAGCACTCACCCGCTACTATGCGGCATCATTGTAGGAAAGAAGGAAACATTTATTAAACACTTACTAGATGCCAGGCATTATACTAGGCACTCTACAAATAAGATCTCATTTGATTTTCACAGTCCTCCTGGAAGTTACATGGTATTATTATCCATATTTTACAATCAAGGAAACAGAAATAGACTGAAGGTAAATGACTGGTCTGGGATCATACAACTGTCTTAGAAATATCAGTTCAACTCAGGTTTCCTAATTCCAAGCTCAGAAACTCTATGCAACAACTTGTTATTTGAAATGGATGCCCTAGATTATTAGTATTTGAAAATTATCAATCCAAAGGAATTGAGTTCTAAAAAATGTCTCGCCTCCCCTTTTATATAATGAGAAACTCAGAAAGGTTAGAGTCCATAAATTCACACAAGTAGTTAGTAGAAGAGCCAGGTTCCATGATTATTTGTTCTCTTTATATTATAATATGTGACTACTGAATTAAACCTGAAAATTTCAATGAAAAAAGGAACCAAATAGATTATTTTAAAAGCCAAGCATAAAAAATTAAATATACTGAAACAGAACCATATACTAGAGGCAGTTAGAAGCAGCATCAGGATAAGAATTTCCATAAGATAATTAAGAATACTAAATCTTTCAATAACCCAAGTATGTATAAACCCAAGTAAGTAAACTTCTGGCCCTTTAGTGATATGAAATGCCTCCTCTTTGTCTCTAACATGTTTTATATTACAAATTCCATGAGAAGTCCAATGATATTTGTTTTATTTCTTTATGCTTTGTTTCTTAGTTACTTTAGACCCTCAAACAAGGTAAAACATATTTGTTTCTGCTTAAGTTTTATATTTGGAATAAGTGTTATAAACATTCAAAGTGTTGCAATCCCAATTCTACTTTTACTGAACATAAATCTAACCAGTATTTTGGTTGACATCTGTCATCTTACCGTTATGATTCTATTCAAGTATATCTTTTTGCTGCTGCTGTTTTACTGCATTTTATTAATATATTTTAATTTTATGCCATCATTATTTCTGAAAATAGTCCCTGCATAAAATTAATCTAGAAAAACTCTTGGAAAACATTTGATTGGATGACTTCAACTGATAATAAATATAACTTGGCCAGAATAATTACTCATGTGTTTTTAATGGAAGGAGCACATTTCACTTTCTATTCTCCACGTTCCATCTTTTGTTGTTGTTGATGTTGTTGACTTTAATTCACTTTAAGTTCTCATATGCTGAAGAATCAGTTTTCCTACCCCGTATTGATATTATGCTATAATTGACTTTGTTTTACTAAGATGAAAGTGTTTCATCTCCTGATAATGGGACTTGACAGTACTTAAGAAGCCCGAGGCCAATCCTGTGGAAGCCTGATTTCTAAACAAAAATGGTGAAGATTTTCTCATAGTCTCTGACTAATTTCATTCCTAGTCTGAGTAAAACTGGCAACAATTACTTAAATAAAATTTAATTTTGCCTAGTTTCTCCCCACAAGGAAAATAGGGGCTATACTGAAAAATTATTAATAATATAAAGTAAATCTTATATAGGATTAATATTTATTTTATTTATCACATAAAACATTTTAAAACACAAATGACTCCTAAGTGCACAATAGCAAGTACTTAAAACTGGACAAAGTGGACTAGCATATAGTATTCTCTCCTTAGGAGTTTTGTTTTTAAAACATACATATGGGAAGCATTTTGTGAGACTGTTCAATAGGCATATAGCTTTAAACTTGGTTCTGTATTGTCTAAGCAGCACGATTTAATTTAATCACTTCTGGCAACCCAAAAGTGAAATCATCTAGTTGACTTTTGTCATCTCCAAGGAGCATTATAGTGGCTGTAGAATTCATTTCCTGTTTGGATGATTAGCACCTAGGCTCAGGAACTCTCAATGTATTAAACTCATGAAGCTGATATTAAGTTTAGAACCATTTGTTTATAAATTGCTGTTTAATTGAATGTGTTTAGGAGAAAATACAGACATCAGAAGATATAAGTAATCACTTCAGGGATCCCTTCAGAATTATTAAGCCAACACATGTGCTTACTCTCTGTGTCTTCTGTTATCATTCATAGCTTGGTGAAAAGGAAGGACAAAATCTCCTCTCCTCTATGAGAAGCTGAAGAAAAATTTTTGATAGTACTATGTTTTTAGCAAAGAGGAAGAACAGATTTAGTATGGAGGATGTTTCTCCATTTAAAGTTCACTAAATTGGCTCTTTCTGAACATTTACTAATAATCTTTGACATAATCTCCATTTTGTATGATGCCTAGGAAAATAAAGCATAAGCCTGTGCTTGTAGCAATTTCTTTACTAATGGGTCTAACCCACTGGAAGGGACAAGGGCACTGGCTCAGCTTTAGTATAAGTATGCAGTTTATCAATACAGGAGGTTGCCCTCATTTTCCTCATTAAAATTGTTTTGGCAGTACACAACTACTGAGCATGGAAACAATAATACATTGGAATAGATTAATGGAGCTGGGAATAAATAACAAGGTGGCCAGGTGATTTATTCAATATGTAGTAAAAATGGATTGTATCCAGCAAATCCAGTGTTTGTTAATTTGGGTAATAATAACTTTAAAGAATAGAAATTTACCTGTATGTTTCATTCATATCCATGACAATGTAGTACTTATAAAGCAGTTATCCTAGCAATGGTACTATAAGTTATCTCTTCCACAATTCTTAGTTTCAATATATTTGACTAGTTGTAATTTGGAGTAACCCTACATAACAAACCCTTTGAGATTGTATGGGAAAACACATCACTTGAAAAAAAAATTCAGGTTGGGAAGTTGAAATTAATTTTACTGCTACTGTTGAACAACTGAAAAATAAAAGCACCATTTCATGTCATTTGAGATTAAGTAGTTAATGACATTTTTTGTCTAACACAGCAAGCACTAGATTGGCTATAAGTCATGGATAAAAATCAATTCACTTTAAAAGACTAAAAAGTTCCAAGCAGCATGTGGTGAAGTTCAGATGTGACTGATTTACATGAGTTGCTCTCTTTTAAGCTTACCCTCTTATTATCTATGCCATTGTTCACTTTGATCATCAAAGACATTTTGAATTATAAAACCCATTTCTCACTTTTCCTTCACTTTTCTTCAGATTTTGAAGTCAATTTTGAAACAATCTTCCCATTAGTAGAATTTCTTCCCCTATATTCCCATGACAGTTTTCAATACTAATCTCCCATCTCTTCATCTAATGCTCAGTATCCTGAGCAAGTTCATTCTCTCATACATTTCCTAAGTCTTTGTTAGAAATATTCACTTGAATATATCATCCCAAAACTTAACATTTGATCTATCTAAATCTGAAGTCATTTCATGCTTCTACTGAAACCTCCCTCCTTTTAATAAGCATTTGTTAACAAATATTTAATAAATATTTCTATTGATAAAGTCATTCTTTCCATTTAGTCATCTTTGACTTTTCCATCCACATAACTAAATTTATACAATCATTTACTTATTCCTATAAATATGAAACCCAGAATATGTCTTACATCATTCCCTTACTCAGAGGAAAGGGACAAAGGAACAAGTATTAAATAAGCATCTTACAGAATCAAACACTATGCTTAGTACCTTATAAATATCTTCTCATGTGATCATCAGAATATCTATATTCATTCCTAAATGATCACTATTGTCAATTCCTTTCCAAATTCCGTCCTTTTATTTGGTTCTCAAAATATAAATATGACTTTGTTTTGCCCCTTCTTGAGAACCTGTATTGCTTCCTAAATGTGTATATCAATGATCTCTAAAGTGAATGCCCTAGATTCTTTAGGGTGCTATGGCACAACACTAAGGGTCATATTATCAACTAACAAGAATGTAGGAAGATGTGCCTCATCATGCTCTTCACACACACACACAAAAATTGCTCTAATTATGGAGCTTGTCTCCAACAACATGGCTAATACTCCCCACTGTACTCCTCAGAAATGAATGCGCAATTTCCCAATACTACCTCTTGTACACTAGGCATATAAACCCACTGAGTCTACTGTATAGATGACACTATGAATTTTTTTTTTCCAATTCAGCATATTCCACACCATTCCCTTTGTATTTCAAGTCACAGAATGGTGCAGCAGTAAAATCTCACCTCAGAAGTTGAATTGTGTCTCTTGGAGTTATGACCAGGGAATAAGAGGGTTTTTTTTTTAATAAGACAAAATAAGATGTATACTTTGAATATGCAAGGATGGGTTGTGATTTGGATGGTATACTTCATTAAATTATCTATCTCCAAAAATCCCCTTCCCTTTGGTGAATTTCCTTATTATGAACAATACAACCATCATTCTAATTCCTATTCCTCCCTATAAGCCCCAACACACACACACACACACACACACAAACACACACACACTCATACATGTACACACTAGGATATATTCTGGGGCAATAAAATTTCAATTTTGGATGCCTAAAATTATTGAGAATTTTTTTCCTCAAACCTAAAACTATCTAGAACTTCCATTCATTGCTTCTATTTCTACCCTCAGGATATATTTGAATATAGCTATCATGAACATGAAGTCTTCTTTACTTCAAGTTAAACATATCCATCTACTCTACTTAACTCTCCATCTATTATTTTTAAATTAATACATATTGTTTTTCTCTTTAACTCATCTTATTACCAAGGGGTGGCATCCCACACTGGGAGCAGGAAAAGAGGGAGAGAAAGAAAAACAAAAATCTTGTGACAAACACGTAGAGTCAAGTAAAACAAATTCTTGATCATATGCCAGTAGAAAGGGACCTAATAAAATCCTTGAAGGGAAGTTCATCATTATTGTAGGTAGGAGCCTCAGTTAAGTTTCGTAAATGGTACTTTTTCTATAGCAATTACTTCTTTTTCTCAGGAACCTTTTCAGTAGCCTTACACATCAGCTATTAAATAATTGTTTAGCATTGTTTTCACAGAACCAAAAAGAAGAGAAAAAGGTAAAACCATTGGTCCAATTAAAACAGGACCCACAAGATGTCTTCAAATATGAGAAACCTATTTTTCAATATAGACTGTGCTTTACAGATCTCTATCTCTTGCAACTGTGTAATTCCTAAACAATATCTTCATCTTCCTATAAGTCTTCTCTTCTCCAGGGAAAGTATTTTTCAGTTGTTTCAACTAATCTTGGTTGAATGTCCAGGATTCTCACCATCTTGTCTGACCTTTTCTAGATCTGTTAATTTGTCAAAATCCTTGTAAAATGTAGTAATATTGCTAGATATTACTGAAACAAACACCCTGGGCTTGCCTTGGAATATGTAGTGAAAATGAGATTAGAGGAGCAACAACGAACAATGCATTATTATTGAGGAACACATTTTGTGAATGTGAGTTAAGTAGACTCAGATGAAATATAGACTTCCAATAGGCCTTTCTCCCCCAGAGAGGCAACAAAATCAAGCAAGAATTGTACATTGTTAAGTTAGTATCAATACATTGGGGAAACTGTATTGGTTTCTGGAAGAAGTAGTATCCACTTTAGAGTGAAGTTGCATAATCTGCTATTAACCTTAAGTACTGTCCCTCTTTTGAGAGCAACAGCCCAAGGGAACAGTATAGATCATATGTTGATGTTATATCAGTCCTGTCTGACTCTTTGGGACCCCATGGATCATAGTTGGCTAGTGCTGTCCATGAGGTTTTCTTTACAAAAGATACTGTAGTGGATTGCCATTTACTGCTCCAGTAGATTGATGCAAACAAAGTTTGAGTGACTTGTCTCTGAGGATAGATTTGAATCCAAGTATTCTTGACTCTAGTCCCAGTGCTTTATTTGTTAATCTACATAACTGCCTCCATTATCATCTATTTTTAGGCTTCAAAGAAAGTAAGGGGAAATAAATTTACTGCTTTTGTCCTTGGGTACAAATATTTACTACTTAGTATATATGCATTTGTTTGTTAGTGGGGGAATGATGAACAGAGCCTGAACTATAGACTCTTTTAAAAGATGGTGAAAAAGAATTTGATTTGAAAAGTAATAGTATAATACTAAATTCATAGCATAATACTGAGAATAGAAGTATATCTTCCTCTGAATGAAAGCTACTTTTTGCTCTTTGATTAAAATTTACTTTTACTTTGCTTTTTCTACTTACCTTTAAAATACATTATAAGAAAAAAAATAAATCTTGAAACTCTATTTAACCAATTTTTGTTTAATTCAGGAAAAAATAGTTAGATGATTACAATTCTTTTGATTACCATTTCACTATATAATACTTTGATTTCCTATTACCCATTTGGAAAACCTTTAGAATGTATCTAAGATGATCAAAGTAAAATGCTTATTAGGAGATAAATAACTTACTCTGTTTCCCTTTATTCTCCATAAATATATTACCCAGTATAAAAGATATACTTTGAGCAGCCTTCAGGCTAGAGTTAATGTAAAATGCTCAATCTTTGAAAGGTGGAAACTTGCCCAATTCTTAGAAATGACTAGGGAGACTCAGATATTTCAACATAGAATCATTTTTTTTCATTAAATCAACTGTCATAAAAATATTTGAACCTTAAAAAATATGTTAGAAGCAGCTAGATGGTTCAGTGGAAAGGGTTCCAGATCTGAAGATAAGGAGGTCCTGGGTTCAAGTCAGATCTCAGGCAGTGCCTAGCTCTATGACCCTGGGCAAGTCATTTAACCCCATCTGCCTAACCCTTACTGCTCCTCTGAATTGGAACCAATACTTGTATCAATTCTGAGACAGGTTATAAAGTTTTTAAAAAGTTAAAAATATGTGCACAAATTCACTGAAAACCCTTGATGCACATCTATTCAAAATACTGTATTTGTATGGTTAACTGAAACTTTGAGAAGCAACCTGGAAGAATATGTATTTAAAGAGAAAAGTACAGAATAAAATAGGACAAATCTCAGGCACCAACTGTGTCTTTCTTTTTTTCAGTTACAAGGGTTGAGTACAAGAAAGGAACATTAGTATGTCTAATTATAAGGTGTAAAAAAGTACCCTCTGTAATAATCTGTCTTATGATTTTCAAGGATCAAATAAGACAAAGGAGATAAATAAAAGTTACTCTTTGACCTCCCTATGGATCAGAGAAGTGTTGTGTATGGAGGATATCAGTATGCAGCTACAGCAGGCCTCATTAGTTTGCCATCTGCCATAGTGGATAGATGCTAAAATGTTGTTATTGTAAGATTCATTGAGCAGTAAAATTATAATATTTTTTAAAAATATATTTTAAGTAAGAGTTCATGAAAGAAACCCAATACCAAATGGTGACAAAGGCCCTGAGCCAATTTAGAAAGACAAAATAATAACAACAGCAATATTTAAATACAATTTTATTTTGAATATCAGTTTGTTCTAAGCACTTTTTTGATATGAACATCTAATATTTTCAAAAGCATGATATTTCCTATGGGGAAATATTTAAATGGTATAGAACATAGTATGCTTTATCCTAGTTATTTTAGTACTAGTGTATCACTTTTTGCTGCATGGTAAATGATTGGACCTGTCAAAAAGTTGTGTTACTGTTTCATTAAAGAAACTTTTCTAGGTTATTTTTCTTCATCATCAGACCTTGAAAATGAAACATGAAGAGGGAAAATAAATGGCTGTGAAGAATCTGTTAGTTAGGAGAGTTGTAGCAATAAAGATTGCTTTTGATAAATAAAATGTACAAGGAGAAAGTACCATAGATTAAATAGTACCCATGGCTATTGGTCCAAAAATGTAATTGACCAAATAAATATGGATTTTAACAATATATCTGGTTCTCCAAAACTCTGATATTGAACTAATCAGGTGAGTAGACAGACAAGAAAGAGAATTATATGATTTAAACATGAATAAAAGTCTAAATCTTAATTGAAATGTGAATCTCTGAAAATCTCTCTCCAAAATATGAATCAAATACCTGTTCACAAATTCTGAATAATGAGCAATACCTCATATCATATGGAAGTTCATTACATTTTCTAGAATGGAGCTTTATTCCATAAGATCATATTCATACCATATATAAATTTAAAGCTAGTAAGGATTTTAGAAGTCATCTAATCCAATCTTCATTTTATAAACTGAAACAAAATGATACAAGTTAACATAGGTAATAGGTAGCAGAACCAGGATTTGATAGATTGTTTGCTTCTACATATATCAAGTTCTTACTTCTATTAAAAAAATCAATCTCCTGAAAGTTCTGCCTTTTGTCTATATCCTTGCTATTTGTAGCCACACAAAATGAGTATAATTCTTCCAGAAAACATCCTTCAAATATTTGAAGATATATAAGCACCCACATAATTCATTTTTCCTTTTTCAACTGAAACATATTAAGTTGTATCATCTGCACTTCAAGACATTATTCAATCTACCTTCACCATTGTTTGTCCTTCTATAAATATCATCCAGCTCATCAATACTTCACAAATCAGTAAATTGACAACCGTGTATGAAATTATCAACTTTCTGCCAAGCACTATTTTAGGGTCAGTGCCCCAAAAGTAGAACTTCATATATGACCTGGTTAAGACACACCATAGTGAAACTCTCATATTCATTTTCCAATTCAACAAACATTTATTAAACATCTGCTATGTGTGAAAGAATGTGTAAGATATGGGAATACTTAGGGGTGCCTGTGAAAAGGAAGAATTAGAACTATGGCAATCAAAACAAGCAAATGAATTAGGTAAAGATAACCAGAAGAAATACTGATGCAAAAATATGTTTGAGTGATAAAAGGAACCCATATAAAGTAAAAAAAAAAAATTAGTTGATTCTTTCAATTAAAAGAAAGGATGTTTTGCATTATATTAATAATGCATGGAAATAGAACTGATTGATAACACCTCAAGAAAACAGAAATGATTTTACTTTCTGACAAAGAAAAAGGAACAACTTTATAATATCCTTGTTTACCAATTGTAACTTTTCTGAGAAAAAAAGATGCTCTTAAATCCATCATTTCTAAAGCCATCAAGAGTCCTGGAGCCTCTTTAGAAGTTTCCTTAAAGCTGTCTGTCAAAATCTATGCATATAACAGTTGTAAATTCATTGTTCCTTGTAAAAAATATTCCTTCACCTTCTTCTTTGTAGCAGTAAAAAATAAAGTTGGCACTATAAAGAGGTTAGATAGTGTAAAAATTGTGTAAAGTCATTTACAATGCTAGATGATATACTTAGAAAAACTTCTGTCATCTGTTTCTTAGTTGGCCTGTGGAATATTATTTCTTCACAAGATTTACAAGGTTATCATTTATATTGTTGTTTAGACATTTTGTTAAACATGGTTTTTGGGGCCACACCTATGAAAAAAAAGTTGAATTAGATTTAAGGTTAGTAATCAAATCTAAACCTTGTTTTAATTAGATTTGGTTTACATCTATCAGCATTACCTTCAATAATTGTGAAAACTGATTTTATTATATTTTTGTAGCTTGTGAAAACATTTGAATATATTGCTATTGTACCTTTAAATTTGAAATTATGGAGGTTAGTCAAATGACTCACTACAGTTTTGGATCTTTTATTAGAAAAGAAATCAATTAATTTGGCTATATCCATATTCCTAAATTTGTTTGACACCATAATAGTTAATATTAAATGAAGGATATATCTGCACATGCCATAGTTCTGGCCAAAGAAAACAAACAGGAGAGCTACAAGCTAGTTAATTAGCATTTTCTTAACCTTGAGAAAGGGCTGCTGGTTTTGGGGCAGCTGAATTGTTCTCTATTTAAATAGTTATGTTGGAATCATGTAGACAGTCTAAATTACGCATTTAAATTTTCACTGAAAATGAACTCAGCACTGTATGGAACAGCCCTTGCCCTCAAGGTAAGCCCCAGGCAAAACTGTGAATTAAGCAAAGTTTGTCTTGAATGCCAGCCCACTTCCCTCTCCTTTCCCTTCTTATTCCATAAACCAGCTGTAGTTAATTTCCTATCTCAACAGTTGCAATGTCTTTATAAAACATTTTCCTTACTCTATTTTAATTTTTCCCCTCCAGGGAACTGTACTTCAGACACTGAAATTCTCAGGTAGTATATGCAATGTTTAAAATGAAAAACAAGACTTGTTTTAATTTTAAATAGAGAATAGAGAAACCTTTTCAGTATGGTTGTTTCAGGAAGGTTTTACTATTGCCCTTATCTTCACCAGACTACTCTCTCTAATATTTAACCCTCACTACTTTTTGTGCCCCTAGATTCCTTACCAAAAAGTCAGGTATGGAGGTTAATTTCAAGTTTTATCTTTAATGCCCTACACAGCTGACATGGATGTTCATCTTCAGACTGTCATTTAATTCATAATGCATTTGTGACCCACTGATAGCACCCAGTGAAGACTGCATAAAAGGCAAGGTTTAAGTGGGTTCAGCCAACTTTAATAACTTTCTGTAGAAATCAACATGTTCTATAAAATGTACTCTTTTTGATCCCTCCAGTATCTTTGCCAAGAAAACCCCAGTTTGCATTACCCAAATAACAAATGGCTAAATGATATGAACAGACAATTTTCAGATGAAGTTAAAACTATCTTCAGTCATATGAAAAAATGTTGCAAATCATTTTATTTAGAGAAATGCAAAATAAAGTAACTCACACTCACCAGACTAGCTAATATGACAGAAAAGGAAAATGATAAATGATGGAGGTGATTTGGGAAAATAAGGACACTAATACACTTTTGGTGGAGCTGTGAATTGATATAAACCATTATGGAGAACAATCAGGAAACATGTCCAAAGGGCAATCAAATTGTGCATTCCTTTTGATCAAGCTACTAGGTTTGTATCCCAAAGAGATTAAAGACAGGGGAAAATAACTCATTTGTAAAAAAAATGTTGTAGCAGGTTTTTTTTCGTTTTGTTTTGTTTTGTTTTTTTGTGATAGCAGAGACCTGGAAACTGAAGGGATATTCATCAATTGCTGAATGGCTGAACAAATTGTGGTATTGTGTTTGTAATGGCGTCCTACTGTACTATAAGAAATGACAAAAAAAGTTATTCACAGAAAAAAAAAAAACCTGGAAAGACTCATATGAAGTGATGTAAAGTGAAGTGAGCAGAACCAAGAGGACATTGTACACAGTAACAACAACAATGTATGATGATCAATTTGGAATGAAATTCTAACTAATATTAATAAGGGAACAATCTAGGACAACTATAAGGGACTCATGATGGGAAAGCATGGCTGTCACCATAGAAGGAACAGATGGAGTCTAATTGCAAATTCATTCATACCATTCTTCCATTTATTTGCTCCTTGAATTTTTGTCTAGTGTAAGGAATAATCATACATATGATATATGTAAATCTATATACTATCACCTGTGCTCTTGGGGAGGGAAGAGCAGTGAAAGGGAGGGAGAAAACATACAATGTAAAATGCCATAAAATTAATATTAAATATTGCATCAACATCTAATCTTGAAAAAAAAAAAAGAAAAGTCCAATTAGGGTCACAGAGAATTAGACAGAACTGAAAAAACTGAATGACTCCTGACCTATACCAAACTTTTCTCTCTGCTTTATTTGCCTCAGTTGCAATAATTTCTATCTCAACTATGACCCCATTTAGTTTTTGTTACTTTGTAATGAGGAAAAAAGACAAAAAAAAAGGAAAGGAGATGAATAAAATAAGTTTATGTGCTTGTATTTTTAACTTATGTAAGTATTCAATAATGGACATAAAAACAATGGCATTGAATGATTTCTACCTTGGGAGTTCCAAGGGGATTAATGCTCATAGAATCATTCCTTGTTCTTTGTGCAACATTAAAATATTTTAAGCAAACTATATATCAGTGGTGCTCAACCTCTCAATTTGTAGCAATGAGAATACATAATGCATATCAGGTTCTTACATTCCGAATCATAACTGTAGCAAAATTACAGTTTTGAAGTAGTCACCAAAATAATTTTTTGGTTTGGGGTCACTGCAACATTAGGAACTGTATTGCAGGGTCACAACATTAGAAAGGTTGAGAACCACTGTTCTATATGAATCTTATTTATAATACTTTCTAAGTTTAATTGAATACATCGGTAAATATGCACACATGGTTATAAGCTAAATGATATATAAATGTCTAGAAATAGTTAAGAAATTAATATCTAATTGGTTTTGCTTATTTATTATTTCCTTGATGTATTACCTTTAAAAGGAACATATTATGAGAAAATCACTTCTGCAGATAATTACTCATAATATTCAGGGTATTTTATTTCACTCTTTCCTTAAACAACACCATTTGAAATTATTTACTATCTTGTTGATTCAAATTCCATAAATTTTCTTATATCTATCTCACTTTTCAGTATCCATATGCCACTTTATTTCAATCTTCATCATTCTTTCAAGGAATCTTGTATAATATCTTTCCAATTTAACTCTTTGCTTTCAGTATCTCCTCATTTCCACCCATTCACCACACTCTATCAATGTTATCTTCAGAAGAAAAAACAAAACAAAAAATTCTAACCCTGCTGGGGGAGGAGAAATAGTTCCTTCTCATTACCTCTAAGGTACAATATAGATTCATCAGCTTGGCATTTAAGGTACTCCATAATCTGACTCCAAACTATGTGTTCAAAATAATTTCATAGCACTTCTCTTCAGGGCATCTATATTCCAGCCAAATGGAACTATCAGGTTTTCTTTGAATTCAACATACCATCTTTCTAGCAACTATTCACACTGTTCCCTCCCATACCTAAAATACTCTCCTTCCTCATGTAAATCCCTTAGAATCATTATCTACATTCTGAATAAATTCATGGATCATCTCCTCTTGAAGAATTAATTAATCTTTTCCTCTTTTAATTGCAAATGTTCTTTCTCCCTTCAAATTATCTCCTAGAATGTACTCCCCTTGAGTACAGGAATAACAGAGATTTTATCTTTTGAATATCTAGCTTCTAAGGCTTTGTACAAGGCTGGACTTCAAAAAAAAGTTCTTTGAACTGAATTGAGGATATCCTTATGAAAAAGCAGAATTGTTTTCAAAGGTGAAACCAGGCAAATGAGTGCTGAGGAAAAAATCACATATAACCACAGTGAAAAACTAATAGAGGACACAGAACAGTAAACAATACGAAGCATTGCTAAACTAAATACAATTTAGGAAATTGAAATGGTGAAATTAAAAACTACTGAAGCATAAAAGAGGAATTTCTACAGTCTATCAGTCACAAAAACACTGTACTAGCAACATTTCCATTATTTTTTGACCCCAGCAAAAGATGAGGCAAACTAACTAGACTTTCCAAAAAGGTTAAGGATTTCTTTTTATTTTTTTCCTGAAGAAAACATAATATAGAAATTTCCAACTAAAATGCAAAGTAAAATGTAATTAACATTAGTGTGATGGTTTTATATCATAAAACATTTTTTTGTTTCATAGAAATGATTCATCATTTCCATGTAAAACTATATAAAGAAATATATGAAAATATATTTAGCCTCATATTATAAAAGGAAATAAGTATATCAGAAATATGCATTTACCTGCATCAATTGGAATTATTTTTTATATAATTTTAACTTTTGTTACTATTTTCATATTGTTTATTGAACTAACACCTACTTAACAAGGTTGTTCATATGATCAAATGAAAATATATTGGTAGCATATGCTTAGATTAATATCTGGATCCTAGTAGGAGCTATATAAATTTGTATTTCCTTTCTCTCCCATATTTGTTTTCCTCACTGTTAATATCAACTCTTTTATAAAGTAATGAAAAATAAACAAATTTTCAATAGATTTAAACACATACAAACAAATTCATATTCTAAAGACTTTCTAAATAGATAGCAGAATTAGATAGTCCGATAAATTTTGCACTAGAATTGGCACAATCCTCCTATCTAGTTTTTCAAGCCAGAAAAGTATGAGTTTCATGAAAGCAGTTTTCTAAAACAGTGTTTATGCACCCATTTTCCAGAATGCTGGAGAACCAAGACCCTTGAGCAAAAAATGTTGGAAACAGAGATTTGTGGCAAAGACAGAGTCATGTAAGAAGGAGTTTTCTAGAGAAGAATATGAATCAGATACTGGTGTTCCTAAGGAAGGTTGAGGAAAAAAGGGTGCTAAAGGGCCTTAAGATACTATGCTAAAAATCTTCAAGAGATAACTGGTCCAATCTGAGGTTTTATGTACATTTTTGTGCACATGTTCATACGTTTATTTTTATTTCTTTTGTTTTACATAGTTTTAACTTGTGTGAGTATTTAATTTTCTTCTCATTATTTTTGGAACATAGGTTAAATTTTGAAAGCTAATTTGGGATATTTTGGAATAGGGATTAGGCTATCTCATCTAATAAGAAATAGATGCTTATTATCTATCTAAGTTAATGAATATACAAGTGAACTTAAGCTGTTATAGCTGGAGATATAATCTGTGTAGTTTAAAAAAGAAGTCAACTCTTCCCTTTCTCCAACACAAGTTGTCTACCACATCCTACCCAAATGTTATAATTTACTGAAATACCATAAAAAGCTATAAATTGATAGGCAAATAAAAGATTCTATTCTGTGCATTGACTCATCAGAAAACTAATATATACTCAGTTCATTTAAAAGGTTAGATTTAGGCTACATTTTTTGGTGTAAATGAAAAATTCTGTGATTTCTAATTCCTATCATAGTCATTGCATTTTGCACTAAAGCCATTTTATTTTGAAATTTTCCTTTTGAAAATGTCTACTTACTTTTCTTTTCTTTAGCCTGGTAAATGTTGTCGTTAGATACTTTTATCTGTCATATTTTATTCTTCCCTACTTAATTCATATGCTTCTAAATACATGAAGTATGGAATTTTAGATATCTATCCTAATACAGTATAAGAAAAATATGGAAATTAGAGAAACACATGACACCTTGTACTCAACATACTGTACTCAGTAACAGAACGGGACAACATATGGAAATCTAAGTATAAAGCAGTGTGAGTATAAATTTGAAATTAAATAAACAAGTAGTTCTGGGCAAGCAAATGAACGTGAGAAGCCTGACTACAGCTGCCATTCTCTAAAGAAATCCGGCCTGAGGCCACAGCTACCAGCAGATGAGAACATTGAAACTGGGTCTATTTGAAAAGAAGATAGATAGAATCAACCTATGTCATGGGAAACAGTATGTTTAGCTGGTTAATTTGTGACAAATAGGAAGAGTGTTTAGTAGTGAACCAAAGAAAATTTGCTTTTCTGGGCTGTTTATAGAATTTGTAGGATCACATGATGGGAGAGGAGAGAAAGAAAGATGAATCTTTTACCACTAATACATGGCTGAATGAATATTAAAAAAAAAATTTACAAAGTTCGTTTTTACATTCCAGCAACTGTGCTAAGCTCTAAGGATATGAAAAAAGACAGAGAAAGACAGAGAGACAGAGACAGAGACAGAGACAGACAGATGGAGAGACAGACCCAGACAAAGACAGAGACAGAGATCCTTTGCCTCAAGGAATGTATTCTAACAGATAAACTACAAAGAGGACTGATCAGCAGGGTTTATTTAGTATTTCCTTTTGTAGTGCACACTGGAATTGGCAGGCAGATGGTTAGACTGATGGAACGTAAAGATGAAATATGATTTGGAACTAGCCAGTAGATAATAATGAATAAAGAACAAGATTGCTTTGTCTTCATAAGTGAGATAAAAAAAAAAGGATGAATGATTATTACAGAAAATTTCTAAAGAACAGGACTTTTGGATTAATGACTAAAGTGAGTAAGTTACTACTGCTTCTCAAGACAAAAATTCCATCCTGCCATTCTTCAAGGTTTTATAGAAACTTCTTTAGAAAATTAATAATGTAGATGGTAAAATGGATAGAGAGCTGGACCTGGAGTCAGGAAGATTCATTTTCGTTATTTCAAAGCTGACCTTAGAGCCTTACTAGCTGTGTAACTCCTAGGCAAGTCACTTAAACCCATTTGTCAGAGGTTTTTGTTATGAAGATTTTTTCCCAATTTGTTGCTTCACTTTTAATTTTGATTGCATTGGTTCTGTTTGTACAAAAACTTTTTAGTTTAATGTAATCAAAGTTATTTATTTTACATTTTGTAATATTTTCTAACTCTTGCTTGGTCTTAAAAATCCTTTCCCAACGATCTAACAGATATACTATTGTATGGTCACCTGATTTACTTATAGTTTCCTTCTTTATATTCAAGTCAGTTGCCCATTCTGAGATTATCTTGGTGTATGGTGTGAGATGTTCCACATTCCACTGATCCTCCTTTCTGTCTCTTAGCCAGTTCCATATTGTTTTGATGAACACTGATTTATAGTGCAGTTTAAAATCTGGTACTGCAAGGCCATCTTCATCAATTGTAGAAAAAATGAAGCCATTCCCCAATTGATAAATGAGCGAGGGACATGAATATGCAATTTTCAAATAAAGAAATCAAAACTATTAATAATCATATAAAAAGTGTTCTAAATATCCTATAATTAGAGAAATAAAAATCAAAACAACTCTGAGGTATCACCTCATACCTAGCAGATTGGCTAACATGACAACAAAAGGAAGTAATAAATGTTGATGAGGATGTGGCAAAACTGGGACATTAATACATTGCTGGTGGAGTTGTGAATTGATTGAACCATTCTGATGGCAACTTGGAACTATGCCCAAAGGGCGCTAAAAAACTGCCTGCCCTTTGATTCAGCTATAGCATTGCTGGGTTTGTACTCCAAAGAGGTAATAAGGAAAAAGACTTGTGCCAAAATATTCATAGCCGTACTGTTTGTGGTGGCAAAAAAAAAAAAGGAAAATGAAGGATGCCCACTAATTGGGGAATGGCTGAACAAATTCTGGTACATATTGGTGATGTAATACTATTGTGCTCAAAGGAATAATAAACTGGAGGAATTCCATGTGACCTCGAATGACCTCCAGGAATTGATACAGAGTGAAAGGAGCAGAACCAGAAAACATTGTACACAGAGACTGATACACTGTGGCAAAATCGAATGTAATGGACTTCTCTACTAGCAGCAATGCAATCATCCAGGACAATTTTGAGAGATCTATGAGAAAGAACACTATCCACATTCAGAGGAAGAATTGTGGGAATAGAAACACAGAAGAAAAACAACTCCTTGATCACATGGGTTGATGGGGATATGATTGGGGATGTAGACTCTAAATGATCATGCTAGTACAAATATCAATAACACGGAAATGGTTCTTGATCAATGACACATGTAAAACCCAGTGTAATTATGCGTCGACTATAGGAGGGAGGTGGGAGTAGAAGAGGGAAAGAAAAGGAATCTTGCAAGCATGGAAAATATTTTAAATTAAATAATTTAATTAAATTTTCCAAAACTTAAAAAAGGAAACCCATTTGTTTTAGTCTCCTCATCTGTAAGATGATTTGGAGAAGAAAATGATAAGCCATTACATAATCAGAGTACACTGGAATGTTTCCACAAAAGTTTTCTAAATGCTTTCACAGAAAATAGTTTTTAAAATATTGGTAGAGTTTTTAATACTAGAATTACAATATGAAATGAATCTACATGTAAACACTGACTAGGTGAGTTTAATGTAAAGTCCATATGTAGATATTGATAATTATATTAATATGTATATATACACATACATATGTATATATTAAACTTACCTTGTCTGTATACCTACATATCTACATATGTGTTTACATACACACACATATATACCTTTGAATTTCAGAAACTAGTCCAGAAATTGTTATGAAATTTATTATATGGCAAGTAAATTCATTTGTAGATTGATTTATAAAAGTGAATGATTATTTATACTTTGTCAATCCTATTTTAAAGTAAACAACTTTTAATATTACAGTAAAATTAAACAAAGAAAACAATAAAGTTTCTATCAATTCTGTGTCTTCACATAAAAATATAAGGAACCACATTATCTGGTATTTTGCTCTTTTATTGATCTCTTAATGAGAAAAGGGACAGATTTTAATTTCTTTATTAAATATTAATGCAAATCACACTTGACTAGATTTAATTAATTTGATGATGCACAATGCATAAATCTTAAACTATAAAAATCTGTATTCATATAATTCCAGGGAAATATTTTGAAGTAAAAACTATGTTTCTTATTAGATAATTAACAAAAGAAATGAGAAAATAGCATACAATATGATATTATTCAATTAGAAAATCATGGAAAATATAAATACATTTAAACTTTTGGTTTTATTCATTCTTCTTAGTAGTTTTGTGTCCACTTTTGTTATTAATTGGAAAATATATTCTCTTAATAGAGGTAATTAATTATTAAGTCCTTAACACAAAAGATAAATTATCAGTCAAATTCTATGGGCCTTTTAATATCTGTATTAATTTTAAAGCAAGCCCCTTCCTCTCTTTGTGCCACAGTTTTTTCAACCATAAAATGAAAGAATTGGATTAAGTGATCTTTAAAGTCCTTTACTCTTCTAAGTAAATGATCAAATGACTACAGAAAAGGAAAAGAAAATAAAATGAAAAAGAACAGCTTTTCCACTGTCTTCATTATCCAAAAAACAATAATCTTATCCATTGGTTTTGATAAGATTTTTTCAATAAGAATAAAAAGCATATGTTCCTGAAAAAATATGAAAATACAACACATTGTCCTATACTATCAGTTTAATACAACTGAAGATTAGGAAAGTCAGTAAATCAGATCAATTGTAGGACATGATATACAAATCAAAGGGGCTCAGGATGTACCTATGATTTTAACTCAATAAGAAACTCTCAGTGAGAAAATTTCCTCTATTAATATAAAATGGAACTAGTTATACAAAGTCTTACTGAGTTGCCAGAAGGCACCAATAGATTAAATGAACTAGTTCAGAATGTTAAAATCAATGGGTGTCAGAGGTAGTATTTGAATCTTGGTCTCTGACTCAAGGTCAATGCTAAATCTACTCTATCTTGTTACTGATGCAAATACTATTACTACTAATTTTAAAAGACTAGAAAAATCCTAGTCAGTAAATTGTATAATTAACTATAAAAATATAAGAAACACAATACTAACCACTGAAAAGAAGCTATACAGTAATAGAAGCTACGGTTTCCAATGTTGAGGGATTTTTGAGGAAAAAGATCTAAATTTGAATCTAACAAACTTTAGTTAGATGTTATATATACTGAAAAGAGTATACTATGTATCTGTGTTGCTTGTTGAAACTCCAAGGAAAAAATATTTTCAGTCATCCTCATTTCCTCTTTTCTCGATTATTCCTCAAACGTTTAATTTCTGTGCTCTGACCTTATCCCTTAACTTAAACCACTTTCTTCTAATTTACCAATTATTGTTTAACTGACAAATCTGATGTCCTTTTTCTTTAGTACTTTTCTTTAAGTACTTTAGTACAGTTCACTTGTTTCCTGTCTGATCATTCTTTCTATTTGTCAATATTGGTTCATCAACCATATCATGCCACCAAACTGGGTATTTTCCAAGGTCCTGTCCTTGGTATTATTTTTTCCTCTGTCTACCACTACTTGATTTAATTATTATCTATTATCTCTTTTCGGATATCTATAACCAGCCAAAGTCTCTTTCTTGCCCTTCAATCACACATTACTAATTATTTGTTAGAGATTTTAAACTCAATATCCCTTAGATAGCTCAATTCAATATCTAAAACAGAACTTTCTATATACATTTCCCCCAAATCTACCCATCTATCAAACTTTACTATTTCTGTCAAAGGTACCATTATTCTTTTTATCACCCATGTTTATGATCTTGACATTTCCTGTATTTCTCATTCTCTTTTAAACTATATTTCTGATCTTTTACCACATCTTAATTTCTGTTTTCCACCTTTGACTTCTTCCTTTCATTCATGTGGTTTCTACTTTAAATCAGGTACAACTTCCTACATACTCAAATCTATCCTCCATACATTTGCCAAAATGCAGATGCCAGTGAATTCTTGTTCTCTCTAAGACATAATATCAGTCTGTTATATTTTACATTTAATTTATTTTTCTAAATATTACCCAATTAAATTTTTACCCATCAATAAAATTTTAATAATCATTTTCTGACATTGCATGTTCTCCTTTCCCAAGACAGGAGATAGTATGATATTGGTTGTATATATATATATTATCATACGATGTATATTTTATTGTTTGTCAGGTTATGAAAGAAGATATATTGCTTATGTTAGAAAAAAATTCATGGAGGAAATAAAATGAAGAACAGTACACTTCAATCTGGATTCAGAGTCCATCAGTTCCTTCATTGGAGATGAATGGCCTTTTTTATCATGAGTCCCTTGGAACTCTTATGGATTTTTGCATTGCTGATAATACTTACTTCAGCTTCAGCTGATTATCAAGAATAATTGCTGTTACTTTGTACAATGTTCTCTTGGTTCTGCTTACTTCACTTCAAATCACTATATGTAAGTATTTCCAGGTTTTTTGTAATTATCCTGTTCATTATTTCTTAAGGCACAATAGTATTCTATACAAGCACATGCCAAAACTTGTTCAGCCATTTCTCAATTGGTGGATATCCATTCAGTTTTCAGTTCCTTGCCTGCACAAAAAGAGCTGCTATAAATATTTTTGTACAAAAAATTCACTCCCTTCTAACATTCACTTCACAGAACATTTCACATTATTGTAGATACAGTGCAAGCACTAGCTTCTACCACAAGTTTTCCTAAACCCATCCCAATTGCTAATTACTTTTTAGACTCACAACTTTCCCTTTGACTGTTTTTATTTGATTGCTTTATTTATTTTGCAAATACTTGTGACTTTTTTTGTATATTTTGCATATACTCATGTCTACTTCATAATGAGTTAACATTATATCCTTTAATAAAATGGGTGGTTTTTTATACTTAGATTTCTTTCAATTAGGGGGGAAACATATCTGAATTCGTCAGTAATTTAATTGGGACACTAAGCCTTCTTTTAAGGTATTATAATTCAACAGGGTAGTTCTACTGAAAATTAGAATCTATGAACCCACACCTTCAATTTCTCCCTATTGATATTTTACATTTTAGAAGAATTGATTATATAATCTAGGAACCAATTAGGTCTTATATATTTTAAATATTTTTTAACCTAAGACTGGACCCAAACACAAATGTCAAAGTTTTGGAGCAAACTTTAAAAACTTTAAAAACTAATTTAAAAATTAATTTTTAAACTTTAAAACTTTAAAAATTAATTTTTAAATTAATTAAAAAATAATTTCCTAATTAATAGGTGAAATACAAACTAAAAGTGCTTAAATTAGAGGAATGAACCTTGAAGAGCTCTCCATTTGGAAATTGTGTCATGTTGCACCATATCATCATAAGACATTTAATTCCCCAATGAAATTGAATGACATTCAATGGACAATTTTCCCATCTAGTATTCCAACCCATGGAGTAGTTCAGGTTCAGAAATTAACATTATTCCAAGGACCACTATTCTATTCATTTAAAGATTTTCTATTTCATATGCATGCATTTCTATTTGAATAGTCTATTATTTAACTACCAGCTCAATTATATAGTATTATAATATGAAAAGACCTGGAGGTAGAGCCTCATTATGTTTCATGACCCCTCATTTGCAGAAATTATGATTGGAGGACAAGAGCTACAAATTCACAGGTGGAGAAATCATAGATAGCTATGCAAAATAAAATGCTACTTTCAATTTTTGACTAGTTATGAGTGAACACCTATAAATGAGCAATGAGGAGATTTGTATCTGATGTATTCAAACAATTTTATGAATTCAAAGGGAAGCAAGACAGTTTGACTAACATTGCTGAGAACCCAGATATAATACTGGAACTTTCATAGAAGGCCATTTGCCAAGAAACAAATTGCTTTCCATGATATATTATTTTGAAGATCCTGCCAAAGGGATGATTATTTTTTATATCTAATGTATCAAGTGATAGTATTGGTTTTTACTAGATATTTACAGTACAAAGAAGCTACTAATTTGTTTTCTCATAAATATATCATAAATTTTTTTGTATGAGGGGTAAGCATAATTAAGCAATCTAAATTGTGTAATTTTGTTGCGTAGGGCAATTAATTCTCTTAACAAAATATTCTTGTTTATGAATAATTATATCTATTGTTTACATAGATAGTATTTTCTAAAACTGATTAGAGAATGGCAGGGTAGTAATCATCATAATGAATATAATGTTGATGTTGATGATTATAATGATGATAGTAATCTAATGATGATAATAGTAATCAGATGATTAATAAGATCTTTTTATTATTATCATCATCATTACAACTATACTTATCTAGTACTTTAAAGTTTGTAACATGCTATAAAAACATGAAATGTTATCCTCACAACAGCCATTGGATATAGTACTATATTTATCCCCATTTTACAGATTAGGAAATTAATACAGACAGAATTTAAGTAACTTGCTCAGGTTCACAGAGATATGGTTAGGGTCTGAACCATGATTTTAACTCAGATTATATGACTCCAAGTCTGTTATTCCTACTAGGGATTAAACATTACTCTTTTCTCTTGTTTCTATATAATCAATATGTCATTCATTAAACCATTTGATTTTTTTTTACCTTTCCTTTACTTTAAGTCTCATTCAAGATGCTATGTAATCTTGCATAGATGTCTACATTTATTATCTAGCATCCTCCTTTAGAAATTCTTTTCTTGACTTCCAGTCAAGATGGCGGCTTAGAGAAAGCTAAAGTTCAGATCTCCGGAAAACCCTTCCCGACCGATCTCAAACTATGAGCTCCTAAGGAGCCGAAATTCAAAACGATCAACAGCATAGACCCTGGGAATCCTCCTCCTGGACCTGGACCTGGATAAAAAGGTATGGCCCCCCTCAAAAGCCAGAACCCGAGATCACTCGGACCTAAGGGGTAGGAGCTCAGAGTCCAAGGCTCCAGGAAACCGCAGCCCTGCCCCCCGCAGAGAGCACGGTCATCTGAAACAACAGCAACCCTCAGGGAGGGCAAGACAGCCTCACCAGCTAGATCCTGCCATCCAAGTCTCAGTGAAAGTCACTGATCTCTGAGCTCCGTGAGGCCTTGGCCCCTTCCCCTGCAGAGAGCAGGGTCCTCTGAAACAACAGCAACCCTCAGGGTGGACAAGACAGCCTCAGGGGCCAGATCCTCCTATCCAAGTCTCAGTGAGTCTCTGCCCTCAGAGTTCCGGGAAGCCTCGGCCCCTTCCCCTGCAGAGAGCAGGGTCCTCTGAAACAACAGCAACCCACAGGGCTGACAAAACAGCCCCACCACCAGCTATTCTGAAGGCAATTTCCGGAAAGCAACCTGACCCAGTCCAGTCGAGGGGGCACCTTAGCAGCAGGGAAACAGAGAGAACCAGGGGAGAGTGGGGCCCCCTGGTCGGACCCTTCCATTCCAGTTCCAGTGAAAGTCATTGCCTTAAGGCATACTCAGTTTAACCCAGGGAAAGCTCATAGAACTGACAATCTGCCCAGGACTAAAGCCTCTAAACACCAGACAGAAATAAGAAAAGCTAATCCTCCCCATTCAGAGATGGCAAACTCCACAGAAGCACAGAAGCCCCAAAATCCCAAGAAAAATAAGAAGAAAGGGGCGACTTTGGACACATTCTACGGAGCCAAAATACAAAATACAGAGGAGATAGAATACGATGCACAAGAAAATGCTCCAAAACCTTCCAAAGGAAATGGAAATTCTCCACAAACCCATGAAGAATTTGAATCAGAAATGACCAAAAAGATGGAAGCCTTCTGGGAGGAAAAGTGGGAAATAATGCCAAAGAAATTCACGCATCTACAAAACCGGTGTGACCAAAGTGAAAAGGGAAACCAGGCTTTAAAGGCCAGAATTAGGCAGCTGGAAGGCAATGATCGTGTAAAAGAGGAAGAATTAATAAAGCAAAGCCAAAATACCAAGAAATTAGAAGAGAACATAAAATATCTCACCAACAAGGTGATAGATCTGGAAAATAGAGGGAGAAGAGATAATTTAAGAATAATTGGACTTCCAGAAAAGCCAGAAATAAACACCAAACTCGACATCGTGATACAAGATATAATCAAAGAAAATTGCCCAGAGATTCTAGAACAAGGTGGGGTAATACAGCCACTGACAGAGCTCACAGAACACCTTCTACACTAAACCCCCAAAAGACAACTCCCAGGAATGTAATTGCCAAATTCCAAAGCTCTCAAACAAAAGAAAAAATCCTACAGGAAGCCAGAAAAAGACAATTTAGATATAAAGGAATGCCAATCAGGGTCACACAAGACCTTGCAAGTTCTACTCTGAATGATCGTAAGGCATGGAACATGATCTTCAGAAAGGCAAGAGAGCTGGGTCTTCAACCAAGAATCAGCTACCCAGCAAAACTGACTATATACTTCCAAGGGAAAGTATGGGCATTCAACAAAATAGAAGACTTCCAACTTTTTGCAAAGAAAAGACCAGAGCTCTGTGGAAAGTTTGATACCAAAAAACAAAGAGCAAGGAATACCTGAAAAGGTAAATATTAAGGAAAGGGGAAAGGAGAAAAATGTTATCTTCTTCTTTTACTCAAACTCTCTTCTATAAAGACTACATTTCTATCAATCTATGTATACTAACATGTGGGGAAAATGTAATGTATAAATTGGGGGTAAAGAAAGACCAAATAGAATAATCTTTCTCACACAAAGATTCACATGGGAAGGGGAGGGGAAGAAAACTCCTATAAGAAGGAGAGAAAGAGAGGGTTTTTTACATAAACCTTAATCTCAGGGAAATCAACTCTGAGAGGGAAAAACATCTAGATCCATTGGGATCTTGAATTCTATCTTACCCAACAAGGGTAGGGAGATGGGAAAACCAAAGGGGGGAGGGGGAGAGGAAAAACAAAAAGGGAGGGAAAGAGAGGGGGGAGGGGGAGGGAACAAAAAGGGAGGGACTAAAAAGGGAAACATCAAGGGAGGGGACAAGGGGGTCTGATTCAAAGTAAATCACTGGACTAAAAGGTAGAGCCGAAGAAGAAAAGGTTAGAAGTAGGAAAGGCTATCAAAATGCTAGGGAGTCCACAAATGACAATCATAACTTTGAACATGAATGGGATGAACTCACCCATAAAACGTAGACAAATAGCAGAATGGATTAGAATCCAAAACCCTACCATATGTTGTCTTCAAGAAACACACATGAGGCGGGTTGACACCCACAAGGTCAGAATTAAAGGATGGAGTAAGACCTTCTGGGCCTCAACTTATAGAAAGAAGGCAGGAGTGGTAATCATGATATCTGATAAAGCCAATGCAAAAATAGACCTGATCAAAAGGGATAGGGAAGGTAATTATATTTTGTTAAAAGGGACTTTAGACACTGAGGAAATATCATTAATCAACATGTATGCACCAAATAATATAACACCCAAATTTCTAATGGAGAAACTAGGAGAATTGAAGGAAGAAATAGACAGTAAAACCATATTAGTGGGAGACTTAAACCAACCATTATCAAATTTAGATAAATCAAATCAAAAAATAAATAAGAAAGAGGTGAAAGAAGTGAATGAAATCTTAGAAAAATTAGAATTAATAGACATATGGAGAAAAATAAATAGGGATAAAAAGGGATACACTTTCTTCTCAGCACCACATGGCACATTCACAAAAATTGACCATACATTAGGTCACAGAAACATAGCACACAAATGCAGAAAAGCAGAAATAATGAATGCAGCCTTCTCAGATTAAAAGGCAATAAAAATAATGATTAGTAATGGTACATGGAAAACCAAATCAAAAACCAATTGGAAATTAAACAATATGATACTCCAAAATCATTTAGTTAAAGAAGAAATTATAGAAACAATTAATAATTTCATTGAGGAAAATGACAATGGCGAGACATCCTTTCAAACCTTTTGGGATGCAGCCAAAGCGGTAATCAGAGGTAAATTCATATCCCTGAATGCTTATATTAACAAACTAGGGAGAACAGAGATTAATCAATTGGAAATGCAAATGAAAAAACTCGAAAGCAATCAACTTAAAACCCCCCAGCAGAAAATCAAACTAGAAATCCTAAAAATTAAGGGAGAAATTAATAAAATCGAAAATGATAGAACTATTGATTTAATAAATAAGACAAGAAGCTGGTACTTTGATAAAACAAACAAAATAAACAAAGTACTGGTCAATCTCATTTAAAAAAGGAAGGAAGAAAAGCAAATTAACAGCATTAAAGATGAAAAGGGGGACAGCACCTCCAATGAAGAGGAAATTAAGGCAATCATTAGAAATTACTTTGCCCAATTATATGGCAATAAATACACCAATTTAGGGGATATGGATGAATATATACAAAAATACAAACTGCCTAGACTAACAGAAGAGGAAATAGAATTCTTAAAGAATCCCATATCAGAAATTGAAATCCAACAAGCCATCAAAGAACTTCCTAAGAAAAAATCCCCAGTCCCTGATGGATTCACCAGTGAATTCTATCAAACATTCAGAGAACAGTTAATCCCAATACTATACAAACTATTTGACATAATAAGCAAAGAGGGAGTTCTACCAAACTACTTTTACGACACAAAGATGATACTGATTCCAAAACCAGGCAGGTCAAAATCAGAGAAAAAAAAACTATAGACCAATCTCCATAATGAATATAGATGCAAAAATCTTAAATAGGATACTAGCAAAAAGACTCCAGCAAGTGATCAGAAGGATCATTCACCATGATCAAGTAGGATTTATACCAGGGATGCAGGGCTGGTTCAACATTAAGAAAACCATCCACATAATTGACCACATCAACAAGCAAACCAGCAAGAACCACATGATTATCTCAATAGATGCAGAAAAAGCATTTGATAAAATACAACACCCATTCCTTTTAAAAACACTAGAAAGCATAGGAATAGAAGGGTCATTCCTAAAAATAATAAACAGTATATATCTAAAACCATCAGCTAATATCATCTGCAATGAGGATAAACTAGACGCATTCCCAATAATATCAGGAGTGAAACAAGGATGCCCATTATCACCTCTATTATTTGACATTGTACTAGAAACACTAGCAGTAGCAATTAGAGAAGAAAAAGAAATTGAAGGCATCAAAATAGGCAAGGAGGAGACCAAGTTATCACTCTTTGCAGATGACATGATGGTCTACTTAAAAAATCCTAGAGATTCAACCAAAAAGCTAATTGAAATCATCAACAACTTTAGCAAAGTTGCAGGATACAAAATAAACCCACATAAATCATCAGCTTTTCTATATATCTCCAACACAGCTCAGCAGCAAGAACTAGAAAAAGAAATCCCATTCAAAATCACCTCAGACAAAATAAAATACCTAGGAATCTACCTCCAGAGACAAACACAGGAACTATATGAACACAACTACAAAATACTCTTCACACAACTAAAACTAGATTTGAGCAATTGGAAAAACATTAACTGCTCATGGATAGGATGAGCCAATATAATAAAAATGACCATCCTACCCAAACTTATTTATCTATTTAGTGCCATACCCATTGAACTACCAAAATACTTCTTCACTGATTTAGAAAAAAACATAACAAAGTTCATTTGGAAGAACAAAAGATCAAGGTTATCCAGGGAAATAATGAAAAAAAAACACATATGATGGGGGCCTTGCAGTCCCTGACCTTAAAATATATTACAAAGCAGCAGTCATCAAAACAATTTGGTACTGAATAAGAAACAGAAAGGAAGATCAGTGGAATAGACTGGGGGAAAGCGACCTCAGCAAGACAGTATACGATAAACCCAAAGATCCCAGCTTTTGGGACAAACATACCCTATTCGATAAAAACTGTTGGGAAAATTGGTAGACAGTGTGGGAGAGACTAGGAATAGATCAACACCTCACACCTTACACCAAGATAAATTCAAAATGGGTGAGTGACTTAAACATAAAGAAGGAAACCATAAGTAAATTGGGTAAACACAGAATACTATACACGTCAGACCTTTGGGAGGGGAAAGACTTTAAAACCAAGCAAGACATAGAAAGAATCACAAAATGTAAAATAAATAATTTTGACTACATCAAATTAAAAAGCTTTTGCACAAACAAAACCAATGTAACTAAAATCAGAAGGGAAACAACAAACTGGGAAAAAATCTTCATAGAAACCTCTGACAAAAGTTTAATTACTCATATTTATAAAGAGCTAAATCAACTGTACAAAAAATCAAGCCATTCTCCAATTGATAAATGGGCAAGGGACATGGATAGGCAGTTCTCAGATAAAGAAATCAAAACTATTAATTAGCACATGAAGAAGTGTTCTAAATCTCTTATAATCAGAGAGATGCAAATCAAAACAACTCTGAGGTATCACCTCACACCTAGCAGATTGGCTAACATAACAGCAAAGGAAAGTAATGAATGCTGGAGGGGATGTGGCAAAGTAGGGACATTAATTCATTGCTGGTGGAGTTGTGAACTGATCCAACCATTCTGGAGGGCAATTTGGAACTATGCCCAAAGGGTGACAAAAGAATATCTACCCTTTGATCCAACCATAGCACTGCTGGGTCTGTACCCCAAAGAGATAATGGACAAAAAGACTTGTACAAAAATATTCATAGCTGCGCTCTTTGTGGTGGCCAAAAACTGGAAAACGAGGGGATGCCCATCAATTGGGGAATGGCTGAGCAAATTGTGGTATATGTTGGTGATGGAATACTATTGTGCTAAAAGGAATAATAAAGTGGAGGTGTTCCATGGAGACTGGAACAACCTCCAGGAAGTGATGCAGAGTGAGAGGAGCAGAACCAGGAGAACATTGTACACAGAGACTAATACACTGTGGTATAATCGAATGTAATGGACTCCTCCATTAGTGGTGGTGTAATGTCCCTGAACAATTTCCAGGGATCTAGGAGAAAAAAACACTATTCATAAGCAAAGGATAAACTATGGGAGTAGAAACACCGAGGAATAGCAACTGCCTGAATACAGCGGTTGAGGGGTCATGACAGAGGAGAGACTCTAAATGAACACTCTAATGCAAATATTATCAACATAGCAATGGGTTCAAATCAAGAAAACATGTAATGCCCAGTGGATTTACGCGTCGGCTATGGGGGGGTGGGGGGAGGAAAAGAAAATGATCTATGTCTTTAATGAATAATGCTTGGAAATGATCAAATAAAATATATTAATAAAAAAATGAAAAAAAAAAAGAAATTTTTTTCTCTTTAACTACTCTAGTCAGAATTTGGTAACTGTATTCTTGACTATGCTTTAGCCCTCATTAATTCTCCTACTAAAACTTCTAATTCCTTTCTCTCCCCCTATCCATTTCCTGCTCATTATAACTGGTTGATCTCAGTCTCTACCTCTCCATGGAGGCTTTTTCTAACTATTGCAGCACACAGTGACCTGTCAAAAATATTGCTTATGGCAGGCATTGTATTCATCTATCCTTTGAAAGGTGAATGATTCCCTTTCTTTTATTGTGGTACTGTATTCTTACTTAACTTTTCACACAGGAGTGATTATATGGAATTTATGGGTAGGACCTTGAATCTATCACAGCATCTATCACAGTGTTATGTACTTTGTGACACCCATTAAATTCTTGGGGAACAAACAAAAGTTTCATTTTGTAGGTTTACAAAAATTTTAGTAGAAAACAAGTTTTACTTTTGACAGAAAACAAAAGTAATTAATATATATTTCATGATTTCTTGAGGTTTACATTTATTTTAAGGGACTTAAATTAATAAGTGGTTTTAAAAGAATTGTAAATTACCATTTGTATCAAAGTAATAACACTAATATTTAAATAAAAGATATATTAATTTTAAAGTTTCACCTAACACCCCTCAAAATACTAATAATGAATAATGAGGAAAATAGAATTTAGCAGTTATGGGAAGAGAGGAAAACAAATGCATTATTTGTGAATCTATGAATCGGTTGGTCCATCTTTCATAGAAGACTATTAGAAATCATATGAGAAACATAATTTCTACACATATCAACAAAATCAAAGAAGTAAAAAAAGAATGGACAATATAGGTTAAAAATACTAATAGCGTTTGTTAGTCAAAAACAAAAAAAAATGCCCAACACTGGTTAGGGTTGAAAAAATAATGGATGTAGATATAATTAAATACTAATATGAATCATTACTTGATCTGCTGTGTCTTTTTTAGAGGTAGAGTTAAAGATCTGGGCAGAGGAGAAATATTTGTGATTCTATCTTCCAAATTTTTGAAAGGATACAAGACTTTATTATGAGAGAAGACCCTGTCAGGAGGAAAAACTGTAGTTAGAAACTAACATTTAGAGGAGACTTAAAGGAATACTCCCTTGGGCAAGATCATGGATTCTCTCTTATTGTTGAGTTAAGATATCTCATGCCTAGTGGGAAAGTTAATTTCTTTCATACAGAGTTTATATAATTTCTCTTGTAATACCTATTGACATGGATAAACAGAGTTATTTCCTAATCAGTAAATGTTATAGTTTTTATATAACTGCAATTTGTTAGGAATAGAGTCTAACATTTGGGTATATAATTTAGGAATCCTTCCTTGTTAAAAGGATGCTGACAATTTCTATAATATATCAAATGAGTGGTATCTCTTATTACAATCAATGTTAGTTGATCTAATTCTACCCTTGAATGGATTTCTAAGCCATGAGTATGATAAGGATTCAAAAAAGAGATCATGGTTGGCTAGAGTCATCTGGACGACTTTAAGAACAAAAATAACTTGACTTGATTCTTTAAGCCTAAGCAGTATTGGTTAGATCTCCAGTACAGAAAATAACATTTATGATGTCTCAATATATGCCATCACATGTGTGTATACTCACTTTTGTTATATTTTCCAAATTTCAAGTAGATACAATTTTTAACTATTATTTTTCTGACATTTTTCAATCCATGTCCTCTCCTTCCATACCTCTCTTATTGCTCCTTAAGACAGTAAGTAATATGATATGCATTATACATGTGCTCTCATGTAATACATATTTTACATGTTTGTCATATTGTGAAAGAAGACACATATTGCTTATGTAAGAAAATGAAAACTCATGAGAGAAATAAAGTGAAAAATGATTTGCATTGATATATTCATGCATGAATATTCAGACAGAAATTTTTTTGTGATTGTCCTACTTATTATTTCCTATGAAACAAGAGGATTTTATTAAAACATATACCACAACTTGTTCAGCCATTCCCCAATTGAAGGGTATACCTTTAGTTTGCAAATATTTGCCTTTCCAAAAAAAAGAGCTGCTATAAATATTTTTGTACATGTAATTCTTTTTCCTCTATTGATCACTTTGGGAAACAGAACTAGTAATGGTATTGCTGCTACAAAGGTTAGGGGACTTTAAAAATTTTAATGATATATTCTATTCTTATATCATAATAATTTCATATGAAGGAATATTTTTCCTTCCATAATTTAAAGTGAATGTCTAGGCTCATAAAAGAGGCAAATTCATACTTTTTACAAAAATGCAAACTGATTGCCAGTTAGGTAAAGTGATTTCTCCAAGATTACAGAATTATTTAGTAGCAGAATGGGAAATTGGTCAGAAAAGTGTTCTGATTTCAGTTCTAATTTTTTTTTTTACATCAGGTTATGTGCACAGAAATATTGTAACAAAATAATATTAAGTTAATTAAGAAAAAGGTTATTCCCATTAAAACTGAAGTATCAAGTGGGGAAAGGGGCCTAGCAACATTTTATAGATGATGTAACCTTTGTTGGTTTTAGATTCAAAAGACTATTTGAATTTTGTTTGGCAAAATGGAAGTTAGTTTCATTTCATAGTAGCATTTCAGAAGTAGGAAATAGTATGAGCAAAAGCATAGTGCTGGAAAAGTGTAAGATATACAAGATATATAGCCCAGTTACATTGAAGAGTACTCTCGAGTAAAACCAGATATGCAAAGTAAGATTGCATAATGCAGAGTCTTAAAGATTTTACAGGAAAAGGAAAATGAGACTCAGAAAAGTGACATGATTTTCCCAAGGTCATTCAGATGCTGAATAGCAACATCAAGATTTGAATTTGTTAACTATAATAACTATAATTTCAAAGCCAGTGATGTCTATTATCATAATACTACCATTATTTTAAAAAATTTTTTTCCTGATTACATGCCAATACAACTTTTCATTTTCTGACATTTTTCAGCCCATTATCTTTCCCTCCTTTCCATCTCTCCAACCTCCTCATGATGGCAGGTACTATTATGTAGATGTACCTGTGTTATTATATAGTGCATATGTACATATTTATCATGTTGTTCTTTTTAGTATAGTGCTATATCTATTACTTATTTTTTATTAACAATAACACTATAAGATATGTAGTTTAAGTATTATTGACTTATTTTGCAGATGTTCAAATCTGAGCTCAGATATAGTTAGTGACTTACCATGGTGGCAAAGCTCTAGTGTCACAATAGGCATAGTGCCAAGCTTCTTGATTTCAAATGCAATGCCCTTTCCTCTCCTCTCTTCTCCTCTCCTCTCCTCTCCACTCCTTCTCTTCCTTGTCCTCCCCTTTCCTTATCTTCCTTGTCCTCCCCCCTCTTCTCCCTTCTCTTGTCCTCTCTTTTCCCCTCTTTTCCTGTCCTTTCCTGTCCTCTCCTCCCCTTTTCTCTCATCTACTTTCATCTCATCTCCTCTTATCTTTCCTGTCTTCATATGTAGATCAAAATCTTTTCCCATAATGACTAGAGCAGTTCAAAGTACAAAAAGATTAGGAGTATTCCAATTTTTCCACATCCCCTCCAGCATGTCATTTTTTTTCCTTCTCCCATATTAGCCAATCTGAGTAGTGGGAGCTCACACCTTAGAGTGATTTTAAATTCACATTTCTTTAATTAAAAATGACTTAGAGTATGTTTTCATATGATTACATATAACTTTGATTTCTTCTTCAAAAAACTAGTTGTTCATATCATTTGAACTTAATCAATTGGGTAATAACATATTCTCCTTAAAATTATTTTGAATTACTCTTATAAATTTGACAGTTTTTAAAATATTAATATATGAGGCCTTTATCCAATAAAGTGTCTATAAAACTGTTTCCGCAATTTTTTGCTTTCCTTCTGATCTTGACTATATTGATTTCAACAGTGCAATAACATTTTTAATTTGATATAATCAAAATTATAAATTTCATAAAGAACAACACTCTTTTAAATTTATTCACAAAACACTTTCTTATTCATAAATCTTACAAGTAATATGTTTCAAACTTCTCTAATTCACTTATATATTATGTCCTAGACTTAGGTCTATGTCAGGTATATAATTTGACCTTATCTTAGAAAATAGTTTTAAGATTGGTCTGTCCCTTGTTTCTGCCAAACTAATATCCAGTTTTTTCAGCTGTTTATACCAAATAGTAAGTTCTTTTCCCAAATGTTTCTTTCTTTGCATTTATCAAACACAAGGTAACCATATTAATTTAATACTATGTATTATATACCTTCTATACCACTGATCATTTTCCTATTTCTTAACCAGTTCCAACTAGTTTTGATAGTTATTTCCTTATAATACCAAAAAAAATTTTTGGAACTGCTAGATTTCCTTCTTTTATATTTTATTTCATTAATTCATTTTGACCTTTTGTTCTACAAAGTTGATTTTATTGCTATTTTTCCAGCTCAATAAAATAAGGTTTTGGTAGTTTTATTGGGAGGAAATTGAATAAGTAGTCTAGATTAGCTAGAATTTTCATTTTTATAATATTGATTTGAATTACTTATGAACAATGAATATTACTCCAGTTATTTAATTCTGACTTTTTTGTATAAAATGTTTATTATGTGTATATCACATAGTTCCTGAATTTGTTTTGGCAGGTGTACTCCCAGATATATTGAAAATGATTATTTTAAATGAACTATCTCTTACTATTTCTTTTTGTAGTATTTTGTTGTTATTACATTGAAATACAGATTTGTGTAGTTTTATTTTATATTCGGTTACTTTGCTATTGTTTTAAAATCTTGAACTAATATTTTTACTTAATTTCTAGGATTGTCTAAGCATACCCATTGTTATATTTAGAATTTTTTATCACCTATTCTCATTTTTTATTCATTTTTATGTAATTGCTATTGCTAGCATTTCTAGCATAATATTGAATAATAATGGTGATAATGGACAACCTTCTTTCACTCCTAATCTTTTTGGGAAAGCTTATAATTTTCCACCATTACATATAATAATAATTACTGGTGTTTTTAGGTTTTAGGAAATATCTATTTCTCATCATTTCAAGAAAAATTCATTTATAAATATACTTTCAAATTGTTTTTTAAGTGGGAATGAGTGTTGTACATTGTCAAAAAAAGGTTTTTCTGAATCTATTGATATAATTGTATGCTTTTTATGTTTTTTGCTATTAATCTATTTAATTATGTTTATACTTTTGCATATATTGAAACAATCTTATATTCCTGGTATAAATCTTATTTGTAAAGTGATTAATTTACCCTTACTCAATTGAAGTTTTTAATGAGTTATTTTCTTCTGTAAGATTTTATACCTCTTTTTCCAATTGCTTGGTTTGTTTTTTTTTCCCATAGTTTTCACGTGTTATTCTTTTCCTATTTTTCCCTCTGCCTCTGATTTTTAAAGTCCTTGTTTAGGTCTTCTATGATATCTTTTTTGGGATTGTAACAGTTCTAAATTTTTCTTTGAAAATTTGCTAGTAGTTTCTCACCCCCCTGCCCCCCCCCCCCCCCGCATTGCCTCCTTCTGAATTTGACCTTTTCTATCATAATAGTAAATATTTGTGGTCAGGGACATTTTCTATTATTTACTTTTTAAAAAAATAATATGTTTCTTGGTTGTTAACCTAATATTAGACATGGGCTCTGTTTCCAGGGCATAAAGCATCAAGGTTTTCATATTATTAATTTGAAAACTTTATCGAGAAGTCTTTAAATTTTTGGCTCTTCCACTGTGCTATGATTCAAATCTTTATGATTTATGTCAAGTACTCCTCTCCAACACTCAGCTGTGACCGGGGTCCTCCCTACTCCACATTTCTGCAACCACAAATGCTCTCACTTACGGTGGTCCCAGAAATGCCTCACTGGACTTCATTGATCTATTATCAAAAAGTCAGTTCATCTCTCTGCCCTGGAAAATAAAATATATACTCAACTTTCCTTCCTGAGATCACATTCAGTTTTTTCCATCCTGGAACCCCAAGTAATGTCCTTGCCCCTTTAAGACTGTACTCATCTCTGTGTACTTGCTCCTCCTTGTCTGTAAACATGGAATAGAACTGTATGCATTGAGGCTCATAGGTCCCATATCCAGTGCCATTAGAGAGCTTTCTCTCCAAAACAATATTCCCTGATCAGCTGCCTGACTCTATGAATCAGATCCCAGGTCAAAGTCATATTGAACACACTTTGTATGAGCTTTGAATGAAATGTCAAGGGAAACACAAATCAAAATGATTATTTTAGTTGGGCTATGGAATAACTTTGGTTTACATTTCAGTAAAGAGATCCATACTTACTTGAATCAATGTACACAATAAATAGCTAACAAAAATAAATCAAAAGCAGGTTTATTATTTTAGAAAGAATGTAAAATTTAATCAATGGTTTTGGTTAATTTGTTCCATATTTGCTTTATGACACTTTTCCATGGATAGAGAGTGGTAGACTGGCAAATACTGATTAACTGTGACAAACACAAAGGTACAACAAGGAATATTAATTTCTTTAAAGAAAGAAAACTCCGCCCTCCCCTTGCCTACAGGGTCGACCAGGGAGCCAACTCTTTCCCTTCTTCCCCCCACCCACTTCCAAGAAATAGGTGGGATTTTGGTTGTGGGGTTTATTTTATTTTATTTGAAATATCTAGGTTCAGTTAGCATTTTAAATTTTAAAAGTTTCCAATGAAAGTCATTTGATAGAGTTTACAAGGGGATGATAAACTCTTTCTATTAGTTCTATGAAGCGCAGTAGGGGCTATGCAATAGAAGTTAAGTGACTTGCCCAGGGTCACTCAACTAGGAAGTGTCTAAGATAAGATTTGACTTTCCATCTCTAGGTCTGGTTCTTAATGCTACACCACCTGTATATCCCCATCTCATGCAATTTTGAGTGATTAAAATCACATGCTAGATAAGAATGAAAGGTAAAGAGGCCAAGTTCCACTTACAACATTAGATTTATCTTTCAGAGCTCTCCATATAATCTCTCCTTTACTGTTTTTCATGTTGTTCTCCTCTCCTAATTCTTACCCTATCTTGTCAATTATTCTCATTTACCTTTGGGGGTTCATCATCCATGTCCTGTTCTATTTCTACATAGGTATCCTAGAGATCAGACCTTGTGCTTGCAGTTTTCTTTTTCTTCACTATCATTTAGTAATCTCAGCATTTTATGAGTGCAATTCTTTTCTTTACTGACATAACTCCCAAATCTACATATAAGCCTTCATCTCCCTTTTAAATTTTATCTTGCAAAATCAACTGATTGATAGACTTCTTAAACTGAATTTTTCACAAATATTTCAAAACGATCATATCTAAAATGTAATTCATTATCTTCCCTCTAAAACTCATTCTTCTTTCCAATTTCCTTAATTCAGTAGAGTACCCTAAAGTACTTTATAGTCATCCTCATTCTCAACTTTAGCCATCCCTGTTCAACTCTTCAATTATAATCCTTTACATCCAGCGTTACCAAGTCTTGTGAACTTTGCCTTTATATCTCTCATCAATCCCTTTTTTATAATTAACAAACTACAGATGAATTCTGATTCTCATCACCTCTTTCATGGAGGACTCTTTTCTCTGCTTCACATTCACTGTTTCCCCTCTATCATCAATCCTTCACAAAACTTCTACACTGACATTCCTGAAGCACAGGTGTGACCAGGTCATTCAAAAAAGCTGAAGTCACTCCATATTGATTCTTGAATGAAATACAGAAACTTTTGCCTTACATATAAAAAACCCTTTACAATCTGGCTCCAACTGATTTTTCTAAACTATTTTGTTATAACTTGTCTTCAAATATTCTATGATCTTAGACAAACTGGTCAATTTGCTCTACCCTTTTCAGTATGTACCATCATCCAAATTCCTGCCTTCTACAAATTAAATTAAAATTTTCTACTTAGCATTAAATCTCATTTCCAAGTTGGATTCAATATATATTTCCAAACTTACTATATGTAAAACTCCATTTCTCACATGTTGTCATCATTTAAACTGCACTTGTGTCTCATAGTTAGAATGTTCCCCTTTATCATCTCTACTCTTGATATCCCAGTTTACTTTCAATGATTAATTCAATTAAAACATAAGGTTTTTTCTTAATTATATCAATTGTTTATGCTTTCACTTCATGAACTTGCTTTGAATTTGCTTTCCATATGTTTTGTTTTGAAATTTATGGTGTGTGCATTCTTTGCCTTGAGGAACATTTGACACTTTTAAGGAAAAGTAGAGTTTTGGGTTTTTTTTTTATTTGTTTGTATTTTCAAAAAAAAAATGTTTCTAGGCACATACTGGTAACTAAACATGATTGTAAAATTGAACTACTTGTAATGATGTGACAATAAGTTTGTTTTGAGGAAACTAACTTGGAAAGAGTGGAAATATTTAATGGCAATTCACAATTTAATCCACTTAATATATTCAAAAGAGCTGATTATTAAATTTTCATTGAGAATATTTATACTCAGAAAACAGCTAACTAAATGAGGTCATAATTTATTATTTTATTGATTTTTTAGATTTAAGAAAATGATAAAGAAAATGTTAATGATTTAGATAAAACAAATGTATTTGATGTACCCACTTCCATCTAGAGAACTATATGTTAACCATTTACTAGCACACTGCTGGACTTAAGCCAATGAATATTCTAGGAAAGGAATTATTATTTTTATATATTATAAATAATATATATATATATTATCTATTATTATAGAAGTGGATAAATCATCTTTTTAAAAAACTATTTTCTTTTGGTAAACAATAGAATCCTCTTTTATGGCATATCTTAAATGGTACATGACTCTTTTGTAGGTAAATTAAGTACTTTTTCAAAGGATGAATGCATGGGTCAAACCAATGCAATATACATTATAATACAGATCACTTAGAAGGGAAACTATGTTGACAAAAAGGCCAAACCAATAATTTATCTATATGAACTACAGGAAACTTTAATTTATAAATCATTTGAAAATTTTGGAGGAGCTAATTGTTCTTTTAACTTTAAGGCTAAGGTAGAAGAAAAAGCCCTTTGATTTATTTTTTTCAGAGTTAACATGAAGACCATAGTGTAATTCATGAATAATGGGATCAACACTAAACAACTAAATATAGTTGGCCTATATTTTAAGACAAGAAGATAACTTTTAAACATAGATACCAGAATCAAGGAACTTGTATCATTCCAATGTAATGTAAGGGGAAGAGAAAATAAAAGGCAATAAGTATCTGAGATACATTATTAAAATAATTTCTAATAGTAAAGTACTGAGAACAGTTATGTTAAAAATTATCACTGCTATTTGTGGTGACTGAAGTAAAATACTGTGGCTAAGTAAAGATGCAAGCATTCAGTGTGTATAAAGGGAAAAGCATTTGTTCAGAAGAACTTATCACAGATAACTGATTTGGTTATTGTTTACATTATAGCAGTAGCAGGAATCTACTAATTGCAATGCAGTTGTGTCTGGAAAACTCAAAGAAGAGAATGTGTTCAAATACAGGAAAGTCCAGGATACATCAGGAATATGAGGATTTCCTGGTGGCAAAAAACAAGGGAGGGAATGAAAGGAAAACAACCGTTGAGGGAGTTAATAGCAGTAGTTGCTAGGAATAACTTAGAGAACTAAAGCTCTCATTTTCAGTAGATTTAGAACTCAGGGGAAAATTCTCTAGTATCTTTCAAGGCTTGTGCTACTTCTTAGTTTCTTCCAGAGCTGTTTCAATATGTTTGTGTGCCCAAAGTGAAAACGGGTTAAAATTGTAAAAGAATAGGTTGAAGAGGCTATAGAATGTACCTGTTATATGGAATATAAAGGAGAATGCTGTGCTCTTTGAAAGGATGAGATGCTTAAATAGTAAAACAAAGTGGGGAAAATGATTATAAAGAGAAAGAGAAGAATTCATACTGGTGTCTGGACGTTAGTGGTGTAATTCAGTAAAGAAAAAAAGGAAGAATGTTATCTGAACAAATGAAGCAATATAAGAAAGTAGAAGGATGACTTCCGGGTAATCATGGCTGCAATCTAGACACCACACGCTTCCTCTCCCCGGCACTGAACGAAATAGACTACATCAAAGGAGCATAAAAATCAACTTTGGAGGAACAGAAGGACTCCCCAGTACTCCCCAGTACTCCCCAGTACCCCACAGAGGCGAAGGTACGTGAGGTTTGAACATTTCCACACTATAATAAGAAGGAGGAAAACCTTGCACAGAAATATGAACTGGGATCCTAAAAATTAAGGGAGAAATTAATAAAATCGAAAGTGACAGAACTATTGAGCTAATAAACAAGACTAGAAGCTGGTACTTTGAAAAAACAGACAAAATAGACAAAGTACTGGTCAATATAATTAAAAAAAAGGAAAGAAGAAAGGCAAATTAACAGCATCAAGGATGAAAAGGGGGATCTCACCTCCAATGAAGAGGAAATTAAGGCAATCATTAGAAACTATTTTGCCCAACTCTATAGCAATAAATATACCAACCTAGGTGATATGGATGAATATTTATAAAAATATAAATTCCCTAGACTAACAGAAGAAGAAATATATTTCTTAAATAATCTCATATCAGAAGAAAAAAGCCAACAGGCCATTAAAGAACTTCCTAAGAAAAAATCCCCAGGGCCTGATGGATTCACCAGTGAATTCTATCAAACATTCAAAGAACAGCTAACTCCAATACTATACAAACTATTTGACTTAATAAGCAAAGAGGGAGTTCTACCAAACTCCTTTTATGACACAAACATGGTACTAATTCCAAAGCTAGGCAGGCCAAAAACAGAGAAAGAAAATTATAGACAAATCTCCATAATGAATATAGATGCAAAAATCTTAAATAGGATACTAGCAAAAAGATTCCAGCAAGTGATCAGAAGGGTCACACACCATGATCAAGTAGGATTTATACCAGGGATGCAGGGCTGGTTCAATATTAGGAAAACCATCCACATAATTGACCACATCAACAAGCAAACCAACAAGAACCACATGATTATCTCAATAGATGCAGAAAAAGTCTTTGATAAAATACAATACCCATTCCTACTAAAAACACTAGAAAGCATAGGAATAGAAGGGTCATTCCTAAAAATAATAAACAGTATATATCTAAAACCATCAGCTAATATCATCTGCAATGGGGATAAACTAAATCCATTCCCATTAAGATCAGGAGTGAAACAAGGGTGCCCATTATCACTTCTATTATTTGACATTGTATTAGAAACACTAGCAGTAGCAATTAGAGAAGAAAAAGAAATTGAAGGCATTAAAATAGGCAAGGAGGAGACCAAATTATCGCTCTTTGCAGATGACATGATGGTCTACTTAAAGAAATCCTAGAGATTCAACCAAAAAGCTAATTGAAATAATCAACAACTTTAGCAAAGTTGCAGGAGGATACAAAATAAACCCACATAAGTCATCAGCATTTCTATATAATTCCAAAACAGCTCAGCAGCAGAACTAGAAAGAGAAATCCCATTCAAAATTACCTTAGACAAAATAAAATACTTAGGAATCTATCTCCCAAGACAAACACAGGAACTATATGAACACAACTACAAAGCACTTTCCACACAACTAAAACTAGACTTGAACAATCGGAAAAACATTAACTGCTCATGGGTAGGATAAGCCAATATAATAAAAATGACCATTCTACCCAAACTCATCTATATATTTAGTGCCATACCCATGGAACTTCCAAAAAATTTCTTTACTGGTTTAGAAAAAAGCAAAACAAAGTTCATTTGGAAGAACAAAAGATCAAGGATATCCAGGGAAATAATGAAAAAAAAAATACAAAGGAAGGGGGCCTTGCAGTCCCAGATCTCAGACTATATTATAAAGTAGTGGTCACCAAAACAATCTGGTACTGGCTAAGAGACAGAAAGGAGGATCAGTGGAATAGACTCAGGATAAGTGACCTCAGCAAGACAGTATATGACAAACCCAAAGATCCCAGCTTTTGGGACAAAAATCCACTATTTCATAAAAACTGCTGGGAAAATTGGAGGACAGTGTGGGAAAGATTAGGTTTAGATCAACACCTCAAACCCTACACCAAGATAAATTCAAAATGGGTGAATGACTTGAACATAAAGAAGGAAATTATAAGAAAATTAGGGGAACACAGAATGGTATACATGTCAGACCTTTGGGAAGGGAAAGACTTCAAAACCAGGCAAGACTTAGAAAGAGTTACAAAATGCAAAATAAATAATCTGGAATACATCAAATTAAAAAGTTTTGTACAAACAAAACCAATGTAACTAAAATCAGGAGGGAAGCAACAAATTGGGAAACAATCTTCATAAAAACCTCTGACAAAGGTTTAGTTACTCAAATTTACAAAGAACTAAATCAATTGTAGAAAAAATCAAGCCATTCTCTAATTGATAAATGGGCCAGGGACATGAACAGGCAGTTCTCAGCCAAAGAAATCAAACTATTAATAAGCACATGAAAAAGTGCTCTACATCTCTTATAATCAGAGAGATGCAAATCAAAACAACTCTGAGGTATCACCTCACACCTAGCAGATTGGCTAACATGACAGCTATGGAAATTAATGAATGCTGGAGGGGATGTGGCAAAGTAGGGACACTAATTCATTGCTGGTGGAGTTGTGAATTGATTCATCCATTCTGGAGGGCAATTTGGAACTATGCCCAAATGGTGATAAAAGACTGTCTGCCCTTTGATCCAGCTATAGCACTGCTGGGTTTGTATCCCAAAGAGATAATAAGGAAAAAAAGACTTGTACAAGAATATTCATAGCTGCACTCTTTGTGGTGGCCAAAAATTGGAAAACGAGGGGATGCCCATCAATTGGGGAATGGCTGAGCAAATTGTGGTATATGTTGGTGATGGAATACTATTGTGCTAAAAGGAATAATAAAGTAGAGGAATTCCATGGAGACTGGAACAACCTCCAGGAAGTGATGCAGAGTGAATGGAGCAGAACCAGGAAAACATTGTACACAGAGACTGATACACTGTGGCACAATTAAAGGTAATGGATTTCTCCATTAGTGTCGATGCAATGTCCCTGAACAATCTGCAGGGATCTAAAAAATACTATCCACAAGCAGAGGATAAAGTGTGGGAGTAAAAACACCGATGAAAAGCAACTGCTTGACTACAGGGTTTGAGGGGATATGACTGAGGAGAGACTCTAAATGAACACTCTAATGCAAATACCAACAACATGGAAATGGATTGAGTCAAGAACACATGTGATAACCAGTGGAATCATGAGTCGGCTATGGGAGCGGGAAAGGTGGTGGGAGGGGGGGCAGGGAGGAAAAGAAGATGATCTTTGTTTCCAGTGAATAATGTTTGGAAATGACCAAATAAAATAATGTTTAAAATAAAAAAAAAAGAAAGTAGAAGGTCTTTTCATTAAAGATTGAATATACCTCATGAAGGAAAAATCTTCATAGTTCTTGAAAACTCTTCACCATTAGATACTGATGACTGGAATTACCTGTGTAAGAGAGGAATCAAATCCAAATTGTGTAAGGTAGAAATCAGATGCGAGACAGTGGAAGGTGCAAGAAGAAAAAACTCAAGATTCCATGCAGAGAATCTGAAGCTTGGGAACTCCAACTGATCTTTCTACTTCTACCATCTAGGAGCCAAGATTGAAGCAGCTCTCTCTGGCTAGGAAGAAGCTTGTATCTCTCTGGAGATCAGTGTTTCCCTGTGAACCCCTGAATATCTCTCAATCAGCTCTCAACAACAGCTCAGAATCCATCAATGAATATTGGGGACTGGGACTCCGAAAAGTCATTATCAGAGACCCCCATTTTCAAGGATCTTTATTTTCCAGACCAGCAGCTGGCCAGAAGAGGGGTCAAGGCTGAGAGTATGAACCCTGAGATCTGGATGGTCAGTCTGCCAAAGGGGACAAGTCCATAGGGATTCCTGCTTACCCACTTTCCTTATCTGACACCCTTACCTCTCCCTTTCCTGTGTGGACCCAAATAAAGTGTCTACTACTTAGAATCAGGAATGACTCAGAATCTGAGACTAAGACAGAGGTCTGAAGATTTGGGGAGAACCATAACTCTCCCCAAACGGGAGGATTTGCTCAGGATCCCAGGGATCTAAATAACCAGACTCAAGGACTCATCTCTCCTGGACTCCTGGCTGGGGAGAGAAGTGGCAGTTGGTACCTGAAGGATCCAGAGGCAGAAGGGTCCATCCTCCCTCTCAACAATAGCTGGGACCAAAGAGGGGAGGCAGTGCGTCATCTTACCAAAGCTTTTCCCTCTAGTTCTTAACCTCCATCTCCCAGAACCATTCTCTGAGGTTCTCATACTCATTCCCTCAGGGAGACAAGTCTGGGTTACCTTCTCCCAAAGGGAAGAGAGGGGAAGGTCAATCTTTCCCCTCTCCATTCTCTCAACTCTCTCTCTCTCCCTCCATTTCCTGTGTGTGTGTGTGTGTGTGTGTGTGTGTGTGTGTGTGTTCCCTTTCTAGTCATATATTACACCTAAAGGATACATCCTCCTCTCGGGGATTTTATGAAAACTACTCCCATTGGATTCTGCTCCTATCTGTCTGATCATTCTCAGTTTTCTTTGCTGGGTAATTATCTATATCTTATCTCCTAACTCTGGAAGTACAACAAAGATTGACCTAGACCCATTTTTCTTCTCTTCCACCTTTTACAACCTCATGAATTACCATAGGTTTAAGTATCATGCCCATAGATGTCATTCTTGAAGATATTTAAAGAAAAGGAAGCAGTGTTAATACTTGTCAAGGGCTTTAACTAGACTATTCAAAATTTAGATAGGCGATTTTTAATTATTTAGAGAAAAAGCTTAGATACAAGTTAGTCTCCATACAATAGACATGTTTCCTGGGCATTTCTTGGCTTTCCTAAGGCTACTGGGAGAATACATTTATCTTTTTCCTGGCCCTTCAGATTTACAACTTACCAAAGTTGAAAATGGCATTTTTTTATCAATGATTTGCATGAAAGTGGTCATGTTTCTCAAACTTATAGGTGAAACACAGTTGAGAGGTCTAGCTAATAGGATGACCCAATCAGAATAAGAAATTATACTGTACGAAGTTTTACCAATGGGTTAAAGGCATTCACCGAATAATTACAGAAGAGGGAGATGAATTGAGCCAAAAGCAAATGCAAAAAGAGTCTTCTTTATTATTTGCTTTGAGCCAATTTTTGAAAGGAAAACGAGCCTCCTAAAGAGCTAATGTTCCCTGTCAGTTTTATTGAAAGTATAATTTGCAGAATAAAGAAGGTAATAATGCTTATGGGCTCTTCCTTGGGACAGTCCATATCTGATGTGTGTCATTGGATTTGGGATGCTGTCTCACTGGAATATGTCCAGAAGGGACGGATGAGGTTAGTGAGTAGACTGTACAATTAAGTCATGTAGGAAGTTATTGGGGGAAAAAAAAGAAAAAAAAGTTTTTATTTTTCCATAATTAAGACTGAAGAAAGGCATGATTGTTATTTTTAATATTTAAATAACATGGATAAAAACATTACACACGATTTCTGCGTCACAAGAAGAGTTAATTCATTTCCTATGTTTAAAGGTGACAGAGAAGGAAACTAAGAAGAGGAACTTCATAATAGTCAGTGTTATGCAAATTATCTTTCACTGACTCAGAAAGTGATGGATTCCCTGTAACATTGGTTCTCCAAGTAGTGGCTTGATCATCAATTGTCAGGAATTTCAGGAAGGCAATTTTGGCAGGTAATGGATTTTTTAAGCTGACTTTTAAGACTCTAAGATTTTTCATTTCGCAATCTTTAGACCTGAGTATTTCAGGAGAGAGTTAAAGGCACTTGAGACATGTTAGTTCAAGAAACCTACAGGTACCCTAAGAAAATCACTCTGGGATTGGTTGAAATTCTTGCTCAGAGAAACCCACAACTGAAAATAACAACTAAAGTGTCAGCACAAGCATTTTGTTCTGTCCCATAGAAATCTCCAGATATTCTGCTCAGTCTCCCAGAGCCATTGTGGAACTTACTAGAAAATCCCCAAATAGAAGTCTCCACAGCAAACTTTATGTATTCCGGTAACTCCCAGGGAGCAATGGCTTGACATAATACCACAACAATACATTTATCAAAGCAGGAGTTAATAGCAGAAAGACATGTTAGATCATTTTTTGTTATAATGTGTATTATTTAAATTTTCATTTAACATTGATATTAAATATCATGCATTCATGAAATATGTTACCAAATGTATTAAAAAAAAAACAACTCTCCTGATCCAGCTTTTGTCTGTGCATTTCTAAAATAAAATTATTTTAAAATGGACAGGTACCATTATTAATAGACCCATATTAAATTTATTTTAAAAAATGGCAAAATCTCTCAGGATTCATCCAAGGCTCATAGCTATTTAACATATTTATTAACAATCTGGAAAGAGAACTGAGAAGTATATGATTTAAAATAGGGAAAGAAAGCAAATATTGTGCTTTAAGATTTAACATTCAATAAGATCTAGAAAGATTAAAAGAATGGGCAAAGGGATTCTTAAGTCAATTTCAGCACATATATTAGTAAAGTAGGAAACAAAAGAAAAATATTTGAAGTTTTAAGCAGCTTCTGCTTTTGTGGATCAGATGGGCAGAAGTATATTTTCGAACATAGCATTATTTGAAATATATGTAATTAAACATGCAATTATGCATGCCATTATTTAATATGTATGAGTATGTAATGTACCATATTAAAATACCAGAGAGGGACTCTAAAACACTGAGATCTAAAACAATGACAACACTAGTTAGATAGGAACATGACTATAAATGGATCATGGGGAATAGGTAGATTTTATTATAGCAATGAAAAATGTAACAATTGGATACACAACTAAGGATACTGAGCCTCAATCAGAGAAAAAAGACCTCAGCTGTAACATGTTCTCCAGTGCATTTCTCTTCCAAGTACAAACTAAAAGAATGGGGGTTGAGAAAGAAGTCTGCAGTTTATGTAAGATGAAGAATAAATAATTGAATTTCAATTTAGAAATAAAAGGTCAAAGGAGAGATAATGGATAAAAGAAAAGTCTATAAGTTGTTTAGAAAATGCTATAAACAATGTTACTCACTGTACATGAAAATTAAAAAATATATTGTTGAAATATATTGAAGCATATGGAGCTATTCTTACTGTTGTCATATCCTCAACAAGTCCAAAACGAAGGAACTTATCTTTACTCCTAAATCTGTCCCCTTGTTTGGATTTACTTTTTCAGGGGCATGTATAAAAGATGTTAGAAAGTTTCAATTTTTGGGACTTCAGGACTCTGGTAACAGTTTGGATATCAAGGTGTCCAGAAAGTGAGCAATCTATGACACTATTTGGAGAGTTGCAATGACTAGAAAGATAGTGTAATCCTTGATAGTTATAGGAAAGTTTGGAGCGGGTAAAGTTTAAGAGGGAAGATAATCATTTTGGACATACTGCTTTTAAGATGGCAATAGGACATTCAGGGGCTAGAGCCAAGATGGCAGAGAAGGTACAAAGACTAACATCTGTATCAAATTACTGTCCAAGGAACTTTGATATAATGCCTCAAAACAAATTCTGGAATGGCAGAAACCACAAAAGAATAGGGTGAACTAATTTTTCAGCCCAAAACAACATAAAAGCCTGGCAAGAAAGATCTATTATATTGAGGTAGAAGTGGAGCATAGATAGGCTCACTTTGGTCTTGAAGGTAGGCTACCTGCAAGCACAGACCTTGAGGCAGGCTGAATCAGCAGCAAGGACTTCCAGTGCTCTCAGTCCCAGAAGGTAAGGGGCAGGTGGACCTGGGTGTAAGGGGTTTCCTTTTGAGTTTGGGGGTCCAATATTCTGTTGCATTGCCCATACACAGAGTCAGATCACAGTCTGAGGCTGTCACGCTAGGTAGAGGAGAAGTAATAGCACATGGCAACACTTGTGGCTAGAGAGGACTAGGGGACCTTGACTATAATTCTAAGGAAGAAATAGTTTGTAATTGCTCACAGATCAAAAGCACAAAATTGGAGAATATTAAGTATACCTTTCCTTACATTGTACCATCTCGGAAGAACTGAAAATTTATAGATCCTCAGACTTAGCTCTGAATCCAGCTTCACAAAGAACTGGAAGGGCTCCTTTCACCATTGGATTAGAGCCTAACTTTAAACACTTTTAAATAAAAAGAAAAGAAAAAGTCTGGAAAATTAACAAACAATAACAACAAATAAAAGAAACCCAATATAGAGTGTTATTTTGGTGACAAGGAAGACCAAGTCAACATGGTTGTATCCAAAGCCTCCAAGGGGGGAAAATTGTTCTCAAGTCTTCCTCTCCCAAAATGGAGGAGAGCTCAAAAAGAATTTTGAAAATCAAATAGAGATAGAAAAAAAAGTTGGGGAAGAGATGAGTAATGCAGGAAAATCATGAAAAAATAGTTATCAGCTTGTTAAAGAAGGCACAAATATAGAAGAAAATGCCTTAAAAGAAAAGAAAATTATAAAATAGTAAATTGTAAAAAAAAAAAAAAGATATACAAAAATCCCTTGATGAGAACAATTCTTCAAAAAGCCGAATTGATCAAATGGGGAAAAATACAAAGAATACAGTAGTCATCTCCTGAAAAAAGAACTTCAAAAGGGAAACTACCAGGTATATTACAGTCAAACTCCAAAACTCCTAGGTAAAGGAGAAAATGTTTCAGACCTCCAAAAAGAAACAATTCAAATATTGGGGAGTCATAATTAGGTAAAACACAATTTAGCCCCTTCTACATTAAGGACAGGAAAGCCTGGAATGATAGTCAACAGGACAAAGGAGCTAGGACTTCAAGCAAGAATCACCTAGCTAGGAAGACTGAGTATGATCCTTCAGGAGAAAGATAGACATTCTATAAAATAGAGGATTTTCAAACAGTCCTGATAAAAAGACTAGAACCTGATAGAAAAAGCCAGACTATAGAGATTTTTATAAAAGAAGGAGAAAAAAAAAGCTGTAAATGACATTATTGTAGAAGGTCTTTTCAAGGAATTTAGCCAGAAAGCAGAGAAGAGCTATAGGGTTATAGCTAATGGGCATGTATGGATCAGCTGTGAATATTTTGAGGCTACAGAGAGACATGGGTCTCCCCAAGGAAGCAGCAAGTTATAGGGAGAGAATGAATATAAGAGAGTGGGGATGATAGAGGGACAATCTGCTATAGAAGATGGGTTGTAATGGCATTACTTCTTTAAATATAGAGGTATTTTTGTTGTTAATGATATAGGGTCACATCTTCAATTGAAACAAAGGTGAAATAAGAGATAGTTGCAGAAGTGATCTGAATAATGTTGAAAGAGAAAACAGACAATCCTCAGCAAATTACCTCAATTTTTCAGTGAAATATAAGGCAATGTTCTCACCTAAAAAAAAAAGTGGGAAATGTGAGAGGTTAAAGGAGTGGAAAAAAGGTTTGGAAGAGCCACACACATATTATAGTGGCAATGAATTTCATTCTTCTATACAACTTTTAATTAAAATAAAATCTCTAATTGTGAGAGGTGATAAAAACTATCATTTCAAACATTCTCACCTACAGTACCAATACATAACCACCAGTTTATTAAACTATTCATTTATGTGTGAAATTGAATACATTTAACCAGTATGGTTGTAAGAATATTATTTTTATTCATAGAAAAACTTATGATAAATTTCTCTGTAAAATTTGGCATGTCAATAGAAAATGCCCTGAAGAGAAATTTACCTAGATGATTTGGAGAAGTTAAGATAATAAGATTTGATATAACCTTTAGAGATCTTCTGGTCCAGCCTTTTGTTTTATTGTTAATTGAAACGAGATTCATTAACTTTTAACAACTTTTATTTTCCCCAATTATTTTACATTAATAAATTTTAATATTCATTTAAAATTTTTTTGAGTTCCAAATCCTCTATCCTTTCTTCCTGCCCAAATACCTCCTTCCCTCCTTTCTCATATAGATTCTACATTTTAATGATTAAAAGTCTCTGGATATTATGTCTTAATTTTATAATCACCATTTATTAAATAGCAAAAGTCAGAGAGACAGACAGACAGACAGACAGACAGACAGAGACAGAGAGAGAGAGAGAAAAGCACAAGATACTTGAAAGTTAGAGCCTCAGGCTCCCTGTCCAGCTAGCATTTACAACTTCATACTCTGTGAGCAGCTGAGCAAGTCCAGGGCCAGAATTCACAGCAATATGAGTCTGTGGTTTCCAGGAAAAGCTCCAACTTCCTATCCTCCCCATTTATACTCTTTGTGATGTCCCTTTCCATGGTCTCTCTGATTAGAGAACTCAGAACTTAATCAGGACAAGAAGCAAGAATTCTGGATACCAAGAGGCCATGTGGCAACCCAGAATGTCTATACTTGTTGCTTGTACACTTGTCCCCACATTATTTTACTTGCTAATTAAATTAATTCACCATCCAAAAGAGTTCTTGTTTACAGATAAAAGAAAGAACAGGTCTACTGGTTAATACAAGTCTCCCCACTGCCAGTTTTTGCATCTAGACAAAAGAAGAGAGGACCCAACATAGCCTCCAGGAGAGATAGCTTGAGTTTTAGCCCTGAAGTTAATTTGTTTGAGCTTTAAAAATTCAAATAACTTTTTGGGTGGGGTCAAAGGGATAAAAATTGATATTTGCTTTATGTATTATATGCAAACATATAATTTTTAATATTAATCATTTTGTGGAAGAGATCTCAAAGAAAAAAATTAGATAAGAAAGAAAATGATATAGTATGTTTTAGTCTGCATTCAGATTCCATCAGTTCTTTCTCTGAAAGGACATAGCATTTTTTATCATGAGTATCTGGGATTGTCTTCAATAACAGCATTTTTTAGGTCATTAATATTTGCTCATCAAAATTTTTTGTTGTTATTATGTAGAATGCTCTTCTGGTTCCGCTCACTTCACTTTGATAAGTTCATATCAGTTCTTTCAGTTTCACCCAAAATCACTCTATCATTTATGATAGCACAATAATAGTCCATTAAAATTATATATCACAACTTGTTCAGCCATTCTCCAAATGATGGAAAACCCCTAAACTTCCAATTCCTTGTCTCTACAAAAAGAACTGCAATAATTATTTTTCTACCATTACATCCTTTTCTCTCTCTATAAAAAGTCTCTTGGGGATAGACCTAGTAATGGTAACAATGGATCAAAGGGTATGCACAGTTTTAGGGTCCTTTGGGTTTACTTCCAAACTGCTCTCCAAAATGGTTGTAACAGATGACAACTCTACTAATAATGCATTAGTATTCCATTTTTCCTACATCTCCTGTTGTATTTATCATCTTCCTTTTCTTGCAGATTGGTCAATCTGATGGTACCTCAGAAATATTTTAATTTGCATTTCTCTTATGATTTAGAGCATTTTCATGACAATATATATAGTTTTGATTGCTTATCTGAAACCTGCCTGTTCATATCCTTAGCCATTTATCAATTGGATAATGGCATTTTTAAGTAAATATGAATTATTTATCTATATATTCATGAATCGAGATTTTTTTTTTTTCAGAGTGATTCACAAACTTCATGTGTATTGCCCCATGTCAGTCTTTTGGAAAAATCAGTCAGGATTTGAATCCACATTTTTGGCCATCTAAATCACTACTCTTCCACTTCTTTCTCTCAGTTTGCTTTAAAATACATGTTTGAGTTCTCTTTGCTTTGAGTTCATTGAATGCTATATCTGAAAAATCTATTTCAATTGCTTTGTTGGGAAATATTTTTAAATATTTGTTGTAAGAATATATGTGGACAACTTGGAAGAGAAAAACGAATAAGACCTAATGAAGACCTCATAATTTTGTTGTTTCCCTCAGTATCCATAAGGAAAATATCTTATCAATGTAAATTAAGGTTGATATAGTGATAGGAATTTAGACAGTTTTCATATTTTAACAATCTAGTGGACTAACTTTAAAATTGTTGTCACACTTAGTGTTCCTCTTAGAAAATATGAACATCCTTCTGAATGACTTAGAAAAAGAACAATATGATTGGCAGAGATTTAAATTTAAATTTGAGACCCTTTCCCCTTAAACATTATGTTTTTGTGAGAGAATGTATTTCATAGGTTTAGGGAAAGAAGGGTTGCAGAATTTTTTGTAGCTTCTATTTTTAATATGTCACCTTAGTAAATACCTTTGCTAAGAGTTAATTGTTTCCAATGTCTTAATAAATCCACCAGGTTAGGCTTGTGAGCTATATTGTTAAAAAGGTAAAACCATTGTTTCCTCTTTTTAAATTGTAAATAACCATTTGTCTTTGGACACAATCTAAAAATTTCTAAATGCTAAGAGTCTGACTGCAAATAAGTAGTGTATCTCAGAGTTAATACTCTCATTATACTGAGGATAAATGGAGAAGGGCAAGGGGAAATATGAAAGAGACAGAATTATTCTCAGTAACTTATAAGTTCTTAAAACTGGTTTCTAAATGGCTATAATAATTATGTAAGCCTAGGATCATTACAATTTTGCCATTGTCTTAGCTAAATTGATCATATATCGATGTGGATAATTTCATCTCTGTTACCAAGATCTGTGATTCAAAGGCAATACATAATTGTATATTTTGTGGCCCTTTCTCAGTCCTCTCCTTTTCTTTACTTCCCTCCTTCCTTCCTTTTCCATTCTTTCCCTCTGTTTAATATTAAAGCATGAACAAATAATTAGTTTAAGTGCCCTTTAAATTTTTTCAACTAAATATATTACCCACCTATTAAGTTTCAGACAAATCTCATTATTAAGCAAACAGACACTGTCTCCTTCATGGTATCTGATAAAGAAAATGAGATTATGGTTCTTAAAATATCATTCAAATGAAGCAAAACATTTCCATTCTAATCATTTTTGCTGTTTTTAAGGAGTTTAATTTTGTGACTTTTTTTGATCTTCTATTACCCTTGATTATTATTCATCAAAATAGAGCTTTACTTTAGAGCATTTTCATTTTTAAAGAAAAGAACAAGCATCAGTATTAATTCTAAGCAAGAATTGCTTTTTAAAATCTTAATTTATGATAGAATCTAGTCTCCTTATATCTCATATACTCAATTTTTTTTTCTGGGTAAGTTTCAAGAAAATAAATGTATTATCTATCCATATTGCTATGGCAATGTTTCAAGAGTTATCAAAATTCCTAACATACAAGATGCAGATAGCATATAATAGCTTATTTATGAATATTTTAGGGAGTATTTTAGGATGCCTCTTTCTGCATTACTTACACAGAGTTAGATTTAGGTTAGTTCGATATAAGTTCCTGAAAAAGTCTGGGTGTGATCTGCAACTCAATCATCCCCAGTGAATAATTCTGACTGTAATTCATTACACCTGGAATTTTAGGCAACATATTATTTGACAGTAAAGAGATCCCAGGAGTCATTCTATCTATGATCATCAGAATTCACTCAATCTTTAGTTAAAAAGTCTTTAGAATGGAGATCATACGCATTACTTGACTTTTTCTCCAGCCAAATTAATCTATACTCTATTGGAAATTTTGGACAAGAAATTCATAACAAATATAAGAAAGAAGATAAAATTATCTTCCTCTATAAAGAAGGTATAAAACATATAGCCTGCAGGGGACATCATGAGATCGATAATGCTTCTGAATAATTAAGATATTTTAACTTAATAAATTAAAAACAGTAAACATAGATACTATTGCATGTTAAAACTAAATCATTGTGCAGACCAGAGGGATTCTAATGTGGTGATTAGTGACTTCCATTTCTATTTACATTTGATTTCACTGCTGTGTGATTTCCTCCAATCTTTTGTGCTCATAATACAAAAATCAGTATGCTTAGTTTTTGAAAAGTGAAAAGGCTTAGCTTCATTGTTATTTCTAACTGACAGTACCAGATGTATTGTGAAGAACTTAACTAATTACTTTGGTTGTACAAAGTAGTTGTGATGCGAAGATAATTTACCTTTTTAAATAATACATTTTCTTGTTGTTTAATTCTATTATATGAAAATACAACATTGAAAAATTTGCCTCTTTTTTGTGACTCCAATAAAAGATTTTTTAAAAATTCAATCTACTCCCTATCTGACTATTATGAGTTTTGTTCAGACTCCAGTAATATATTTAAAATTATATTTAAAACATTTGATAGCCTTTTAAAATAATTTATAGTTTTATCTTTGTTAGTTTTTGTTTAAATTTCCTGATTGACCTTTACATTATTATTACTATCTGAACAATAACTGTTATCAGGAAGATAAATAATTAGGAAAAATGGAAGAAATGTTTTGGATAAACATAAAGGAGCATTTAATGAAAAAAGTACCAATTCTCATATAACATAACCAGTTGCTATATTTTGCCTAGAGAAGCCATATTTTTCATTAAATAGTAAACATTTAAAATGCAAGTACTTATACCTTCACTTCTATAGATAATACTTTAAGGCCTGAAGAATACTTCCTAGGCAACATCTTCTTTTATCTACTAACACTCCTTTGAGGCAAGCAAAAAAAATAATATTTTGTGGATTAGGTAAACTGATGTTCAAAGAAGTACCTTGCCTATGGTTTCAAACCCAGATCTTCATGACTTACGGTTCCAACAATCTATCTATAACACCTTGACGCCAAAGATTAAAGATAATTCGAATAAATAGAAACCCTTTTGTGACTTTCCACAACATGGTACACAGGCTAAGGAAAAAAAGTTATTCAGTAGAGTGGCTGCTTCACTGAGGAAATGGTGTAAAATCCATTATAGATGAGTATGAGTGTGAATTGGAAAGAAGGATGAAATTCAGTGGAGGAACATTAGTTTACTACTAATAGCAGTCCACTCGTAATTAGGACCAATCAACATGCATTTATTAATCCTCTACTATTTGCCAGACATATTGAGATAGGTAGGAAAAGTCCTTGTCCTTAAGGAGCTTATATTATATTATAATAGATATATTCAATCCATAAAACTGAATAGTGGTCAGAGGAGAAATTATGGGCCTAGGAAGTAACAAGAATTGTGAGTGCATTCATGAAGAAGTACATCATCAGATCCTTCCTAGCACCAGAGATAGAATTTATTTGATTATTATTGCCAAAGATAGTCAATTAGGAAGCAGGGGTGTTGAGTGGAATGGAGTTGGTCCTTAATGGCAGAGCAGATGGCTAAGTAGGCCCTCAAACATGCATGAATGGGATTGTAAGTGTTTGGGGGGGCTGGCTAGATATAGAGGATGAAAGAATAATTTTATTCTTTTATACAATTTTGTATATAATTGATATATGATTGCTTAACTTCTCAGTGGATGGGGGGAAAGTAGAAGTGAATTTGATATTCAAAATAAAAAAAAAGAAATGAATGTTAAGTGTATGCTTATTAAATAAATTTAATTAATAAATATTTATTAAATAAAACATATATGTACATCTCTCTCCATATATATATATATATATATATATATTTAAATTGTAAGAATGAAAAAAGCCACCATAACAATGAATAAATCTGTATGAGATACTGTGAAAATATGGATAAGAATTCAATGAGAGAAGGTATATATTATAGTGAAGTTTCTGCCCATGATCACTTAATGTTATACTTATTTTGTTTAGCTATATTTGTCCCTGATAAAATGAAACTTCTTTGAGGAGAGGGACGATTTAATGTTTGTTCTTGTATTCTCAGGATATCTCAGGTATAATATCTGGCTTGTAATAGATTCTTGAAAAATGCATATTGATTAATCAATTGATACCATCTACTTTAATGGAAAGAGGTACCCATAGCAATGCAATCACAGATCTATCAAAGTACTTTAACTTGTTGAGTAGTTAATATGTGGAAACTGAAATACTTAAGATCTGGAAGTCTTACCATTGGCTAAAATTTATACATGTCCAATTGATAATAAGTAGTGTATGAAAGAAAGGCAAAGCTTCTAGATCCCATGTTCTCTGTGTCCCTCTGGCTCCATGTTCATCAGTCTGAAGGATTAAAATATGGATAATCAGGCTCCTTACTGATGCTATAAATGGACTATTATAGTGCCTTGCTTCCATAGGCACCTAATTTAGCCCTTACCTCTTCTTCCTTCCTGAATGGCGCCATGTTTTTGCTTTTCCACTGATCAGTTAAAAAATGGTGAGATCTCTATATTCTAGTTTCTTAAAAAATATGAGGAAAATTTCTCCTCAATAGAACAATTTCTCTTCTTCAGATCAATTGATTACATTTCAGCCTTCATTCTTTAAATAAAATTTTAAAGTATTTAGAATTTGTGTGACCTCTTTACCACTTCTGGGAGATTCACATGGCCTTTTCATTTTTAAAATTCAACTTTGATCTTAGAGATCCTAATATGTATAAACAACAGTTTGGCTTAAATTAAATTATCATCTTAATTCTTTGTGTTAGAATCAGTAGCAGCTGCACTGGCTCTATTTCTGCAGAACTTGATAAATCTCAACAAATATGTTTAGGTAGAGCAAGGAAAGATTTTTCTAAAAGTGAGAGAATGTTTCAGTGGCAATCTATTGAGTCACATCTTTTCCTCATTCTTATTAAAGCACAATATTAGAGGACAATGTTTGAAGGTAGCTGAAAAATAAAATTTACTCCACAGGACTTTTACTCCCCAAGGTCATATGCCTTCCAGCCTGGCAAGATGCCATTTTTGGCAGATAGGAATTGAGGCACTGGTGCTATTGCCTCATTAGTTTCCTCCACAAAGGCATGAATGCCCTTTCAGAAGAATTAAAGGAAAAGTCAGATGAAACTAGGGCAGAAATTGCTACCATGGATACAAAGCTGGACCAAGTACCATAGTTGCATATCTGAATACGTTGGTGTACAAAACTACAAGAACAGGAAGGGTGAAAAAAAGAGGAGAAAGAATGAGCTGCTACAGATAGAAAAAAGATTTCCAAGGGCAAAGCAGAAAAAAGAACGCCCAGTTTGATTTAGCTTTCAACTCATAAAAGTCACCCTGATACTATTAACAAGAAGACCCTGGAATTATAAGACACTGGGGTGGGGGGTGGGTCAGGGAGAAGGGGAAAGTAGTACATAAGGTACATGAGTCATTCTCCAGGCAATCAATAGTCATTTTTGTGATATTTAAATAAGCAGGAAAATCAATACTCTATAGAAAGATATACAAAGTTCTACAGAGGAAAAAGAATAGGAATGTCATAACTGCTAAAAAGTGAAATGCAAACTGTCAGATTTAAAAGATAAAGATAAAATAGCAAAAGCTGCCCTGGGCCAGAAAGAGAGAATATAAATTCAAACAATCTTCCTTTCCCCTTTAACCTAAGCAACTCTGTATAGGCAAAAAAGATCTCCCCTGTTTTTGAAAAAAAAATGCTTTCTTAAAGAAATAAAAAAAATCCATTTCTCTCACTACAGAAGGTGATACATATTGTATTTGTTTTTGGAGACAAAAGCAGTTCCAGCAGGGGCAAAGGTTGCTGAAAAATGGCCAAAAAAAACCCTTTAACAGGAGACATCATAGAATCAAATGTAGAAAATGTTGCATAAGAACACTGGTGTCCCCTATTATTGCTAAAGTGAATCATTTGGTAGAAGTCATAAAAGTGGTGCTGAAATTACTATTCAGTCTTGTTTACTGCACTCAAATATACCAGACAGTTTGTTATAAAATCATACTAGCCACGTCAGGGATATTCCTTGCTATTATATAATGAGAGACAAAGAGGAGAGATGAAGAGGAAGAAAATTTTAAGAGGGTATGAAAAGATACCGAGATCTACAGAATGAATCTTTCCGAGAGAAATGAAGGAAATTCTGCCCCCAACGCCAAAGGAGAGAAATAAAGCTATATGAAGAAGTTGTGAGTGAAACAAGTTTTGAAAGTCAAAGCTGAGATTTCTGGGTCTGAACCATTGTGCAACAAGGGAGTTAAACTTAGAGTCAAATTCCCAGTAACCCCAAGCTCTGGACTTCCCCCAAGATAAGTTCTATTCTAAGAACTAACCCTCAACTCTGGCTTCTATTGTCCCTCTTCATAAATTTGGGTGTCCCTGTCCCCAGCCCTGCTCCAGAAAATCTCTTGATATAGTTTGCCCATAGCTTTACATAAATTCCAGTCAATGACCAAGCAATCAGACAATCATTATAATTTATTAAGTCCTGATTTTATGTCTTTCACTGTGCAAAGTGTTAAGGATAAAAGAAATGAAACAGTCCTTACGTTTAAGGAACTCACTTTCTGGAGAGTCAAATGTGAATTTTGCGAAAGTATTTTGAAAAATGAGGATGGACATACAAGTTATATACAAAATCTATGAATATTCATCTCAGAGATGTGAAGGCACAAGCACTTGGGAGGACCAGGAAAGACCTTCACTAGAAGCCAGTGTCTGAGCTGAGTCCAGAAGGAAGTCAAGAAAGCTTAAAGGAAGAAAGGACATAAGAGAGCTTCTGGTTATGAAAACAGAAAGTGCAGAGACACTAAGATGTGATGCACAGTGTCCTTTACAGAAAAAAAAAAAAAGAGAGAGAGAGACCTGACAAATGGCAGCATATCCAGAGGAGTGGACCAGGATTTTGAGAAGACTGGAAAAAATGCCACTTGAGTTACAATTTGAGGAATTAATTTTATTTAGCCTAAAGAAAAGAAAATATAGGAGGGCATGATAGGTTTTTTTACTAAATTGAAGGACTATCAAGTGAAAGATTTATTTTGTACAGACTTACAGTGCAGAATAAGGTATGATAGTGATATTATCCATAACAATTCCCCCAACTACCTTCAATTTAGATCTAGCTGGTTTGTTTGTTTGTTTGTTTTCCCCAAAAAGATGATAGGACTAACCCTGAGAACTGATTGACAATTTTAAGAGATGAATCTCAAGCTGTGGCACCCTTAATTTTGTTTCCTAGTAACCTCTGTCTATACTGATATTACTTTCTGGTCACCTATGGGTCTAAAACAATCCTACCTAGGTAGAGTCAGGGCACTTTACATAGAGTAAATATCTCTAGAATGCATGCATTAATTAATTAATTAATTAATGCATCCTGCCCTGGTCAATATACCTATTTTCACAGGTACTAATAAGTGTGGGATCTGATGTGACTGTCATTCTTTAAAAGAGTCAGAGATAGGGAGGGAGTAGTGATTTCCAGTCCAGGCAGTGATGCGATCAGTGATTTTTGGACAGCACTACCATTAGCAAGGTGTACCGACAATACTAGTAGCTGGAGAATAATTTGAAAACAGTGGTATTCTGGAATTTACAGCAAAACAACAGTGAAACCTTGTCAGGGAAACCCAGTCTGTAAGCAAGAAGTCCTTTTGCCTGCTGCAAGGCAGAAGATAAGATGATGGGCATCCAAGTTTCAGGAAGCATGCCAGAAATAACCATAGGACTCATGGTGAGCCAATTGGGCCATAAACATCCCTGGACAACTCCAATTAACTGGCAGTTAACAATAATTAGGAATGGGGGTAGGGGAATGATGGTGGACCAGGACCTGATGAGTTGTTAGCCCAGTGTCACACAACACCATCCAGGACTATTGCAAACTATTATCTGGCAGTTCTAGGGTATTTTGGGTTTCATGTTGCCCCCAGATGAAGTGATATCTAAATAAAATGAGGACCCTTTTGGGAAGAGTAATAAAAGTGTTCTTTGAAACATGGGTGGAGAACACAAGGAACACTTGGACAATGGAAAGTCCCCTGGCAAATTGCTTTTTTAAAAAACTTTCAGATGGATTTCATCTGTTTTTATCTGCTGAACTCTTTTTAAATTGCCCAAGAAATTGTTTCTTCCAGAGGATTGTCCTGTAAAAGCCCTAAAAGCATTTAATTGGTAGAAGGAGGTATGGATAGTCCTAGGACTTTGCTACCAAAGAAGGAAAGGGGTATTTGATAGGGCCATTATCTACCCGGATTCTTTCCTCCCAACTCTCCCTTCATCTTAGAAGTAGAATATGGGTAGTTTTTCCCTTAAAATGACAAAACAGTTCCTGGGGACATGATTAATCCAAAAAACTGAAGCTCAAACTCTTCCTCCCATAATGTAACTTTCTGCTGGCCTCCAGTTATATTGATGGGGGAGTCTCTAGTCACCTAAAGGCATAAAACTTACATTTGCCTGAAGGACCTGGTCTTCCAGACTTGGAAGAAGCCTCAGAACCACCAGAGATATGGAAACAAAGGAATTGAATCTACCCAAGCTGATGCTGGTATATCCCTAATAAATAACCTTTCTTTGTTATGGCTATGTAAACCTCCTATTTCTTAATAGCTGAATGATTTATGAAGACCTCATTTGTTCCACTAGAAGTGAACTAAAAAAGGCTTCCTCAGTCAGGCCAATTCTTTGATGAGAGGAATGGAAGGAAGTTAGACAGAGGCAAATAGTAGCCCAATATATGAAATACACAGTAACAGAGTTTTCTCAAAATGACATTGGAACTTGATCAAAAGCACTGCCCCAGATGATGATGAGTTGCTCATTAATAAAGATCCTCAAGTGGCAGGTAGATGTTCATTTGGAAGGTATCTTGTACAGGAGATATCTTTTCAGACCAAGGATAATAAATGATCTCTTAAGTGTCTCCCAACTGTGATTCTATAGTTGTGAAATTCTGGAGGGAAAAAAAAAAACCCAAAACACCACAATTTGAATGGCCTGTAATTCCAAACAAATAACTCTAGCACTAATATTTCGGTGTTTAATGGTTAAATGATTATTTAATAAATATTGGGAATATGATCTTAAAATCTCAGCACCTTACATGAGCAAATGATGTATCATTTCACATTTAAAGATTTTAAAAATTATTTCCCTTTCTTATTAATATAAACTTTACTTTTAATGTTAAAAATAATCAAGTTAGTTTAGTACTTTATCAGTTGAGGCTGTTAGAAAAAATTTTTTTTCTGGATTCTTACATAGTTTTCTGTTTGTGGTTAGTAAAGTATTTGTTTCTGAAACAAAGTAAATTTTGCCCTATATTTTACTTATCTGATTAGTGTGTATATTTGATATTGAAACTGCAGCACACAATGTAGCTTCTAGTGCAGAATATGAAGTAGGAGAGAAGGGAAAGAAAGAAGGAAGGAAGGAAGGAAGGAAGGAAGGAAGGAAGGAAGGAAGGAAGGAAGGAAGGAAGGAAGGAAGGAAGGAAGGAAGGAAGGAAGGAAGGAAAGATGGATGGGAAGAACATATTAGATTAAGAGGGAAAAAGGAAGATATAGTAGCTTTGCTACTTTAAAATATTAATTTTCCTGTGAAAATGGCACACACACAAAATGAGCTGAAACAGAGCCATCTTGAGTATTTTCTATTCTATTTCTGGATATTAAATTATAGGCAGACAGTTGGAGTCATTTCACAATTGTACTACTTGCCAGAATAGTGCTATGAGATGAAAAATAAATAGTGCTGTTTTGCATATTAGTTTGTCAGGCATTACATGGAAATGTCTTTTTGAAAATCATATATCAAAAATCACAATTTCCTATAATATTAGGACTTATGTTTTGAATATGTCACATATATACTAACCATGATTCTTTTATATAATGTAGAAGGATGCAATATGATTCATGTCAAAAAGATCAACTATTAACCATAAATTAAAAGATATTTAAAATATAAAGTTATTTTTATATTTCAGCATAACTTGAGTAGAAAATTGTAGTTAAAGACTGACCAGGATCAATGAAATACATGCATATGTAATGCTTTAATGTGTGTTTATATGAATTATAGCTGAAAAGATGGGGAGTTAAGAAAACAGAATTCTGATCCCAGTTACACCATTAATTAACATAATAAAAATAGCTCAATATCTCTCTACTCCAGTTTCTTCATCTGTAAAATGAGGTCCAGACAAAATTATCTTAAAGGTCTTGTCTTCTCCAATTTAAAATCTAATGGTTCTAATTACCATTGTCCAGATTCATCACTTAATCTTTTAAATTAAGGTTAATTTCAAACTATGGAAACAGATAAATAAAATTTCAGTGTTTGCTATTAAATTAGCTACATTAAGAAAGATTTTAAAAATAATTAGTATATAGATGTCTATTGTCAAGCTTAATTGCATATTTACTTAAGTGAAGTTTTTGGTCTTATTAACAATCTTTAATAATTCAAACTCTGTTCATATCATGCAGATCATCATTAATTTGCTAGTCTGACCCCAAAAAAGTGGTTAGGATTTAAGGACAAACTTTTACTGATATAAGTATTGTAAAATAAGAGGGTAAAGGTAAGTTTAACTGTAAGTTACTCTAAGAAGGGAGAGAAATTATCCCAGAGAACAGACAAAATAATTCATTGCAGGATATTTTTGGATATACCTATCCGAGATATTTTGCAAATCTAGAACTAAGACACATTTTACCTAATGGAGCTTGCTTTGTACCTTAGAGTCTAATTTGCAGTCCCAGCACTCACTAGATGCTTTAGGATTTTCTGTTGATTGATTGATTTATAATCACTGTGATGTGAAAAGTTATTTATCCTAATAGGTCTGTTTTACCACCTTCAGATAATTAATATTATGAAATAAAAAAGCTGGGCATTTCAGACTAGGTTTGACATTCTTAGGAATTAACAATGTTAGTTTAGCTCTCTATCTTCCCACTTCACTACTACAAATGATGAAACTGAAGATATAGATATAGATAGAACAGCTGCACTTTTGCAGGCCTTTATTTTAACAAAATGTATTCCTGCTGTGATATTTGTCAAAATTGGCACAACTGAATTCCAGCAGAACATCAAGCAGTCACTTAGAAGGTGATGAAAGAACTGTAACAACAGTGTGCTCAGCTCTTCTTTGTTGAAATATCTTCTGATTGGTTGAGGAGTGAGAGTAACTGGAATCAGTATAAATGGAGGGAGAATTGAGTAATTGTTTATTCTTCCTCCCTGAGGACTTTTGACTGAGGATTGCTTTGAGTTCCTGGAGATGTGGAAGGGAGAGATGGTAGTTTACAAAATAGACCTCCCTAAGACCATGAATATGGTCTTCCTTTGTATCATTTGTATTATTTCTTGATCTTAGGAAGGAATGTTCCTTTCTTTTTTATTAAATTTTATTTTTTTAAATTACACAGAAACAATTTTTGACAATTGTTTTCTGATACTTTGCAATTCAGATACTCTCTCTTCCTACCCTGCTTCCTCAGGGCCATAGTAGTCCCATACTGGTTTTATCAGTGCTTTCATGCAATACATATTTCCAAATTCCCCATGTTATGTCTGAAGACAATTATCACATATACGATGAAAGAAATAAAATGAAGAATTATATGCATTGATATGCAATCATATTCCTTTGTTTAATTTTAATTTAATTTAATTTTTATCATGAGTTCCTTAGACTTAACTCAGGAACTTGCTTTACCGGTAATAGTTTAGTCCTTCCCATTTTATCATCATACAGTATTACTGTTTGTCTTCTAGTTTTGTTCACTTCATTTTTATTAGTTCACATGAATTTTTCCAGGTATTTCTGAACATATATTTTCATCATATCTTAATAATTTAATATATAATATAATTCAATAATAATAACAATAATTTTCCATTACAGCCATACACCATAGCTTGTTCAGTCATTCCACAAATGATTGAAACTCCCTGAGTTTCCAATTCTTTTCTACTACTAAAAGAGCTGTGTACAAGTAGGTCCTTTTCTATCTCTGTTCTCTCTATCTTATTTTTCCTCTGTTTATTCTTCTCTTTCCCTCCTTTCAGTTTTTCCCTGTTCATAAATGTTTTTGATTCTGTTCATCCTCCCCTCCATTTATTCATCCTCTCACTTCTTGTTCCCCCTCCCCTTTGTACTTCCCTATTGGGTAAGACAGTTTTTCTATATGTATATAACTGAGTGTGGCAGTTATTCCCACTTTTTGCCATTTCTAATGAGAGTTATGTTGAAGAATTGCCTGTCACCCCTTCTTCCCTTCCACTGTATGGATTCTTTCATACCTCCTCACTTAAGATAATTTACTCCCAACTTTCCCTCCTTTACTCTATTGTCAGTATGTTACTCCTTCTTATCCCTTATTGTGTGTGTATATGTTTTTTTAATAGTATATCATTATATTCAACTTACTTCCAATTCTGTCTTACAAACTCCTATTTACTGACCTAATAATGATAAAGTTTTTAAGAATATTTTATACCTTGAATTGACTAAGTATTCTAGATATCTTAAGTACTTCAAGTATTATAAATATGCTAAGCATTTTAGATATCATGAAATGATTGAGCCCTATTGTTTCTCTTAATTACTCTAAAGTATCTTAAGTACCTTAATATCTCTGGGGCCATAAGTATCTTAGATATTCTAGTTATCACTGTCCCATGTAGGGAATGTTATCAGTTTAACCCCACTTTTTTCCTTAATTGTTTTAAGTAAATTAAGTCCTTTTGGTATCTCTTGTACTATAGAAATCCAAAATATCTCAGTTTTTATTTTCCCATAAAGGGATGTTAGTTCAATCTCACTGATTCCCTTCAGTTGTGTTTTTTTTTCTTCTGCTCATCTTTTCATGCTTATTTTGAGCATTGAGTTTGATTATTTAATTTTCCTTTTAGCAGTGGTCATTTCATCAGGAATGTCTGGAATTCCTATATTTCATTAAAAATCTATTTCTTGCCCTGGCTTATTACACTTAGTTTAGTTGGGTTGGATATAGGCCTAGATCCTTTGCCTTTGTGAATATCATATTTTATGGTGAATATCATATTTTATACTTTCCAATCCTTTAAAGTAGAAGCCACTAGGTTCTGTGTATTCTTGATAGTAATTCCTGTGGAAGAGAGAAATTGGGAAGGATGCAAAAGACAGAAGCAGTGGAGGCTGATGACCTGTCAGTCAAACAAAGGTTCTATTTGGAATGTTTCCAGGAAGAGCAGTTGGAAGGAAAGGAACAGACTAACTGGAGGGTTATGCCTTTTAACCTGGATGACAGACAGTAGGTGGTCTTGTGACTTCGAAGGCAGAAGAAAGAAGGACAAAAGTTCAGATATCTTTCTGATTTGCTCTGTTGGTGATAGTGACTGAACCTCCAGACCTAACAAGACATTTCTCTCAATTTGAACCATATCCCAATATCCTCAAACCTAAGTCTCATTGTAGTATTAGGGAAATCCTCAACCCTTTTACCTCCTTTCTTTATCCTTTCCTGTCTTCCTCAAATAAACCCCTTAAGTAAAATAAAGAAGAGAAAGAGTATTTCATTTGAAACATCATAAGCTCACTCTGATTGATTTAGAAAGAAGAAGAAGAAAGAGGGAGGGAAGCTGAAGAGGCTGAAGAGAGGGAGGAAACCGGAGGAAGGGAGGGTAGACAAAAGAAAGAAGATAACTGCCTGACCTTTAGATATCAATTACCAATCAAATATAGTCCCTTATTATTATTTACTACATTCCTCAGTATTTGAATTTTTTTTTTCTAATTTTGTAGTATTTTCTCTTTGGCTTGGGAGCTCTGCATTTGGACTATAATAGGTCTAGGATTTTTAAATTTGGGATTTCTTTCAGAAGATATTTTATTCATTCTTTCAATTTATATTTTCTCTTCTTGGTCAAGAATATTAATGCAGTTTTTCTTTCCATAGGGCCCAGATTCTTCTTTTCATGGTGGCTTTCAGGCATTATAGTGATTCTTGGATGATCTCTCCTGGATCTATTTTCTAGGTCATTTGTTTTTCCAGTGAGAGATTTCAGATTTTCTTCTACTATTTTTTCATCCTTTTGAATTTGTTTTATTTTGTCCTGGAGTTTCATGAAGTTATTAGTTTTGATTTCTCCTATTCTAACTTTCAGAGAGCCATTTTCTTCTTTGAGGATTTGTATTTCCTTTCTTGGGGGATCATTTTGATGTATGAGATATTGTATTTTCCTTTTTAGGACACTGTTTTTCCCCCCAGTAATTTTTTGTTCTAAGTTGTTGATTTTTCTATCATTTTCTCTTCTAATTTTTTTTCTAAATGTCTTCTTATTTTTTTCTATTCATTCTAGAACTCTTTCAGTGGTTCATTTTGAACTTGACAACCTTTCACATTTTCCTTTGAGGTTTAACATATTTTAATTTTTGTATTTTTGTATTTTATATTGCTGTCCACTTCTGAATTTGTAGTTATATCATCTCTCTTGTTGAGATATTTTTCTAGCATCAGGCTTTTTCTCTGTCTTTTGCTAATTTAAAAATTCTATTTTTGGGGGGGGGTTATTGTTTGTTTGTTTTTTCCCCTTTGATTTGATCTATATGCTGAATCTTATTGCTGTACATGGGGTGGAGAGAATATTGTTTCACATTTGTACTGTGCCTAGAGTTTCAAGGATTACCAGTTCCTTGTGCTTCTGTTTCAGGTCTTCCTGACTCCAGTCTCCAAATGAATAATCAAAACAGAAGCACAAGGAACTGGTAAGCCTTGAAACTCTACCAAAGACATGAGATGAGCCTCCCACCAGAAACAAGAGTCAGTAGGCACAAGAACAAATCTGGTGAAAAGTCAGCACAAGAGAAAAGCCTAGTAGTGGACTGTCCTGTTAGCCAAGATAGCATGCCATGGCTGGCTACTGCCCAACCCAGTTTAGTGAGTGAACACAGTTACCTCAACTGAAATGTTTTGGGTACTCAGGAATGGAGAAAATGACTTTCAAGATCAGGAATCTTGAGGTTCCTCTCAACTCCATATATTTCCTACATGTGTGCTTCATGACCAGTACTTTAAATTTGAGTCAGACCATGTGTATGCAGTGGAAACGTGGGTCTCCTGCTTTGGGAAGATTGTTTCCTAAGGAATATTCTTGTAATATGTAGCAAGAATATTGGAAGATAATGGCACATTATAGATACATATATAATATATAACATATATTCAATTATCTCTTTATGATATAGAGCAAATCACCAAGGCTCTATAGGTCTTAATACCTTAATTATAAAATGAGGAGAAAAGACCAAATGATATCAGAGATACTTTCTAGATTTAACTCTTTTAACCTATGAAAAATGAATTTATTCAAACTGGTTCATTGATACTGTTTATTAGATGAGAGTTTGTGAACAACAACTGTTTTCTAGGAATTGCACCTTCTAGGAACACCCAATACCCTTTAACCCTGAGGAGAGAAGACAGGCACCTCTGGGGATGCACCTGCCAGTGTGACTAGGGCTTGGGAGAGTGAGCCCAAAAGGTGTGCTACGTTAACATACTAACTCTTTTTTTCAGAAAAATAAGGTAGAAAGGAAGAAAGGAAAAGAGGGAGGGAGGGAAGGAGGGAGGAAGCAAGGAAGGGAGAAAGAGAGACTGAGGAGGTCACATTTATAAACATGTTCTTCAGGGGTTAGCATTCTCTTATTTTTTTTTTTTATTTTTTTATTCTTATACTGCCTCTTCCTTTTTCCTACCTCTGTCCATCATATGCGTAGCTACTAGCATCCCATTTAGCCTGTCAAAAAGTGAATGAAAGTGGTTCCATACCATATCCAGATAATTTTCTGGCTTGAAGCCAAATTAAATCTTGACTATTGAATATCAGTTATGAAAACTGAACATTCTCTGGAGAACCTGGCCATAATTACCATCAGAATGACTTGGATAATCCTGACTGTTATAGGGGAACAGATTTCTCCTACCCCTTAATATCTCAGAATAAGGTTTAAAATCATGGCAGAAAGCATCCAATCTCAGACTTATAACAAATAGATAAGACTCTGGTTGCATTGCCTGCCTATGTTTGATCCAGAATTATCATTAATGTCTCCCTTTCTGCACATTTTTCTCTGTTTCTTCCCTCATACCTGGCTTGTATCTTTAACCTTAACCCTTGCCTCTCTTTTCTAACTGTTTATGTCTCTCCCCTCATAATCTCTATGGATTTTGGATTTTTGGACACAAGTACAGGGTCATTGCAATAAATCTATACCTTTTTTGTTGGCTGTGAGTTGGTCTCTAACTCTGACCTAGACTTTAATCTTGAAGTATTGTGATCTCTCAATTCCCTATACTCTATACTAACCAAGTACCTGGTTGTGCTGAATTATCCATATGTCAAACTGTCCCCTTTGCTTTACTGTCTTCTAATCCTGGAGTCTCTCAGTCAAACATGTCTCTTTTTATCCACTACTTCTGTTAGTTCAAATTAATAAAGATAAAATTGACCGAGTTCTGAGTTTTTCTATTTTTCAAGGGGAGACAAGGAGTATCTTCTACTAAAATTTTGATTTGATTGGTCTAGAGTGTCAATGTCAAATTCAAAAACAACAATATAAACAGGGCACTAAATCAAAGTTTCTGAGGGTCATATATTAATAAAGAAAACCACATATTACTGTTATTTATTTTTGTAGCAATCCACAGCTGTGTTTACTCAAGAGAGATAATTAAGCTATAAAGATGGTCTTAGGAGAGCGCGTTCTCTATCCTGCACATGGCCAGTAAGGCACTGACCCTTGATCCCCACAGGTTTAGGCAGGAAATCAGGTTTCTTTGTTCTCACCAGGCTGTGAAAAGGCTACGCCCTTATCTTGTGACAATTTACTTTTCTACCAATGATAATCCACTATGTCCTTAATTAATATGCATTATGTATCTTTGCATGTGAAAACCAATAAAAGACGACCTCACAGGCCCAGCCCAGCTTTTACCCACTTGTCTTTCTTCCTTGCTACTATCTCTCTTTCTCTCTCTCTTGGAGCTGGCCTCTGGCCGTGCTCAGCACCTTTGTTTCTCTAACCCCTATCATTAAGCCATAACAGTCCCGTGCTAAAAGCACAGGTTTAAGGACTGTGGCTTGTCTCTATTGATCTCTAAGCTTATTTCTGATGCCCATGATGTTGTGTTATGATCTTCTCACTGTCTCATATATCTATGAAGTGGAAGACCAGAGCTAAGTCTGTGAGCACGATTTTCATATATTCGGTGTCTGGTTCTCTCTCTTGCCATCCCTCCAGCTTCAGATCCTGTTCCCCTAAAGAGATTAAACTTCTATCTTTCCTCTTGTGTGAGGGCTGCCAGCCAGTCCCTCCCACAATTTTCTATTGTATTTTTATTTATCTTGTGAAATTATATTCAATTACATTGAATATAATTTTAATAAAAAGGTATTATAAGCTTATCAGTGACACAACTGATCTAGATAATTTAATGTGGAATCCCTTTCTGTCATAATCATTAACTTGTCTATAAGTTATATAAGTGAAGATTTTCCTGGGGAGCCTGAATTGAGTGGTATGACCATGGTCACATTAATATGGTATATCAGAAACAGGCCATGAATGTCAGTTTCCCTGACCCTAAGGTCAGCCTTTTTCCAGCCATTCCACTGAATCAATATTTTTCTATATAACAAATATATCCTAAGAGTAGCATAATACAAAATGGAATACTAATGTAAGTAAGTGACAGTTCATTTTATATATGTATTTATTAGATAAGTATAATATCAGAAAATATACTGATTTTTCTACTCAAATCTCTCTCAATATTTTACTGTGTGGTATGAGCTGAGAATATGTCATTTATGTGGTAAGTGGTGTATTCAAGTACCCAGAGAACTGGCAGATGTAAAAGTTGAGTTACTTTGTATGTTACCATTGAAAATCCAGGAAAATAAAAGAAGTTTCAAAATACAGTAGAAGGAAAGATATCTCAATTTTTAAAAAATCAAGATGAGGGGGAAAAGAATGTAGAAGAGACTTTACAAAATGTAACCCAGAAGCTTTAGTTTGGAAAACTTAAAAAAAAAAAAAACACTTCTTAAAGAGATGGTTAATTAATTTCTAGAAAAGGGAGAGCTACTCATAAAGAGCCAAAAGGACTTCATTAATACTAGATGTTTTCTGAATAAAGTAATTCACTTTCATAAGAGGATCATTAAATTGGTAGATCATGGGAATAGTGTAGGTTTGATATGCCTAAATTTTGGCAAAGAGTTTATTAAAATATTCCATGTTTTTCCTGTGGAAAACATGGAAAGATATTAACTGGATGATAGTTTAATTATATGTATTTGGAGCCGGTTGAATGGTAAGATCTAATGACCTTAGGAAATAAGAGTGGCATTGCTGAGTTGAAAGGTATATGAGGTTTTATAATGCTTCAGGAATAATTGCAGATTTCTCTACAAAATGGTTGGATCAGTTCACAGATCCACCAATATTGTATTAGTATCCCCATTTTCCCATATTCCTTCCATTATTTGTTAGTTTAACTTTTTATAATTTTAGCCAATCTGATAGGTATTTATTGATAAGGAAACTGAGGCAAAAAAGGGGTAAGTTACTTCTCCAAGATCAGCAGCTAGTGTCTTTATATAGGTCTGGGCTCTATTCACTATGTCTCATTCCCCATTTTTGGAATTATCATCATAATAAATAAGGTCAAAGGATATTAAAATTATATTGATTTAATGAGATATTTTATTTAAAATGAATTTATAATTACCAGGCTAGAAAAAAACAGAAAGAATATTTCACTGAGAATAATTGAATGAACAAATGAAGTAGTATCTAATACATATGTGAAGCATTTTTCAAGGAGTCAAAAAAACATAAGCACTCTTCTTGCCTTAGTCGGTAACTTTTGTGCCACCTGAGGTGAGATTCTTAACTTATCCCAGTCTCAGTTTCCTTATGTTCAGAATAACAGGGTTAAACCTACATGTTCTCTAAGATACTTTCCAGCTCCAGAATGTGATGATTTATTATAGAAAAAAATAAAAAGTTTGCATTATTTGCTATCCAAATAATTTTATTAAAGTGCTCGGAAAGACTTACAAAAAACTTTAGCACTTATTCCAACATTCAATTTAGATGAAAATAGTTCTTGTACACTAAATACATGATATTTTAATAAACTTAAATAAGTAAGAGCAGTTTAATCTAGTTGCCATATAATTAACCCAACTAGGCAAGCAATAAATGTGCTATTTTACCCTAATTAATACATTAAACTTTCAAAGAATTTTCACATTTAACTGGTGTTTAACAAAATAACTGTAGTGGGTTGATTGGATATCAATTAATTGACAAAAATTAGCATGTTAATTAGCATTTATCTTACTATAGTGGTAGTTATCTAGTCAATTGCTAATTAAACCATTTAAAACAGTCTCTTCAATTTTCAGGAATGAAATTATACATGTATTACCCCTTTAATTTTTGAGATAATTATATGGCAACTAGATTTGTTTCCTATATAGAGTAAATCTCTGGAGCTGACATCACAACAATCAATATTTAAGTCCATTTAGAGAGTTTTATTAAATCTAAATATGTGGTCTGACACTAGAATTAAAGCATTATTATAAGGATTTTTTCTAGTAGATAACATCTTTGATTAGCACAATTAAACTGTTCTCTTTTTTTGCTAATTATTTTTAAAATATCAGTGTAGTAAGGGACAGGAGAAATGGAACAGTAGGCTCTATTGCTGCTTCCTTTGCTTGTTATTGGCAGTATCACTTTCATTTAGTAGAAGTGGTATAAAAGGGTTAGATGACTTACCCAAGGATATATAACTAAAATATTAGAGTCAATATTCAAATGCAGGTCTCTCCTGACTCTTAGTCTGATGTCCTTTCTAATGAATCTCAGTGCTTTTAAGGAGGATGATAGGAGTAAATATACCTCAATGAGAAAACAATAAAAGGAAAAAATAAATTAAATATTTTTCAGTGACATAAATAGAAAAAAAATAGTAGTTGTATTATAATATAGGGTCAATATTTGAAATCCAAATACTCTGCTATCCCTAGTATTGGAATCATCTCCTTAAAGATGAATTAAGTTGACCACTTATAGGTGAATTTTTTTTAAATGGCCATTTTTATTTACTTAGTTAATCCACCTAATTTCCTGGTGTTGACTTGATCTGGTGGAGGATTGCACCTGGGAGTCCCAGAATTCTGGAATACAGCTAGAACAAATAATGTGCTCTGCTAAGTCTGCCATTAATATAGTGGGGAGGGGAGTGGAGAACACTGCCTAAGGACCAGCAAGCCTACTTAATGGAAAAATCAAACAAACAAACAAACAAACAAAAAAGCCAAATCAAAGCTACCTTGAAGTTCAGACATTGGAATCCAGATGGTGAAAGGCTGTTAGACTTCCAGAAATCTGGATGATACATTGTGACCCAATTTCAAATAAATAGAGAAACAAATAAGTGAACAAGGAAGAAAATAAGTAACTAATTGAATAAATGGATATTAGATAAATAAATGAGGGGAATGATTGGCTAAAGAAAAGGATTGATGCTTAGATGAAGTAAGGATCTTCTTTCTTTCTTTTCTTTTCTTTTTTTTTGGTCTATTGGTCAATTTTCAAGCCATCTCTGGTTAAATCATCCCAAGTCACCCCCTAGAAGAAAAACAGTTGCTCATGAACTATATTACTAAATAGTTCATGATAACATTGAGTCATTCTTCATACTCTCTCCACAAAAAAAAAGGTAGAGCAATAAGAGAAAAAATTTATTAATGTACCTTTAAGGGCTGAAGTTGGAGTTGGAACACCCTGAATGAAAGTTGAATGAAGGGAGTTTTGCATGGTGAAGAAATGCTATTTATTACAGTTGGGTGTTGGGAGAGGAGCTCTAACTTAGAGTTATTCAATTTAATGAGGCAAAAAAGGGTTGTTTATATGAAACAGTGGATCCTTGTCAGTAGATTTTGGGGTTGCTCTCTCTCAGAGACTACAGGATCCTGGGTTTAGAATGTGAGGGAACCTGAAAGGGTTATTCAACATAATCCCTTCATTTTACAGGCCAAGAAACAAATGTGAACTTGAATCATTTTACTGCAAATGATAGGATATTAGAATTTTGGTGGTTCAGCTTAGGTGATACTTCAAAGGTTAACTTGTCTAACCTTACACGTTACAGATTTAAAAACTGAGGCTTACTTAAGGTGAAATAGAGCTGGGGTTTTAACATGGGTTCTCTAACTCTAGATCCATTTCCCCTTCCACTTTATTGTCTATTCCACATACTCATCCTGCCTATCAAACACTGCTTCTCCATTACTGGGCAGGTAGAAGATGAGATAATTAGTGAATGGATAGAGTAATAATACTATTGCTAACTATGCTCATACATATTTGAGTATTTGAGGGTCATTCCTGTGCCTGAAGTGGTAACTGTTGGGGACAGAGTTAGAAATATGGTGGTTGCAGGATTATGAAAAGATGGAGACATTTGATTAAAGGTATTGATAGGGAACACTTAGGGTCTACTTAATGATAAGGAACATTATTATGACTTTTAATGAAGAAATCCTGGGACACTTCTCAAATCTTTACATTTCCCCCAAATCAGAGTAAAGGTACTTAATAACTGATTGTGGTATAAATAAATGGGTTAGTTAAACTGAAGATTTTAATGAAGAGAGCATATTTGGGATATTTTTTATTTGTTTGTTTGTTTGTTTTTGATGTTAGCAGATGTCCTATATCTAAAGAGTTTGTATTTAGAGGATGAGGAATGGGAAGACTTTTTTAACTAGTTCTTATGCAAAGATAACTAAAATAACTTCTCAGTCAGTTTCTCCATAATTCCATCAACAGAAATGCCCTTTTTCTGTTTTGGTATTTCTACAGGGAGTTACAAAAGTACTGTAACTCTTTAATGTTTGGAATGCACCCTGATTAGGGGACAGAATCAGAAAATAGAATTACATATTTGTAAGAATTCTCTAAACTAATGAACCTCAGATTCCTCTCTTCTCCAAATCAATCAGTTGGAATTTTCCAAGTGGCACCCATGTACAAAATGCTGCACTAAGACAGGGTCTAATGTCCAAAGTCAGTCACTAAGCACTACCTCAGAAGGCAGTTCACTCCATTTTTTTAACAGTTCTAAATATTGAATGGTTATCCCTATGTAATGGTTAAACTAAGATCTACCTCACTAGAATTTTATTCATTTGTCCTCCGAAAGTACAAAATAATTCCCTTATTTTGCTTCATTTCTTGTGACAACCTTTTAAAATCCTGATGACAATTCTCACATCTCCTATTTTCAAGACTAAGCATTCTTCACTCCTGTGATGATCCATATTGTACAACCTTCTGCTGTCATGCAATAAGTCAATAAACACTTATAAGAAACACCAATTATTTGCCAGGAAATGTGTAAAAAACTGGAATTACAAATATGCAAAACAAAGAAAGTCTCTGCCCTCAGAGAATTTACACTCTAATTAGAGGTAGAAGTTACACACAAAAGAAAGCTGGAAAAGTTGATGAGAATGGAGAAGGCTTTAGGAGGTAACCTCCTCTGGGAAATGAGGAAGAAGTCCAGAATAATACTTCAGGATAGGAAATGAAGAGATGGCTGGGGTGGGGTGGGCCTCCTCTTTAAATGGAATTTCTTGGAGGAACTCTCCACTCTTCAAATCAGAATAAAAGGGGCATCTCAGGGGCAGAGGATATTGATCAGGGTAAATTCCAGGGACTAAGTAATCTTGCCGAATAAAGATGTTCCGGGCACATGAGAGACTAGTCATCATGTCATCTTCTCAAACTCAAGACTTCAGGGAAATAATGGAAATGGATGATTTGAAGTAGTTAGCTAGAATGACAGATTTGGAAGTCAGAAAGCCCTGACTTTAGATCCTGTTTCAGAAACTAAGTAGACGTATAAATCTGGGCAAATCACATAATGTTCTGTTCTTCAGTTTCCTCATTTTCTAATGATGATCATAAAAGCACCTGTACTCCAGGCTTATTCTGAAGATTAAATGAAATAACATCTATAAAATTCATGACAAACAGTAAGGAGTTCTATAAATTCGAGCTACAATTATTAAACAAGAAATAGACCATTTTAACAAAGTAAATGTTGAGATCCTGTACCCGTTTTCCAACTCAGCTCAGGTGCCAGTTCTAAAGAAATTTCCCTGGACTGCCAAAGATGTTAATGGTCTCTCCTTCTTTCTGTTACCCAGTCTAACTCTAATTGGACAGTATTTGGGGTATATTTTTAGCAGAATATGGCTTTTTAGTGAAAAGAGGGAGAACCTATAAAGCTTGAAGACAAGAATAGAGGTAGCAATGGACTTTTACTTTCCCCACTGCTATCAAGTGCCCATTACTGTGTGGTATCTTTGGTTCCTCCCTTTCTCCCCTCTTCTCATCTCTCCTTATTCTTCCAAACTCCTAGATAGGTAACTATTAGAGACCAAATAACCTTGTGTGCTTTGAAAGGTCAGCAAAGCAAATAAAAACATTTTGCAATAATTGGGTCCATGAAAGCAGCACAGATATGGTGACATGGTACACAATGAGTCACTGCTTGACTGAGCCCAGCTGCCAAGACACCTGATCCTGGGTTTAAGAAGATGATTCATTTCCTGCCTATTGTGCAAGTAAATGTGAATGTGATAGAAGGAATGTTTGTAAGCAACTAATGACTAATTGTGTCCATTCTCTCCAGGGAATTAAGTGGTGGAATTATAAGTGGGCTCATGCCTTCACAGTTCTATGTTTTGATTTTTGCTTTACCTTTTCAAGTAAATGCTCACTTGTAACAATTAATATTATTTGGTTATTCATAGTATTGAGGTGAGGAAACTGATAAGAGTGTTTTAATACTAGCTTAGGGATATATAGCTAGCAAGTATAAAAAGTGCAATTTGAACTCAGCTCTTCTTGACTCTGGCCAGAGCATTTGATCTGTTAAATCACCTAGCTGCCTCAAGTGGTCAAAAATGATATTGGGGAAATAATAACATTTTTGTACATATTAAAGATAAATCAAGTGTTTAAAATGACAGAGATAGTAATCATTGACAAATATTTAGATGGGAACATACCAGATGGGGGCTCATGAAAAGTAGTGCTAGAAAATACACATTCATGATACTCAAATGCCCTCTAAAAACCAGAAAGAAATAGTAGTCAAACTTTATTTATGTTATTTAACAGTGAGAATTGTAAAAATGACTGCTCAAATCTATTAGTATTACATACATAATCTATAAGTTGCTAGGTTCATCCAAAGGATCTGATGTATGTATTACTCTAATTACACCTTTCCACAAAATATAAACATTAATAAAGAGACATAAAATATTTACTGATTACATGTGTATATCTATGATACCTAAGTCCAAACTCTGTGGATTATGGAAGTAACATTTTAAAATCATTTTCAGATAACTATATAATTGGAGGAATAAATAAGGTTTTGACATTTTCTTATACAGCTTCACTTAAGGAAGAGTAAAAAGTTGCCAAAAGGGTTGAATTTACTTTTAGAAATTTCAAGCAAAATCTCCATTATATATCCACTTTAGTAAATTTAGATGGGAATCAAAACTAGATTTTTGTAAACATAGATTACTTTGGTGATACCCAATCATTTACATTGTGGTAATAATTAAATCAATTCACTTATAATGGCTTTAGCTTAATTTTGACTCTGTATATAAAAGATACATTTCATATATCTACACCTGCCTATTGGGTTACTTAATGCTTATAATAAAGCACTTTAATCTTGTTTATCTTTAGTTTAACATTTTTGTAGTGATTATGTTTCATAAAGTCCAAAATATATTTTAAAAAATTCTTAATGAATCACTTAATATGAGAAAAGAAAGACATGACCTTTTATTGATTAGTAGTTAATTGACTTTTGTCTTTCTCTCACATATAAAATGTAGTTGACCTTTCAGAGAATAAAGAGTAATTGTCAAGCATGTCTCAGAAATGCCTTAAGAAAAATTTTAAAAATGTAATCTCAGTTACAGTTTAGACATAAATCCGAGTTAAAATGTATAATTAGCAAGAGTATCGATTTGCTAGGTGTCATTACAATCCTCAAACTTTGACATTGTTTATATACTTATAGGTGTGCGGGGTGCATGCTGAACCATGTTAACTATCTAACTTAGAACCTTACCTTTTTATGTTGCATTATGACCTGAAATTAATTTGTGTATTTGCAGCATCAGAAAATTGTTACTTGCTGACTTCAACTGAAGTGAGTAATTGGGTATTCTAATACCTACTTTGATTCTACTAATAAATCATGGTTAGAAAGTGTTATTTTATCTTTGTCTCCTAGGAGACACATAATTAAAACTAAAGAAAGAAATAAGATAACAGCTAGATGAAATGATTTATTGAGTTAAAGGTAGTCAAAAGATATTTAGAGAATATTCAGTTTGCAGGTTATTGACCTAATAACAAAGGAACCTTTATTATCTTTGAAGTCCATTGGGGGCCCGAAATACATGATAATCGTTCTATTCTGCCCTTCAAAACAAGGAGGTACATAATCAACTATCTTCTAAAGATATTATAAACTATGGATAAAAACTAGTATATCAAGTAGTTTCCTGGTTTATTTTTAAAAATAATTATCTTCTCATTCAAAATATAATTATGTTGATTTTATAATGATTCTTTTATGCATTTGTTTAGAATTTCTTGTGTTAAACAGCATAGATATCTGTAGGTAGATCAGTAAGATTGGGAACATGTGACCCTAGAATAAAAGCAAATGTGAATATGGGATTAACTCCACTCTATTTTTTAGATTTTTAACCACCAGGAATGTATATACCCCTACATAACGATTAAGTGGAGTTGGAGGGAGGACTGTGACCCATGTGTGCTAATAAGTGACAAATCAGAAACATCTGACTGCCCCTGGGCAGTACGAAGTCAAGTTTAAGTTGCAATTGGTACATGTAAAGGTGGACTACAGGCACAGGAAGTGACGTAAAGAACTGTCTTTAAATTTGGTGGTTACTTCCTGTGAGTGGGCTTCACCTTTGAACTTGGCCTTGGAGGAGCTCAAACTTCAGACTTCAGACTGCTACTCTTTGGACTCACACATGGTGAATGAAAAGGGCTAACTCCCTTCCTTGGCTTTTCTGGAGGCACTAGCCTCTGGAGAGGCCCATCCATCTTGGAAGAGGCCTTATGGCTGGAAGCCTGGTTTAATTAATCCTCTTCTCTTGCTGGGGCCTCTGAAGCCAGGCCTGGTTCAGATCAGATCAGAGCAGTTATCTCTTCTCTCTGTCTGTCTGTCTGTCTGTCTGTCTGCCTCTCTCTCTGTCTCTTTCTCATTTTCCTTACTTTTTCTCTCTTTTTGTAAAAAACAAAAAAAACTAAACAAACAAACAAACTACCATAAAAGCTATTCTGATTTGAGTAATTCATTGGAATTCAGTAATTAAATTCCTGGTGACCATACTCTTAAATATTCAGTCAAACCATAATTTTTACCCTTTGTACAATGGAAATTGTCAGTCACCCATTTTGAATTTATCTTGGTGTAGGGTGTGAGGTGTTGATTTAATCCTAATCTCTCCCACACTGTCTTCCAGTTTTCCCAGCAGTTTTTATCGAATAGTGGATTTTTGATCCAAAAGCTGGAATCTTTAGGTTTATCGTATATTGTCTTGCTGAGGTCACTTGCCCCAAGTCTATTCCACTGATCCTCCTTTCTGTGTCTTAGCCAGTACCAAATTGTTTTGATGACTGATGCTTTGTAATATAGTTTGAGATCTGGGAATGCAAGGCCCCCTTCCTTTGTATTTTTTTTTCATTATTTCCCTGGATATCCTTGATTCTTTGTTATTCCAAATGAACTTTGTTATGTTTTTTTTTTCCCTAAATCAGTAAAGAAAATTTCTGGAAGTTCTATGGGTATGGCACTAAATAGATAGATCAGTTTTGGTAGGATGGTCATTTTTACTATATTGGCTCATTCTACTCTCTCTGTCTCTTTCTCATTTTCCTTACTTTTTCTCTCTTTCTGTAAAAAACAAAAAACAAAACAAAACAAACAAACAAACTACCATAAAAGCTATTCTGATTTGGGTAATTCATTGGAATCCAGTACTTAAATTCCTGGAGACCATACTCTTAAATATTCAGTCAAACCATAATTTTTTATCCTTTGTACAATGGAAATTGGTAAAAAAAATGGTAAAATTGATAAAATAAAAAGATTTAACCCATCATCTTAGCCTTGCTCTATCTGAACTAAAATGATTAATCCATCTAAACAGTTTTGTTCTGGTTTTGCTTGGTCTACTTGTTAATTGAATGCACTTAAAAAAATCCTAAAAAACCAAAATGTCTTTATATCCTTTCTGATCCTCTATTAAATTCTAGATAACCAAGCAAGACATAGAAAGAGTCACAAAATGTAAAATAAATAATTTTGACTACATCAAATTAAAAAACTTTTGTACAAACAGAACCAATATAACTAAAATCAGAAGGAAAGCAACAAACTGGGAAACAATCTTCATAAAAACCTCTGACAAAGGTTTAATTACTCAAATTTACAAAGAACTAAATCAATTGTACAAAAAATCAAGCTCCAATTGATAAATGGGCAAGGGACATGAACAAGCAGTTCTCAGCCAAAGAAATCAAAACTATTAATAAGCACATGAAAAAGTGCTCTACATCTCTTATAATCTGAGAGATGCAAATCAAAACAACTCTGAGGTATCACCTCACACCTAGCAGATTGGCTAACATGACAGCTATGGAAATTAATGAATGCTGGAGGGGATGTGGCAAAGTAGGGACATTAATTCATTGCTGGTAGAGTTGTGAAATTATCCAACCATTCTGGAGGGCAATTTGGAACTATGCCCAAAGGGTGATAAAAGACTGCCTGCCCTTTGATCCAGCCATAGCACTGCTGGGTTTGTACCCCAAAGAGATAATAAGGAAAAAGACTTGTACAAGAATATTCCAATTGCTCAAGTCTAGTTTTAGTTGTGTGGAGAATGTTTTGTAGTTGTGTTCATATAGTTCCTGTATTTGTCTTGGGAGATAGATTCCTAGGTATTCTATTTTGTCTAAGGTGATTTTGAATGGGATTTCTCTTTCTAGTTTTTGCTGCTGAACTATGTTGGAGATGTATAGAAATGCTGATGACTTATGCGGGTTTATTTTGTGTCCTGCAAATTTGCTAAAGTTGTTAATTATTTCAATTAGCTTTTTGGTTGAATCTCTAGGATTCTTTAAGTAGACCATCATGTCATCTGCAAAGAGTGATAGCTTAGTTTCCTTCTTGCCTATTTTGATGCCTTCAATTTCTTTTTCTTCTCTAATTGCTACTGCTAGTGTTCCTAGTACAATGTCAAATAGTAGAGGTGATAGTGGGCATCCTTGTTTCACTCGTGATCTTATTGGGAATGCATTTCATTTATCCCCATTGCAGATGATATTGGCTGATGGTTTTAGATATATACTGTTTATTATTTTTAGGAAAGACCCTCCTATTCCTATGCTTTCTAATGTTTTCAATAGGAATGGATGTTGTATTTTATCAAAGGCTTTTTCTGCATCTATTGAAATAATCATGTGACTTTTGTTGGTTTGCTTGTTGATATGGTTGATTATGTGGATGGTTTTACTAATATTGAACCAGCCCTGCATCCCTGGTATAAATCCTACTTGATCATGGTGCGTGACCCTTCTGATCACTTGTTGGAGTCTTTTTGCTAGTATCCTATTTAAAATTTTTGCAACTATATTCATTATGGAGATTGGTCTATAATTTCCTTTCTCTGTTTTTGATCTGCCTGGTTTTGGAATCCGTACAATGTTTGTGTCATAAAAGGAGTTTGGTAGAATTCCCTCTTTGCCTATTATGTCAAATAGTTTGTATAGTATTGGGATTAACTGTTCTCTGAATGTTTGATAGAATTCACTTGTGAATCCTTCAGGCTCTGGGGATTTTTTCTTAGGGAGTTCTTTGATGGCCTGTTGGATTTCATTTTCTGATATGGGATTATTTAAGAATTCTATTTCTTCTTCTGTTAGTCTAGGCAGTTTGTAATTTTGTATATATTCATCCATATTGCCTAGATTGCTGTATTTATTGCCATATAATTGGGCAAAGTAATCTTTAATGATTGCCTTGATTTCTTCTTCATTGGAGGTGATGTCCCCCTTTTCATCTTTGATGCTGTTAATTTGCTTTTATTCTTTCCTTTTTTTTAATTAGATTGACCAGTACTTTGTCTATTTTGTTTGTTTTTTCAAAGTACCAGTTTCTAGTCTTATTTAGTAAATCAATAGTTCTATCACTTTCGATTTTATTAATTTCTCCCTTAATTTTTAGGATTTCTAGTTTGTTTTCTGCTGGGGGTTTTTAATTTGATTGCTTTTGAAATTTTTTATTTGTATTTCCAATTGATTGATTTCTGCTCTCCCTAGTTTGTTAATATATGCACTCAGGGATATGAATTTACCTCTGATTACTGCTTTGGCTGCATCCAAAAGGTTTGAAAGGATGTCTCGCCTTTGTCATTTTCTTTGATGAAATTATTAATTGTTTCTATGATTTCTTCTCTAACTAAATGATTTTGGAGTATCATATTGTTTAATTTCCAATTAATTTTTGATTTGGTTTTCCACGTACCATTACTGATCATTATTTTTATTGTCTTGTGATCTGAAAAGGCTGCATTTATTATTTCTGCTTTTCTGCATTTGTATGCCATGTTTCTGTGACCTAGTGTATGGTCAATCTTTGTGAATGTACTATGTGGTGCTGAGAAGAAGGTGTATTCCTTTTTTTCCCTATTTATTTTTCTCCATATGTCTATTAACTCTAATTTTTCTAAGACTTCATTCACTTCTTTTACCTCTTTCTTATTTATTTTTTTTGATTTATCTAAATTTGATAATGGTTACTTCAAATCTCCCACTAATATTGTTTTTTTGTCTATTTCTTCCTTCAATTCTCATAGTTTCTCCATTAGAAATTTGGGTGCTATATTATTTGGTGCATACATGTTGATTAGTGATATTTCCTCATTATCTAAAGTCCCTTTTAACAAAATATCATTACCTTCCCTATCCCTTTTAATCAGGTCTATTTTTGCTTTGGCTTTATCAGATATCATGATTGCAACTCCTGCCTTTTTCTATCAGTTGTGGCCCAGAAGGTATTACTCCATCCTTACTCCATCTGACCTTTTGGGTGTCTACCAGCCTCATGTGTGTTTCTTAAAGACAACATATCGTAGGGTTTTGGATTCTAACCCATTCTGTGATTCGTCTATGTTTTATGAGTGAGTTCATCCCATTCACGTTCAAAGTTATGATTGTGACTTGTGAATTCTCTGGCATTTTGATATCCTTCCCTAATTCTAACCTTTCTTCTTTAGCTCTAAACTTTTAATTCAATGATTTACTTTAAATTAGTCCCTCTTGTCCTCTCCCTTGATAAGTTTCCCTTTCTAGCCCCTCCCTTTTTGGTCCCTCCACCTCCCCCCTCTCCTTCCCTCCCATTTTGTTTTCCCTCCCCCCTCTCCCCCTTGGTTTTCCCTTCTCCCTTCCCTTGTTGGGTAAGATAGAATTCAAGATCCCAATGGATCTGGATGTTTTTCCCTCTCAGAATTGATTTCCCTGAGAGTAAGGTTTAAGTAAAAACTCTCTTCCTCTCCTTCTTATAGGAGTTTTCTTCCCCTCCCCTTCCTGTGTGAAACTTTGTGTGAGAAAGATTATTCTATTTGATTTTTCTTTTCCCCCTATTTACACATTACATTTTCCATATACTAATATATATTGATATAAATATAGTCCTAATAGAAGAGAGTTTGAATAAATGAAAAGATAACAATTTTCTCCTTTTCCCTTTCCATCATATTTACCTTTTCAGGTATTCCATGCTCTCTGTTTGTCGATATCGAACTTTCCACAGAGCTCTGGTCTTTTCTTTGCAAAAAGTTGGAAATCTTCTATTTTGTTGAATGCCCATACTTTCCCTTGGAAATATATAGTCAGTTTTGCTGGATAGCTGATTCTTGGTTGAAGACCCATCTCTCTTGCCTTTCTGAAAATCATGTTCCATGCCTTACAATCATTCAGAGTGGAACTTGCAAGGTCTTGTGTGACCCTGATTGGCATTCCTTTATATCTAAATTGTCTTCTTCTGTCTTCTTGTAGGATTTTTTCTTTTGTTTGAAAGCTTTGGAATTTGGCAATTACATTCCTTGGGGTTGTCTTTTGGGGATTTAGTGTAGAGGGTGTTCTGTGAGCTCTTTCAGTGGCTGTATTGCCCCCTTGTTCTAGAATCTCTGGGAAATTTTCTTTGATTATATCTTGTATTACAATGTTGAGTTTGCTGGTTTTTTTCTGGATTTTCTGGTAGTCCAATTATTCTTAAATTATCTCTTCTTCCTCTATTTTCCAAGTCTGTCACCTTGTCAGTGAGATATTTTATGTTCTCTTCTAATTTCTTGATCTTTTGGCTTTGCTTTATTGATTCTTGCTCTTTTACCTGCTTGTTATCTTTCAGTTGCCTAATTCTGACCTTTAAAGCCTGGTTTTTCTTTTCAGTTTGTTCAAACCGGTTTTTAGTTGCATGAAATTCTTTTGCATTAATTCCCACTTTTCCTGCCAGAAGGCTTCCATCTTTTGGGTCATTTTCTATTCAAATTCTTCAAAAGTTTGTGGAGAGTTTCCATTTCCTTTGGAAGTTTTCGGCGCATTTGCTTGTGTTTCCTCTTCTATCTCCTCTGTATTTTGTATTTTTGCTCCATAAAAATGTGTCCAAAGTTGCCCCCTTCTTGTTTTTCCTGTTGTTTTGAGGCTTTTTTTGCTTCTGTGCTGTTTGCCATCTCAATCTGAGTCAGTGGGCCTGGCTCTTCTGTTATCTGTCTGGTGTTCAGTGGCTTTAGCCCCAGGCAAATTGTCTGTCTTCCCCAGGAAGCCCAGAATTGCTGGTGTTTAGGTGTTACTACCCTCCTCAGTTCCCTCCCAATGCTTCTCTGTTGCCTTACTTCTATGCTATGTGCCTGGCTTGATACTCTCAGATGTATTTCAATGCCTTTGCTGGCCTGAGGAGCCTGCACTCTGAGGGGGAGGGGCTGCGGCTTCCTGGAGCTCTGAGGGCTGGTGATAGGATTAACCTCAGACTGAGTATGCCCTGAGGCAGGGACCTTTTGTGAGACTCAGATGGCAAGATCTGGTTGGGGGCTACAGGCTCCTCCTGTCTCTCTCTGTTTCCCTGCTCTCTGGGTGCCCCCGCAACTGGCTCAGGTCGTTTTCAGGATGTGGCCTTCAGAATAGCCGGCTCCCGAGGCCCTGTTGCCAGCCCTGCGGGTTACTGTTGTTTCAGAAGACCCTGCACTCTGAGGGGGAGGGCCCGTGGCTTTGACTGGCTCAGGTTGTTTTCAGGGTGCGGCCTTCAGAATAGCTGGCTCCCTAAGCCCTTTTGCCTGCCCTGAGGTTCCTGCTGCTGCCTTGGATTCAGCGCTCTGGGTTGGGGGGGGATGGGTCCTGGGACCTTCCTTTTGCCTACCCCTTAGATCCGAGTGATCTTGGGTTTTGACTTTTGGGGGGCCTTACCTCTTAATCCAGATCCAGGAGGAGTGTTCCCGGGGTTTATTCTGTTGTTTGTTTTGAATTTCGGTGCCCAAGGAGCATTCAGTTTGAGATTGGTAAGGAAGGGTTTCTGGAGCTCTGAACTTTAGCTTTCTCTAAGCTGCCATCTTGACCGGAAGTCCTCCAGACTTCTTTATAAACTTCACATGTGGCTTCATTAAAGATATGTTTTCTTTGTTGACAACCCTGAAGTTATTTACATTTTTATAAACTTTTTCTATAAACTTTCAACAACCTAAAGCTTTGCTAGGCCAAGAGGAAGATGCTATATTAAATGAATTGATATTAAAATTATTTAATAACATTTTTCTACCTAAAGGATCACAGAAAATGATTTTTTTAAAACTACATTGTGAGGACAAATATGGTACCCTTATATTTCATGTAAAAGGATCAGATGTGTTATCAGTGGTAAATATTGGTTAGAGTGCTATGCCAAGTTCAAATATAAACACTGACAAAATCCACTTGACCTTTCTTGGCCTGTTTCTTCATCTATAAAATTAGAATAATGTTATAGTATTTCAGATCTCTGAAGTCCAAACTGTAAATGAAGATTTTGAGAAGTGACAAATGTATCTGCAAAAAGAAAAGGAGCTCAGAACTTTGTGAAACGCCAATCAACTGAGATGGGAGGACAGTTATATGGAAGCTTGGGAAAAAGCAGTTAAGCAGCTTGAGCAGTCTGAAAGGGATTCCTTCTCTGGCTGTTGAACCAAGAAGGTGGATAATAGACTCTCTCTATTTATTGCCTTATCCATAAGACTGTGTGCTGAAAAGACTTTTGGGTTTTTAACTCAATAAAACCTGTCAGCCTTGCTGTCAATATCTCCCCTTATGGAAAGATAATTTTGTTTCCTGAATTTGAATATATTTTGAAATCTTCAATCAACAGAATAACTTAGAAAATTTAGGGAGACCTATTTTCCTCTCCCCTCTCCCCTCTCCTTACCTACTCTACCCGAAAGAATAAAAGATCTCTTAGTTAAAGGATTTGATTGTGGGATTTGGTTATGAGGGAAATCTTCAAGCTTACTATCTCTGAGAAGAACATTTCTAAGATAGTTGAAAGGGAACAGGGAGTAGTGTTGGGGGAGGGACTCAAGATCCAGTCTTTTCCCTAGTCTTGCTTCCTGGAATTACTGCTCTAACATTTCCCCATTACCATAATTCCCCTATTATTAATATCTACTACAGAACAATGATATTTTTCAAACTATTGTATTCTGTAAAAATATAAATTATCATTATTTGTGTATTCATTTTGCTATAGCAACATATATCAATATTACTCTTTGTAATTTATTATTATAGCTGTATATTAATGGAATTTTGGATGTGGCTTCCATTGTTTTTAGTGATTTTAAAATTTATGATGATCCATTGGTTTTGTAACTTTATATTCCCTCAATTTCCTTATTTTCATAGACCTCAATTTTTAGCTTAAATCATCTATAAACCAACATGACTATATTCTAGAATCTTGTCATCACACAGCATGATCACAATTCCAAGAAAATGAGTTTGAGGCTGATAATTTTCACTACCAAAGAATTCAATATTTTGTCAGAATCAGCGTCTCCTATCAAATAGTGCATCTATTGGACTGTCATGTAAACCTAATATACTAAAATGTAAATTCAGTATGTAGTAGGATCACTTTCTATATTAGGACTGATGAAACAAACTCAAGGTTACTCTTCCATTACCAGAATAATCATTGAAGTAATGGAGGTTGAAATTACCTCTAGGAGACACCCCGGATAATATGCTTCAAGAGCACCCATGGAAACTTACAGGGACATCTTGAAGGTATTTGGAACCTTGGATTCAAGGAGTTCCCTGGTTATAATATGAAGTGGCAAAAATCTGAGTAGCTGCTTGGTTTTCCTCTTTCCCTATGGTAGCAGAGAGCTATAGTTCTCTATCAGTTAAAAGAATAACTAGCTTATTGATTTAGTCTCTTGCTTCAACTCCTGATTATGGTAAGAGATAGATAGATAGATAGATAGATAGATAGATAGATAGATAGGTGGTAATAGAATAAATAAAATTTTATTTATTCTGTTACCATTTATCCCTAGATTCCTCCTCTGATACTACCATATATATATATATATAATATATTTATATATTTATTATTTTATTTAGATTAACAGTTATATTTATTTATTTATTTAATATTATATAATATATAAATATATAAAATATATAATATATGTGTTCATTTATATTAATATTTATATGTATATATAAATGGTATATACACATATACCATTTGTCCCTAGATTTCCCCATCCATAGTATCACATCTCTTATGAATTCAACTACAGGAACTTATACTTAGTCCCCATCTGCCTTTTCATTTTTTTTAATCCTTACCTTCCTCTTTAAAATCAATACTATATATATATCCAAGGCAGAAGAGTGATAAGGGCCAAACAATTGGGGTTAAGTGACTTGCCTAGGTCACACAGCTAGGAAGTATTTGAGACCAGATTTGGACCTAGGGCCTCCTGTCTCTAGATCTGGCTTTCAGTCCATTCAGTCACCCAGTTGCCTCCTGTTTTGTTTTCTGAGTAGAAAATCAAAACCCAGAAGGGTCAATTCTATGTCCTACTGTAAATGACAATAGGATTGAAGAAAGAATAAAATTGACACTACCCCCAATCATCTACCCCATGGAGAGTCTAAAGAAAGAACATCTGATATATCATAGGATAGAGTAGAAGAAAGAGACCACCCAAAAGCTGTTTCTTCTTTTAACTGATACAACTGCACAAGGTGTTAACTAGAGGTGGGAGAACCAATGCACCTGTGAAGGTTAGCTACTACATACCAAAACACCAAGTTCCCTTAAGCACTGGGTGATGGCTAATCTGGGCAAGAAGCAGCCAAGGAGTATGCTATCTCCAATTCTCTTACTAAATCCCTTTGCCTCCGGAGATCCAGAAAGTTTTCAGAGAGGCTCTGACCATATACTCCCCAATATTGCCCCTCTAGGCTAATTCAGTCTTCATTATATGATGATTTGGGGAAGGGGTGGTGTAGAGGGTGGGGCAAAAGTCAACTTCAAACCCTGGCATTAAGTATTAAAAGAGGAAAGGAGAATCAGCTGAAACCATTAAAGCAACAGCTATGACTGATAGTCCTTCAGAAGAAGACTATTCTTTTCTCTTTTTTTTTTGTATTCCTACATCTAACATTTTGCTCACCTGCTTAATAAATGTTTGTTGAACTGTTTAAAAAAAGAAGTTCAAGTGGGTCTTGAGAAGATGTGAATTAGTGTAGGCTTTGGGTGAGAAAGGATGGAGGAAAAACATAAGAGTTATCATCATCAAGAGGAGCAAAGGAAAGGTCAGAGATATTTGATAGTTGGTAGCAGTTAGTAAGATTTACATCCATAGACACAAGGCTTGGGAATGCTTGAGTACAGGCAATTAGACAATAAAGGGAGAATATGAGTTCAGATGTTTGTGTTTGCACCAATTACCATTTAAAATTTTAGAGCAGATCAGATGATTATGAAAGTTTAAAGGATTGGAGGGTGGGGTGTTGATAGTACTCATTTTCCAACCTCAGGGAGGCAATGGGCCATGGAGTGAATTAGCAACAATAACATAATTTTTCTGTTACTGCCTTCCAGGAGGTTCTGTGTGGCATCTTATAACAGGAAAAGAGCTCAATGTGTATTAACTAGTATAAATACTGCTATCAAGAACTTTGCCCCTAATAGAACATCTATTGCATCTGGTTTTATTATAAGGAGCATTTAGGGATCATATATTTAGAACCCCCAGAAGGTTTTCCCTTAAATTTCCATCTTATACAATCTATGTCTTCCATTTCCAAATACCCAACAGAGTGATTTTTCATGCTTACTAAGACATATCATTGTTTCTCTAAATGTATCTGCTCAGTTTTTCTCCATGGGCTAGAAAAGACTTACATACAATGACTGTTTAGCCATTGAACTGGGGCTGTAAGGAATCTCAGAGGTCATCACATATAAACTCTTCATTTTACAGATGAGACATTGATACATTAAAAATGCAAAGGTCTTCCACAAGATCACACAGGGTAGAAAGTATCAGAAACTTAAATTGAACCCAAATTCATTGACTCCAAATATTGTATTATTTTCAATGTGTAAAGTATTGAACAGTGACTGTAGAGCACATTTTGGAAATATTTAAACACGGGCATCTTAATCCCCAATTTTACAATGTTTTACCTTCCTTTTTCTGAGTATGAAGAAATTCCAGTTAATTTAATATGCCAATTGAATTTTGGTTAATTAGAATTCTATCAGCTATTGATTTGATTTAAATGGTTTGATTTATTGAAAGGGGCAACATTTAAAATGAGATTTTCTTATTGTCTTGCCAAAAATCATATATCAATAACTTTTGCTCTGAATTTAGATTCAAATTTACTTTTTGAAAGAACCCTTTTCTGAAGGCAAACAATATTTTAAAAATTTTGGGTCAGTGTATCTAGAGCTTTGATTAGTACTTTATTTAACTAAGTAGTTAATTCTATCATTTGGCATAGTAAGGATTGTTATTCCATGAACTAGTCCACTAGTGTATTAATCAAGCTGTTTGATTTCTACTTTATGAAGACAGAAGAAAAGGGCATAGAGCGGTTTGGAATATTATATCAGTAGCTTAATTTATGCTTTATATTATAATTCCATACTTCTTCGTTTTTATGAAGACAAAGCTCTGAAGGTGAAATAGAATACAGGCACACCTTTGTCATTTCGTTTTCATGGGCAATATATTTAGAAAGGAATTTCTAGTCACTATTTTGAAATTTCCATACTTGAAATACCTAACAAAATCCTCTGAAGTAAGTAATACAGCGAAAACTCTGGTGGGGGAATACAATTGCTGATCCTTCCCCAGTGTATGAGGAGAGATATCTTAATTATGTCTGAAACAGGTTAGTGAATGATTGAAGGAGATTAGCAGTTGGCAAACAACAACACAGAAAATTCAATGTGAATAATGACTAGACATTCTTTAAAAATGGATTTCAACAAAAATGGTTAAAAAAATGAATGTTTAGGGACATTTCAATCTTTTGTTAAGGAAAGGGATGATTAGTAATGCTGACTAATTGTTCCACTCTTCCTAGTCCTGAGCAAATTTGAATAGATGATGTGATCTCTTGAAAGGTCAAATTTATTCACTAAGGAGATGAAATTCAGGCTAGAGAAAAGGAAGAAAGAAGTGCCATGAGGAAGAATAAAAGGATACCAGTTTAATCTGCAAGTGATTTAGATGTCTTTTCTCCTTCTCATCTATCAGTAATTAAATTCAAACAATATTTCAGGGCTATCACTGCCTATCAATAATTACTACTATTGTCAACATTACAGTTTATAAACCAATTTAATATATATTATCTAATTTGATACTTATAACCATTTTTAGATGAGGAAAATGAGACTGAGAAAGGTTATGTAATATGCCCATGATCACTGAGCTATTAAGGTTTTGAGGCATGATTTGAATACAGGTCTTATTGACTCAAATCTAGCCCTTTGTAACATCAGCCCTCAATCATATTAAGTAACAGACATATAGTAATGCAAATCAACACCATCAGTGTTCTTCAGGATTACATAAGTCACAACATGTACATTAATGTATCCCAGATAGAATATTATAGAGTTAAAAGAAAAGCCACATAATGAGCTCAAGGAATATTTGGAAAGAAATCATTTTCGCCTGGGAAAAGTCTTTGAAATGTCTTTGATCTCTGCTGACCCTTGACCAAAAATTATTTTTTTGTTTTCACAATTCTCTTTCTAGATTACATATCAACACAATTTTAATAATCATTTTTGACATGTACAATTCATATTCTTTCCTTCTCTCTTATCTTTCTGCTCTCCCCAAGATGGTGGTAATGTGATATAGACTATAAAGTGTTTTTATACAATTATCATATAATCAGAAGAAAACCGCTTTTCTGTACATATACATTTTTAACATATTGGAAAGAAGACGCATATCATTTAGACTAGAGAAAAATTCTTAGAGAAAATAAAATGAAGAATGTTATATTTCAATATACTTTTTCCATCATAAATACCTTGGAGTTGTCCTGGATCCTTTTATTGCTGATAATAGTTGTAATTCACAGATGGTCATTTTACTTTATTTCTCTATTGTGTATAATGTTTTCCATTTTCTCACTTCACTTTGCATCACTTCATCTAAGTCTTCCTAGATTTTTTTGTGATCACCTTAGGATCATTATTTTTATGCTGTAATAGTATTCTATTACAATTATAAGCCACAATTTGTCCAATCCCCAACTGATAGATAACTCTTTAGTTTCCAGTTCTTTACCACAACAAAAAGAACTACTATAAATATTTTTGTACTAGTAGGCCCTTTCTTCTTATCTTTGAGCAAGAAAAGACTTTCAAAATTATTTAGATATTTCATTGCTTCCTTCCATGCTCTCACCTTGTTTTAGGACAATAAGTACATAAATTTAGAGATATTAGAATCTTCTAGGGACTTCTAGGTAACAGAAAAGTCAAAAGATTTCCTTTAGGTCCCATATGTACAGAGAGATGAAAATAGAATTACAATTCAGGTACTCTAACTCCAAAAATAGGCCTTTTTCCTCTCTAACCTTTAAGATGAGGAAGGAATATATTTTATTAATTAAGGATGACCTACATGCACATGACTCCCAAAAGAGCCTTATATGATAACCTGCTATTGAAGCATAACTAAAAATTGATATCTTTAAAAAGTTAAAAAACATGTTTCCCTAAATAAAAACATTTTCTTTCCTTAAAGAAAATAAATGTAATTGTAAAATGGTATTTAAATTTATCTGTCTATACCTGTACTTTTTGTGTATCAGAAGAAAACTACATTTCTGTACACAAAGACAGTGAAAAATCTGGTAAGAGAAATTCATTATAGAACTCTTTTTGGGGATCATTTCTGCAAGCAAAAATAGCTTTTTTTCCCATTTATATCTGATTATCTTCTCTCAGTTTCTATGTCTGGTAAACATAATCTACCACAGAGACAGGAAAAAAAAAAGAATCAATATTGAATTTAAGTAAACTATGAATTGAGATAATATCAGTGAAAGATGAGTAACTGTTCTAAAAGAGCAAAATTAAATTTTAAAAAATGTAATTAATGCCTAAAACTATTCTGAATTCTGAGGCATACATTTTTGATGCCGCTATTATGTAATCTGATATAAGAAAACATTTACAAATAAAGTAGGGATGATATGATTGTCATAAGGATAAATGTGAATGTCTTTTTTTACATATGCAAAAGAAAATATTAAAATATATAAGCATTCTGATATCATCCTTGAAGAATAGTAGTAATGGAGAAGTTATGATTTAAAAGCAATTATTCAAAACAGTAAAGAAATATATATTTATTGTTTAGTCATTTATCTGTCCTTTCTTTTGTGACCTGATTTGGGGTTTTCTTGGCAAAGATACTAGATTGAAAAATAAAAGATACTAGAGTGGTTTGCCATTTCCTTCTCCAGCTCACTTTACAGATGAGGAAACTGAAGGAAATGATGAAGTTACTTGTCCAAGGACTCACAGTGTTTGAAGCCATTTTTGAATTCAGGAAGATTTGTCTTCCTGACTCTAGACTGGCACTCTATCCACTATGACACCTACTTCATTTTAAAGAAATATGAATCCCAATGAATAACATTATTTTTTCACAAATTTAATCCTGAATTTTAGTTGTAGTAAATGTATTATTAGGACAGAGGAAAATTCCTTTTTTATGTTCCATATTGATACAGTGGTAGGAATATGTTTGAGGACATCAAAATTCACTACAAAAATTTCCCTTCTGTGTACTAGAATTTCAGGATTCAAAGGAACTTTAGTGACTAGGTCATTTAGTGCATCTTTAATAAATTCAAAGAGAAAAGAAAAGAATAGAACAAATAACTGGTAGTACATATGAAATACCAAGATAACCCAAAGCAGAAAGTAGAAAATCAAATTTTCCTTTAATAATTGTAGTATATAGAGCACTGATTTAGGCACCCCAGGAGAAAGATAGTATTTGCCCTTCAGGAATTTACAATATATTTGAAGATTCTAATGTGTGCATTTTAATGTATGAACATAAGTAACTTTAAAACACTTATAAAGCAACATTTCTGCAAGTACAGGTTATTATGGAACACAATGAGTGCATAAGTGCTGAGGGGACATATAATAAAGGAGAGATTGGAGTCAGGTGGGGTTAATAAGTAAAACACACTGAAAGAAGCAAATTTTGAGCATACATTTTCAGTAATGGGTGTCTGCTTTTCTGCTTTGCTCAGAATTACTCAATAATTGCTCAACAACTGACCCATTGAAAAAGTTATCGTCTGGTGCTCCAATTTGGGTTTTCAAAAATCTTAACTCATTTGAGGTTGTCGGTTGCTAGGATTTCACAGCGGAATTATGTGAGCCAATAATACTAAAAAGTAATAGTACTTTTACTTAGAACATCTAAATCACATGGAGAGGTAAAAGATAGAGCACAGAATAAACCTTCACTACAAAAGGGCCAGAGTACATGGGGCTAATCATAGTCAACAATGGTACAAGGGTGAAATACTTTAGACCCAGAATTCACTTAAAAAGAACTTTTTGTGCAGGCCAAGAATAAGGAATAAAATTTGTTTCTAGTATTTGATACTATGTCAGCAAGTTCTTGTAATTATCTCATCACTTGATAAATCAGAGTACTTTAGGAAAGTTATGTTTAAAGAGGGGGTATGGATCTTTTTCAGGTACAACTGCAATAAATAGCACTCTTATGCTATTGCATCATACACTGAGGTTCTGTGGAAGATGAAAGTTTCCCCTCCATAGTTTGATAATCCAGAGGATGCTTGTTGGGTGGAAGAATGGTACATATTTCAGAGAGAGACTACTTTTAAAGAAAGATATAGGGACTAGATCTGTGATCTCAGGGGTTTAGAGTCCTCCCAAGAGAGCACACAGGTCAATAATTTCTCTATAGTATATGGTTTTTTTTTTAATTTATTAGAGGACTGAGAAATTTAGTGACTTATCTAAGATTAAAGAACCATTATTTGTCACAGGCAGGACTTGAACCAGGTTTTTCTGCCTTTTAGGACAGTTCTCTGTCCATTACATTATACTGCCTGATATGGAAGTCTAGGTCTGAAGAAGCAGAGATATTTTGGGGTATAATTTGTAACTTGATTTTTTCCCTTCATTCCAGGGTATTTCCTAGGCCAAATAAGGAAATATGGCTCTCAACTTTCTTATATACTACAAGTTTATCCTCTGGGAAATAAAAAACCCTACATTACCCAAAATCCTTTTCTGTATTACCTAGAATCCTTTTCCCTTTTCCTGTGTCTTCATGTTTCCCGTGATTGTATTTAAGTGGCTACAACTCCTCCTCCTCCCTCTTTTTTGACCTGTGGCTGGGCTGAGTTCAGGCAGTTCTTTGCTTTAGTTATTAATAAAAATTTATAAACTATATTTAGTAATTGAATATTAATTTTAAAAACCCACATTATCAGTCTGTCTATGTATACGTACGGTTTTAAAGAGCTTATTCCAAATCCCACTCATCCTGATGAGTTAGGGTTCCTGGATCTCAGCTCCTACACCCCCTTTTTAGGGGTACAATTGAGGGGTTGCAGGGTTGTCTTTCTAAGGTTATAGGTCATGAGCTCACAATCGATGTGCTTCCCACCATGATTACCATTTAAAAATAATTGTCAGCCAGGTTAAAGTAGATTGAAAAAAGTTCTTCTCCTCCCTGTGAAGAACTTTTGGAGTCCACTTCAAAGGGAGAAAAGGACTTCGAGCAAGTAAGAACTGTGAAAAGCAAAAGCAGCTCTTGGCTGGGCCCTTTGTAGACCTCTTGCCTTTTCTCTGTAGCTCCTCATACTTTTCTCTGTAGCTCCACCAGCTTCAGCAGCAGTCCCAGAGGGACCTATGATAGTATGTATGTCCATGGGAAGATAGAAAAGTTCAAAATGTTTCAGACCTTTGAAAATTCTTGTCAAAAGCAGAAAAGGGAGGACAAGAAGGCCAAGGCCAAAGAACTCTGCTCCCTTACCAAGCAATTATTTGAAGAGGATTCATCTGGGATATTCTTTCCTCATTAGCCATTTGCTAGAATATCCAAATTTCTTAGTTTCATGCTGGTCTGGTACTTAAAAAAAATCCACAGGGCATGCTCCCTGCAGTTACTCTTCTGCTGAATATCATTCTAGATCCATCAGTATCTTAACAGAGAGCTCTAAATTCATTAAGGCCTTTGCACACTTATTCCGCATGCCTTTGATTGGTTTGAATTAGATGAAAACACATTCCCTCTTTGTAAAAATATCAGCCTGGTGCATTTTATCACTTAAGGTAAGGTTGAGTATTTTGGCTTTATTCAATCATCTTCATTCTTATATTGGCTTAATCATTAGCTGTCCTACATTGAATAAAAACCCCAAATGTTCAAATTGTCAAAACCTTTGCCTCAGGGATAGATAGGTGGCTCAGACCTAGAGATAGGTCCAAATTCGACCTGAGGAACTTCTTAGCTGTGTGATCCTGGGCAAGTCACTTGACCCCCATTGCTTAGCCCTTGTCACTCTTCTGCCTTGGAACCAATACACACTATTGATTCTAAGCCTAAAGGTAAGGGTTTTTAAAAAAAAACAACAACAACAACAACAAAAAACATCACCTTTGCCTCCTTTAGCCCTCATCTTTGAATAAATATGGTACCATACCTGAATTCCACCTTACCAAAAGGGGACCCTCCATCTTTGCCTGACAACGAGTAGATCAGCAGCACTATGGCAAGAAGAGTGGGAAGGTATGCCCAGACCTTGAATTTGCAGAGGTGCCCTGAATGAAGGAGATCAGTGGTCACAGTGATACAGAAAATCCATCAATGTCTGATGGTCCCTCTGTTCCGTGCTTTCCTTCACTCCTTTCACTTCTCTGGCTTCCTTCAGATTTTGGCTCCAGTGTTTCCGGGTCTCATCGGCTGCTAGTGCCTTCACCTTTGGGATTGCTATCTATCTATTCTGTATATATCATGGGCAAAACTAGTAATCTCCATGCCTCCCCCATTAGAATGGGAACACCTTGGTGAGGTGGACAATTTTGATTTTTGTTTCTCCATCACTTAACACTGTGCCTGGAACATTATAAGAGCTCACTAAATGCATTTTAATTGAATGAATTGAGGAGCCATAATTAAGTGTCCACTTAATAAGTGGACTTAATAAGTGTCTGCCTGAAAATCACCAGACTAAACACTAAGGGAGAGTCAAAAGTTAGTATTCTATAACTGAAGGGTATAAGCCTATTCCAGAGTTTAAAAAGAGAAAGACAGTTCACATTCACATGTATGGCTTCTTTTAATTTAATTGCTCCTTCAGGATAATTCCTGTCACTTCCTTCTGCAATCTAGTAGAATAAGGAAGGATAGGGCCCAAAGTGAGAAGGAGTCAATTTGGGGAGAGGCGTCCATTATGGAAGTATACCATCACCAAAAGTGAAAGAGTATGAACCCCAATATATTCCAAAACCTAAATGTGACAGTAATTGGTACATGTTTCCTCTAAAAGCTGAGGGGCCCTCAGCTTCCCTTTTTCAACTTCATACATTCTTTCTATTCAGAAGCTAATTGGGCATTAGTTTTATAAAATGTATTTCTTAACTTGTTCGGCTCAGCTGTTTCTCTCAGAGGTCTGACTTGAAATTCTATAGTAGGTTCAAAACAATTCACAAGATGATCTCTAATTAAAGCCTAGTAAAACTAAAGTGGGGAAGATTTAGACTGACATGTCTACTCATTAGATGGTTGTTGAGTCATCATCACCACCCACAAGTTTCAGGCCAAAGTTAGTATTCAATAACTGTAGGGTATAAGACTATTCTAGAGTTAACAGAGAGAAACATGGCTCCCATTCACGAGCAACTTACCTGGTTATAAGTTACAAATATTGAAACAAAGAATACTTAAAAGGGTAGGTACCAGTCAGAAAAATAGCCATCAAGGCTCCTTTTGTTCTGTTTTGGGATATATCTTAGAACATGAGATATGATTAGAAATAAAACTAAATAAGTATCTCCTAAATGATGGAGACTAAAATAGTTTATTCAGGAATACAAGAGACATGATCACCTTCATAAATATTTGCTAGGAAAAGCTCGCAAGGCACATTTTAAATATACATTTTAAATCAAACATGAGTAAATTAGATAAGGATATATACCTTGGAAATTACTTTGGTAGTCAGTCAGTAGTTATATCTATTGATATAGATGTCATTTGAGTGACTATAGTTACATCTTTCTCAAGATCTCTAGTTTCTTCTTTTTTTCTGTTTTACCCCTCCTTACTTAGGAGGAAAAAATGTATAATCTCAACAGAAGTAGATGGAAAACATATCAAAATGAGGAGTAGCAAGAAAATTAATGGCCTCAGGTGCTTGCATACAAAATGTGTGTAATATGGGTAATAAATAAATTGAACTTGATCCCTTAATAAAATAGGTTGTCACTAAGACATCTGTTTATGTATTGTATGCACTAGTAGAATAAACACTTTTTGAGGGTAGAGACAGTGATTCATCACTGTCATTTTTGCTACAATGCCTAGCACAATGCTTTACACATGGCTGACAATAAATGTTTATTTTATATGACTCATGAAATATGGTCTTTTATTGGTTTCACATTTTTCCCTAAAGGAAATATTTAGATTAAAAGTTGAGCTTTATTGCATAGACAGATGTTAAATACAAAATAAGGAAATCTAATAAACTAGGAATTTTCAGACAATCAATGGAAAGAGAAATAGAAGAAGTAATGAAGCTGGGAGGTATACTATAGACCATCCAGTCTGTGGGAAGAAACAGATGATGAACCAAGTCTTCTTCTGGAAGCAACAAGTCTTTCTGATATACTAATTGGTAAAAATACTTCCCTTCCCTGCACCCAACACATATACCCAGAAGTTTCCTTCATTGGGTTCTATCAGCTTCCCAGGATTTCTCTTGTACTACAAATAGATGAGGTTGCTTTTCTGAGTTCCATACCTCTGGAACCTTTGCCAAGGACATTCTTGATTTAGGGGTGCCCTAAACACAAGCTATGCTGTCCAACTTCTTCTTCCCCATCCCCTTTGCCAAGGTTTTCTTGAATCCCAGTCATAGGACTTCCACCACAATCCTTTCTGGTACAGTCTATACTTTCTTTTATGACCTTTTTGTCATTTGGTAGGAGAACCATAAAACTCATTTTTCCCCACTGTCATTTACAGACCCACCCTCAACTATTTTCACTTAGTAACTGCTCCTTTTTTGAGGTTCATACGGTCCAAAATTATCTCCTAATCCAGATGCTGAAGGCCTTTTTCTATATTCCCCCAGGGTATTCTTATTCCTTCCTCAGTTATTTCTGTATCTGGCTCACAATCTTCTCTTCTCCTCTGACCTTATATAAAAGTGTCCCAAAGGTTTTAGTATTGTTTTAAAATTTTAACAACCTTAGACTTTTAATGCTATAAACTTTAAAAAAATGAATGATTAATAAATTAAAATTTAAATATGAATGTATTTTTATTAAAATTCAACATAATCACTGTATATCTCTTAAGTCAATTTTCAAACTTTGTAAAAACTTCCCTCAGTTACTATTCAGTAAAAGAAAGGACAGCATTTGTAATCCTGGTCTTAATAACATCCAAAGAATGAGGTTTTAATGCATACAACATAGTTCTAATGTAACCGCATGGCAAAAAAGTAGATGAAGTGACCAAGGTGGCCAGGCCAGAGGATCTCCTTTCTTTATCCTCTGATCTGTGAAAGTATCATCCAGAAATTGTCAGAGGTGTATCCTTCAAGTAATGCAGCTCTGCTCCATCAGTGTCATCCTCAGATCCTTACTTTTACTCCATATATCTAATCCCTAGTTAAACCCTATTGTTGCTCTTCTTAAAACATCTCTTATATATCACACAGTGGATAAAGTGCCTGGCCTGGGGTGAGAAAGACTCATATTCCTGAGTTCAAATCTAGGCTCAGACACTTATTATCTCTGTGACTCTGGGAAAGTCATCTACTTCTGTTTGCCTCATTTTTCCTCATCTGTAAAATGAGCTGGAGAAGAAAATGGCACACAACTCCAGGATCCTTGCCAAGAAAATCCCAAATGTGGTCACAGAGAGTTAGACCTGGCTGAAAAACTACTGAACAACAATAACAACATATATGTTCATACTTCTCTCTTTTCTATTTTCTTATTGATCACAATGAAACGCAAATACTTCTTAATTTCATGTACTGTATGAAAAATGCAAATGGAACTTACAATCAATTCAGAATCTACTATTCCAGATGTAGTAAAGATAAAAATCCTTTTGATGGTGGAACATATATAACATATATATGTATGTATATATATATATATCCAAATGCAACTTTCAGTATCTGAAAATGGCTAAGAAATCATTAGGAAAATGCATATCTAATTACATGTAATCACTGATTTTTATCAAAGTATAGGAGAGGGAAGAATGGGAAGACATCTATAACTACTGAGCTATGTGCCTATTTTCTCATCTCTATAAATTATTTATGAGCTATTCTAAAAACCTATCAAGAATATCCTTGATAAAAATATGATAATTTAACAAATGATTTTCTGTAGCAGACAAAAATCCTCAAAATCATATCACTGACTGAAAGGTATAAAGCAGTGGTTCCCAACATGTAGCCTGTCGACTCTTGGGGAATCATGAAGTCATTACAAGGGGCATTCAAGTACATATGATAACCAGAAACTGTCATTTTGAAATTAAACTTCAATAAAATATATGATCCCAATAAGTACTTTGTGTCCTTAGCTTTATTAATGCTGTATTTGTATCTAATAGAAGTTCCTTTTTTATGACCTTTCAGAATAAAATGTCACCTTTTTTTACCTAGAAATCTCCTTACTTTATTGACCTTTTAAAGTGATTCTCATTTTTTTCTTTCAGATTAAAGTGTCAAGTTTGCTTTTTTATTTATAACACTACTTTTAATTATATGTAGTTGTTATAACAAAAAAAACCCACAAATTAATTAAAAAGCACTACATGCTTTTCTCCCCCACCCAATATGGAATGATAGTGTGTTTGTGGGTCTTGTGTGAGCAGAGGGGATAGGGAAAGAATCACTTTAAATCATACTCAAAAAATTGGGGAACCACTGAGCTACAGTCCTTAATATATTCTACTTCTCTGTGTGAAGGTGACTGAAAAGGTCGATGCATGATACCTTTCTATTTAGAGAATGGAATTTTTGCTTTTATTTGCTGGTGTGAACACTGTCATTTTTATCAGGCATTTGATGGTGAATAAAAACATATACTGGAGCTCCTTCTTCTCCTGCCAATATATGGCCTATTTCTCAGACCTTTTCCATCTCTCTGCAAACAGGATTTGAGAGGTTGTAAGCTCCTGCCCAATTTTAGCTTTCTATTTTATAGATCTGTCCTCTAGGCTGCTTGACAGTTTTGCTGAAATTGAGCCAATGTATCTTGGATTATCACATGCTGGGGCAGTCTGCCTGCTACCTTCAGTTCCTCAGGATCAGTGACGATGTTAGATTGCTTTGTGTTATGCTGGAAGCACCTTATACCCACTGTGCTGACGTTAGTCTATTTCACCTTCTCATATCGCCCCTGCTTAGGTGCCCTGTTGCTTTCTGCATTGATATGACAGGTTCCCACGATCAACAGATGTTTTCTTTGAAACTTACTTGCTAAGTCCATTCAGCTTAATTCACCAGCTTGGGAAATGCAACTGTACAGCAAGGTGAGAGACAGTGGTTCTCCCACATTTCTTTCTGTTCCCTGGGTGTCTTGTCTAGAGTAGAAAGGGAAAATGTTACAGAGCCTTCTTGGGATTTATATTAATCAAAATGGATGGAAATTAGCTGAAGATTTTTCCACTCAGCATTTTGCACAAATTTGACTTATGTACACTCAATATCTTATACAGGATCTAATACATAATAGATGCATAATAAATATTTGGTGATTGACTGAATTTATGGAGATGTATAACATATGAAGAGATGATAGGTAGTGTGGCCTAATGCAGAGGGTAAACCTTGGTTTTAAAAAGACATAGACTGAAGTGCTGCCTTTGAAACATTCTGGCTGTATTTTTTAGAAGTTCCTCAGTAATCCCAAATAAATCTTTCAGCTTCTAAGATAAAAATGAGTTGCTAATGTATATTTCTTGAAGAACTTTCTACCCTGAGAGTTCCCAGAATGTTGGTCTGGGCTCATGGCAGGTTGGGGGAAGGTGGGGAAAGGGAGAATTATGCAAGCATTAAAGGGATTTCTTAGGATGAGATAGAGGGAAAAATTATGTTCTGGTTTTAAGGGTAGCAGGATGCATTTTTAAAAGCCCAGCTATAAGATTCAGAAGAAACCTTAAGTTTAGTACCTATCTCTGTCCTGAAATTACAAAAATATAGCAATCTGAAGGAGTATTCATGTGAGTTCTAGATTTAAAATGAGGAGACAATCAATCGTTTTCTTTTACCTTTTGATTCTTACATGTAGAAACAGAGATTGCTACAAGTGAATAATTATGTGGTAATTATATAGTCACATTAAGGACATTAAAAGACTTACTTACAAAGGAGATTAATGCAAAGGTATTTTTACCGCAAGCTGGATACAACCAGGATATATATCAAATCCAGTTTGGGTAGTGTGGAGGTAGCCTTCAAAAATGGCTTCTAAATATTCCTTTTTGTAGAGGAAATGTCCCATCAAAATGAATTAAGAGATGTTCTCTTTCTTTTTAAGCATTCTAGGTTGTGATTAGAGGGGAAGCAAGATATCTTTTATCTTCCCTTCAACCTACACACTTTGAGATCTTTGCTTATCGTAATTTGTTTTTAAAAATCCTTACCTTCCATCTAGGGATCAATACTATGTATTAGTTTCTGGGAAGAAAAGTGGTAAGGGCTAGGCAATGGGGGTCACATAGCTAGGAAGTATTTGATACCGAACCTGAATTTTGGAGATTCCTTGGGCCTGGCTCTCAATCCACTGAGCTGCTCCTCATATTGTAATTTTAAAACAGTTTGGAGGAGGCAGAAAGGGGAAGTAGAAAAGGTGACTTATTTCAATGACTGGCTTTGGGCCTGTTTTCATAGAATCTTGTTCTTTATCTCCTTTGTTAGATTGTGGGAAATTTTCTATTGAGCAAAGGACAGTTTTTCATCATGTTTTAATTTCCTTATTTAACTCATACAGTTAAAGCTCATAGATTGAGAACCTGAAGGGACCTTAAAATGGATCAATTCCAACAACTTAATTAATACATTTTATTTTTTCACTAAAAAGAATTTATTTTTTCTCCCTCCTTTTTTTTACCCATCCTCAAATTAGAAGACAAACAAAACCATCATAATCGTATGTATAACCAAGAAAATCAAATTTCCACATTATCAATGTCTGAAAATGTGTCTCATTCTATATCTGGTATCTACCATCTCTAAAAAAAAGGAGGTTAGCATAGACATCATCAGTCTTCTTAACTTGATTAAAGCTTAGTTATTGCCTTGATGAGAAATCCTTAGTATTTCAAAATTGTTTTTACAATATATTTGTTGTTATGTAAATTAAAAGAATTCTACCCATTTCATTTTGTATTAGTTAATAAAAAGACTTCCTTTTTTTGTCATTTCTTATGGCACAATAGTTTGCCATTATGTTCATAAACCTTTTATTTATGCCTTATCCAAATGATTGGTATCCCCTTAGGATGTAGGCATATGCTACTACAAAAAAGAATTGGTATGAGTACCTATGAATGCCTCACCTTCATTTTACAGATAAAAAAATTGAGTCCTAGAAAGGATAAATGATTATCCCATTATTATACAGGTAAAAATGACTTAACATAGAATTTGTCCCTAGACATTTTAACTCCTATCTGGTAGTTTGTCATTGCCCTATGATGTCTTAAATCCATTTAGGCTTCTCCTGAACTCTAAAGTATAATATATTTGCCATAAATAATTTATAATTACCTTACATCTTTTGTTAAATATTCACTGAAAAAATGAAAAAAAATTCAATTAATTGAAATAGGAATATTTTCAACATTCATTTAATGGGATCAATAAACATATACCCTACTTTAAGCCCCCTAGGATATTACCCCCAAAAGATTTTGTTGTTACAGAATTAAAGCCCAAAGATTACTGCCTATGGCCCCTCCTTTCTCAAGCACAAGACATGCCTCAAGGCCCTAAAATAAACACTGACCAAAAGCTTGAGTACTATAATGAATCTTATCCTACATTTGCTACACTGCAATGAATTTGTTGAAACAGAAGCCAAGCAGCATTGCTAGGTACTTCAAAGTAACAGAAGAAAAACAGAATTTGCAAATTGAGGAAAACCTCCAAACTGGTCTGCTTTAAATCCTCACATCTATATATGAAGATGTTTTGTTGTTCATCTCCCAAGAAATTTTATGATTGATAGTAAAAGCTGACCAAAAGCACAGTGATCCTCTCAGAAGATCAAGGGGTACAACCTACAAATGGCTTTATTCACATAATCATATCTATTACAGAGTCTTGTAGAAACCAAGTAAATGATCACAGAATTCTTTGTTGTACTAACATTACAAGGGTGTTGTTTAGGTAATTTGATAATATCCAATCAGATTGTAGAATGTCACATACATAGAAGATTGATTGACTGCACAACAGTCATCATCCATAACTAGGCTCTACCCTACATCAAGTCTAAGATGAATTGAAGTCATTCAAATTAAAAAACAAAAAAGGGGGAAATGCTGGGAGCCATCAAAGACCACACTGTTTGACAGAGTCTATGTGGAAACTGGGGACTGCAAAGCAGCCCCCAGGAAAGATGGAAACACCCACTGAAACCCCCCCTAAATGACTTTCATTATTAAAATCTCCTTATTATTGGAATTGCCATAATTATTATTCTTACTTAGCCCCAGGAAAAATAGATGAGAGCAATATGCTTGCAGTGTTAATACAGATGTCCCACTCTGTCCCCCCAGGTTATTACCAGGAGACCCCACTTACAAAATTAAACCTAGGGGTTCTTATATACCCACTTAGATAGGATCCTCTTTTCTAGGCATAAAAACTTCTGGCAAATCTCAGCCTTTAAGATATAAGAACATCAGTCACCCATAGGAGTTTGATGGAGAACCTCTTAATTTCTGTTGAATGGCTAAACAATTTATGTTAAGTGGATATAACAGAAGATGATTTTTTTAGAAATGGCACAAAGGATCTTGAAAGAAACTTTAGTAGATTTCTTTGACCTGATGCAAAATGAAGAAAGAACCAAACGGACAATTTGTAAAATGACAGTGGCATTTTAAAGAATATTAATTTGGAGAGATCTAAGCTCTGATCAGTGCAATGCACATCATGTTTCCAGAGGACTAATGATGAAACAAGATATGTATCTTGACAAAGAGGATATGTATTCAAGAAATAGAATGAAATATATTTTCAGAAATGGAAAATATAGTAATATGTGTTATTATTCCTAATCATTACAAATTGATAAAAAGCCTCAATTTCATTTTATCATACTTTTTAAAATTGTCAATACAATTTTTTGTATATTCAATATTGATTTTCTGATATTTTGCAATCCATGTTCTCTCACTCCCTCAAACCACTCCCTTCCAAGAAGGCAAATATTGTGATATAGGTTGAATATATATTATCATATAATAGGTATTTCCATGTTTGTCATGTTGTGAAAGAAGATACATATTGCTTTCACCAGAAAACAATTAATGAAGGAAATATAGTAAAGAAAGGTGTGTTTTGATTTTCATTTGGACTTTGTCTTTTTCTTTGATGGGTTGAATGAGTCTCTTAGAATTATCCTGGATTCTTGCCTTGTTTCTAATAGAAATTCTAATTCCCAGTTGACCATCATACATTATTGCTATTTCCGGGAACAATATTCTTTTTTTCTGTTCACTTCACTTTGCATTACTTCATATAAGTCTTCCCAACTTTTTTGTGAACATCTTCTTTCATATATTTTACAGCTTAATAGTATTCCATTACAAGGACATGCCATAATTTGTTCAGCCATTCCCCAATTCGTAGTCATCCCTTCAATTTCCAGTCTTTTTCTACCACAAGAAATCCTTTTAATTTCTGTAAACAGGTAGATGGCATGATGAATAGAATGCCAGGCATAGAATCAGGCAAACTCACTTTCATGAGTTCAGAATTGAACTTATATTAAGGAATGACTGAAAAATTTGGGATAGAGGATTGTAATGAAAAGCTATTATGCCATAAGAAATGAAGAATGAGAAGATCATAAAAAACCTCCAAAGACAGATTAAATGATGCAAAATGAAGTGAGTGAGCAGAAGTAGGACAATGTTTACACAGTGACAACAATATGTTATTAGATAATATTAATGATAGAAATGAAAAGGCTATTCGCTGCCATTGAAAGACTTGATTAGGTCTGAATGAAGAGTGAAACATAGCATTCTTCACTTTATTTGTTCCATGAATATTTCTCTCATGTTAGTGATATATGTTTTCTTTCACACTATTATGAACATAGCAACATATATTATGTAAGATATATACAACCCATATCATAATACTTAGCATTTTGGTGCAAGAGAGGGATGGAAAGAAGGGAAAAACCATGGTTCACAAAATGTCAGAAAATTATTTTTGAAAATAGTAATCACATGTAATGTGAAAAAAATAAAAGATGAAAAAACCTGATCTGAGACACTTCTTGTGTGACTCTGGACAAGTTACTTAAAATTGTTCACTTCAATTTCCTCATCTGTTAAAAGAACTGGAGGAGGAACCACTCCATTACCTTTATCAATAAAACCCTGAATTTAGTCACAAAGAATAAGACATGACGAAAGACAGCTCTTTTTCTAGTTAGTGACCTCTACAAAATAGAATATAGTTCTGTAAATATTGGTTCTTTTCTTTTCTATTTAATATCTTTGGGGTTTAGAGATAGTAGAGGTATCATACTGAGTTTAAAGTGATGTATACATATATAATGAATAGAAAATTTCTTGCTGTATCAAAGAGGGGTCAGGAGAGAGAAAAATGAAATGAATATGTATATAACAATGTTAGAAAACAAATTCCAGGAATTATTTTCACATGTGAGAAAAATAAAGTATTACAAAACTTAAAAAAATAAACTTATCAATGGAAAAATAAATTTTAAAAAGGGGTTCATAGTTAATGAAGCTTTAAGCAGAATTCCAAATTGCTTTCCAAAATGACTATCTCAATTGACAAATCGAAAATCATTACATTAATGTGCCTTTTATCCCATGGCCTGTCTCATGTTTACTGTTTTCCTTTTTTGTCATTTTTGTCAGTCTGATTCATGTGAGGTTAAAGCTTAGATTTTCTCTATATCCATTTCTCTAAATATTAGTGATTTTAGAATATTTTTAAGTACCTAATGTCTAATGATACCTAATGTCTCTTGACCATTTATCAATTGGATTGATATTTCCAATGATGACTCTCAAAGATTACTGACTATTTTTAATCAACAAATTCGTTTCATTATCTAGGTTGTAGTTCACATGGGTCTGGAGAAATGAACTTGTTTATAACATTTACTCACTATTTTAAAATGACTTTGCATATTTTGCACTTTAGTTCTGTCAATACTACTTGCTTTATTCCATTTTTGGATCATAATTCTACATGCTGGAGGATTCTGACAAAAATGCAAGCTGAGCCATTTTGCTTTTTCTCTATCACTAGCACTAGATAGGAGTCCATCCTTTGCTTCTGTGAAAATGGAGCAGAGTTATGAAATTTTTTCTTTTTTTCTGTAATTGGAATTTTTCTAATTGTCTTAAGTCATTCTGTTTTTTTTCCTTCCCAACACTATTCTTGAAGTCTTCAGCAATGACAAATATTTTTGTGTTGTTGTAGTTATATGACCTCTGCAATCTTGTGTATATGCTTCAGCATGAGTAATTTTCTTCACCTATTTCTGTGCTCATGTCACTCATCTACTCAAAAACCTTTCATTGTTCCTCATTTCTGTTCAATACAGTATATATTAATATAGCAAGCTATATAAAATTGACATTCTCTGTCTGGTCATATAATATTCTCCATATACACTTTACTGCAGCTAAAATGGGTTACTCTATTTCTGTTTTCTTCTACCTCTTGTCTTCAATGTCTAGAAATCATGTCACCTATCCCTGTTTACTGATGTTCTTCCATTCCTCAAACAAAGTCTCCTTTAGTGTTATTCCTAAGAGATGAATTCTTTCCCTTACTTTCATCATACAATCAGCCACATTTTTTCTTTGAATTTATCGCATTTCCATGTAAATCCTCTTAGATTTGAAGTGAAAGGACCTAGGTTGAAATATTGGGGATTATATATCTATTAATGTAGGTATGTGTTTGCATGTGCATATGTGTATATGGACATATACATGCATGTATATATATGTGTGTGTTATTAATGTTAATTGTTCATAAAATGATAACTGCCTGTATGTTACCCCTACTGTCGACTTTGTCATCTTGTTGAATAGCACTACAAAGAGAGCTATGTTAAGATGCTTGATAATTGTCATCTGAGTACCTAATATTCTAGAGTTAAATCCAGGAGGAGTTCAAATTGCTCAGAGGACCCAACTTCAAAAGTAGACTGCCTGAAGATTTCCAGCAAAAAGAATACTTGTATAAATCTAGTTGAAACACTTGGTATACTTAATTGAAGTCCTGTACTACAAAAAGTGAGGGAGATAAATATTTTATACAGTCAAATCCTGGTCCCTAAAATGGTCATTTTCATATTAGAGTTTAGTTCAGATTAACTGAGACAAATTCTAAAGATTTCTCATTTTTCTTGTCTGTGTTTTCATACTATGGAATTTCTAGTTTTAGCCTAAGTAGGGCTTGGTGATGGGGAGGAACTGATTCGGAACTGTCGTCCAGATTCATTCAGCTAGTTTAAAGTTTCTGAAGAAATGATATTTATATTTTCACTTTTCCTTTTTGTACAAGAATCCTTTCCCAGTTAATTTTCAATGATTCCTCACTACATATTATTATTTTTTATATAATCACATATCAACTGCTTAAATATTTAGATAGAACTGTACTTCTTTGATATTTGCCAGATACACATATGTTTCTATTATTTCAGGGTGAACATTTTTGTTGTCACTAGAAAATTGTGTTTTATTTATTTTGTAAAGTCAACAAAATGCACAAAAGAACATATCCATTTCAGGAAATTTTTCAGAAATTATTTTAAATTATGGGTTTGAAGTCATTATAGTGTTCGTAGTTATTGATTTTTTAAAGTGCATTTTCTCATTTTGGTATTTCAAACATAATTCTGTAGCTCATGCATAATTAGGATATTTTTTAGTGGGCTACTTTAATGTCTGGCTCCTCAAGTCTAAGAGTTGTTCTCATAATTGTCTATGTATAATAGCACCAAATGAGTTCTGAGATAATGATATTCATAATACAATTCCACTCAAATAATCTTTTCAGTTACATGTAAATTGTTTCAAATTTCCTTTAGTTTCTGCTTTCCAGACATAACTGTCTTATTGTCTTTATTCTTTTATTTATGTTTATATTATTCAGTTTCCAGATCTTAATTCAAGGTCAGTAACATCAAAATATCCAAGTTAATGATAGTTGCTTGCCTTGTATTCATATATGCTTGACATCTAGCTCTGGTTGAAATGCTGTTTTGTTTTCAGAAGGAATCCATCACTTTCATATACTGTCTCCTTCACTATAATTGCTCATGGGAAGCATTTCTCAAAATTATGAGCAATTAGTTGAGGAAATTGAGGCAAAGAGAGTTTAATTCACTGTTCCAAGATAAGTTATTAGGTGCAACAGGATGAATTTGAACTCAGAGCTTGCTGGTTTTATCCATCGTGGCACCTGTAGACATATTCTCATGACATCAAGTCAAGTAGATTTTTTTTGCTACAAAGTTAATTTCTTGTTCTTAAGTGGAAAAACAAAGAATTCTTTGAATGAAGTGGTTTATTGTCAACAACAAGAGAATCTTTAATTTTGCAGTCACCAGATATATAGACAGGCCAAAATTTAAACTTAGAATTCCATCCTCAAAATGGGAAGGATGGTTATTAGACCTTACACATCAAAAATGAAATGTTTTAATGGTATGTTTGATATTCTTTCTGGTGTGTTCTCCTCACTCTTAGCCACCAAGATTATAGCAAAAGTTCCATTTAACCAGTTAACATAAACTAGATTTTACAAAGTGATGTTAACTTTGATATTATAAAAACAAAAATAAAAAAGTTTTCCCCCAAAACATTGGAGTACACTAATGCCTAAAATACCTCAGTCACTTAGGTTAATTCATTCAAACTTAATGAACTTGCTACATAGCATACATTGATTGATGGCTGATGCATGAAGAAAACAACCTTTGCCCCTTACTACCTGATTTCAAGCACATTTTCTTATAATCTCTCAATCTTGGACTTTTGGGGGTTTGCTCTACTAATTTCTCAAAACTTGCAAAATTTTAACCATCCTCATTTTCCTTCACTGAAAACAATAAAGAGCAAACACAACAAAGTAAAGAACAGAGCCCCACGTGCACTGACCCTATGTCACCCTTGTTTGGAAATAGCCTCTCCATACGCCATAATGAGGCGGAGACGTATAAATCAATTAAGTCTGAGATTTCAGAATTATAATGAGATGATTTGGATTCTGAAATAATTTTAGCATTATTTCGTATACTATAAAGTAGGGCCAAAATCAGGGTGGAGGAACCAGGTTATCCAAGGAGGAGTGAATCTACCCATGTTGTAAACAGGCTAAGTCAGAGGTGTCATGCTGATCAGAATGGGTCTAAGTCTAGGAATAATCCTTGAACTTCCAGTGTAGATGACATTAGGAGATCTAGTTTAAAAAGGTGACTCATCTTGTGGTTTTCTAACCCAAATCAGTTATGAAAGGTCAATGCAAGCTCAAAACAGGAAGCAAATCACTTGCACAATATTTCAAGCAGTCTCCTACATTCAGGTATTAATCTCTGTCACAGGTAGAATTGTGTCAAAAGAATGGAGGAATCTTGGGACTGAATTCAATAAAATAAGGACTATTTTTTTATAAAGAAGAGTTGTCAATTAGCAGCTCTTCACCCATTTTCAGTTAGTTTTTATTGAAAACTACTCATAAGAAATATATTGAAATTTATAGAAAACTTACAGAAATTATGGAAAACTACTTAAAAAACTTTCATAGAACTTTTACCTATTGAGTGTATTTTTTTCTGCTCATGTCTTTTGTCCATATAGTTGTCTTTAATAAAGAACAAATGTTATAAATGTAAATGGCATAGTATATAGAGCATCAGATCTGGAGTATGGGGGAAGTGGGGCATGGTTTCAAATCTGGCTTTAGACATTTCTTAGCTGTATGATCTGGAGCAAGTCACTTAACCCTGTTTGCCTAGCCCTTGCCTTTCTGTCTGAGAATTTACTCAGACAGAAAGTAAGAGTTTACAAAAAAGAAAGAAGAAATGTCACAGATTTGTATTGGAGAGTAGCAAAATCAAAGCACAAAACAGTAGTGTATGTTTTAGATGATAGATAGATAGATAGATAGATAGATAGATAGATAGATAGATAGATAAACTCTTTTGGACATAGTGAAATAACAGCAGGCATTTCCTATCAAAAATATATCTTTGGGATATAAATCTGATATATTTCTTCCAAAGTTAGTTATTATATTTGCACAGTACTGATGGGGAGTCTCTGGAGTTCTCCTTGAAGAAAATAAATGTTTTCAGCTTCACTGAGTTGCAAATAAGCAGGAATGTGATAACCATCTTTAGGTATTGAAGGATGCAAAACCAAAGAATGACTGGAAATTTAGGATGGGTAAAAGATTATTACTTGGATATCGAAAAACAGCTGAAGACCTTGACTAGTTTGGAGAGAAGTGCTATGAACGTGACTTTGTAGTGGATAGCATTCTCACTGGATGTGATAGAACAGTGTTAGAATCCTCTTTCCTCTATTTTGTGGAACTGTGCTTGGGTTTCTCAGTAATATGACCTAAGAAAACTGTAGCTATATAGATACCCTTTTTTCCTTGAAAGAGTTTCTGTTCTGATTACTTTCCTATCCTGTGAAATTGCTGACAGTCCAGCTAAAACCCTTTAAGTGCCGTTACTTCATTCTTTCTGAAGTCTTAAGAGTCACTACCTTCATTTCTTTGTGCCTCCAAAGAAAAGGGATTCTTCTAAGACTAAATCTTCTCTCTATCCTAAAAAGCCTTTCCTCCTTGCTGGAGTATGATAATAATACTTTAACTTCTCTTACCAAATGCCCTCAAACAGCATTAGACTATCTATACTCAAAGCAGGAGAAGAGAAGGGGTGATTAAGGTATTTGTGACACTTTCTGTATCTTTGGTAGAATATTTTTATCTTCTTCCTAAAATATTCTTCTGTGTATATTATAAGTATATCATCATTTATTGTTTTATAACTGAGCTTATCCCTTTAATTATTGTTCATATTTTTTTATTTATTGTGGCTATTTTTTTCAGTGGTCAATTTTATACACAAAACTGGCAACTGTTAATAACACTTCTGCTTTCCATTTTCTATTCCTCATTGCTGATATTTTTTGAGAGCTAAGGATTGAATTGTGTCAAATGCATGCAATATCTTTTCTCACTAATATTAATCCGGTTTTCACTAATTTTGATCTTTTTTCTGATAAGTTTGTTGCACAAAGATTTAACTCAGGATAACTTCTACATCAATAACAAATATTTTTATCTATTAAAACATTATTTCATTTTTGATGTTGAGAATCATGACTATCATCTACCTTATATATGTATTAATAGCCACAAGATTCAATCAATAAATAAATTCATATTCATTAAGCATTTATTGCTTTCAAGACAAGGCTAAACACAGGGATAGAAAAACAAAAGACATTCTCTGCTAAAAAGTTTTCATTCTAATTAGGAAAGCAACTTAGCAAAAATTTGACTAACATTATGCAAAATCAGAGAACAGCAAAGGCAAACCCATTTAAGATAAACTAATTTATAAAATCCTATGGTAAAGCATGGTGGTAGATTATTAAAAATATCCTCTAAAATAGAGAGAAGCCACGATCAGTAAAATAAATAAGTCAATGAATAAATGAATGAATAAATAAATAAATAAAATTGTAAAATGTTTAGTGAAAGCTTATTAGGAAGTCCAAATAAAGAAAATCTTATCAAACATATTTAAAGAAAAATAAGAGAAAGACAACAAATAGGAGGAAAATGAAAAAAATTATGGGTTATTATAATAAATTATTTTCCCCTTTAGGGACAATAAGGGATATTAAAGTGGTTATAAGAGAAGAATCCTGAGGTTTCTGGTATGGAAGGTGCAAATCATTAAGAGCTATAGGATCTTGGTAATTGGTAATTCTGAGGGTAAAATTTTATGATTTTTTTTTCCTTTTGAACTTTTACTAAAGTGACAGAGGTTGAGAATGATGGAAGTTCCCTTTTTTTCTCATGGGATGTTTCTGAGGCTGAAATTGGCACATCTGTCAGTTTCCAAGAAGGGTGATGTTTCTGAGGCTATTAATCAGCTCCAGCAGGGACAAATAAAGTAGCATGCAGTTGATAGAAAACTCCATGCAACTGGTAGGTAGGCATCTTAATAACTACTAATTTCAGCAGTTTTTTTTATTTAAAACATATGTTAGCTAGTCTGTAGCCTTACCCAATTAGCAGTGTACTAATAATATCTTTATATTAATAAAAATGAATATCTATTTTAATTGCTAAATTAATAGGCTGTTCAATATTTCTTCAGTTGTTTAAATTTGCAATAATTAAATAAATAAAACTCAATGAAAATTGTTTAGATAAGATAGTGAATGATAGTATTAGACTAGGACTAAATATCCTGATTTCCCCTACTCCAGCTATGTGAGATTTGATACGGGGCAAAGAGTACTAGATCTAAAGCTACAGAAAATAACACCTTGCCATCCTTTACAGCTATTTAATTATTTCTGGGACACATTCTTGACTCATAGGTATTAAATTTATAGCTCACTAGTAAAAAAACCCACAAAACTCCAAATAGTGCCTAAATGAGATTAAAATGTAATTGGGAAATGTTTGAAAAAATAAATAAAAAGTGATATAACATAGGCCAAATATCTTTTTTTGTGACTTGTTGGGATTCATTTATATTTGAGTTTGGCACTACTGGACTAGATGAGGCTAAAGGTCCTTAATCTCCCAAATTATGATTTTGGATAATGTAGAAGTGCTGGTTTCATCTAAAGGGAAAAAGGCAGCCTCAACTCTCATTTATCCTTCCATAGGAACTTATGAAACTGAGTATTCTTAGCAAAATTTCTCCCAACTAGTAATTCAATGTTGCTCAGGACTTTTAATCTCAGGTTTAAAAAAAATCTACAAATTAATATAAATCAGAGGCAATGGATTATAGTGGACTGTGGTAGAAAGAATCCTGGAACTAAATGGATTTCAAAAACCTGTTATACTAATTATTACCTGGGTGACCTTGGACAAGTTTCTTTTTTACCCCTTTCTTGGACTTTGTTTCTTAATCTTTAAAATGAAGGAATTTCACCAACTGGCTTCTGAGTTTCCCCTATGAGAATAAGTCTATGATCTTATTATCTTAAAATATAGATTTGGATTCACATGAAATTCTCATATAGAGAAGCAACAAAAAATAGAATACTGCACTTGGATTTAGGCTATGCTTTTAATTTACAACAGGGTATGGATTATTCTAGTGCACATCTATGATCGCAGGTGAAGAATTTAGTTCAGGGGACATTAACTAAATAGAAGCATTTTCCAATGGATAGAATTTCACCTATGCCTTACTCTCCAACTTCTCTCATCTATGCAAATCTCTTTTTTTAATGTTGAATACTTTTTTAAAAATTGCAAAATTAAAGTTTATGATGAATATTTAAAAACAGAGTGGATATGCAGACCTGTATAGTCAGCTTGTTTTACAAGCTGACTCAAATTTATTAGCTTGTGTTCACAATACTTTCATGCCAGCTTCTTTGTGTTTGCTTTGATTTACATGGCCTCCTATCTCTTTGATGTTTGTTTTATAAACTCAGTCGGGATACATTTATCTCAAAACGGTAAACTTTGTATGATTTCTTCCCAAATCATACTTGTCCATATACATTTTAAATATGGCCTAGATTTTCCTAATGAGAAGAAAATGGGAAACGTAGAAAACTGACCACAGCTTGAGATTTATAGCAAAATTAGACACAAATAATTTTCACCTTGCTAATTTTCATTTAGTACTCAGGATCTTATGCAGCTTTGCATAATTACCTTCATAGTAACAATTTAAGGCCAATTGCTCAGAAATAGGATAGTATTGTTTTGAAACATCAACAGTGAGCATTTCACCCATATCCTCTTTTCTGGCATGTTCAATGAATAATTTTTGATGACTCAATAAGGGAAGAAGGATCATAAAAGTTGAAATGAAAGCCTCAGGCCACATATTGATATTGTTTGTATCATAATTTATAATAGAAAAAAGCACAATTTTTCTCACTACAAGTATGTGCTATATGTCAGAGGATTAAGTTAAATAATAGGTATATTTTTTAAAAAATAGATATTTAATTTCAATATTTAACTCATTTATAACCTTTTCTCCTAGCTATAGCACAAAAGAGCTTTGTGTGACAGGAACATGCCATTAGTACCTGGCTTTCATTACAATTAGTTTTCACTCTAACATTCTAACAGGACCAATAATGATGGCTTAAAAACCTGAATCACTTCATTAATTGTTTCTCATTACACTGCATTATGTTTTACTCTTGTTGGTCTTCTTGTCTTTCTTCCCTGTTCAGATTTGTTAATTTTTTGGTCCTACTCTCCTTTCCCCTTTTAACAAAACTGAGAAATGATTTGGAAGATTATTTATAGTCAGGGTTATCAGTGTTTCTTTTATAACTTTACATTTGGTTCAAGTTTTAAGAGAAGCAAAGGAAAGAATATAAGGAAAGTTGGTTTAACTCTGACAATTGAGTAAAATAAAGCTGAGGTAGGCTTCCTTTTTTCCTGTTTGGAACAGCCATTAATTTGGCTCCTTGTTAAATTTTCTCTTTGCCAGTACTATTCCCATCACTGATTTTATAATACATCTTCCAAATTGGCTCAATTCATTCCTTTTTAATTTTATAAAATTATTGCACAATT